>NC_091978.1:30593816-31793816 GCF_044704955.1 Pristiophorus japonicus
GGGGGAGGGAAGGAGAGGGGGAGGAGGGGGAGGAAGGAGAGGGGGAGGAGGGGGAGGGAAGGAGAGGGGGAGGAGGGGGAGGGAAGGAGAGGGGGAGGAGGGGGAGGGAAGGAGAGGGGGAGGAGGGGGAGGGAAGGAGAGGGGGAGGAGGGGGAGGGAAGGAGAGGGGGAGGAGGGGAGGGAAGGAGAGGGGGAGGAGGGGGAGGGAGGGAGAGGGGAGGGAGGGAGGGAGGGGAGGGGGAGGGAGGGAGGGAGAGGGGGAGGGAGAGGGAGGGGGAGAGGGAGGGAGGGAGGGAGAGAGAGAAGAGAGAGGGGGAGAGAGAGGGGGAGAGAGAGGGGAGAGGGAGAGAGAGGGGGGCGTCGGGTCGGGGAACAGGAGCGTGGGTTGGGTCAGTCGGGGGGGGGGGGGGAGCGGGTCTCGGGTCGGGGCGGGCCGAGGGGGTCGGGTCTCGGGTCGGGGCGGGGGGAGCGGGTGTCGGGGCGGGGGGGGGCGGGTGTCGGGTCTTGGGTCGGGGGGGAGCGGATCTCGGGTGTCAGTCGGGGCGGGGGTAGCGGGTGTCGGGTGTCGGGTCGGGGGGAGCGGGTGTCTGATCGGGGGGGGGGGGGGGGAGAGCGGGTGTCGGGTCTTGGGTCGGGGGGGAGCGGATCTCGGGTGTCAGTCGGGGCGGGGGGGGGCGGGTGTCGGGTCTCGGGTCGGGGGGGAGCGGGTCTCGGGTGTCAGTCTGGGCGGGGAGAGCGGGTGTCGGGTCTCGGGTTGGTGCAGGGGCGGGGGAAGCGGGTGTCGGGACGAGGGGGCGGAGCGCGTGTCGGGTCGGAGCGGGTGTCAGGTCGGGTCTGGTCGGTGGGGGGGGCGGGGAGCGAGTGTCGGGTCTGGTCGGGCGGGGAGCAGGAGCTGGCCGTGGGAGGAGCCTCATTCACGTAGCCCCAGTGAGGCCATTGGGCCAGGGCTAGGGGCTGCGTGCTTCGGGCCCCTCCCACACAGTTCGGTGCCTGGAGCTACTGCACTTGCGTGCCGACTGTAGCGCGCATGTGCAGAGGTCCCGGCACTGTTTTCAGCGCCGGGACCTGGCTCCGCCCCCCCACAGCTCGTGCTGACAGCGCCGAGGGCCAGAGGATCTGTAAGTAGGTGGAGAATACCGAGGATTTTTTTAGGCGCCCTTTTCGGCGCGAAAAACGGGCGCCCAGCTCGGAGAGGCGCCCGTTTTTTTTCTTGTGGAAACTTGGGCCCATGGAGTGGGATAAAGCAAGGTTAATCCTTATTCCATTAGGGTCCATACTGAGCTACACCAGGTGGAAGGGATACTGGCAACAATCACAGCATTGCTTAATAGAGATAAAAGGGAGAGATAAAAGGGAGACAACGATATCGGGTCACTATTTTCCTGGTGGCTGAGCAAAAATGGTCATCAGTGAAGGATTGTAAATGCAGAGGACCAAAGGGAGTACAGGTACTACTAATAACTTCGAGAAAACTCAGGGTACAAGACTTCCATTGTTGAGTAAATACCCTCATCAAAAAAAAATAAGCTATTCAGTTCCATTCATCATAAATGCTGTATTGGAAGCTGTAAAAGAACAGATGATCCAAATCGTCACTCCCAACTAAAGGAACAAGATCTGAATGCTAGCTGCTGTGATAGGAAGATGATAATTTGAACATAATTTTTAATCGTTGAAGCATATGTGGGAAAAATCTCAAAGGCAAGCTGCATAATGTCAAAGGTACTTACATCAAATTCATTCAAAGCTGCAGCTAATTCCCCAATGCCAACATGTCCATGTTTGTCATCTGCCATTGAAGTAGACTGGGCTGCATTTGAAATTCCAGCAATAGCCTCTTGCACTTGTTTGAAGACATAATCTCGGTTGGCTCTGGTAGCAGCTACATCAGGGTGTCGGAGGAATGCTTGGGAAGCAGTGTACAGCATTGTAGCATTCTTCTTCAAGGCACCCCGAGCAGCTGCCATTTCGTCCCTGCAGTGAAGATCTTTCAGCTCCTGCAATTGTGAAATATACAAAATAAACATACAATTTTCTCAATATGGACAGCTTTGTAGGAGTAATGCTGCTTGATTCTATGATTCTATGCTAGTAAATATCTGGAATAAACTGTTGCACAATGCAGAAACACAATGTGAATGCCAATTATGAAATAGCCGCTGTGAAATATAAGAGGCAAGGAAATCAGATTACAGTTTAGACTGTTTCTGGGCACAGCCACTGTGAAATATTTCTGGCTAAAAATAATTTTTAGGATATTCTTAGAAAATCTGCATACCCTGCAGAAGGAAGCAATATGGTAAATAAAAGGTCAACACACAAGCCCTTTCAATGTCATTGGCTCACTTTTTATTGTTGGATTTACACAATTTAAACTTTTATTGGTTGTTCACTGCCAACTGATAAATGGGTCTGTGCAGAAATGATCAGCAGAAGTATCGATATTCTTCAGTTTTAATTTATTCAGAATAATCCCATCTCAATGATCCAACATTTGAAAAGATAAACTTTGTGAGGGTTATATAAGCACCATAAATTTAAATCATGCATGCAAACAGGCTTGTCATTGCATTGCATACATTAGGGTAGATTTTCATCAATGTTCCCCGAGTGCAAACAGGGGAATAATGAGGGAGAGATCAGCAATACTGACTTCCTGCTTATTATGTACACAATGTGCACTTACAACAGTTTTGAATAGCTTAGGAGGCTTCCATCAGAAAGAAGCGGTTAATTTATTTCAATATTGTAATATGATATAGAAATTGTCCTTAAATGTTCCTACTATTTCTTGGAGATTGATAACTCATAAAAATGCCTATATACACAACAGGTGCGCAGGACTGCTAAGCAGCCCTTGGATGCGGAAATGTTAATTTAAAGGGATAGAGGAAGAGAAACTATAGCTTCACGTTCAAACCGGAAGAGCATTCCGATCTGCGGCAAGTTAAGATTGTGGGGCTGGGACCACCCCCACCCCAGCCATCTTAATCCACTGCCCACACCATTTCTCCCAGCGATGCAGGGTTACAATTTGGGCTGATAAGCTTCAAAGCATGATTTGTAAGCATTTGTGTGCAATGGATACAGGCACTGCCATATTTTGCTTAGCGTCTAGAAACTCGGACAATTGGTTGAAATGCCTTTGGAGCCTTTCCAAATACACAGATTATCACCCAGATCAACCTATAGCAGAACCTGGCCAACATCCAGGCTTAGGCTAACAAGTACCAAGCGATGAGTTACACAGGGCTAGAATATCCTAACAACCTGCCAGCGCCAGATTGCCGCCCAAAAGACCGCTAAGATTCCCATTATCATCACAGGCGAAAACTTCCCCCCCAAAAAAGAAAGAAATCCACCCAGCAAAAAAAAAAGGCGTTGCACCCCGATTCTCAGTGGAAAAGGTGAATTTTGGGCCGATTGGGCGGTGCTTAAAAGAAAATGAACAATAATTAATAAATTTACTAAGAATTTACCCTGAGGCAGCAGGTTGGGCCTTGGAGAAAAACACAAAATATTTTCAAAAAACATAACATACAAAAATCATAAAAACATTCTCAGGACCCTTTTAACTTAAATTATTACAACAGTAAAAAAACAATTACTTACCTTTTTCTTGCAGAGCTGCTTACCTACCGCCCAGCTCAGCTGATTCTCGTGTTTTTTTTTTATACCTACCTACGGGTCACCGCTGGCCAAATATCATGCCATGGCGATCTGTGGACGGTGCACGCTGGCGGTCCACACCCCATTGGTACTTCGAAACCACCGGCATAACTCAGCTGGGAATTTCTCGCTAACCCGGTTATCACCCAAAACGGCCAATACCGCCGAGAAACCGGGCGGTGAACCACTACAAATTCTAGCCCAGAGAATCTACAGCACAGAAACAGACCATTCGGCCCAACTGGTTGGTCTACATCGGCGTTCTCGCTCCACAAGAGCCTCCTCTCGCATCACTTCATCTAACCTTATTCTAACATACCCTTCTATTCATGTGCTTATCTAGCTTCCTCTTAAATACCTCGAAGCTATTCGCCTTAATAACGCCTTGTGTTAGAGCATTCCACATCCTTACCACTCTCTGGGTAAAGAAGTTCCTCCTGAATTCTCTATTCATTTATCAATAATTATCTTGTATTTATCACCTGCAACAAGAAAAGGCCAAATCAGCTCCCCTGATCTTCAATATTACTACAATCAACATCCTAGTAATTGTCAATGACCAAAAGGTTAACTGGAGTATCTAAATCAACATGGTTACAAGAGCAAGACAGAGGCTGTATACTCCGTAAAGAGTGGCTCCCTTGGTCCCTTGAAGCCTCTCTACCATCTACAAGGCTCATGTCAGGAGTGTGATAAAATACTTATTATTTGCCTGGATGGGTTCCCAGCTGCAACAACATTGTAGCTCTGCTAATAAGGGATGAGATCAGTGCAGTAGTGAAAAATGATGTTGGCTCAGAAGATCAAGTAGCATTAGTAGTTTGGGTGGAGATAAGAAATAATAAGGGAAAGAAGTCACTGGTGGGAGTGGTCTACAGGCCCCCGAACAGTAGCCACATTGTAGGATGGAGTATAAATCAAGAAATAATGAAGGTTTGTAAGAAAGGTATGACAATAACCATCGGCGATTTTAATCTTCATATTGATTGGACAAATCAAATTCGCAAAGGTAGCCTTGAGGAAGAGTTCAGAGAGTGTATGCAGGAAGGTTTCTTGGAAAAAAACATTGTGGAACCAACCAGGACGCAGACTATTTTAGATCTGGTAATGTGTAACGAGTTGGGAACAATTAATGATCTCGTAGCGAAGGATCCTCTTGGGAAGAGTGATCATAACATAGTAGAATTTAAAATTCAGTTTGAGGGTGAGAAAGCTAGGTCTCAAACTAGTGTCCTGAACTTAAATCATGGTAATTACAAAAGGTATGAAAGGCAGAGTTGGTTTAAGTAAACTGGTAAAATATATTAAAGGGTAAGACTGTCGAAAAGCAGTGGCAAACATTTAAGGAGATGTTTCATAACTCTCAGCAAAGATATATTCCATTGAGAAAGACTAAAAGAAGGATGAACCATCCATGGCTAACTAAGGAAGTAAATGATGGTATCATATTAAAAACAAAGGCACACAATGTTATGAAGAACAGTGGAAGGCTAGAGGATTGGGAAATTTTTAGAAACCAGCAAAGGATGACTAAAAAAATGATAGAGAGAAGATAGCGAGTAAACTAGCAAGAAATATCAAACAGGCAGTAAGAGCTTCTACAAGTATATAAAAAGGAAGCGAGTAGCTAAATTAAACATTGGTCCCTTGGTGGATGAGACTAGTGAATTAATAATGGGAAACAGGTAAATGGCAGAGACTTTGAACAAATATTTTGTATCGGTCTTCACAGAAGAAGACACTAAAAGCATCCCAATAATTGATAATAAAGGGGCTATTGGGGTGGGGGGAAACTTAAAACAATCACTATCACTAAAGTAAAAATACTAGGCAAACTAATGGGACTAAAGGTGGACAAGTCCCCTGGTGTTGAGGTGGCTGCAGAGATAGTGGATGCATTGGTTGTAATTTACCAAAAGTTCCTGAATTCTGGAGAGGTCCCAGCGGACTGGAAAACCGCAAATATAACGCCCCTATTTAAGAAAGGAGGGAGACAGAAAACAGGAAACTATAGACCAGTTAGCCTAACATCTGTCAGTGGGAAAATGTTGGAGTCGATCATTAAGGAAGTAGTATGAGGACATTTAGAAAATCATAATGCAGTCAAGCAGAGTCAGCATGGTTTTATGAAAGGGAAATCATGTTTGACAAATTTGCTGGAATTCTGTGAGGATGCAACGAGCTGGGCGGATAGAGGGGAACCAGTAAATGTCATGTATTTGGATTTCCAGAAAGCACTCGACAAGGTGCCACATAAAAGGCTACTGCACAAGATAACAGCTCATGGGGTTGGGGGTAATATATTAGTGTGGATAGAGGATTGGTTAACTAACTGAAAACAGAGAGTCAGGATAAATGGGTCATTTTCAGGTTGGCAAACTGTAACTAGTGGGGTGCCACAGGAATCAGTGCTGGAGTCTCAACCATTTACAATTTATATTAATGACTTGGATGAAGGAACCGAGTGTAATATAGCCAAAATTGCTGATAATGCAAAGATAGGTAGGAAAGCAAGTTGTGAGGAGGACATAAAGGGGCCAAATTTCAGGGTGCATATAAGGCCCGTTTCCGTCGTTTTGCGGCACCCATGTGGCAGAATTGAGTGGTCACCGCATTGCAGTCCATTGGCCGCCCCAACCAAAACCCAGCTCGGGAATTTTTCACCCGGTCCCCACTTCCGTCCTGCTGCTGCCGACCGCCGCAAGCGCATCAAAGCGCGCGCCACCGCTATTCCACTACTACATTTTAATCCACCCCAAATTTAGGTAAAAAAATCCACGATCCGCCCAACAGCTTTTTCTGTCGGTGCACCTTCTCCTGCCTGTGTGCGGCCAGGCAGCACGGCGGCCCTTCAAGGGGAGAGCCCGCGGTCGCCAATTGTGTAATTTTTGCCAGCTGTCTTGCCAATCAGCCGGCAAATTATTTCCTCGGGTTCGGCCGGGCGGTCAACAGTGTGCCAGGCCGCTGGCCCAGCCGAAACCCTCCCCGGTGGTTTAGAGGCCGAAGCTTAAAAATCCCCGATTCTCTTCCCTTTGACTTACCGCCGCACTTCCACCCCCACTATGACCGACTTCCAGTTCGACACCAAAAAAATTTCAAAGTTCCTAAAATCGATCCAAAGTCTGTCTCATCGCTCCCGACGGAAAAACCAGGTAAGAAATCATTGGTGCGCCAGCTTTCTAGCGTGTCTGAATTACGGCCCCAAAGAATCTACAAAGGGATATAGATAGCCCAAGTAAGTGAGCAAAAATTTGGCTGATGGAGTATAATGTGGGAAAATGGGAGGTTATCTACTTTGGTAGAAAAATAAAAAAGCAAATTATTATTTAAATGGGGACAGATTACAAAATGCTGTGGTACAGAGGGATCTTGGGGTCCTTGTACATGAAACAAAATGTTTACTTGCAGGTACAGCAAGTAATCAGGAAGACAAATGGAATGTTGACCTTTATTGCAAAGGGATAAAAGTATAAAAGTAGAGAAGTCCTGCTACAACTGTACAGGGCATTGGTGCGACCACACCTGGAGTACTACATACAGTTTTGGTCTCGTTATTTAAAGAAGCATATACTTGCATTGGAGGCAGTTCAGAGAAGGTTCACGAGGTTGATTCCTGAGATAAAGGGGTTTTCATATGAAGAAATGTTGAGCAGGTTGGGCCGATACTCATTGGAGTTTAAAAGACGGAGAAGTGATCTTATTGAAACGTCTAAGATTTTGAGGGGGCTTGACAGGGTAGATGCAGAGAGGATGTTTCTCCTCGTGGTGCAAATCTCGAACTAAGGGGCATAGTTTCAGAATAAGGGTCGCTCTTTAAAACGGAAATGAGGAGGAATTTATTCTCTGAGGGTCATGAGTCGTTGGAATTCTCTACCTCAGAGAGCTGTGGAGGCTGGGTCATTGAATGGATTTAAGGTGAATGTATTTAAGGTGGAGATAGACAGATTTTTGAATGATGTGAGTCAAGGGTTATGGGGAGCGGGCAGGGGAGTGGAGTTGAGGCCAGGATCAGATCAGCCATGATCTTATTGAATGGCGGAGCAGGCTCGAAGGGATAAATAGTCTACTTCTGCTCATATTCCTTATGCTTTTATGTAATATTTGAAATTCAACATCATCCAGGCAGAGCAGTCCGCTTCGATCACTGGACTCAATATCTACCCCTAAACCATCAGTGCACTGTAGCTACAGTTTACAATTTAAAAAATGCACTGGAACAACTCACTTCACTTACTTCAACCAGTCTGTAATCTCTATCTAGAAGGACAAGAGCAGCAAGATCATGGGAATATCACCACCTTCAAGTTCCCCTCAGTCACTATTTTGACATGGACTATGATCACCAGTCCATTATAACTGGGTCAAAATGCTGTAACTCACTACCTAATATCATCATGGGAGCACGACTCTGACAGGGCTGCAGCATGTTAAGGAGAAGACCCATTACCACCTTCTCTTGCCAGCATTACCATCACACCAACAATCTTTTTCTGAAAAGTGACTGCGTTTGTTCTGTATCTATAAAGCATGCATTCCCATGTTCCGCCACCAGGGAGCGCATTCCCTGAAGTCCCAAGGGATCCCAGCATTCCTTGGGAGCACTGTATATAAACCGGCCCGTTCCTCACTCTGGAGTGTCTTAATAAAGACTGAGGTCACTGTTACTTTAACCTCTCTGTGTGCAGTCTCATCTGTATTAGGAACACAATAACTGGCGACGAGAATACGAATTCAACGCAAAGATGCAGCAAACTGTGGGCATCCTGGAGAAGTTCTCGGAGGGTGAGGACTGGGAAGCCTATGTCGAACAGCTAGACCAGTACTTTGTAGCCGAGTTTTGGAGGAAACGCTGCAAAAAGGAGAGCGGTCCTCCTCACGGTCTGCGGGACACCGACTTACAGCCTCATGAAGAATCTTCTGGCTCCGGTGAAACCCACAGATAAGTCGTATGAGGAGCTGTGTACACTGGTTTGGGAACATCTTAACCCGAGGGAGAGCGTGCTGATGGCGAGGTATCGGTTCTACACGTGCCAGCAATCTGAAGGTCAGGAAGTGGAGAGCTACGTCACTGAGCTAAGGCGACTTGCAGGAAAATGTGAGTTTGATGGCTACCTGGAGCCGATGCACAGAAACATTTTTGTACTGGGCATTGGCCACAAGACCATCCTACGAAAACTTTTGACTGTAGAGACACCGACCCTCAGTAAGGCCATTGTGATAGCACAGGCGTTTATGTCCACCAGTGGTAACACCAAACAAACTCTCAGCGCACAAGTGATAGCAATGTTCATAAATTAACTGGAACTGTGTTTGCGAGCAGAAATGTACAAGACAGAAACCACGAGTCTGCAACTGCCAGCAGGCCTCAGGTGACCCAGATGACTCAGAGTCCGCAACCAAGGATGAATGCAAGGCAATTCACCCCTTGTTGGCGTTGTGGAGGCATCCATTCAGCCTATTCATGCCGCTTCAAATGGGTATATTTGCAAGAGCTGTGGAACAGTGGGGCACCTCCAACAAGCTTGCAGACGACCTGCAAGCTCTGCACAACCTGCTAACCACCACGTGGCAGAGGAAGATCAGTCCATGGTGGATCAAAGCAATTTCGAGCCTCAGAGAGAGGAGGCAGATGCTAAAGTACACGGGGTGCACACATTTTCGACAAAATGTCCACCGATAATGCAAAATGTAAAATTGAATGGCTTACCCATATCTATGGAACTGGACACTGGCGCTAGCCAATCCATCATGAGTAAAAGGATGTTTGAGAAACTGTGGTGCAACAAGCCCCATCCACAGGAAACTGAGAACGTACACCAAAGAGCTTATCGCTGTCCTGGGCAGCGCCATGGTCAAGGTCACCTACGAGGGCACGGTGCACAAACTACCACTCTGGATTATTACGGGCGATGGCCCCACACTGCTTGCAAGGAGCTGGCTGGGCAAAATCCGCTGGAACCGAGATGACATCCAAGTGCTATCACATGTCGATGAGGCCTCACGTACCCAGGTTCTTAACAAATTTCCTTCTCTTTTTGAGCCAGGCATTAGAAACTTTTCCGGGGCCAAGGTGCGGATCCACTTGGTCCCAGAGGCACGACTCATTCACCACAAGGCGCGAGCGGTATCTCATATGATGAGGGAGAGAGTGGAAATCGAGCTGGACAGGCTGCAACGCGAGTGCATCATCTCCCCAGTGGAATTCAGCGAGTGGGCCAGACCGATTGTTCCAGTGCTCAAAAATGATGGCACGGTCAGGATTTGCGGCGATTATAAAAGTAAGTATTTCTCGCTACAGGACCAATATCAGCTACTTAAGGCAGACAACCTATTTGCGACGCTGGCAGGAGGCAAGACGTTCACCAAGCTCGACCTGACTTCGGCCTACATGACGCAGGAGCTGGAGGAGTTTTCAAAGGGCCTCACCTGCATCAACACGCACAAGGGACTGTTCATCTACAACAGATACTCGTTTGGAATTCGGTCAGCTGCAGCGATCTTCCAGAGAAACATGGAGAGCCTACTCAAGTCGGTACCACACATGGTGGTCTTTCAGGACAACATATTGGTCACGGGTCGGGACACCGCCGAGCACCTACAAAACCTGGAGGAGGTCCTCCAGCGATTGGATCACGTAGGGCTGCGGCTCAAGAGGTCGAAATGCATCTTCGTGGCAACAGAAGTGGAGTTTTTGGGGAGAAATATCACGGCGGATGGCATTCGGCCCACAGACGCCAAGACAGAGGCTATCAGGAACGCACCCAGGCCACAGAACGTCATGGAGCTGCAGTCGTTCCTGGGACTCAACTATTTTGGTAACTTCCTACCGGGGTTAAGCATCTTCTTAGAGCCCCTACATGTGTTATTGCGTAAAGGTGAGAACTGGATATGGGGAAAAAAAAACAAGTAATTGCTTTTGAGAGAGCCAGAAACATTTTATGCTCCAACAAGCTGCTTGTATTGTATAACCCGTGTAAAAGACTTGTGCTAGCATGTGATGCGTCGTCATAAGGAGTCTGGTGTGTATTGCAACAAGCTAACATTATGGGGAAGTTGCAGCCTGTCGCCTATGCTTCCAGGAGTGTGTGTGTTCGGGGTAAAGGAAATGCATCAGTACCTGTTTGGCCTCAAATTTGAGCTGGAAACCCATCACAAGCCCCTCATATATCCCTGTTCGCTGAAAACAAGGGGATAAATACTAATGCCTCAGCCTGCATACAAAGGTGGGCACTCGCGCCATCAGCCTATAACAAAACCATCCACCACAGGCCAGGCACCGAGAACTGTGTGGATGCTCACAGTCGGTTACCATTGCCCACCTCGGAGGTGCAAATGGTGCAGCCTGCAAACTTGTTGATGGTGGCGCAGCCCGCAGACTTGTTGATGGTCATGGAAACGTTTGAAAATGATAAATCACCTGTCACGGCCCGCCAGATTAGGACTTGGACCAGCCAAGATCCTCTGCTGTCCCTAGTAAAAAAACTGTGTACTGCATGGGAGCTGGGCCAGCATCCCCGTTGAAATGCAAGAGCTAATCAAGCCGTTCCAGCGGCGAAAGGACGAACTGTCCATTCAGACAGACTGCCTGTTGTGGAGTAACCACGTAGTGCTACCCAAAAAGGGCAGGGAGACGTTCATCTCGGATCACCACAGCACACACCCGGGCATAGTAATGATGAAAGCGATAGCCAGATCCCACGTGTGGTGGCCCGGTATCGACTCTGACTTAGAGTCCTGTGTACGGCAATGCAGCGTATGTGCTCAGTTGAGCAACGCGCATAGAGAGGCACCGTTAAGTTTGTGGTCCTGGCACTCCAGACCATGGTTGAGGATCCATGTCGACTATGCTGGCCCGTTTCTCGGTAAAATGTTCCTGGTGGTGGTGGATGCTTTTTCAAAATGGACTGAATGTAAAATAATGTCGGGAAGCACCGCCAACACCGCAATTGAAAGCCTGAGGGCCATGTTTGCCACCCACGGCCTGCCTGACATACTGGTCAGTGACAACGGGCCATGTTTCACCAGTGCCGAATTTAAAGAATTCATGACCCACAATGGGATCAAACATGTCACCTCGCCCCGTTTAAACCAGCCTCCAATGGGCAGGCAAAGCGGGCAGTACAAACAATCAAACAAAGCCTTAAATGAGTCACAGTCGGCTCACTCCAAACCTGCCTGTCCCGAGTACTGCTCAGCTACCGCACGAGACCCCACTCACTCACAGGGGTGCCCCCGGCTGAGCTACTCATGAAAAGGACACTTAAAACCCAGACGCTCACTGGTTCACCCCAACCTGCATGATCAGGTAGAGAGCAGGTGGCAGCAACAAAATGTAAACGATAGTCGCACACTGTGTCACGGGAAATTGATCTGAATGACCCTGTGTATGTGCTAAACTATGGGTATGGTCCCGAGTGGATCGCGAGCACGGTGATAGCTAAAGAAGGGAGTAGGGTGTTTGTAGTCAAACTAGACAATGGACAAATTTGCAGAAAGCACCTGGACCAAACGAGGCACAGACTGCCCTGAACAACCCACAGCAGACACCACATTTTTCGAGCCCACAACACACACCCAAAGGATCAACACCACCTTATTGAACCCATCACGCCAAACAGCCCAGCAAGGCCAGGCTCACTCAGCAGCCCTGCAGGGCCAACAACACGCCAGCCCAGCGAGGGCACTGCCAACACACCAGAACAGACATTTGTACCGAGGCAGTCCACCAGGGAAGGAAAGGCTCCCGACCGCCTCACCTTGTAAATAGTTTTCACTTTGACCTTGGCGGGGGGAATGATGTGGTGTATCTGTAAAGCATGCACTCCCATGTTCCGCCACCAGGGAGCACATCCCCTAAAGTCCCATGGTATCCCAGCATCCCTTGGGAGCACTGTATATAAACCGGCCTCTAAGGCCTGTTTCCTCACACTGGAATGTCTTAATAAAGACTGAGGTCACTGTTACTTTAACCTCCCTGTGTGCAGTCTCATCTGTGTTAGGAACACAATAGCATTCCTTTCATCTAAAGCGTAATCCCCTGTCGCTCCTTATGGCACAAGCCGAAACCTTCAGAGGCAGCTATGACCACAGAAACTTGCATGCAATGAGCTAATTGATCTTATAGAATCATAGAAAATTGCAATACAGAAAGAGGCCATTCGGCCCATCATGTCCGTGTTGGTCAGAAAAGAGCCTCCCATCCTGACCCCACCTTTCAGTACTACATCTGTAGCTCTGTAGGTAACAGCTTTTTAAAGAGCACATCCAAGTACTTTTCAAATGTGGTGAGGGTTTCTGCCTCTACCACCCTTTCAGGCAGTGAGTTCCAGACCCCGCCACCCTCGGTGAAACATTTTTTCCTCATCTCCCCTCCAATCCTTCTTCCAACTACTTTAAATCCATGTCTCCTGGTTATTGACCCCTCTGCTAAGGGAAACAGATCCATCCTATCCATTATCAAGGCCCCTCATAATTTTATACACAATTAAATCTCTCCTCAGCCTTCACTGTTGCAAAGAAAACAATCCCAGCCTATCCAATCATTCTTCATAGCTGTAATTTTCCAGTCCTGGCAACATCCTCTTAAATCTCCTCTGCACCCTCTCTAGTGCAATCACATCTTTCCTATAATATGGTGACCAGAACTGTACACAGTACTCAAGCAGTGGTTTAACTAGCGTTGTATACAGTTCTAGTATAACTTCTCTGCTCATATATTCTATGCCTCGGCTAATAAAAAAGCATTCCATATGCCTTTTCAACTACCTTATCGACCTGTCCTGCTACCTTTAAATGATCTGTGGACATACACTCCAAGGTCCCTCTGTATCTCCACACCTCCAATTTATTGTGTATTCCCTTGCCTCAAATGCAATACCTCATTATACCAGATTGAATTCCATTTTTCACTTTTCTGTCCAACTGACCAGTTCATTGATATCTTCCTGCAGTCTAAAGTTTTCCTCCTGACCGTCAACCACACAGCCAATTTTTGTATCATCTGCAAATTTCTTTTTCCCCCTACATTTAAATTTAAATCATTTATATTTATCACAAAAAGCAAGGGACCGAGTCCTGAGCTCTGTGGAACCACACTGGAAACACCCTGCCAGTTGCAAAAATACACAACCATTACCCTTTGCTTCCTGCCACTGAGCCAATTTTGGATCCAATTTGCCACTCTCCCTCGGATCCCACGGGCTTTTACTTTTTTAAAATCAGCCTGCCATGTGGGACCTTGTCAAAAGCCTTGCTAAAATCCACTGGGACTACATTAAAATACACTGCCCTCATCAACCCTCCTTGTTACCTCCTCAAAAAATTCAATCAAGTTCGTCAGACATGACCTTCCCTTAACAAATCCATGCTGACTGTCCTTGATTAATCTAAATGAAGGTTTATACTATCCCTCAGAATTGATTCCAATAATTTGCCCACACCGAGGTTAAACTAACTGGCCTGTAATTACTCAGTTTATCCCTTCCTCCCTTTTTTGACAATGGTATAACATTGGCAGTTCTCCAATCCTTTGGCACCACTCCTGTAGCCAGGGAGGATTAGAAAATGATGGTCAGAGCCTTCGCAATTACCTCCCTTGCTTCTTTTAATAGCCTAGGATATATTTCATCCAGTCCTGGTGATTTATCTACTTTCAAAGATGCTAAACCTCTTAATACTTCCCCTCTTACTATATTTATCACATCCAATATTTCACTCTTTTCCTCTTTAACTTCAACATCGTCCCCCTCTTTTGTGAAGACAGTTGCAAAGTATTCATTAAGCATCTTAACCACATCCTCCACTTCCAACATAGATCACCATCTTGGTCATGAATAGGCCCTATTCTTTCCTTAGTTATCCTCTTGCTCGTTGTACAATTATAAAACATCTTTGGGTTTTCTTTGATTCTACTTGCCAGTATTTTTTCATGCCATCTCTAGACTTTCCTAATTTGGCTTCTTAATTTCACCCTGATACTTTCTGTACTCTTCCAGACTTTCTGCAGTATTGAGCTCTCAGTATCTGATATAAGCTTCCGCTTTTTGCCTTATATTACCATGTATGCACCTCGTCATCCAGGGTGCTCTAAATTTGGCAGTTCTACCCTTTTGCTTTGTGGGAAAATATTTACCCTGAACTCCAGGTACCTCCCCCTTGAATGCCTCCCACTTCTCGGATTTACTTTCAAGTAGCTGTTTCCACTCCACTTTTGCTAAATCTCTTCGCAACCTCATAAAATTGGCCTTCACTCAATTTACAACCTTTCCTCCTGATCTATCTTTGTCCTTACCCATAATTATGCTAAAACTAACTGAATTATGATTGCCACAAAAATGTTCTCCCACTGATACTCCTTCCACCTGCCCAGCTTCATTCGCTAAAACTAAATCCAATACTGTTCCCCCTCTTGTTGGGCTTGCTACATACTGGCTAAAAAAGTTCTCCAGAATACAACTTAGGAATTCTGTGCTCTCTATGCATTTTACACCGATAGTACCCCAGTTAATATTAGGGTAATTGAAATCCTCCACTATTACTGCCCCATTGTTTTTGCACTTGTCAGAAATGTGCCGACAAATTTGCTCTTCTATCTCTCTTGGACTCTTTGGGGATCTATAGTACACTCCCAGCAGTGTGATTGCCCCTTTTTTGTTCTTTCGTTCAACCCATATAGCCTCATTTGATGATCCTTCAAACACATCATCCCTTCTCACAGCTGTAAGTGTTTCTTTAACCAATACTGTCAACTCCCCCTCCTTTTTTAACCCTCTGCCTTATTTCCTAAACTCCTTGCATTAAAGTATATACCATTTAGCATTGCCAAACTGCCGTGTCTATTTTCTAGCCTTCGTTTCCTCTGAATTCCAAACTCGCTTACTAATTTTACGCCTTGCTTCTCTCCCTTCCAAATCAACTCTCATGTTCCCATCCCCCTGCCAAGCTAGTTTAAACCCTCCCAAATAGCACTAGCAACCCCACCCCCCGCCTCCGCTCCATACACACCAAATGAAGATATTGGTCATGGCCCCGATGAGGTGCAACCTGTCCAGCTTGTACAGATCCCACCTCCCCGAGAAACAGTCCGAATGCCTCAGGAATCTAAAGACCTCCCTCCTGTACCATCTCTCCAGCCATGCATTCATCTGCTCTATCTCCTATTTCTGTACTCACTAGCACGTAGCACCGGGAATAATCCGGAGATTACCACATTTGAGGTCCTGCTTTTTAAGAGCTTTCCTCGCTCCTTAAAATCTGCCTGCAGGACCACATCCCTCTTTCTACCCATGTCGTTGCTACCGATATGTACCACGACCTCTGGCTGTTCACCCTCCCCTCAATGTCCTGCAGCCGTTTTAACATCCTTGACCCTGGCACCAGGGAGGCAACATACCATCTTGGAATCACGTCTGCGGCCGGCTTCTGGTTTGCTTTGCAATAGCAGTTCTCAAGTTGAAAATGTACCCTCTTGATGTAATATCCAAAATGTTGGGCTCCAGATGACCATGGTATGAGAGTGTACTGTATGTTTTGGTAATTATTTTGTGAAAAGACTTTGTGAAGCACCCAGCAATGCTAGGCTTGCACGATCATGGAAATGATAATCCATCCCACAAGTTCCTTGATAACTTACATGCTCACAGCAAACCATTGCATGATAGTATCAGACCACTGCATCAAAGATGATATATAGTATAGAGAGCATAAGAAATAGGAACAGGAGCAGACCACTTGGCCCCTCGAGCTTGCTCCGCCATTTCGTAAGATCACAGCTGATCTGATCATGGATACAGCTCCACTTCCCTGCCGGCCCCCTATAACCCTTTGCTCCCTTATCGCTCAAAAATCTGGCTATCTCCGCCTTAAATATATTCAATGACCTAGCCTCCACAGCCTCTGGGGCAGAGAATTCCATAGATTTACAACCCTCAGGGAAGAAATTCCTCCTCGTCTCAGTTTTAAATGGGCAGCCCCTTATTCTGAGACTAGGTCCCCCAGTTAAAGTTTCGATAAGATCACCTCTCATTCTTCTGAACTCCAATGTGTATAGGCCCAACCTACTCAACCTATCTTCATAAGTCAACCCCCTCTTCTCCAGAATCGACCTCATGAACCTTCTCTGAACAGTCTCCAATGCAAGTATATCCTTCCTTAAATACGGTCTCCATATTATAAAAATGTAGAGGCACAGGAGAAGGTGAAATAAAGATTTACTACAATGATACCAGAATGAGAGGTTATACCCATCAGGAAAGATTGACCTGGCTAGTGTCATGTATGTAACCTTTATGTAACACTGCAATATTGTATATATGTAAGAAATGCACACCTTGACCACAGGGGGTGAACTTGTGGGAGACACTCCTCACCTGGTCACCCAGGTATATAAAAAGGGAGGTCCCACGCAGGGTAATCACTTCTTGGTCCTGTGAATAAAGGTTCAGGTCATGGAGTGACCTTGTCCACAGAATGTGCTTCATGTGGATTTGTGGTATTGTGTAAGGACGTTGCATTGGCGACGAGAAACGGGAATCATCGACCCACGAGAATGGCCACCGGCAGCACAGATGAATGGTACTGTGTTGGTGAGGACTGGGACGATTTCATTGAGAGGCTCCAGCAGAGTTTTGTCACAAAGGATTGGCTGGTAGACGTAGCAGCCGACAAGTGAAGGGTTCATCTGCTGACAGCTGTAGACCTAAGACTTACGCGCTCATGAAAGACCTGCTAGCACCTGAAATGCCGGCGGACAAAACCTTCGAAGAGCTCAGCAAACTAATCGGAGAGCACCTCAAACCGGCGAGCAGCATACACATGGCCCGACACAGATTCTATACACACTGACGTCGGGAAGGACAGAGCATACCGGATTTCGTTGCGGACCTCCGGCGCTTGGCCACTCTCTAAGTTCACAGACGCCTGCAGGGGGGAGATGCTAAGGGATTTCTTTATTGAGGGCATCGGTCATGCTGGGATTTTCAGAAAGCTAATTGAGACCAAGGACTTGACCTTGAAAGCGGCGGCGTTGATGGTACAGACTTTTATGGCGGGGGAGGAGGAAACCAAGATAATATACGCGTGCAATTCTGCCTCCAACGTGGCAATGGATCAGGGAGTCAATATCATAAACGCGACACAGAGCCCCGCAGGCAGGCAAGGGCAGTTCGACACATCCCAGGCAGCAATAGACCCAAGAGTAAGTCTCCAACAGAGAAAATGGCAGGCTGAACAGACATTTACGCCCCCCCGGGATGGGGCCATTGACACCTACTAACATGGTGCTCAAGAGCAGTCAAAGGAACAATCAGCGAGGAATGCCTTGCAACAACGCTTTTGTTCACAACAATGGAAATCTCAGTTCATGCTGGAGGTGTGGGGGCAGACATGCTGCCAGGACTTGCAGGTTTCAACAGCTCGTCTGCAGAAATTGTAACCTCAATGGCCATTTAGCTAGAATGTGCAGAAAGCCTGTAACCAGGCTAATATACGAGGCGGATGAACCAGATGAGGGGTCTGCGAGGCAGGATGACGCTTGGGGCAAATCAATGGACATTGAAGTTCAGCGGATTCATGTGGCAAACATTCACAGTTCATATACCAAAACGCCACCTATGATGATGAAAGTCCTATTAAAAGGCATTCCTGTACGCATGGAGCTGGACACGGGGGCCAGCCAGTCACTCATGAGTGTTCAACAATTCGAAAAGCTGTGCCCACTCAAAGCCAGCAGACCCAAACTAGAACGCATTGAGACGCAATTACGGATGTACACCAAAGAAATCATTCCAGTGCTAGGCAGTGCAACGTTGGCGGTCACACACAATGGATCGGTGAACCGGCTGCTGTTCTGGATTGTCCCGGGCAATGGTCCTGCGCTGTTGGGGAGCAGCTGGTTAGCTGAGATAAACTGGAAATGGGGGGGGATGTGCATGTCATGTCATCTGTGGAGCGAAGTTCACGCTCACAGGTCCTACAGCAATTTCAGTCACTATTTCAGCCTGGCGTCGGGACGTTCAAAGGTACCAGAGTGGTGATACGCATCACCCTGGACGCCAGACCAGTGCTCCACAAAGCCAGAGCTGTGCCGTATGTGATGCAGGAGAAAATTGAGAGCGAGTTGGACCGGTTGCTGAGAGAGGGCATACATGGGCAATGCATGGGCAATACATGGGCAATACACAGGCAATGCACTAGGCAATGCACTGGCAATACAAGGGCAATGCAGGGGCAATACATGGGCAATGCACGAGTAATACACAGGCAATGCACTGTCAATGCATGGACAATACACGGGCAATGCACTGGCAATAGACGGGCATGCACTGGCAGTACACGGTCAATGCACTGGCACTACACGGGCAATATACGGGCAATACATGGGCAATGAACTGCCAATGCACTGGCATTGCACTGGCAACGCACGGACATACACTGGCAATATATGGGCAATGCACTGCCAATGCACTGGCGATGCAGGGGCAATGCACAGGCAACAAAGGGCCAATGCACAGGCAATACACGGACAATTCACTGACAATACACGGGCAACATACTGGCGTTAAATTCAGCGACTGGGTAAGCCCCATCGTTCCCATCCTAAAAGCAGATGGCTCGGTCAGGATCTGTGGCGACTACAAGGCCACTATCAACCGGGTGTCACTACAAGACCAATACCCGCTCCTGGCTGGCGGCAAGCTGTTCACCAAGTTGGACCTCACCCCAGCCTACATGACCCAAGAACTGGCCGACGAATCTAAACTACTGACCACCATCACCACGCACAAGGGACTGTTTGTTTGCAACAGATGTCCATTTGGCATTCGATCAGCGGCCGCGATTTTTCAAAGAAACATGGAAAGCCTGCTCAAATCCATCCCTGGAACAATCGTCTTTCAGGACGACATCCTCATCACGGATCGTGACACCGAGGAACATCTCCACAACCTGGAGGAGGTGCTATGCCGACTGGACCGGGTAGGCCTGCGACTCAAGAAGTCTAAGTGTGTGTTTTTGGCTCCCGAGCAGGGTTGCTGCAGACAGGATTCGGCCTACCGAATCCAAAACGGAGACAATTCAACGAGCGCCCAGGCCCTGCAACACATCGGAGTTGCGTTCATTTCTGGGACTCTTGAACTATTTCGGGAACTTTCTGCCAAACTTAAGCACATTGTTGGAGCCGTTACACGTGCTCCTGCGTAAGGGTTGTGATTGGTTTTGGGGTGACTGTCAGGAACGGGCTTTCAATCGGGCGTGGAACCTACTTTGTTCAAATAAGTTGTTGACCCTGTACGACCCCCGTAAGAAATTGGTTCTGACATGTGATGCATCGTCCTATGGGGTTGGGTGCGTGTTGCAGCAGGGTAACGCTGAGGGGGCCAACTACAACCTGTGGCTTATGCCTCCAGGTCACGTTCTCAAGCTGAACAGGGTTATGGGATGGTTGAGAAGGAAGCACTCGCATGTGTCCATGGGGTGAAAAAGATGCATCAGTACCTTTTTGGCAGGAGGTTCAAATTAGAAACGGGCCACAAGCCGTTAACATCCCTGTTATCGGACAGCAAGGCTATCAATGCCAAGCATCAGCTCGCATACAGCAATGGGCTCTCACGCTCGCTGCGTATGACTACACCATCCGGCACCGGCCTGGCACTGAAAATTGCGCTGATGCAGTCAGCAGGCTTCCACTGGCCACCACCGAGGGGGCAGCGGAGCAAAGTGCTTAGATGGTCATGGCTGTCGATGCCTTTGACATCGCAGGCTCCCCCATCACAGCCCGCCAGATCAAAATCTGGACCAGAGATCCCCTCCTATCCTTGATTAAGAAATGTGTCCTGACAGGGGATTGGGCACTCGCACACGGAGTATGCCCTGAGGAGGTCAGGCCGTTTCACAGATGGATGGATGAGCTCGGCATCCAAGCCGACTGCCTACTATGGGGCAGCCGGGTCGTCATGCCCCAGAAGGGCAAAGAAGCATTCATTAGGGAACTCCACAGCGAGCACCCGGGCATCGTGCTGATGAAGACCATTGCCCGGTCACATGTGTGGTGGCTGGGAATTGATTCAGACCTAGAACACTGTTTTCGCAGATGCACGACGTGTGCCCAGTTAGGTAATGCCCCCAGGAAGGCCCCGCTCAGCCCGTGGCCCTGGCCCACCAGGCCATGGTCACATATTCACATAGACTACGCGGGTCCGTTCATGGGAAAAATGTTTCTCATTGTGGTTGATGCGTACTCGAAATGGATCGAGTGCATCATTTTGAATTCGTGCACGACATCCACCACTGTGGGGAGTCTGCGCGCAGTCTTTGCGACCCACGGCTTGCCGGACATCCTTGTTAGCGATAATGACCAATGTTTCACAAGCTACAAATTCCGGGAGTTCATATCGGGTAATGGCATTAACCATGATAGGATAGCACCATTCAAGCCAGCCTCCAATGGCCAGGCGGAACATGCGGTCCAAATCATAAAGCAAGGGAGTGTTTGCTAGTGCTGTTGGGGAGGATTTAAACTAATATGGCAGGGGGATGGGAACCAATGCAGGGAGACAGAGGGAAACAAAAAGGAGCCAAAAGCAAAAGACAGAAAGGAGATGAGGAAAAGTGTAGGGCAGAGAAACCCAAGGCAAAGAACAAAAAGGGCCACTGTACAGCAAAATTCTAAAAGGACAAAGGGTGTTAATAAAACAAGCCTGAAGGCTTTGTGTCTTAATGCAAGGAGTATCCGCAATAAGGTGGATGAATTAATTGTGCAAATAGATGTTAACAAATATGATGTGATTGGGATTACGGAGACGTGGCTCCAGGATGATCAGGGCTGGGAACTCAACATTCAGGGGTATTCAACATTCAGGAAGGATAGAATAAAAGGAAAAGGAGGTGGGGTAGCATTGCTGGTTAAAGAGGAGATTAATGCAATAGTTAGGAAAGACATTAGCTTGGATGATGTGGAATCTATATGGGTAGAGCTGCAGAACACCAAAGGGCAAAAAACGTTAGTAGGAGTTGTGTACAGACCTCCAAACAGTAATAGGGATGTTGGGGAGGGCATCAAACAGGAAATTAGGGGTGCATGCAATAAAGGTGTAGCAGTTATAATGGGTGACTTTAATATGCACATAGATTGGGCTAGCCAAACTGGAAGCAATACGGTGGAGGAGGATTTCCTGGAGTGCATAAGGGATGGTTTTCTAGACCAATATGTTGAGGAACCAACTAGGGGGGAGGCCATCTTGGACTGGGTGTTGTGTAATGAGAGAGGATTAATTAGCAATCTCATTGTGCGAGGCCCCTTGGGGAAGAGTGACCATAATATGGTGGAATTCTGCATTAGGATGGAGAATGAAACAGTAAATTCAGAGACCATGGTCCAGAACTTAAAGAAGGGTAACTTTGAAGGTATGAGGCGAGAATTGGCTAGGATAGATTGGCGAATGATACTTAGGGGGTTGACTGTGGATGGGCAATGGCAGACATTTAGAGACCGCATGGATGAAGTACAACAATTGTACATTCCTGTCTGGCGTAAAAATAAAAAGGGGAAGGTGGCTCAACCGTGGCTATCTAGGGAAATCAGGGATAGTATTAAAGCCAAGGAAGTGGCATACAAATTGGCCAGAAATAGCAGCGAACCTGGGGACTGGGAGAAATTTAGAACTCAGCAGAGGAGGACAAAGGGTTTGATTAGGACAGGGAAAATGGAGTACGAGAAGAAGCTTGCAGGGAACATTAAGGCGGATTGCAAAAGTTTCTATAGGTATGTAAAGAGAAAAAGGTTGGTGAAGACAAACGTAGGTCCCCTGCAGTCAGAATCAGGGGAAGTCATAACGGGGAACAAAGAAATGGCGGATCAATTGAACAAGTACTTTGGTTCGGTATTCACTAAGGAGGATACAAACAACCTTCCGGATATAAAAGGGGTCAGAGGGTCTAGTAAGGAAGAGGAACTGAGGGAAATCTTTATTAGTCGGGAAATTGTGTTGGGGAAATTGATGGGATTGAAGGCAGATAAATCCCCAGGGCCTGATGGCCTGCATCCTAGAGTACTTAAGGAGGTGGCCTTGGAAATAGCGGATGCATTGACAGTCATTTTCCAACATTCCATTGACTCTGGATCAGTTCCTATGGAGTGGAGGGTAGCCAATGTAACCCCACTTTTTAAAAAAGGAGGGAGAGAGAAAACAGGGAATTATAGACCGGTCAGCCTGACCTCAGTAGTGGGTAAAATGATGGAATCAATTATTAAGGATGTCATAGCAGTGCATCTGGAAAATGGTGACATGATAGGTCCAAGTCAGCATGGATTTGTGAAAGGGAAATCATGCTTGACAAATCTTCTGGAATTTTTTGAGGATGTTTCCAGTAAAGTGGACAAAGGAGAACCAGTTGATGTGGTATATTTGGACTTTCAGAAGGCTTTCGACAAGGTCCCACACAAGAGATTAATGTGCAAAGTTAAAGCACATGGGATTGGGGGTAGTGTGCTGACGTGGATTGAGAACTGGTTGTCAGACAGGAAGCAAAGAGTAGGAGTAAACGGGTACTTTTCAGAATGGCAGGCAGTGACTAGTGGAGTGCCGCAAGGTTCTGTGCTGGGGCCCCAGCTGTTTACATTGTACATTAATGATTTAGACGAGGGGATTAAATGCAGTATCTCCAAATTTGCGGATGATACTAAGTTGGGTGGCAGTGTGAGCTGCGAGGAGGATGCTATTAGGCTGCAGAGTGACTTGGATAGGTTAGGTGAGTGGGCAAATGCATGGCAGATGAAGTATAATGTGGATAAATGTGAGGTTATCCACTTTGGTGGTAAAAACAGAGAGACAGACTATTATCTGAATGGTGACAGATTAGGAAAAGGGAAGGTGCAACGAGACCTGGGTGTCATGGTACATCAGTCATTGAAGGTTGGCATGCAGGTACAGCAGGCGGTTAAGAAAGCAAATGGCATGTTGGCCTTCATAGCGAGGGGATTTGAATACAGGGGCAGGGAGGTGTTGCTACAGTTGTACAGGGCCTTGGTGAGGCCACACCTGGAGTATTGTGTACAGTTTTGGTCTCCTAACTTGAGGAAGGACATTCTTGCTATTGAGGGAGTGCAGCGAAGGTTCACCAGACTGATTCCCGGGATGGCGGGACTGACCTATCAAGAAAGATTGGATCAATTGGGCTTGTATTCACTGGAGTTCAGAAGAATGAGAGGGGACCTCATAGAAACGTTTAAAATTCTGACGGGTTTAGACAGGTTAGATGCAGAAAGAATGTTCCCAATGTTGGGGAAGTCCAGAACCAGGGGTCACAGTCTGAGGATAAGGGGTAAGCCATTTAGGACCGAGATGAGGAGAAACTTCTTCACCCAGAGAGTGGTGAACCTGTGGAATTCTCTACCACAGAAAGTAGTTGAGGCCAATTCACTAAATATATTCAAAAGGGAGTTAGATGAAGTCCTTACTACTCGGGGGATCAAGGGTTATGGCGAAAAAGCAGGAAGGGGGTACTGAAGTTTCATGTTCAGCCATGAACTCATTGAATGGCGGTGCAGGCTAGAAGGGCTGAATGGCCTGCTCCTGCACCTATTTTCTATGTTTCTATGTTTCTAAGGCATGCTCCGGATTCAAGGACCCTCCCTTCAATGCTGCCTATCGCACCTCCTGCTGGCCTATAGGTCCCGACCGCGGAGCTACTCATGAAACGAACACTCAAAACTCAGCTGTCCCTCATTCATCTAGTCCTGTCCGACATTGTTGAGGGCAAGCGCCAGTCCCAAAATGAGTACCATGACCGAAATTCAAGAGGGAGATGTATAGAAATTGATGACCCCTTATTTGTTCTCAATCACGCTTTGGGACCCAAATGGCTTGAGGGTACTGTAATAGACAAAGAGGGGAATAGGATCATAGTGGTTAAACTTAACAATGGGCAGATATGCCGCAAGCATCTGGACCAAGTGGAAAAAAAGGTTCAGCATGGATACTGAGGAACCTGAGGTAGATCATGAGATGGTATTCACACCACCGCCAATGAACGAGCAACAAGAACATTCAGCAGCATGCACAGTCCCTGTGGTCAGCCCGGATAGCCGGAACCACCACAAACACGCATACCGAGGCTCAACAACCAGAGCCTCAACTGCAGCGCTCCACGAGAGCGCGCAGACCACCGGAGAGACTTAACCTATGATCCCAATAAGATGTTGAGGGGGAGGTGATGTCATGTCATGTATGTAACCTTTATATAACAACACTGCAATACTGTATATAGTAAGAAATGCTCACCTTGACCACGGAGGGTGAACTTGTGGGAGACACTCCTCACCTGGTCACCCAGGTATATAAAAAGGGAGATCCCACGCAGGGTCATCACTTCTTGGTCCTGTGAATAAAGGTTCAGGTCATGGAGTGACCTTGTCCACAGAATGTGCCTCGTGTGGATTTGTGGTATTGTGTAAGGACCTTACAGCTAGGGCTCTTTCAGCTAGAAAAAAAAAGACTGAGGGGTAACCTGATAGAGATCTTTAAGATTATGAAAGGGTTTGATAGGGTATACGTAGAGAAGATGTTTCGACTTGCGGGCGAGCCCAGAACTGGGGGCCATAAATATAAGATAGTAACTAATTAATCCAATAGGGATCTCAGGAGAAACTTCTTTACCCAGAGAGTAGTTAGAATGTGGAACTCACTACCACAGGGAGTAGTTGAGGGAATACCATAGATGCATTCAAGGGGAAGAAAGAAATAGAAGGATATGTTGATGGGGTTAGATGAAGAGTGGTGGGAGGAGACGTGTTGGAGCATAAACACCGGCATGGACCTGTTGGTCCGATTGGCACATTTCTGTGCTGTAAATACTTAGGGCTAAACTTTCGCAATCTTTTCACCCGATTACCGCCCGATTTAAGGTTTTTAATGGATTACCGCCCAATTTAAGCTTGAGATCCATATACCGCCCGATTACCGCCGGCGATAGTTTTGGGGTCCATTGAACGCCGGTGGTAAATCCAGCCGCCCGCTCAGTAGATGCAATTGCTATTCGCTCAAATGTCGTGCCCGCCCATTTACTGCCCGCAAGACCGCCCAGTGCTATTTTCAACTTTTTTTAAAAAAAAAGTACCGCCCCTAATACCGCCGGCAATTAATAGCGCCATGAAAAGGGTACACTTAAGTGCCCCGATCCAGCGATATGGATGCCAGTTGAGGGAGGAAATCATTCCATCTGGCTCACTTAGTACCCAACCCAAGAGTATTTGATCCTGACACACCCAACTGTGACATGTGTCATTTTGATAATCTCATACATTTACTAATAGTTATAAATGAAAGATCGAGTTTCTGAGCCACTGTTGCTTTGGCTTTTTCAGATTTATGATTGTTAAGAATATTGAAGCATCATTTATTGAGTATTATTTTGTTACAGATTTCCTGCTGGCTTACAGTCTTTAAATCTGGTTGACTTAAAACTACAAATTGTATTCTTGTCGAGCAGTAATAAAGCCTTTCGTTATTAATTTCAGAGTTGTATTTTCACCCAATAAATGTTAAATTCTGTGGGCTCTGCTTTACTTTCAATGAACTCCATTTGGCACTCTTGGTTATCCTTGGCAGGCTCTGATTCATGAATTTGCCACCGAAGCAGCTATGCTCTGATACTAACTTGATCAACTTTTTTCTCACTCTGACCTTGATTTGTTGAGTTGCTGGTTTAGTGGAGCAGGTGCAAAGACCACCAACGGCTCCTCCCCCACAGCCCAAAAATCGTGGGAACCAGGTTCTGCCCTATTTTCCGGTGCCCAATCCTGAGATCTGCCAGGAATTCAGTGTGACCGTTATCAAAATTTGCATTTCAAGGACAATTTATATCACTATCGCATTTTGTCTGGGTGGGTGTGGGGTGGGGTGGGGGTGTTGAAACATTGCTTCCATGCCCTGGCAGTGAAGGCACACACCAAGCACAGAGGAGGTGGTGAATCCAGAGCAGAGTCTTTCTGCCCATTTTATGGTGAATTGCACGAACCGTGACTTTTTCAGTGGACCTCCATTGGTGGCACAGGAACATTCATTTACAGTTTTGCATCTTGCTCTCTTCACTCCACTAATGAGGCAATTCCATTAGCCGCCTAGGTCGCAGGAACATAAATCTCCTATTAAAGCAGCAGTCCTAACTTTCTGTGTCGAATTTAATTCGTGTATAATGCACAAATGCAACAATTTCTTGAAACTCATGGGGAGGTTGAGGGCGAGCTGTCATTTCTGCAAGGCTAACAGCAGAGCGACACAAATCGTCCAACAAATTGTGAAGATGCGCAATTCATGGGGTAACTCTTCCTCACCACAAGTAGCTGGATGATTTAGACATTATTAACAGTGAGCGTCATTAAACTTACTGTTATTTTGGCAGCAAAATCTGGGCCATTGGCTGCGCTAGACACTGATGGAAAATTGCCTTGAAGGAAATTGATATGCTGAGAAAGAAAGCTTCAGCTGTAAATGATAAAAAAAACTCGCGCATGTGCAGTAAGGCCGCTCGAGATGAAGCCGGCCTTACATGACAACTGAGACCGCCTGCTGCTGCACACTGCCGCCACCACTACAGCTGGGAGGGAATCAGGTAAAAGTTGCGGCTTTCGATCTCAGCGTTAATCGGGCATTATGGATGACTCCCTATCTTCATACAGCCCGATTACCACCGAGATACGGGCGGTGGCAGCGGGAAGTGGAAAGTCTAGCCCTTAGTAACTTTGTAAGTGAGTGAAAGGAGTGGATAAAACATTGATTTATGCCAGTAAGTAATTGGAATTCTCTACATTTATTCTTCATAACAATGAGATTGCTGATTTTCTTTACTGACTAGTTTCAACTGGTTCAGAAACTTTTGTGCTTTTTCACTGTGACTGCTGGAACTTGACTGAAACTACTTGAATTTGGCCCTTTCTTCTCAGCAAAATCGTAAACATTGCAAGGTGGACAAAAAGATTTTTGTCATACCTGCTGTCTTCTAGCAGCCACATAATTGAGCTTGACCATCTCCTTCCCAAATTCCTTGAAGCGACTAGCCAGATCCTGCTCATTGGTCGCATTCTTCACTGCATCCAGAGCTTCTTCTACCTGTACGTTTAATAAAGATATCCTGCATTTCAACTCAAGACATTACCACATTTTTTTTTAAACTGCAAAATCCAGGTGAAGAGTCAAGGTCTACGTTCAATATTTTATAAATAAATATTCAAACACATTTCACGGGGTCCTGGATAGAACTGCTACTGTGAAAAATATTTTTCTTATTTGCACCCTTAAATTAAATGACTAGGAAAGAAATTTGAATTTTGTCAGTTACATATCCAAAACCTAATATTCTAAAATCTAACTAGCTATTAAATCAGTAATAAATTAAAATCTTACAATTTTTAAATGAGTTAAAAGCCTCATGACATCCGCCATGTCAGCAAGGATCAGCAGACGGGTTACTGCAGACAGCAGAGCACGGGCTGCCCGAACCATGGTCCCGCGCTTTACGGAAGAACATGGGTCTTCTGCAAACTCCGCAGATGCAATTCTCATAGATTCGCCTATAGAGAAGATAGAAACATAGTAGTTAAAAATGAACAACTTTCATTGAACATTTTGCTTACAATTCATGCTACAAAAACCCAAAACACATTTATATTCTTCACACGTCTCCAAACTAATGAAAAAAAATCACCTTTAATATGTTTGGTAAAAATCATCTACAAATAAACAAAGATTTATTTGGCCAGAATTTAGTGTCAAAATAACGATGAGGCTAACAGCGCTTCAGGCGAGGGCAGATTCGTGGTTAAACGCAAAAATCATAAGTTCTTGCCAGAGCTGACCATCTCCACTGTTGGCACCATGAAAATGACATCACACGGTCTGACTCACCATTAATATGCATTGAACAGAGTGAAGTTCCTGAACTCGCATGGTAAATCAACTCAACTCGCCACAGAAAGTTGAGACTTGTCAATTTCAGTCCAAATTCTTTTTAGTGGAGTCTCATTCCTTCAGCTTTTAATTGTTGAGATTTTTAAAAAATATAAATAATTTTTTTTTAAGTTTTTCTTTTGATTGAGAGAAAAGACAATCTTTCTTATCCTCTTTGTACCTGATTTGATATTGTAGTTGCTATTACAACACTCACTTCAGACTCTGCGCTGTTCATTTCACAATATTTCAATCTGTTGGTTAAGGAGATACACAACTGCCTGCCCTGTTCACAGATCCCAGATGCCCTGCAGAGGGTGCCACACCATTTCAATCTCTCATTTTCAGCAACTTCCAGTGTAAAGACTCATGGAAATTAAACGGGCAAGGGCAAGCGCCATTCATTCACCAGCTGCAGTAAATTCTGGACCAGTATCTTTGTCATTATCAGATGTAGATAAGGACTATATTATATTCTAGAATATTAGTCCAGATATTTTACTCAGGCTCAGTGTCTCAGACTACTCCCACTAACAAGCACGCACTTTCTATGACCAGGATCATTGGCTAGAACCCCCACTTTTGTGGTTATCGGCCAAAA
The DNA here is from genome assembly GCF_044704955.1 of Pristiophorus japonicus. Classification (NCBI taxonomy): domain Eukaryota; kingdom Metazoa; phylum Chordata; class Chondrichthyes; family Pristiophoridae; genus Pristiophorus; species Pristiophorus japonicus. The sequence continues at coordinate 30,623,025 of NC_091978.1, forward strand.
ATGGGCGATATTTCCGGCGTGGGCAGTAAAATAGGGTTTTCAGATCGCCGGCTTCTCGTCCACTCTCAAACTACCGAGTCTCCACTTTTGAAAATGGGCATTACCGTGTGCGATATAAAATGGGGGGTAGCGTTAAATTTTTTAACCTTCTGCCGTAAAGTGTGGCCACCCTTAGCAACGCTCGATTTCCGCGATTCTGGACATCAAGGGTCACCATGACATACGCAGAAGAGGAGACAGAGAGGGAGCTCAGAGGGACTGAAGGTGCGGCTGGGTGTAGGTGGCTGCTTTGGGAGGAAGGAGACTTTAGAGCTTCACAGCAAGTAGGCAAACAAAAAGTAGGTGTTACCAGCCACATATTTGACCAAATTTGGTTTATAATGGAGAGGGAGGAGGAGGCGGCATCATAGCACACTGTGGAGACCGACGCTGGAGAGAGCAGTGAGAGGATCACATTGGAGGACGCAAAAGAGCCAGGAGGTTCTTGGACGAGGCAAATGCCTCCCTCCTGCAGGAGGTCGAGTCACGCTGGGGTGATTTGACACAGGGAGGGTGTGGGAAGCCCAGCCAAAGGCATACCAGAAGATATGGACCGAGATAGCAGAGGTGGTCTCGTCGGCGACCAACGAGGTGCATGAGGGCAACCAATGCCGCAAACGATGGAATGACCTTGTGGGATCTGCAAGAGTAAGTATTACATTGATTTACATGTACTTATGTATTTATATAATTTGATTTGTAAGTCATGAGTGACTATCAGCAGATGTGAGGTCTTGCACTTTTACTGGGAATGTTGAGCTCAAAGCCTGCGGTCACGTTGTATGTCTTTAGGTAAAGAATGTTCATTTTTGAGGATGTAACTAGTAGAGTGGATAAGGGAGTGGAGGTGGTGTATTTGGACTTTCAAAAGGCTTTTGACAAGGTCCCACACAAGAGATTAGTGTGCAAAATTGAGATACATGATATAAGGGGTAGTGTATTGACATGGGTAGAGAACTGGTTGGCAGACAGGAAGCAAAGAGTGGGAATAAACGGGTCCTTTTCAGAATGGCAGGCAGTGACTAGTGGGGTGCCGCAAGATTCGGTGCTGGGACCCCAGCTATTTACAATATACATCAATGATTTGGACGAAGGAATTGAATATAATATCTCCAAGTTTGCAGATGACAAAGCTGGGTGGCAGTGTGAGCTGTGAGGAGGATGTCAAGAGGCTGCAGGGTGACTTGGACAGGTTAGGTTAATTGGCAAATGCATGGCAGATGCAGTATAATGTGGATAAATGTGAGGTTATCCACTTTGGTGGCAAAAACAAGGCGGCAGATTATTATCTGAATGATGACAGATTAGTTAAAAGGGGAGGTGCAATGGTACATCAGGCACTGAAAGTAGGCATGCAGGTACAGCAGGCAGTAAAGAAAGCAAATGGCATGCTGGCCTTCATAGTGAGAGGATGTGAGTATAGGAGCAGGGAGGTCTTATTGCGGTTGTACAGGGCCTTGGTGAGACCACACCTCGAGTATTGTGTGCAATTTTGGTCTCATAATCTGAGGAAGGACGTGCTCGTTATTGAGGGAGTGCAGCGAAGGCTCACCAGACTAATTCCCGGGATGGCAGGACTGACACATGAAGAAAGACTGCATCGGCTAGGCTTATACTCACTAGAATTTAGATGAATGAGAGGGGATCTCAGAAATATAAAATTATGACGGGACTGGACAGGTTAGATGCAGGAAGAATGTTCCCGATGTTGGAGAAGTCCAGAAGCAGGGGTCACAGTCTAAGAATAAGGGGTAAGCCATATAGGACCGAGATAAGGAGAAACTTTTTCACCCAGAGAGTGGAGAACCTGTGGAATTCTCTATCACAGAAAGTTGTTGAGTCCAGTTCATTGGATATATTCAAGAGGGAGTTAAATGTTGCCCTTACGGCAAAAGGGATCAGGGTGTAGAGAGAAGGCGTGAGTGGGGTATTGAAGTTGCATGATCAGCCATGATCATATTGAGTGGCAGTGCAGGCTCGAAGGGCTGAATGGCCTGTTCCTGCACCTATTTTCTATGTTTCTATGTTAATCATGATTACATCTGTCGGTTGTGTGTGTATCAGTCTCTGTGACAGTACCAAGCAATGATATCACGCAATGATCTCATGCCATGTCGTCCTGTCACCTTTTACAGACGAAGCTATCGACGATGAGGTCTGTGCAGAGGCGAATGGGTGGGGAGCCACCAGTCCCCAGTGACATCACTGACATGGAAGAGCGTGTGCTCGCACTCGTGAGGAAGCACCCCCGGACAGCCACAGACGCATCTGCAGACCCTGAAGTAATGCCACATGAGTAAAGCTTACACTATTGCATCATGTAAATTCTATAGGTGCAAAGCCCACTCATCTGTGATAGGTGATTTCTAAAATTGTCACAGAAATAATGCTGGCCTAATGCAAATCATTGCAATGCACAATGTGTTGATGGTCATGAAATATGATCTCTGTGATGACTTTGATAGCGGTGGTGCTTTTGTCGTGCATATCCTGTGTGTAGCGCTGAACTCACCTCGTCACCCTAGCACCGCCTTCTCCTCTAATAACCTCACTCGTGTTTTGCAGCTCAGCTAGCAGCGCCACCCCAGGCAAGACCAGAGGCCAGAAGGTGAGGGCGCGGGGCAGGAGTCGGCGGACAATCCTACTACATCTGGTGCTGAGGAGCTCCGATTCTCGCCCGTCAATCCGCTGAGTATGTTCTCCACGGATGAGAGCGCGGACTTCGAAGAACCTGCATCGCCACGCTCCAGAAGCCATCCCACTCCAAGGCCATTAGAGGTCCTCCAGTCAATCCCGCCTTCACTCTGGATGTACCGGCCCCAAGCACCTCGCCACAGGGCATCCCATTTGTCCCCAGGATGACGCCAACCCCACGGAGGCCTCGTGGACGCGGCAGATCTGTTCCACGAGTGTGACCTGAGAGCGGAGAGATTATACAGTTGTCCAGGAGGACTGTTGACATTGGTGACCAGCTCATCGAAGCATTGCGGGGGCATATCCTGACAGCTGGCCACCATGACAGTGTACATTTCGCGCATGGCGAAGACCCTGGAAGCGATAGCCAGGAACACTACTGCCACTGACCTCCCAGTGGTCCCCGAGCGCGGCACCCCACCCCTAGGTTCCGCACTACCACTGCGAATGACAGATGAGAGCAAGGACCAAGATCCTGCTTCCATATCAGAGAATGTTGTCCCCTCGGCACCCCCCGCTCCCGTACCCGTGCAACGACCGCATCTGCCTTCAGCCCCCTCAATGAGGCACCGCCTGAGGAGTTCATCGGCCAGGCGCTGTGGAGCGAGGAGGGGGAACGGGTAGAGGTGGAGAGAATAAGGGGAGGGGGGAAGGAGAGTGAGGTGCATGTGTGCAGGTGATGGCTGTGCTATATCTCCATCTGGGTGTATGCAATTTGTTGCAATGTATGGGGGCTGGGGACCACGCTCCTGCTTTGCCTTTCTATTCTGTGTTGCTGGACATGTTAAACATGTGATTTATGTCAATGGTGGAAAAAGTGTGGTGTGGGCAGGGGTTGGGTGTAATTGGCTGTGATACTTATGATTTCAGACCAATGTTGGTATTAATTTTTTGTTATTGAACATAACCTTGTTGCGCATTGTCTCAGATAGCTGGACCGTTGCACACCAGTGATTCCTTACCATGAAAGGGTTAAATAGAACTTATCAACTTAAACTTTAACTGGCACCAAGGTGATGGGCACCATTGATGTCTGAGCTGCACACACACAACAGTGTGACAGCGTTGTCACTCACATCAGCGCTCTTTCAGGCAAATCTTTCCGATATCAGCTCTTCACGCAAGAGTGGGATTTAACAAATGCCCCAGCCACACCGCTGGCGTTCGTTCCACTTTTTTGGGCGAGCGATATTGTGGGTGATGTGTGCGCGAGGTGGTGAAATTGACACTGGGCGATCTCATGGCCGCTAGTTTGGGTAAATATGCTCTTTACGACAAAAAACAGTGGGCTGGTGTTAATACTGAATCTCTCTTAATTCCGTACGGAAAGTAACGCTTGGCGATATTATGGGCGTTGATTTCGTCCATTCTGCTGATTACGCCCCAAAAAAGCGGGTGGGTGGTAATATTTTTTCTTGCTGTTAAGCACATGGGGAAAGTAACGCTTGGTGATAAGTTTCCTAAAAATGCCCATCAGTTTCCATTTTGTGCCATAATGGGCGTTATACGTCATTTCAGCGGTAAAACGGGCGTTAAGTATGCAAAAAGAGTGGAGGTTCTAGCCCCATATCTTTACCTTACCTAGGTAATCTGTAGCGAGTGTAGGTATCACCTCATTAATGTATTTCAGCTTACTAGTTATATCATATCCCCTCAAGACCTTCCAGAACTTTGAACGGTGGTAGAATAAACATTAGACCATAAGCTTAGGTTATAGAGATTAAAAATAGTAAATGGTAAGTGAACAGATGAAATAACATTGTAGATTTACAGTAGTTACAAGTTCCCTGAATATTTACTTTTATAGGGCACTTTGTAGCTGGCTGTCAACTTCAAAACTTAAGGGAGAAGGAATATGTATAGGTTGGTATTTTTGGCATTTCGAAGGAATGAAATGACAGAACCAGCTGTTTAACAATGCAGTGAGAGCCAGTAACAGTGCAGATATGATTCAACCATGACCTAGTTTGTATATGCAACTTTAATCTTTTCCCTACTGAATTTAATATGTAGTTTTGACGTCGTACACCACAGCGTTTCAGAATTCCACTAGTACATCTAGGTACATAGCCAATTGTAACGCTCAGCACTTGCAAATCTTAATAGAAATTGTCATGAAACACTTGCACAGATCCAGTATCTACATTTGAATATTTTTTGGACACTTAATTTGGTACTCTAACAAATCTGAATGATAATTGTTGCAATTAAGGTTATAAATTATTTTTATGGATGACTGCAAGAAAATAAAGCTATAAATTTGTTCCAAGGAGATCATGTGCAAACTTAAACCACATAATTCGTAGATGTTTATTGACAGCTTTTAATTCTAAGAATAAATACAGCCTCATACTTTTTCTCTACTCTAATTAATTTACAATAACATGAAAATGCAGAAAGTATTAATAGTACTCAAAATGAAGAGGCAACATCATAATAGGTCAGAAAATCTCCACAAATGAAGCCAGCTGAATAACTCAAAAAGAATGAAGCTCTGTTTGAGCCTCACCACTGGAAATATACAATATGAAATTGTCTACAATCATTCCAAGTAGAGACATCTGTAGTAAGACTGACTAGCAAGTGACAGATCTGAGCCATGTAACTCGATCATTTCTTTGGAGCTGAGAGCATGGCTGTCGGCAGGAGCGTTTCAGCATTCAGTTGAAAAATGGAGGAGAATAGTGCCAGCATCAAAAACATCAAAAGGACAAGAAACCTGGGTGATCCCAAGTGGGTTCCTAATGGTAGTGGTGGATGGAGTAAACACCATTTCTGTGTGTTGTTTGCTGTCTCTATGATAAGCACTTGACTGGCCCACGAAAAGAAAATGTTTTGACACCTCTGCTGTACACCTCCAAAATAACCTCCTTCAGGACAGCACCCAGCACTTGAAGTCTAAACAATTTAGAATTTTGAGACTCTGCATGACAGACATGCCATACCACAATGGTAGACCCAGGCATTTAGAGAGGGTCATGTATTCACTCCTTGCCACTTTATGGGGATGCCACTGTCGGGCCTTTGCAAGGACTTCAATATTTCAATTCTAAATTTGTTACTTGCGGTTTCAGGTGCTCGTCAATACTTGGCATTTTTCGAATCTACATACTTCTAACAAGACCCATACCATATATTGGAATCATTTGTTATCAATAAAATTTTAAAAGTATTGGACGATTTTCTGATATATGATTTGAAAATAAGAAATGCTCAATCGTTTTAAAAGTCAGAGTTGTCAACTTTACAGGGATCAACTATTAAAACTACCATTTATTTCAAATAGTGCTAAATAATGTAATTCGAAACAGAACTCTAGTTTTATGTAAGAACATAAGAAATAGGAGGAGTAGGTTATTTGGTCCCTCGAGCCTGCTCCGCCATGCAATAAGATCATGGCTGATCTGATCTTGGCCTGTATTCCACTCCCTGATATATCATAAAATTTTATGCATATATATCAAGCTTATGGAGATAAATCTTTTGAAATTTTAATTTCTTGCTTCACTTTTCATAGTGCCTAAAATAATTAATTTAAGTGCTCTGTGGATTGCAGAAATATTAAAAATGAACTCGAACTGACGACCCAAACATCACTGAAAAAACACACGAAGAAAAACATTTGCATTTTAAACAGTAATCCTCAATTACTCATCAATAATTAATAAATAAATATTTAACATACGAAAAGCTCACCAATGCACTTGAGTTTGAAGCAACAGTTCTTCTGTTGATTTGTTCCTGCAGCAAGAATTCATTTTTAGGCTATATTCACTTTAACCCTTTCTAGTTTGGCTTCTCGCTTGGAGGAAGTGCAGCTGACTGAGAAAAGCTGAACACTGAAAATACAAGGTCCAGGGGCGCGGGAAGATGATAGTAAAATGTTACATTAAACAATACTGAAACTCCAGAGAGAATTTATTAAGTCATGCTGCAATATTGAGTGCTACTCCATCACCAGCAATTGGAAGGAAAACAAAAATTACATGTCTAATCAAGATCGAAAATCTACTCGTGCTATTGCACAACTCTTCCTAAAGATAGGCCATAAGGCTTGAGCTGGCTGAACTTTCTTGTAAGGAATGTGCTGGGCAAGTTGTGGTATCATACAAAATCAGAACTTGTAAAGTTCAGACAATATCCACTGATTTGCGCAAGGATTTTTGTGCAGCCCTCAAGAGGCTGAAAGCTCTGACAAAATCTTGGATTTTATCTGGATATTCCAACCGATATTCCAGCTCCAAGATCCATATAACTTCGTGGGAGGCTCATTAAACCCCTCTCTCTCAAGAAGAATAAGGCAAGCTTATCCACTGTCTCCTAATTAACTTTATACCTTCAACATCGACACAAGTAGCATCATGAAGTATTGCCCTAGAGTACCGCTTCCAGATATTTCTGAAAGAATTACAATGCTTTTTTTGAATATTGTGTTATTGGCAAAATCACCTGGGGATTTGGTATATTCAACAACTTTGCTCATCATCTTGAGAAGTGGGTTAAACCAGTGAGATACATTGGATGGTGTCTCCATACATAGCAGTTACACAGGTCATTTAAACCCAACCACGCTGTGTCGGCATTTACCCACCACACGAGCGCAAATAATCCTGATCACATTTACTCACCTTGTTGCCCTATGCTTTCATCCCTTTTTCCTATATCTGCCATTTCAATCAAATCTTCAATGTTAACACTGGGGGTGAATTTCCTCAGGGCTTTTCTCACTCCGTTGCTGTAACTTCAGCATGTAAACGGGGTTTCCGCCAAAGTTACGGCGACAGAGCGAGAGAAGCACCTAAGAAATCTTGACCCGTATTTTTACCTCTATACTAATGAATGCCACATCCTCAACTCTTTATTGTAGAAGTTTTTCTTGTTCCCTGTTCTAAATTTAATCTTGTGTCTATGGCATCTCGTTCTAGACCTTTCAAATATTGGAAACAGTCTTCTTTAACCGGTCTCAACCCTTTGTAATTTTAAACATTTCTATCATATCAACTCATAATCTATATTGTTCAAATGGAAAAAAAAGTCTTTCTCCATATTTGTATTTCCTCATACGAGGCAGCATTCTAGTGAATCTCCATTGTTAAAGCCTCAATATCCTTCCCACAGAGTGGAGCCCAGGACTGCACACAGCACTTGCTGTTTACATTCTACACCTCTTGGCTTTTTTTTAAAAAACTGCCCGAGGTGCTGCCTTTAAGGTCCTGTGAACCCGAAACTCTGCATTGTCTCTCTGCTCTTCCAAGCACCAAGCCTACCCCATTCAGAATATAAAATACAGAATTACATTTGCCACATTTTAGCCCAGTGTCCTATCTTATCAACCACCCTTGCTTTGGTCTTCAAAAGAATTACCTATTCCTCCTATTTTGCCATCATCTATAAACTTTACCACTCCCAGTAGGCCTACATCCAAATCACAGATATACATAGTGAACAGAGGTGGCCTCAGAACTGAACCTCGTGGAATACCATTACCCACTTCTAACCACTGAGAAACTGCCCTCAACTCATACTGTTTTCTTCATTTTAACCAATTTTTAATCCAGCACGCTGGGAAGGGGGATGAATATGCATTTCTATGAATTTTATCCCACCTACCATGTCTGTTACTTCCTAAGATTATATAGTGTTTATCAAGCACCATCATTCTTTTTGAAATCAATGTTGGCTACTTCTAACTATTTCTCTTTATCTATATATGTGGTAACTTCATCCTTAATTGAAGACTACAATTCACAGATGTCAGTTGCAGTATTATGACTTTACATGGTTCTTGAATGGCTCTTGGGAGGTATCAATTGAAAGATACTAGGGACTTCTGCCCAGTTGTTGATATATTTTGGTACATAGGATCTGATGAATACCAAATTCAGCCTCAGCACAACACTTTGGAATGATGCTGAGAATAAGCAACAGGTAATTTGATCTTGGTTCAATGACAGCAGTCCCAATGCATGTTTATGGTCTATATTATAACAAAACAACAACTTGCATTTATAGAACGCCTTTAGCATAGTAAAACGTCCCAAGGCACTTCACAGGTATGTTATAACAAAACATTTGACACGGAGCCACACAAGGAGAAACTGGGGCAGAGCTTGGTCAAAGACGTAGGTTTTAAGGAGCATCTTGAAGTAGGAAAGAGAAGTAGAAAGGTTTTACGAGGAAAATCCAGAGCTTAGGGCCTAAACAACTGAAGACATGGCCATCAATGCTAGGACGATTAAAATCGTGGATGCTCAAAAGAGGGCAAAATTACAGGAGCGGAGATATCTCGGGGAGAGGGGGTGAGTAGCGGGCTGGAGATTAGCGAGATGGGGCTCAATTTTCCCCGTTCATTTGCACCATTTTTTTGGAGTGCCGTTTTTTTCTGGGGTATTTTTTTTCCAAGTTTCCCCCTGCGATCTGAGCCAGCATAATAACTTAGTTACGATTTTTCTAGGCCAGTTTTTTTTTTTAACGTCATGGGGGCGTTCCCTCACGTCTGCGCAGGTTTTCAATTTTTTGCAGTTAGACCAACATTTTTTCCTCGGAGGTCGGCATATCTGGCCACTCACGAAAAACCTTCTGCGCACTTAAGAAAACCAGCGCACATTCACAAAATCGTAACTGAAAGACGTCATTGTTTTTCAATTGAAGATTTTGGAGGAAGTAAAGAACACTGTCAAAATCAATAATAAAGTTCAACTTTTTTTAAACTTTTTTTTATTCACTCACACGCCACCACCGAACATCCTGAAGCAGGGCTGGAGGGTCGTAGCAGAATCGGCCCTGCGCCCAGACACAGGGGTTCGGCTACAAAACAAGCCATGGGGAGAGAAAGAAAGGAGAGAGAGAGAGAAAGAGAGCGAGAGAGAGGCCGATTGGAAGGCTTCGACCCCAGGGAGCAAGGTGCCGATCGTAGTGGGGGGGGAAAGCAGAGGGAGAGAGAGGGCGCGAAGTTACAAGACTCCAATTAGTTAAGTGGGGGGGGGGGGGGGGTCGAAAGAGAGGAGAAGTCACAAGACTGCAATTTGTTAAGGGAGATTGAGGGGGGGGGGGGGGGAGGCACCTTTGGGTGTGGTCGATTCACACAGACCTTGGGGAGGGAAAGAACTGCGAACCTGTCCTGCCTGCCTGCTTTCCTGCCATTTTAAGCTTCTTTCAAAGGTTAAATTTAAGTATGGGGGCAATACTGACAATGCCATACCTCGTGCAAGCCTTCTGCATCATGGTGCTATGTAGGAGACAATTTATTCAACTTCATCACATCAGGAACATCAGAGCCCATAAGGTGCTGGGCAGGAGGCCTTACCCACCTCAGGTATATCGAGACAAGTGCTCGTACCTCCACCTGAGAGATGCAGACTGTGTCAGAAAGCTGCGTTTCCGCAAAGAAGTTATAACTGAGTTCTGTGAGTTGGTCAAAGCAAACCTGCAACCTAGAAGCATCAGGACGACTACACTTTCATTCTATGCGCCCAGATCATTTCAAGCGACAACTGGAGACGTGTGCGCCATCTCTCAACATACAACACATGTCTGCATTCACCAGGTTACGGCTGCACTGTATGCACATAGGAATTGACTTCATAAAGTTCCCCATGACCGCCCAAGCAATCCATGACAGGGCTGTGGGCTTCTCCAGGATTGCTGGCTTCCACAACGTACAGGGCTGTATTGATTGTACCCATATCACCTTGTGAGCACCTTTAGAGGATTCCAAGATGTACAGGAACAGAAAAGGCTTCCACTCCATTAATGTGCAGCTCATGTGTGACGAACAAGTACTTTGGTTCGGGATTCACTAAGGAGAACACAAACAACCTTCTGGAGAAAAAAGGAGTCAGAGGGTCTAGTAAGAAGGAGGAACTGAGGGAAATCCTTATTAGTCGGCAAATTGTGTTGGGGAAATTGATGGGATTGAAGGCCGATAAATCCCTAGGGCCTGATGGACTGCATCCCAGATTACTTAAGGAGGTGACCTTGAAAATAGCAGATGCATTGACAGTCATTTTCCAACATTCCATAAACTCTGGATCAGTTCCTATGGAGTGGAGGGTAGCCAATGTAACACCACTTTTTAAAAAAGGAGGGAGAGAAAACAGGGAATTATAGACCGGTCAGCCTGACATCAGTAGTGGGTAAAATGATGGAATCAATTATTAAGGATGTCATAGCAGCACATTTGGAGAGGTGACATGATAGGTCAAAGTCAGCATGGATTGGTGAAAGGGAAATCATGCTCGACAAATCTTCTGGAATTTTTTGAGGATATATCCAGTAGAGCGGACAAGGGAGAACCAGTTGATGTGGTATATTTGGACTTTCAGAAGGTCTTCGACAAGGTCCCACACAAGAAACATAGGAAATAGGTGCAGGAGTAGGCCATTCAGCCCTTCGAGCGACCGCCATTCAATGAGTTCATGGCTGAATATGCAACTTCAGTACCCCATTCCTGCTTTCTCGCCATACCCGTTGATTCCCCGAGTAGTAAGGACTACATCTAACTCCTTTTTGAATATATTTAGTGAATTGGCCTCAACAACTTTCTGTGGTAGAGAATTCCACAGATTCACCACTCTCTGGGAGAAGAAGTTTTTCCTCATCTCGGTCCTAAATGGCTTACCCCTTATCCTTAGACTGTGACCCCTGGTTCTGGACTTCCCCAACATTAATAAAAACATAAGAACATAAGAATTAGGAACAGGAGTAGGCCATCGAGTCCCTCGAGCCTGCTCCGCCATTCAACAAGATCATGGCTGAACTGGCCGTGGACTCAGCTACAATTACCCGCCCGCTCCCCATAACCCTTAATTCCCTTATTGGTTAAAAATCTATCTATCTGTGATTTGAAAATATTCAATGAGCTAGCCTCAACTGCTTTCTTGGGCAGAGAATTCCACAGATTCACAACCCTCTGGGAGAAGAAATTCCTTCTCAACTCAGTTTTAAATTGGCTCCCCCGTATTTTGAGGCTGTGCCTCCTAGTTCTAGTCTCCCCGACCAGTGGAAACAACCTCTCTGCCTCTATCTTGTCTATCCCTTTCATTATTTTAAATGTTTCTATAAGATCACCCCATTCAAATAATATTCCCTTTTATTGTTTTATTTTCCCCCAAGGTGGATGATCTCACATTTTCCGACATTGTATTCCATCTGCCAAACCTTAACCCATTCGCTTAACCTATCTAAATCTGTTTGTAGCCTCTCTGTGTCCTCATCACAACCCGCTTTCCCACTAATCTTTGTGTCATCTGCAAATTTTGTTACACTACACTCTGTCCCCTCTTCCAGGTCATCTATGTATATTGTAAACAGTTGTGGTCCCAGCACCGATCCCTGTGGCACACCACCAACCACTGATTTCCAACCCGAAAAGGACCCATTTATCTGGACTTTCTGCTTTCTGTTAGCCAGCCAATTCTCGATCCATGCTAATACATTTCCTCTGACTCCGCGTACCTTTATCTTCTGCAGTAACCTTTTGTGTGGCACCTTATCGAATGCCTTTTGGAAATCTAAATACACCACATCCATCAGTACACCTCTATCCACCATGCTCGTTATATCCTCAAAGAATTTCAGTAAATTAGTTACACATGATTTCCCCTTCATGAATCCATGTTGTGTCTGTTTGATTGCACTATTCCTAACTAGATGTCCCGCTATTTCTTCCTTAATGATAGCTTCAAGCATTTTCCCCACTACAGATGTTAAACTAACCGGCCTGTTGTCTGCCCCCTTTTTTAAACAGAGGTGTTACATTAGCTGCTTTCCAATCTGATAGCACCTCCCCAGAGTCCAGAGAATTTTGGTAGATTATAACGAATGCATCTGCTATAACTTCCGCCATCTCTTTTAATACCCTGGGATGCATTTCATCAGGACCAGGGGACTTGTCTACCTTGAGTCCCATTAGCCTGTCCAGCACTACCCCTCTAGTGATAGTGATTGTCTCAAGGTCCTCCCTTCCCACATTCCCGTGACCAGCAATTTTTGGCATGGTTTTTGTGTCTTCCACTGTGAAGACCGAAGTAAAATAATTGTTTAAGGTCTCAGCCATTTCCACATTTCCCATTATTAAATCCCCCTTCTAAGGGACCAACATTTACTTTAGTCACTCTCTTCCGTTTTATATATCGGTAAAAGCTTTTACTATCTGTTTTGATGTTTTGCGCAAGTTTACTTTCGTAATCTATCTTCCCCTTCTTTATTGCTTTCTTCGTCATTCTTTGCTGTCGTTTAAAATTTTCCCAATCTTCTAGTTTCCCACTAAACTTGGCCACCTTATATGCATTGGTTTTTAATTTGATACTCTCCTTTATTTCCTTGGTTATCCACGGCTGGTTATCCCTTCTCTTACCGCACTTTTTCACTGGAATATATTTTTGTTGAGCACTATGAAAGAGCGCCTTAAAAGTTCTCCACTGTTCCTCAATTGTGCCACCATTTAGTCTGTGTTTCCAGTCTACTTTAGCCAACTCTGCCCTCATCCCACTGTAGTCCTCTTTATTTAAGCATAGTACGCTCGTTTGAGACACTACTTCCTCACCCTCAATCTGTATTACAAATTCAACCATACTGTGATCACTCATTCCGAGAGGATCTTTTACCAGGAGATCGTTTATTATTCCTGTCTCATTACACAGGACCAGATCTAAGATAGCTTGCTCCCTTGTAGGTTCCGTAACATACTGTTCTAACAAACAATCCCGTATGCATTCTATGAATTCCTCCTCCAGGCTACCCCGTGCGATTTGATTTGACCAATCGATATGTAGGTTAAAATCCCCCATGATTACTGCCATTCCTTTTTCACATGTCTCCATTATTTCCCTGATTATAGTCTGCCCCACCGTGAAGTTATTATTTGGGGGCCTATAAACTACACCCACCAGTGACTTTTTCCCCTTACTATCTCTAATCTCCACCCACAATGATTCAACATTTTGTTCATTAGAGCTAATATCCTCTCACAACTGCCCTGATACCATCCTTTATTAACAGAGCTACCCCACCTCCTTTCCCTTCTTGTCTATCTTTCCGAATTGTCAGATACCCCTGTATGTTTAATTCCCAGTCTTGGCCACCCTGCAACCACGTTTCAGTAATGGCCACCAAATCATACCCATTTGTAATGATTTGTGCCGTCAACTCATTTACTTTGTTTCGAATGCTGTGTACGTTTCGGTAAAGTGTTTTAATACAAGTATTTAAACCATGATTTTTAGTTTTGACCCCTCCTACAGCCCCTTTATATTCATACATATTGTCCCTTCCTATCACCTTGTGGTTTACACTTACCCCAGTGCTACTCTGCTCTGTTGCCTCCTGTCTTTTGCATTCTTTCTTGGGGTTCTGTTCATCTGAGCTCTCACCCACTCTAACTAGCTCAGAGCCCTCTCCTGGGTTTCCATCCCCCTGCCAAGCTAGTTTAAAGCCCTCCCAACCGTACTATCAAAACCACCCGTGAGAACATTGGTCCCGTCTCTGTTGAGGTCTAACCTGTCCGACTTGTACAGGTCCCACCTTCCCCAGATGCGGTCCCAATTGTTCAGGAATCTAAAGTCCTCCCTCCTACAACAACGGGAGAGTGGAGAGCACCAGTTCCAACTGTCGCAGGACGGGAGAGTGGAGAGCACCAGTTCCAACTGTCGCAAAAGAGATTAATGTGCAAAGTTAAAGCACATGGGATTGGGGGTAGTGTGCTGATGTGGATTGAGAACTGGTTGGCAGACAGGAAGCAAAGAGTAGGAGTAAATGGGTACTTTTCAGAATGGCAGGCAGTGACAAGTGGGGTACCGCAAGGTTCTGTGCTGGGGCCCCAGCTGTTTACAATGTACATTAATGATTTAGACAAGGGGATTAAATGTAGTATCTCCAAATTTGCCGATGATACTAAGTTGGGTGGCAGTGTGAGCTGCGAGGAGGATGCTATGAAGCTGCAGAGTGACTTGGATAGGTTAGGTGAGTGGGCAAATGCATGGCAGATGAAGTATAATGTGGATAAATGTAAGGTTATCCACTTTGGTGGTAAAAGCAGAGAGACAGACTATTATCTGAATGGTGACAGATTAGGAAAAGGGGAGGTGCAACGAGACCTGGGTGTCGTGGTACATCAGTCATTGAAGGTTAGCATGCAGGTACAGCAGGCGGTTAAGAAAGCAAATGGCATGTTGGCCTTCAGAGCGAGGGGATTTGAGTACAGGAGCAGGGAGGTGTTACTACAGTTGTACAGGGCCTTGGTGAGGCCACACCTGGAGTATTGTATACAGTTTTGGTCTCCTAACTTAAGGAAGGACATTCTTGCTATTGAGGGAGTGCAGCAAAGATTCACCAGACTGATTCCCGGGATGGCGGAACTGACATATCAAGAAAGACTGGATCAACTGAGCTTGTATTCACTGGAGTTCAGAAGAACGAGAGGGGATCTCATAGAAACATTTAAAATTCTGACGGGTTTAGACAGGTTAGATACAGGAAGAATGTTCCCAATGTTGGGGAAGTCCAGAACCAGGGGTCACAGTCTAAGGATAAGGGGTAAGCCATTTAGGACCGAGATGAGGAGAAACATCTTCACCCAGAGAGTGGTGAACCTGTGCAATTCTCTACCACAGAAAGTTGTTGAGGCCAATTCACTAAATATATTCAAAAAGGAGTTCGATGAAGTCCTTTCTACTAGGGGAATCAAGGGGTATGGCGAGAAAGCAGAAATAGGGTACTGAAGTTGCATGTTCAGCCATGAACTCATTGAATGGCGTTGCAGGCTCGAAGGGCCATATGGCCTACTCCTGCACCTATTTTCTATGTTTCTGTATTTCTATGTTAATAAAAAAATAAGATGCCTCAGGCAAGTCTGGTGATAAGAAATAGTTTATTACTAATAATCCATGTTATAAGCAGGTTAATACCTCAGATCAGGTTTGCTGGATTACATTCATGGGTTACCAAGAAAATCAGTTTTCTCTTTTGTAGGTTTTACCTGTGATTATTCAACTCCTTTAGTAATATAGAAACATAGAAAATAGGTGCAGGAGTAGGCCATTCGGCCCTTCGAGCCTGCACCACCATTCAATGAGTTCATGGCTGATCATTCCCTCAGTACCCCTTTCCTGCTTTCTCTCCATACCGCTTGATCTCTTTAGCCATAAAGGCCATATCTAACTCCTTCTTGAATATAGCCAATGAACTGGCATCAACAAAACTCTGTGGCAAAATAGATAAAATAAAATCCCTGAGTTCACTTTGTGCATGGAACAGACTCAATTTTTTTTATACAAAGGATAACATTTGAGCACTGCTTGTGAGATGATTTAAGACAAATGGTTTACAACAGTATCACATTGACAATCTACTATAATTGTACAATGCCACTCAGAAGTATGTGCACCGGCACGGGCTCAACGGGCCGAATGGCTTTCTTCTGTGCTGTAACCATTCCGTGATTCTACGATTGTATGAGTGGCTTTGCCAGATTTTCTTACCCGTTGCAGAACAGTGAGACATTTGCAAAGTTCTGTCAGGAGTCTAGTGAAAGCATTCTCAATGCATATTTAAGTACCTCAGCATGTTATTGTAACATTCTTATAAAAGTGGCCCACTAAATTTAATGGAGTACTTCATGGAACGGTAAGTCTGACAGCAATCATTCCAGCCATCTCCCTACTGAATGTCACTCTTCTGAAAATTGGAACTAGAACCCTTTATTTACCAGGAGCACACATATTTATAAATACAACTAGTAATACGGTTTTAATTATAAATAGCAGTTGCCGAACGCAATCATTATGTGTATCAAGGTATGGGGCTGGATTTTCGGCTTTGGAGATTTTGGGGCATTTATCACGGCGGAGCGAGCCTGATAGCACCTGGAAAAAGGTTGCGCCTCCATCTGCAAAATTCGGCTAAAACGGAGGTTCAATGATCGGGAGCGCTAAATCAGCAAATTGTCCAATATTATATTTTGAGATAGAGGTAGGCCTTTTGGAAGTGAAATCAGGAAGCACTTCTTCACACACAAGGTTGGTAGAGATCTGGAACTCTCCCCAAAGAAATGTCGATGCTAGGTCAGTTCAAATTTTCAACGTAGCCAAGTTTGCTGACGATACAAAGATGGGAGGAAGGGTAATGTGTGAGGAGGACATAGAGGCTGCAGGAGGATATAGACAGGCTAAGTGAGTGGGCAAGAATTTGGCAGATGGAGTATAATGTTGGAAAATGTGAGGTCATGCACTTTGGCAGAAAAAAATCAAAGGGCAAGTTATTATTTAAATGGAGAAAGATTGCAAAGTGCTGCAGTACAGCGGGACCTGGGGGTACTTGTGCATGAAACACAAAAGGATAATATGCAGGTACAGCAAGTGATCAGGAAGGCCTATGGAATCTTGGCCTTTATTGCAAAGGGGATGGAGTATAAAAGCAGGGAAGACTTGTTGCAGCTCTACAGGATATTGGTGAGGCCACACCTGGAATACTGCATGCAGTTTCCATATTTACGAAAGGATATACTTGCTGTGGAAGCAGTTCAGAGAAGGTTCACTAGGTTGATCCCGGGGATGAGTGGGTTGACTTATGAGGAAAGGTTGAGCCTCTATTCATTAGAATTCAGAAGAATGAGGGGTGATCTTATCAAAACGTATAAGATTATGAGGGGGCTTGACAAAGTGGATGAAGAGAGGATGTTTCCACTGGTGGGGGAGACTAGAACTAGAGGGCATGATCTTAAGATAAGGGGCAGTCCATTTTGAACTGAGATGTGGAGAAATTGTTCTCAGAGGGTTGTGAATCTGTGGAATTCGCTGCCTCAGAGAGCTGTGGAAGCTGGACATTAAATAAATTTAAGACAGAAATTGACAGTTTCTTCGATGATAAGGGGATAAGGAGTTATGGGGAGCGGGCAGGGAAGTGGAGCTGAGTCCATGGTCAGATCAGCCATGATCTTATTAAATGGCGGAGCAGGCTCGAGGAGCCTTATGGCCTACTCCTGCTCCAATTTCTTATGTTCTTATATTCTCTGAACTGCCTCCAATGCAAGTATATTGATCCTTAAATAAGACCAAAACTGTACGCAGTACTCTAGGTGTGGCCTTACCAAGACAGTTGTAGCAGGACTTCTCTGCTTTTATACTCCATCTTCTTTGCAATAAAGACCAACATTCCATTTGCCTTCCTGATTACTTGCTGTAGCTGCATACTAACTTTTTGTGTTTCGAGCACAAGGACCCCCAGGTCCCTCTGTACAGTTGCATTTTGTAATTTTCCACCATTTAAATAATTTTCTTTTTTATTTCTCTTGCCAAAGTGGATAACCTCACACTCTCCCACATTATACTCCATCTGCCAAATGTTTGCCCACTCAATTAGCCTGTCTATATTACTTTGTAGATTTTGCATGCCCTCCTCATAACTTGCTTTCCCATTCATCTTTGTATCATCAGCAAACTTGGCTACATTGCACTCGGTCCCTTCATCCAAATCATTCATGTAGATTGTAAATAGTTGAAGCCCCCACACTGATCCCTGTGGTACCCCACAAGTTACCGTTTGCCAACTGGAAAATGGCCCATTTATCCCGACTTTCTGTTTTCTGTTAGTTAGCCAATCCTCTATCCATGCTAATATATTACCCCAAGCCCTGTGAACTTTTATCTTGAGCAGCAACCTTTTATGTGGTACTTCATCAATGCCTTCTGGAAATCCAAACACAACGCATCCCTCTTATCCATCCTGCTCGTTATATCCTCGAAGAACTCCAGCAAATTTGTCAAATATGATTTCCCTTTCATAAATCCATGCTGACTCTGCTTGACTGTATTATGCTTTTCCAAATGTCCTGCTGCTGCTTCCTTAATAATGGATTCCAGCATTTTCCCAACAACAGATGTTAGGCTAACTGGTCTATAGTTTCCAGTTTTCTGCCTGCCTCCTTTTTTAAATAAGGGCATTACATTTGCAGTTTCCAATCTATTGGGACTTCACCAGCATCGAGGGAATTTTGGTAAATTACAACCAATGCATCCACTATCTCTGCAGCCACTTTTTTTTTACCTCACATTTATCCATATTATACTGCATCTGCCATCTCACCTAACCTGTCCAACTCACTCTGCAGCCTCTTAGCATCCTCCTCACAGCTCACACTGCCACCCAGCTTAGTGTCATCTGCAAACTTGGAGATATTACATTAAATTCCTTCATCTAAATCAGTAATATATATTGTAAATTGCTGGTACCCCAGCACTGAACCTTGCGGTACTCCACTAGTCACTGCCTGCCATTCTGAAAAGGACCCATTTATTCCCACTCTTTGCTTCCTGTCTGCCAACCAGTTCTCTATCCATGTCAATACATTACCCCCAATATCTTGTGCCTTAATTTTACACATAATCTCTTGTGTGGGGACCTTGTCAAAAGCCTTTTTGAAAGTCCAAATACACTACATCCACTGGATCTCCCTTATCCACTCTACTAGTTACATCCTCAAAAGATTCTAGAAGATTTGTCAAGCATGATTTCCCTTTCATAAATCCATGCTGACTTGGACCGATCCTGTCACTGCTTTCCAAATGCACTGCTATTACATCTTTAATAATTGATTCCAGCATTTTTCCCACCACCGATGTCAGGCTAATCAGTCTATATTTCCCCATTTTCTTTCTCCCTCCTTTTATAAAAGGGGGGTTACATTAGCTACCCTCCAATCCATAGGAACTGATCCAGAGTCCATGGCATGTTGGAAAATGACCACCAATGCATCTACTATTTCTCGGGCCAATTCCTTAAGTACTCTGGGATGCAGACTATCAGGCCCTGGGGATTTATCGGCCTTCAATCCCATCAATTTCCCTAACACAATTTCCTGACTAATAAGGATTTCCCTCAGTTCCTCCTTCTCGCTAGACCCTCGGTCCCCTAGTATTTTCGGGAGATTATTCGTGTCTTCCTTAGTGAAGACAGAACCAAAGTATTTGTTCAATTGGTCTGCTATTTCCTTGTTCCCCATTATAAATTCACCTGATTCTGACTTCAAGGCTTTTTCTCTTCACATATCTATAGAAACTTTTGCAGTCAGTTTTTATGTTCCCTGCAAGCTTACTCTCCTACTCTATTTTCCCCCTCCTAATTAAACCCTTCGTCCTCCTCTGCTGAATTCTAAATTTCTCCCAGTCCTCAAGTTTGCTGCTTTTTCTGGCCAATTTATATGCCTCTTAGAAACATAGAAACATAGAAAATAGGTGCTGGAGCAGGCCATTCAGCCCTTCTAGCCTGCACCGCCATTCAATGAGTTCATGGCTGAACATGAAACTTCAGTACCCCCTTCCTGCTTTCTCGCCATAACCCTTGATCCCCCGAGTAGTAAGGACTTCATCTAACTCCCTTTTGAATATATTTAGTGAATTGGCCTCAACTACTTTCTGTGGTAGAGAATTCCACAGGTTCACCACTCTCTGGGTGAAGAAGTTTCTCCTCATCTCGGTCCTAAATGGCTTACCCCTTATCCTCAGACTGTGACCCCTGGTTCTGGACTTCCCCAACATTGGGAACATTCTTTCTGCATCTAACCTGTCTAAACCCGTCAGAATTTTAAACGTTTCTATGAGGTCCCCTCTCATTCTTCTGAACTCCAGTGAATACAAGCCCAATTGATCCAATCTTTCTTGATAGGTCAGTCCCGCCATCCCGGGAATCAGTCTGGTGAACCTTCGCTGCACTCCCTCAATAGCAAGAATGTCCTTCCTCAAGTTAGGAGACCAAAACTGTACACAATACTCCAGGTGTGGCCTCACCAAGGCCCTGTACAACTGTAGCAACACCTCCCTGCCCCTGTATTCAAATCCCCTCGCTATGAAGGCCAACATGCCATTTGCTTTCTTAACCGCCTGCTGTACCTGCATGCCAACCTTCAATGACTGATGTACCATGACACCCAGGTCTCGTTGCACCTTCCCTTTTCCTAATCTGTCACCATTCAGATAATAGTCTGTCTCTCTGTTTTTACCACCAAAGTGGATAACCTCACATTTATCCACATTATACTTCATCTGCCATGCATTTGCCCACTCACCTAACCTATCCAAGTCACTCTGCAGCCTAATAGCATCCTCCTCGCAGCTCACACTGCCACCCAACTTAGTATCATCCGCAAATTTGGAGATACTGCATTTAATCCCCTCGTCTAAATCATTAATGTACAATGTAAACAGCTGGGGCCCCAGCACAGAACCTTGCGGCACTCCACTAGTCACTGCCTGCCATTCTGAAAAGTACCCGTTTACTCCTACTCTTTGCTTCCTGTCTGACAACCAGTTCTCAATCCACGTCAGCACACTACCCCCAATCCCATGTGCTTTAACTTTGCACATTAATCTCTTGTGTGGGACCTTGTCGAAAGCCTTCTGAAAGTCCAAATATACCACATCAACTGGTTCTCCTTTGTCCACTTTACTGGAAACATCCTCAAAAAATTCCAGAAGATTTGTCAAGCATGATTTCCCTTTCACAAATCCATGCTGACTTGGACCTATCATGTCACCATTTTCCAGATGCACTGCTATGACATCCTTAATAATTGATTCCATCATTTTACCCACTACTGAGGTCAGGCTGACCGGTCTATAATTCCCTGTTTTCTCTCTCCCTCCTTTTTTAAAAAGTGGGGTTACATTGGCTACCCTCCACTCCATAGGAACTGATCCAGAGTCAATGGAATGTTGGAAAATGACTGTCAATGCATCCGCTATTTCCAAGGCCACCTCCTTAAGTACTCTAGGATGCAGGCCTTCTTCTTTGGATTTAACACTATCCTTAATTTCACTTGTTAGCCACGGTTGAGCCACCTTCCCCGTTTTATATTTACGCCACACAGGGTTGCACAATTGTTGTAGTTCATCCTTACATATGATCTTTACATGTCTGCCATTGCCTATCTACCGTCAAACCTTTCAGTATCATTCGCCAGTCTATCCTAGCCAATTCACGTCTCATACCATCGAAGTTATCTTTCTTTAAATTCAGGACCTAGTCTCTGAATTAACTGTGTCACTCCCCATCTTAATGAAGAATTCTACCATATTATGGTCACTCTTCCCCAAGGGGCCTCACACGACCAGATTGCTAATTAATCCCCTCTCATTACACAAACCAAGTCTAGGATGGCCTGCTCTCTAGTTAGACCACACTTCTGGTTCAATTCTGGTCTCCATATTATAAAAAGGATATAGAGGGGCTGGAGAGGGAGCAGAGAAGATTTACAAGGATGATACCAGAAATGCGAGGCGATACTTATCAGGCAAGGATGATCAGGCTGGGTCTCTTCTCTCTTGAAAAGAGAAGGCTGAGTGTGACCTAAGAGAGGTCTTTAAAATTATGAAAGATTTTGAGCGAGTGGATAGAGAGAGAATGTTTCCACTTGTGGGGAAGAGCATACCTAGAAGCCATCAATACAAGATAGTCACCAAGAAATCAAATAGGGAATTCAGAATAAACTTCATTACACAGAGAATGGTGAGAATGTGGAACTCGCTATCACAGGGAGTGGTTGAAGGGAAGATTATAGATGCATTTAAGGGGTGGTTAGATAAGCATACAAGGGAGTAGGGATAGAGGGTTATGCTGATAGATTTAGATGAGGAAAGACGGGAGGTGGCTCAAGTGGAGCATGAATGCCTGCATGGGTCAAATGTCCGGTTTCTGTGCTGTATAACCTATGTAATCCTATGTAATTTAAGGTGATTGGCAAAAGAACCAGAGGCGACATGAAGAAAAATCTTTTTATGCAACGAGTGGTTAGGATTTGGAAAGCATTACCTGATAGGGTGGTGGATACAGATTCAATAGGAGCCTTCAAGTGGGAATTGGATAAATATTTGGAGAAAATATTGCAGGTATATGGGGAAAGAACAGGGGAGTGGGACTAACTGGACTGCTCTTCAAAAGAGGTGGCGCAGACTCGATGGGCCAAATGGCCCTCTTCTGTGCTGTGCTGTTTTATGATTCTATACAGAAATGGGTAGTGCAGCTTCAAGAGATCCCTTTATTGACAGAGAACAACTTGGGCAGTGTTTAACATCTACTTTGATCACTTGGAAAGTGTCTGATTGTCGGTTCTATCGCATCCCATTACGCTTCCTGATTATTAGGAATGTGCTGTACTAAGCATTAAAATGTTATGATTGAGGAAAATAAAATAGTTGAGCAATATACAAAATTCATTAAGTTGCTTTACTAAATATTCTCTATCCAAGGCCATAATTAATGAATACCACAAAATTAATCTTTCATGAAACACCAAGACTGCTAAATAATGTAATCTTGCTTAATTTTTTTGCATCTCTCAAATCTGTCACAGTGACTGCATATTTTTGCAAGATTTAAAAGTTCTCCATTGAAACCAGAAAGGTTTACATTGGAGCAGAATATAAAAGTTTTATGATCAAACTAACCTTCAGCTAATGAAAAGCCATTACGATGTAATCACATTTTATATTACAACATTTTCATGTTCAGCCTTGACCTTTTGTTTTCAAACTGAGACAGGTGAACTTTATTTTACTGGGCTAAATGTGTCAAAAACTGCTAAGCAGTTCCATCAAGCTTCAAATTAGGCTTCAAAATAATGTAAAACAACAGGGGCTCAGCACCTCCACAGTTTTTTAAAAATTTACTTAGAAATAATTATAGTGACCCAATTATATTACATGGACTATAGTTGCCTAATGAGATTGCATCTGGTTTAGTGTGACATCAATATTAATTTTTTTTCCCTTGGTCGGCTTATATAATGTAAATAGGAACAGTTTGTAAACTTAAAATTTAAGTTAAGGAGATTTAAACATCAGCTTCGCCCTGACAACTGAGGTAACCCGAGCCTGGAGCAGCTAGAGGGAGATTTAAACATCAGCGTCTCCCTGACAACGGAGGCAGCGCAAGCATGCAGCTATTACAGGCCCTAGCAAGAGGACAAAATGAGAAATAAAAATAAATAAAATGACATCACAAGGATGGAAGACAGCGATTGGTTCTCCCATATTAATTGCATCACTGGATAGGGACTGAACCTTAAAAAAAGCTAATAACTGATTTAATTTGATTCAATTGCTGATTTTCTAATTTTAACTTAATTTACAATTATGGTATATATTATTTCATTTTGTTTAATTATAATTCATCTCTATTATACTGATTTTACTATTGTTTATTCCTTATTCTATTATTTACAATCTAATTTGAATTTTTTAAAAGTTTTTTCACATGTATATCTGCGTACGCATTTTGGCTGCCACTTCAGACCCGAGCCTTTAACCTTTTTACACACTTACTTCTCACGCATTTTCTCTCTTTCCCTCAATGGTCAATATCTAACATGTTGTAAAATTGTTGCGAAGCGCCTTGGGACATTTTACTACGTTAAAGGTGCTATATAAATAAGTGTTATTATTAACATAAAGGCGATCTTTCACTCATTTCAAATTGTCTGCCTACTGTGGTCTGGATTTGGGAAAGAGCAAGAATCAGTTAACATAAAAACCCTTTGATAGGAACAGGATATTTTGAATGGTGATCATTAGCATCCCACAAACAGGAATGCTGTTTGCAATTGCTGCATATTGCAGTACTAGCCTTCCAAAACGTAGGCTCTAGATTGATGTCCTAGTCTACATGTCAATGTGAGCATCAATGACCTTGTCATTTGTGTACTTTATGTAAAGCAAAGTTGCCGAATGAAGATAATCTTCAGACAATAGCAACTTACAGTTACATAGCACCTGTAATGTAGTAAAATATCCCAGGGCACTTCGGGGTGGGGGGGTTCAGGTGAGGGGAAATTTAGAAAGTTAAAAAGGACAACGCAATAGTGGAGGGTAGCGATACGGGTAATGATAACCAGGGTGTGACAGGAAGAGACAGAGCATACAAACATAGTGCACCAG
This sequence comes from Pristiophorus japonicus, assembly GCF_044704955.1. Lineage (NCBI taxonomy): Eukaryota > Metazoa > Chordata > Chondrichthyes > Pristiophoridae > Pristiophorus > Pristiophorus japonicus. The sequence continues at coordinate 30,647,681 of NC_091978.1, forward strand.
TAAATAGGATCAGGGTAGGGAAAAATGATAGAGGAAAATTAAAGACTCTTTATCTAAATGCACGCAGCATTCGTAACAAGTTAAATGAACTGACGGCACAAATAGAAATAAATGGGCATGATCTAATAGTCATTACAGAGACGTAGTTGTAAGGTAGCCAAGGTTGGGAACTAAATGTTCCAGGCTACTTCACGTTTTGAAAAGACAGGTCGAATAAAGGAGGGGGGGGTTAGCCCTGATAATAAAGGATGACACAAGGACATTAGAGAGAAAGGATCTTGGTTCGGAGCATCAGGAAGTAGAATCAGTATGGATGGAGATAAGGAATAACAAGGGGCAGAAAACACTGGTCGGAATAGTATATAGGCTCCCTAATAGCAGCTATACCATTGGACAGAATATTAATCAAGAAATAGTAAGAGCTTGTAACAATGGTCATGCAGTAATCATGGGGGACTTTAATCTTGATATAGACTGGAAAATCAAATTGGCAAAGGTAGTCTGGAGGACGATTTCATGGAATGCATTCAGGACAGTTTCTAAGAACAATGTGTTAGGGAACAGGCTATTTTAGATCTTGTATTGTGTAACGAGACAGGGTTAATTAGCAATCTCATAGTAAAAGATCCTCTGGGGCAGAGTGATCATAATACATTTTCACATTATGTTTGAGAGTGACTTCGAAACCAGAGTCTTAAACTTAAATAAAGCCAATTACATAGGTATGAAGGACAAGTTGGCTAAGGGAGATTGGAAAAATAGATTAAAAGGTATGGCAGTAGATAAGCAGTGGCTAGCATTTAAATAAAAATTTCATAATTCTCAACAAAAATACATTCCATTGAGAAACAAAAACTCCACAGGAAACATGATCCATCCGTGGCTAACTAAAGAAGTTAAAGATAGCATTAGATTGAAAGAAGAAACTTATAATTTTGCAAAGAATAGTAGTAAGCCGTAGAATTGGGAGAGATTCAGAAACCAGCAAAGATGACGAAAAAATTGATCAAAAGGGAAAAAAATATACTAAGAAAGAAAACTAGCAAGATATATAAAAACAGATTGTAAGAGATTCTACAAGTATGTAAAAATGAACAGAGTAGCAAAAGCAAGCATTGGTTCCTTGGAGGATGAGGCAGGTGAAATTATTATGGAGAATAAGGAAATGGCACAAACGTTAAATATTTTGTATCGGTCTTCACAGTAGAAGATGCAAAAATACCTAAAATGGTGGGGACCAAGGGTCTAATGAGAGTGAAGAACTTAATGTAATTAATATAGTGCAGAAAAACTAATGGGACTCAAAGTCGACAATTCCCCAGGACCTGAAGGCCTACATCCTCGGGTTCTAAAAGAGGGGGCTGCAAAGATAGTTTTGTTTAAAAGTCCCTGAGGAAGAGAACTTTCAAAATTCCCTAGATTCTAGAACAGTCCCAGTGGATTGGAAGGTAGCAAATGTAACACCGCTATTCAAGAAAGGAAGGAGAGAGAAAACAGGGAACTACAGATCAGTTAGCCTGACATCAGTCATCTAGAAAATGCTGGAATCCAGTGTTAAGGAAGTGGTATCAGGGCAGTTAGAAAATTAGAACATGATTAGGTAGTCAACACAGTTTTATAAAGGAACTCGTGTTTGACAAATTTATGAGAGATGTTTGAGGATGTAACTAGCAGAGTAGATAAAGGGGAACCAGTGGATGTAGTATATTTGGATTTCCAAAAGGCATTCGATAAGGTGCCACATAAAAAGGTTATTATACAAGATAAGGGATCATGGGATTGGAGGTAATGTATTAGCATGGATAGAGGATTGGTTAACGGACATAAAACAGAACAGGGATAAACAGGTCGTTTTCAAATTGGAAGACTGTAAAACTAGGGGGTGCCTGTAAGGGATAAATTGTAAAAGTTGCAAATAAGTGGTCAGAATTATGCTGAAGGTAGTAAACTTATCAGTATTCGGAGGGTCTGTATAATTGTCTATGTATGTAACACTTGCTTATATAGGTATAGCACATTTATACGCATTAAACTATATAGCTTAACCTTAGTAACACTTAAACAGCCGAAGTCAGCAGTTTTGTTTAAAAGTCCCTGAGGAAGAGATAAAGAAACCAGTACAACCACACTAGGCGTCGGATAGACTGGGTAGAGGGCAAAATGGAACAAAACAATGATGAGAGATGGACAGTTGCATGTACCACTCATAGCCCGTCTAATAAGAGTCGACAAATCAATGTAACTTCGCTGATAGCAATAGACCCATCGATGATTTTGTAGGAGATAGCTCCTCTCCAAAACCTGTATAAATTATGCTTGAAAACTCTTGTACTTCGTAGGTTCCACGACTGAACCTTCCCTTGCAATTGCTCGAAATAAAGCCGGTTGAACCTGTTTGTTTCCTTCCATGGTTGTTATACAATGGGAAGCTGGACGAGGTGTCGATTAACTATATCAGTTAGTCCACCTTGAAGGAGAGAAGCATCCTTTTTACCCCAACATTTGGCGTCATGAACAGGATGCAGTCTCTCTGACCTGGATGATGTGACAGCTGAATTGCACTGAGTATGATTTTGTATCACCTGCAGCTTTGACGGGGAAGGAGGTAATCTGTATAAAGAATTAGAAAGGGTAATTGTTATGTATTGTCCATGTATGTTAAATGTATAGTTACAATGGTGCGCCACAAGTTGCACTGTGGTGGGAGACCCGAAAGTACCTGCGAGACAGAGTATAAAAGGCTGACCACCACACCTGAAGGGCACTCTGGAGTTACACAATAAAGGACCAAGGTCACAGCAGTTACTACAACACCAGACTGTGTGGAGTCAGTGATTTGAGTGCTACATACATCACAGTAATCTGTAGAACAAGTTATAGCGAACGACGGAAGGACAAAAACCAAGGGAGGGATAGATGCATTGCCTGAAAAAGGAATACAACCGAAGGGGAAAGAGGACGCCAACGATTGTCAGAGGAAAATTAAGGTGCATGTCCCGAAGCGTGACACGGAGAAGCTGGTATTGATCGTGCGCAGTGCAAACAAGGAGGAATACAACCTAAAAAGTGGGGTGAGACCCCAGGATCTTAGGAAAACTGGCCAGCGGGATAAAATGCTAACTGAGAAAAAGGAAAATTAATAAAAGAAAAGAAAAATGCTGGAAAAACACATTGAATTTACAAAGGAGAGCGTGTTTTTATCAAAAGATAAAAATGCGACCTTGAAAGCTGCAGCTGCTAGAAAGAGAAACAAAGATGTTTAGGAAAATGGACTGAAGGAAGATCAAAATATAAAACCTAATTTGAAGAAAGGAGATTTAAATTGGCTTTGAAAAAGATATTGGTTTAAATATAAAAACTTACGAGTTAAACCCGACAAAGATGTTTAACTATGGACTAGAGGAAGGTCATCAAAAAAAAATTAAGTTCAGATTCAAAAGGGGGAAAAAAAATTTGAGTTACGTGAACTCAGCAAAGGAAGGAAAAAACTGGGAACTAGAGAATTCTTAAAAAAGATGGAACCAGCACAGAAGTTTAGATGTTGTGCTGAGAGTAATAAAACACAAGATTTGCTCAATGAACAGGACAGTAAAAACGAAATGCTGGAATTTATATAGCTTGTATGAAAATTGGATTTCAGTAAACAAAATAGTTATTTTGTTTATGTGTGGTCTCATTTTAAATCAATGAAAAAATCTTTGGCAAATATTTAAATTGGAAGTTTAGAGAAATTGGAGTTTAATCTAAAATGCTGACTTTCCCGATGAGAAGGTTTTATTATGACAACTTTACTAATGGTTTCCCCTGTTTTAACGGATTCCTAATTTCTAAGCAAGTTTTGAGAAAGCACAAAGACTTGGGGAAAAATTTTCGGATGATTACGCGAAGTCACATAATGACGTCAGGCCTTCTTACAAACCTGTAAAGGAGTTAACCCTTTCCACTGACAGCTGTTTTATACTGGACATTATTAATTTGGATTTCTTAATAAAAGAAAGAAGACTCACCTGACAGACAGAGGAAATGGTGGGATAGTCAGAATAAAAATAAAACGAAGAAAGCCTATGTAATAATACTCGCCTGCTACAGAGGAAAGATAGATACTCAAACAATACAAATTCAAGAGTTAGAAGCTAAGATAAATAGGCTGGAAGAGATAAAGACAGGACCAGACGGATAGTGCAGTGCACAGACATCGCACCATCACCTACGGTAATAAGAGCCAATGTACCCCACGGTGGGCAAGTGTAGTCCACAAACCCAACCTAACGGTAAATCAGACTGGGATAACGAGTGCAGAGTAGAGTGGCCCCTGGCACATGATAATGGCTACATATCAGCGGCATCAATACGCACTACCACCATTCCCTCCAGCGGATGTAGAGCAGCCCAGATTACCATACAGGAGGTATCTCAGCCACAGGAGAGACAAATTCTATTGAATGAGTTACCAACCACTAAATCAAATAGTAGGAATACAGAATTCTGGCAAAAAGTAGAAGGACTGCTCGACACCCATGGGGAATGGCAGGAGAGAAGAGACAGATTAAGTTAGGATTTAAGGTAGGAGATGATTATGATGAAACTTTGGAATGAGCAGAACATGTAGAGGAGTTAAAGTTGGAACAAAGTGAGGAAATAGCAAAAATAGCAGCAAGAGCGGTAGCAGCAGAGACGAAGGAGGAGGAGACACAACCCCGCACAGCTCTCCTGATATGTTTTAACTGCAATCAGGAAGGCCACTGCAGTAAGGATTGCCCGCAGAAAAAGATTATGGAAATTCTAAAAAGGGAAATGTCATAATTGTGGTAAACTTAGACATTTGGCCAAAGATTACTGGAGTAACGGAGGAAGGGCGCAGGAAGGCGAGGCCCCCAACAGGCAAAGAAGGGAACCATTAACCAGGGAAGAGCTGATGGACATGCTCAGACAGGCACCAGCACCACTGCCACCACCGCCCCAACCTGAGACACCCTCTAACGAGGAAATCATCAATATGCTCCGATTAGCCAGTCCACGCTCGGGGTTGCCGGCCCACGGCGGAGGTATGGGACGGCAGCTAGGGGATCCAAGGATGTTTATTGGTGCAGTGTTAGGGGGCCGGCACTGCGATATGCTAGTAGACACAGGAGCGTCCGTTTCCATAACCAACTTAGATTTGCCCGACCCGCAGGACTGTAAACATACAAGGAGTGGGTGGGGCTATCAGAAAGCAACCCTAAGTGAAATAGTGTTGTTAGAAGTGCAGGGGGTAATGTTACCTACTCAGTTTTGGTGCTGTCAGAACATAGAAGGCATCATATTGGGCATCAATACCTTAAGGGAGATAGGGGTACTGATAGATCCTCAGCGTAACCGGATAATTTTGGGGGATAAGCACGAACATCCAAGACACCAGCAGCAAGAGTGGCCGGAATAACCCCAATCCAACCGGAGTGGGAAACAAAGGTTGTATGGGGTAGCGTGTGTCAATTATACCTGACTCTGGGCACAATACAAGCAAGATTGTGGATTAGCAGAGATACCACCCATCAAAATTCCCGGACCAGAGCACAAAGCTCACCGATAGTACCCATTAAGACCCGAAGCTGAGGCAGTGGTCTGTCAGACAGTGCAGGAATTAGAGGAGCAAGAGGTAGTGAAACAGGTAATAGCCTCCACTAATTCACCTGTGTGGCCGGTAAAGAAACCCGACAGGTCTTACTGACTAAGGATCGATTATACCGCCCTGAATAAGGTGACTTCCCGAGAACACCCAATAGTGGCAAGTCTTGCCACAATTTTTAATGGCCTGGATCCAGAACACAAGATATTCACCATGCTGGATATAGCGAATGGATTTTGGGCCATACCTTAGACAAAAAAAAAGAAAATTTGCCTTCACCGTAAAAGGAAAACAATACACATGGACCAGGGTGCCACCGGGATTCCATAATAGCCCGAGCATATTTCATTGAGTATTGACAGGGATGTTGGAACCAGTAGATGTTGGAGAAGGAAGCACCTTTTTGCAGTATGTGGATGATATCCTTATTGCCTCCAGCACAGAACAACACCACATACTAGCTTTAACTACAGTACTTGGAGCTCTACAGAGCGTAGGATTAAAAATAAATCCTAGGAAGGTGCAGGTGGGAAGGAGAGAAGTAACATATCTAGGATACATAATATCACAAGGGAAGAGACAGATGCCCAAGGACAGAAAGGAAGCAATTCAATCAATGCCCAGACCAGGAACGTGAAAGGGGTCAGGCAGATACTGGAGCTATTCAACTACTGCAGAAATTTTATTCCCGAGTATGCCAAGATGGCCCAACCCATACAGGACCTGGTAAAAAGGGGGGAATCCCTCCCAAGAGCCCATAAACTGGGGCCCAAATCAAGAAACTGTATTTGAGCGGTTAAAACAAGCTCTCAAGTGCTCCAGAATAGGCCTTTTCACATCTATACCTACCATAGTAACGATCATTATAACACGTAGTAACTCAATTACATGGCATAGACCAATGGCATATTACTCAAGTAAGCCGCAACCTGTAGCCACAGGACTGTCCAGGTGCGTTGCTGCCCTAGACTGTGCGGCATGGGCCATCAGAGTTAGCGAACCAATAATGTCAGGATACATTGTTCTACATGCCCAGCATACCTTAGTAGAATTACTTAACACTGGAAGGTTAAAAATGGTATCCGATGCACAAAGGGCTAGATGGGAAGCAATGCTCTTACACCAGCCCCCCCACCCCACAAGGGACGGTAACAATAATAAAAGACAACTGTAACAACCCTGCAAGGTGGATCATTACCAAGGGAGAAGAGCATCAGTGTAGCCCAACAGGAGAAGATGGGATAAGTAGTCAAGCAAGTGAAACCCCGCTTGAGGAGGCAGACATGGATCTATATGGAGATGGGTCTCAGCGCTATATCAATGGGACACCACGGACAGGATGGGCCGTGGTAGATAGCAGCGGACAGGTCAAAGGGGAAGGAGAGTTAGAAGGGGGTCTATCAGCTCAAGTGGCTGAATTAATGGCTCTCGCTGAGGCTCTGAGGCTGGCTAGGGGAAAAAGAGTAAACATCTATACAGAGAGTCGATATGATAGCCTGGAGTAGACGGGGATACATGACCTCAGGAGGAGGACCGATTAAACATGAGATTGTTAAACACCGAGTGGAAACCTCCCTCCTACCCCAGGAGTGTGCAATAATAAAGGTCAAAGCACACATAAAAATGAATGATCAGTATAAACAGGGGAATGCATGGGCAGATGAAACAGCCAAGCGAGTGGCAGAGACAGGTACACTGGTGGGGGAAGCCCAAGTCGGAGTATGTACCATCAGGCCTGAGGAAGTAAACATGCTTAAGGTACAGGGAGAAGCCACTCCACAGGAAAAGGAGGGGTGGAGGCAAAGAGGGCCCCAACAAGGGACCGACGGGATATGAAAGAAATAATGGGAATGTGGTGGTCCTGGAATGCATCCAGGGGAGCCTATTAAATTTATACCACGGATATGTCCATACAGGTAGAGCAAAGATGATAAGCTCGATGTCCAGATGCTGGTGGTGGAAGAGATATGGGTAGAGATATCGAGGACCAGTGTAGAAGGTGCGTGATATGCGCAAAATACAACCCGGGGGGGGAAGTAAAGGTCAGAATGGGACATCAACACCGACCGAAAGGACCCTGGGAAAACTTGCAGATAAATTTTACTGGACCATTACCCCGCAACAAAGGGAAGAAATACTGCCTAGAAATAATAAACCAGTTTACGAAGTGGGTAGAGGCTTTTGCCACTAGAAATTGTTCAGCAGAAACCATTGCCAGGATCCTAGCAGAAGAAATAATGCCACGACAGTAGACTTAAATCAAGGTACCCATTTCACAGGGAAGGTGATGAAACCGGCCTGCGCTTTATTAGAGATCAGGCAAAAATATCCCATATCAGAGACTGGAAAGGGATGGGTAGACAGGATACCCAGAGTACTAATGAAGCTCAAGGCAACCTCTAGTCGGACGACAGGAGTGACAACCTTTGAACTAAAAAAAAAAGACAGGATACGGAAATTTGCAATGGAACTCTGGAAGCAGTTACATGATTTAAAGACACAGGCTAGAGATTAGCAAATCAAGGACTTAGAGAACACTACTAAGGAACAGAAGATCCAAACAGCCCAAATAGGTAGTTAGGTGATTACCCCAGAGGGGTCCGGGCTCACACCCAAATGGACCAGACTCCATCAGGTAATAATGGCAAGTTATGATAGTTATAAGGAGTATCGGCAAGTGGAAACACTGGACCCAGTTAAAAAAGCATGGTCACTAACTAACCAGTGTCGACCGAGAAATATTCTTTTTTTGCATGACTCTAGTGCTCTTGGAAACAATATGGGGTAACGCAGCCTCATATCAAGGACAACAGGCTGACGGACAGCAAGGCCTGTATTACAGGGATTCGGGCGACATTAGTTTAAAAAGAATCAAAAACACTGATGGTGACGCACGGAGCAACAGCAGACTTAAATAACGGGCATAAAACAATGTAACGAGGAAACGAAATAACATTGGGGATGGGCCAGTAATACAGGACCAATAATTAGTGGGAATAAGACTATGGTGTGTTTTATAATCAGGAGTGACAGAGATACTGCACCCGGCGGAAGGGGGTGCAAATTTCACTCAATATTTTTGAATGGTGGTGGAGGGATATCTCCCGAGATAGACCCACCAACACGGCCCCACAAACTACTTTAGCAACAGTGAGCACTACCAGGGCCCCAACCATCACACCCCCAGCGCCACAAATGTGTTCAACTATGAACGCTAGGGCAAAAGGGGGATTGATAAGGCAGACCAAGGATCAGATACACTTCGGGGTACGTCAGCGAATAATTACTGTATTCCTAAATTTAAACACTATAACCACCTCCAACTTCTGCGGGTTAAACACTATAAGCCTGTATAGAAACCTGACCCTGCGAGCACTTAAAGGCCCTGAATCAAAACCATGAAGTTTAATGTGGAAAGAGGGTCAGGTAAAAAACGGGACCAGGGAAAAAGAGGGATATGCGGCAGTAAACACTATAGACCTACACATGATAGATAATCAAGTTAACACTCTAACATGAACCTTACAGGGATTGCTGGAAAGGGATGAGGATAATAAAAGATACAGGCACAACTGGGTAATGGCACAGAAAGGGAATTATTACAAGTGGACCACACATTGCGAGACCACGCCAGAACTATAAATTCGATGAATAGAGTAGAACAAAACTTAAATAAAACCATACAGACAGAACTCGTACGTACAGGATATGGAGCATGGTTGCTCAATGGAATATAACATAATCTAGAGCAGCTTCAGAATAGAAAGGTGCCAGATTGGATAATACTTGATGTATTTACCAACTGGACCTTGAACAAAAACATAACTCGTGTCTGCAAGATGCAGAGAAACAGTCATGCTTGGGTCCCAAAGGCCAAATCTGTAACTGGACATTTAAATATAATAGGTTTTGTATTATCTATACCACAGTATGATGTGACAAAGGGAGATCCTCTATACCAAACAATGTAGAAGAAATAAGAAATCAAACTCGCGTGCGGTACCATGGCAAACCAGAAATGTATCTGAAGAGAACAACAGTACTAAGAGTCTCAGCATAGATGATTGTTATTAAAATAACTAAGTTGCTTTATGTCAAGATCTACTACGAATGATCAAAGATGACTGTGGATATAACCAAGTGGACGGGTGTACCTTGAGTATCACCCCCCACCCCTAACAGAGGACTACTAATTTATCGCTGTTCCATGAGGAAATGGAGACTGATGTGTGAGCACCACGGCAACTGAAATGAAGAAAGGAACACCTCATGCACCATTATGGATATTGACTTCTGCCTTACTCCACTTGACGAGACAGATATAAATGGGTTTATTAAAACCCCTGAACTAAGGGAGGAAAGATCGATGGTACAATGATGGATATTACCTGAGGAGGTTATACGAAGGCCACTGGGCCGCAATGAAAACCGATACTCGAACTGAAAGAGGAACAAACTCGACTGAATTGGACACCATTCGATAACATACATACCACCCCAGGTGGGGCAGAAATTCAAACACAGTAAATGTTGGCTAGAAAGGACTTATACACGAACTATGCTGGACTAAATGTACTGGTTGTAGTGCAAGGGAACTCATCTTGCTAGTATTATCCTATAAAAAGGTGTAACCGACGTAAGAGGCAGGCCCTAGCCCGTACTATAGTTAAAACATTGAATAAAGGGAAATCAGACAGTCTGTCAGAAAGGACTTACTTAGTATAACCTTGATGGGAAAACCAACAGGTAGATCCTGTAGCTCAGAAGTAGCGCTACCCAAGCGAAAGGACAACCCGGGAAGCTCACCCATGAGGGATTAATTGGGAAATGGCCTATCTTAGGCATATAGCCAAGGGGGGAATTGTAATGGATAAATTGTAAAAGTTGCAAATAGGTGGTCAGAATTATGCTGAAGGTAGTGAACTTATCAGTATTCGGAGGGTCTGTGTAATTGCCTATATATGTAACACTTGCTTATATAGGTATAGCACACTTATACACATTGAACTATAGCTTAACTTTAGTAACACTTAAACAGCCGAAGTCAGCAGTTTTGTTTAAAAGTCCCTGAGGAAGAGATAAAGAAGCTAATACAACCACACTAGGCGTCGAATTGACTGGGTAGAGGGAAAAATGGAACAAAACAATGATGAGAGATGGACAGTTGCATGTACCACTCAGAGCCCGTCTGGTAAGAATCGACAAATCAATGTAACTTCGCTGATAGCAATAGACCCATCGATGATTTTGTAGGAGATAGCTCCTCTCCAAAACCTGTATAAATTATGCTTGAAAACTCATGTACTTCGTAGGTTCCACGACTGAACCTTCCCTTGCAATTGCTCGAAATAAAGCCAGTTGAACCTGGGATTTTGTTTACTTCCGTGGTCGTTATACAGCTGGGCGAGGTATCGATTAACTATATCAGTTAGTCCACTTTTTACCCCAACAGTGCCACAAGGATCAGTGCTAGGGCCTCAGCTATTTACAATCTATATTAATGACCTAAATGAAGGGACCAAGTGTAATGATGATGATACAAAGCTAGGTGGGGCAGTAAGTTGTGAGGAGAAGACAGAAGGGATAGACGAAGTGAGGTCGGCAGTAAGAGCCATATGGAATATAGTGTATGGAAATGAGAGATTATTCACTTTGCTAAGAAAAACAGAACATATTTTTTTTAAATGGTGAGCAACTTTTAAATGTTAGTGCTCAGAGGGATTTGGGTGTCCTTGTGCAAGCTAGCATGCAGGTACAGCAAGCAATAAGGAAGGGAAATTGCATGTTGTCCTTTATTACAAGGGGGTTGGAGTACAAGAGTTAGGAAGTCTTGCTACAATTGTACATGGCTTTCGTGAGACCACACTTGGAGTACAGTGCCGAGTTTTGGTCTCCTTATCTAAGGAAGGATATACTTGCCTTGGAGGCGGTGCAATGGAGGTTCAATAGATTGATTCCTGGGATAAGAGGGCTGTCTTATGATGAGAGATTGTGTAGAATGGGCCTATACTCTCTGGAGTTCAGAAGAATGAGAGGTGATCTCATAGAAACATACAAGACTCTGAAGGGGATTGACAGGGTAGATACTGAGAGGTTATTTCCCCTGGCTAGAGAGTCTCGAACTAGGGGGCACAGTCTCAGGATAAGGGGTAAGAACATAAGAAATAGGAACAGGAGTAGGCCATACAGCCCCTTGAGCCTGCTCCGTCATTCAATAAGATCATGGCTGATCTGATTATGGACTCAGCTCCACTTCCCTGCCCGCTCCCCTTAGGTGGTTACTGAGACAAGGGGGTGGGGGGCAAGGCGAGATTTGAACACATATATGTAAACCTGTAAATACCTTGTTTAACCACGAGAGGGCTCATCCCCTGGAGTCCCAAGGGATCCCACAATCCCTTGGGAGCACCTGTACTAAAGGAGGCCTCTCAGGCTGGAGAGGCACTCTGGAGACCTGCAATAAAAGACTACAGTCACACTTTACTTTGAGCTCACAGTATCTGGTCAGACTCTTTATTCATATACTATACTACACTACATATTCATATACTACAAACACAAGTTTGTGAAATTTAAATTTGAGATTTTGCTGGGTGGGAGTCAATGAAGGTCAGTGAGTACAGGGGTGATAGGTAAAGGGGACTCGATGCAAGTCATGATATAGGCATCAGAGCTTTGGACAAGCTGAAGTTTACGAAGAAAGGAAGATGGGAGGCTGGCCAGGAGATCACTGGAATAGTCGACTGGATATAACAAAAACAAGGATGAGAGTTTTAACAGCAGATGGGCTGAGGTGGGGTAGAGATGGGCAATATTATGGAGGTGGAAGGAGACGGTCTTGTGGATGGAGATGATATGGGGTCAGAAGTTCAGCTCAGGGTCAAATAGGATGCCACGGTTGCGAACTATCTGGTTCAGAATCAGTGACCGAAGAGAGTAATGATAGGGAATGGAATTTGTGGCATGGGCCAAAAACAATGGCTTTGGTCTTCCCAATATTTAGAAGAAATTTCTGCTCATCCAATACTTGATGTCAGACAAGCAACGTGACAAATCAGAGGTAGTAGAGGGGTCAAGAGAGCTGGTGGGGTGAGATAGAGCTGGGTGTCCTCAGCATATATGTGAATCAGACATGTTTTTGGATGATGTCACCAAGAGGCAGCTGTAGATGAGAAATGGAAGTGGATAGATCCTTGGGACACCAGAGGTAACAGTGCAGGAGTGGAAAAGGAAGCCATTGCAGCAGATTCTCTGGTTACAATTGGATAGCTAAGAATGTAACCAGGCAAGGGCAGTCCCTCACAGCTGGACAAAAGGGGAGTGCCTTTGGAGGAGGCTGGGAAACGGGAATGAGAAAATCTAGGGGTATGAGGGAGGACACCAGAACTTTAGGGCAAGAGCAGAAAGAGGCAACAGGTTAGCCAGTCTGTACCTCAGCTCCATTTACTGTGGGGAATCTCATGTTGAGATGCTCATACTTACCCATTAAGGTTCACTGTGAAACCAGTAGGTGCCACTTTAAGAGGAATTCCCTGCTTAATTTACGAATTCAGTAGTAATCTCTCACTGCCACACCATCATCATAGGCAGTCCCTCAGAATCAAGGAAGACTTGCTTCCACTCATGAAGTGAGTTCTTTGGTGGCTGAACAGTCCAATACGAGAGCCACAGACTCTGTCACAGGTGGGACAGATAGTTGTTGAGGGAAGGGGTGGGTAGGACTGGTTTGCCGAACGCTCTTTCCGTTACCTGCACTTGATTTCTACATGGTCGGCAATGAGACTCAAGGTGCTCAGCGCCCTCCCGTATGCACTTAGGGCGGTTTTTGGCCAGGGACTCCCAGGTGTCAGTGGGGTTGTCGCACTTTATCAGGGAGGCTTTAAGGGTGTCCTTGTAACGTTTCCACTGCCCACCTTTGGCTCATTTGCGTAGAGCACTTGCTTTGGGAGTCTCGTGTCTGTCATGCGAACTATGTGGCCTGTCTAGCGGAGCTGATAGAGTGTGGTTAGTGCTTCAATGCTGGGGATGTTAGCCTGAATGAGGACGCTGATGTTGGTGCATCTGTCCTCCCAGGGGATTTGTAGGATCTTGCGGAGACATCGTTGGTGGTATTTCTCCAGCGACTTGAGCTGTCTACTGTACATGGTCCATGTCTCTGAGCCATACAGGAGGGCGGGTATTACTACAGCCCTGTAGACCATACCAGGAGGTTACTGATTCCCTGCCAGACTGAGTATAGCTCCATGCGCTGAGAGTCTATTTTTTTTTCAAATATATATTTTGTCATGAGTGCCTCCCTTTCTTGCTGATCCTTTTGCTCTTCAATACATCCTTAAGTTTCTTCTGCTCAGCACTGCTAACTGCTCTCAATCCAGGGCACTGGACACCTGGTGTGATGGGTGCTAACTTTCTGTATGCCTTCAAGAGGGAGCTGGTTCGTAACTGGGGCAGGAATCACATCATACAGAAGACAAGTGTGTTTATAGTTAACACTTGGTCCACATGATTTCATTGACTGGTTTTGATCGCCTGAAGTTGTTGGAGAGGAATTTTCCAGGGTATTCTTTCCTCTTAGTGGCCCTGTTTTTTTTCTGTATCTCTCATGGCTGCAGGGGAGGGGGAACGGAGGGAAGAAGGGAGGGAGAGGGAGGGAGGAAGTGTCTAGCCATGATGTGTCAGCTATCACGAGTGTGGGGCAGGCTTGTTGGACCAGCTATCTTTTCTTGCCAGTCAATTTTGTATGCTTGTCTACCCCATCTTGAACTTGGAGGAGAAACATCGTACTGAAAATAAGATTAACATAATAATGACATTACCTGCACAATAACATATTCAAAATGTGTCGAACAATGCTTACCCATCAACACCCATTCCTCTGAGAAGCCAAAGGCATGGGTCCACGGTCTTCCCAGAGTCATCACTAACAGCTGAAGACACAACTGAAGTACAGTATGATTCTATGAAAACACTGGAGAAAATTCCCAGTGTGCTTCACTGCAAATAATTTATGCAGTACAATTTGAAGTGTGAGGGCAGAGAGGCTATATTAATAATTATGAGCTTGTTTTTCCTAGAGTCTTCAATGCAAAGTATGACTCGTGCAATATGTTGAAATATGTTGCGACAGGAAAACTGTGTGTAATAGGTAAGAAAGACAGGCAGAAAAGGAGAAAGAGAGCACAAGCAAATGAGAATATTTGTCAGATAGCTTACAGCATATTATTCATTTAACTTCAAACAATGTCAAATTTCAAAGTGAAACAATTTGTTCATCTACTTGAAGTGAGGAAAACGCTATTATCCAGTAACTAAATATTGTTAATTCACGGTCTTGCAATTTTTTTTTCTAAATTCCAAGATAACAACCCCATCTATGCCCCCTTGCAAAAGCATAACCTCTAACTTACCATAAGCAATGCCAACAAATATCAGCAAGTATCTACTGTTATCATGCTTATTTCCAATTGACATGATTTCATAATACTTTCATGAAAATAGTAATGCTTTTAAGTAAACAAAAACAGAAAAAAGTGGAAACACGAAGCAGTTCACACTGTTGAAAAACACAAATAAAAATACAAAAACAAACACTCAGCAGGTCAGGCAGCAACTGCGGAGAGAGAAACTGAATTAATGCTTCAGGTCTAAGACCTTTCATCAGAACTGGAAAAAGTTAGAGATGGAGCAGGTTTTAAGCAAGTAGAGAGGCAGGGAAAGCTGACGGGGGTGGGGGGGTGATAAGGGGGGAAAAGAACAAAAGGGAAGGTCGGTGATAGGATGGAAGGACTTGAAGTGCATAGGTGGAGAATAAGAGATGGCAGATGATATTGGCAGGCAACAAAAGAGGGAAATAAAAAAGACATCAACAAGATACAAAGAACATGTGCATAGTTAATGGGAATTGATAGAAAAGGAAGCATGAAAAACAGAAATAGTAGAGCATGCTACAGTGGACCAAAAGTCTGGTGGATGAAAAAAAGTCACCGCCAAGGGTGCAGATCACCTCTCTAGTAATGTTCAGACAGGGGGTAACAACCACAAGTGGTACACTGCTTCTTGCTCTTCATCCAGGAAATGCCAGGACATCCATCCCACAATGCCAGAGGAAAAGAAGCTGTAGTTGTTAGTCAATGTTAAGGTCAGAGGACTGCAAAATGCCTAGCAGAAAGATGAGGTGCTGTTTCTCAAGCTTACATTGAACTTCATTGAAACAGTGTACCAGGTCAAAAACAGAGAGGTCAAAGAAAGAGTGGGATGGAGAATTCAAATGGTAAGCAACATAGCCCTCAGGAGTCAGGGACAGAGTGGAGCTGTTCAGCACAGAGAATACATAATCTGTGTTTGGTTTCCCTGATGTAGAGGAAATTGCAGTGTGAAAAGTAAATATTGTATACTCGGTTGGATGAAGTATATGTAAATTGCTATTATACACAGGAGTATTTGAGGCATTTTTTTTAAATAAATAGAACAGTATTGTTTGAGGAGGAAGTGAAAGGGCAGGTTTTACATCTCCTACGCTTCCATGGGAAAGTGCCAGGAGAAAGAGAGCAAGCAGTCGGGATGTTGGAAGAGTGAACCACAATGTCACGGAGTGAACTACTATCCTTTCAGTTTTTAAAAAAGGACAGTGGTGTTGGAGAATGTGAATGGTAGGTATGCATCTCCTGCGCTTGCATGGAAAGGTACCCTCTCCCCGATCTTTAAATAAACAAACTGATGCTGCTCCCAATTTTTAAATAAATAAATGATCAATATTACCGATCTTAAAAAATAATTAGCCCAGAATTTGCTGTCAAACTAACGGTGACACTAAGTGCCGTTTTAATGACGTGGCAAGTGTTAATATCTGTCATCAACCTCTCGGACATTGAAAATTAGTTATTACGTGTGTTAAATCTCATTCCTTCAAGTATTAATTGTTGTTGGGAGTCTTTAAAAGTCTCAAATTTAAAATTATTATTGTTTTACTTCATCATTCTGTCTTATTTTTTTCTCTCTCTTAATCCAATCTTTTGTTCCCTCTCTATTTCTCTTTCTATACCTGATCTGACATGAATTCATCCACTCTAATATCCTAAGGTAATTATTTCACAATTTTTCAATCGGATTGGTTAAGATGATGCAGTTACTTGCACTGTTCACTCAGATCTCAGATGCCCGGTTTCCCTCGCTGTGACGTTATCAGCTCACACTTCCAGTAACTTGCCACACACAAAATTTCAACACCTAAACGTGCAAGAGCAAGTCTAACTAATGGTAGATGCAGTTAGATGCCCTGCTGCAGCTAATTTAATTCTCAATTATCCTTTTAATAAGTTAACTAACTCCCACCAATTTTATACATACTTCTTCCAATTCCACTGCCTTTTATAAATGCACCCTAATCTTCAATAAATGCTAATAAATGAATTCTCCTGACTTTGCCTCATTCCGTAAATCATCCTGCTCTTAATGTCTTTATATTCCAATCTGAGTATTGGTCTATAATAAATAAATTAGCCCAATAACACCATCTGAACCTTAAAATCTGAATTACTAGAAGGAATATATTTAATAATAAAAGTTGTGTGTCTAGTGCACACTTCCTGGTTATCACACTTCGTATCTCTGCTTCAATTTTGTTACACCGATATAATTTTTAATGATACTTAACCTTCTTCCAGCCCTCCAATGGCAGATGGCATTGTTGCATGGCATGGTACTGTTGCTTAAGGTGACACTGTTTGTAGGTTTACAGTGTTCTAATCTAGTTAAGATCGTCCTTAAACAATATTTATAATTTAACATTTTAAATTGTTTCCTCCCCCCCTCCCCCCGCCCAGCCCACTACTCCCGCTCCTGGGCCTCCAAGCATCATCTCTGTGCCCCCCCCCCACCTTAGGTCAGTGGTCTCCATTAACCTCCTCTTCACCTGCTTGTGCGCCTCAAGGCACGATTCCTCTCCTGCTCCCAGCACATTGACTCCACTTTGCCTGTTCCAGGCCTCTATACAACATTCTTTGCTGTCCTCTTCTGCAGGATTCCTGTCTTGCTCTAGCTCAATTATCTCCTCTTACTTCTGGACCTCCTGTCCTACTGCTGGCTCATTGCTTCTGTGCAGCTCACCCTGGATTTTAAGACGCTGTCCTTTTCCTGCACCTAGCCCCTCCCTGCTCCTGCTGGCACTGGCCTGTTCTTTCCCATTCACAATTCCCTAAATGCGGTAAATGCAAGCTTCCACTCTATAGGTGTCATTTTATTTGCACTGTAAGTACAAAGAAGTTTTTTTTCTGAATGGTTCCTGGAGTTAGCTTGTGTCTGTTTGGAAGGGCGGTCAAATAGGTGGAAGACTTGAGGACAAGGATGAGCAAGGGGTTTGATGAATGGCATGAAATAACAGTGGCCATCAGTTAAGCAGAATGACAACGGCTATTGAGGGGAAATGACTGCGGTGAAGAAAATACAGGAGATGAAACAATAGTAAAAAGGGGCACTGAAGACAGTGAGTTAGAGGTAGTGTTGGAACAAGAAGGGGTGGGGAGGGGGGGGGGGCAATGTGATCAATGGGTGACTGCTGGTAAACAAGAGGGGAAAAAGGGATATCATATGTGCGCCCTGGAACCCTAGTTTGATCCCTACCCCACCAATGACCCGAGAATCAGCCCTTCTATGATCTGCCACATCACCCTTTACCTCCAACCCAAAATGAAGAAAAAGGGATGGAAACAGAGAAAAGGGGAAAAAGGGTATAGTGTATGAAATGATACAATGAACTCCGTACTGTGAGCCAGTGACTAGGTGTAACCTGGTCAGTCTTTAATGGCTTCCAGAAGTGAAGATACAAAGGTGAAGTTCAGGTTATATACCGGGCCCAGCACGAGTGTACCTATGACCCTAGGACCTCTGATGGTAGTGCCCTCTGGTGGTGGGCAGACCTTATGTACATACATTACATAATTCCCCCCAGTTCTTGGCACAAGTCCATATTACAAGTTCAGACGGTCCGGAGCCCTTCGCTATCTGGTTGACCATCTCAGTACAATCCCAGTGCTTTCAGAGTCTCTCACGACTTGGGGCTGGGCTTTGACCACAGTGGGTTTTTCTGGTGGCTGAATGAGAGTTGATTGGTCGTCTAAGCTCGCGGTGTCTTCTTCCAACTGTTCCGGTTCGTCAGTGTGTCTTAGCTTGATTTGATCAATGTGTTTCCTGCACATCTGCCCATTCTTGAGCTTAACCATATACACCCGGTTACCCTCCTTATCCGTAACATTTCCCGGGAGCCACTTGGGCCCTTGACCTTGGTTAAGAACATACACTGGGTCATTTACAGATATGTCGCGTGACACTGCGGCACAGTCGTGATACCACTGCTGGCACTGACGTTGGGTTTCAACATGATCGTTAAGATCAGGATGGACTAGAGAGCGCCTGGTTTTGAGGCCTCTCCATCAATAGTTCCACAGGCAGGACCCCGGTGAGCGTGTGTGGCCTTGTCCTGTAACTGAGCAGTATGCATGACAGGTGTGTCTGCAAGGAACCGTGAGTTATGCGTTTCAGGCTCAGTTTCATGGTTTGAACTGCCCGCTCCACTTGACCATTGGATGCGGGTTTGAACGGGGCTGACCTCACGAGTTCATACAAAGAATAATAAAATAAAACCAGCAAGAAGCACAACACAATATAAACAGAGGCAGAATTAAGAGCCAGTGACAGAAGCAAGAACATAAATATGACGGAGAGAAATTATGTTCTGACTTACATAGAGGATCACCACAGAGGATCAATATACAGGTTGAGTATCCGAAATCTGGAAACCTCGGTACTGAGGCTGTTCCGGGTATTTCCGGATTTTGGAACGTCTTTGCCTGCGTTGAGGTGGGAGGGGTCTGGCAGCCGAGGTAAGGGCGAGGGCCGGGGCGGGCAAAGTCGCGGTGAGGCCGGGCCGCCGAGGGCCGGGACGAGCGAAGTCAGGCCGCCGAGGCGGGGGAAGTCCGGATTTCAGAACATTTTCCGGTTTCCAGATGACCCCACCACGGATCGGCCCGGTGTCCGGATTCCAGAACATTCTAAATTTTGGAACTCCGGATTTCGGACACTCAACCTGCACTAAAAGTCTTGCATCCAGTAGAGAGGGCGGTGGAGAGAAGGAGGTTAGCAACCAGATACATGGTACAGGCACCTAATGGTCCAAAAGGAGAAGTTCGGACCTCATTCTCCCAAGCTTCCCCCAGCTCAAGTCTGCCAGACACTGGTGCCCAATACAGCCAGACCCTTGCAACACCCCAGTACTAAGATAACTATGCTGCTCAGGCAGCTCTTCCCAGACCTCCTCAACTTCAATGCTACAAGACCATGGGACCTCCCATCCCAATGCTCCCCACCATCATCTCAGCAAAACCCCAGCCCGGCATGAGGTAGAAAAGGCCAATCAAATTAATACCTGTATGAGGTAGCTAACTAATCTAGTGTCTAAACATTCATAATTTAACATTCTTCAGACTGATCGACCAAGAATTTACTATGGACTGAATACTATAAAATACGTAAACCAAAAAGATGCAACACGCTGTGAGCTGGAAATGCCGCAACTTTGCGCCAGGTTTTTCGGCGGTATTTTGCCACTTTGGGCAGAAAAGAGTGCGTCAGGAAATTCCGTGAAGTCTTGCGCCGGCAGTTTTGAAATACCACTGGGGAACGGACTGCCGGCGTGCAAGACTGGAAAAAGCGCTTTCACTCGATATTTGGCTTAGCAGTGACCCGTAGATAGGATTAAAAAAAACACAAATTGGAACAGCAATAGATATGAAAACTTGCAAAAAAGGCAAGTTTAAGTTTTTATTTTTAAATTATTTCACAGCGATTCGCTAGAAAAGGACCTTGTGAATGTTTGGTGATTTTTTTGTTTTTTTGGGGAAAAAAAAGTGTTTTCCCTCCTCTCTAGGCTCAACTCGCAGCAGTATTGGCCTCTGAGAAAAGTTGCAGAAAATTTGCGGTTTGCTCCGCGAATCCTCGTGCAATGTCGATTTTTCCCCGAATATTCAGCCTCAAAATCATAGCGGAGTCATCGGGTTTTTTTTTTGGGCGGAAAAAAAAATGCTTTGACCCAAAACCGAATGTCTCGCCCGATATACCTTGATATAAAATTATTCTGTCCTGTCCAGCCAGTCCATGTTGGTGCTTCTCCTCCACACAAGTAACAGTCCTCGTCCCATGTGCTCACACTTTCTGCAGAAAGTTTCTTCAGTGAATGCTTTTTGCCAATTCCAACTCCATAAAGCAAAGCAAAGATCTTGAGTTGTAAGGATTTTGTGCCTGTACCACCATTACTAAATCCACTGCTGCCTGCAACAAGGAAAATCCTGTTCTACACTCTCTCTTGGGGCTCTCTCCCACAATCCCCCAGCACCCATTATCATTAAAGTTTAGAAGAACATTGAAATCATGTACGATTGTTTGGAAATATATACATGTCAAACAGATCAAACATGGGATACAAGTACAAGGATAAGGGAGTCTTACAATTGTACAGGGCTTTGGGGAGACCAAACCTGGAATATTGTGCACCGTTCCGATCTCCTTATCGAAGAAAGGATTTACTTGCCTTAGTCACGGTGCAATGAAGGTTCACCAGTTTGAGCTCTGGGTTGTCCTATGAGGAGATTGAGTAGATTGGTTCTATACTCTCTCGAGTTTAAAAGAATGAGATGTACCTCATTAAAACATAAAACATTCTGAGGGGGATTGACAAGGTAGATGCAGAGAGGCTGTTTCCAGTCGTGGGGGAATCTAGAACTAGGGGGCACATTCTCAGGATAAGGGGTCGGCCATTTAAGACCAAGATAAGGAGGAATTTCTTCACTTGAAGGGTGGGGAATCTTTTGTAATTCTCTACCCTAAATGCGCTGTGGATGCTGAGTCGTTGTGTATTTTCAAGGCGGAGATAGATAGATTTGTAGACTTGAGGAATTAAGGTATATGGGGATCGGGCGGGAAAGTGGAGTTAAGGTCGAAGATCAGCCATGACCTAATTGAATGGCGGAGCGGGCTCGAGGGGCCGTATGGCATACTTCTGCTCCTAATTTTTGTGCTAATTTCTATGTAAGAACATAAGTAAAACAGCAAGAAATAATTTGGCACATGTTTAATTGTGGCAACTAAAATCAAGTACAGCATAAAATCAATAAGCATTCTGAAATGTGACTTCACATATTTTCCAACTTAATTTAATAGATGATTTGATTTGCCCTTCAAATGTAATATATTTAGAATAAAGTAATTTTTTTTTTACTATTTACTGGAATCTTATTAATTTATTGAAAAGTATGTAAACCCCACAATAATTTACTGATGAAATTGTAATGGCAAGTATGGTTTCAGTTATTTTGTCAATGAAGCACAATATAATATGTTCCATTACAACAGTTCATAATGGGTATTGTCAGAGGCTGAGCTATAAACATATTGTTTCAATGGCCCATCATTGTGTTTTATTTTATGCTCATTATTAGCATAAAATATATTTCACAATCTCCAACAGCATTTGGAAAATTATCTTTCACAGCATATATAACAAAAAATTGCATTATTAGATTCTTGATCTGACAATTCAACTGACCTGAGCTAGAATGGCAATAGTGATGCTACAACTCATCCCTTAGGTTTGGGGAGGGACAATCCAATCACTATCCCATGACCCCTTCTACAAAATGCCCATGTGAATGTATGTTGAGACCAGGGTTCCAACATTGACTGGGTGGGGGGCAAATAACCTGCCAACACTCCCTCTAGGCTCACATGAAAAATGGCTACATAGGCAAGTACCCAAT
Organism: Pristiophorus japonicus; assembly: GCF_044704955.1. NCBI lineage: Eukaryota > Metazoa > Chordata > Chondrichthyes > Pristiophoridae > Pristiophorus > Pristiophorus japonicus. Next base: position 30,670,091 of record NC_091978.1, read on the forward strand.
ATGGATCATCACTCATAGAACTGCATCCCAGCAAGAGTCAAATGCCTTTAGTGGAGGAAAAGGAGAGAAAATTGATTTTTTTCTCTGAAAAGCTGCACAGTATGAAGCAAGATCAACATCATGAGCTCATCTACTGCATTTCAAATTCCAACAGTCAGAGTTCTGCTAAATAAGCTTAAACCAAACAATACACACCTTGTTTGCGTACATCTTCCACAGCCACGAGCAGCTCCTCCTTCAGATCTTGGCTCTCTTTTGCAATCTGATCCCCCTTCTCGAGAAAGTTTTGTGTTGCTTGTTCTACAGAAGCAGCCAGTACATGTGCTTTCTTGGATCGACCTTTCTTTTTATTTGATGGGCCTTTGCTACTTGTATTCACAAGGGTAGTTACCTAAGAGTAATAATAAAACCAAAGTAAATAATTGGCAAACAATTTATTTTTTAATGACTGGTTGTGCACTCCCAATGAGATTTTTGCACAGAAATGTAGAACCCAACCTTTTATCATTTCATACACTGACAGCTAAATCTATACATTCCATCACACTTATGACAAAACGCACAGTGAAGCATTTCCTTCTGCTTACAATTAAACATGAGAGAGCTGAGTGTTAAATATTCAAGCTTACAGAGGAGGTTAGTGTTACTAATCCGTAGCACTACTTCTGATTTGACTACAATGGAGAAGATTTGGAGATCAAATGCCCACAGGCAGTACATAGGATTTTCCATCTATTAAAATTAATGGAGGTAAAATCATGCTCTAGGCACCTGCAATTTCCCAAAAATGCGCACTCTGGGAGCACTGCTCCCAATTGGATTGTGGAATAAGTCCAATAATAGTTGCAGCATCGATACCCGAACCACTGGGGGGAATTTTACCCTCAAAAAATGGGCAAGTTTGGGTCGGGTGGGAGGTTAATGTTAAAAATCAGAATCCAACCCCAACCTACCTACTTCCGGTTTTAACAGAGGTGGGGCATGGGGCGGGCAGCCAACCCGCTCCCAGGAGGTGGGTTGCCACTTTATTTATGATCAGATTTAACCTGCTTTGTTCACTATTTTAGAGCTAATACAATAATAATATTGCTTCTTGATTACAATAGTTTGAAGCAGAGTCCATAAATCCTTTTAAAAGAGTTAGATAGTTGCTTAAAAATATTAAGGATATGGGAAACATGGAGGGTGAGATTAGAGCAACTATTTCACAGGGAAAAACACTGGAACAGACTTGATAGACGGAATTGTCTATTTCTGTGCTGCAAGATTCTCTAAGGTTAGTGTTCATTTTACTGTCAATGTTTGAGATGAAAAAAAGAAATAAACCAAGCCAATCCAGGGATTCAGAAAATCCCCAGATTCTGTCTGCAGTCTACCAACCAATGGATGATAAATGACAATAGCATTAGAGACAAAAAAACCTTCACGATGCATACAAGCTACAGTTAAATTCAGTTCCCAGAAATGAAAGACCAATGTTTTAATATAGGTCACCCAAGTCTCCAATCACGGACATCAGTGAATTGAACATTTTGCATAATAGACTTGGATAAAGTTACACTGATCCAAAGCAGACAAAGGTGTTTGCGAGAATGTGAAAATGTTATAGCTATAAAATATTCTATAGTCAACAGTGTAATCATCAGCATTTTAGTATAGCCAAGGAAAATCTGTTAATTTGCGTAACTCAGAAGAAAGCAACTAAATAACGTACTTTAAGCCCAATTTGGCTTTTTACTGGGAAATGCTATTTATTCAGAGAATATCATAAGCTTCGTCTTTCACCTCCTCCTAAAAATATAAGATCAAATGTTTATTTATAGATTTGTTAAGTGAAATTTGCGATCTCAATTATTTACACTAATAGGTTACCAGAATATAGGTTAAAAGCAGCAACCGCAATAATGTACATTTTGTTTTTTCAGTATAATTATTATTTTTCTCTTATAGTTCTATGCCAGTCTTTCAATTGAATGCACTTATTTATTGCCTTGGCAACCAATGAAATGCTATTCCCCAAAAGCTTTGCTTTTCAATCTCTCTGTAAATAGAAAGAACTGCTAAATCAAAAAATGCTCATAATTTCACATTTATAAGTCAAGGCATCAAGCAGAATTATTGAGACATTGTGAGCATATATTCCCAATCTGGTATTCTACCAAAGTTTTTTTTCGTGAATTTTAGAACTAAACTTCAACAGTCAGCGTGTTTAAGTATAGCACTCTTGTCTCGAGTCAGAAGCTTGTGGGTGCACCCCACTCAGAGAATCCTTGAAATTTACAACATGGAAGGAGGCCATTTCGGTCCATCGTGTCCACGCCAGCCAACAAAGAGCTATCCATCCTAAACCCACTTTCCACCTCTTGGTCCGTAGGCTATGGCACCAAGTATCAGAGGTGCCATCTTTCAGATGAGCAGTTAAATGGAGGCCCCATTTGTCCTCTCATGTGGACAGGGGTCCCATGGCATTATTTTGAAGAAGGGCATGGGAGTTCTGCCAAGTGTCCTGGCTAATATTTATCCCTCAACCATCACCACCAAAACAGATTCCTTGGTTAGTATCACATTGGTGTTTGTGGAAAATTGTTGTGCACAAATTGGCTGGCGCACAACAATGACTACATTTCAAAAGTACTTCATTGGCTGTAAAGCACTTTGGGTATTCCAAGGTCTCGAAAGCTGCTATATAAATTCACGTCCTTCTTTCTTTTCCTTTTGTGAACAGGTTTAAAAAAACACCCGACTAGAATGTATATTGAAACACACAAATTTTAGCATGAGGCCATTCAGTCCTTCTTGGTTAAACCAAACTTCCCCTCAGAAGCTGATTTTACACAGTCCCAGTTTTCTGCTTTCTCCCCATACCCTTTTATATTCTTCACCAAATTGTCTTGTTTCTTCATGGATGTTTTAATTCATTTAGTATTAACCACCACTTGTGGCAAAGCATTCCACATTTCCCCTTTGTGTATTTAGTGTTTACTTTATCATAGCCATGTCTTGGATTTACCCATGGGAATAATCTTTCCACAATTAATTTTGAACACCTTTATCAAATCCTCCATCGATTTTCTCATATTTACAAGTGAAATAGGGCATTATATATGTAGGCCATCCATCACTATTTTGATGGGTCAACCCTCTTCAAATGTTTTTTCTATGTCCCTTGTACACAAGGAGAGCAGCACCAAAGTAGAAATCTAGGATCGGAGTGCCTGGCTCCCTATTTTTCATTTTTAATGTGCAGCCATTCTTTATAGGGTAAACATTATAAAGATCAGTGTTTCCTGCTGCCTCAAATTACAGCTCATGGGACACATAAAAATTCACAGTCTGGATACGGAGTTGAGATTCCACAGCATCCGACAGTAAGATTGTCATAGTACAATCACCTAAGCTTTACACTAAAATATTAACAATGCTGCAACGAAGTTGGGAGAATGCATCACTGATTTTGTACAACTGTGCCACAATAGTCACTGAACCATCAAAGAATAAAAATCATCTCTATTTCATTGTATGCTCTGTTGATCTTAGCTACTGCTTTGTTTCTTCAGCATTGAGAAACCCCAAAACAAGTATTATTCATTTTACCCTGCTGAGTGCAAATTGATCTTTAAAGTTTAAGTGCACTTTTTCTCTTTCAAAGGCAAAACAGCACAAATGTACCAAGCACCATGCCACCCTTAAATCAGTAAAAGCTAACAAAAACAATTCTACAGTTGGCATTTTACTGCACTAAAAGTTCTTAAGATATTACAATGCTTAACATTGTTCAAAATATGTTGCTTTGAAATCTATTCCTACAATTCAACTGGTGAGTTTCAAACAAAGACACCAAAGTTCGACAACACAAGAAAATAAATTTGCAAATGCAAGAACTAAGTACAAAGGAATAGGCACTTTTTCCTCAGTAGGCAATTGGCAAGTAAAATTAACCAACATTCAAACAATGTTGGAGAAAGTAACAATCACTTTGCAAGAGACAGTTCATATTAACTAAGGTTTGTTATAAACAGAAGCATTCACAGCATCTGTAGAATGAAGACAACATAAATGCCAAAGCTGAAATCAGTCCCAGTGTATTTACATTGGGAAATAATTTGATAAAAGATAATCACATTTAATTTAAATGACCAGTATAATGACCGACACTTCACCCTAAATTGCTTGTTTAATTCTTTGAAAATTAAGATTCACAATTTAATTTTCTGACTCCAATGGTTGGAGAATATTTGTACAAGCCAGAAATCAGGAAAAACATTGCAGGGCTATAAGGGGAGGCTGAACCACTCAGCTTAATCGCTTGCCAAAAGAGATAGCAATCTGTCCCTCGTGAAGTAACATTGAACTCAACACTGGGATACGGTTGACTTTGAAGGCACCAACAAAAGCCATCTCTAAGATTGGTCTTAGCACTTCCAGAGGCAGCATTTCAAAGTAAATGCATAAGGTCGCAAGTTGCAGCATGAAAACAAGGCTGCTCAGGAAATTTAATGTCTGGTTATCCAACAATACAATCAACCATTTCACAGAATAAGTTTAAAGCAACTAAGAGTTACAAGGTAGTGAATCCATCTCCCCACTGCCACTCCCCTGCCCCTCTCCTCCCCACCACACATACACACACACAGTTGGTGGACACCTAGCAGTTTCGATTATAGAAACATAGAAAATAGGTGCAGGAATAGGCCATTCGGCCCTTCGAGCCTGCACCACCATTCAATAAGATCATGGCTGATCATTCACCTCAGTAACCCTTTCCTGCTTTTTCTCCATACCCCTTGATTTCTTTAGCCATAAGGGCCATATCTAACTCCCTCTTGAATATATCTAATGAACTGGCATCAACAACTCTCTGCGGTAGGGAATTCCACAGGTTAACAACTCTCTGAGTGAAGAAGTTTCTCCTCATCTCGGTTTGGCTTACCCTTATTCTTAGACTGTGACCCCTGGTTCTGGACTTCCCCAACATCGGGAACATTCTTCCTGCATCTAACCTGTCCAGTCCCGTCAGAATCTTATATGTTTCTATGAGATCCCCTCTCATCCTTCTAAACTCCAGTGGATACAGGCCCAGTCGATCCAGTCTCTCCTCATATGTCAGTCCAGCTACCCCGGGAATCAGTCTGCTGAACCTTCGCTGCACTCCCTCAATAGCAAGAACGTCCTTCCTCAGATTAGGAGACCAAAACTGAACACAATATTCCAGGTGAGGCCTCACCAATGCCCTATACAACTGCAGTAAGACCTCCCTGCTCCTGTACTCAAAATCCTTAGCTATGAAGGCCAACATACCATTTGCCTTCTTCACTACCTGCTGTACCTGCATGCCAACTTTCAATGACTGATGTACCATGACATCCAGGTCTCGTTGCACCTCCCCTTTTCCTAATCTGCCGTCATTAAGATAATATTCTGCCTTTGTGTTTTTGCCCCCAAAGTGGATAACCTCAGTTATCCACATTATACTGCATCTCCCACACACCCAACTTGTCCAAGTCACCCTGCAGCCTTTTAGCGTCCTCCTCACAGCTCACACCTCCCAGCTTAGTGTCATCTGCAAACTTGAGATATATTACACTCAATTCCCTCATCTAAATCATAAATGTATATTGTAAATAGCTGGGGTCCCAGCACTGAACCCTGCGGCACCCCACTAGTCACTGCCCGCCATTCTAAAAAGGACTCGTTTATCCCGACTCTCTGCTTCCTGTCTGCCAACCAGTTCCCTATCCACATCAGTACATTACCCCCAATACCATGTGCTTTAATTTTGCACACAAATCTCGAGTGGGACCTTATCAAAGGCCTTTTGAAAGTCCAAATATACCACATCCACTGTTCTCCCTTGTCCACTCTACCAGTTACATCCTCAAAAGATTCTAGAAAATTTGTCAAACAGGATTTCCCTTTCATCAATCCATGCTGACTTGGACCAATCCCGTCACTGCTTTCCAAATGTGCTGCTATTTCATCTTTAATAATTGATTCTAACATTTTCCCCACTACTGATGTCAGGCTAACCGGTCTATAATTACCCGTTTTCTCTCCCTCCTTTTTTTAAAAAGTGGTGTTACATTAGCTACCCTCCAGTCCATAGGAACCGATCCAGAGTCGATGGACTGTTGGAAAATGATCACCAATGCATTCTATATTTTTAGGGCTACTTCCTTAAGTACTCTGGGATGCAGACTATCAGGCCCCGGGGATTTATCGGCCTTCAATCCCATCAATTTCCCTAACACAATTTCCCGCCTAATAAGGATTTCCTTCAGTTCCTCCTTCTCACTAGCCCCTCGGTCCCCTAGTATTTCCGGGAGGTTATTCGTGTCTTCCTTCGTGAAGACAGAACCAAAGTATTTGTTTAACTGGTCCGCCATTTCTTTGTTCCCTATTATAAATTCACCTGAATTTGACTGCAAGGCACCTAAGTTTGTTTTCACTAATCTTTTTCTCTTCACATATCTATAGAAGCTTTTGCAGTCAGTTTTTATGTTCTCAGTAAGCTTCCTCTCATACTCTATTTTCCTCCTGCTAATTAAACCCTTTGTCCTCCTTTGCTGTATTACAAAATTCTCCCAGTCCTCAGGTTTGCTGCTTTTTCTGGCCAATTTATATGCCTCTTCCTTGGATTTAACACTATCCTTAATTTCCCTTGTTAGCCATGGTTGAGCCACCATCCAAGTTTTATTTTTACTCCAGACAGGGATGTACAATTGTTGAAGTTCATCCATGTGATCTTTAAATGTTTGCCATTGCCTATCCACTGTCAACCCTTTAAGTATCGCTCTCTAGTCTATTCTAGCCTTTTCACAACTCATACCATCGAAGTTACCTTTCATTATCTAGGCACTTACAATGTATGGGCTCAACTTTGCCCAAGCCCGTTTTCTAGCGTATTGCCAGAGTTAAGCCAGTAACTTAGGTCCAGAAATGCGCCAGAAAAACATGTCCAAACTTTCCCTGATGTTTATACTGTAGTCCGGAGTCGCGCAGTGGCCAGTCGCCTCGGGGGGGGGGGGGGGGGGGGGGGTGGAACCTGCTGTCTGCGCCAAAAAACGCAGCCGGGCCTTCTGCACATGCGTGGGGAAAAAAAACTACGTTTCTGACATCGCTGCAATGGACGTGCATGCGCAGTACAGTTCAGAGTTGGCAATCGAGAGGCCTCCAGACCAGAACCGGGATCTCAAGTGGGCGCAGCTAGGAGAAGCAGTAGAATAGGAGAAAGAAAGGCACATTTAGATATCCAGGGTAAGCATAGAGTAAGGAAAGAATGGGATGGTTTATAGTCACTTTTAAGTTGCTTGTAATAAAGGAGAATGTTGACTTATTTTGTCTTCAGCTATCCATGGAAATTATAGTCATACAGAAAAATGTGGACTTATATCATGCTCGGTTATTCATTCATGTTATGTAGGTTTGGATGACCATGTAGGGCCAAAGAATTCTGATGTGATGTGATGATATAGGATGGGTAATGGATTAAAGGACTTGTAACTTTTGTGAAGGTGGGATTAAATGATGACAAAGGGAGATCGTTAAATTGTTGCAAACACTTCATTGATAAGTTGAGCTTGGATTCAAGGTTCTGCCGTCACTGAGGAGTGATCTGAGTAATGATTCTCCTGATACTCCATGTTCTTTTACCTCCAAAACAGCTATGGCACTTCCAGAGACATCTCCATGCCCAGGTCTTTCTGGATAAGGAAAACAGTTGCTCTCTCCCCCGCTGACCCTCCCCGAGTGAGTGCCTTCCCAGTCCGCTCCGCTTCCAGCCCCGAGCCCAGGCTGAATGGACTCCGATTTACTTACCTGCGTCGATTTCTTTAACTCTCCGCAAGGGTTTTTTCGAGAAGCCACATACGCTGGCCTAAGCAGAAATGGAGTAACTATCAGTTGGCCAAAGTTCACTAAATGGCCAGAATTGGTGTTGGTGGCTGGTTACGCCCCACTGGATGAGAAAAAAAACTTACCTAAAAAGAACGTAACTAAATGAGATACTCTGGTGCAAATTGATTGGGGAAACCGTGGATTTTTAAAGTTTGGCCAGAAAAAGCAGCCTGCTCAAAAAAAAAAACAGCGAAATCACTGGGGAAAATTGAGCCCACTGACATATACACTGCTGAATGCTCTTTGGCTCCATACAAGGCTACGGGGAGAGAGCAGGGCAGTGTGATTAGTTCTGGAGTGTTCTAACAAAGAGTCAGCATAGACACAAAGGGCAAAATGGCCTCCTGTGATGTAAATTTCATTTCTGTGAAAATGATTATTTGTTGGTCACTTCCAAAGTGACAAACTTGTTTGTCAAACTCCTATAGTAAATCATTGGCGAGTTATTCAACTTGCGCTTTCATGCATCATCATCATATGCCATCCCTCGGAATCGAGGAAGACTTGCTTCCACTCCTGAAGTGAGTCCTTTGGTGGCTGAACAGTCCAATACGAGAGCTACAGACCATGTCACAGGTGGGACAGACATTCATCGGGGGAAGGGGGGGGGGGGGGGCGTGGGACTGATTTGTCGCACACTCCTTCCACTGCCTGCGCCTGACCTCTTCAGGTGTCAGTGGTGATGTCGCACTTTACCAGGGAGACTTTGAGGGTGTCTTTGTAACATTTCTGCTGCCCACCTTTGACGTGAAGGAGCTCCGCACAGAGCAATTGCTTAGGGAGTCTCATGTCTTGCATGCGAACTATGTGGCCTGCCCAGCAAAGTTGATAGAGTGTGGTCAATGCTGGGGATGTTAGCCTGGGCGAGGACACTGATGTTGGTGTGCCTGTCGTCCAGGGGATTTGCAGGATCTTGCGTAGACATCGTTGGTGATATATCTCCAGCGACTTGGTGTCTTCTGTACATCGTCCATGCCTCTGATCCATACAGGAGGGCAGGTATTACTACAGCCCTGTAGACCATGAGCTTGGTGGTAAATTTGAGGGCCTGGTCTTCGAACACTCTTTTCTTCAGGCGGTCAAAGGCTGCACTGGCGGCGATGTTGAATCTCCGCATCAATGTCTGCCTTTGTTGATAAGAAGCTCCCAAGGTATGGGAAGTGGTCTACGTTGTCGAGGGCCGCGCCGCAAATCTTGATGACTGGGTGGACAGGCTGGAGGACCTTTGTCTTACAGATGTTAAGCGCAAGGCCAATGCTTTCATATGCCTCAACTATATCCTGGAGTTCAACCACGGAATATGCGCAGACTCAGGCGTCGTCCGCATACTGCAGCTCAACGACAGAGGTTGGGGTGATCTTGGACCTGGCCTGGAGGCAGTGTAGATTAAACAGCTTCCCACTAGTTCTGTAGTTTAGTTCCACTCCAGCGGGGAGCTTGTTGACTGAGGTGGAGCATGGCAGCGAGGAAGAGTTGGAGCGATGACACAGCCCTGTTTGACTCCGGTCCGGACATGGAGCGAGTCTGTAATGGAACCGCTGGTAAGGATCACGGCCTGCATGTCGTCGTGGAGCAGGCGAAGGATGTTGACAAACTTTTGGGGGCATCCAAAACAGAAGAGGACGCTCCATAAGCCTTCATGGTTGGCAGTGTCAAAGGCCTTTGTAAGATCGAAAAAGGCCATGTATAAGGGCTGGCGCTACTCCCTGCATCTTTACTGCAGCTGTCGCGCTGCAAAGATCACGTCCGTTGTGCCCTGTAGGGGACGAAATCCGCACTGTGATTCCGGGAGGAGCTCCTCGGCCACAGGGAAAAGATGGTTGAGGAGAACTCTAGCGACAATCTTCCCAGTGGCTGATGATAGGGAGATTCCACTGTAGTTGCCGCAGTCAGACTTGTCCCCCTTTTTAAAGATGGTCACGATCATTGCATCTCTGAGATCTCCCGGCATGCTCTTCTCCCTCCAAATGAGAGAGATGAGGTCATGTATCCCAACAGTGCCTCTCCACCATACTTTAGCGCCTCAGCAGGAATTCCATCCGCACCCGTAGCCTTGTTGTTATTGAGCTGTTTTATGGCTTTGCCTACCTCGTGCAACTTTGGGGTATCACAGGTCGCATGCTGCGGGATGGAGTAGAGAACACTCAAGTCAAAGGCAGAGTCTCGATTAAGGAGATCTTCAAAGTGCTCCTTCCAGCGGGCCCCGACAGCCTTGGTGTTCTTGATGAATGTTTCCCCATTCTTGGCCAGGAGTGGTGTGGGGCCTTGGAAGTTTGGACCGTCGGTGGTCTTGACTGCAATGAAGAATCCTCGCATATCGTGGCTGTTGGACAGTTGTTGTTTCTCTATCCACCACCTGTTCTTTAGGTCCCGGGTTTTTTGTTGGACCTCAGCCTTGAGTCGTCTGTAACGTTGCTTTGCAGCTCCCGAGGTGGATTGTTGCTTGAGGCTCAGAAATGCTCTGTGCTTACGATCTATTTGTTCTTGAATCTCTTGATCATTTTCATCAAACCAGTCCTGGTGTTTTCTGGTTGAGTAACCAAGTGTCTCCTCACAGGCACTGGTTATGGGGGCCTGGCGGGCAGACCAAGCACTGTGGGCATTCAGCATCTCAGGGTCATCAAGGCATGCCAGATTAGCTGTGAGGCGCTAGCTGTATCCTTTAGCTGGGTCTTTAAGTGCCCCAGCATTAACTTTTTTGCGGCACTGCTTCTGCTGTCCCCTCTGCTTTGGGGCTATGTTTATATCGATGGTGGATCGGATTAGACGATGGTCCGTCCAGCAGTCCTCAGCTCCTGTCATCACACGGGTGATGCACACACCCTTACGATCCCTGGCTCGGATAATGACATAGTCCAACAGATGCCAGTGTTTAGAGTGAGGGTGTTGCCATGATGCCTTGTATTTGTCCCTCTGGCGGAACAGGGTGTTGATGAGTTTGTGTTCTAGACATTTTGTCAAGAGTAGGGTACCACTGGAGTTGGCTTTCCCTATCCCCTCTCTGCCAATCATGCTACCCCAGAGGGCCAGGTCTTTGCCGACCCTGGCATTAAATTCATCTAGGAGGATCAATTTGTCGCCGTGGGGACGCGGGACAGGGCTATCTCGAGGTTGGAATAAAAACGCTCTTTAGCCTCATCCGTTGCATCGAGTGTTGAGGCGTAGGCACTGATGACTATGGCGCATTGGTTCCGGTAATAGGGTAAGGCGAAGAGTCATGAGGCGTCCGTTAACCCCGCAGGGAGAGTCTTTGAGGCAATCAGTTCATTTTTGACGGCCAAGCCAACTCCATGAAGGCAGCATTCTTCCTCTGGTTTTCCTTTCCAGAAAAAGGTGTAACCTCCACCATGTTCTGCCTGGCCTCGCTTAGGGCTGCGATGTCAATGTCAAAACATCTAGGTTCCCGGGCAACTATGGGGTGTGGCATTCCGGCCTGTTGCTATTGGAATTGTCCAGGAGGGTCCTGACGTTCCAGGTCCCGAACTTCATATTAGCGAAGTGGAAGATGCCTGTACGAGAGTTCTTTTAATGTGCGGTGGCCGCTGCACACCTGCAACCACACGGGCTTAGCTGAGCAAGGTCTTGGTCCATGGCAAGGGGGTCCAGGATGACTGGAGACCAGGCATGCCTGTATAAGCCTAATTGCCTACGGCGAGGTGTTGGCTGCAAGCTCGGTGCCAAGTAGCGCCTATGATGGTGGATGGCCCGAGACTTGGTTGAGGGGCAGGCATTAGGACGGTCAGCTAGGGTCCCCAGGGGTGTTTTGGAAAATTTCTTCCAAGGTTAAAGATATCCCCAAAGGTTCCCAAGTTGTTTTAAAAGTTTGAGTTTAAAAGTATTTCCGAATTATTTTTTAAAAAGTTACACAGGTTGATTGAAGGTTTAATAAATAGATAAAGTTGATAAATTTGATAAAGTCTAAAATGTAAATCAAGTTGCTTAAAAGTTAGAAAAAAAGAAAGTTCTCAAAGTTGATTAAAAATGTAAAAGTTTTCTCGAATTGTTTAAGAAGTTTATAAGTTGAGTAAAAGTTGAAAAAATTGAATCCCTTCGGCTGTTTCGACACCGGCCCTGGCCCTGGGCAGGATGTTTCAAGATGTTGCCGCAGGATCTCCAGCCGGGAGGCCCAAGTCGCGAGACTGCAGTGTCGGGCAGGACACAGGGGCTGAGGTCCATCTTCCGCTCCCGGGCGGGCGGGGCGGCGGTTGTCTGTCGTCCGCTCCCGGACAGCCGGGATAGAAGCGGGCCGGTGCTTGGTCCTTTCGGCCCGGAATAGAAGTGGGCCGGTGCAGGGTCCTTTCTGAACTAACCCCCCGACAGCGACATTCCTGCTGCACACCGCTCCCTCAGTATTTTCATGCATAATCCCCCACTCACACATACAAAATTTCACCCGTACAAATTGAAACCGAAATCCATTATATATGAAGTATTTGTTAACTATTTTCAAAGCAGCTGTAGTATGACACGCTTAACTTTTTCAATACATTAGTAGTTCTGTTTCAATTTGAATTTACATGAAACTGGTCTTTCATGCCCTTCAGCTGAAATGCAGTTTTGACAAATGGAAGAATCGCAGTAACTAAAAGAAACAGTGTAATGCAATAATGAGTCATACATTCGCAGGTAGCCTTCTTATAGGATCATTACGTGGTACAGATTTCTGACCCTCGCTACCAGGCCACATCAGGCTCCTCATCATTTATTACTTTTAGTCTGCAGCTGCTGTGCTTGAGTCAATTTGATGTCTCCCATTTCACATTAACAATAAAAACACAATAATTTGCGTTTTCAAAGTATAATTAGGGAGGGAAAAAAGGACACATTGTAACACTGGTATCTAAACGATGGGTAGGAAGCTACTGTTGCAGACAATTAACAGATCAGATCTATTAAATGTGGTTTATAAACAACATTACATAATCTTACTTTACTTGTATTAAAAAATTCAAAAATAAACTTGCATTTGCCTGGCAATGGTCCATATTCACAAAGCACTTCAGAAAATATATTAATATTTTCATAGTCATCATCATAGGCAGTACCTCAAAATTGAGGAAGACTTGCTTCCACTGAAAGCGAATTCTCAGGTGCCTGTACAGTCCAATACAGGAATTACAGTCTCTGTCACAGGTGGGACACACAGTGGTTGAAGGAAAGGGTGGGTGGGGAGGCTGGTTTGCCACACGCTCCTTCCACTGCCTGTGCTTGTTTTCTGCATCCTCTCTGTTATGTATTTAACCAACTTGAAATGACATAGTCATGTAACTGTAACTCATGTACACTCTACCTGTATCCTAGAAATGCACACCCTGACCACGGGTGAACTTGCGGGAGACACTCCTCACCTGGGTTTCCAGGTATAAAGGGGAGGGCCCACCCAGGGTCAACACTCCTTGGTCCTGGCAATAAAGGTGAAGGTCACAGAGTGACCGTGTCTCATACATCTATGCCTCGTGAGAGTTTGCAGGGACACTACATTTGGCGACGAGAAACAGGAATCACCGAACCACGAGGATGGCCACCGGTGGCACAGAGGAACGTTACTGTGTGGGTGAGTACTGGGACGACTTCGTGGAAAGACTCCAGCAGAGCATTGTCACAAAGGACTGCCTGGAAGAGACAGCAGCTGACAAGCAGAGGGCGCATCTACTGACCAGCTTCGGATCACAGACGAAGGCGCAGATGAAAGACCTGCTCGCACCCCAAAAGCCGGCGGACAAGTCCTTCGAAGAGCTCAGCCAACTGATCTGTGAGCATCGCAAGCCGGCGAATAGCATATACATGGCCCAGCACTGGTTCTACTCTCACCGGCGTCAGGAGGGACAAAACGTCTCGGACTTCGTGGTGGAACTGCGGCACTTGGCCAGTTTCCAAGTTCTCCAATGCCTGCAGGGGGGGGGGGAGATGTTAAGGGACTTTTTTCTTTTTTTTTTTAAAAAGATCGAGGGCATTAATCATGCCGGCATTTTCAGGAAGCTCAAAGACGAAGGACTTGACTTTAGAAAGGGCGGCGTTGATAGCTAAGACCTTTATGGCAGGGGAAGAGGAGGCCAAGCTAATTTACGCGCGCAGCCCTGGTCCAAACGTGGCGACGGACCAGGGAGTTAACATGGTGAATGCAGCTCTGGACCCCGCAGGCAGGCAAGGGCATTTCGAAACCGCCCAGACAACAAGCTTTAGGGTGGGCCTTCAACAAGGACAATGGAAAGGGGATCGGCAATTCACGCCACCTCGAGGAACAATGCGTCCCGCGATGGGATCATTAACACCCACCATCAGAGTGCTTAGAAACAGCAAAATGGGCAGAGAGGAATGCCTGGTAATAGTCTTTTTGTTAACAGCAATCTCAGCTCACGCTGGAGGTGCGGTGGTAGACACACTGCGAGAAGCTGCAGGTTCCAACAATATACTTGCAGGATTTGTAATGAAAGTGGACACTTGGCCAGGATATGCAAAAAGGCAATAGCGAGGTTAATCTGCGAGACAGAGAAACCAGACGAGAGGTCTGTGATGCAGGATGAGGCCTGGGGTAAAGCCATAGATGCTGAAGTTCAGCGGGTTCATGTGGCTGACGTCCACAGCTCATACACCCATGATGATGAAAGTCTTACTGAATGGCATCCCGGTGCACATGGAGCTGGATACGGGAGCTAGCCAGTCACTCATGAGCGCCCAGCAATTTGAGAGACTATGGCCACACAGAGCTAGCAGGCCCAAACTGGAACGCATTGAGACACAGCTACGGACGTACACCAAAGAGATCATCCCAGTGCTGGGCAGTGCAAACTTGGTGGTAACACAATGGATTACAGAACCGGCTGCCACGCTGGATCGTTCCGGGAAATGGCACCGCGCTTTTGGGGAGGAGTTGGCTAGCTGAGATGAATTGGAAATGGGGGGGGGGGGGGGTGGGGGGTATGTACACGTCATTTCATCCGTGGAGCAAAGTTCAAGCTCACAGGTCCTGCAAAAATTCGTGTCACTGTTTCAACCTGGTTTCGGAACGTTCAAGGGCACTAAAGTAGTGATACGCATCACTCCGGACACCAGACCAGTGCACCACAAAGCCAAAGCGGTGCTATTTGTGATGCATGAAAAAATTGAATGTGAACTGGACAGGCTGCTCAGAGAGGGCATAATTTCGGCCATTGAATTCAGCGACTGGGCAAGTCCCATCGATCCTGTCCTCAAAGTAGATGGCTCGGTTAAGATTTGTGGCGATTACAAAGCCACCATCAACCGAGTATCGCTGCAAGACCAATACCCGCTTCTGAGGAAGACCTTTATGCCATGCTGGCAGGTGGCAAGCTGTTCACGAAGTTGGACCTCACTTCGGCCTACATGACCACCATCACGACACACAAGGGATTATTTGTCTACAACAGGTGTCCGTTTGGCATTCGTTCGGCAGCAGCCATCTTTCAGAGAAACATGGAAAGCTTGCTCAAATCTATTCCTGGAACGATCGTATTCCAAGACGACATTCTCATAACAGGTCGAGACACTGAAGAACACCTCCACAACATGGAGGAGGTGCTATGCCGATTGGATCGGGTAGGCTTGCGGCTGAAAAAGGCCAAGTGTGTGTTTTTGGCCCCAGAGGTCCAGTTTTTGGGCAGGAGGGTTGCCGCAGATGGGATCCGGCCCAATGAATAAAAAACGGAGGCGATCCGCCGGGCGCCCAGGCCCGGCAACACTTCGGAGTTGCGATCATTCCTGGGACTTTTGAACTATTTTGGGAACTTTCTGCCGAACTTAAGCACATTTTTGGAGCCGTTACACAAGCTCCTGCATAAAGGTTGTGAATGGTTTTGGGGGGACTGTCAAGAACGGGATTTCAATAAAGCGAGGAATCTGCAGTGTTCCAACAAACTGTTGACTTTGTATGACCCTTGTAAAAAACTGGTCTTAACATGCGATGCGTCATCCTACGGGGTTGGGTGTGTGTTGCAGCAGGGCAACGATGATGGCTGTCGCTCTCCCAGGCAGAGCGGGGATACGGCATGTTTGAAAAGGAAGCACTCCCTTGTGTTTACGATGTGAAAAAGATGCACCAGTACCTTTTTGGTAGACAGTTCGAGCTAGAGATGGATCACAAGCCGTTAACATCCTTGTTGTCCGACAGCAAGGCCGTCAACGCCAATGCGTCAGCTTGCATACAGCGCTGGGCCCTCATGCTGGCTGCGTATGACTACACCATAGGGCACCGGCCAGGCACCGAAAATTGCGCTGACGCGCTCAGCAGGCTCCCACTGGCCACCACCGAGGGGGCGTCGGAGCAGAGCGTCGAAATGGTCATGGCCGTTGACGCTTTTGACACTGTGGGCTCTCTCATCACAGCCCGCCAGATCAAACTCTGGACCAACAGGGACCCCTCCTATCCATGATAAAGAAATGTGTCCTGACTGGGGATTGGGCGCCCGCACACAGGGTGTGCCCCCGAGGAAGTCAGACCGTTTCAGAGACGGATGGATGAGCTCTCCATCCAAGCCGACTGCCTGCTATGGGGCAGCCGGGTAGTCATGCCCCAGAAAGGAAGGGAAGCGTTCATCAGGGAACTCCACAGTGAGCACCCTGGCATCGTGTTAATGAAGGCCATTGCCCGGTCAACATGTATGGGGATTGACTCAGACCTGTAACACTGGGTTCACAGGTACAAGACGTGTGCCCAGCTGGGCAATGCCCCCAGGGAGGCCCCACTCAGCCCGTGGCCCTGGCCCACCAGACCATGGTCACGTATTCACATCGACTATGCGGGCCCGTTCATGGAGAAAATGTTCCTGTTCGTTGTCTATGCATACTCGAAGTGGATCGAGTGCATCATATTGAACTCGTGCACGACATCCATCACCGTGGAGAGTCTGCGTACGGTTTTCACGACCTATGGATTGCCAGACATCCTGAACAGCGACAATGGCCCGTGTTTCACCAGACATGAATTCCAGGAGTTTGTGTCGGGCAATGGTATCAAGCACGTCTGGACAATGCCGTTCAAGCCGGCTTCCAATGGCCAGGCGGAACGGGCGGTCCAAGTCATAAAACAGGGCATGCTACGCATCCAAGGACCCTCCCTTCAGTACCACCTATCGCGCCTCCTGCTGGCCTACAGGTCCCGCCCGCACTCGCTCACGGGAGTCCCGCCAGCAAAACTCCTCATGAAACGCACGCTCAAGACGCGGCTGTCCCTCATTCACCCAGCCCTGGCAGACATGAGGGCAAGTGCCAGTCCCAAACCGAGCTCCATGACCGAAACTCAAGGGGGAGATGTATAGAAATAGATGACCGGGTAATTGTTCTTAACCATGCTTTGGGATCCAAGTGGCTTGAGGGCACAGTAATTGGCAAAGGAAAGAGAGTCACGGTGGTCCGACTAAACAATGGACAAATATGCCGCAAACACTTGGACCAAGTAAAGAAAAGGTTCAGCATAGACACGGAGGAACTTGAAGAAAAGCATGAGATTGCACCCACACCACTGCCAGCGGACGAGCAACAAAGACAGTCCTCATCGTGCACTGTCCCTGCGGCCAGGCCGGAATCACCTCAAGTGACAGAGACGCATGCCGAGGTTCAGCCACTAGAGCCACAACTGCGGCGCTCCACGAGAGAGCGTCGACCACCTGACAGACTTAACCTCTGAAACAAAAAGACTTAAAGGGGGAGGTGATGTCATGTATTTAACCATCTTGCAATGACATAGTCATGTAACTGTAACTCATGTATACTGTACCTGTACCGTAGAAATGCAGACCCTGACCACAGGGGGTAAACTTGCGGGAGATACGCCTCACCTGGGTTTCCAGGTATAAAAGGGGAGGTCCCACCCAGGGTCAACACTCCTTGGTCCTGGCAATAAAGGTGAAGGTCATAGAGTGACCGGTATCTGATATATCTATGCCTCATGTGAGTTTGCAGTAAGGTGCAGGGACACCACACTCTCTGCGCCAAGATTAGAGGTGCTCAGCGCCCTGCCGGATGTTCTTCCTCCACTTAGGGCGGTCTTTGGCCAGGGACTCCCAGGTATTGGTGGGGATGTTGCACTTCATCAAGGAGGCTTTGCGGGTGTCCTTGAAACCTTTCCTCTGCTCACCCGGAGCTCGCTTGCCATGTCGGAGTTCTGAGTAGAGCTCTTGGTTTCGTATCTTGTGACGGACATGCGGACGATGTGGCCCGCCCAACGGAGCTGGACGAGTGTGGTCAGTGCTTTGATGCAGGGAATGTTGGCCTGATCGAGAACGCTGACGTTGGTGAGTCTACCTCACAGGGGATTTGGAGGATCTTGCGGAGACATAATTGGTGGTATTTTTCCAGCAATTTGAGGCGTCTACTGTATATGGTCCACGTCTCAGCCATAAAGGAGAGCGGCTATTACTACAGCCCTGTAGACCATAAGCATGGTGCCAGATTTGAGACCTTGATCTTCGAACACTCTCTTCCTCAGGCAACCAAAGGCTATGCTGGCGCACTGGAGGCGACGTTGGATATCGTCGTCGAGGTCTACCCTTGCTTATAGTAGGTTCCCGAGGTATGGAAAATGGTCCATGTTATCCAAGGCCGTGCCGTGGATTTTGATGACGGGGAGGGGGGGGGGGGGGGGGCGGAGGGCAGTATTGTGCAGCGGAGTCAGGTTGGTGGAGGACCTTTGCCTTACGGATGTTTAGTGTAAGGCCCATGCTTTCGTATGCCTCGATGAAGATGTTGATGATAGCTTGGAGTTCAGCCTCCGAATGTGCGCAGATGCAAGCGTCGTCCGCGTACTGTAGTTCGACAGGGGATGGGACGGTCTTGGATTTAGCCTGGTGGTTATGAAGGTTGAATAAATTCCCACTGGTTCTGTAGTTTAATTCCACTCCAGCAGGGAGCTTGTTGAGCGTGAGATGGAGCATTGCAACGAGGAAGATCGAGAAGAGGATTGGCGCGATGATGCAGCACCTGCTTGGTCCCGGTCCGGACGTGGATTGGGTCTGTGGTGGATCTGCTGGTGCGGATCATGTCGTCATGGAGCAGGCGCAGGATGGCGGCAAATTTTGGGGGACGTCGAAACAGAGGAGGACGACGCTCCATAGTTCATCATGATTAACAGTGGCAAAGGCCTTTGTGAGGTCAAAGAAACATAAAATAGGTGCAGGAGAATGCCATTCAGCCTTTCCATTCACCACCATTCAATATGATCATGGCTGATCATGCACTTCAGTACCCCATTACTGCTTTCTCACCATACCCCTTGATCCCTTTAGTTGTAAGGGACACATCGAACTAGCTTTTGAATGTATCTAACGAACTGGTCTCAACAACTTTCTGTGGTAGAGAATTCCACATGCTCACAATTCTCTAAGTGAAGCACTTTCTCCTCATCTCGGTCCTAAATGGCTTACCCCTTATCCTTAGACTGTGATCCCTGGTTCTGGACTTGCCCAACATCGGGAACATTCTTTCTGCATCTAACCTTTCCAATGCCGTCAGGGTTTTATATGTTTATGAGATCCCCTCTCATTCTTCTAAATTCCATTGAATATAAGCCAAGTTGATCCAGTCTTTCTTCATATGTCAGTCCCGTCATCCCAGGAATCAACCTGGTAAACCTTTGCTGCACTCTCAATATTAAGAATATCCTTCCTCAGATTAAGAGACTAAAACTATATACAATATTCAAGGTGTGGCCTCACCAAGGCCCTGTACAGCTGCAGTAACACCTCCCTGCTCCTGTACTCAATTCCTCTTGTTATGATGGCCAATATGCCATTTGCCTTCACCGCCTGCTCTACCTGTATGGCAACTTTCAATGACTGATATACCATGACACCCAGGTCTCGTTGCACCTCCACTTTTCCTGTGAGGAAGCAGCAGCATCAAACTCTCGTACTCTGGGAGAACCGTCAGTCCTTTCCTGATTGCAAAGTTGTAAAGTGCACAACACATTACCAAAATTTGCAAGCTGGTGCTGGGTGCGTACTACATGGCACCCACAGACCTATCGAGATGCCAGAACCTTCCTTTAAGCAGCACAATAGTTTACTCGGTTCTTGGACTTGTCTTCACGTGTGTTTCATTGTCGCATCCCTCTGCAATACTGGTGGCCCTACAAAGAGGCATTATAAGCGAGTACTGGTTATCCTGTCACCTAGCAGCCATCCTGGCCCTCAGCTCTATTGTTGTCATAGAACTGAGTTACTGGACTAAAAGCATCATGATAGCTCCCAGTATGTTGTGAATTCATGTGCAAGGTGCTATAACTGCCATCACAAATTAGCTGCACATTTAGGAATTGGAAGTTTTTGACAGTCACATAAAAAAAATGGGTGGGGTTTACATTTGGGGTTCAATCAATAAGCCCAACATCCCAGGGTCGCTGTAATTGTGAACAATTTGATGGCCCAGTCAGTTTTTGTGCAGAACACTGTCAAATTACATTGAACTACCCTGACAAAGGCAGCATGGTGACTCGCCTTTGAAATTGAGCCCAGCAAATTGGCTGATCTGGAAAGTTTCCTATGCACCTGTGGAATGAGCCCATGGCACAAAAGTTGACCTGTGGTCATTTTCTGAGAGACAGTGAAAGCTGTCCATGCTGTGGACCTTGGCTGCAGCAACAGATGGCACTCCCAAACTTCATGACTGAATGAAGAATGTCAAGGCCTTGGAGGAAGTGCAGAGATTTACTGTAATGGTACCAGGGATGAGCGATTTCAACTGTGTGGAGAGACTAGAGAAGCTAGGATTATTCTCCTTAGAGTAGAGAAGGTTAAGGGAAGATTTAATAGAGGTGTTCACAACTATGAAGGGTTTTGATAAAGTAGAAAATGGAGAACCTGTGTCTGCTGGTAGGAGGGTCAGTAAACAAAGGACATAGATTTAGTATAATTGGCAAAATAGCCAGGAAAGAGATGATCGTTGTGTAAAAATAAAACTAGTTTTGATTAGGAATGTATTACCTGAAAAGATGGTGGAAGCATATTCAATGGTAACTTTAAAGCAGGAATTGGATATATACTTAAAAAGAAAACAGTAAAAGGCGATTGGGAAAGAGCAGGGGATTGGGACGAATTGGATAGCTCTTTCAAAGAGCCAGCACAATTATGATGGGCTAAATGGCCTCCTTCTGTGCTGTATGATTCTATTAAAGATTCTGAGAAAGGTCTCAGAATTTGCATCTATGTCTATAAATCCT
This sequence comes from Pristiophorus japonicus, assembly GCF_044704955.1. NCBI lineage: Eukaryota > Metazoa > Chordata > Chondrichthyes > Pristiophoridae > Pristiophorus > Pristiophorus japonicus. The sequence goes on from NC_091978.1 coordinate 30,691,155, forward strand.
GGTGGCAAGGTAGTGCTGCGATGGTTAGGCTCTTCTATGATGGTGCCCGATTAATCTAGCTACACTTGCTGGCTCTTCTTCCACTTCCTCCAACATATAGATGATTTATTTCAATTGGGAAGTCTGTTGTGCAGCCCTCAGATCAGAGCTCAATAATTGTGTTAAATTAAAATATTTTCCAAGGGTAATGCAGAATGTAGAAGGCTTCTTAAGTAAGTGAAATTTTATTTTGCAATAACTGCAGCAAGTCCCAAAATATGGGCAAAAGTCTCCACAAGCAATCTTAAGAAGTAATATCTCCATAATATTGTACTCCCATCTTGAACATGTGCTGACAAATTGTGGTAGGCCTTGCCCTGCTAAGGCGCTAATCCCGATTTATACCCTCCTCCAGTCCAGGAATCGGGGGCCTTAAGAATCAAATGAAAACTTACATCAAGATCATAAAAAACACTGAATAACTGCGAAATATTTTCTTTTGCGTGGGATCATAACAGATGAATCAGCGACCTATTTCCAGAAGAAAAACTGAAAATCTATTTCATATAGTGTGCAGATGTAGGGGAGATAAACAGTAGGCAAGGGTTTTTTCCCCCTATACAGTGGATGACATTTCTCTGAATATTGAATGTTTTTAAAAATCAAGGAAAAATTTAATTTCCATGGTCAAAGTAGTACAGTAGCAAAGCATGTAGCAATATTCACACTGCTGAAAAGAACACAAATGCACACCTTATTCAGCTGATAAAATGTAAATACTACACAACATGGTTCATTAGAATTTTGGTCCCCTCAAGTTGCAACCTCCACCCTCCATTTTGCCCAATTCAGAAATCCTTGATGTTACAAGATCTGATAAGCTGGACCTCATGTTTTCCACAAACTCTCCTTTTAATCATTGGGACTACTTTTATCTCCTCGCTGATGCTTAAAGAGAAGGCTTTTGTTGGAACTTAAGATATTATGTAAAGATGACTTTAAGTGGCATCTTGAAAAATGAATGTGAAGTGCCTCTGTGGTCTTGGCCAACTTCCTTAACTGTAACAAAATTATAATAGGTCATAAATTTGTTCCAAATTACAATTTTCTCTTTGTAGATGTTCAGAAAAATCTCTTCTCTTGTGCTCAAGTGAAATTCATTTTCTCTCGTATCACCTCCAAGGGATTGCACAATTATGCTCTTTTATCTACAAAAAAGCAAAATGTTGTTCTTAGCTAGAATTCTATTCAGTATATTGACATGGGTGACATGTATGAATGTCAATACATAAAGGCCATAACCCATTCAAGATGTCTGCCACAAGGTGTTGACTTGGTTTTGAACTTCCATTGACAAGGATGCCAGCTTAGAGCTACGTTGAAAACAAGGAGTTCCAATTTATCTCCATTTCATTTCCCCCGTGCGTCAAAGAGGAGCAGTCAGTATCAAAACTTATTCTAGCTTTGGTTTACATTTATGTAGCATCACAAGTACAACTTATTTTACAGTCTAATTTTTTTTTACATCACAGCTGTATTGTGTTTCACAGGATAGACAGATTTTTGAACGACACGGGTGTCAAGGGTTATGGGGAGTGGGCAAGAAAGTGGAGTTGAGGTCAAGATCAGATCAGCTATGATCTTATTGAATGGCGGAGCAGGCGCGAGTGGCCAAATGGCCTACTCCTGCTCCTATTTCTTATGTTCTTAAATGCATGGCTCAAAGAGTGTTGTGGAAGGAAGGGATTTCAGTTTATGGGGTACTAGCACCAGTACTGGGGAAAGAAGGAGATGTTCTGTTGGGACAGGCTCCACTTAAACCGGGCTGGGACCAGTATCCTGGCGAACTGAATATCTAGGGCAATTTTCAGGGCTTTAAACTAAAGGGGGTGGGAGGATTCAGAAGAGAGTAAATTTAAAAGCTAGAGCAGAGTTTTGGGTAAAAATAAGCAGAGTGGGTCAGGAAGAGACAGAGAAAGTAACAAAATAAGGCATCAGTGATTGAGGTGACATCAGGGAAAAATAGAAATAAGTCAAAGCTGAAGACACTATATCTAAATGCACGAAACATTCACAAGAAAAGAGATGAATTAATAGGACATAGAAATTAGTAGTTCTGATCTAACAGCCATTATGGTGACATGGGGCCCATAATTTGTCCAGAAGTTACTCCGTTTTTTTTGGAGCAATTTGATATTTTTGGAGTATCTTAAAAATCGTAATTCTGCACATTTAATTTGCGCTAGTGTAAGTGAGTTAGTTAGGATTTTTTTGAGTTTCTTTTTTTTCCCAAAAAGGGACGTTACCAGCCACCTACGCCTTTTTTGGCCATTTAAGCTAATGTGGCCAGTTGTGGCCGCATGGAAAGACTGTGCGGAGAGTTAAGAAATCAGCGTAGGCAAGTACATTTAAAGCACCAAGCACGAAATAAAGCAGTATATTTAAAGCACCAAGCACTAAACAAAGCACAAAAATAAGCATTCAATAATAAAAAATACAAGGAAGCTGAGAGGACCTGCACCTAACACCAAGTCTTACAAAGCACTAAACAAAGCACAAAAAGTAATAAGCAGTTAATTAATAAAAAATAGAAGGAACCCTGCACCTAAAGCACCAAGACCAAAGTAATAAGCATTCAATAACAAATGAAAAAGGTTGGCGAATCGGCAACGCCCCAGAGGTCAGTGAGTCGGTGGGCCCCGAGATCGGTGAGTCGGGACCCTGAGGTCAGTGAGCTACGTGTGCAACTTTCACTCGCTGCTCCACCAGCTCTGAATAGCCTCAATCCCGGAGGATACCGTGCCGCTGCGCTCCGCTCTGCGCCGGTCGACACTCCGAGCCCTACATTATTGGTGAGGAGTAATCACCTGGAGAGGTCCTTGTGGATTTAGCAGTCAACAATTCTTTCTCACTGTGTAGATCTGCTCCCGGTGATATACCCTCAGCCTCCTACTGACTGCAACTCAACTGCATGTGCAGTTGAAACTCAAAGCTCAGAATCTCTTTAGTGAACTTAAACTGGGGTCTCAAGAGAGCTCGTGCATCCCAGAAAGCAAAATGAAAAATGGACCACATAATCAATCAACAAACAAACAAAAAATAGAAGTCCTATCTTCAGCGGGCCACCGATTAGGGAGCCCATTCGGCCAGGGATAGGGGCGGTGTGCTTCGGGCCTCTCCCACACAGCCTGCAGAGCACACGCAGAGATTCTGGGGGCGAGGAGCTACTGCACATGCACGCAAACTCTAGCGCACATGTGCAAAGGTCTAGGTACTGTTTTGAGCACCGGTACCTGGCTCCGCCCCCGAATCCATTGAGGAGAGGCTGGGGAGCGGCCAAATTCGAAGATTTTTGGTGCCCTAATCGGTGTGCAAAAGCGGCGCACCTCTGGTGAGTGCGCCAGAAATCTCTACTGGCCAAATTTGGGCCCATGGTTGCAAAGTGGCCACGGTTGAATATTCTAGAATACTTAACTTTTAGAAGATTTAGGCAAAATGGAATTATCCCTAATAAATGAAGAGATAAACACAGTGGAGAGAAAGGAATCTTGGCTTTAGAAAATTAAGAAGTAGAATCAGTTTGGGTGGAGCGAAGAAACAGCAAGGGGCAGAAAATATTGGTGAGTGTTATTTATAGGCCCCTAAACAGTAATTGTAATGTAAAACAGAGTATAAATCAGGAAATTAGAGGCGCATGTAACAAGGGTAATACAATAGTCATAGTGGACTTTAATGGGTTAAACCAAATTTGTAGTAATAGTGTGGAGGATGAATTCATGGAATTTATACAAGATACTTTTCTAGATCAGTATGTTGAGGAACCAACTAGGGAACAGGCTATTTTAGATCTAGTATTGTGCAATGAGAAAGGGTTAATTAATAACCTTGCAGTAAAAGGGCCGTTAGGGAAGAGTGACCATAATGGCCAAGGTAGATTGGGAAACTATATTAAAAGGTATGATGGTAAGACAAGCAATGGCTAGCATTAAAAGAATTAATACATCATTTACAATAAATATACATTCCTTTTAGGCACAAAAACTCCAAAGGAAAAGTGGCCCAACCGTGGCTAATAAGAGAAGTTAAAATAGTATTAGATCAAAGGAAGAGGCTTATAATGTTGCCAAAAGGAGTAGGAAGCCTGAGGATTGGGAGAATTTTAGAATTCAGCAAAGGTAGACCAAGAAATTGATAAAGAAAGGGATAACAGAATAAGTGTAAATTAGCGAGAGACATAAAAACAGACTGTAAAAGCTTCTATAGGTATGTAAAAAGGTAAAGATTAGCCATAAGGCTGAGATCGGAGAAATTATAATGGGGAATAAGGAGATGGCAGAGAAATTAAACAAATACTGTGCGTCTATCTTCACGAAGGCACAAAAAACTTGCTGACAATAGTGGAGAATCAAGGGTCTAGCACAAATGAGGAACTGAAAGAAATTACTATTTTTAAACAAAATAGTACTTGAGAAATTAATGGGACTAAAAGCTGATAAATCCCCTCGACCTGATGGTCGACATCCTAGGGATGGCTAGAGATAGTGGATTGGTTGGCATCTTCCAAAATTCCATAGATTCTAGAATGGTTCCCACAGATTGGAAGATAGCAAATGTAACCCCGCTATTTAAGAAAGGAGGGAGAGAGAAAATGCGGAACTACAACCCAGTTAGCCTGACATCAATAGTAGGAAAAATGTTAGAATCTATTATTAAGGGCATGGTAACAGGGCATTTTGAAAATAATAATAGAATTGGGCAAAGTTAACATGGATTTATGAAAGGGAAATCGTGTTTGACAAATCTGTTCAAATACTTTTTTGAGGTTGTAACTTGCCAAATGGATATGGGGAACCAGTGGATGTAGTGTATTTGGATTTTCGGAATCATTCAATGAGGTGCCACATAAGAGGTTCTTAAACAAAATTAGGGCTATTGGGATTGGGGGGGTAATATACTACCATGAATTAAGGATAGTTTAATGAACTGAAAACAGTAGGATTAAATGGGTTATTTTCAGATTGGCAGGCACCTGGGGCCCAAGTTTCCGGTTTATGCAAAAACGGCGCAACTCCGAGACTTACGTGACCTGACTGGGCTCGAAGATGCGCCGGAATCTTCTTGAGCAATTCTCTGGTCCTCCTGGAGCGTGGCGTGGCGCAGCGTAGTCTCCCTGGGGCGGAGCAAGCCGATCGCAGTCTGCAGGGGGGCGGGGCTAAGCCCCTGCGTGTCTTTCACAGCCAGCTTCCTTGTGCGTGCGCATTGCAACATGCGCGCCTGCGCAATGGCTCAGCAGGGCGTTTTTCCCCAGTCTGTTTCAGAATGGTGTGGGTACCGGGGAGGGATGGAGGAACGTGGCGAGGCACTCTGTGGGGGAGGAGCGAGGCACTCGGTGGGGGATGAGCGAGGCAAGGGATGGAGGAGCGAGGGTTGGAGGGCACTCGAAATGATCGAAGGGCCGGAGGAGAGCGCAGGGTTGCCTCCGTCCAGCCTCCCCCCCCGCGTTCAGCACCCCACGCCCCCCCCCCCCCCCCCACACACACACACACACACACCCCCACCCCCCACTGTCAGATACAGAGAGGGACACTAACAGAAACACCTTCCCTTCACATAAAGGTAGGACTTCTATTTTTTTTATTGTTTGGTTGCTCATTACTTTGGTCTTGGTGCTTTAGGTGCAAGGTTCCTTCTATTTTTTATTAATTAATTGCTTATTACTTTTTGTGCTTTGTAAATGTACTGCTTTGTTTTGTGCTGACTGCTTTAGATGTATTTTGCTTCTTTAATGTTGTTGTCAAAGTTTTTATGGAAAATCCTCTAACTTCCCTTCCCCCGCCCCTGTTGTGATGTTGATGTGTCCTTTGTGTTTAATGCTTCCCACACCCCCCACCCACCAGTCTCTGGCTGTGCCTGCACTAAACTTAACTCTAGGTAAGGTTTTTCAGAACTTACAAAAGTGGACACTTACTCCATCCTAAGTTAGTTTGTAGTAACTTTCCACTGCCGAAACTTGCAAAACAGGCCTGAGTGGCTGGACACACCCCCTTTTGAAAAAAAAACCTTACCTCAAGCCAACCTAAACTAACTCACTAGAACTGGAGCAAACTAATATCGGAGAATTGCAATTTCTCACATACTCCAAACGAAACTAGTTGCTCCAAAAAACTAGGAGGAACTCCACCCGAAACTTGGGCCCTAGTGAGGTAACACAAGGATCAGTGCTTTTGGGCCAAAGTTTCGGGTGGAGTTGCTCCAACTCGTTTAGTTTGGAGTATCTTAGAAATTGCAATTTTCGGCATTTCGTTTGCTCCAGTTCTAGTGAGTTAGTTTAGTTTCGATTTAGTTCCTTTTTTTCCCAAAAGGGGGCATGTCCAGCCACTTAGGCCTGTTTTGCAAGTTTAGGCAGCAAAAACTTACTCCAAACTAACTTAGAATGGAGTAAGTGTCTACTTTTGTAAGTTCTGAAAAACCTTACCTCGAGTCAAGTTCAGTGCAGGCACAGCCAGAGACAGGGGTTGAGAAACATTAAACACAAAGGACTAGAGCATTAAACACATCACTTAAAATGGCTTAAAACTTCTTGCATTGATACAACAACATTAAAGAAGCATAAGTAGATTTAAAGCATAAGCACTAAACAAAGCAGTATACTTAAAGCACCAAGCACTAAACGAAGCACAAGTAATAAGTAATTAATTAATAAAAAATAGAAGGAACCCTGCACCTAAAGCACCAAGACCAAAGTAATAAGCAACCAATCAATAACAAATAAAAAATAGAAGTCCTACCTTTTATGTGAAGGGAAGGTGTTTCTGTCCATGTCTCTGTCAGTGCCCCTCTCTCTCCCCGTCAGTGTCTCTGTGTTTCTGACAGTGAGGGGTGGGGAGAGGGGAGGGGAGGAGGCTGAACGCGGGGGGCGGTGGGGTGGGGGGGGGGGTGAAGAGAAGAGGCTGAACACGAGGCCCTGTAGATTTGTTACTGCTGGACTTTCATTCAAAATTCTTGCCTGTATTCCAATAATTCTACGCAAGTTTTCCTGAGATTGACAGTTTACCATTACAGTGTGCATGAAATAATAAATGGATAAACTGTGCCAAATATTTTGGTTCTGGCTACAAGTAATACATGTTCACTGACAATTGGCTGGACCAAAATGCATGAAATAATACATTTGCCCCAAACGTTTCAAAAATCAAGATACAAAGTTTTAAAGCCATTAGCTTCTGCCCAGACCAGTCTTATTAAGAACACAACAATGCTAAATAGCATCATATACACAAAACACATTGCCAGAGGAGTAAACTATTCACAACCGTATTCAATACAGGCTAAACCCAAAAACCCGACCGTAGGAGGCTCAACGCGGGGGGGGGGGGGTGGCAGGGGGAGAGCTTAACAGGAGGCTGAACTGCAGAGCATCGCTACGCCAAGCCCGAAGATGTCCTGAGGAGCTCAGAGAATTAGCTGGTAAGTTTTCAGCGCCTTCTTTATTCCAGAAAGTCGGCGCACCTTATAGAGGTGCGCCATTTTTACAGGGGGCGGAAACTTGGGCCCATCATATCCAAGTTTGCCGATGATACAAAGCTAGGTGGGAATGTAAGTTGTGAGGAGGATGCAAAGAGGCTTCAAGGAGATATAGGCAGGTTAAGTGAGTTGGCAAGAACATGGCACATGGAATATAATGTGGAAAAATTGTCAAGTTACCCACTTTGGTAGGAAAAATAGAAAAGGAGTCTTTTTTTTTTTAAAATGGTGAGAGATTGAGAAATGTTGGTGTTCAGAGGGACGAGTGTCCTTGTACATTAATCACAAAGTTAACATGCAGGTACAACAAGCCATTAAGAAAGCAAATGGTATGGTGGCCTTTATTACAAGAGGATTTGAATACAAGAGTAAAGACGCCTTACTGCAATTATATAGGGCCCTAGTGAGACCACACCAGGAGTATTGTGTACAGTTTTGGATTCCTCACCCAAGGAAGGACATACTTGCCATAGAGGGAGTGCAGACTGATTCCTGGGATGGTGGGATTGTCCTATGAGGAGAAATTGAGTAGACTAGGCCTATATTCTCTAAAGTTTAGAAGAATGAGAGGTGATCTCATTGAAACATACAGGGCTTGACAGGGTAGATGCAGGGACGATGTTTCCCCTGGCTGGGTAGTCTAGAACCAGGGGTCACATTCTCAGAATAAGGAGTCGGCCATTTAGGATTGAGATGATGAGAAATTTCTTTACGCAGATGGCGGTGAACCTTTGGAATTCTCAATCCCAGCGGGGTGTGGAAGCTCAGTCATTGAGTATATTCAAGACAGAGATCGATAGATATTTGGATGTTAAGGGAATCAAGAGATATGTGGATAGTGCAGGCAAGTGGAGTTGAGGAAGATGATCAGTATGAACTTATTGAATGATGGAGCAGGCTCAAGGGACCAAATGGCCTACTCCTGCTCCTATTTCTTAGGTTCTTCTGTTCTAAATGAAACACAATAGATCCAGCTCTTGAAAACTAGGTGACGATGTGAAAACAATTTCAAACGCTGTTCAACTTTCACATTACAAAGTTGTATCAGCCATGGATAATGTCAGTCAGCTGCCATATAATTACATTTGCAGCAGAGTACAAGGACCAAAATGAATGATTACTATCAATCCAGAACCCAAACAAGCCTGCCGAGAATGGAAATTATATCCTTAAGAACTGCAATATACAGCAAACCATAAATGGTAAACAATGTTAAAATATTTCCCAACGGAGTGGGGAAATTCAGAATCTGATTACTCTACCGCTCGAGTTAACATAAGTAAGAACATAAGAATTAGGAACAGGAGTAGGCCATCTAGCCCCTCGAGCCTGCTCCGCCATTCAACAAGATCATGGCTGATCTGGCCGTGGACTCAGCTCCACTTACCCGCCCGCTCCCCATAACCCTTAATTCCCTTATTGGTTAAAAATCTATCTATGTGTGATTTGAATACATTCAATGAGCTAGCCTCAACTGCTTCCTTGGGCAGAGAATTCCACAGATTCACAACCCTCTGGGAGAAGAAATTCCTTCTCAACTCGGTTTTAAATTGGTTCCCCCGTATTTTGAGGCTGTGCCCCCTAGTTCTAGTCTCCCCGACCAGTGGAAACAACCTCTCTGCCTCTATCTTGTCTATCCCTTTCATTATTTTAAATGTTTCTATAAGATCACCCCTCATCCTTCTGAACTCCAACGAGTAAAGACCCAGTCTACTCAATCTATCATAAGGTAACCTCCTCATCTCCGGAATCAGCCTCGTGAATCGTCTCTGTACCCCCTCCAAAGCTCGTATCTCCTTTCTTAAGGTGGCCAAAACTGCACACAGTACTCCAGGTGCGGCCTCACCAATACCCTATACAGTTGCAGCAGGACCTCCCTGCTTTTGTACTCCATTCCTCTCGCAATGAAGGCCAACATTCATTCGCCTTCCTGATTACCTGCTGCACCTGCAAACTAACTTTTTGGGATTCATGCAGAAGGACCCCCAGGACCGCAGCATGTTGTAATTTCTCCCCATTCAAATAATGTTCCCTTTTACTGTTTTTTTTCCCCCAAGGTGGATGACCTCACACTTTCCGACATTGTATTCCATCTGCCAAACCTTAGCCCATTCGCTTAACCTATCTAAATCTCTTTGCAGCCTGTGTCCTCTACACAACCCGCTTTCCCATTAATCTTTGTGTCATCTGCAAATTTTGTTGCACTACACTCTGTCCCCTCTTCCAGGTCATCTATGTATATTGTAAACAGTTGTGGTCCCAGCACCGATCCCTGTGGCACACCACTAACCACCGATTTCCAACCCGAAAAGGACCCATTTATCAGGACTCTCTGCTTTCTGTTCGCCAGCCAATTCTCGATCCATGCTAATATATTTCCTCTGACGCCGCGTACCTCTATCTTCTGTAGTAACCTTGTGTGGCACCTTATCGAATACCTTTTTGAAATCGAAATACACCACATCCATTGGTACACCTCTATCCACCATGCTCGTTATATCCTCAAAGAATTCCAGTTGATTAGCATTCAAAGCTACATTCTTCTACAAAATGCTGCATTCACTTAGAAAGTTATATACAATCTTCCTTCAAGACATGCAAATCAAAAGGGCCTTGTGTGTGATAATTATGTTTTAATATAAGCTGCACCAGAAATAGATTTATAAACAAACCCCCAAATATAAAAGCAAATTTTACACAACGTACAGTCAGTAACATGATTCTGAGGATGTCACACTCGTTCAGAGACAAACAATCTGTTTCCAATGGCTTACAGAACGTGGATTTACGTTCCAAGAATACATATTTACATAAACCAGAATTTAAAAAAAAACACAGAAAATAATGGAAATACACAGCAAGCCCATCAGCACCTGAAAAGGGAAAATAGATTTGTATTTAAGTATACAAAATACTACTTTTTCTGATGGACTTGCTGCACCACCACCACCAGTACTTTCTACTCTTAATTCATATTTGGACTTTATTTTGATGAGGTCTGGACCTTATGTCCAATTACTGTCTTCCCCACATTATCCCTAACATGGACAATCTCTTTCTTGCCCAGCAAGGCAAAGTTGACCTATGTTCCTTATCCATACTTCAGTCTAAAAGTCAGTCACAAGATAGTTAACAGAGCCGTACTTGTTGGCAATTCAATTGAGATATGCCAATAATGAGACGTAAAAAAGTCATTCATTCGTAGGTTTTCCTGGGGCTAGGGTTAAGGAAATAGTTAGTAGGGTAGAAGGTTTAATGAAAGGGGAACTTTGTATGTTTGTGAATAGGAAGTCTGGCCTCAAAAGAAGGTTTAGCAGTAAAATGGTCAGCAGATTTAAGGATGATCATAGAATGATAGAAATTTACAGCACGGAAGGAGGTCATTTCGGCCCATCATGTCCGCACCGGCCAAGAAACATCTATCTAGCCTAATCCCACTTTCTCGTTCTTGGTCCAGAGCCCTGTAGGTTATGGCACTTCAAGAGAATACCCAAGTACTTTACTTTTTTTAAAAAAAAGTGATGAGGGTTTCTACCTCTGCCACCCTTTCAGGCGGTGAGTTCCAGACTCCCACCACCCCTCTGGGTGAAAAATTTTCACCTCAAATCCCCTTTAAACCTCTTACCAATTACTTTGAATCTATGCTCCCTGGTCGTTGACCCCTCTGCTGAGGGAAATAGGTCTTTCTTATCCACTCTATCGAGGCCCCTCATCGTTTTATATATCTCAATAAAGTCTCCCCTCAACCTCCTCTGTTCCAAAGAAAACAATCCTAGCCTATCCAATCTTTCCTCATAGCTAAAATTCTCCAGTCCAGGCAAATCTTCGTAAATCTCCTCTGCATCCACTCCAGTATAATGTGGTGTACAGAACTGCCGCAATACTCCAGATGTGGCTTCACTAGTGTTTTGTACAGTTCAATGATAACCTCCCTGCTTTTGTATTCGATGCCTCAGCTAATAAAAGCAAGTATTCCGTGTGCCTTCTTAACCATCAACCTGGCCTACTACCTTCAGGAATCCGTGTATATGCACTCCAAGGTCCCTCTGTTCCTCTACACTTCAGTGTCCTACCATTTAATGTGTATTCCCTTGCCTAGTTAGCCCTCCCCAAATGCATTACCTCACACTTCGCCGGATTGAATTACATTTGCCACGGTTCTTCTAAGTTTTATCCCAGCTCTTCCTCCGACTCGACACCTAACTAAACTCTCATGGAGCATATTCTCTGCCATTTTATGCCATCAGCACCTTCACAAAACCTACAACGTGTTTCCATTATCCTCTTCTGTCCCAGGACCTGATCACCGACATTTAGTTCCTCAGCAATAAACTAGTCTACAAGTTCCACCACTATCCGACTTCAGTTAAAAAATTAATCATGGGATGTGGGCATCGCTGGCAAGGCCATCATTTATTGCCCATCTTTAATTGCTGAAGGAGGAGGTTGGGCCAAGGACACTGCCTTGAGCAACTCGGACAGCAATGTCCTAGGGCTGAGATGATTGGCCTCCAACAACGATAACCATCTTCCTTTGTCCCAGGTATGACTCCAGCCAGTGGAGACTTTCGCTTTACCCCCCGCAACCCCCTAATTCCCATTGATTTCAATTTTACTAGCGTTCCTTGATACCACACTATGTCAAATGCTGCCTTGATGTCAAGCGCAGTCACTCACTAACCTCTGGAACTCAGTCCTTTTGTCCATGTTTGGACCAAGGATGTAACAAGGCGGGACCCAAACTTAGCATCGGTGAGCAAGTTATTGGTGAGTCAGTGCTGCTGGATATCACTGCCGACAACATCTTTCATCACTTTTCTGATGAGGCAGTAATTGAATGGATTGGGTTTGTCCTGCTTTTTGTAATAGGACATACCTGGGCAGTTTTCCACATTGTCGGGTACATGCCAGTGTTGTAGCTCTACTGGAACAGCTTGGCTAGAGGTGCGACCAGTTGTGGAGCGCAATCCTTCAGCACTATAGCCAGGATATTGTTAGATGAAGGAATTGAATGTAATTTCTCCAAGTTTGCAGATGACACTCAGCTGGGTGGCGGTGTGAGCTGTGAGGAGGATGCTAAGAGACTGCAGGGTGACTTGGACAGGTTAGGTGAGTGGGCAAATGCATGGCAGATGAAGTATAATGTGGGTAAATGTGAGGTTATCCACTTTGGTGGCAAAAACAGGAAGGCAGAATATCATCTGAATGGCGACAGATTAGGAAAAGGGGAGGTGCAACAAGACCTGGATGTCATGGTACATCAGTCATTGAAGTTTGGCATGCAGGTACAGCAGGCGGTGAAGGCAGCAAATGGCATGTTGGCCTTCATAGCGAGAGGATTTGAGTATAGGAGCCGGGAGGTCTTACTGCAGTTGTACAGAGCCTTGGTGAGGCCACACCTGTAATAGTTTGTTCAGTTTTGATCCCCTAATCTGAGGAAGGACATTCTTGCTGTTGAGGGAGTACAGCGAAGGTTCACCAGATTGATTCCCGGGATGGCAGGACTGACATATGAGGAGAGACTGGATCAACTGGGCTTGTATCCACTGGAGTTTAGAAGAATGAGAGGGGATCTCATAGAATCATATAAAATTCTGTCGGGATTGGACAGGTTAGAGGCAGGAAGAATGTTCCCGTTGCTGGGGAGTTCCAGAACCAGGGGCCAGTCTAAAAATAAGGGGTAAGCCATTTAGGACCAAGATGAGGAGAAACTTCTTCACTCAGAGTGGTTAACCTGTGGAATTCTCTACCACAGAAAGTTGTTGAGGCCAATTCACTAAATATATTCAAAAGGGAGTTAGATGAAGTCCTTACTACTAGGGGGATCAAGGAGTATGGTGAGAAAGCAGGAATGGGGTACTGAAGTTACATGTTCAGCCATGAACTCATTGAATGGCGGTGCAGGCTAGAAGGGCCGAATGGCCTACTCCTGCACCTATTTTTCTATGTTTCTATGTTTCTATCTGCGACAGGTAGCTTGGAGAGGACGAGGTCAAGTAGGTTTTTCCCCTCATGTTCGTTCTTTCACCACCTGCCGCAGACCCAGTCTGGCAGCTATGTCCTTCAGGACTCGGCCAGTAGTGGTGCTACCGAGCCACTTTTGGTGATGGACATGGAAGTCCCCAACCCAGAGTACATTCTGTTCCCTTGCTACCCTCAGTGCTTCTTCCAAGTGGAGGAGTACTGATTCATCACCTGAGGGAGGGCAGTCAGTGATAAATCAGCAGAAGGTTTCCTTGCCCATGTTTGTCCTGATGCCATGAGACTTCACAGGGTCCAGAGTCAATGTTGAAGAATCCAAGGGTCACTCCCTCCTGACTGTAAACCACTGTACTGCCACACCTCTGGTTGGTATGTTGTGCCTGTGGGTTAGGACACATCTAGTAATGGTGATGGAGGAGTCTGGGACATTGGCTGAAAGGTATGATTCTGTACGTATGACTGTCAGGCTGCTGCTCAAATAATCTATGCAACAGCTCACCCAATTTTGGCACAAGACCCCAGATGTTAGTAAGGAGGACTTTGCAGGGTTCATTGGGCTGAGTGTGCCTCTTCTCAATAAATCCAAATCTAACCTCTCTATTCTCTCCAATCTGCAAACTATAGTTGTCTCAACATTCGTCCAACTCATTATTCAACATTCCCCAGTCTAGCATCCACCCCCATCCTGCAAAAAGACGACACCAGTCACGTAGAAACATAGAAAATGTGTGTTGGAGTAGGCCATTCGGCCCTTCAAGCCTGCAGCACCATTCAATCTGATCATGCAACTTCAGTATCCCATTCCTGCTTTCTCTCATACCCCTTGATCCCTTTAGCCATAAGGGACACATCTAACTCCCTTTGAATATATTTAGTGAATTGGCCTCAACAACTTTCTGTGGTAGAGAATTCCACAGGTACACAACTCTCTGGGTGAAGAAGTTTCTCCTCATCTTGGTCCTAAATGGCTTACCCCTTATCCTTAGACTGTGACCGCTGGTTCTGGACTTCCCCAACGGGAACATTCTTCCTGCATCTAACCTGTCCAATCCTGTCAGAATTTTATATGTTTCTATGAGATCCCCTCTCATTCTTCTAAATTCCATTGAATATAAGCCTAGTCAATCCAGTCTTTCTTCATATGTCAGTCCTGTCATCCCGGGAATCAGCCTGGTGAACGTTCGCTGAACTCCCTCAATCGCAAGAATGTCCTACCTCAGATTAGGGGACCAAAACTGCACACAATATTCAAGGTATGGCCTCATCAAGGCCCTGTACAACTGCAGTAAGACCTCCCTACTCCTATACTCAAATCCTCTCGCTATGAAGGCCAACATGCCATTTGCCTTCACCGCCTGCTGTACCTGCATGCCAACTTTCAATGACTGATGTACCATGACACCCAGGTCGCGTAGCACCACCCCTTTTCCTAATCTATCACCAGATAATATTCTGCCTCCCTGTTTTTGCCACCCAAGTGGATAACCTCACATTTATCTGCATTATACTGCATCTGCCCACTCACCTAACCTAATCCTGCAGCCTCTTAGCATCCTCCTCACAGCTCACACGGCCACCCAGCTTAGCGTCATCTGCAAACTTGGATATATTACATTCAATTCCTTCGTCCAAATCATTAATGTATATTGTAAATAGCTGGAGTCCCAGCACTGAACCTTGCAGTATCCCACTAGTCACTGTCTGCCATTCTGAAAAGGACCCATTTATTCCTACTCTTTGCTTCCTGTCTGCCAACCAGTTCACTATCCACGTCAGTACATTACCCCCAATACCATGTGCTTTAATTTTGCACACCAATCTCGTGTGGGACCTTGTCAAAAGCCTTTTGAAAGTCCAAATACACCACATTCACTGGATCTCCCTTGTCCACGCTACTCGTTACATCCTCAAAAAATTCTAGAAGATTTGTCAAGCATGATTTCCCTTTCATAAATTGATGCTGACTTGGACCGATCCTGTCACTGCTTTCCAAATGTGCTGCTATTGCATCTTTGATAATTGATTCCAACATTTTGCCCACAACCGATGTCAGGCTAACCGGTCTATAATTCCCTGTTTTCTCTCTCCCTCCTTTTTTAAAAAGTGGGGTTACATTAGCTACCTTCCCAAATCCATAGGAACTGATCCAGAGTCAATAGAATGTTGGAAAATGACCACCAATGCATCTACTATTTCTCGGGCCACTTCCTTAAGTACTCTGGGATGCAGACTATCAAGCCCTGGAGATTTAATCAGCCTTCAATCCCATCAATTTCCCTAACACAATTTCCTGCGTAATAAGGATTTCCTTCAGTTCCTCCTTGTTGCTCGACCCTCGGTCTCCTAGTATTTCCAGAAGGTTATTTGTGTCTTCCTCAGTGAAGACAGAACCAAAGTATTTCTTCAATTGGTCTGCCATTTCTTTGTTCCCCATTATAAATTCACCTGATTCTGACTGCAAAGGACCTAAGTTTGTCTTCACTAATCTTTTTCTCTTCACATATCTATAGAAGCTTTTGCAGTCAGTTTTTATGTACCCTACAAGCTTACTCTCTCACTCTATTTTGCCCCACAACCTTTCAATTGCTCCCCTGCATCATTTTCAATATTAAGACCACTTTCTTTAAATTCCACAACACGACTGATCTCCATCTTTCCCACTAAAACTTATACCATATTTTCATCACCTCTAGTGTCTGTAATGCTCTGTTACCTGTGCTCCATGCTTAAATAAGCTGCAACTCAAGCAAAACACTGCATACTGCATCCTGAACCACATGAAGCTATTCCTCTCTACACCCAATCATTCGGTTGCCTGAGGATGAGTGTTCAAAGATCAGGCCGTCAAATCTGGCACCAAGCTTATGGTCTACAGGGCTGTAGTGATACTCGCCCTCCTGTATGGCTCAGAGTCATGGACCATATACAGTAGATGTTATATATGTAAACCTGTAAATACCATGTTTAACCACTAGAGGGCTCATTCCCTGGAATCCCAAGGGATCCCACAATCCCTTGGGAGCACCTGTACATAAGGAGGCCTCACAGGCTGGAGAGGCACTCAGACCTGTAATAAAGGACTACGGTCACACTTTACTTTGAGCTTGCAGTATCTGGTTTGACTCTTTCTTCAAGACATAACAGTAGACACCTCAATTCGCTGGAGAAATACCACTAACGATGCCTCTGCAAGATCCTGCAAATGTTAGTGTTCTCGATCAGGCTAACATCCCCAGCATCGAAGCAGTGACCACACTCTACCAGCTTCGTTGGGCGGGCCACATGCCGGACTCGAGACTCCCAAAATAAGCGCTCTACTCGGAACTCCTACATGGCAAGCGAGCTGTAGTTAGGCAGAGGAAATGTTTCAAGGACATCCTCAAAGCCTCCTTGATCAAGTGCAACATCCCCTCCAACACCTGGGAGTTCCTGGCCAAGGACCGCCGAAAGTGGAGGAAGAGCATCCAGGAGAGCGCTGAGCATCTCGAGTCTAGTCACCGAGAGCATGCAGAAAACAAGCGCAGGCAGCGGAAGCAGCGTGCGGGAAACCAGACTCCCCACCCACCCTTTCCTCCAACGACTTTCTGTCCCACCTGCGACAGAGACTGTAATTCCCGTTCAGTCACCTGAGAACTCACTTTTGGAGTGGAAGCAAGTGTTCCTCGATTTCAAGGGACTGACTATAGTGCACTCTGAAAAGGCCGAGCAAGCCAGTTATACCAAACTCCGACAACAAAGTCAGCACCTTCACCACAGACTGCAGCGGTTCAAGACAGCTCACCTCCACATTCTCAAGGGCAATAGGGATGGGCAATAAATGCCAGCATTGCCAGCGTCACTCGCATCCCGTGAACACATTGAAAAAAAACTGTGCCCCTCACATATTCTAACTTTCCACTTTGTCCTCGTGCTCCGCACCTTAATTTGTCCTCAAAGTAAAGCACTAAGATATCTACGTAGATATGAGGAGTGCTCCCAAATTACAAACAGTTATTGCTTTTTGCTGATAATTAAATAATTCATTTAACCCCACAATTCAATGCAATGTAAAGATACAATGGATTCATTGTCTCAACAAAGCATCAAAACTTAGAATAAAGTTACATCCAATCAGTTTCCTTGTTTTCCCAAAGTTTTCTTGTTAAAGACAAGACTGTTAAATAACAAAGGCAATGTGCAGAAAAAAGCTGACGAACATCCCTGCATAAAACAGTGTAGCATTGTTTCCTGCAGTATAATGGTGATTGTTATTAGAGCCTTCATAAAGCTTACAATTTGAAAGATAGATCTACCAGATTTAAAGCTGCACAAAGACAGCAGTGGTTATTTGTTAAGCAGCTATATAGTTGGATATTGATTTGTCTCCACAAAGTCATTGGACAAACACAGATGAGAAAGACCATTTGGTCCTTCATAGCTCATCCATCCAGGAACCATACCAGAAAGTTCATTTTGTGAATTGATTGCTTTGGTGAATAACTTACCACCAACTTCAATTATATATTTGCATTTGACTAAGAAACATGGGTTCAAAATAATAAGTTTCATCTGAAGCTGTGTTCTAGATTGACTTTTCTATACTACTAGGGATCAGTTTCACAGATCAATGAACCACCTGCAGGACCAGAGATTTCCCTCAAGTCTCAGACGACAAATGGCCATAGGAGCAGGAGTAGGCCAGTTAGCCCTTCAAGCCTGCTCCACCATTCAATGAGATCAAACTCTTATCCTATATCCCTTAATTTCTTTTCTTAACAAATAGCATCAATTGCCATTTGCAGAAGAGTGTTTCAAACTTCTACCACCCTTTGGGCTCAAGTTTCGGCTTGAGTTGCTCCTATTTTTTTTGAGCAACTAGATTATTATGTAGTATCTTAGAAATCGCAATTCTCGGCATTTAGTTTGCTCCAGTTCTAGTTAATTAGAATAGTTTCATTTTAGTAGATTTTTTTTTCCAAAAGGGGGTGTTAGCAAAAGGGGGGGGGAAGGGAAGTTAGGGAATTTTATAAAGCATTAAACACTTCACTTTTACCAATAAAGAGCCATCATCAATAATAAATGATAAATAAATCAACCAATAAATTAAAAAAATAATTTAAAAAAATTGAAAGTTTCTGTTCACCAACTGCAGCACCGGGAGCTCTCCAACAGCCGACTGAAGAGCTGCTTGGGCGGGGCCCACCCTCAGGAGATGCCGGTCGGGCGGGCTGCAGAAGAGGTAAGGGGAGTCAGGCCACTCAGACCGGGATAGGGGCGACGTCCCTTTGGCCAGGGATAGGGTCATCACCTGGAGACATGACACGCTGGGCGGGCCAGGAGCTACTGCACACACATGCAGCTGCCGGCACTCTTTTTGGCGCAGGGTTGTAGCTCCGTCACCAGCAGCTCCTGCTGCGCTACGTCAAGCTGGAAACCGGCCGACATATATCCGAGAATCGCGAGATAAGTATTCGGCGCAATTTCTGTTCCACAAATTAGGAGGGCCTCTCCGATGTGTGCCATTCTCGCGGAGGTCCGGATCTTGAGCCCTTTGTGTGGCGAAGTGTTTCAAACTTCACTCCTAAAAGCCCTGCCTCTAATAGTTAAGACTAGTCCTAGACTCCCCAACTATGGGAAATAGTTTCTCTCTATCGACCATCAGTTCCCCTTAGCATTTTAAAAGTTTCGATCAAATCAGCTCTTAAACCGTCTAAATTTCAGTCAATACAACCCTAGTTTGCATATCTCTCCTTGTAATTTAACCCTTGAAGTCCCGGTATTATTCTGGTAAATCTGCGCTGCACTCCCTCCGAGGCCAATATATCCTTCCGAAGGTGTAGTGGCCAGAAATGCACACTGTACTCCAGAGTACTGATCACAGTGCTCAAGGTGTGATTCGATCAGAGACTAAATAGCCAAAATGGTACAAGGAGGACGACAGCATGCTCAACACTCTGTGGTTCAGCATTCTATGAAGAGCACTGATCAATAGATCCAAGATTAGAGTGAAGGGTTATGATAGGTGTTCGGTTGTTTCCACTAATCAGTGTAATGATTTCCACTAATCAGAGTAATGGTAACAAGAGGACACAAATTAAAGACAAATATAAATAAAAGTGGTTACAAAGACTTCTTCACAGATGAAATTTGGAATTCTCTGCCATTCTGAAGCAGAGTCCACAAGTACTTTTAAAAGGGAATTTAGTTGCTACTTAAAAAAACTAAAGGGCATGAGGTGTCAACAGGAAAGTGGGCTTAGAAACAGAATGGCCGTCTTCTTCAATGTCAATTGGTTTCGAAGCTCTATTTATACACAGCATCTTAAAACTACTAGCAACCTTCCTTTCACAGAATGCTGTATCTTTACAAACTACAAAAAATTTCCACTGTTGCTTTACAGTCCTGTGTGCCAATTGCTCCTTCCACCTCACCCAAGATAGCTCACTCATCATTCTAAAAATCTGCTTTACATAGAAACATAGACATTTACAGCACAGAAGTAGACCCTTTTGGCCCATCGTGTAAGCACCGGCCGACAAAGAGCCGCACGCCCCTCGGTCAGCAGCTCTGAAAGTTACATATAACCTATGAACAATGTCAGAAAGGCAAAGCGCACCCAGCCCAACCAGTCCGCCCCGTGCAACTGCGACACCCCTTAGACTGAAACAATCTACACTCCACCCCAACCGGAGCCATGTGATCTCCTGGGGGAGGCAAAAACCAGATTAAAACCCAGGCCAATTTAGGGGGGAAAAAATCTGGGAAAATTCCTCTCCGACCCATCCAGGCAATCACCCTGGCCGTATTTGATTCTCTGCAGCATTTACCATCATATCTGCACAGGCCAACAAGAGGTTATCCGGTCTAATCCCAATTACCAGCTATGTCTGTAACCCTGCAGGTTACGGCACTTTAAGTCCCCATCCAACCATCTTTTAAATGTGGTGAGGGTTTCTGCATCCACCACTCTTCCAGGCAGTGAGTTCCAGATCCCCACAGCCCTCTGCGTGAAGAAGCCCCCCGTCAAATCCCCTCCGACCCTTCCACCAACGACCTTAAAACTATGCCCCCTCGCAATAGATCCTTCCACCAATGGAAATAGGCCCTTGCTAGCCACTATATCCAGGCCCCTCAATATGTTGTACATCTCAATGAGGTCTCCTCTCAACCTCTCTATTCCAGTGAGAACAAACCCAGCCTATCCAATCTGTCCTCATAAGATTTTACATTCCAGGCAGCATCCTAGTAAATCTCCTCTGCACCCTCTCTAGTGCAACCATGTCCTTCCTATAATACGGCGACCAGAACTGCATGCAGTACTCCAGCTGTGGCCTAACCAGAGTAGTAGACAATTTAAGCATAGCCTCTCTGCTCTTATATTCTATGCCTCGACCAATAAAGGCAAGCATTCTGTATGCCTTCTTAACCACATTATCCACCTGGCCTGATCCTTTCAGGGATCTGTGGACAAGCACTCCAAGGTCCCCTTGTTCATCTACACTATTAAGTAGCCTACTGCTTAATATGTATACCCTTTCCTTATTAGCCCTCCCAAAGTGCATTACCTTACACTTCTCTGAATTAAATTCCATTTGCCACTGCTCTGCCCACCTGATCAGTAGATTGGTATCCTCCTGCAGCCCATGACTTTCCTCTTCATCAACCACCACATAGCCTATTTTAGTGTCATCTGCAAACTTCTTAATCATACTCCCTTATATTCAAATCTAAATTGTTGATATATACCACAAAAAGCAAAGGACCTAGTACTGAGCCCTGCGGAACCCCACTGGAAATATTCTTCCAGTCACAAAAACATCCATCAACCATTACCCTTTGCTTCCTACCTCCAAGCCAATTTTGGATCCAACTTGCCACTTTGCCCTGGATTCCATGGGCTTTAACCTTCATGACCAGTCTACCATGTGGGACCTTATCAAAAGCCTTGCTGAAGTCCATATGCACTAAATCGTACACACTACACTCATCGACCCTCTTATTACCTCCTCAAAAAAAAATCAAGTTAGTCAAACACGATCTCCCCTTAACAAATCCATACTGACTGTCCCTAATTAATCCTTGCCTTTCCAAATGTAGATTTATCCTGTCTTTCAGGATTTTTTCCAATAATTTTCCCACCATTGAGGTTAGACTGACAGGCCTGTAATTACTCCGCCTATCCCTTTCTCCCTTCTTAAACAAGAGTACCACATTAGCAGTCCTCCAATCCTCCAGCACCATGCCCAAATCCAAAGAGGACTGGAAAATTATGGTCAAAACCACTGCTATTTCCTCTTTTACTTCGCTCAACACCCTGGGATGCATTTCATCTAGGTCTGGGGAATTATTTACTTTCAAACCTGCTAAACCCCTTATCTTTCACTATGTTTATTTCATGCAGAATATTACACTCCTCCTCAATGGCATTATCTGCATTGTCCCTTTCCTTTGTGAAAACAGATGCAAAGTATTCATTAAGAAACTTACCAACATCTTCCACACAAAGATTACCCTCATGGTCACTAATAGGTCCTACCCTTTCTTTAGTTACCCTCTTGCTCTTAATATCTTTATAGAACATCTTTGGGTTTTCCTTAAATTTTACTAGCCAAGAATTTTTCATGCTCTCTTAGCATTCCTAATATCCTTTTTAATTCTGCCTCTTAACTTTCTATATTCCTCCAAAATGCTATAATATTTGTCAGTGTATAAGCTTCCTTTTTTTTTCTTTATCCTCCCCTGCAAGTCCCTAGACATCCAGGGGGCTCTAGAATTGTATCCCCACCCTTTTTCTTTAAAAGCACATGTTTGGCCTGAGCCTTCTGGATCTCCTCCTGTTCAGACACTGATTTACCCACAATTAGCTGTTTCCAGTCCACTGTGGCCAAATCACTCTTCAACTTAGCAAACTTAGCTTTTCTCCAATTTGGGACTTTTATTCCAGGCCTATCCTTGTCCTTATCCATAACCACCTTGAATGTGACTGAATTATGAATTCATTTTAATCCAATCTGCTGTTCTGGTTTTTATACCTTTTTTCCCCTTTTCTTGTTGGATCTTAAAGCTCATCATATTGTGGCCACTACGTCCTACATTTAGCTCATCTACCTGATCTATTTCATTACTCATAACCAAATCAAGCCCTTGTATACCTCAGCAGTATGTCGGTAGGTATACATTTTAGGAACACCATTTCCTTTTTCTCTATTTGTTCACTGTCCCAACATTACAGCTTCTGTAGCTTTAAAGTGTAGATTCACCATGATGATGGTGAATCTACACTTTGGGTATGGAGGCTGTAATGTTGGGACAGTGAGTAAATAGAGAAAAAGAAATGGTGTTCCTAAAATGTAGGCTTTTAAAAATTAAGAGTCTTGATAAACTGAATAGGGTAATTTCCTGTGATTAGGAAGTCAATAGCAAAGGGCACAAATTTGACCAGGAGTTGCTCGGTTTATTTTGGAGCAACTTGATTTTTCTGGAGTATCTTAAAAATCCCCATTTTGCATGTTCAATTTGCACCAGTGTGAGTGAGTTATTAGGATTTTTTAGTTTAGTTTTGTTCAAAAGGGGGCGTTACCAGCCATCTACGCCCATTTTTGCCATTTAAACCACTTTGCACAGCTAATAGTTGCTCCAAACTAACTTAGGCCAGCATATGTGGCCACTTGTGGCTGCATAGAAAACCGTTGGAGAGTTAAGAAATCAGTGCAGGTAGGTACTCAATACTTTGACTAAAGAATGTGAATAGGATCAAACAGCTATACAAGACATATGACAAACTTCGCAAAGTTAATTTACTATACAACAGAAGCATTCATGGAAGCTTAAACTACAAAAGTAAAAGTAAAGAGACAAAACATATTTACATAATTTTTTCAAAATATCCAAATAAAAAATAGAAGTGCCCCCTGCTTGTAATTCTTATGTTCTTATGTAGGAAAGTACTTGCATCATTAGGGTTAAGGAAAGTCTTGAGTAAGCTCATTAAAATTACTGGCTACCAAGTTATCACCCTCCCCCGCCCCCTCCACCGATCGAAACTCTCCTCCTCCTCCCCATCAAAACTTTCCTCACTAAACAAAGCACAACCATCAATAATAAATAAAAAATAGAACTTAAGTTCTACCTCGGCCCGGGAAGTCAGCAGGCCGGTTGGCCGGTGCGGGAGGCCACTCGGCCTGGGATAGGGGCGAGACATCAGGTCCCACGCTGCAGAGGAGCTAGTGCACATGCATCGAGCTGCCGGCACTCTTAAGCACAGGACCCTAGCTCCACCCCCTAACTGAATTGCCATGCCGCGCCAGGCCATAGCAGCCAGAATCCGGGACAACTTTTTGGCTCCTTCTTTTTCCTAGGAAGTCGGCGCAGCTCATGAGTGCGCCGAAAAAACGCGTGGGCCAAATTTGGGCCCAACGGATCAACAATTTAAAATGATCAATAATGAGAATGAGGAGAGTGTTTAGGATAGGAAACATATCATTGGAAGGTTTTTGGAGCATGGAAATTATAGACCGGTCAGCCTGACCTCAGTAGTGGGTAAAATGATGGAATCAATTATTAAGGATATCATAGCAGCGCATTTGGAAAATGGTGACATGATAGGTCCAAGTCAGCATGGATTTGTGAAAGGGAGATCATGCTTGACAAATCTTCTGGAATTTTTTGAGGATGTTTCCAATAAAGTGGACAAAGGAGTACCAGTTGATGTGGTATATTTGGACTTTCAGAAGGCTTTCGACAAGGTCCCACACAGGAGATTAATGTGCAAAGTTAAAGCACATGGGATTGGGGGTAGTGTGCTGACGTGGATTGAGAACTGGTTGTCAGACAGGAAGCAAAGAGTAGGAGTAAATGGGTACTTTTCAGAATGGCAGGCAGTGACTAGTGGGGTACCGCAGGGTTCTGTGCTGGGGCCCCAGCTGTTTACATTGTACATTAATGATTTAGACGAGGGGATTAAATGTAGTATCTCCAAATTTGCGGATGACACTAAGTTGGGTGGCAGTGTGAGCTGCGAGGAGGATGCTATGAGGCTGCAGAGTGACTTGGATAGGTTAGGTGAGTGGGCAAATGCGTGGCAGATGAAGTATAATGTGGATAAATGTGAGGTTATCCACTTTGGTGGTAAAAAGAGACAGACAGACTATTATCTGAATGGTGACAGATTAGGAAAAGGGAAGGTGCAACGAGACCTGGGTGTCATGGTACATCAGTCATTGAAGGTTGGCATGCAGGTACAGCAGGCGGTTAAGAAAGCAAATGGCATGTTGGCCTTCATAGCGAGGGGATTTGAGTACAGGGGCAGGGAGGTGTTGCTACAGTTGTACAGGGCCTTGGTGAGGCCACACCTGGAGTATTGTGTACAGTTTTGGTCTCCTAACTTGAGGAAGGACATTCTTGCTATTGAGGGAGTGCAGCGAAGATTCACCAGACTGATTCCCGGGATGGTGGGAGTGACCTAAGAAAGACTGGATCAACTGGGCTTGTATTCACTGGAGTTCAGAAGAGTGAGAGGGGACCTCATAGAAACGTTTAAAATTCTGACAGGTTTGGACAGGTTGGATGCAAGAAGAATGTTCTCAATGTTGGGGAAGTCCAGAACCAGGGGTCACAGTCTAAGGATAAGGGGTAAGCCATTTAGGACCGAGATAAGGAGAAACTTCTTCACCCAGAGAGTGGTGAACCTGTGGAATTCTCTACCACAGAAAGTAGTTGAGGCCAATTCACTAAATATATTCAAAAGGGAGTTAGATGAAGTCCTTACTACTCGGGGGATCAAGGGGGATGGCGTGAAAGCAGGAAGGGGGTACTGAAGTTTCATGTTCAGCCATGAACTCATTGAATGGCAGTGCAGGCTAGAAGGGCTGAATGGCCGGCTCCTGCACCTATTTTCTATGTTTCTATGTATCTATAACCACACAGAGTAGTTGAGGCAGAAACCATTGCAACTTTCAGAAAACAGGCTAAATATTTAAAGCAGAGGAAGATACAGACGACAGGAAGAAAGCAGGGTAGCATTAACGTTGTGAAAGGAGTACTTTCCATCTGTCATCACTGCCAACGTTGCAGTTAAAAAATAAAAGGAGGTAGTAGAAAAATTGATCTTGAGAGAGCAGACGTGGCCTCTGTTTAACATCTCGTCTGAAAGACGGTACCTCCGACTGTGCAGTGCTCCCTCAGCACTGCACTGGAGTGTCAGCCTAGATTTTTCTCTGCTCAAGTCCCTGGAGTGGATGGGATGCATCCTATGTTGCTCAGGGAAGTAAGGGTGGAAATTGTAGTGGCTTGGCCACAATCCTCCAAAGATATGGGAGTGGTGCCAGAATACTGGAGAATTATAACTGTTAGATCCCTGTTCAAAAAAGGGGAGAAGGCTAAACCTGGCAACTACAAGCCAGTCAGAGGGGAAACTTTTAGAGACAAAATTGTCACTTAGAAAAATATGGGTTATTAAATGACAGCCAGTACGGATTTGTTAAAGGCACATTGTGTTTGACTAACTTGAGTTCTTCGATGAATTACCAGAGAGGGTTGATGAAGGTAGTGCAGTTGATGTGTACATGAGTAGTGCGGTTGATGTGTACATGGACTTTTGAAAAGGAGTTTGATAAAGTACCACATAACAGACTGGTTAACAAAAATGAAGCCCATGGGATTAAAGGGGCAATGCCAGCATGGATATGATATTGGCTAAGAGAAAGCAGAATCTCAAGGTGAACAGTTGCTTTTTTTTTTAAAAAAAACATTTTACAAATCTTCATTCCTCCCAAAATCTTCTACTACCGTGCTCACTATTTACTATGTTGCCAAGTTTCATATAATTCACAAACTTCTAAATTGTACAACTATACCCACTATACTCTCGATTGCAATCACATCTTTCCTGTAAAATGGTGACCAGAACTGTATGCAGTACTCAAGCTATGGCCTATGCTTGTATAGAGCTCTAGCATAACTTCCTTGCTCTTATATTCTGTGCCTTGGCTAATAAAGAAAAGCATTCCGCATGCCTTTTTAACTACCTTATTGACAAGTCCAAGTAATTTACAAGAAAAGCAATGGTTCCAATACGGATCCCTGGGGGACCCCACTGTACACACCTCTTCAGGTCATCACTAACTCTCATCCCTTAGTTAATTAAGTTACCACTATTCCTTTAATATCAAGTGCATTTCAAATGTTATAATATATATATATATATTTTTTTTTAAAGTTGTATCGAGTTCTACAACTATAATCTGGATCTTGCCCTCACCTGACCTGCACTGCCTGCAGCCAACCAGCTGGATGTGAGCTCGCATCCAGCTTCCGACTGTTCTATTCAAGTAGCATATATGCAAGATCAAGTGTTCCTTGGTTCAGATCCAGGTGCCCCCTCATTACCATTTAGTTGGGGTATAGCTCAGTGGCAGAGCATTTGATTTGAGATCAAGAGGTTTCTGGTTCAAAGTCGGAAGCTTCCTGTCTTTATAGAAATCATAGAAAATTATGACACAAAAGGAAGCCATTCGGCCCATTGTGTCTGTGCCAGTTGAAAATGAGCTACCCAGCCTAAATCCCACCTTCCAGCACTAGGTCCATAGCCCTGTAGGTCACGGCTCGAGAAACATATAAACATAGGAAATAGATGCAGGAGTAGGCCATTCGGCCTTCGAGCCTGCACCACCATTCAATAAGATCATGGCTGATCATTCCCTCAGTACTCCTTTCCTGCTTTCTCTCCATACCCCTTGATCCGCTTAGCCGTAAGGGCCATATCTAACTCCCTCTTGAATATATCCAATGAAGTGGCATCAACGACTCTCTGCGGCAGGGAATTCCACAGATTAACAACTCTCCGAGTGAAGAAGTTTCTCCTCATCTCAGTCCTAAATGGCCTACCCCTTATCCTAAGATTATGTCCCCTGATTCTGGACTTGCCCAACATCGGGAACATTCTTCCCGCATCTAACCTGTTCCGTCCCGCCAGAATCTTATACGTTTCTATGAGATCCCCTCTCATCCTTCTAAACTCCAATGAATAAAAGGCCCAGTTGATCCAGTCTCTCCGCATATGACAGTCCAGCCATCCCTGGAATTAATCTGGTGAACCTTCGCTGCACTCCCTCAATAGCAAGAACGTCCTTCCTCAGATTAGGAGACCAAAACTGAACACAACATTCCAGGTAAGGCCTCACTAAGGCCCTGTACAACTGCAGCAAGATCTCCCTGCTCCTATACTCAAATCCCCTAAGTTATGAAGGCCAACATACCATTTGCCTTCTTCACCGCCTGCTGTACCTGCATGCCAACCTTCAATAACTGATGAACCATGACACCCAGGTCTCGTTGCACCTCCCCTTTTCCTAATCCACTGCCATTCAGATAATAGTCTGCCTTCGTGTTTTTCCCCCCAAAATGGATAACCTCACATTTATCCACATTATACTGCATCTTTCATGCATTTGCCCACTCACCCAACCTGTCCAAGTCACCACCCAGTTTAGTGTCATCTGCAAACTTGGAGATATTACACTCAATTCCTTCATCCAAATCGTTAATGTATATTGTAATGAGCTGGGGTCCCAGCACTGAGCCCTGCGGCACTCCACTAGTCACTGCCTGCCATTCTGAAAAGGACCCGTTTATCCCGACTCTCTGCTTCCTGTCTGCCAACCAGTTCTCTATCCATGTCAGTACATTACCCCCCAATACCATGCGCTTTGATTTTGCACACCAATCTCTTGTGCGAGACCTTGTCAAAAGGCTGTTGAAAGTCCAAATACACCACATCCACTGGTTCTCCCTTGTCCACTCTGCTAGTTACAGCCTCAAAAAATTCGTCAAGCATGATTTCCTTTTCATAAATCCATGCTGACTTGGACCGATCCAGTCACTGCTTTCCAAATGCGTTGCTATTTCATCCTTAATGATTGATTCCAACATTTTCCCCACTACTATCAGGCTAACCGATCTATAATTACCCGTTTTCTCTCCCTCCTTTTTTAAAAGTGGTGTTACATTAGCTACCCTCCAGTCCATAGGAACTGATCCAGTCGATAGACTGTTGGAAAATGATCACCAATGCATCCAGTGTTTCTAGGGCCACTTCCTTAAGTACTCTGGGATGCAGACTATCAGGCCCCAAACATTTATCAATCTTCAATCCCAATTTCCCCAACATAATTTCCCGCCTAACAAGGATATCCTTCAGTTCCACCTTCTTACGAGGCCCACTGTCCCCTAGTATATTCGAAAGGTTATTTGTGACTTCCTTCGTGAAGACAGAACCAAAGTATTTGTTTAATTGGTCTGCCATTTCTTTGCTCCCCATTATAAATTCACCTGAATCCGACTGCAAGAGACCAACATTTGTCTTCACTAATCTTTTTCTCTTCACATATTTAGAGAGGTTTTTATGTTCCCTCAGTGCACATCAAAGTTCTTTTTAAATGTGATGAGGGTTTCTGCCTCTACCACCCTTTCAGACAATGAGTTTCAGACTCACCACCCTCTGGGTGAAATTGTTTTATTATCTCCCCTCGAATCCTTCTACCAACTACTTTAAATCTATGCCTTCTTGTTATTGACCCCTCTGTTAAGGGAAATAGGTCCTCCCAATCCACTATCTAGGCCCTTCATAATTTTATTCACATCAATTAAATCTCTCCTCAGCCTCCTCTATTTCAAAAGAAAATAAACCCAGGCTATCCAAACATTCCTCATCGTTAAAATTTTCAGTCCTGGCAACATCCTCGTAAATCTCCTCTGCACTCTCGAGTTCAATCACATCTTTCCTGTAACGTGGTGACCAGAACTGCAAGCAGTATTCAATCTGTGGCCCAACTAGTGTTGTATATAGTTCTAGCATAACTTCCCTGCTCTTATATTTTGTGCCTTGGCTAATAAAAGGAAAGCATTCCGCATGGCATTTTAACTACCTTATCAACAAGTCCTGCTACCTTTAAGGATTGTGGACATGCATTCCAAGGTCCCTCTGTTCCTCCACACCTCTCCATATCCTCCCATTTATTGTATATTCCCTTGTCTTGTTGCACCTCCCCAAATGAAATACCTCACACTTCCCCGGATTGAATTTCATTTTCCATTTTTCTGCCCAACTGACCAGTCCATCGATATCTTCCTGCAGTCGAAAGCTTTCCTCCTCACTGTCAACTACAAGGCCAATTTTTGTATTATCTGCAAACTTATTTATCGTGCCCCCTATATTTTTAATATATACTACTAAATCATTAATATATACTACAAAAAGCAAGGGACGCCCTGTGGAACCACACTGGAAACAGCCTTCCAGTTGCAAAAACACCTGTCAACCATTAACCTTCGATTCCTGCCACAGCCTTGGATCTTATGGGCTTTTACTTTTTTGATCAACTTGCCATGTGGGACCTTGTCAAAACCATTGCTAAATTCCATGTAAACTACATCAAACACACTGCCCTCATCGACCCTCCATGTTACCTCCTCAAAAAATTCAAGTGAGTTTGAACTTCCCTTAACAAATCCATGCTGACTGTCCTTGATGAATCTTTGTCTTTCTAAATGTCCCTCAAAATTGATTCCAATAATTTGTCCATTACCGAGGTTAAACTAACTAGCCTGTAATTACTTGGTTTATCCCTTCCTCCCTTTTTATACAATGGTACAACGTTAGCAGTTCTCCAATTCTCTGGCACCACTCCTGTAGCCACGGAGGATTGGGAAATGATGGTCAGAGCCTCCGCAATTTCCTCCCTTGCTTCTTTTAATAGCCTAGGATATATTTCATCCCTTCCTGGCGATTTATCTACTTTTAAAGATGCTAAACCCCTCAATACTTTCTCTCTTACCATGTTTATCCCATCAAATATTTCACTCTCTTCCTACTTTTCTTTAACGTTGGCATCGACCCCCTCTTTTGTGAAGTCAACCGCAAAGTATTCATTAAGTACCTTACCCACATCCTCGGCCTCCACACATAGGTTGCCATTTTGGTCCCTAATAGGCCCTACTCTTTCCTCGAGTTATCCCCTTGCTACTTATGTAATTATAAAACATCTTTGGGTTTTATTTGATTGTCAGTATTTTTTCATGCCCTCTCTTTGCTTTCCTAATTTCATTTTGAATTTCACCGCTACACTTTCCATACTCTTCTCGTTTTTAAGTGCTTCATGTTGGGAGTCATCCAGTAACTTTGTCTGCAGCTTCAGGATTGTTGCTCAGAGTTTGCAAAAGCACAGAGCTTGAGCAGAGCTGGGAGATTCGCAAGCAGAATGAGGAATTTTGAGTGCACGAATTCAGTGGAGACGTCTGACTGAAAAGGACGAGTGGAGCCACAAAACCTTTTAAGTTAATAGACATGAGATCAGACCAGCTGGACAGCAAGGGGAGTGGCCTCACATAAAAGTAGACCCAAGAGCCAGAGGGTGCATGAGTGTTAGGGTATGAGGTAAGTGATGTCAGCACAAGGGAAGGAGCTGACCAGTGAGTACTTGGTGATAAATCTCAAGTATCTTTTGTTTTTAAGTTAGTTAAGTGTCAAATAAATAAAGGTATGACAGGGCAGCTCGGTCCAGTGGAATGTACATCCTGTGCCATGTGGGAAATCCAGGACAACCACATGTACAGGAGGGGTCATCAGCTAGAGGAGCTGGAGCTCAGGGTTTTGGAGCTTGTGCAGCAGCTGACGTCACTGCGGTGCATCCGCGATTTACATAAGAATATAAGAAATAGGAGCAATAGTAGGCCATACGGCCCCTCCGCCATTTAATACGATCATGGCTGCTCCAATAATTGACTCAGCTTCACTTCCCCACCCGCTCCCCATAACCCCTTAATCCCTTATCGGTTAAGAAACTGTCTATCTCTGTCTTAAACTTATTCAATGTTCCGGCTTCGAATGTGGGGCAGCGAATTCCACAGATTTACAACCCTAAGAAATTTCTCCTCATCTCAGTTTTAAATGGGCCTCCCCGTATTCTAAGATTATGTCCCCTCGTTCTAAGTCTCCCCCATCAGTGGAAACATCCTCTCTGCATCCACCTTGTCAAGCCCCCTCATAATCTTCGATAAGATCACCTCTCATTCTTCTGAATTCCAATGATTAGAGGCCCAACCTCCTCAACCTTTCCTCATAAGTCAACCCTTCATCCCGTAATCAACCTAGTGAACCTTCTCTGAATTGCCTCCAAAGCAAGTATATCCTTTCGTAAATATGGAAACCAAAACTGTATGGAGTATTCCAGGTGTGGCCTCACCAATACCCTGTTTAACTGCAGCAAGACTGCTCTGCTTTTATACTCCATCCCTTTTGCAATAAAGGCCAAGATTCCATTGGCCTTCCTGATCACTTGCTGTACTTGCATACTAACCTTTTGTGTTTCATGCACAAGTACCCCCAGGTCCCACTGTACTGCGGCACTTTGCAATTTTTCTCCATTTAAATAATAACTTGCTCCTTGATTTTTTTCTGCCAAAGTGCATGACCTCACACTTTCCAACATTATACTCCATCTGCCAAATTTTTGTCCACTCACTTAGCCTGTCTGTGTCCTTTTACGTGCATAGCACATTTCAGGAGGTGGTCACCTTGGAGCTATGGATTGCGCAGTCGGAGATAGAAATGGGTACCGATAGACAGAAGAGGACCATCAGGCAGGTAGTGCAGGAGTCCCCCAAGTGCATCTCGCTCTCCAACCAATATTCTGTTCAGAGTACTGCTGAGAGCAATGGTTCCTCTGGGGAGTACAGACAGAGCCAAATCCATGGCACCATAGGTGTTTCAGCTGTACAGGGGTGGAGAAAGACAGGGAAAGCAATAGTGGTAGGGGATTCTATAGTTAGGGGAGCAGACCGGCTTTCCTGCGGCCGCAGACGTGACTCCAAGATGGAGTGCCAGGGTTAAGGATGTCACTGAGTAGCTGCAGAACATTCTGAGGGGGGAGGGTGACCAGCCAGAGGTGGTGGTCCACATTGGTACTAATGACATGAGTAGAAAGAGGGATGAGGTCTTGCAGGCAGATTTTAGGGAGTTAGGAAAGAGACTGAAAAGCAGGACCTCAAAAAGTTAGTAAT
Source organism: Pristiophorus japonicus (assembly GCF_044704955.1). Lineage (NCBI taxonomy): Eukaryota > Metazoa > Chordata > Chondrichthyes > Pristiophoridae > Pristiophorus > Pristiophorus japonicus. The sequence continues at coordinate 30,723,675 of NC_091978.1, forward strand.
CTCTGGATTCCTCCTGATGCTACACAAGAGTGAGTATAGAAATAGGTGACAGAGCAGATAAATGCGTGGCTGGAGAGATGGTGCAGGAGGGAGGGCTTCAGATTCCTGGGGCGTTGGGACTGGTACAGGCCGGACAGTTGCACCTCAACAAAGCCGGTACCAATATCCTCACGGAAAAGTTTGCTCGTGCTGTTCAGGCGTGTTTAAACTAAGTTGGCAAGAGGATGGGCACCAAGGATTGGGAGAGACAGATAGCACTAAAGCAAGAAATAGCAAGGTATTAGGTGGAATCAGACTAAGAGAACACAGAATGCTCTAAGATAGGTTTACACTATGTATGTGAACGCACAAAGCATAGTAAACAAAGTTGGTGAGCTACAGGCACAAATAGCCGCATGGGAATACAATGTCATAGCAATAACAGAGATCTGGCTCCAAAAAAGGGCAGGATTGGATATTAAATATCCCTGGATATCGGGTGTTCAGGAAAGATGGGGAAGGAAAGATAGGACGTGGTGTGGCAGTATTAGTTAAGGAGATTGTTAGTGCTGCAGAAAGCGGGAGTGGGGGGTGGTGAAATTGCCCACTGCTGGAAATGGAGCGCACCTACCATCCTTCTATTGTTTTTACCGACTCAGTGGGTGTGGTGGCTGAGTGAGCGAAATTCCGCTCTTCGACTTTTTTTTTACAGCAGACCGGAAGTTGGTCATAATGGCGGCAGAAGTTTTCAGTCTTGAGAGGTGGAAATTGGGGGCGTGTGTAGTGTCCGCCGCTGTCAAGCATCACGGCACTCCGTCACCATGGCTCTCCCCTTCACTTAAAGGGGAGAGCCTCCGCGATTCTTTTAGTTTGATCCACTGGGCCACCAGGGAGGGTTTCGGCTGGGGCAGCAGCCTGGCACGCAAGAGGGGGTGGCAGGCTGCCTGTTAACAGCCCGGCCAAACCTGGGGGCATAACTGTCAGCCCAACTTGGCAGTTGGCCAACAAAAAAAAACATGGCGGCAGATGCAGTAGGCCCTCCCCTTCAATGGCAGCCGCACTGCCATTTTAGAAGGACTCCAAGCTCAATGCACCAGCAGAAAAAGCTGTCGATGGCAACGAGGCGGAATTTCACCATTGGTGGGGGGGAAAGAGGTGCAGGGGGGAACATCAGTGGGGCATGCTCTGATGACACACTTACGATGGATCGACAAGTGCGAAGCAGTAGTGGGGCGGAGCGGGTCACCCCTGGGATACAGCAGGAGTGGAATTTGCAAGATGGCGGCCATTACACGAAAACAATTGGAGGCCATTGGACTCCGCAGCGTGGCCGCCGATTTCCAGCGGTAACAGGCCTTAAGGGATGGGGCAATTTCGGCCCGGTAGGTCCTGGACGGGTCAAGCACAGAATCCATTTAATTAGAGTTAAGAAATAATAGAAGTGCCATTACGTTACTAGTTGTATTCTATAGGCCACCAACGAGTGGGGAAAATATGGAGGAGCAAATTTGCAGAAAAATTACAGAGATATGCAAGATCTATAGAGTAGTGATAATGGGGGACTGCAACTATCCTAGTATAGTCTGGGATAATAGTGTAAGGGGGAACAATTTCTGAAGTGTGTTCATAGAAACTTCTAGCATGGAAGGAGGCCATTTCGACTCATCATGTCCACGCTGGCCGACCAAGAGCTATCCAGCCTAATCCCACTTTCCAGCTCTTGGTCCGTAGTCCTGTTGGTTTTGGTGCTTTTAAATGCACATCCAAGTATCTTTTATATGTGGTGAGGGTTTCTGCTTCTGCCACCCTTTCAGGCAGTGAGTTCCAGGCCCCCACCACCCTATGGGTGAAGAAATGTCCCCTCATATCTCCTCTAAACTTCCTCCCAATTACTTTAAATCTATGCCCCCTGGTTGTTGACCCCATCTGCCAAAGGAAACGGGTCCTTCCTATCCACTCTATTCAGGCTCCTCATAATTTTATACATCTCAATCAGGTCTCCCCTTAACCTCCTCTGTTCCAAAGAAAACAGACCCATCATCTCCAATCTTTCGTCATAGCCAAAGTTCTCCAGTCCTGGCAACATTCTAGTCAATCTCCTCTGCAATCACATCTTTCCTGCAACGTGGTGACCAAAACCGCACACAGTTCTCCAGCTGCGGTCTAACCAGTATTTTAGTCAATTCAAGCATAACCTCCTTGCTCTTGTATTCCATGCCTCGACTTAAAGGCAAGTATTCCATATACCTTCTTAACCACCTCATCTACCTGGCCTGCACTCAAAGGTCCCTTTGTTCCTCTACACTTTTCAGTGTCGTACCATTGTCTTGTTAAACCTCCCCAAATGCATTATCCCACACTTATCAGTATTGAATGCCATTTGCCACAGTCCTGCCTACATAGACACCTTCCTGCAATCCATAGCTTTCTTCATTATCAGCCACACAGCCTATTTTAGTGGCATCTGCAAACTTCTTAAATCATACTCCCAACATGCAAGTCCAAGTCATTGATATATATACACCACAAAAAGCAAGGGACCTAGCACTGAGCTCTGTGGAACCCCACTGAATACAGCCTTCCAGTCACAAAAACACCATCAACCATTACCTTTTGCTTCCTGCCTCCGAGCCAATTTTTGGATCCAACTTGCCACTTTTCCCTGGATCCCATAGGTTATTACTTTCGTGACCAGTCTGCTAAGTGAGACCTTATCAAAAATGTTGCTAAAATCCATACACACCACATCATATGCATGGCCTCATCGACCCTCTGGGTTACCTCGTCGAAAAATTCAATCAAGTTAGTCAGACACGACCTTCCCTTGACAAAGCCATGCTGACTGTCCTTGATTAATCTCGGTCTTTCCAAATGAAGATTTATCCTGTCTCAGGAGTTTTTCCAACAATTTTCCCACCACCAAGGCTAGGCTGACTGGCCTGTAATTACTTGGTCTATCGCTTTCCCCTTTTTGTAAACAAAGGTACAACATTAGCAGTCCTCCAGTCCTCTGGCACTGCACCTGCAACCAGAGAGGACTGTAAAATAATGGTCAGAGCCCCTGCTATTTCTTCTTTGGCTTCGCTCAACCGGGTTCATCCGGGCCTGGAGATTTATCCACTTTCAAAGCTTCTAAGCCCCTTAATACTTCCTCTCACTATGTTTATCTCATCTAATATTTCACACTTCTCCCTCATTGCAAAGGTTCAGGAGAACTTTCTTAATCAAGTTTGTTTCCGGCCCAACGGGAAAAGGGACATTTCTAGATCTGGTTCTGGGGAATTAGGTATATCAAGTGCCAGTAGATGAACATTTAGGGAACAGTGATCATAGTATCATAAGGTTTAGAATAGCGATGGAAAAAGACAGAGCAATCTACAGTAAAAGTACTTAATTGGAGGAAGGCAAATTTTAGTGGGATGAGAACAGATCAGGCCTGGGTAAATTCGAATCAAAGATTGGCAGGCAAAACTGTGATCAAATAATTGGCTGCCATTAGAGGAGATAGTTTGGTTCCAGGCGAGGTACATTCCCATGAGGGGAAAAGGTAGGGAAACTAATGCCAGAGCTCCCTAGATGATGAAAGAGATAGAGAGCAAGAAAAGCAGAAGAAAAAAAACCACAAACGACAGATACCAAGTTGCAAATACATCTGAAAATCAGGCTGAATATAGAAAGTTCAGAGGGGAAGTGAGAAACAAAATTGGGCTCAATTTTCCAGAGGAATTATGCATAAGAACATAAGAAATAGAAGCAGGAATAGGCCATACGGCCCCTCGAGCCTGCTCCGCCATTCAATACAATCATAGTTGATCAGATCATGGACTCAGGTCCACCTCCCTGCCCACTCCCCATAACCCCTTATTCCCTTATCATTTAAGAAACTGTCTATTTCTGTTTTAAATTTATTTAATGTCCCAGCTTCCACAGCTCTCTGAGGCAGTGAGTTCCACAGATCCACAACCCTCAGAAGAAATTTCTCCTCATCTCAGTTTTAAATGGGCGGTCCCTTATTCTAACATTTTGCCCTCTAGTTCTAGTCTAAAGGGAATTAAGGGTTATGGGGAGCGGGCGGGTAAGTGGAGCGGAGTCCACGGCCAGATCAGCCATGATCTTGTTGAATGGCGGAGCAGGCTCGAGGGGCTATATGGCCTACTCCTGTTCCTAATTCTTATGTTCTTATGTAGTCTCCCCTATCAGTAGAAACATCCTCTCTGCATCCACCTTGTCAAGCCCCCTCATAATCTTACACATTTCAATAAGATCACCTCTCATTCTTCTGAATTGCAATGAGTAGAGGCCCAACCTACTCAACCTTTCCTCATAAGACAACCCCCTCATCTCCAGAATCAACCTTGTGAACCTTCTCTGATCTGCCTCCAAAGCAAGTATATCCTTTCGTAAATATGGAAACCAAAACGACAAACAGTATTCCAAGTGTGGCCTCACCAATATCCTGTACAACTGTAGCAAGACTTCCCTGCTTTTATACTCCATCCCCTTTGCGATAAAGGCCAAGATTCAATTGGCCTTCCTGATCACTTGCTGTACCTGCATACTATCCTTTTGTGTTTCTTGCACAAGTACCCCCAGGTCCCACTGTACTGCAGCACTTTGCAATCTCTCTCCATTTAAATAATAACCTGCTCTTTGATTTTTTTCTGTCAAACTGCATGACCTCACACTTTCCAACATTATACTTCAACTGCCAAATTTTTCCTATTCACTTAGCCTGTATATCCTTTTGCAGATTGTGTGTGCCCTGCTCACACATTGCTTTTCCTCCCATCTTTGTGTCATCAGCAAACTTGGCTACATTACACTCGGTCCCTTCTTTCAAGTCATTAATATAGATTGTAAATAGTTGGGGTCCCTGCGGCACACCACTAGTTACTGATTGCCAACCCAAGAATGAACCATTTATCGGGTTGCTCCGTTTATTTGGAAGTCGGCTGGTTTTTCTGGCCTAACTTAAAAATCCCCAGTTTCCCCAATCAATTTGCATCAGCGTAATTCAGTTACGTATTTTTTATGTTTGTTTTTTTTCTCAAAAGGGGGAGTTACCAGCCACCTACGCCAGTTCTGGCCATTTAGGCAACTATGGCTAGCTAATAGTTACTCCATTTCTACTTAGGCCAGCATATGTGGCCACTTGAGAAAATCCTTGCGGAGAATTAAAGAAATCGGCGCAGGTAAGTACATCGGAGGCCATTTGGCCTGGGTTCGGGGCAGGAAGCGGAGAGGACCTGGACCTGAACCAAGCAAGCCTCAGGGAATTCACACAAATTAAAGTCCTACCTTCAGCATCAAACTGCAATTCACCTTTCTGCACTTGGCCCGGGAAGGCTGCGGACCGGTGGCCACTCGGCCAGGGCTAGGGGTGGGAGAGCTCATCAGCAGGCAGGAGAACTCAGAGATCACCGGGAGGCCACACGGCCTGGGTTGGGGCGGGAGCGATCGAACTGGCCGGCATCGGGATACAAAAGGAAGCAAGGTTGAAATAGGGCAGGGATAAGGTGAGTCATCGGGGGTTCACGCCTTCCTTGTTCCTGGTAAATGTAAAAATGCAGTCTCAGTCCAAGGTAATTAAATTCAAAGATGACACCAAACTAGCAGGGCTGTGGGCTTTGAGACGACAGCTAGGATCTTACAAAGAAAGCTTGATGGTGTTTGTAGTTAGGCTCATTGTGGCAAATAAAGTTCAATGGGGACAAATTCACATTGGAAGTAAAAATAGGAAGCACTTAAACTCACTCCATTGATGGAATAGAATTTGTTCTTCCTAACTAGTTTCTTGCTAGATCTTCTCAATTTTGACCACTTTTGAGAAGGCTGAGCCCCAATACAGTCTGAAACTACCTTTTCGCCCCAAAATGGAAACTCCTTTAAGCCAGATATTCCATCTTCATTTTGTTTCCCTATTTAATCTCAACTTTTAATTAAATTATAAAAATTGGAATAATATACAATGATGCCATTGTGCCACCCATTTTGACATTGTATAGTCCTTCATTCCCATAAACATGGTAAAGAATATTGTAAGATGTTTTAAGACACAAACTGTGGCATTTCTCTTGACGTTGATGAATTTGAGCCTTAAGTAACAAACATTGCAATTGAAACTTCAAGAAAAAGACTTTTACAAAAGAGCTGTAAGGCAGGAGTTACCTTGGAGTTGCTCCCGCTTCGCACCTGTAACTTCACTGAAAGTGCAGTGGAAACCCCGTTTACAATCGCATCAACTTGCAAATGGCAGATTGCCAACTCGCAGCGCTACTGCGCATTCGCGGCCATCATTATTCTCCACTGCGCATGTGCAGACGTCCCAGGCACATTTTGCAGCGCAGAACGCAGGTTCCACGCCCCCGCCGCCCCGAGGCAACTGGCCACGCTGCGCAGTTGCAATGAAGAGGCCAGGCAGCAGCCAAAGTTGGAACTTTTTTTTCCCGGAGCATCTCCGGACGTACTTAAGCGGCGCAACTCGGGTAAATATGCTAAAAACGGGCTCGGACAAAATTGAGCCCATTAAGAGGGTCAAAGATAGGAGTATCATAACAGATTGGCAGCTAACATAAAAGGGAATTCAAAAGTCTGCTATTGGTATATACATAGTAAAGAGTAGCAAGAGGAAGCCTGGCCTGATTAGGGGCCAAAAATGAGACAGAAGGAATGGCTGAGGTACTAGTCAATTATTTTGCATCTGTCTTCCCCAAGAAAGATGTTGTTGTCGTCATAGTGAAAGAGAAGGTATTGGGGTACTAGAGGAGCTAAAACTTGATCAAGGTGGTGGTACAGGTACTAGAAGGGCTGTCTGATAATTCACTAAAACCGGATGGGATGCATCCTAGGATGCTAAGGGAGGATACGGAGGAATACACAGAGATACTCACCATAATCTTCCAATCCTGCTCAGGTACAGGGGTGGTGCCAGAGGACTGGAGAATTGCAAATATTACACCCTTGTTCAAAAAAGGATGCAAGGATAACCCCAGCAACTACAGGCCAGTTTAACCTCAGTAGTGGGGAAGCTTTTAGAAATGATAATCAGGGACAAAGTTAATAGTCACTTGGACAAGAATATAATAATTAGGAGCAGGAGTAGATCATTCGGCCCCTCGAGCTTGCTCCACCATTCAATGAGATCATGGCTGATCATCTACCTCAACTCCACTTGCCTGCACTATCTCCATATCCCTCGATTCCTGCAATATCCAAAAATCTATCGATTGCCATCTTGAATATACGCAATGGCTGAGCCTCCCCAGCCCCTGGAAGAGAGATTTCCAAAGATTCACCACCCTCAGTGCAGAAGTTTCTCCTCATCTCAGTCCTAAATGGCAAACCCCTTATGAGACTGTGACCCCTGGTTCTCGACTCCCCAGCCAGAGGAAACATCCACTCTGCAGCTACCCTATCAAGCCCTGTAATAATTTTGTATGTTTCAATGAGATCACCTCTCACTCTTCTGAACTTGAGAATATAGGCCGAGTCTACTCAATCTCTCCTCATAGGACAATCCCCCCCAACCCAGGAATTAGTCTGGTGAAACTTTGTTGCAGTCTCACCAGGGCGCTATGTAATTGCAGTAAGACGTCTTTACTCATACTGCAATCCTCTTGTAATAAAGGCCAACATACCATTTGTTTTCTTAATTGTTTGCTGTACCTACATGTTAACTTTCAGTGATTAATGTACAAGGACACCCAGGTCCCTCTGAACACCAATATTTCTCAATCTCTCAACATTTAAACAATACTCTTTTTTTATTTTTCCTACCAAAGTGGATAACTTCACATTTCTCCACATTATATTCCATTTGCCATGTTCTTGCCCACACTTAGGCTGTCAAAATCCCCTTGAAATCTCTTTGCATCCTCCTCACAATTTACATTCCCACCTAGCTTTGTACCATCAGCAAACTTGGATATATTACATTTGGTCCCCTCATCCAAATCACTGGTACAGATTGTGAATAGCTGGGGCCCCAAGCACCGATCCTTCCGGCACCCCACTAGTTATAGCCTGACAACCCGAAAATGAGCCGATTATTCCTAGTCTCTGTTTTCTGTCAGTTAACCAATCCTCAATCCATGCTAGGATATTACCCCCAATCCCATGAGCCCCAATTTTGTTCAATACCTCTTGTGTGGCAACTTATCGAATGCCTTCTGAAAATCCAAATACACCACATCCACTGGCTCCCCCGAACTATTCTGCGAGTTAAAACCTCAAAAAACGAAGGTGCGTCAAACATGATTTCCCTTTCATAAATCCATGTTGACTTTTCCCAATCCTATTATTATTTTCTAAATGCCCTGTTACCATGTCCTTAATAATATATTCTAGCATTTTCCCCTCCTACTGATGTCAGGCTAACTGGTCTATAGTTCCCCGTTTTCTCTCTCCCGCCTTTCTTAAAAAGGGTTACATTAGCTACCTTCCAATTTGCAGGAACCGTTCTAGAACCTACGGAATTTTGGAAGATGTCAAGCAATGCATCCGCTATCTCTATAGCGACTATTGTGTTCCTAACACAGATGAGGCTGCACACAGGGAGGTTAAAGTAACAGTGACCTCAGTCTTTAATAAGACACTCGAGTGAGGAATAGGCCTTAGGGGCCGGCTTATATACAATGCTCCCAAGGGATGCTGGGATCCCTTGGGAATTCAGGGGATGAGCTCCCTGGTGGCGGAGTGCATGTTTTACAGATACACAACATCACTACCCCCACAAAGTCAAAGTGAAAACTATTTACAAGGTGAGGCGGTCGGGAGCCATTCTTTCCCTGGTGGACCGCCTCGGTACAAATGTCTGTGCCCTCGCTGGGCTGGCATGTTGTTGGCCCTGCAGAGCTGCTAGGTGAGCCTGGCCTTGCTGGGCTGTTGGGCGTGATGGGTTCGATTTCCTGGTCCGGCGTGGTGTTGTGTGCTCAAAAAAGTGGTGTCTGCTGTGGGTTGTTCAGGGCAGTCTGTGAAACGCAGCCTCGTTTGGTCCTCCTGTGCTATGTGGGAAATCAGGGACACTGGACCAATATGTATGCGGGAAGTGTCCAGCTGCAGCTCCTGACAGACCCCATGACGGCACTGGAGCTGCGGATGGACTCACTCTGGAGCATGCGCGATGCTGAGAATGTTGTGGATGGCACATTTAGTAAATTGGTCACACCGCAGATAAGGGTTAAGACAGATAGTGAATGGGTGACCAAGAGACAAGGCAAGAGTAGGAAGGTAGTGCAGGAGTCCTCTGCGGTCATCTCCCTCCGAAACAGATATACCGTTTTGGATACTGTTGGGGGAAATGACTTTCAGGGGAAGGCACCAGCAGCCAGGTTCATGGCACCATGGGTGGCTCTGCTGCACAGAAGGGCGGGAAAAAGAGTGGGAGAGCTATAGTGATAGGGAACTTTATTGTAAGGGGAATAGATAGGAGTTTCTGTGGCCGCAACCGAGACCCTCAAGGATGGTCTGTTGCCTTCCTGGTGCAAGGGTCAAGGATGTCTCGGAGCGGGTGCAGAGCATTCTGGAGAGGGAGGGTGAACAGCCAGTTGTCGTGGTACATGCAGGTACCAATGATATAGGTAAGAAGCGGGAAGAGGTCCTACAAGCTGAATTTACGGAGCTAGGAGCTAAATTAAAAAGTAGGATCTCAAAGGTAGTAATCTCTGGATTGCTACCAGTACCACGTGCTAATCAGAGTAGAGGGAGCAGGATAGTTAGAATAAATACGTGGCTTGAGCAGTGGTGCAAGAGGGAGGGATTCAAATTCCTGGGATATTGGAACCAGTTCTGGGGGAAGTGGGACCTGTACAAAAGGGATGGTCTGCACTCAGGCAGGACTGGAACTGATGTCCTAGGGGTAACATTTGCTAATGCAGTTCTGAAGTGTTTAAACTAATATGGCAGGGGGATGGGAACCTATGCAGCGAGACAGGGCTAAGTAATATGGAGTCAGAAACAGATGGTAGAAAGGTAAAAAGCAACAGTGGAAGGCCGAGTAAACAAAGGCAAGAAACAAAAAGGGCCACACTACATCATAATTCTAAAAGGACAAAGGATGTTAAAAAAAAAGCCGGAAGGCTTTGTGTCTTAATGCAAGGAGTATCCGTAATAAGGTGGATGAATTAACTGTGCAAATAGATGTTAACAAATATGATGTGATTGGGATAACAGAAACGTGGCTCCAGGATGATCAGGGCTGGGAACTCAACATCCAAGGGTATTCAACATTCAGGAAGGATAGAATAAAAGGAAAAGGAGATGGGGTAGCATTGCTGGTTCAAGAGGAGATTAATGCAATAGTTAGGAAGGATATTCCTTGGATGATGTGGAATCTATATGGATAGAGCTGCAGAACACCAAAGGGCAAAAAAAGTTAGTGGGAGTTGTGCACAGACCTCCAAACAGTAGTAATGATGTTGGGGAGGGCATCAAACAGGAAAATAGGGGTGCATGCAATAAAGGTGCAGCAGTTATCATGGGTGACTTTAATATGCATATAGATTGGGCGAACTAAACTGGAAACAATACGGTGGAGTAGGATTTCCTGGAGTGCATAAGGAATGGTTTTCTCGACCAATATGTTGAGGAACCAACTAGGGGGGAGGCCATCTTAGACTGGGTGTTGTGCAATGAGAGAGGATTAACTAGCAATCTCGTTCTGCGAGGCCCCTTAGGAAAGTGTGACCATAATATGGTGGAATTCTACATTAGGAGGGAGAATGAAACAGTTCATTCAGAGACCGTGGTCCAGAACTTAAAGAAGGGTAACTTTGAATGTATGAGGCGTGAATTGGCTAGGATTGGCGAATGATACTTAAGGGGTTGACAGTGGATGGGCAATGGCAGACATTTAGAGACTGCATGGATGAACTACAACAATTGTACATCCCTGTCTGGCGTAAAAATAAAAAAAGGGATGGTGGCTCAACCATGGCTATCAAGGGAAATCAGGGATAGTATTAAAGCCAAGGAAGTTGCATATAAATTGGCCAGAAATAGCAGCGAAACCAAGGAACTGGGAGAAATTTAGAACTCAGCAGAGGAGGACAAAGGGTTTGATTAGGGCAGGGAAAATAGAGTACGAGAAGAAGCTTGCAGGGAACATTAAGACGGACTGCAAAAGCTTCTATAGATATGTAAAGAGAAAAAGGTTAATAAAGACAAACTGCAGTCAGAATCAGGCATTTGGAAAGAGGTGACATGATAGGTCCAAGTCAGCATGGATTTATGAAAGGGAAATCATGCTTGACAAATCTTCTGGAATTTTTTGAGGATGTTTCCAGCAGAGTGGAAAGGGAGAACCAGTTGATGTGGTGTATTTGGAATTTCGGAAGGCTTTCGACAAGGTCCCACACAAGAGATAATGTGCAAGTTAAAGCACATGGGATTGGGGGTAGTGTGCTGACGTGGATTGAGAACTGGTTGGCAAATAGGAAGCAAAGAGTAGGAGTAAATGGGTATTTTTCAGAATGGCAGGCAGTGACTAGTGGAGTACCGCAAGGTTCTGTGCTGGGGCCCCAGCTGTTTACATTGTACATTAATGATTTAGACGAGGGGGTTAGATGTAGTATCTCCAAATTTGCAGACACTAGTAAGTTGGGTGGCAGTGTGAGCTGCGAGGAGGATGCTAAAAGGCTGCAGGGTGACTTGGACAGGTTAGGTGAGTGGGCAAATGCATGGCAGATGAAGTATAATGTGGATAAGTGTGAGGTTATCCACTTTGGTGGTAATAACAGAGAGACAGACTATTATCTGAATGGTGACAGATTAGGAAAAGGGGAAGTGCAACAAGACCTGGGTGTCATGGTACATCAGTCATTGAAGGTTGGCATTCAGGTTCAGCAGGCGGTTAAGAAAGCAAATGCCATGCTGGGCTTCATAGCGAGGGGATTTGAGTACAGGGGCAGGGAGGTGATACTGCAGTTGTAAAGGATCTTGGTGAGGCCACACCTGGAGTATTGTGTACAGTTTTGGTCTCCTAACTTGAGGAAGGACATTCTTGCTATTGAGGGAGTGCAGCGAAGATTCACCAGACTGATTCCTGGGATGGCGGGACTGAAATATCAAGAAAGACTGGATCAACTGGGCTTGCATTCACTGGAGTTCAGATGAATGAGAGGGGATCTCATAGAAACGTTTACAATTCTGACGGGTTTCAACAGGTTAGATGCAGGAAGAATGTTCCCAATGTTGGGGAAGTCCAGAACCAGGGGTCACAGTCTAAGGATAAGGGGTAAGCCATTTAGGACCGAGATGAGGAGAAACTTCTTCACCCAGTGAGTGGTGAACCTGTGGAATTCTCTACCACAGAAAATTGGAGGCGCCAATTCATGAAATATATTCAAAAAGGAGTTAGATGTAGTCCTTACTACTAGGGCGATCAAGGGGTATGGCGAGAAAGCAGGAATGGGGTACTGAAGTTGCATGTTCAGCCATGAACTCATTGAATGGCAGTGCAGGCTCGAAGGGCCGAATGGCCAACTCCTGCACCTAGTTTCTATGTTTCTATAGGCGCTTTCTGCAAATTTGTCCATTGTCTAGTTGACTACAAACACCCTATTCCCTTCTTTAGCTATCACCGTGCCCGCGATCTACTTGGGACCATGTCCATATTTTAGCATATTCACGGTCATTCAGATCAATTTCCCGTGACACAGTGGCGTGACCATAGTTTACATTTTGTTGCTGCCGCCTGCTTTCTACCTGATCATGCGGGTTGGGGTGAACCAGCGAGAGTCTGGTTCAGTGTATTTTTCATGAGTAGTTCAGCCGAGGGCACCCGTGAGCGAGTGGGGTCTCGTACCATAGCCGAGCAGTACTCTGGACAGGCGGGTTTCGAGTGAGCATTCTGTGACTCGTTTAAGGCTCTGTTTGATGGTTTGTACTGCCCGCTCTGCCTGCCCATTGGAGGCTGGTTTAAATAGGCCGAGATGACATGTTTGATCCCATTGCGGGTCATGAATTCTTTAAATTCGGTACTGGGGAAACATGGCCAGTTGTCACTGACCAGTTTGTCAGGCAGGCCGTGGGTGGCAAACATGGCCCTCAGGCTTTCAATGGTGGCGGTGGCGGTGCTTCCCGACATTATTTCACATTCAATGCATTTTGAAAAAGCATCCACCACCACCAGGAACATTTTACTGAGAAACGGGCCCACATAGTCGACATGGATCCTCAATCATGGTCTGGAGGGCCAGGACCACAAACTTAGTGGTGCCTCTGAGCGCATTGCTCAACTGAGCACATACGCTGCATTGCCATACGCAGGACTCGAAGTCAGAGTCGATACCGGGCCACCACACGTGAGATCTGGCTATCGCTTTCAGCATTATTATACCTGGGTGTGCGCTGTGGAGATCCGAGATGAACGTCTCCCTGCCCTTTTTTGGTAGCAGTACGCGGTTACCCCACAACAGGCAGTCTCTGCCTGAATGGACAGCTCGTCCTTTCGTCGCTGGAACGGCTTGATTGGCTCTTGCATTTCAACGGGGCTGCTGGCCCAGCTCCCATGCAGTACACAGTTTTTTTTTTACTCAGGACAGCAGAGGATCTTGGCTGGTCCAAATCCTAATCTGGTGGGCCGTGACAGGTGATAGCATTTTCAAACCCTTCCATGACCATCAACAAGTCTGTGGGCTGCGCCACCATCAACAAGTTTGCAGGCTGCGCCATTTCCACCCCCGTGATGGGCAATGGTAGCCGACCGAGAGCATCCACACAGTTCTCGGTGCCTGGCCTGTGGCGGATAGCATAGTTATAGGCTGATAGCGCGAGTGTGCCCACCTTTGTATGCGAGCTGAGGCATTAGTATTTATCCCCTTGTTTTCAGTGAACAGAGATGTGAGGGGCTTGTGACTGGTTTCCAGCTCAAATTTGAGGCCAAACAGGTACTGATGCATTTTCTTTACCCCGAACACACACGCTAATGCCTCTTTCTCAATCATGCTGTAGGCCCTCTCGGCCTTAGACAAGCTCCTGGAAGCATAGGCGACAGGTTGCAACTTCCCCGCAACATTACCTTGTTGTAATACACACCCGACTCCGCACGAGTTACATGCTAGCACAAGTCTTTCACACGGGTTATACAATACAAGCAGCTTGTTGGAGCATAAAATGTTTCTGGCTTTCTCAAAAGCAATTACTTGTTTTTTTCCCCATACCCAGTTCTCACCTTTGCACAATAATACATGTAGGGGCTCTAAAAGGGTGCTTAACCCCGGTCGGAAATTACCAAAATAGTTGAGTCCCAGGAACGACCACATCTCCGTGATGTTCTGTGGCCTAGGCGCGTTCCTGATAGCCTCTGTCTTGGCGTCTGTGGGCCGAATGCCGTCCGCCGCGATCTTTCTCCCCAAAAACTCCACTTTCTGTTGCCCTGAAGACGCATTTCGACCTCTTCAGCCGCAGCCCTCCACGATTCAGTCGCTGAAGGACCTCCTCCAGGTTTTGTAGGTACTCGGCGGTGTCCTGATCCGTGACCAATATGTCGTCCTGAAAGACCACCTTGTGTGGTACCGACTTGAGTAGGCTCTCCAAGTTTCTCTGGAAGATCGCTGCAGCCGACCGAATTCCGCACCTTCGCCCTGGAAAAGTTTCCAATGCCTGGCTCAAAAAGGGAAGGAAATTTGTTAAGAACCTGGGTACATGAGGCCTCATCGATCGCGCTCGGATGTCATCCCAATTCCAGCGGATTTTGCCCAGCCAGCTCCTTCCAAGCAGTGTGGGGCCATCGCCCAGGACAATCCAGAGTGGCAGTTCGTGCACCGTGCCCTCGTAGGTGACCTTGACCATGGCACTGCCCAGGACAGTGATAAGTTCTTTGGTGTACGTCCTCAGTTTCGTGTTTATGGGGCTCAGGGCTGGTCTGAATGCCTTGCTGCACCACAGTCTCTCAAACATCTTTTTACTCATGATGGATTGGCTAGCACCAGTGTCTAGTTCCATGGCTGCGGGTAAGCCATTCAATGTTATGTTATGTTTAGCATTATAGGTGGACATTTTGTCGAAAATGTGTGCACCCCATGTACTTCAGCATCTGCCTCCTGAGGATCGAAATTGCTTTGATCCACCATGGACCGATCTTCCTCTGCCACGTGGTGGTTAGTAGGTTTTGCAGAGCTTGCAGCTCGTTTGCAAGCTTGCTGGAGGTGCCCCATTGTTCCACAGCTCTTGCAAACATACCCTTTGA
The DNA here is from genome assembly GCF_044704955.1 of Pristiophorus japonicus. Taxonomy (NCBI): domain Eukaryota; kingdom Metazoa; phylum Chordata; class Chondrichthyes; family Pristiophoridae; genus Pristiophorus; species Pristiophorus japonicus. The sequence continues at coordinate 30,738,841 of NC_091978.1, forward strand.
AACGGCATGAATCGGCTGAATGGATGCCTCCACAACGCCAACAAGGTGTGAATTGCCTTGCCTTCATCCTTTGCTGGGGACTCAGTCATCTGGTTCTCTTGAAGTCTACTGGCAGTTGCAGACTTGTGGGTTCTGCCCTGTACATTTCTGCTACCAAACACAGTTCCAGTTAATTTATGAACATTGCTAGCACTTGTGTGCTGAGAGATTTGTTTGGTGTTATCACTGGTGGAAAAAAACACCTGTGCTATTGCAATGGCCTGACTGAGGGTCGGTGTCTCTACAGTCAAAAGTTTTCGTCGGATGGTCTCGTGGCCAATGCCCAGTACAAAAAAGTCTGAGCATTTGCTCCAGGTAGCCATCAAACTTACATTGTCCTGCAAGTCGCCTTAGCTCAGTGATGTAGCTCGCCACTTCCTGACCTTCAGATCGCTGGCACGTGTCGAACCGATACCTCGCCATCAGCATGCTCTCCCTCGGGTTAAGATGCTCCCGAACCAGTGCACACAGCTCCTGATACAACTTACCTGTGGGTTTCACCGGATCCAGAAGATTCTTCATGAGGCTGTAGGTCGGTACCCCGTAGACTGTGAGGAGGACCGCTCTCCCTTTTGCAGTGCTTCCCTCTCCGTCCAGCTCATTGGCTACAAAGTACTGGTCTAGCCGTTCGACATAGGCTTCCCAGTCCTCACCCTTCGAGAACTTCTCCAAGATGCCCACAGTTTGCTGTATCTTTGCGTTGGATTCGTATTCTTGTCCCCAGTTATTGTGTTCCTAACGTAGATGAGGCTGCACACAGGGAGGTTAAAGTAACAGTGACCTCAGCCTTTCATAAGACACTCCAGAGCGAGGAACAGGCCTTAGGGGCCTATATACAGTGCTCCCAAGGGATGCTGGGATCCCTTGGGACTTCAGGAGATGAGCTCCCTTGTGGCGGAACATGGGAGTGCATGCTTTACAGATACACAACATCGACCTTTTGCAAAACCTGAGGATGTCGGCCATTAGGTCCAGGGGATATATCGGATTTCTGTCCCATTAATTTCTCCAGTACTTTTTTTTTTTACTAATATAAATTTCTTTCAGATCCTCATTCTCGCTAGACCCTGTGTACTCCATAAGTATGAATTAATTAAGTAAAGCCAGCACGGATTTGTGAAAGGTAAATTGTTTTTAAACTAGCCTGATTGAGTTTTTTGATTCGGTAACAGAGGGTTGATGAGGGCAATGCGGTTGACATGGTGTATATGGACTTTCAAAAGGCTTTTGATAAATTACCACATAATTGGCATGCCAGCAAAGTTGAAGCCCATGGAATAAAAGGGACAGTGGCAGCATTAATACTGAATTGGCTAAGCGACAGGAAATCGAGTAGTGGTGAATAGTTGTTTTTTTGGACAGGTAGAAGATACACAGTGGTGTGCCCCAGGGGTCGGTACCAGGACCACTGCTTTTCTTGATATATATTAATGACTTGGATGCGAGTGTACATGGCACAATTTCAAAACTTGCACAAGCCAGAACTGTGTAGTGAACAGTGAGGAGGATGGCGATAGACTTCAAGATACAGGCTGGTGAAATGGGTGGACACATGGCAGATGGCATTTAATGCAGAAAAGTGCCAAGTGATACATTTTGATAGAATGAGGAGTGGCAATATAAACTAGCAGGTACAATTCTAAGCAGGGTGCATGAATAGAGAGCCCTGGGGGTGTATGTGCACAAATCATTGAAGATGGCAAAGCAGGTTGAGAAAGCAATTAAAAAAAGCATACGGGAATCCTGGGCTTCATAAATGGAACCATAAAGTACAAAAGGAAGTAATGAAGAAGGTTTATAAAACACAGGTTGGTCGTCAACTTGAGTAGTGTGTACAATTCTGCGTACCAGAGTATGTGAAGGCCTGAGAGGGGGTTCAGAAAAGATATCCTGGAATGATTCGAGGGACGAGGGACTTCAGTTATGTGGATAGATTGGAGAAGCTGGGGTTGTTCTCCTTACAGCAGAGAAGGTTGAGAGGAGATTTGACAAAGGTGTTCAAAATCATGAGGGGATAATCAAAGGGCTCTAGGGAGGGAGGAACTGAATACAATCACTCTCACTAAAGTAGTAGTACTCGGTAAAATAATGGGATTAAAAGAGAACAAGTCTCCTGGACCAGATGACTTGCATCCTCGAGCCCTTAAAGAAATGACTGCAGAGATAATGGATGCATTTGGTTGCAATCTACCAAAATTCCCTGGATTCTCAGGAGGTCCCAGTGAATTGGAAAACCACAAATCTAACAGCCATTTAAAAAAGGAGGTAAACAGAAAACAGCAAACTATAGACCGGTTAGCCTTACATCTGTCGTTGGGAAAATGCTGGAGTCCATTATGAAGGAAGCAGTAGCAAGACATTTGGAAAAGCATGATTCAATTAAGCAGAGTCAGCATGGTTTTAAGAAAGGGAAATCATGTTTAACAAATTTGCTCGAGTTCTTTCAGGATGCAACGAGCAGGGTGAATAAGGGGGAAACCAGTGGATGTGGTGTATTTGAATTTCCAGAAGGCATTTGATAAGATGCCACATAAAAGATTACTGCACAAGATAAAAGTTCACAGGTTTGGAGGGTGATATATTAGCATGGATTGAGGATTGGCTAACAGAAAAAGAGAGTCAGAATAAACGCGTCATTTTTCGGTTGGCAAACAGAAACTAGTGGGGTGCCGCAGGGAGCGGTGCTGGGGCCTCAACTATTTACAATCTATATTAATCACTTGATGAAGGGACCGAGTGTAATGGAGCTAAGTTTGCTGATGATACAAAGATAGGTGGGAAAGCAAATTGTGAGGACACAGAAATCTGCAATGGGATAGAGATAGGCTGAGTGGGGGAAATTTGGCAGCTGGAATATAATGTGGGGAAATGTGAGGTTATCCACTTTGGCAGAAAAAATAGAAAAGCAGATTATAATTTAAATGGACAAAAATTGCAAAGTGCTTCAGTACAGAGGGTCCTGGGGGTCCTTGTGCATGAAACACAGTTAGTGTTATGCATGTAAACCTGTAAATGCCATGTCTAACTACCAGAGGGCTTATCCCCTGGAGTCACAAGGGATCCCACAATCCCTTGGGAGCACCTGTATTTAAGGAGGCCTCACAGGTTGGAGGCACTCTGGAGACCTGCAATAAAAGACTACAGTCACACCTTACTTTGAGCTTGCAATATCTAGTCTGACTTTTTATTCAAGACATAACAACTGGTGATGAGATACAGATGATGAACCCCACCATAACAATGCAGAGAACCGTGGGTATCCTGGAGAAATTTTCGGAGGGAGATGATTGGGAAACCTTCGTGGAGCGACTCGACCAATATTGCGTGGCCAACGAGCTGGAAGGAGAAGCGAACGCTGCCAAATGAAGGGCGATCCTCCTCACTGTTGGTGGGGCACCTAACGTATGGCCTCATGAAAAATCTGCTCGCTCCAGCGAAACACACAGACAAGTCGTACGATGAGTTGTGCACACTGGTCTGGGAGCATCTAAACTGGAAGGAAAGCGTTCTGATGGCGAGGAATTGGTTCTACACAGAGCAGCAGAGGCCGACAAAAAGGCGTTCTTGTGCAGCTGCAGCGGGGAGGCAAAAAAGTAGAAAGAAATCGAAAGGTAACATCACAGCCAAAGGAGTAAGTGATTGATAAGTAGTTTTTCTCTTTCTTTTCTATATCAGTAAGTAACATTTAGCATTGTTGTTGCCAATTTAAGTCATGGCAGGAGAGCTCGGACACGTGTTATGCTCCTCCTATACTATGTGGGAAGTCAGGGACGTCTCCGGTATCCCTGACGACTACGTGTGCGGGAAGTGTATCCACCTGCAGCTCCTGACGAACCGCATTGCGGAACTGGAGCTGCGGGTGGATTCACTCTGGAGCATGCACGATGCTGAGAATGATGTGAATAGCACATTAAGTGAGTTGGGCTTACCGCAGGTGAAGGGTCCACAGCCAGATAGGAAGTGGAAGACCAACAGGAAGAGTAGTACAAGGAAGGTAGTGCAGGGAACCCCTGCGGTCATCCCCCTGCAAAGCAGATATACCGCTTTGAGTACTGTTGAGGGGGATGACTCATCAGGGGGGAGCAGCAGCCAAGTTCATGGCACCGTGGCTGGCTCTCCTGCTCAGGAGGGCAGGAAAAAGAGTGGGAGAGCTATAGTGATAGGGGATTCAATTGTAATGGGAATAGATAGGCGTTTCTGCGGCTGCAACCGAGACTCCAGGATGGTATGTTGCCTCCCTGGTGCAAGGATCAAGGATGTCCCCGAGTGGGTGCAGGACATTCTGAAAAGAGAGGGTGAACAACCAGTTGTCGTGGTGCATATAGGTACCAACAATATAGGTAAAAAATGGGATGAGGTCCTACGAGACGAATTTAGGGAGCGAGGAATTAAATGAAAAAGTAGGACCTCAAAAGTAGTAATCTAAGGATTGCTGCCAGTGCCACGTGCTAGTCAGAGTAGGAATCACAGGATAGCTCAGATGAATACGTGGCTTGAGCAGTGGTGCAGCAGAGAGGGATTCAAATTCCTGGGGCATTGGAACAGGTTCTGGGGGAGGTGGGACCAGTACAAACCGGATGGTCTGCACCTGAGCAGGACCAGAACCAATGTCCTAGGGGGAGTGTTTGCTCGTGCTGTTGGGGAAGAGTGAAACTAATATGGCAGGGGGATGGGAACCAATGCAGGGAGAGAGGGAAACAAAAAGGAGACAAAAACAAAAGACAGAAAGGAGATGAGCAAAAGTGGAGGGCAGAGAAACCCAAGGCAAGAAACAAAAAGGGCCACCGAATATAAAGGGGCTGCAGGAGGGGTCAAAACTAAAAATCATGGTTTAAAAACAAGGATGTAAACACTCTAGCTAAATGCACGCAGCATTCGAAATAAAGTAAATGAGTTGACGGCACAAATCATTACAAATGGGTATGATTTGGTGGCCATTACAGAAACATGGTTGCAGGGTGGCCAAGACTGGGAATTAAACATATCGGGGTATCTGACGATTCAGAAAGATAGACAAGAAGGGAAAGGAGGTGGGGTAGCTCTGTTAATAAAGGATGATATCAGGGCAGTTGTGAGGGATGATATTGGCTCCAATGAACAAAATGTTGAATCATTGTGGATGGAGATTAGAGATAGTAAGGGGAAAAAGTCACTGGTCGGCGTAGTTCATCGGCCCCCAAATAATAACTTCACGGTGGGGCGGGCAATAATCAAGGGAATAATGGAGGCATGTGAAAAAGGAATGGCAGTAGTCATGGGGGATTTTAACCTACATATCGATTGGTCAAATCAAATCGCACGGGGAAGCCTGGAGGAGGAATTCATAGAATGCATACGGGATTGTTTCTTAGAACAGTATGTAACAGAACCTACAAGGGAGCAAGCCATCTTAGATCTGGTCCTGTGCAACGAGACAGGAAAAATAAACGATCTCCTAGTAAAAGATCCTCTCGGAATGAGTGATCACAGTATGGTTGAATTTGTAATACAGATTGAGGGTCAGAAACGAGTGTACTATGTTTAAACAAAGGGGACTACAGTGGGAAAAGGGTAGAGTTGGCTAAAGTAGATTGGAAACAAAGACTAAACGGTGGCACAATTGAGGAACAGTGGAGGACTTTTAAGGAGCTCTTTCATAGTGCGCAGCAAAAATATATTCCAGTGAAAAAGAAGGGCAGCAAGAGAAGGGATAACCAGCCGTGGATAACCAAGGAAATAAAGGAGAGTATCAAATCAAAGACCAATGCGTATAAGGTGGCCAAGGTTAGTGGGAAATTAGAGGATTGAGAAAATTTTAAGCAACAGCAAAGAATGACTAAAAAAGCAATAAAGAAAGGGAAGATAGATTACGAAGGTAAACTTGCGCAAAACATAAAAACAGATAGTAAAAGCTTTTACAGATATATAAAACGGAAAAGAGTGACTAAAGTAAATGTTGGTCCCTTAGAAGATGAGAAAGATTTAATAATGGGAAATGTGGAAATGGCTGAGACCTTAAACAATTATTTTGCTTCTGTCTTCACAGTGGAAGACAAAAAACCATGCCAAAATTTGCTGGTCATAGGAATGTGGGAAGGGAGGACCTTGAGACAATCACTATCACTAGGGGCATAGCGCTGGACAGGCTAATGGGACTCAAGGTAGACAAGTCCCCTGGTCCTAATGAAATGCATCCCAGGGTATTAAAAGAGATGGCGGAAGTTATAGCAGATGCATTCATTATAATCTACCAAAATTCTCTGGACTCTGGGGAGGTACCAGCGGATTGGAAAGCAGCTAATTTAACGCCTCTGTTTAAAAAAAGGGGCAGGCAAAAGGCAGGTAACTATAGGCCGGTTAGTTTAACATCTGTAGTGGGGAAAATGCTTGAAACTATTAAAGAAGAAATAGCGGGACATCTAGATAGGAATAGTGCAATCAAACAGACGCAGCATGGATTCATGAAGGGGAAATCATGTTCAACTAATTTACTGGAATTCTTTGAGGATATAACGAGCATGGTGGATAGAGGTGTACCGATGGATGTGGTGTATTTAGATTTCCAAAAGGCATTCGATAAGGTGCCACACAAAAGGTTACTGCAGAAGATAGAGGTACGCGGCATCAGAGGAAATGTATTAGCATGGATCGAGAAATGGCTGCCAAACAGAAAGCAGAGAGTCCAGATAAATGGGTCCTTTTCGGGTTGGAAATCGGTGCTGGGACCACAACTGTTTACAATATACATAGATGACCTGGAAGAGGGGACAGAGTGTAGTGGAACAAAATTTGCAGATGACACTAAGATTAGTGGGAAAGCGGGTTGTGCAGAGGACTCGAGAGACTGCAAGGAGATTTGGATAGGTTAAGCGAATGGGCTAAGGTTTGGCAGATGGAATACAATGTCGGAAAGTGTGAGGTCATCCACCTTGGGAAAAAAAAAAAACAGTAAAAGGGAATATTATTTGAATGGGGAGAAATTACAACATGCTGAGGTGCAGAGGGACCTGGGGGTCCTTGTGAATGAATCCTAAAAGGTTAGTTTGCAGGTGCAGCAGGTAATCAGGAACGCGAATGGAATGTTGGCCTTCATTGCGAGAGGGATGGAGTACAAAAGCAGGGAGGTCCTGCTGCAACTGTATAGGGTATTGGTAAGGCCTCACCTGGAGTACTGCATGCAGTTTTGGTCACCTTACTTAAGGAAGGATATACTAGCTTTGGAATGGGTACAGAGACGGGTCACTAGGCTGATTCCGGAAATGAGGGGGTTACCTTATGATAGATTGAGTAGACTGGGTCTTTACTCTGAGTTCAGAAGGATGAGGGGTGATCTTATAGAAACATTTAAAATCATGAAAGGGATAGACAAGATAGAGGCAGAGAAGTTGTTTCCACTGGTAGGGGAGACTAGAACTAGGGGGCACAGCCTCAAAATACGGAGGAACCAATTTAAAACCGAGTTGAGAAGGAATTTCTTCTCCCAGAGGGTTGTGAATCTGTGGAATTCTCTGCCCAAGGAAGCAGTTGAGGCTAGCTCATTGAATGTGTTCAAGTCACAGATAGATAGATTTTTAACCAATAAGGGAATTAAGGGTTACGGGGAGAGGGCGGGTAAGTGGAGCTGAGTACACAGCCAGGTCAGCCATGATCTTATTGAATGGCGGAGCAGGCTCGAGGGGCTAGATGGCCTACTCCTGGTCCTAATTCTCAGGTTCTTATTTTTTTTTTTTTAATCACATGGATGAACTTCAGCAATTGTACATCCCTGTCTGGAGTAAAAATAAAACGGGGAAGGTGGCTCAACCATGGCTAACAAGGGAAATTAAGGATAGTGTTAAAGCCAAGGAAGAGGCATATAATTTGGCTAAAAAAAGCAACAAACCTGAGGACTGGGAGAAATTTAGAATTCAACAGAGGAAGACTAAGGGTTTAATTAAGAGGGGGAAAAGAGTACGAAAGGAAGCTTGCAGGGAACATAAAAACTGAGTGCAAAAGCTTCTATAAATATGTGAAGAGAAAAAGATTAGTGAAGGCAAATGTAGGTCCCTTGCTGTCGGATTCAGGTGAATTTATAACGGGGAACAATGAAATGGCAGACCAATTGAACAAATACTTTGGTTCTGTCTTCACGAAGGAAGACACAAATAACCTACCGGATGTACTAGGGGTCAGTAGATCTCGTGAGAAGGAGGAACTGAAGGATATCCTTATCAGGCGGGAAATTGATGGGATTGAAGGCCGATAAATCCCCAGGGCCCGACAGTCTGCATCCTAGAGTACTTAAGGAACTGGCCCTCGAAATAGTGGATGCATTGGTGATCATTTTCCAACAATCTATCGATTCTGGATCAGTTACTATTGAGGGTAGCTAATGTAACACCACTTTTTTAAAAAAAAGGAGGGAGAGAGAAAACAGGTAATTATAGACCGGTTAGCCTGGTATCAGTAGTGGGGAAAATGTTGGAATCAATCATTAAGGATGAAATAGCAGCACATTTGGACAGCAGTGACAGGATTGGACCAAGTCAGCATGGATTTATGAAAGGGAAATCATGCTTGATGACTCTTCTGGAATTTTTTGAGGATGTAACTAGCAGAGTGGACAAGGGAGAACCAGTGGATGTGGTGTATTTGGATTTTCAAAAGGCTTTTGACAAGGTCCCGCACAAGAGATCGGTGTGCAAAATCAAAGCATATGGTATTGGGGGTAATGTACTGACATGGATAGAGAACTGGTTGGCAGACAGGAAGCAGAGAGTCAGGATAAACGGGTTCTTTTCAGAATGGCAGGCAATGACTAGTGGAGTGCCACAGGGCTCAGTGCTGGGACCTCAGCGCTTTACAATATACATTAACGATTTAGATGAAGGAATGGAGTGTAATATCACCAAATTTGCAGAGGACACTAAACTGGGGGCGGTATGAGCTATGAGGAGGATGCCAAGAGGCTGCAGAGTGACTTGGACAGGTTAGGTGAATGGGCAAATGCATGGCAGATGCAGTATAATGTGGATAAATGTGAGGTTATCCATTTTGGGGGCAAAAACACGAAGGCAAAATATTATCTGCATGGCGGCAGATTCGGAAAAGGGGAGGTGCAACGAGGTCTGGGCGTCATGGTTCATCAGTCACTGAAAGTGGGCATGCAAGTATAGCAGGCAGTAAAGGTGGCAAATGGTATGTTGGCTTTCATAGCTAGGGGATTTGAGTATAGGAGTAGGGAGGTCTTGCTGCAGTTGTGCAGGGCCTTAGTGAGGCCTCACATGGAATATTGTGTTCAGTGTTGGTCGCCTAATCTGAGGAAGGGCGTTCTTGCTATTGAGGGAGTACAGCGAAGGTTCACCAGGTGTGGTAGGGCCGTCATATGAGAGACTGGATCAACTGAGCCTTTATTCACTGGAGTTTAGAAGGATGAGGGGATCTCATAGAAACATAAGATTCTGACGGGACTGGACAGGTTAGATGCAGGAAGAATGTTCCTGATGTTGGGGAAGTCCAGAAACAGGGGACACAGTCTTAGGATAAGGGGTAGGCCATTTAGAACTGAGATGAGGAGAAACTTCTTCACTCAGAGTTGTTAACCTCTGGAATTTCCTACCACAGAGAGTTGTTGATGCCAGTTCATTGGATATGTCGTCAAGAGGGAGTTAGATATGCCCCTTACGGCAAAGGGGATCAAGGGGTATGGAGAGAAAGCAGTAAAGGGGTACTGAGGGAATGATCAGCTATGATCTTATTGAATAGCGGTGCAGGCTCGAAGGGCCGAATGGCCTACGCCTGCACCTATTTTTTATGTTTCTAGGTACAAGAGGTCTGAAGGCCAGGAAGTGGCGAGCTACGTCGCTGAGCTAAGGCGCCTTGCAGGACATTGCAAATTTGAAGGACACTTGGAGCACATGCTCAGGGACTTCTTTGTACTTGGCATTGGCCATGAAGTTATACTTCGCAAACTTTTGACTGTCGAGACCCAAACCTTGAGTAAAGCCAGGAGTTTACTACCACCAGTGACAATACCAAACAAATTTCTCAGCATACTGCTGCTGCTGCTGCAAGTACTGTGAACAAAGTAACGTTGTTTTCGAATCGAAATGTACAGGCAGGACTTACACGCCTGCAGCTGCATGTCCGCAGATGACTCAGAGTCCACCATCAATGTTGGTGAATACAAGGCCATTAACTCCCTTGTTGGCGCTGCGGGGGTGATCATCGTTTCCATTCATGTCGCTTCAAAAGATAAGTTTGCAAGGGCTGTGGAACAATGGGACATCTCCAACGCATGTGCAGGCGAGCTGCAAACCACCATCTTGCAGAAGAGGACAGATCCACAGTGATCACCACGAACGAGAGCCTCAGACTGAGGAGGCAGAGGTATATGGGGTGCACACATTTACCACAGTGTCTCCCGAAAGTGCTGAAGGTCGAATTAAATGGACTCCGGTGTCCATGGAGTTGGACACGGGCGCAAGCCAGTCCATTATGAGCAAAAAGACTTTCGATAAATTGTGGTGCAGCAAGGCCTCAAGGCCAGTCCTGACTCCCATTCTTACTAAACTGAGAATGTACACAAAGGAACTGATTCCTATAATCGGTAGTGCTAATGTAAAGGTCTCCTACGATGGAGAGTTATCACTCTGGGTGTTATCAGGCGATCGCCCCACACTGTTCGGCAGGAGCTGGCTGGAAAAGATACGCTGGAACTGGGACGCCATCAGAGAGCTTTCATGCGTCGACGACACCTCATGTGCCCAGGTCCTCAACAAGTTCCCCTCGCTGTTCGAACCAGGCATCGGGAAGTTCCAAGGAGCAAAAGTGCAGATCCATTTGATTCCAGGGGAAGAGCAGTAGCTTACATGAGAGGGTGGAGATCGAGCTGGATAGGCTGCAATGAGAGAGCATCATTTCACGATCGAATTCAATGAGTGGGCCAGTCAGATTGTTCCAGTCCTCAAGGGAGACGGCACCGTCAGAATCTGTGGTGATTACAAAGTAACTATCAATCGTTTCTCATTGCAGGATCAATACCCGCTACCAAAGTCAGACGTTCACGAAGCTGGACCTTGGCCTACATAACGCAGGAGCTGGAGGAATCATCAAAAGGCTTCACCTGCATCAACACGCACAAAGGTCTATTCGTCTCCAACAGATGCCCGTTTGGGATTCAATCGGCCGTGGCAATATTCCAGAGAAACGTGGAAAGCTTGCTGAAGTCAGTCCCGTGCACCGTAATCTTCCAGGACAACACCTTGGTTACAGGTGACCGTCGAGCACCTGCAGAACCTGGAGGTTCTTAGTCGGCTTAATTGTGTGGGGCTCAGGCTAAAACGCTCGAAGTGCGTTTTCCTGGCGCCTGAAGTGGAGTTCCTGGGGAGAAGAATCGCGGTGGACGGCATCAGGCCCACCGATTCGAAGACGGAGGCAATCATGAACGCACCGAGGCCACAGAACGTAACGGAGCTGCGGTCGTTTCTCGGACATAGAAACATAGAAAATAGGTGGAGTAGGCCATTCGGCCCTTCTAGCCTGCACCGCCATTCAATGAGTTCATGGCTGAACATTCAACTTCAGTATCCCATTCCTGCTTTCTCGCCATACCCCTTGATCCCCCTAGTAGTAAGGACCTCATCTAACTCCTTTTTGAATATATTTAGTGAATTGGCCTCAACAACTTTCTGTGGTAGAGAATTCCACAGGTTCACCACTCTCTGGGTGAAGAAGTTCCTCCGCATCTCGGTCCTAAATGGCTTACCCCTTATCCTTAGACTGTGACCTCTGGTTCTGGACTTCCCCAACATTGGGAACATTCTTCCTGCATCTAACCTGTCTAACCCCGTCAGAATTTTAAATGTTTCTATGAGGTCCCCTCTCATTCTTCTGAACTCCAGTGAATACAAGCCCAGTTGATCCAGTCTTTCTTGATAAGTCAGTCCCGCCATCCCGGGAATCAGTCTGGTGAACCTTCGCTGCACTCCCTCAATAGCAAGAATGTCCTTCCTCAGGTTAGGAGACCAAAACTGTACACAATACTCCAGGTGTGGCCTCACCAAGGCCTTGTACAATTGTAGCAACACCTCCCTGCCCTTGTACTCAAATCCCCTTGCTATGAAGGCCAACATGCCATTTGCTTTCTTAACCGCCTGCTGCACCTGCATGCCAACCTTCAATGACTGATGTACCATGACACCCAGGTCTCTTTGCACCTCCCCTTTTCCTAATCTGTCACCATTCAGATAATAGTCTGTCTCTCTGTTTTTACCACCAAAGTGGATAACCTCACATTTATCCACATTATACTTCATCTGCCATGCATTTGCCCACTCACCTAACCTATCCAAGTCGCTCTGCAGCCTCACAGCATCCTCCTCGCAGCTCACACTGCCACCCAACTTAGTGTCATCCGCAAATTTGGAGATACTACATTTAATCCCCTCATCTAAATCATTAATGTACAGTGTAAACAGCTGGGGCCCCAGCACAGAACCTTGCAGTACCCCACTAGTCACTGCCTGCCATTCTGAAAAGTACCCATTTACTCCTACTCTTTGCTTCCTGTCTGACAACCAGTTCTCAATCCATGTCAGTACACTACTCCCAATCCCATGTGCTCTAACTTTTCACATCAATCTCTTGTGTGGGACCTTGTCGAACGCCTTCTGAAAGTCCAAATATACCACATCAACTGGTTCTCCCTTATCCACTCTACTGGAAACATCCTCAAAAAATTCCAGAAGATTTGTCAAGCATGATCTCCCTTTCACAAATCCATGCTGACTTGGACCTATCATGTCACCTCTTTCCAAATGCACTGCTATGACATCCTTAATAATTGATTCCATCATTTTACCCACTACCGATGTCAGGCTGACCGGTCTATAATTCCCTGTTTTCTCTCTCCCTCCTTTTTTAAAAAGTGGGGTTACATTGGCTACCCTCCACTCCATAGGAACTGATCCAGAGTCAATGGAATGTTGGAAAATGACTGTCAACGCATCCACTATTTCCAAGGCCACCTCCTTAAGTACTCTGGGATGCAGTCCATCAGGCCCTGGGGATTTATCGGCCTTCAATCCCATCAATTTCCCCAACACAATTTCCCGGCTAATAAGGATTTCCCTCAGTTCCTCCTCCTTACTAGTCCCCCCGACCCCTTTTATAACCGGAAGGTTGTTCGTGTCCTCCTTCGTGAATACCGAACCAAAGTACTTGTTCAATTGATCCGCCATTTCTTTGTTCCCCGTTATGACTTCCCCTGATTCTGACTGCAGGGGACCTACGTTTGTCTTTACTAACCTTTTTCTCTTTACATATCTATAGAAACTTTTGCAATCCGTCTTAATGTTCCCTGCAAGCTTCTTCTCATACTCCATTTTCCCTGCCCTAATCAAACCCTTTGTCCTCCTCTGCTGAGTTCTAAATTTCTCCCAGTCCCCAGGTTCGCTGCTATTTCTGGCCAAATTGTATGCCACTTCCTTGGCTTTAATACTATCCCTGATTTCCCTTGATAGCCACGGTTGAGCCACCTTCCCTTTTTTATTTCTATGCCAGACAGGAATGTACAATTGTTGTAGTTCATCCTTGCGGTCTCTAAATGTCTGCCATTGCCCATCCACAGTCAACCCCTTAAGTATCATTCGCCAATCCATCCCAGCCAATTCACGCCTCATACCTTCAAAGTTAGCCTTCTTTAAGTTCTGGACCATGGTCTCTGAATTAACTGTTTCATTCTCCATCCCAATGCAGAATTCCACCATATTATGGTCACTCTTCCCCAAGGGGCCTCGCACAACGAGATTGCTAATTAATCCTCTCTCATTACATAACACCCAGTCTAAGATGGCCTCCCCCCTAGTTGGTTCCTCGACATATTGGTCTAAAAAACCATCCCTTATGCACTCCAGAAAATCCTCCTCCACCGTATTGCTTCCAGTTTGGTTAGCCCAATCTATGTGCATATTAAAGTCACCCATTATAACTGCTGCACCTTTATTGCACGCACCCCTAATTTCCTGTTTGATGCCCTCCCCTGGTCTGTACACAACTCCCACTAATGTTTTTTGCCCTTTGGTGTTCTGCAGCTCTACCCATATAGATTCCAGATCATCCAAGCTAATATCCTTCCTAACTATTGCCTTAATCTCCTCCTTAACCAGCAATGCTACCCCACCTCCTTTTCCTTTTATTCTATCCTTCCTGAATGTTGAATACCCCTGGATGTTGAGTTCCCAGCCCTGCTCATCCTGGATCCACGTCTCTGTAATCCCAATCACATCATATTTGTTAACATCTATTTGCACAGTTAATTCATCCACCTTATTGCGGATACTCCTTGCATTAAGACACAAAGCCTTTAGGCTTGTTTTTTTAACACCCTGAACTATTTTGTTAACTTCCTATCGGGTCTTAGCACATTGTTAGAACCGCCGCATTCTTTACTGCATAAAGGAGATGAATGGGTATGGGGTAAGAGCCAAGAAAATATCTTTGATAAAGCTGGGAAACTTATGTTCAAACAAATTGTTTGTGTTGTACGATCCATACAAGCGCTTGTTACTAGCATGTGATGTGTCATCGTACGGGTTCGGTTGTGTATTGCAACAAGCTAATGAATTTGGGAAATTGCAACCGGTTGCTTATGCATCCAGAAGTTTGTCTAAGGCCGAGAGGGCCTACAGAATGTTAAAAAAAGAAGCGTGAGCGTGTGTTTACCGGGTAAAGAAAATGCATCAATATCTGTTCGGGTTCAAATTTAAATTGGAAACTGACCATAAGCCACTTATATCCCTCTTTTCTGAAAGCAAGAAGATAAATATGAAAGCATCGGCTCGCATCCAGAGATGGGCGCTCACGTTATCCGCATACAACTATGCCATCCGCCACAGGGCAGGCACAGAAAACTATGCCAATACTCAGTAGGCTGCCATTGCCCACCACAGGGATGGAGATGGCGCAGCCCGCAGATTTAGTTATGGTAATGGAAGCATGAGAGAGTGAGCAATCACCTGTTACCGCCCGACAGATTAGAACCTGTTGGAGCCAGGACCCCTCACTGACCTTAGTAAAAAAAAAACACACCCGTGTGCTCCACGGTAGTTGGTCTAAACTCCAGTTAGAGATACAGGAAGAAATAAAGCCGTACCAGCAGCGCAAAGATGAAATGTCTATACAGGCAGACTGCCTCCTATAGGTAATCGGGTAGTTGTGCCAAAAAAGAGCAGGGACACCTTCATTCGTGATCTCCACAGCACCCACTCAGGCATCGTAATGATGAAAGCGATAGCCAGATTCCACATGTGGTGGCCCAATATCGATGCAGACTTCGAGTCCTGTGTGCACAAATGTAATACATGTTCACAGTTAAGCAGTGCACCCAGGGAGACGCCACTAAGTTTATGGTCCTGGCCCTCCAAACCATGGTCCAGGGTCCATGTCGACCATGCAGGCCCATTCTTGGGAAAAATGTTTTTAGTGGATCGAATGTGTGATAATGTCGGCAAGCAAGTCCGCTGCCACCATTGAAAGCCTACGGGCCATGTTTGCCACGCACCGCCTGCCTGATGTCCTTCTAAGTGACAATGGGCCGTGCTTTACCAGTGCAGAGTTAAAGGTGTTCATGACCAGCAATGGAATCAAACATGTCACATCTGTCCCGTTCAAACGAGCGTCCAACAGTCAATAATGAGCAGTTCAAACAGTCAAGCAGAGCTTGAAAAGGGTAACTGAAGGTTCACTGTAGACTCGCTTATCCCGAGACATGCTTAGTTGCTGCACAAGACCCCACTCATTCACTGGGGTCCCTCCCACTGAACTGCTCGTGAAAAGGGCACTTAAGACAAAGCTCTCGCAAGTCCACCCTGATCTACACGAACAGGTAGAGAGCAGGCAGCTTCAACAGAGTACATATCATGATCGCGTAAATGTGTGACACGAAATTGAGATAAATGATCCGGTATGTGTTGAACTATGGACAAGGTCCCAAGTGGCTTCCTGGCACTGTTTTGGCCAAAGAGTAGGGGGTTTATGGTCAAACTCTCAAATCTACATCAGTCATTGAAAGTTGGCATGCAGGTTCAGCAGGTGGTGAAGGCAGCAAATGGCATGTTGGCCTTCATAGCTAGGGGATTTGAGTATAGGAGCAGGGAGGTCTTACTGCAGTTGTACAGGGCCTTAGTGAGGCCTCAACTGGAATATTATGTTCATTTTTCATCTCCTAACCTGAGGAAGAACGTTCTTGTTATTGAGTGAGTGCGTGCAGCAAAGGTTCACCAGACTGATTCCCGGGATGGCAGGACTGACATATGAGGAGGGACTGGATCGACTGGGCCTGTATACATTGGAGTTTAGATGGGTTCTCATAGAAACATAAAATTCTGCCGGGCCTGGACAGGTTAGATGCAGGAAGAATGTTCCCGATGTTGGGGAAGTCTAGAACCAGGGGTCACAGTCTCAGGATAAGGGGTAAGCATTTAGGACTGAGATAAGGAGAAACTTCTTCGTTCAGAGAATTGTGAACCTGTGGAATTCTCTACCGTAGGTCCCCTGCAGTCAGAATCAGGGGAAGTCATAACGGGGAACAAAGAAATGGCGGATCAATTGAACAAGTACTTTGGTTCGGTATTCACTAAGGAGGATACAAACAACCTTCCGGATATAAAAGGGGTCAGAGGGTCTAGTAAGGAAGAGGAACTGAGGGAAATCTTTATTAGTCGGGAAATTGTGTTGGGGAAATTGATGGGATTGAAGGCAGATAAATCCCCAGGGCCTGATGGCCTGCATCCTAGAGTACTTAAGGAGGTGGCCTTGGAAATAGCGGATGCATTGACAGTCATTTTCCAACATTCCATTGACTCTGGATCAGTTCCTATGGAGTGGAGGGTAGCCAATGTAACCCCACTTTTTAAAAAAGGAGGGAGAGAGAAAACAGGGAATTATAGACCGGTCAGCCTGACCTCAGTAGTGGGTAAAATGATGGAATCAATTATTAAGGATGTCATAGCAGTGCATCTGGAAAATGGTGACATGATAGGTCCAAGTCAGCATGGATTTGTGAAAGGGAAATCATGCTTGACAAATCTTCTGGAATTTTTTGAGGATGTTTCCAGTAAAGTGGACAAAGGAGAACCAGTTGATGTGGTATATTTGGACTTTCAGAAGGCTTTCGACAAGGTCCCACACAAGAGATTAATGTGCAAAGTTAAAGCACATGGGATTGGGGGTAGTGTGCTGACGTGGATTGAGAACTGGTTGTCAGACAGGAAGCAAAGAGTAGGAGTAAACGGGTACTTTTCAGAATGGCAGGCAGTGACTAGTGGAGTGCCGCAAGGTTCTGTGCTGGGGCCCCAGCTGTTTACATTGTACATTAATGATTTAGACGAGGGGATTAAATGCAGTATCTCCAAATTTGCGGATGATACTAAGTTGGGTGGCAGTGTGAGCTGCGAGGAGGATGCTATTAGGCTGCAGAGTGACTTGGATAGGTTAGGTGAGTGGGCAAATGCATGGCAGATGAAGTATAATGTGGATAAATGTGAGGTTATCCACTTTGGTGGTAAAAACAGAGAGACAGACTATTATCTGAATGGTGACAGATTAGGAAAAGGGAAGGTGCAACGAGACCTGGGTGTCATGGTACATCAGTCATTGAAGGTTGGCATGCAGGTACAGCAGGCGGTTAAGAAAGCAAATGGCATGTTGGCCTTCATAGCGAGGGGATTTGAATACAGGGGCAGGGAGGTGTTGCTACAGTTGTACAGGGCCTTGGTGAGGCCACACCTGGAGTATTGTGTACAGTTTTGGTCTCCTAACTTGAGGAAGGACATTCTTGCTATTGAGGGAGTGCAGCGAAGGTTCACCAGACTGATTCCCGGGATGGCGGGACTGACCTATCAAGAAAGATTGGATCAATTGGGCTTGTATTCACTGGAGTTCAGAAGAATGAGAGGGGACCTCATAGAAACGTTTAAAATTCTGACGGGTTTAGACAGGTTAGATGCAGAAAGAATGTTCCCAATGTTGGGGAAGTCCAGAACCAGGGGTCACAGTCTGAGGATAAGGGGTAAGCCATTTAGGACCGAGATGAGGAGAAACTTCTTCACCCAGAGAGTGGTGAACCTGTGGAATTCTCTACCACAGAAAGTAGTTGAGGCCAATTCACTAAATATATTCAAAAGGGAGTTAGATGAAGTCCTTACTACTCGGGGGATCAAGGGTTATGGCGAGAAAGCAGGAAGGGGGTACTGAAGTTTCATGTTCAGCCATGAACTCATTGAATGGCGGTGCAGGCTAGAAGGGCTGAATGGCCTGCTCCTGCACCTATTTTTCTATGTTTCTATGTTTCTATGTTGTTGATGCCAGTTCGTTAGGTGTATTCCATAAGAAGTTAGATTTGGCCCTTACGGCTAAAGGGATCAGAGGATATGGAGAGAAAGCAGGAAAGGGATACTGAGGTGAATGATCAGCCATGATCTTATTGAATGGTGCTGCAGGTTCGAAGGGCCAAATGGTCTACTCCTGCATCTATTTTCTATGTTTCTATGACTCACCTGCAGGAAACACTTGGACAAAATCAAACTTGGATTTACGGACTATCCAGAACAACCCACAATCGACTATCTTTTTTGACCCTCCAACACATGCACAAGTGGCAAGTGACCCAGCGGTTGTCCACGAAGCAGAACCCATTACCTGCAGTAGCCCAACAGGACCCACCAAGCCCAGCAAGGACAGCTGTGCAGTAGCCCAGCGAGGGCCCAACAAACAACTCACCAAAACCAGCATTTGCACCAAGCCGACCAATCAGGGAAAGGAAGGCCCCAGATCGACTTGCGTTGTAAATACTTACACAATTGACTTTTTGGGGTGGGGGGGGCGGGGGGGAGAAGGAGTATGTAAACCTGTAAATACAATGTCAAACCACCAGAAGGCTTATCCCCTGTAGTCCCAAGGATTTCCACAATCCAAGCAAAGCACCTGTATTTCAGGAGGCCTCACAGACTGGAGAGCCACTCTGAGATCTGTAATAAAGGACTACGGTCACACCTTACTTTGAGCTTGCAGTATTTGGTCTGACTCTTTCTTCAAGACATAACAGTTAGTATGCAGGTACAGCAAGTAATCAGGAAAGCAAATGGAATGTTGGCCTTTATTGCAAGGTGGGGTGTGGGGGGGTGGGGTAAGAGTATAAAAGCAGAGAAGTCCTGCTACAACTGGACAGGGTATTGGTGAGACCACACCTGATGCACTGCATATAGTTTTGGTCTCCGTATTTAAGGAAGGATATAGGTGCATTCGAGGCTGTTCACAGAAGAATCACTCGGTTGATTCCGGAGATGATGGGGTTGACTTATGAAGATCGGTTGAGTAGGTTGGGTCTATACTCATTGGAGTTCAGAAGATTGAGAGGTGATCTTATCGATACATATAAGATGAGCGGGCTGGACAAGATGGATGTTCTACTCATAGGAGAAACTAAAACTAGGGGGCATTGTCTCAGAATAATGGGCCGCCCATTTAAAACTGACTCGAGGAGGAATTTCTTCTAGAGGGTTGTAAATCTGTGGAATTCACTGCACTCGAGAGCTGTGGAGGCTGGGTCTTTGAATATATTCAAGGTGGAGAAAGAGAATTTTGAGCGATAAGGGAATGGGTAGCGGGCAGGGAAGTGGAACTGATTCCATGATCATATCAGCCATAATCTTATTAAATGGCAGAGCAGGCTCGAGGAGAAAATGGCCGACTTCTGCTTAGACAGGAGAGAGAGAGAGAGAGAGAGAGAGAGAGAGAGAGAGAGACTTTTCCCATTGGCAGAAGGGTCAAAAACCAGGACACAGATTTAACGTGATTGACAAAAGAACCAAAGGCGACATGAGGAAACCTTTTTTTAACGCAGCGAGTGGTTAGGATTTGGAATGCATGACCAGAAATGGTGATGGAGGCAAACTGAATCAAAAGGGAATTGGATAATTACCTGAACAAAATAAATTTGCAGGGCTACAGGAAAAGAGCAGGGGAGTGGGACTTGCTAAAGTGCTCTTGCAGAGAGCCGGTACGGGCTCAACAGGCCGAATAGCCTCCTTCATTTGCAGTAACCATTCTGAGATTACAATTGTCCCAGTACTACTGGTAGCGCTTCAACTGGATCTGCACTCTCTAATCCATTGCTCTGCATCCTTTAGAACTTTAGAATTTCTTTAAAAATCCTTTTTTTTTGATAAAAGCGAGTTTGTTGATCCACAGAAACTACAAAATTTCCAATTGTTGCCATAAGAACTTTTCTTAGAGATCACACAGATCATAAGTTATTCCAGTATAGAAATGAAGCGACAATTAAGTTGAAATAACTCCCAACTGAAAGGTTAGGTAACTGAACATTTAAAAAAAAATCAAATTCTAGCTGAAGTTTTAACCAAGTTGAAGGCAATTTCAAACCATGAGGCTGGGTCTGAGTATGAGCAACCAGTCAGGGCAGTGAGCGGCAGAGTCCCACATAATTATATCCTTTAAAAACTTTGTCTACAAAAAATGCCACTGGAGTTCACTGCACTGATCAAATAGTTCTCGGCATGTCCAGTATTAGATGAATTAGAGACATTGAATTCTGCCTTCAAAAAAGGCAAGTACAGATCTCTTCCCATAGGAGAAATCCATCACCTTACCTCCAATTACAATTTTATTATGTCACAAATACAATTCTAGGAACACTTATGGAGCAGTAAATGATTACAATTCAGTAATGGAGGAACTTCATAGTTAATACAAGTTCATTTTTATTGATTATGTCAGCCGCATCAAAAGTAATTTTTCTGGTCTACAGGTAAGAATATCTGACAACTTCTATTCTTTCTGAATCGTCAATTGAATTAATACTGTAATGTTGCTGATGCCATAACAAAAATAGAAGTAGACTAGCAGGAATCAAGTCAGCGGAGCCATCTTAATATTAGGAGCTCTGCTGTTTGAAATAGCAGCATTTCAAGTGGTGAATCAAATTAAAATGATTCTGTCGGTCAATGAAGTCAAGGAAGACAATAAAGTGCAGTAATACAATAAAACAGTCTGTAATCACCGCCACTACTATTTATTTATCATTTTTATTCCCTCATTTTCCATTCATCATATTGCTCCCTCTTTTACTTCACTGCCTTATCATTCTTGCAGTATGTCAAGCATTGATCATCACGGGAGCAAAAGACAGGAATTGAAATCACTCAATTGATGTAGTTTTTAGCCTTTAACTGCTTCAAACATAAAGCTGTACTGGAAACAGGGATATTAATGCAATCTCAATGTAATAAACACCACGAGGGAGGCATCACAGCAGAGCCAGATCCTGCCCTCAGCTAATGCTTGCAATGAATAAATATGCTGGGCGCACTAACAATGACCATTACTATACTTGTTCAAGATGAGATTGTGAAAAGTACAAAGGGGGAACAGCAATCTATTACATAGAATGTAAGCACAGAACCAGACCAGTCAACTGAACGACTACTTGTGGTAGTGAGCGCCACATTCTAATCACTGGTTCCATCTTTGCTATACACCAGAAACAAAATGATGTTCTAAGAGTTGCCCCATATCTTTCGATTAGGCTTCCAGCCTCAACATTGCATTCAACAACTTTACATCATAACCACTGCTCCCATTTTCTCAGATAGCAGATGCTGGTAATGGTCTTGATGCAACCATTTACACCACATCTTGACCCATATTTGGTTTCTTTACTTGTCCCATTTCCACACCTTTTGCCTTGCAGTATCATCCGTTTTGTCATTTCATCTCCCCTGCCCTCCACTGTTTTTCAACTTCTTCCAGTTCGGACGAAAGGGCAAATGCATGGCAGATGCAGTATAATGTGGATAAATGGGAGGTTATCCACTTTGGTGGCAAAAACAGGAAGGCAGATTATCTGAATGGTGACAGGTTAGTAAAAGGGGAGGTGCAATGAGGCCTGGGTGTCAAGGTACAGCAGTCATTGAAAGGAGGCATGCAGGTACAGCAGGCAATAAAGAAAGCAAGTGGCATGTTGACCTTCAAAGCGAGAGGATTTGAGTATTGGAGCAGGGAGATCTTACTGCAGTTGTACAGGGCCTTGAGACCACACCTTGAGTAGTGTGTGCAGTTTTGGTCTCCTAATCTGAGAAAGGACATTCTTGCTATTGAGGGAGTACAGCGAAAGTTCACCAGACTGATTCCTGGGATGGCAGGACTGAGATATGAGGAGAGAATGGATCAACTGGGCCTTTATTCACTGGAGTTTAGAAGGATGAGAGGGGATCTCATTGAAACATATAACATTCGGACAGGATTGGGCTGGTTAGATGCAGAAAGAATGTTCCCCCTGTTGGGAAAGTCCAGAACCAAGGGTCACAGTCTAAGGATAAGGGGTAAGCCATCTAGGATCGAGATGAGGAGAAACTTTTTCACCCAGAGAATTGTGAACCTGTGGAATTCTCTACCACAGAAAGTTGATGAGTCCAGTTCGTTGGATATATTCAAAAGGGAGTTAGATGTGGCACTTACGGCTAAAGGGATCAGGGGGTATGGAGAGAATGCAGGAGTGGGGTACTGAAGTTGCATGATCAGCCATGATCATATTGAACGGTGGTGCAGGCTCGAAGGGCCGAATGGCCTGCTCCTGCACCTATTTTCAATATCTCTATGAAACATCAACTCAGTTTCACACTCCACAGAAGCTGCCTGACCTACCTGAATATTTCCAGCATTTTCAGTTTTTATATTCTTCCTTCCTTTCATCTAAAGTGGATAACCTCACACATCTCAAGCCTTGGTTATCATTGTCAATATTGAAATCCTTCTTGCTATTTTATACAAAAGAAAAAAAATTGGGAGTAAGTGGTTTGTAAATATGACTTGAAAGCTTGCAATTATGGATTCGAAGACAAATCTAGTTCGGTGAAAAACATCTTTGAAAATTATTCACCGATCTGAATTTGTCACCATGATTGGTTTGGTCACCTGAAGGAGTGTTATTTAAGGTGTTAGATGTCACAGATGCCACCCAAGGCTTTCAAAAGCTGCTCAATTTCAGGCCCCACTTGTACAGTGTATGATGGTATATTCGGCGAGAAGTCAAACATTTGAGAGGGTGCAATGAAGGATAATTAAATTGATAGCTACTGTGATATTAGGCATTCAAGTTATGAGAAGGGCCTGCAGAAGCTCGCAATTTTTAGCACAGAAGAAAACTCAGGCTGATCATAGAATGATGCAGCATAGAAACATAGAAAATAGGTGCAGTAGGCCATTCGGCCCTTCGAGCCTGCACCACCATTCAATATGATCCTGGCTGATCATGCAACTTCAGTACCCCATTCCTGCTTTCTCTCCATACCCCTTTGATCCCTTCAGCCGTAAG
This sequence comes from Pristiophorus japonicus, assembly GCF_044704955.1. Taxonomy (NCBI): domain Eukaryota; kingdom Metazoa; phylum Chordata; class Chondrichthyes; family Pristiophoridae; genus Pristiophorus; species Pristiophorus japonicus. The sequence continues at coordinate 30,762,230 of NC_091978.1, forward strand.
GGCCACATCTAACTCCCTTTTGAATATATGTAACGAACTGGCCTCAACAACTTTGTGTGGAGAAATCCACAGGTTCACAATTCTCTGAGGGAAGAAGTTTCTCCTCAGCTCGGTCCTTGGACTGTGACCCTCCTGGTTCTGGACTTTCCCAACATCAGGAACATTCTTCCTGCAGCTAACCTGTCCAATCCTGTCAGAATTTTATATGTTTCTCAGAGATCCCCCCTCATTCTTCTAAATTCCAAATGAAAATAAGCCTAATCGATCCAATCTTTCTTTATATGTCAGTCCTGCCATCCCGGGAATCAGTCTGGTGAACCTTCGCTGCACACCCTCAATAGCAAGAATGTCCTTCCTCAGATTAGGAGATCAAAACTGTTACACATGAAGAATCAGACCAAACACTGAGCTCAAAGTAAAGTGTGACCGTAGTCTTTTATTGCAGGTCTCCAGAGTGCCTCTCCAACCTGTGAGGCCTCCTTAAACATCTGTGCTCCCAAGGGATTATGGGATCCCTTGGGACTCCAGGGGATGAGTCCTCTGGTGGCTGTACAGAGTAAATACAAGTTGACATATATAACAAAAACTGTACACAATATTCAAGGTGTGGCCTCACCAAGACTCTGTGCAACTGCAGTAAGACCTCCCTGCTCCTGCACTCAATTCCTCTCGCTATGAAGGCCAACATGCCATTTTCCTTCTTCACCGCCTGCTGTACCTGCATGCCAACTTTCAATGGCTGATGTACCATGACACCCAGGTCTCGTTGCACCTCCCCTTTTCCTAATCTGTCACCATTCAGATAATATTCTGCCTTCCTGTTTTTGCCACCAAAGTGGATAACCTCACATTTATCAACATTATACTGCATCTGCCATGCATTTTCCCACTCAACTAACACGTCCAACTCACCCTGCAGCCTCTTAGCATCCTCCTCACAGCTCACACTGCCACGCAGCTTAGTATCATCTGCAAACTTGGATATTACATTCAATTCCTTCTTCCAAAATCATTAATGTATATTGTAAATAGCTGGGGTCCCAGTACTGAACCTTGCGGTACCCCACTAGTCACTGCCTGCCATTCTGAAAAGAACCCATTTATTCCTACTCTTTGCTTCCTGTCTGCAAACCAGTTCTCTATCCACATCAATACATGACCCCCAATACCATGTGCTTTAATTTTGCACACCAATCTCTTGTGTGGGACCTTGTCAAAAGCCTTTTGAAAGTCCAAATACACCACATCCACTGGTTCTCTCTTGTCCACTCTACTTGTTACATCCTCAAAAAATTCTAAAAGATTTGTCGAGCATGATTTCCCTTTCATAAATCCATGCTGACTTGGACCGATCCTATCACTGCTTTCCAAATGCGCTGCTATTACATCTTTAATAACTGATTCCAACATTCTCCCCACCACAATGTCAGGCTAACCAGTCTATAATTCCATTTCTCTCTCCCTCCTTTTTAAAAAAAAAGTGGGGTTGCATAAGCTACCCTTCCTGATCCAGATTCTGTAGAATGTTCGAAAATGGCCACCAATGCATCCACTGTTTCTAGGGCCACTTCCTTAAGTACTCTGGGATGCAAACTATCAGGCCCTGGGGATTTATTAGTCTTCAATCCCATCAATTTCCCCAACACAATTTCTTGACTAAAGGGTTTCCTTCAGTTCCTCCTTCTCTCGGTCCCCTAGTATTTCCGGAAGGTTATTTGGTTCTGTCTTCACGAAGGAAGACACAAAGTATTTCTTCAAAAGGTCTGCCATTTCATTATTCCCCATTATAAATTCACCTGATTCTGACTGCAAGGGACCCACATTTGTCTTCACTAATCTTTTTCTCTTCACATATCTATAGAAGCTTTTGCAGTCAATTTTTATGTTCCATGCAAGCTTACTCTCATCCTCCATTTTCCCCCTCCTAATTAAACCCTTTGTCCTCCTCTGCTATATTCTAAATTTCTCCCAGTCCTCAAGTTTGCTGCTTTTTCTGGCCAATTTATATGCCTCTTCCTTGGATTTAACACTATCCCCAATTTCCCTTGTTAGCCACAGTTGAGCCATCTTCCCAGTTTTATTTTTACTCCAGACAGGGATGTACAATTGTTGAATTTCATCCATGTGATCTTTAAATGTCTGCCATTGCCTATCTTCCGTCAACCCTTCAAGTATCATTCACTTGTCTATCCTAGCCAATTCATCAATTCATGTCTATCATTGAAGTTACCTTTAAGTTCAGGACCCTAGTCTCTGAATTAACTGTCACTCTCCATCTTGAAGAATTCTACCATATTATGGTCACTCTTCCCCCAAGGGGCCTCACACAACAAGATTGCTAATTAATCCTCTCTCATTACACATCACCCAGTCTAGGATGGCTCTCTAGTTGGTTCCTCGACATATTGGTCTAGAAAACCATCCCTTATACACTCCAGAAAATCCTCCTCCACCGTATTGCTACCAGTTTGGTTGGCCCAAAAAAGTCACCTGCTGTACCTTTATTGCACGCATCCCTAATTTCTTGATTGATGCTGTCCCCGACCTCACAACTACTGTTTGGTGGTCTGTGCACAACTCCCACTAGCGTTTTCTGCCCTTTGGTGTTCCGCAGCTCTACCCATACAGATTCCACATCAACCAAGCTAATGTCCTTCCTTACTGTTGCATTAATCTCCTCTTTAACCAGCAACCCTACCCCACCTCCTTGGCCTTCCTAAATATTGAATACCCTTGGATGTCGAGTTCCCAGCCTTGGTCACCCTGGAGCTATGTCTCCGTAATCCCAATTACATCATATCCGTTAACAGCTGTATGCGCAGTTAATTCATTCACCTTATTACAAATGTGCCTCGCATTGAGACACAGAACCTTCAGGCTTTTTTTTTTTTTAAAAACACTTTGTCCTTTTAGAATTATGTTGTAATGTGGCCCTTTTTGATTTTGCCTTTGATTTCTCTGCCCTCCACTTTTACTTATCTCCTTTCTACCTTTTGCTTCTGCCCCCATTTTACTTCCCTCTGTCTCTGCATAGATTCCCATCCCCCTGCCAGATTAGTTTAAACCCTCCCCAACAGCACTAGCAAACGCTCCCCCTAGGACATAGGTTCCGGTTCTGCCCAGGTGAAGACTGTCTGGTTTGTACTGGTCCCACCTCCCCCAGAACCGGTTCCAATGGAGGAGATATTAGGATGAGTAAAAGCTTGATCAGTGGTGGGTTTTAAGGAGTGACTTAAACAAGAGATGGGGAGGTATAGATTTGGGAAAGAATTCCAGAATATAGGGTCTAAACGGATGAAGGCACAGCGGCCAATAGTGTGACAAAGGTAGTGGGGTGTTCACAAGAGGCCACAGCTGGAGGAATGCAGAGTTCTCAGAGGACTGTAGGGCTGCAGGAGGTTACAGTGATAGGGAGGGGCAAGGCCATAAGATTTAAACATAAGGATGAGAATTTTAAATGAGGCATTGGGAGACAGAGCTAATACAACTCAGCACGTAGGGTGATGGGTGGGTAACATTGGTGTGGGACAGAATACAGGCAGTAAGAGTTGTAGATAGCTGGGTTTTATGAAGGGTGGAGAGCAGAAGACCAGCCACGAGAGCATTGAAATAGTTGAGTCTGGAGGTGACAAAGGCATAGATGAGCGTTTCAACCGCAGATGGGAGTCGTCAGGGGCAGAGGTGGGCGATCATCGTCATGGAGAGGATAGGTCAGAAGCTCAGATCGGGGTCAAATAGGATGTTGAGGTTACGAACAGTCTGTTTCAACCAGAGACAATGGCCAGGGAGGGGACACAATAGAATCAATGGCAAGGTTATAGATCTTGTAGCAAGGGGCAAAGACAATAGCTTTGGTCTTCCCATTGTTTAACTAGGGGAAATTATGGCTCATCCAGGACTGAATGTCATGAGAAGTCTGACAGTAATGAGGTTAAAAAAAATAATAATTTTTTCCAATCATTTATACATTAAAAGAAACATTATTTGTAGCCTCTTTAAAACATTTAAAGTTGTTTTACAAAAATTTGTCAAATGCCATTTTAATTAATTTAAATGTAATTTAAAAAAAAATGTATTTCATGTGTAGATGTATTTTTGGGGATATTCCCATTCATGCTTATGGAGTTTCTGTACATACGGAATCCTCGTAAGCATGAATGGGTATTCCCTTCTTTTATTGGTCGGACTGGCCTACGTGATCCCAGGAGCATTTCAAACTGCATGCGCCTGTGGGATACTTGGGCCTCTACCCGCGGGGATCCTGGAGGCGCCCAGGACTGCAAATCTCGGAACCTCCCAGACCATCAGGGTACACAGGCATTTTATTTGCAGATCGGAGGCATTTCCCCATGGGAAGCCTCTGACTGCAAATTCAGGGCCGATAGCTTTGGTCTTCTCATTGCTTAACTAGAGTAAATTGTGGCTCCTTCAGGACTGAATGTCGTACAAGCAGACTGACAACAGAGGTAGTGGGGAGATTGAGAGAGGTGATAAAAAGGTAAAGCTGGATGTCGTCCATGTGCACATGAAAGCTGACTTCATGTCTTCGGCTGATATTGCTAAAGGGTTGCAGGTAGACCAAGGATAGATCACTGGGGAATTCCAGATGTAACTGTGTGGGCGCAGGTAGTGAAGCCATTGCTGGAGATGATCGGCTAGGATGAGAGGAGGGTGGTCTGGTCCAGTGTGTCAAATGAGATAGAGGAGGAATAGTGCACTGCAGTCACAATTATTTCTCCCTTGGATAGTACTTTCTCCCAGTAAAAGATTACTCAAAAATATTTGTGAATCATTTGGATGCGAAGGCCTGGGAGAGGGTGCAGAAAAGATTGACAAGAATGGTTCCAGGAATGAGGGACTTCAGTTACATGGATAGACTAGAGGACCTCAGGTTACTGCACAAGACAAAAGATCATGGGGTTCGGGGTAATATAGTAGCATGGATATAGAGGATTGGCTAACTAACAAAACAGAGCAGGGATAAATGGTTAATTTTCTGGTTGGCAACCAGTAACTAATGAGATGCCGCAGGGATCAGTGCTGGGACCCCAACTAGTTACAATCTATATTAACGACTTGGAAGAAGGGACTGAGCATAACGTAGCCAAGTTTGCTGACGATACAAAGATGGGAGGAAAAGCAATGTGTGAGGACAAAAAATCTGCAAAAAGGACAGACAGCTAAGTGAGTGGGCAAATATTTGGCAGATGGAGTATAATGTTGGAAAGTGTGAGGTCATGCACTTGGGCAGAAAAAAAAAATCAAAGAGCAAGTTATTATTTAAATGAAGATTGCAAAGTGCCGTAGTACAGCGGGACCTGGGGGTACTTGTGCATGAAACACAAAAGGATAGTATGCAAATACAGCAAGTGATCAGGAAGGCCAATGGTATCTTGGCCTTTATTGCAAAGGGAATGGAGTATAAAAGCAGGTAAGTCTTACTACAGCTATATAAAGGTATTGGGGAGGCATCACATGAAATACCGCGTGCAGTTTTGGTTTCCATATTTACGAAAGGGTATAGTTGCTTTGGAGGCAGTTCAGAGAAGGTTCACCAAGTTGATTCAGGGATGAGGGGGTTGACTTATGAGGAAAGGTTGAGTAGGTTGGGCCTCTACTCATTGGAATTCAGAAGAATGAGAGGTGATCTTATTGAAATGTTTAAGATTATGAGGGCGCTTGACAAGGTGGGTGCAGAGAGGATGTTTCCACTGATGGGGGAGACTAGAACGAGAGGGCATGATCTTAGAATAAGGGGCCGCCCATTTAAAACAGAGGAGGAGAAATTTCTTCTGAGGGTTGTAAATCTGTGGAATTCGCTGCCTCAGAGCTGTGGAAGCTGGGACGGTGACTAAATTTAAGACAGAAATAGACAGTTTCTTCAACGATAAGGGATTAAGGGATTATGGGGAGCAGGTGAGGCAGTGGATCCATGATCAGATCAGCCAGGATCTTATTGAATGGTGGAGCAGGCTCGAGGGGCCGTATGGCCTACTCCTGTTCCTATTTCGTATATTCTTATGTATGACCTTGAGCTCCTTACAGCCAAGAAGATTGAGAGGAGATTTGATAGAGGTATTCAAAATCATGAGGGATCTGGACAGAAACTGTTCCCATTGGCAGAAGGATCGAGAACCAGAGGACAGAGGTTTAAGGTGTTTAGCAAAAGAAAAGAAAAAAAAATTGTTACACAGCAAGTGATTAGGATCTGGAATGCACTGCCTGAAAGTGTGGTAGAGGCAGACTCAATCATTTCTTTCAGAGGAGAGTTGGATAAGTACTTGAAAGAAAAGAAATTGCAGGGCTATGAGTATAGGGCGGTGGAGTGGGACTAGCTGAGGTGCCCTTGCAAACAGCCGGCATGGGCTCGAGGGACCGAATGGAATTTTTCCATGCTGCAACCATTCTATGATTCTCGGCACAAGCCTAGTTGCTACGAATTCTCACCAAGCCAGATTACTGTATTACACCACACTCAAGGTTGACAAGTTCCAAATTCATTCCTTTAAGTAAATCTAGCTAGTTAAAGAGATAGAACACAAAGTGTTATGTCCTTACACTCTACTGTAAATCAACATGAGGCACATACTGGAGACAAGGTCACTTTATGACCTGTACCTTTATTCACAGGACCAAGAAGTGATGACCCTGCGTGGGACCTCCCTTTCTATACCTCGATGATCAGGTGAGGAGTATCTCCCACAAGTTCACCCAGTGGTCAAGGTGTGCATTTCTTCGGTGTATACAGTATGCAGTGTTGTTCCATGAAGGTTACAGTTACATAAAGATTATATACATGACATCACCTCCCTCCCAACGTCTTTGGGTCAAAGATTGAGGCTTTCAGGTGGTCGACACTCTCTCATGGAGCGCCGCAGTTGGGGCTCTGGTTGTTGAGCCTTGGCATGCGTCTGTCACCTGTGGTGATTCCGGCTTGTCTGGGCTGGGCGCAGGGACTGTGCATGCTGCTGAAGGTTCTTGTTGCTCGTTCACTGGCAGTGGTGTGGGCAGCATCTCATGATTTTCCTCAGGTTCCTCAGTGTCCATGCTGAACCTTTTTTTTTCCCACTTGGTCCAGATGCTTGCGGCATATCTGTCCATTGTTAAGTCTGACCACTATGACCCTATTCCCTTCTTTCCTAATTACAGTACCCTCAAGCCACTTGGGTCCCAAAGTGTGATTAACAAATACAGGGTCATCGATTTCTATACATCTCCCCTTTGAGTTACGGTCATGGCACTCATTTTGGGACTGGCTCTTGCCCTCAACAATGTCTGACAGATCTGGATGAATGAGGGACAGCCGAGTTTTCAGTGTATGTTTCACGCTGGCGGGACTCCCGTGAGCGAATGTGGTCGGGACATATCGGCCAGCAGGAGGCGCAATAGGCAGCATTGAAGGGAGGATCCTTGAATCCAGAGCATGCCTTGTTTTATGATTTGGACCGCACGTTCCGCCCGGCCATTGGAAGCCGGCTTGAACGGTGCTGTCCTGACATGTTTGATGCCATTACCCGACATGAACTCCCGGAATTCATAGCTAGTGAAGCATGGGCCGTTGTCGCTAACCAGGATGTCCGGCAAGCCGTGGGTCGCAAAGACCGCACGCCGACTCTCCACTGTGGTGAATGTCGTGCACGAATTCAACATGATGCACTCGATCCATTTCGAGTACGCATCAACAACAATGAGGAACATTTTCCCCCATGAACGGGCCCGTGTAGTCTATGTGAATACGTGACCATGGCTTGGTGGGCCAGGGCCACTGGCTGAGTGGGGCCTCCCTGGGGGCATTGCCTTGCTGGGCACATGTCGTGCACCTGCAAACAGTGTTCCAGGTCTGCATCAATTCCCGGCCACCATACATGTGACCGGGCAATGGCCTTCATTTGCACAATGCCTGGGTGCTCACTGGATTCCCTGATAAATGCTTCCCTTCTCTTCTGGGGCATGACTACCTGGCTGCCCCATAGTAGGCAGTCGGCTTGGAAACGGTCTGACCTCTTCAGGACATGCTCTATGTGCGGGTGCCCAATCCCCAATCAGGACACATTTCTTAATCAAGGATAGGAGGGGATCTCTGTTTGTCCAGGTTTTGATCTGGTGGGCTGTGATGGGGAGCCTGCGCTGTCGAAAGCATCAACAGCCATGACCATCTCCGCGCTTTGCTCCGCTGCCCCCTCAGTGGTGGCCAGTGGAAGCCTGCTGAGCGCGTGCCGTATGGTGTAGTCATACGCAGCCATTGTGAGAGCCCATCGCTGTATGCGAGCTGACGCATTTGCATTGACAGCTTTGCTGTCGGACAACAGGGATGTTAACAGCTTATGGTCCGTTTCTAACTTTAACCTTCTGCCAAAAAGGTACTGGTGCATCTTTTTCACCCCGTAGACACATGCGAGTGTTTCCTTTTCAACCATCCCATATCCCCTTTCTGCTTGGGAGAGCAACCTAGAAGCATAAGCCACAGTTTGGAGTTGACCCACATCATTACTCTGCTGCAACACGCACCCAACCCCATAGGATGATGCATCGCATGTCAAAACCAATTTCTTACAGGGGTTGTACAGCGTCAACAGCTTATTAGAACAAAGCAGGTACCGCGTTCCCGACAGTCCCCCCAAACCAATCGCAACCCTTACACAGGAGCACGTGTAGCAGCTCCAACAATGTGCTTAAGTTCGGCAGAAAGTTCCCGAAATAGTTCAATAGTCCCAGAAATGAACACAACTCCGATGTGTTGCCGGGCCTGGGCACGTGACGGATTGCCTCAGTTTTGGATTCGGTAGGCCAGATCCCGTCTATGGCAACCCTCCTGCCCAAAAGCTCGACCTCTGGGGCCAAAAACACACACTTGGACTTCTTTAGTCGCAGGCCTACCTGGTCCAGTCAGCGTAGCACCTCCTCCAGGTTGTGGAGGTGTTCCTTGGTGTCTCAATCAGTGATAAGGATGTCGTCCTGAAATACGATTGTTCCGGGGATAGATTTGAGCAGGCTTTCCATGTTCCTTGAAAGATAGCGGCTGCTGAACGAATGCCAAACGGACACCGGTTGTAAACAACCAGACCCTTGTGCGTCAGTAGCTTGGATTTGCGGCCAGTTCTTGGGTCATATAGGCCGAAGTGAGGTCCAACTTGGTGAACAGCTTGCCGCCTGCCAGCGTGGCAAAAATATCCTCTGCTCTCAGAAGCAGGTATTGTTCTTGTAGTGACACTCAATTGATAGTGGCCTTGTAGTCGCCACAGATCCTGACCGAGCCATCAGTTTTTAAGGACAGGGACGATGGGGCTTGGCCAGTCGTTGAATTCAATGGGCGAAATTATGCCCTCTCTTAGCAACCTGTCCAAATCACACAATTTTCTCCCGCATCACATACGGCACAGCTCTGGCTTTATGGTGCACTGGTGTGGTGTCCGGCGTGATGCGTATCACTACTTTGGTAACTTTGAAAGTACTGACACAAGGTTGAAATAGTAGGACCTGTGAGTATGAACTTCGTTCCACAGATGAAATGGCGTGCACATCCCCCCATTTCCAGTTCATCTCGGCTAGCCAGCACCTCTCCAAAAGTGCGGGACCATTTCCCGGGACAATCCAGAGTGGCAGCCAGTTCTCTGATCCATTATGTGTGACCACCAACATTGCACTGCCTAGCACTGGGATGATCTCTGGTGTACGTCCGTAATTGTGTTTCAATGTGTTCTATTTTGGGTCTGCTAGCTCTGAGTGGCCATAGTTTCTCGAACTGTTGGACACTCATAAGTGACTGGCTGGCTCCTGTGTCCAGCCAAATGCGTACTGGGATGCCGTTTAACAGTACTCTCATCATAGGTGGCATCTTTGTGTATGAGCTGTGGATGTTTGCCACATGAACCCGCTGAACTTCAGCGTCCATTGCTGTGTCCCAAGCATAACCCTGCCTTGCAGACCCCTCTTGTAGTTCATCCGCTTTGTAAACCAGCCTCGCTGCGGGCTTCCTGCACATTCTGGCTAAATGTTCACTGAAGTTACAATTTCTGCAGATAAATTGTTGAAACCTACAGGTTTTCGCAGCATGTCTGCCCCCGCACCTCTAGCATGAGCTGAGATTGTTGTGAACAAAAGAGCTGTTACCAGGCATTCCTCTCGGATTGTCTCTTTGATTACTCTTGAGCACTCTGTTAGTGGGTGTCAATGGCCCCATCCCAGGATGCATTGTCCCCGGTGATGGTGTAAATGTTCGTTCAACCTGCCATTGTCTCTGTTGAGGACCCACCAGAGAGTCTGTTACTGCCTGGTTGGTGGCGAATTGCCCTTGACTGCCTGCGGGGTTCTGAGTCGTGTTTACCATGTTAACTCCCTACTCCATCGCCACGTTGGGAGCAGAGTTGCGCGCGTATATGATCTTGGTTTCCTCCTCCCCCGCCATGAAGGTTTGAGCCATCAATGCCGCTGCTTCCAAGGTCAAATCCTTGGTCTCAATTAGCTTCCTAAAGATCCTGGCATGACCAATGCCCTCAATGAAGAAAATCCCGTAACATCTCCCCCCTGCAGGCGTCTGTGAACTTAGAGGCTGGCCAAGCGCTGAAGGTCCGCAACAAAGTTAGGTATGCTCTGCCCTTCCCGACGTCAGTGCGTATAGAATCTGTGTCGGGCCATGTGTATACTGCTCGCCGGTTTGAGGTGCTCACCGATCAGTTTGCTGAGCTCCTCAAAAGGTCTTGTCCGCCGGCTTCTCGGGTGCGAGCAGGTCTTTCATCAGCGCATAAGTCTTCGGTCCACAGCTGGTCAGTAGATGTGCCCTTCGCTTGTCAGCCGCTGCTGCTCCCAGCCAGTCCTTCGTGACAAAGCTCTGCTGGAGCCTCTCAACGAAATTGTCCCAGTCCTCACCAACACAGTATCGTTCCTCTGTGCTACCGGTAGCCATTCTCGTGCATCGTTGATTCCCGTTTCTCGTCACCAAATGTTATGTCCTTACACTCTACTGTAAATCAACACGAGGCACATACTGGAGACAAGGTCACTATGACCTGTACCTTTATTCACAGGACCAAGGAGTGATGACCCTGCATGGGACCTCCCTTTATATAACTCGATGACCAGGTGAGGAGTGTCTCCCACAAGTTCACCCACTGTGGTCAACATGTGCATTTCTTAGGTGTATAGTGTACAGGTTGTTACATAAAGATTACATACATGACACAAAACAGCACACACCTAAATAAGACAGTAGTAAATGGGTAGAAAAGAAAAATCACATTACAATCTGCTCTGACAACAGTGAATGTTAATGGGCGCAATTATCCCGGGTCATTGGCGCCTTTTTTTGGCACGTGCCATTTTTCTGGCATAATTATATAACTCAAAGTTTCCCCCTGGAATCTGCGCCAGTGTAACTGGTTTAGTTACGATTTTTCTACGTTCGTTTTTTTTGACGTCATGGGGCCATTCCACAGTTTGACCCCAAATTTTTTATCCTAGGTCAGCGTATCTGGCCACTACCAAAATACCTTCTGCTGAGTTAACAGAAAGCAGCACACATTTAAAAAAAAAAATCGGTGCTAAATCGGTTTTTCATCAGTTTTTGGAGGGAGTCTCAAACACTTGAAATATCCATAATAAAGTCCAACTTTTTTTTTTTAAAACCTTCAACATGGAAATTTCTTGGATTTTTGAAGTTTTTAATTTTTTTTTTTTAAATTGACACGCCACCACTGAACATCTTCAAGCAAAGCTGGGGGTCATAGCGTCGGCCATCAGAATCGCTCTACGCTCAGGCTCGGCTGGAAAACAAGCCCAGGTGGGGGGAGGTGACGATCAGAAGGCTTCTGCAGTGAGCCCGGGGAGAGAGGTGGCGACTGGAAGGCTTCTGCACGGAGCTCGGGAGGGAGGTGACGATCGGAAGGCTGCTGCACCATGCACAAGACTGCAATGAGTTTGGGGGATGGGGAGGAAAGAAAGAGAGAGAGAGAGAGAGAGAGAGAGAGAGAGAGAGAGAGAGAGAGAGAGAGAGAGAGAGAGAGAGAGAGAGAGAGAGAGAGAAAGAAAAGGGGAGAAGTCACAAGACTGCAATTATTTGGGGGGAGAGAGAAGTCACAAGACTGCAATTAGTTTGGGGGGAGGGAGGCGGTTGGAGAGGGAGAAGTCCCAAGACCTGGGTGCGGTTCATCCATACAGACCTTGGGGAAAAAGAAGAACGAACCTGTCCTGCCTGCCTTCCTGCTGTTTTGAGTTTCTTGCAAAGATGAAATTTAACTATGGGGACAATACTGACAATACCATACCTTGTGCAAGCCTTATGCATCATGGTGCTACGTAGGAGACAATTGATTCAACGTTATCGCATGAGAAACATCAGAGCCCGTAGGGTACTGGGTAGGAGGCCTTATCCACGTTCGGTATATAAAGACAGGCATTCATACCTGCATCTGAGTGATGCAGACTGTGTCAGAAGGCTGCGTTTCCACAAAAGTTGTAACGTAGATCTGTGAACTGGTGAAAGCAGATCTGCAACCTAGAAGTGTCAGGAGGACTGCTTTATCAGCTGAAGTGAAAATTACAGTTGCCATTTCATTCTGTGGCTCCGGATGGTTTCAAACTACAACTGGGGATGTGTGCGCCATCTCTCAACACGCGACACATGTCTGCATTCGGCAGGTGACAGCTGCAGTATAAGCATGAAGGAATGACTACATAAAGTTCTCCATGACTGCCCAAGCAATGCATGACAAGGTTGTGGGCTTCGCCAGGATTTCTGGCTTCCCAAAAGTTCAGGGCTGCATTGATTGCAGCTGCATCACCTTGAGGATTCAGAGATGTACAGAAAGAGAAAAGGCTTCCACTCCATTAATGTACAGCTCTATGTGTGACGACATGCATCACATCATGTCAGTCAATGCAAGATACCTTGGGAGAACCCATGATGCGTTCATCCTACGCGAGAGCTTTATATCTGCCATGTTTCAGCATCAGCCAGAAGGGCAGAGCTGACTACTGGGAGACAAAGGGTATGGCCTCGCCACCTGGCTCATGATGCCTCTACGCATAACCCAGACGGAAGCTGACCAGGAATACAACAGGTCACACATTGCGACATGCATAGAGAGGACCAGTGGCATCTTGAAACAGCGTTTGCGATGCTTGGACCATTCTGGAGGCTGCTTGCTATACTCCCGAGATTGTCGGTCAGTTCACTGTTGTGCTGCATGCCTTAGCCATCAAGAGGCAGCAGCAGCTGGTAGGAGAAGACCGACCTGTGGTGAGAGTGGCTGATGATAATGATGATGATGATGCAGATGACGAGCAGGACAAGGATGAGGAAGAGGAAGCAATGAAAGTACCTGAACCCAAAGCACGACAGCGAAGGAGGGTGAGCCATCGCGCCCCTTTAACGATTGCTCGAGCCTTACGTCAGCAGCTCATTGGTGAATGCTTTGCTGCCTGAAGGCTCAGCGACAACTAGTCCACATGGACCATGTTTACTGTTTGGACCTGTTCCGTAATGTTGTGTTGATGGAACAAATAATGGAAACGATTCAGATTTAATGTAAAATATATTTTATTCAAAAGTTTAACAGTTCTTTGCACTTAACTTTAATAAAATTATTCTTGATCAAACTTTAAAGTCTTCAGTTCCGATCACTTACAAAGTCAAACTTGTAAATTTACATAACTTACAAAAATCTTTTAATTTGCAAACAGTTACAACAGTAACAATAATAATAACAGCAGCAAAGAAAGGCTGCACCCATCTCTCCTCCACTTGGTCTAAGACTGCGCGCCGCGTTTGTTCTTGATGACTTCACCACCTCTGCCCGCAGGCGGTGGTGCAGTTTCTGGGTTTGCGACTAAGCTTATTCTTTAAGTTCTCAGGTAGTGCACACCTGTTTTGGGGGGGGGTGCCTGGAGAGCCCTGGTGTGAGGATTCGAGTGGCAGTTGATTCTGTCAATGGGCACAGGGCCTGGGCATGTTCCCTTATTGCAGTAGCTCACTCCAACATGCCTTCCTTCATGTTGCCCGAGAGTGTTTCAACTATGTGATATTCCCTCCCTGATGTTCACTGACAGCGCATCAGCTACCTATGACATTCCCTCCCTCATGGTCATGGACATGGTTTAAACTGACAGATATTCCCTCACTCATGGTCCCGGATATCGTTCCCATTTCTCGTGAGATTGCTGTTACTTCTCCCGACAGTCTCGTTACCTCATCACCCACCCCACTGATGATGTCCAGGAGTGAACGTGCAAGGTCAATTGCTCTCCCCACTCATTGCCATCATCTGAACCACATCCGTTAGGTCGTGTACCTCAGGAGAGTGTGGTCAAGCAGTGCTTGCACCCCACTACTGTGACCTACAGCCTCAGAAGGTTGTGCCTCGCTGCACCACATCACTGGAACCCGCAGCCTTGGAAGGTGGGGCCCTGGGTGTGCCTTGCTGCATCCCACCTCTGGGACCCGCAGCCTCGGACATTAAGAAACCATGGAATGTCCCGCCAACACTCAAACCACTAGTAACAGAAGGGGCTGGCACCTCAATGGGCGGCACTTGCACCTCCACCAAAGTCAGTAAAACAGTGGGAGCTTCATCCATTTCCATCCCCTCCCCTTCACCCCCATGCTCTTGGTCTGAAGGGTAGGATTGGAAGATGTTCTCTTCAGGCTTGTCCTCGTCTGAATCTTCTTCTGCATTGTCAGGGTTGGCATCAAGTTCTGCAAAATAGAACTGAAAAATGGCTAGCAGCAGGGGAGGAGGCAGGGTGGGTGGCATGAGTAGAATCACAGAGTGCAGGCAGCAGGCTGATTTGAAGGACCACGATGAATGATAGCACATTGCATCAACCGAAGCGTAGCTGACAGAGACATCCCCAGGAACCAAAATATGGCTAGCCCGAGCAGTTTAGCAAAGCCAGCCTGTGAAATGTGTAGGACTTGCCTTCTCCCTTGAGCGTGGGCCCAGCTTGTGTAGTGGTGGTTGCTTTTCTCCAGGCAGCAACCTTCTCTTCCAAGGTTGTCAGTGGCTGCAGATTTGCCGGGCCTCCTCTTGTTCAAGTTCTTTCCTTATTATGTGCCACCTTCTTCTGCAAAGATGAAAATGCAACTTTTTAGAGAGGGCATCTTTCTGCTGGATGGGACTTATACAGGTGGTGACATGTACAATTGCAATTCTATTGAATAAATGAAAATATTACTTACACTAACTTCTTGACCAAGGTCCTGCCGCTTCTTTTTACACTGGCCTCCAGATCTCGTGGTGGTCAAAATTGCGCAGTAATCTTCTGCAACTTTGTTCCTGCGTTTCTTCATTTCTTTGGGTGGAACTTTTATGTGACCTCTGCTGGTGTCCAGCACCTGCCATCTGCTCTCATTTACAGTAACGAGTGCCTCCACTTCATCCTGTAAGAAATTCTTGGTCCTGGCACTGCGTTGCATCTTGTATTGCTGCAGATCCGATTTTTCTAATGCTCACAGCACTTCTCACATAACTGGCTCTTGTAAAAATGGCCGACTGCCAACCTGGAGCTGTACTGCGCATGCGCGTCCATTGAAATAATGCCAAAAATGTATTTTTTTTGTCGCGCATGCGAAGAAGATGGGGCATCATTTTTTGGCGCAGACAGCAGGCTCCAGCCCCGAGGTGACTGGACACTCTGCGCAGCGCCAAGTTTGAATTATACATTGGAAAACTTTGACAAAATATTTCTGGCCTAGAAAAACTGGCGTAACTCTGGCAATATGCCAGAAAAAAAGGCTTGGCCAAAATTCAGCCCACTTTCATGAGTTTGCAACATACAGCACTCGTTTTTGGTTTATTTTTGCCCAGAACCACTCTAACTTCCATGCTTTTGTAGTTCAGTCTCTGTTTCTCTCTAGTCTCAAAGCACAACTACTTAAATGATCCATTAGCCTTTGAAGTACTTCAAATATATATTAATGGCTCAAAATTTCCTGACAGTCCGATTAACTGCTTGAATGATGCACAGATGGGTGTCTTCTACACCAAGTGGTCTTCGACACAGATGCGTGTCTTCCAGTAAAAGATTCTCTCGGAATGAGTGATCACAGTATGGCAGAGTAAAAGATCCTCTCGGAATGAGTGATCACAGTATGGTTAAATTTGTAATACAGATTGAGGGTGAGGAAGTAGTGTCTCAAACGAGCATGCTATGCTTAAACAAAGGGGACAACAGTGGGATGAGGGCAGAATTGGCTAAAGTAGACTGGGAACACAGACTAAACGGTGGCACAATTGAGGAACCGTGGAGGACTTTTAAGGAGCTCTTTTAGTGCTCAACAAAAATATATTCCAGTGAAAAAGAAGGGCGGTAAGAGAAGAGATAACCAGCCGTGGATAACAAGGAAATAAAGGAGAGTATCAAATTAAAAACCAATGCGTATAAGGTGGCCAAGGTTAGTGGGAAACTAGAAGATTGGGAGAATTTTAAATAACAGCAAAGAATGACTAAGAAAGCAATAAAGAAAGGAAAGATAGATTACGAAAGTAAACTTGCGCAAAACATAACAGATAGTAAAAGCCATTACCGACACATAAAACAGAAAAAAGAGTGATTAAAGTAAATGTTGGTCCCTTAGATGAGATGGGGGATTTAATAATGGGAAATGTGGAAGTGGCTGAGACCTTAAACAATTATATTGCTTCGGTCTTCACAGTGGAAGGCGCAAAAACCATGCCAAAAACTGCTGGTCACGGGAATGTGGGAAGGGAGGACCTTGAGACAATCACTATCACTAGGGGGGGTAGTGCTGGACAGGCTAATGGGACTCAAGGTAGACAAGTCCCCTGATCCTGATGAAATGCATCCCAGAGTATTGAGAGATGGCAGAAGTTATAGCAGATGTATTCGTTATAATCTCCCAAAATTCTCTGGACTCTGGGGAGGTACGAGTGGATTGGAAAGCAGCTAATGTAACACCTCTGTTTAAAAAAAGGGGGCAGACAAAAGGCAGGTAACTATGGGCCGGTTAGTTTAACATCTGTAGTGGGGAAAATGCTTGAAGCTATCATTAAGAAATAGCGGGACATCGAGATAGGAATAGTGCAATCAAGCAGACGCAACATGGATTCATGAAGGGGAAATCATGTTTAACTAATTTACTGGAATTCTTTGAGGATGTAACGAGCATGGTGGATAGGGGTGTACCAATGGATGTGGTGTATTTAGATTTCCAAAAGGCATTCGATAAGGTGCCACACAAAAGGTTACTGCAGAAGATAAAGGTGCGCGGAGTCAGAGGAAATGTATTAGTATGGATAGAGAATTGGCTGCCAAACAGAAGGCAGAGAGTCGGGATAAATGGGTCTTTTTCAGGTTGGAAATCGGTGGTTAGTGGTGTGCCACAGGGATCGGTGCTGGGACCACAACTGTTTACAATATACATAGATGACCTGGAAGAGGGGACGGAGTGTAGTGTAACAAAATTTGCAGATGACACAAAGATTAGTGGGAAAGCGGATTGTGTAGAGGACACAGAGGCTGCAAAGAGATTTAGATAGGTTAAGCGAATGGGCTAAGGTTTGGCAGATGGAATACATTGTCGGAAAATGGTCATCCACCTTGGGGAAAAAAAAAAAACAGTAAACAGGAATATTATTTGAATGGGGAGAAATTACAACATGCTGTGCTGCAGAGGGACCTGGGGGTCCTTATGCATGAAACTGAGTCTACCTGCAAAACATAAAACATGTATCCGTGCCACCCGACCTGGATGACACACCAGACATTTACAAGGCCTTTTTCTTTTTTCTTTTTTGTTCTTTTTTTTTTTTGGGCACTAAAATCAAATTTTTTCCTTTTTCCAGTGCCCCCTATAAAAGGAGAGGGGGACACTAAAAGCACCGGCAATTAAAACAAATTAAACTTTAAAACGTAAACTCAAATTAAAATTTGGTTGCCGGGCGTGATGATGCACTCCAGTCCCTCCGGTGCCCACCTCTCGCGGAAGGCCGCGAGCGTACCGGTGGACACCGCGTGCTCCATCTCCAAGGACACCCTGGACCGGATGTAAGAGCGGAAGAGAGGCAGGCAGTCAGGTTGAACGACCCCCTCGACCGCCCGCTGCCTGGACCGGCTGATGGCACCCTTGGCCGTGCCCAGCAGTCCTACGAGGAGGTCTTCGGTCCTACCCGCTCCCCTCCGCACAGGGTGCCCAAAGATCAGGAGAGTGGGACTGAAGTGCAGCCAGAATTTCAGGAGCAGACCTTCAAATAATGGAACAGTGGCTGCAACCTCGTGCACTCAATAAAAACATGGAACACGGACTCCTCCAGACCGCAGAAATTGCAGGCGGCCTGGGAGTCCGTGAACCGGCTTAAAAATTTATTGCACGGCACTGCTCCGTGCACCACCCTCCAGGCCAAGTCCCCGATGAATAGTGGGAGGACCCCTGCGTAGAGTGCCCTCCATCGGGGATCCCCGCCTCCTCCGGACGGCAAGATGGTACGCCATGGCGTGTCCGGACGGCCGGCGAGGATGGCAAAGTTGAGAGTGTGCAGGAGCAGCCCGTACAGGAAACCCCTCCGCGCGGAACTGAAAGGCACGGAGGGGATTTCCCCGAGGCGGCTCAAGTTGTGAGGCGCCGGCCCCCGAGGGAGGTTCCGGGGTTTGGCGCCGATGAGGAATTCCGTCCGGACGGGGGTCAGTTCGGACGGGATCTCCCCACGTGCTTGAGCCTCCTCGCTGCACCTAACAGAGTCAGGGCCCAGAGCTGTTTTTAGCGACTCGATGGCATCGGCCGCGTGGCGGACATTGGCAGAGTTTAGGCGCCGCGCCAGCGTGTCTGGCGCCATCCAGCCCGCTCCTCCGCCATCGAGCAGGTCCCTGACCCTGGTCACCTCACCAGCCACAGCCCTCTCTTCCGACCGCCACATAAAACCTCGGCCGTGGAGGTACGGATTCCCGAGCAGCGGCTCCTGCAGGACGGCCGCCACTCCAGCCGGTGGAGAGCTGCGCTTGGTGGAGACTTTGTTCCAGACCCTAATGAGTTCCCTGTAAAAGACAGGCAGCTCCCGGAGGGCGGTCCTGACACCCCCCAAGTTCACAAACAGGAGCTGCGTGTCATAATTGAGGTCGCGCTGCTGGCGGAAGAAATACCTCGCCAGAGAACACCACCTAGGAGGGGGCTCGACGTAAAGGTATCTCTGCAGGGTCTGAAGACGGAAAGTCGCGAGCTGGGCGCTGACGCACACCAACGACTGACCGCCCTCCTCAAGCGGGAGACTCAAGACCGCGGCAGAGACCCAGTGCTTCCTGTTGTTCCAGAAGAAGTCCACCAGCTTCTTCTGTATCTTGGCGACAAACGCAGGGGGAGGGGTCAAAGTGACCAGCCGGTACCACAGCATTGCGGCCACCAGCTGGTTTATGACTAGCGCTCGACCCCTGTAGGACAGCACTCTGAGCAGTCCTGTCCAGCGCCCTTGGTGAGCGGCGACCTTGGCCTTCAGCTCCTGCCAGTTCGCCGGCCAGGCTCCCTCGTCGGGGCTAAGGTAGACTCCCAGATAGAGGAGATGGGTCGTGCTCCAGGCAAAAGGCCTGAGCTCCTCGGCAGGGAGTCCACCCGCCACTGACCCACCAGGAGTCCGGAACATTTCTCCCAGTTGATCCTGGCGGAGGACGCGGCCGAGTAAATCTCCTGGCACTCACGCATCCTCCTCAGGTCAGCGGGATCCTCTACCGCGAGGAGCACGTCATCGGCGTAAGCCGAGAGGACGACCTCCACGCCCGGCCCATGCAGAGCCAGTCCCGTCAACCTCGTCCGCAAGAGGCGCAGGAAAGGCTCCACGCAAACGGCGTATAACTGGCCGGACATGGGGCATCCCTGGCGCACCCCTCTCCTAAAGCGAAGGGGCGCCGTCAAGGACCCGTTAACCTTAATCAGACACTCCGCGGCGGCGTACAAAAGTCGGATCCGGGCGACGAAATGCGTCCTGAACCCGAAAGCGCGCAGAGTTCCGAGCAGATAGTCGTGATCCATCCTATCGAACGCCTTCTCTTGGTCGAGGGATAGGAAGGCGACCGACAGACCAGCCTCCTGGGAACAATGGATGAGGTCCCGGACCAGATGGATGTTATCGTGGATTGTCCGGCCCGGGACCGTGTAGGACTGGTCGGGGTGGATCATGTGGTCCAGCACGGCACCAAGGCGAGCAGACATCGCCCTGGCGAAGATTTTGTAGTCCATGCTGAGGAGGGAGACCGGGCGCCAGTTCTTAAGGAGGCGGAGATCGCCCTTCTTAGGCAGCAGGACGATGACTGCCCTGCGTCAAGAGAGGGGCATCTCCCCGGTCGCCAGACTTTCCCCCAGGACCCGCGCGCAGTCGCCCCCCAGGACGTCCCAGAACGTCCTGTGGAACTCCACGGTCAGCCCGTCCAGCCCCGGGGATTTTCCCCTCGAGAGCCGGTCGAGGGCACCGGTCAGCTCCGCCAGGCTTCGCGGAGCTTCCAGATTTTCGGCGCCCTCCGGGCTGACCTTCGGCAGGTCCTCCCACAAAACTCTACTCGCTTCCTCGCTGGACGGATCCGGAGAGAACAGAGCCCCGTAATATTCACGGGCCCTGTTGTTGACGCCCTCCAGATCAGAGACGAGAGAGCCGTCGTCGGCCAGCAGCGTCAAGAGCTGCTTACGGACACTCTGCCTTTTTTCCAGCGAGTAGAAGGGGGAGCCGCGGTCCAGATCCCGCAGGAACCGGATCCGCGACCTCACGAACGCGCCTCGGGACCAGACGAGCTGCAGGTCCTTCAGCGCAGCCTTCTTCGCTTCGTACACCGTCCGCAGGGCCGGGTCCTGGACGACTTGACCGAGACGGGCTTCCAGGTCGAGCACCTCTTTTTCTAGGCGCCCGACTCTGGCCGCCCGCCTCTTGGTCGACCCCCTCGCGTACTCTTGACAGAAGGCGCGGACGTGAGCCTTGCCCACGTCCCACCATAGCCTCAAGGAGGGGAAGCCCCCCTGCTTCCTTCTCCAGTTGGACCAGAATCGACGGAACGAGTCCTGGAACCGCACCTCCTCCAGCAGCCGGTTGTTAAAGTGCCAGTACGCGGACCCCGTCCTCGCGCGGAGCGAAGAGCTCCGCCCACACCAGGTGGTGGTCTGAACACGGCACCGGCCGCATGGAGGCCGCCGGGACGCAGGAACCGTACGCCCGAGACACGGAAAGGCGGTCGACTCTAGACCATCCAACTCCAGGCCTCACCCAAGTAAAGGCGCTGGAGTCGGGGTGGAGATTTCGCCAGACGTCCACCAAGTCGAAGGACCCGACCAGGTCCCTCAACTTCTCCATCGCCGTCATGCACTGCGGGGCACCGGAGCGGTCCCTCGCCTCGATGGTGCAGTTAAAATCCCGCCCCCCCCCCCCCCCAGAGGACAATGCAGTCGCCGACGTCGACGGAACCAAGAAGAGCGGACACCTCTTCAAAGAAGCGCGTTTGCTGCGGGCCGGGCTGAGGGGCGTACACGCTCACGAGATGGAGCGGCACGTCCCCCAGGTGAACCGTTACGTGCAGCAAGCGGCCTGGCACGGGCTCCTCGACCCCCAAGATCTCCGGCTGAAAATGCGGGCCCAGCAAGATGGCCACCCCACAAGAAATGGCGGTGAGGTGGCTCATGCGGACCTCTCCTTGCCATTCCAGGAGCCACGTGGCTTCGTCTCCCGGAACGGTGTGGGTTTCTTGCAGGAAGCACACCGCATATTTCCCCTCCCGCAGGAGCGTAAAATTGTCAAATCTACGGCGTGCCCCTCTGCCGCCGTTGATGTTGAGGCTGGCTATGGTTATCTTCATGGCAAAAGCATAGTGCAACCTCTACCTTAACCTATTGTGGGGGAGGGAGCGGAGTCTTTTGTTGAACTCCGCTCCCTCCGCAGCCCAGCGAGGAGTCCCTCGAGCTCGCGCAGCTCAAGTTGTTGCGCCTTTGTCAAGGGCCCGCCCGCGCCCAAGATTTTAACGGCGTCACGGACGGACCCCTTGATCAGCTCTGGCTCGAACCATTTTTCCAGGGCCAGTCGGGCTTGGTTGCAGCGACCCCGGCTCTGGGCCAAAAAGTCCCGGAGTTCCTTTGCAGGAATTAGGATGGTCTCGGCGGCGGCCGCGAGCAGATCCACCGCCTCGCTGGCGGTGGTCTCTAGATTTTCTCCCGCGTCCCCCGCCGAGTCCCCGTCCTCCTCCGGGAGGTGGCCGCCAGCAGCCGGCCCATCGACCGCACAAGGTACGGCAAATGAACCGGCCGCTCCAACCGGCCCTGGCTCTGCCCCGATCCCACCCCCAGGATCGTCGGCAGAGGAGTCCCCACTGGGCTCTTTTAAAAATGGTGCTGGGTCGGGAAATGACAGCGGAAGGGGTTCCCCCTCCGCCCCAGGAACCGGGGAACAGGCCATAGGAAATCCCCAGGCTCCCCAAGTGCACCAGCTCCAAAGTAAGGGGCGAGGGTGGGTGTTCCTCCCCCTCCCCGCTGCCACCCCCCGGCCCAGCATCTACAGTGTCATAATAAACATTTGTTTCATTTTCTGCCGGGTCGAGCGACTCCCGGGGGAAGTTGGGTATTGGCTGGGCGGGCTCAGGTTCGGCCTTTTCGGACCCGCCCGCCTCAGTCCCCGGGACGCCCGGCCCGGCGGCAATGCATTCCTCCGCGATCCCCACGCCCCCCACGACAGGCAGATCTTACACGTCATCCTCGGGAGGCAGAGGCTGGGCAGCCTCGACTGTCTCACCCTCCCCGGGGACAGACTCCTCTCGCCTACGGCGCAGCTTGGAGGCGCTGGTTGGGGACGCGGGACACGCGGCGGGCACCCCTCCCCCTCCGCCTCATCGGAGCCGCGCCTCCTTTTGTTCCTGGGGGCGCGCGGAGGCAGGGAGACCTCCATGTCTGCCGAGGCCTCCCGCTCCGCCCCCCCCTTTTCCTTTTCTTGCCCGCGCCCGGGCCCCTCTGTGGTGTTGTTCAAGGGCTCG
This sequence comes from Pristiophorus japonicus, assembly GCF_044704955.1. Taxonomy (NCBI): domain Eukaryota; kingdom Metazoa; phylum Chordata; class Chondrichthyes; family Pristiophoridae; genus Pristiophorus; species Pristiophorus japonicus. Next base: position 30,785,168 of record NC_091978.1, read on the forward strand.
GGCACGGGCTCGGGGCACCCCGCGCTCGCCGGTGACTGGGTTGGGCCGAGCGCGGTAAACAAATTGTCTGGCGCACCGAGGGGACCCGCCTCTGGATGTTTTGCCTTCTCCCGCGCCTTCCTTCCGATCGGATGCTCTTCCTCCCCCCCGCCGGAGGCCGTAATAGCAAGGGCCCCCGGCGATGTCCGCGCACCTATGGCTCCCGGCACGCGGACGCAACTAGGGGGAGGGGTGGCGGCAGCGCCAGCCTTGGCCGCCTTCGGTGGTTTGGCGGCCTTGGAGGCGGGGCAGTTCTTGCGAATGTGCCCCACCTCTCTGCAGGCATGGCACAGCACGCCGTCCGACGTCCAGAAGACGCGGTAGGCAGTCCCCTCGTGCACCACATTAAAGTGCCCTTCCGTCATGTCCTCCCGCGCCAGCCGGACAAAGAGCTGGCGGCGGAAGGAGAACACGTGGCGCAGGCTGTTCTGAGCGGTATGGGGTTGATCCCCGACCTTACCTCCCCCAGTTGGTGTAGGTGAGGGAGGAGGAGCTCAGCGGAAACAAAGGGCGGGACGTTTGACACGATGACCCTCTGCGCGGTGGCCTCGAGAGGGTCCACCGGCAGGAACGTCCCGCCCACCGTGAGCCCCTTTTCAAGGGCCAGGGACACCGCCCGCTCCTTCCCCAGGAAGAACACGGCCTTTCCAGACATCTTGGAGGCTGCAACAATGGCCGAGGGGCCGACTACCCCAGCCATCGCCCGCACGCACTCCTCGATGGTCATTGTGGGGTGAGTGTAGCCCTTGACCACGTGTTTTTTTGTGATTAATCTGAATGGTGGCAGGGCAGCGGGTGGCGCAGGAGGTGCCGTGGAAGCGGTTGCCACCTGCGCATATGTCCTTGCTGGCCCTGCCACTGGCGTGGATGGGGTCGCCATCACGGGGTCCCTTTAAGGGCTACACCCACCCCAAAGTCACAGGCCTTAATGGTCTTTATTGGCCTCTTGTATATTGACTGAGCAGAGGAGCCCTTAATGAGGCACACCTCTCCCCTAGTTGGCAATTGGGGAGGGGCCTTGCTCCCTCTGCTCAGTTGTCTCAATTGGGTTTTTTTAAAATTAGGAGGAAGGGGCCTCACAGAGAGAGGGGAGAAACAGAGAAACAGAGAAAGAGAGAGGGGGGTGGGAAGGGGGGGGGAAACTGAGAGGGCAGGTCTCCCCTCGCAGCTGTGGGTGGGTGCAATCCCCAGATGGCAAAACAAACACACAGTCTTTGGGTTGGTCTTCAGGTGAGGGGAGAAGATGTCTTCACCTGGGGCAGCTCGAGCCACCAGGCACACACTCCTAATGATGTTTAATAGGGTGATTAAGGAAAATCTTCAGCCTGGTAGCTCCAGCTATCCAAGTCTAGGCAATTGGGGAGGGGGGGGGGGTTCAGTTGTGTGTGGGGCCTAGTTGTAACAAGGCCCCCCACACACACTTCCACACACACACACCCCCCGCGATGTTCCGGCCCTCAGTGGTCTTCTTTCCTCCCCCCACCGATTCAACAAAGTCTTTTTGGGACTGCACCAATACACCCACCTGTTGAATGGTAGAGTCTCCCTCCTTCCACACCGGATGTTTGTTGGTCTTTCCCCCTCTCTCCAACTCTTTGCAGAAGTGGTAAATTGTTAAATGTTTTCTGCTTCCTCCTCTCCCTCTGGGTGAAAGTTGGTGGTGAAGCCCCTTCCTTCCTTCTCTTCCTGGGCTGGTCTCAGGGCTCACTCCAGGCCTTCCAAACAGGAGCTAAGGTTGATAGCTGCTCCTCTCACTGCTCACAGCTCCAACTCCAACTGTGCAGGACACGCCTCCACTGCTCCACAATTGGTCCTTGTGCATGAATCACAGAAGGATAGTTTGCAGGTGAAGCAGGCAATCAGGAAGGCGAATGGAATGTTGGCCTTCATTGCAAGAGGGATGGAGTGCAAAAGCAGGAGGTCCTGCTGCAACTGTATAGGGTATTGGTGAGGCCGCACCTGGAGTACTGCGTGCAGTTTTGGTCACCTTACTTAAGGAAGGATATACTAGCCTTGGAGGGGGTACAGAGACGATTCACGAGGCTGATTCCGGAGATGAGGGGTTACCTTATGATGATAGATTGAGTAGACTGGGTCTTTACTCGTTGGAGTTTAGAAGGATGAGGGGTGATCTTATAGAAATATTTAAAATAATGAAAGGGATCGACAAGATAGAGGCAGAGAGATTGTTTCCACTGGTCGGGGAGACTAGAACTAGGGGGCGCAGCCTCAAAATACGGGGGAGCCAATTTAAAACCGAGTTGAGAAGGAATTTCTTCTCCCAGAGGGTTGTGAATCTGTGGAATTCTCTGCCCAAGGAAGCAGTTGCAGCTAGCTCATTGAATGTATTCAAATCACAGATAGATAGATTTTTAACCAATAAGGGAATTAAGGGTTATGGGGAGCGGGCGGGTAAGTGAAGCCGAGTCCACGGCCAGATCAGCAATGATCTTTTCGAATGGCTAGATGGCCCACTCCTGTTCCTAATTCTTATGTTCTTATGTACACCAAAACAACATCTTCGATGACTTCATGGCTTAATTATCACAAAAATAATTCCCCAGAACCTAGACACACCATAGGCTTGCAACCATCATAAAAAACCTTTGTGAGCTTTAGCTTTACATTTATACAGATAATATATTCGTTAAAACTGTGGTAGGTTTAAATTAATAGCATCCTATATCATGCATTTTGAAATAGCATTATACCATCAGAATGCTATGCACGATCACTGGTAATTTCAGCAAAGGAATTTCTGTAAACTACAATATAGTAGCTTCTATCAAAAGCTAATTATTTGTTTTTTCTATAAATATTGGGAGGTTGGGGGGGGGGGGGGGGGGTTGAGGGAAATAAGAATTTCACCAACAGCTTCCTAATCTCCAACTTTCCTAGTAATATAGAATCCTATATCTGGTTCATGCTGTTCCTTTTTATTCTTATAGCATTGTAAGCAAAATGATTTGCCAAATTCAGTGTTTTGAGATTTGCATCAGGGAAGCTGTTACTGAAAAGAAATTCTGATTTTCTTACCTGTGTGACCAGTGGTTCCAGTAATCGTTCTACTGTCACAGTCCGTATTTCCAGGCTTTTGGGATCCCATTTTAACAGAATCGGCGAGGTTGCAGTGGTCATGTTTGACTGAAAGAAAAAGTTACATTTTGTAAAAAATATAAAGTTTTTTTTTAAAAACTTGCCATATTCAAAACTGCAGATCTGTAAAATAATCATTCTGAACAACAGACTGGAAGGCAAACATCATGCTGAAGTTGATGGCAAATTGTCATCTGCTAACTACTGAATGCTAAACAAGGAATTTAATCATCTCTTCCTTGAAATATTTGATAGAAATTAGTCCCATCACTCTATTCAACTCATGGATTATTATTTCTGGGCAAAATGCACCTATAAAAGGCACAGCAGGGATTCCGGGGCCCAGCGTCGAGGAGGTGCGTGGAGCTACAGGGAGAAGGCAAAAAAGAAGTTGAAAGAAAACGAAAGGCCAAGGGGGTAAGTGATTGGTAAGCAGTTTTTCTTTTACTTTTCAATATCAGTAAGTAAACTTTTAACATTGTTGTTGCCAATTTAAGTGTATCTAAGGGTTAAGTCATGGCAGGAGAGCTCGGACACGTGTTATGCTCCTCCTGTACTATGTGGGAACTCGGACACTTCCAGTGTCTCTGACGACTACGTGTGCTGGAAGTATATCGGCCTGCAGATCCTGACAGACCGCATTGCGGCACTGGAGCTGCGGGTGGATTCACTCTGGAGCATCCAAGATGCTGAGAATGACCTGAATAGCATGTTTAGCGAGTTGGTCACACCGCAGGTAAAAGGTATACAGCCAGAAAGGGAATGGGTGACCATCAGGAAGAGTAGAGCCAGGAAGAGTAGAGCAAGGAAGGTAGAGCAGGAGTCTCCTGTAGTCATCCCCCTGCAAAACAGATACACTGCTTTGAGTACTGTTGAGGGGGATGACTCATCAGGGGAGGGCAGCAGCAGCCAAGTTCATGGCACTATGGCTGGCTCTGCTGCACAGGAGGGCAGGAAAAGAGTGGGCGAGCAATAATGATGGGAATTCAATTGTAAGGGGAATAGATGGGCGTTTCTGCGGCCGCAACCGAGACTCCAGGATGGTATGTTGCCTCCCTGGTGCAAGGGCCAAGGATGTCTCGGAGCAGGTGCAGGACATTCTGAAAAGGGAGGGTGAACAGCCAGTTGTCGTGGTGCATATAGGTACCAATGACATAAGTAAAAAACTGGTTGAGGTCCTACGAGGCGAATTTAGAGAGCTAGGAGCTAAATTAAAAAGTAGGACCTCAAAAGTAGTAATCTCAGGATTGCTACCAGTGCCACGTGCTAGTCAGAGTAGAAATCGCAGGATAGCTCGGTGAATACGTGGCTCGAGGAGTGGTGCAGAAGGGAGGGATTCAAATTCTTGGGACATCCCGGTTCTGGGGGAGGCAGGACCAGTACAAACTGGACAGTCTGCACCTGGTCAGGACCAGAACCAATGTCCGAGGTGGGAAGTGTCTGCTAGTGCTGTTGGGGAGGAGTTAAACTAATATGGCAGGAGAATGGGAACCTATGCAGGGAGACAGAGGGAAATAAAATTGAGTCAGAAGCAAAATATAGGAAGGAGAATGATAAAAGTGGAGGGCAGAGAAACCCAAGGCAAAAAGAAAAAAGGGCCACAAAATTCTAAAGGGGCAAAGTGTGTTTAAAAAAACAAACCTGAAGGCTCTGTGCCTCAATGCGAGGAGTATTCGGAATAAGGTGGATGAATTAACTGCGCAGATAGCAGTTAACGGATACGATGTGATTGGCATCACGGAGACATGGCTCCAGGGGGACCAAGGCTGGGAATTCAACATCCAAGGGTATTCAACATTTAGGAAGGATAGACAGAAAGGAAAAAGGAGGCGAGGTGGCATTGCTGGTTAAAGATGAAATCAATGCAATTGTAAGGAAGGACATCAGCCTGGATGATGTGGAATCGGTATGGGTGGAGCTGCGGAATTCCAAAGGGCAGAAAACGCTTGGAGTTGTGTATAGACCACCAAATAGTAGTAGTGAGGTTAGGGACAGCATCAAACAAGAAATAAGGAATGTGTGTAATAAAGCTCCAGCAGTAATCATGGGCAACTTTAATCTACACATTGATTGGGCTAACCTAACTGGTAGCAATGCGATGGAGGAGGATTTCCTGGAGTGTATTAGGGATGGTTTTCTAGACCAATATGTCAAGGAACCAAACAGGGAGCTGGCCATCCTAGACTGGGTGATGTATAATGAGAAGGGACTAATTAGCAATCTTGTTGTGCGAGGCCCCCTTGGGGAAAAGTGATAAGGAATTCTACCATATGAAGATGGAGAGTGACAAAGTTAATTTGGAAACTCGGGTGCTGAACTTAAGGAAAGGTAACTTCGACAGTATGAGGCGTGAATTGGCTAGAATAGACTGGCAAATGATACTTAAAGGGTTGACAGTGGATAAGGAATGGCAAACATTTAAAGATCACATGGATGAACTTCAGCAAATGTACATCCCTTTCTGGAGTAGTTAAGATCATGCGTAACTGACCTGACAGGGGAGTAACCACCATAACCCCAAGGTGGTTCTCCCTGGATCAGGAAGGTATATGCTTGCTTTTTTGGAAATAGGAGGTGGGTGGGGTGGTTTGACCCATCCACCTCCACGGAGATGTGTCGAGGACCTGACCCATCCACCTCCATGGCACGAACCTGGTATTGCAGTACTTCCAGGAACGGTGCAGTGGCTCTAGGCCTTTTGGCTAAGAGCATTGGCGCAGAGTGATCCTTGAATGGGCCCAAGGTGACCTCTGGCGTTTGTGATTTGACAAAGAATTGGAACGATTTTCAAAAAAAAAAATAAAACTGGGAAGGTGGCTCAACCATGGCTAAGAAAGGAAATTAAGGATAGTATAAAAGCCAAGGAAGAGGCATATAAATTGGCTAGAAAAAGCAACAAACCTGAGGACTGAGAAATTTAGAATTCAGAGGAGGACTAAAGGTTTAATTAAGAGGGAGAAAATAGAGTACGAGAGGAAGATTGCAGGGAATATAAAAACTGATTGCAAAAGCTTCTATAAATGTGTGAAGTGTAAAAGATTACTAAAGACAAACATAGGTCCCTTGCAGTCGGATTCAGGTGAAAGTATAATGGGGAATAAAGAAATGGCAGACCAATTGAACCAATACTTTGGTTCTGTCTTCACGAAGGAAGATACAAATAACCTTCCAAAGGTACGAGGGGACAGTGGATCTAGTGAGAAGGAGGAACTGAAGGATATCCTTATTAGGTGGGAAATAGTGTTAGGGAAATTGATGGGATTGAAGGCCAGGGCCTGATAGTCTGCATCCCAGAGTGCTCAAGGAAGTGGCCCTAGAAATAGTGGATGCATTGGTGATCATTTTCCAACAGTCTATCGACTCTGAATCTGTTCGCATGGACTGGAGGGTAGCTAATGTAACACCACTTTTTAAAAAGGAGGGAGAGAAAACGGGTATGAAAGACTGATTAGCTTGACATCAGTAGTGGGGAAAATGTTGGAATCAAATCATGAAGGATGAAATAGCAGTGCATTTGGAAAGCAGTGACAGGATTGGACCAAGTCAGCATGGATTTATGAAAGGGAAATCATGCTTGACGAATCTTCTGGAATTTTTTGAGGATGTAACTAGTAGAGTGGACAAGGGAGAACCAGTGGATGTGGTGTATTTGGACTTTCAAAAGGCTTTTGACAAGGTCCCGCACAAGAGATTGTTATGCAAAATCAAAGCACATGGTATTGGAGCTAACATACTGACGTGGACAAGGAACTGGTTGGCAGACAGGAAGCAGAGTCGGGATAAACGGGTCCTTGTCAGAATGGCAGGCAGTGACGAGTGGAGTGCCGCAGGGCTCAGTGCTGGGACCTCAACTCTTTACAATATACATTAACGATTTGCATGAAGGCAGAGTGTAATATGTCCAAGTTTGCAGATGACACTAAACTGGGTGGCGGTGTGAGCTGTGAGGAGGACGCTAAGAATATTATCTGAATGGTGGCAGACTAGGAAAAGGGGAGGTGCAACGAGACCTGGGTGTCATGGTTCATCAGTCACTGAAAGTGGGTACGCAGGTGCAGCAGGCGGTAAAGAAGGCAAATGGTATGTTGGCCTTCATAGCTAGGGGATTTGAATATAGAAGCAGGGAGGTCTTAATGCAGTTGTACAGGGCCTTAGTGAGGCCTCACCTGGAATATTGTGTTCAGTTTTGGTCTCCTAATCTGAGGAAGGACGTTCTTGCTATTGAGGGACTGCAGCGAAGGTTCACCAGACTGATTCCAGGGATGGCTGGGCTGTCATACGAGGAGAGACTGGATCAACTGGGCCTTTATTCACTGGAGTTTAGAAGGATGAGAGGGGATCTCATAGAAGCAGAAGATTCTGACAGGACTGGACAGGTTAGATGCGGGAAGAATGTTCCCGATGTTGGGGGAAGTCCAGAACCAGGGTACGTAGTCTTAGGATAAGTGGTAGGTCATTTAGGACTGAAATGAGGAGAAACTTCTTCACTCAGAGTTGTTAACCTGTGTAATTCCCTGCCAGAGAGTTGTTGATGCCAATTCACTGGATATATTCAAGAGGGAGTTAGATATGGCTCTTACGGTTAAGGGGATCAAGGGGTATGGAGAGAAAAAGCAGGAAAGGGGTACTGAATGAATGATTAGCCATGCTCTTATTGAATGGCGATGCAGGTTCAAAGGGCCGAATGGCCTACTCCTGCACCTATTTTTATGTTTCTATGTTTCAAACAATTGAGTAATTTTTAAACTGGCACAAGTACTTCGGGAATAATTCTTAAGATAAAAAAAAACATTGTCCTCCTGCCCCTTCACTGTCAGACGGCTTGGTAACATCCAGTTGTGGATGAGCCATCGAAATATTGGGAATGTCACATGTATGCTCGGGTTTACTAGCCATTAGGTGGCGCCACTGTCAGAGGTCATTGGGTTGTGCGCACATGTGCGCGGCCCAGGTATAAAAGGCCAGCCATCTTGTAATGTAATCCTTTTGGTAGAGTAGAGCCAGGTTTGTACCTGTTCAGAGTTTACAGTATTCAGTCTTTTGAGTTATTGAATACACAACATTTGGCGACGAGGTAACAAGAACCTTCGCATGCAAAAATGAGCACAATTGGAATTCTGGAATGATTCGTGGAGGGAACTATTGGGCAGACTTTGTTGCCCGCTTGAACCAGTACCTCGTGGCCAACAAAATGTAGAAAAAGGCAGACGCAGTTCGGCGCTGGGCGGTCCTCCTCACGGTCTGAAAATTTATGGACTCAAAGAATCACCTCTCGCCCTCAAGTCCAATGGACAAGGATTATAAAACATTGTGTGCTCTTGTCCGTGACCATCTCAAACCAGATTCAGGCATCATTTCAAGATATCGATTCTATATGCACGTTCGTTCTGAGGGCCACGATATATCGGAATTCGTTGCCGATCTAAGAAGTCGAAAGCTGGACCATGCAAGTTCGAAACTGCATTGGCAGACATGCTGCGGGACTTTTGTAATCGGCATCAACCACGAGGTGATCCTGCGTAAGCTACTGACGGCGGAGACACTGGATTGGAGCAAGGCCATCACGATTGCCCAATCATGCATGACGGACAAAAGCTTAAAGCAGGTATCATTGAAAAATCGGAACTCAGCAAATACTCTAAACAAGATAGTATCGTCGTTTGGCAGAGCTGCATCTGGTAGGGTCTACCCGACTGCGTGTGTGAAACCTGCTCAAAATCCGCCAACGGGAATCTGATATCACCATGTTGGCGTTGTAGGGGATATCATCGGCATCATCAGTGTCGGTTTAAACAGTATATTTGTAAAGGCTGTTCTAGAGTGGGCCATATCCAGCGCATGTGTCCGCAACTGAGCAAGCGTGCTGCGACACACCACGTGGAGGATAATGACCAGTCTAGCGCGGATCTGGATATCCAATCCGACATACCAGGGGAGGAAGTGTATGGACTGTATTTGTTCCTAACAAAGAGCCAACCGATAATGATTAATGTAAAACTTGGCGTGCCGATATCGATGGAATTGGACACAGTTGCGAGTCAATCAATAATGAGCCAGAGGACATTAATCAGGCTGTGGGATACTAAGGCTATGAGGCCTAACTGAATCCAGTCAATGCCAAGTTGCGTACGTACACTAAAAAACTCATAACGGTGATTGGCAGTGCAGTAGTCAAGTTGTCACATGATGGTACGGTTCACGATTTACCGTTATGGATTTTTTCCAGGCAATGGTACAACTCTGTTCGGCAGGAACGGGTTAGAAAAAATCAAATGGAACTTGAACGAGATCAAAGCGTCGTCGTTGGAGGGGGATACTCCATGTGCTCAAGTGCTGAGCAGGTTCCCCTCGCTGTTTGAACAAGGCATCGGCAATTTCACGGGAGCCAAGGTACAGATCCACGTGGACTCCCTCAACATGTACAGAACTGCCCGTCCATCATAAAGCTCGGGCAGTTCCGTACATGTTGAGGGAGAAGGTCGAAATCGAACTGGACAGACTCCAGCGTGAAGGGATCATATCACCAGTCAAATTTAACGAATGGGCCAACCCCAATGTTCCTGTGTTGAAAATTGATGGCACTGGCCGGATTTGTGGAGACAGAGTTTTGATACAGGATCAATACCAGTTACCGAAGGCTAATGATCTGTTTGCAATGGAATCCGGGGAGAAGTCGTTCACTAAACTGGATCTGATGTCGGCCTACATGACACAGGAGCTGGTCGACACATCGAAGAAACTTACGTGCATTAACACTCAAAGCACTGTTTATCTACAACAGGTGCCCTTTTGGAATTCGCTCGGCTGCAGCTATTTTAGAGGAACATGGAGAGAGTACTGAAGTCTGTCCCCAGAACTGTCATGTTTAAAAATGACATACTGGTCACAGGTTGTGACTATGCCAAACATCTGAACAACCTGGAAGAGATTCTACATCATCTGGACAAAGTGGGACACAGACTGAAACGCTTAACGTGCGTTTTCAGGTCACCGACAGTCGAATTTCTGGGGAGGAAAATTGCTGCTGATGGCATCAGGCCTACGGACTCGAAAACAAAGGTCATCAAAAATGCACCCAAGCCTCAAAATGTGACGGAGCTGCATTCGTTCCTTGATCTACTCAACTACTTCGGTAATTTCTTACCTGGATTGAGCATCTTATTAGAGCCACAGCATATGCTGCTAAGGAAAGGCGACAACTGGGTTTGGGGTGCGTCTCAAGATAGAGCTTTTGAGAAAGCTACTAATCTGCTTTGCTCTAACAAGCTGCTGGTATATTATGATGCGTGTAAGCGTCTAGTATTGGCCTGTGATGCTTCGTCATATGGAGTTAGTTGCGTGCTCCAACAAGCTAATGAGTCGGGCAAATTACAACCTGTTGCATATGCTTCAATAAGTTTGTCAAAGGCGGAAAAAGAGCCTACAGCATGGTAGAGAAAAAAGCATTAGCCTGTGTGTATGGAGTTAAAAAGATGCATCAGTGCCTGTTTGGTCTTCGGTTTGAACTGGAAATAGATCACAAGCCATTCATTTCATTGATTTCCGAAAACAAAAGGTATCAATACCAATGCATCGTCCCACATCCAGAGGTGGGCGCTGACATTATCTGCCGATGCTTATGTCATTCGCCATAGACCTGGCACCGAGAATTGTGCCGATGCACTGAGCCGTCTGCCGTTGCCCACACCGGAAGTGGAAACGCCACAAGCGGCAGACCTACTGTTAGTCATGGATGCTTTTGAAAGTAAAGGAACCCGTGTCACGGCCCAACAAGTTAAGACTTGGATCAGCCAGGACCCGATATTGTCGGTTGTGAAACATTGTATTCTTAGTGGTGATTGGTCTGCCATATCCAAGCAAATGTGAGACACCAAACCTTACATCCTTTGCAAAGACAAACTATTCATTCAATCACATTGTATACTGTGGGATAATCGTGCTGTTATGCCCAAGAAAGGCAGAGAGAAATTTGTGCCTGATCTACATCGCACGCATCCCAGTATTGTCATGATGAAAGCCATTGCCAGGTCTCATGTATGGTGGCCTGGAATTGACTCTGATCTGGAATCAAGTGTGCATTAGTGTAACACTTGCATACAGCTTAGTAAAGCACTAGCAGAATCGCCGCTGAGTCTGTGGTCGTGGCCATCTAACCATGGCCCAGGATCCACATGGACTTTGCAGGTCCCTTCCTGGGAAAGATGTCCTTAGTTGTTGTGGATGCTTAATCCAAATGGATAGTGTACGCAACCATGTCATCCAGCACATCCACAGCTACCATCGAGGACCTTCGTGTCATGTTTGCTACGTATGGTCTGCCCAACATCGTTGTACGCGACAACAGATCTTGCTTCACCAGTATGGAGTTTCAAGAGTTCATGAAACTCAATGGTATCAAACATGAGGTCAGCACAATTCAATGGACAAGCAGAGCGTGCGGTCCAAACCATCAAGCAGAATATGAAATGTGTAATTCAAGCTTCACTGCAAACTCGCTTGCCATGCATATTGCTTAGTTACAGGACAAGACCCCATACGCTTACCGGGGTCTCCCCTGCTGAACTATTGATGGAGAGGTCTCAAGACCAGGCTCGCTCTTGTCCACCCAGTGTCGAATACAGACGTCAAAGTCAGCAAGGGCATCATGATCGCACTACTGTGTCACGCGACATTTCTATCAATGATTCTGCGTATGTAATGAATTATGGGCAAGGTCCCAAATGGAGCGCTGGTACTGTTATGGCCAAGGAGGGTAACAGAGTGCTTATCGTCAAACTCAAGAATGGGCAGACATGCAGGAAACATGTCAATCAGATAAAGCTGCGGCACACAGATGAACAAGAACATTGAGGAAGACACAGTGACCAACCAACCCACCCTCAGTCATCAGAGGACTCCGCTGTCATCAATGAATCTGGACTTTCAATTACTGACATGGTCATTGCCACTCCCATCATATCAGCTATCCAACTCCAGTCATAACAGATTCAGAACGCTCGCCCAAGGCTGGAGTTGAACTGAGACATTCAATTCGGGAGCGGAAAGCCCCAGACCGTCTCAATTTGTAAAAAGACCGTTACGAATATCTGAAAGGGGGATATTGTCAAGTACGTATGCTTGGCTTTACTAGCCACCAGGTTGCGCCACTGTCGGAAGTCATTGGGCTATGCGCATGTGTGCGAGGCCCAGGTATAAAAGGCCAGCTATCTTTTAATTTGTAATCACTTCGGGCCCTAATAAAGTAGAGCCAGGTTGGTACCTGTTCAGAGTTTACAGTATTCAGTCTACTGAATTACTGCATGCACAAGACAAAAGGCATAGGGAGCAAAATTCAGTTACGCCCCAGCCGTGAAATTGCGGTTACCGACCCTCACAGGAAATGGAGCTCAATGTTTCTCTCTCCCCAAGGAGGACGACGGGGGGGGGGGGGGGCGGCGACGGAGGGAGGACAGCGGCGACGGAGGGAGGACAGCGACGGATGGGGGGCGGAGGCGGAAGAGGGGCAATGAGAGAGAGAGAGAGAGAGAGAGAGAGAGAGAGAGAGAGAGAGAGAGAGAGAGAGAGAGAGGGAACACATCAGCGTTGATTCTATAACGATGATGATAACAGTCTAAACACATTAACTCCTTTAAAAATATTTTCCTGTAAACACATCACATGAAACCTCCAACCATGCTTTAAACACAGCATTTCCCCTGTAAAAAGTCAGATTCAATTTATGTATGATCACAATTTTCACTATGCATTTATCCAGTTTTATCTTAAACTGCAAGTTTGAAACCCTAATTTATCCAAGAACTAGCCAAAGGAACAAGGTACTACAGTACATTTTACACTTAATCCAAAAATCTTGTTTTAGTGATTCCGACACTCCAATATTGGGAAATAAGCCATTTTGGCAAGGTTCCTTTCACCACTTCATGAACTAATTCAACATATTATATTAATTATTGAAATACTTTCACACTATACTGTAAAGTATATTCAATATAAACATTAGTTTTTCTGCAATTGCCTTTTCTGTAACATTTTAGCTATACGGTGATAGCCCTAGAAACATCGCCTCTAGTGCATCAGTGCAGCCTTTGACCGCCTGAGGAAGAGTGCGTTTGAAGACCAGGCCCTCAAAACTGCCACCAAGCTCATGGTCGACAGGGCTGTAGTAATACCTGCCCTCCTGTATGGCTCCGAAACATGGACCATGTATAGTAGACACCTTAGGTTGCTGGAGAAATACCACCACCGATGTCTCTGCAAGATCCTACAAATCCACTGGGAGGACAGCCGCAGCAACATCAGCGTCCTCGTTCAGGCTAACATCCGCAGCATTGAAGCACTGACCACATTCGATCAGCTCCGCTGGGCAGGCCACATAGTCCGCATGCCAGACTCCCAAAGCAAGTGCTCTAGTCGGAGCTCCTTCACGGCAAACGAGCCAAAGGTAGGCAGTGGAAATGCTACAAGGACACCCTCAAAGCCTCCCTGATAAAGTGCAACATCCCCATTGACACCTGGGAGTCCCTGGCCCAAGACCGCCCTAAGTGGAGGAACTGCATCCTCGAGAGCGCTGAGCACATCGAGGCTCAACGCTGAGAGCATGCAGAAATCAAGCGCAGACAGCAGAAAGAGCGTGCGGCAAACCAGTCCAACCCACCCCTTCCCTCAACGACTATCTGTCCCACCTGTGACAGAGTCTGTGGCTCTCATATTGGACTGTTAAGCCACCAAAGAACTCACTTCAGGAGTGGAAGCAAATCTTCCTCGATTCCAAGGGACTGTCTATGATTATATCTTCCATAAGTCAGGTAGAAGCCAGTCTGCCTGAATTTGGTAATGCCCCAAAACACTGACACAGTAAGTTGTTGTCATATATGGCAACATTTTTTTTTAAATATCATAGAATCTGAAGTCCACATAAACGGCCAGTACAGGTAGACAAGGTCTCTACTTAATGTCTGACAATGCAGCACTAAGTATACCATAGGAGTTGCCTATGTGTGCTGATGCCCTGGAGTGGGCCTGAATCCACAACCTGAGAAGCAAGAATGATATCAGTGAAATCACACTGACACAAGATCATGCTTGCATTTCAGTTTGGTTACTGATCATTTCATCAACCTGATTCAATTATTTGAAGATGTTTCTGAATTGACAACAGGTGGTTATATTTTAGAAAAATATAATACAGCTCTATGTGGTGTCCCTGCACCGTACTACAAACTCACACGAGGCATGTACTGCAGACACAGTCACTACGTGACCTTAACCTTTATTCCCAGGACCAAGGAGTGCGGACCCTGGGTGGGACATCCCTTTTAATACCTGGAAACCCAGGTGAGGAGTGTCTCCCACAAGTTCACCCCCTGTGGTCAGGATGTGCATTTCTAGGTTATAAATACAGTGTACAGGAGTTGCATGAAGGTTACAGTTACATGAAGGTTACATACATGACATCACCAACCCCTTACGTCTTTGAGTCAAAGGTTAAGTCTTTCAGGTGGTCGACGCTCTCTCGTGGAGCGCCACAGTTGTGGCTCTGGTGGCTGAGCCTCGGCATGAGTCTGTCACCTGAGGTGATTCCGGCCTGTCCGCAAGGACTGTGCATGCTGTGGATTGTCCTCGTTGCTCATCCACTGGCAGTGGTGTGGGTGACATCTCACGCTCTATCGGTTCCTCCGTGTCTATGCTGAACCTTTTCTTTACTTGGTCCAAGTGTTTGCGGCATATCTGCCCATTATTTAGTCTGACCACTATGACTATTCCCTTCTTTGCCAATTACTGTGCCCCCAAGCCACTTGGCTCCCAAAGCATGGTTAAGAACAAATACCGGGTCATCCACTTCTATACATCTCCCCCTTGAGTTTCGATTGTGGAACTCTGTTTGGGACTGGCGCTTGCCCTCAACAATGTCTGCCAGGGCTGGGTGAATGAGGGACAGCGCGTTTTAAGCGCGCGTTTCATGAGTTCTGCTGGCGGGACTCCAGTGAGCGACTGCGGGCGGGACCTTTAGGAGAGCAGGAGGTACTGAAGGGAGGGTCCTTGGATGCGTAGCATGCCGTATTTTATGACTTGGACCACATGTTCCGCCTGGCCATTGGAAGCCGGCTTGAACGGCGCTTCCGGACTTGTTTGATACCATTGCCCGACATAAATTCCTGGAATTCATGGCTGGTGAAACACGGGCCATTGTCGCTGACCAAGATGTCCGGCAAGCCGTGGGCCGCGAAAACCGTACGCAGACTCTCCACGGTGATGAATGTCGTGCACGAGTTTAATATGATGCACTCAATCCATTTCGAGCATGCATCGACAACGATCAGGAACATTTTCCCCATGAACGGGCCAACATAGTCTACGTGAATACGTGACCATGGCCTGGTGGGCCAGGGCCACGGGTTGAGCGGGGCCTCCCTGGGGGCATTGCCCAGCTGGGCACACGTCATGCACCTGCGAACCCAGTGTTCCAGGTCTGT
The DNA here is from genome assembly GCF_044704955.1 of Pristiophorus japonicus. Taxonomy (NCBI): domain Eukaryota; kingdom Metazoa; phylum Chordata; class Chondrichthyes; family Pristiophoridae; genus Pristiophorus; species Pristiophorus japonicus. The sequence goes on from NC_091978.1 coordinate 30,800,776, forward strand.
CAATCCCCGGCCACCATACATGTGACCGGGCAATGGCCTTCATTAACACGATGCCAGGATGCTCGCTGTGGAGTTCCCTGATGAACACTTCCCTGCCTTTCTTGGCCATGACTACCCGGCTGCCCCATAGCAGGCAGTCGGCTTGGATTGAGCGCTCATCCATCAGTCTCTGAAACGGTCTGACCTCTGTGCGGGCGCCCAATCCCCAGAAAGGACACATTTCTTTATCATGGATAGGAGGGGGTCTCTGTTGGTCCAGAGTTTGATCTGGCGGGCTGTGATGGGGGAGCCTGCGGTGTCAAAAGCCTCAACGGCAATGACTATCTCAGTGCTTTGCTCCGCTGCCCCCTCGGTGGTGGCCAGTGGGAGCCTGCTGAGCGAGTCAGCGCAATTTTCGGTGCCTGGCCAGTGCAGTATGGTGTAATCATGCGCAGCCAGCGTGAGAGCCCATCGTTGTATGCGAGCCGACGCATTGACATCGACAGCCTTGCTGTCGGACAACAGGGATGTTAACGGCTTGTGGTCCGTCTCTAGCTCGAAAAGGTACTGGTGCATCTTTTTCACACTGTAAACACAAGCGAGTGCTTCCTTTTCGACCATGCCGTATCCACGCTCTGCCTGGGAGAGTGACCTGGAAGCAGAAGCCACTGGTTGGAGTCGGCAGTCGTCATTACTCTGCAGCAACACACACTAAAACCCCATAGGACGATGCATCGCACGTTAAAACCAGTTTTTTTTTAAAAACAGGGGTCATATAAAGTCAACAGTTTGTTAGAACACAGCAGGTTCCACGCAAAACATAAAAACAGATAGTAAAAGCTTTTACAGATATATAAAATGGAAAAGTGTGACTAAAGTAAATGTTGGTCCCTTAGAAGATGAGAAGGGGGATTTAATAATGGGAAATGTGAAAATGGCTGAGACCTTAAACAATTATTTTGCTTCGGTCTTCACAGTGGAAGACACAAAAACCATGCCAAAAATTGCTGGTCACAGGAATGTGGGAAGGGAGGACCTTGAGACAATCACTATCACTAGGGGAGTAGTGCTGGACAAGCTAATGGGACTCAAGGTAGACAAGTCCCCTGGTCCTGATGAAATGCATCCTAGGATATTAAAAGAGATGGCGGAAGTTATAGCAGATGCATTCGTTATAATCTACCAAAATTCTCTAGACTCTGGGGAGGTACCAGCGGATTGGAAAGCAGCTAATGTAACGCCTCTGTTTAAAAAAGGGACAGACAAAAGGCAGGTAACTATAGGCCGGTTAGTTTAACATCTGTAGTGGGAAAAATGCTTGAAACTATCATTAAGGAAGAAATAGCGGGACATTTAGATGGGTATAGTGCAATCAAGCAGATGCAACATGGATTCATGAAGGGGAAATCATGTTTAACTAATTTACTGGAATTCTTTGAGGATATAACGATGGATGTGGTGTATTTAGATTTCCAAAAGGCATTCGATAAGGTGCCACACAAAAGGTTACTGCAGAAGATAAAGGTACGCGGAGCCAGAGGAAATGTATTAGCATGGATAGAGAATTGGCTGGCTAACAGAAAGCAGAGAGTCAGGATAAATGGGTTCTTTTCAGGTTGGAAATCGGTGGTTAGTGGTGTGCCACAGGGATCGGTGCTGGGACCACAACTGTTTACAATATACATAGATGACCTGGAAGAGGGGTCAGAGTGTCGTGTAACAAAATTTGCAGATGACAAGATTAGTGGGAAAGCAGGTTGTGTAGAGGACACAGAGAAGCTGCAAAGAGATTTAGATAGGTTAAGCGAATGGGCTAAGATTTGAGGCCATCCACCTTGGGAAAAAAACACAATAAAAAAGGGTTATTATTTGAATGGGGAGAAATTACAACATGCTGAGATGCAGAGGGACCTGGGGGTCCTTGTGTATGAATCCCAAAAAGTTAGTTTGCAGGTGCAGCAGGTCAGCAGGGAGGTGAATGGAATGTTGGCCTTCATTGCGAGAGGGATGGAGTACAAAAGCAGGGAGGTCCTGCTGCAACTGTATAGGGTATTGGTGAGGCCGCACCTGGAGTACTGCGTGCAGTTTTGGTCACCTTTCTTAAGGATATACTAGCTTTGGAGGGGGTACAGAGACGATTCACTGGGCAGATTCCGGAGATGAGGGAGTTACCTGATGATAGATTGAGTAGACTGGGTCTTTACTCGGAGTTCAGAAGGATGAGGGGTGATCTTATAGAAACATTTAAAATAATGAAAGGGATAGACAAGATAGAGGCAGAGAGGTTGTTTCCACTGGTCGGGGAGACTAGAACGAGGGGGCACAACCTCAAAATACGAGGGAGCCAATTTAAAACAGAGTTGAGAAGGAATTTCTTCCGAGGGTTGTGAATCTGTGGAATTCTCTGCCCAAGGAAGCAGTTGCGGCTAGCTCATTGAATGTATTCAAATCACAGATAGATACATTTTTAACCAATAAGGGAATTAAGGGTTACGGGGAGCGGGCGGGTAAGTGGAGCTGAGTCCACGGCCAGATCAGCCATGATCTTGTTGAATGGCGGAACAGGCTCGATGGGCTAATCCTGTTCCTAATTCTTATGTTCTTATGTTATATGTTATATGTTCTTATTGAAAGCCCATTCTTGACAGTCCCCCCCAAAGCCATTCACAACCTTTACGCAGGAGCATGTGTAACGGCTCCAACAATGTGCTTAAAAGTTCGGCAGAAAGTTCCTGAAATAGTTCAAAAGTCCCAGGAATGATCACAACTCCGACATGTTCCCGGGCCTGGGCACCCGGCGGATCGCCTCAGTTTTGGATTCAATGGGCTGGATCCCGTCTGCGGCAACCATCCTGCCCAAAAACACACACTTGGCCTTTTTCAGCCGCAAGCCTACCCGGTCCAGTCGGCATAGCACCGCCTCCAGGTTGTGGAGGTGTTCCTTGGTGTCTCGCACCATTATAAGGATGTCGTCTTAGAATAAGATTGTTCCAGGAATGGATTTGAGCAAGCTTTCCATGTTCTGCTGAAAGATAGCTGCCGCCGAACGAATGCCAAACGGACACTTGTCGATAAATAATCCCTTGTGCGTCATGATGGTGGTCAGAAGCTTGGATTCTTCAGCCAGTTCCCGAGTCATGTCGGTTGAAGTGAGGCCCAGCTTCGTGATGAGCTTGCCACCTGCCAGCGTGGCAAAAAGGTCCTCCGCTCTCGGGAGCGGGTATTGGTCTTGCAGCGACACTCGGTTGATCGTGGCTTTGCAGTCCCTGCAAATCCTGACCGAGCCATCTGCTTTAAGGACAGGAACGATGGGACTTGCCCAGTCGCTGAATTCAATGGCCGAAATTATGCCCTCTCGGAGCAGCCTGTCCAATTCATTTTCAATTTTCTCACGCATCACATACGGCACTGCTCTGGCTTCGTGGTGCACTGGTCTAGCGTCCGGAGTGATGCGTATCACTACTTTAGTGCCCTTGAACGTTCCGACTCGGGTTGAAACAGTGACCCGAATTTTTGTAGGAACCAAGAGCATGAACTTCGCTCCACAGATGAAATGGTGTGCACATCCCCCCATTTCCAATTCATCTCGGCTAGCCAACTCCTCACCAAGAGCGCGGGGCCATTTCCCGGGATGATCCAGAGTGGCAGCCGGTTCTGTGACCAATTATGTTTTATCACCAAGTTTGCACTGCCTCGCACTGGGATGATCTCTGGTGTACGTCCGAAGCTGCGTCTCAATGCGTTCCAGTTTGGGCCCGCTCGATCTGTGTGGCCATAGTCTCAAATTTTTGGGCGCTCGTAAGTGACTGGCTAGCTCCCGTATCCAGCTCCATGCGCACCGGGATGCCATTCATAAAACTTTCATCGTGGGTAGCGTTTTAGTGCATGAGCTGTGGACGTCAGCCACGTGAACTCACTGAACTTCAGCATCCATGGCTTTTCCCCAGGCATCATCCTGCATTGCCGACTCCTCTGCTGGTTCCTCTGTCTCGCAGATTAGCCTCGCTACTGCCTTTTTGCACATCCTGGCCAAGTGTACACTGACGTTACAAATCCTACAGGTATATTTCTGGAACCTGCAGCTTTTCGCAGTATGTCTACACCCGCATCTCCAGCATGAGCTGAGATTGTTGTTAAAAAAGGGACTGTTACCAGGCATTCCTCTCATTGTCCATTTGGTTGTTTCTAAGCACTCTGATGGTGGGTGTTAATGGTCCCATCGTGGGACGCACTGTTCCTCGTAATGGCGTGAATTGCCGATCCCCTTTCCATTGTCCCTGTTACGGGCCCACCCTCGAGTCTGTTGCGGCCTGCGGGGTCCCTAGCCACGTTCACAATGTTAACTCCCTGGTCCATCACCACATTGGGAGCAGGGCTGCGCGCGTAAATTAGCTTGGTCTCCTCTTTCCCATGAAGGGCTGAGCTATCAACGCCGCCCCTTCTAAAGTCAAGCCCTTGGCCTCTGAACTTCCTGAAAATCTCGGCATGATTAATGCCCTCAATGAAAAAGTCCCTTAACTTCTCCCCCCTGCAGGCGTCTGTGAACTTAGAGACTGGCCAAGCGCCGCAGGTCCGCAACGAAGTCCGAGATGTATTGTCCCTCCTGACGCCGGTGCGTGTAGAACCGATGCCAGGCCATTTGTATACTACTCGCCGGCTTGAGATGGTCACGGATCAGCTGGCTGAGCTCTTCAAAAGGACTTGTCTGCTGGCTTTTGGGGTGCGAGCATGTCTCTCATCATCGCATACGTCTGTGATCCGCAGCTGATCAGTAGATGCACCCTCCGCTTGTCAGCCGTTCCCAGCCAGTCCTTCGTGACAAAGCACTGTGGGAGTCTTTCCGCAGTCGTCCCAGTCCTCACCCACACCGTAACGTTCCCCTGTGCTACCGGTGGCTATCCTCGTGGTTTGGTGATTCCCGTTTCTCGTCACCAAGTGTGGTGTCTCTGCACCATACTACAAACTCACACGAGGCATGTACTGCAGACAGTCACTACCTTAACCTTTATTCCCAGGACCAAAGAGTGCTGACCCTGGGTGGGACCTCCCCTTTTATACCTGGAAACCCAGGTGAGGAGTGTCTCCCACAAGTTCACCCCCTGTAGTCAGGGTGTGCATTTCTCGGTTATAAATACAATGTACACGAGTTGCATGAAGATTTCCATTGCATGATGGTTGCATACATGACACTATAAATTTTAGACTTGGAAACCTATTTGCCTCTTGCAAAATTTGTATTTTTATCCAGTGACCAAATCTCAAGATAAAAATCAGTTAACACTTCTGAAGGAAGAACTTGCAGTTATATAGCACGTATCATAACCTCAGGACATTCCAAAGCAGTTTACAGCCAATAAAGTACTTTTGAAGTGTAGTCACTATTGCAATGTCAGTAAAACAGCCGAATCGGCAGACATCTCATTTCTGTTTGTGGGACATTGCTAATGACCACGAAAGAACATAATTAGGAGCAGGAGTCGGCCATACGGCTCCTCGAGCCTGCTCTGCCATTTAATATGATCATGGCTGATCCAATCATAGACTCAGGTCCACTTCCCTGCCCGCTCTCCATAACCCCTTATGCCCTTATAGAAACAGAAATTTACAGCGTCATTCCGGCCCATCGTGTCCGCGCCGGCCGTCAAAGAACCACATGGCCCTTGGTCAGCAGCCCTAAAGGTTACATATAAACCTATGAAAAATGATGGAACAGCAAAGAGCACCCAGCCCAACCAATCCACCTCACCACAACTGCGACACTCCTTATACGAAAACATTCTACACTCCACCCCAACCGGAGCCAAGTGATCTTCTGGGAGGCGCAAAAAACCAGAAAAACCCAAGTCAATTTAGGGAGAAAATATTCTGGGAAAATTCCTCTCCGACCCATCCAGGCGATCGAAACTAGTCCAGGAGATCACCCTAGCTGTATTCTATTCCCTGTAGTATTTACCATTATATCTGCTCCATCCAAAAGGTCATCCAGTCTAATCCCAATTACTAGCTCTAGGTACGTAACCTGTAGATTACTGCACTTTAAGTGCCCATCCAACCATCTCTTAAAAGTGGTGAGGGTTTCTGTATCCACCACTCTTCTAGGCAGTGTGTTCCAGATCCCCACAACCCTCTGCGTGGAAACCCCCCCCCCACCTCAAAACTTTCCAACCACCTTAAAACTATGCCCCCTCGTAATAGATCCCACCACCAATGGAAATAGACCCTTACTATCCACTATGTCCAGGCCCCTCAATATTTTGTACATCTCAATGAGGTCTCCCTCGCAACCTCCTCTGTTCCAATGAGAACAAATCCAGCCTATTTAATCTGTCCTCATAATTAAGATTCTTCATTACAGGCAGCATTCTCGTAAATCTTCTCCGCACCCTCTCTAGTGCAATCACGTCCTTCCTATAATACAGCGACCAGAACTGCATGCAATACTCCAGCAGTGGCCTAACCAAAATATTATACAATTTAAGCATAATCTCCTTGCTCTCATATTCTATGCCTCGGCCAATAAAGGCAAGCATTCCATATGCCTTCTTAACCACCTGGCCTGCTACTTTCAGGGATCTGTGGACAAGCATGCCAAGGTCTCTTTGTTCATCTACAATATTAAGTGGCCTACCGCTTAATGTGCATACCCTTGTCTTATTAGCCCTCCCAAAGTGCATCATCTCAAACTTCTCCGAATTAAATTCCATTTGCCACTGCTCTGCCCACCTGACCAGTAGATTAATATCCTCCTGCAGCCCATGACTTTCCTCTTCATTATTAACCACACAGCCAATTTTAGTGTCGTCTGCAAACTTCTTAATCATACTCCCTATATTCAAATCTAAATCGTTGATGTATACCACAAAAATCCAAGGTCCCAGTGCTGAGCCCTGCAGAACCCCACTGGAAACATCCTTCCAAAACACAAAAATATCCATCATTACCCTTTGCTTCCTACCTCGTTTAAGAAACTATTTTCTTTCTTAAATTTATTTAATGCCCCAGCTTCCACAGCTCTGAGGCAGTGAATTCCACAGATCCACAACCCTAAGAAATTTCTCATCAGTTTTAAATGAGTGGCCCCTTATTCTAAGATTATGCCCTCTAGTTCGAGTCTCCCCTATCAGTGGAAACATCCTCTCTGCAGCCACCTGGTCAAGCCCCCTCATAATTTTATACGTTTCGATAAGATCACACCTCATTCTTCTCAACGCCAATGAGAAGAGGCACAACCTACTCAGCCTTTCCTCATAAGTGAACCCCTTCAGGTTTGGAATCAACCTCGTGAACCTTCTCTGAACTGACTCCAAAAGCAAGTATATCCTTTCGTAAGTATGGAAACTGTAAATATGGCGCAGTATTCCAGGTGTGGCCTCACCAATACCCTGTACAACTGTAGCAAGACGTCCCTGCTTTTATACTCTATCCCCTTTGCAATAAAAGCCAAGATTCCATTGGCCTTCCTGATCACTTGCTGTACCTGCATACTAACCTTGTACAAGTACCTCAAGATCTCGCTGTACCACATAATCAGTTATTGTGATCTTGGTTGAAGGATAAATATTGGTCAGGAAATAAACATTTGGTGAGAACTCCCCTGCTCTTCAAATAGTGCATGAGATTTTTTTTTTACATCCACTTGAGGCAGCTGTTTAACTTCTCATCCGAAAGATGGCACCTCCAACAGAGCAGCACTCAAATCGCTGGAGAAATACCATCAATGATGTCTCCGCAAGATCCTGCAAATCCCCTCGGAGGATAGACGCACTAGCGTCAGTGTTCTCGATCAGGCCAACATCCCCAGCATCAAAGCACTGACCACACTCTGCCAGCTCCTTGGGCGGGCCACATTTGTCAGGCATGCAGACAGACTCGCAAAGCAAGCGCTCTATTCGGAACTCCTACACGGCAAGCGAGCCCCAGGTGGGCAGAGGAAACGTTTCAAGGACACCCTCAAAGCCTCCTTCATAAAGTGGAACATTTCTACCAACACCTGGGAATCCCTGGCCAAAGACCGTCCTTAAGTGGAATAAGAGCATCCGGGAGGGCGCTGAGCACAGAGTTTCGTCGCAGAGAGCATGCAGAAAACAAGCACAGGCAGCTGAAAGAGCATGTGGCAAACCAGGCTCACCCATCCATCCTTTCCTTCAACGACTGTCTGTCCCACCTGTGACCGAGACTAATTCCCATACTGGACTGTACAGTCATGAGAACTCAGAGTGGAAGCAAGTCTTCCTCAATTTCGAGGGACTGCCTATGATGAGGACGACTCCTTCAGGATTGCACTGAAGTGTCAGCCTAAATTATGTGCTCAAGTCACTGGAGTGGAACTTGAAGCAACAATCTGTGACTCAGGCGAGATTGCTACTGTTATGTATGTATGTATGTTGACCTTACCCAAATGTAAGACTTGCCACCGGGGGCACACCTAGAAACATAGAAAATAGGTGGAGCAGGCCATTCGGCCCTTCTAGCCTGCACTGCCATTCAATGAGTTCATGGCTGAACATGCAACTTCAGTACCCCATTCCTGCTTTCTCACCATACCCCTTGATCCCCCGAGTAGTAAAGACTTCATCTAACTCCTTTTTGAATATATTTAGTGAATTGGCCTCAACAACTTTCTGTGGTAGAGAATTCCACAGGTTCACCACTCTCTGGGTGAAGAAGTTTCTCCTCATCTCGGTCCTAAATGGCTTACCCCTTATCCTTAGACTGTGACCCCTGGTTCTGGACTTCCCCAACATTGGGAACATTCTTCCTGCATCTAACCTGTCTGAACCCATCAGAATTTTAAACGTTTCTATGAGGTCCCCTCTCATTCTTCTGAACTCCAGTGACTACAAGCCCAGTTGATCCAGTCTTTCTTGATATGTCAGTCCCGCCATCCCGGGAATCAGTCTGGTGAACCTTCGCTGCACTCCCTCAATAGCAAGAATGTCCTCAGGTTAGGAGACAAAAACTGTACACAACACTTTGTGGCGCGAAAAACGGGCGTCCAGGTCGGGACTGCGCCGTTCTAGGCGCGTGTGGAAACTTGGGCCCAAAGAGTTGGAATAAACAGGTTCTTTTCAGAATGGCAGGCACTGACTAGTGGGGTGCCGCAGGGTTGAGTGCTGGGACCACAGCTATTTACAATATACATTAATCATTTAGATGAAGGAATTGAATGCAATATAGCTCCAAGTTTGCAGATGACACAAAGCTGGGTGGCAATGCGAGCTGTGAGGAGGATGCTAGGAGGCTGCAGGGGAACTTGGACAGGTTAAGTGAATATACTGCATCTGCCTTGCATTTGCCCAAGGTGGATAAATGTGAGGTTATCTACGTTGGTGGCAAAAACAGGAAGACAGATCATCTGAAATGGTGACTGTAGAGTTCTCAACTCTAGAACATATTCACACGAGGCATATACTGCAGACAAGGTCACTCATGACATGTAGCTTTATTCCCCAGACCAAGGAGTGCTGAGCCTGCGTGGAACCTCCCTTTAAGTTTCTGGCTGACCAGGTAAGGAGCGTCTCCCACAAGTTCACCCCGTGGTCAAGGTATGCATTTCACAGTTGCATACAGTGTACAGTGTTGTTACATATTGGTTACAGTTATGTGAAGGTTACAAACATGACATCACCTCCCCCCCCAATGTCTTTGGGTCAAAGATTGAGTCTTTCAGGCGGTCGACGCTCTCTCGTGGAGCGCCGCAGTGTGGTTGTGGTGGTTGAGCCGTGGCATGCGTCTGTCGCCTGAGTTGGTTCCGGCCTGTCCGGGCTGGCCGCAGGGACACTACATGGTGTTGACTGTCCTTGTTGCTCGTTCACTGGCAGTGGTGTGGTTGACATCCCATGGTCTATTTCAGGTTCCTCAGTATCCATGCTGAACCTTTTCTTTACCTGGTCCAGTTGTTTGTGGCATATCTGCCCATTGTTTAGTTTGACCACTATGACCCTATTTCCCTCTACCAATTAGTGCCCTCAAGCCACTTGGGTCCTAGGGCATGGTTGAGCACAAATACCGGGTCATCCATTTCTCCACACCTCCCCCTTGAGTTTCGATCATGGCACTCTGTTTGGGACTGCCGCTTGCTCTAAACAATGTCTGCCAGGCTTGGGTGAATGAGGGACAGCCGCGTTTTGAGCGTGCGTTTCAGGACTCCCGCTGGCAGGACTCCCGTGAGTGCGCGCGGATGGGCCCCATCGGCCAGCAGGAGGCGCGATAGGCAGTACTTGAGGGTCCCTGGATACGGAGCATGCCTTGTTTTATGACTTAGACCGCACGTTCTGCCTGGTCATTGGAAGCCGGCTTGAACGGTGCCGTCCGGACTTGTTTAATGCCATTACCCGACAAACTCCTGGAATTCATGGCTGGTGAAACACGGGCCATTGTCGCTGACCAGAATGTCCGGCAAGCCGTGGGTCGCAAAAACCATGTGCAGACTCTCCACGGTGATGGATGTCGTGCACGAGTTTAATATGATGCACTCGATCCATTTCGAGTATGTATCGACTACAATCAAGAACATTTTTTCCCATGAACGGCCCCGCATAGTCCACGTGGATACGTGACCATGGCCTAGTGGGCCAGGACCACGGGCTGAGCGGGGCCTCCCTGGGGGCATTGCCCAGCTGGGCACATGTCGTGCACCTGCGAACCCAGTGTTTCAGGTCTGAGTCAATCCCTGGCCACCATACATGTGACCGGGCAATGGCCTTCATTAGCACAATACCAGGGTGCTCGCTGTGGAGCTCCCTGATGAATGGTTCCCTCCCTTTCTGGGGCATGACCACCCGGCTGCCCCACAGTCAGCAGTCAGCTTGGATGGAGAGCCTATTCCCCAGTCAGGACACATTTCTTTATCATGGATAGGAGGGGGTCCCTGTTGGTCCAGAGTTTGATCGGCAGGCTGTGATGGGGGAGCCTGCAGTGTCAAAAACCTCAACGGCAATGACCATCTCAGCGCTTTGCTCCATTGCCCCCTCGGTGGTGGCTAGCGGAAGCCTGCTAAGCGCATCAGCGCAATTTTCTGTGCCTGACCGGTGCCGCATGCTGTAGTCATACATAGAAACATAGAAACATAGAAAATAGGTGCAGGAGCAGGCCATTCAGCCCTTCTAGCCTGCACCGCCATTCAATGAGTTCATGGCTGAACATGAAACTTCAGTACCCCCTTCCTGCTTTCTCGCCATAACCCTTGATCCCCCGAGTAGTAAGGAATATATTTAGTGAATTGGCCTCAACTACTTTGTGGTAGAGAATTCCACAGGTTCACCACTCTCTGGGTGAAGAAGTTTCTCCTCATCTCGGTCCTAAATGGCTTACCCCTTATCCTCAGACTGTGACCCCTGGTTCTGGACTTCCCCAACATTGGGAACATTCTTCCTGCATTGAACCTGTCTAAACCCGTCAGAATTTTAAACGTTTCCATGAGGTCCCCTCATTCTTCTGAACTCCAGTGAATACAAGCCCAGTTGATCCAGTCTTTCTTGATAGGTCAGTCCCGCCATCCCAGGAATCAGTCTGGTGAATCTTCGCTGCACTCCCTCAATAGCAAGAATGTCCTTCCTCAAGTTAGGAGACCAAAACTGTACACAATACTCCAGGTGTGTCCTCACCAAGGCCCTGTACAACTGTAGCAACACCTCCCTGCCCCTGTATTCAAATCCCCTCGCTATGAAGGCCAACATGCCATTTGATTTCTTAACCGCCTGCTGTACCTGCATGCCAACCTTCAATGACTGATGTACCATGACACCCAGGTCTCATTGCACCTTCTCTTTTCCTAATCTGTCACCATTCAGATAATAGTCTGTGTCTCTGTTTTTACCACCAAAGTGGATAACCTCACATTTATCCACATTATACTTCATCTGCCATGCATTTTCCCACTCACCTAACCTATCCAAGTCGCTCTGCAGCCTCACAGCATCCTCCTCGCAGCTCACACTGCCACCCAACTTAGTGTCATCCGCAAATTTGGAGATACTGCATTTAATCCCCTCGTCTAAATCATTAATGTACAATGTAAACAGCTGGGGCCCCAGCACAGAACCTTGCGGCACCCCACTAGTCACTGCCCACCATTCTGAAAAGTACCCGTTTACTCCTACTCTTTGCTTCCTGTCTGACAACCAGTTCTCAATCCACGTCAGCTGCCAGCTGTATGCGAGCTGACGCATTGGCATTGACAACATCCCTGCTGTCCGACAGCAAGGCTAACGGCTTGTGATGTTTCTAACTCGAACGGTCTGCCGAAAAGATACTGGTGCATCTTTTTCACACCGTAAACGCAAGCGAGTGCTTCCTTTTCGACCATGCTGTACCCACGCTCTGCCTGGGAGAGTGACCTGGAGGCATAAGCCACCGGTTGTAGTCAGCAGTCATTTCCCTGCTGCAACACACCCAACCCCATATAATGATGCATCGCATGTTAAAACTAGTTGTTTTTTTTTTTAAAAACAGGGGTCATACAAAGTCAACAGTTGGTTAGAACAAAGCAGGTTCCGCACCTTGTTGAAAGCCCGTTCCTGACAGTCCCCCCAGAACCAGTCACAACCCTAACGCAGGAGCACATGTAACGGCTCCAACAATGTGCTTTAGTTAAGCAGAAAGTTCCTGAAATAGTTCAAAAGTCCCAGGAACGATCGCAACTCCGATGTGTTGCCGGGCCAGGGCGCATGACAGATCGCCTCAGTTTTGGATTCGGTCGGCCAGATCCCATCTGCGGCAACCCTCCTGACCAAAAACGCGACCTCCGAGGCCAAAAAAACACACTTGGCCTTTTTCAGCCGCAGGCCTACCCGGTCCAGTCGGCGTAGCACCTCCTCCAGGTTGTGGAGGTGTTCCTCAGTGTCTCGACCCATTATTAGGATGTAGTCTTGGAATAAGATTGTGCCGGAAATGGATTTGAGCAAGCTTTCCATGTTCCTCTGGAAGATTGCTGCCGCTGAACGAATGCCAAACGGACACATGTTGTAGATGAATAGTCCCTTGTTCGTCGTAATGGCGGTCAGAAGCTTGGATTCTTCAGCCAGTTCCCGAGTCATGTAGGCCGAAGTGAGGTCCAACTTAGTGAACTGCTTGCCACCTGCCAATGTGGCAAAAAGGTTCTCTGCTCTCAGGAACAGGTATTGGTCCTGCAGCGACACTCGGTTGATGGCGGCTTTGTCGTCGCCGCAGATCCTGACCGAGCCATCCACTGTAAGGACAACGATGGGACTTGCCCAGTCGCTTAATTCAACGGCCGAAATTATGCCCTCTGAGCAGCCTGTCCAATTCACACAATTTTCTCACACATCACATACGGCACCGCTCTGGCTTTGTGGTGCACTGGTCTGACATCCGGGGTGATGTGTATCACTACTTTAGTGCCCTTGAACGTTCAGACACCGGGTCGAAACAGTGACCCGAATTTTTGTAGGACCTGCGAACATGAACTTCGCTCCACAGACGAAATGGCATGCACATCTTCCCATTTCCAGTTCATCTCGGCTAGCCAGCTCCTTCCCAAAAGCGCGGGGCCATTTCCTGGAACAATCCAGAGTGGCAGGCGGTTCTGTGATCCATTGTGTGTTACCACCAGGTTTGCACTGCCCAGCACTGGGATGATTTCTTTGGTGTACGTCCGTAGCTGCGTGCCAATGCCTTCCAGTTTGGGCCTGCTAGCTCTGTGTGGCCATAGTCTCTCAAATTGTTGGACGCTCATAAGGGACTGGCTGGCTCCCGTATCCAGCTTCATGTGCACCGGGATGCCATTCAATAAAACCTGCATCATCATGGGTGGCGTTTTAGTGTTGGAGCTGCGGACGTCAGCCACATGAACCCTCTGAACCTCAGCATCCATGGCTTGGCCCCAGGCATCATCCTGCATTGCAGACCCCTCGTCTGATTCCTCTTTCATAGATTAGCCTCGCTGCAGCCTTTTTGCACATTCTAGCCAAATGTCCTCTGGCATTACAATTCCTGCAGGTGAACTGCTGGTACTTGCAGCTTTTAACAGTATGTCTACCCCCGCATCTCCAGCATTGGCTGAGATTGTTGTTCACAAAAGGGTTGTTACCAGGCATTCCTCTCTGATTGCTTAGAAACAACCAAGGGGACACTCTGGTGGTGGGTGTCAATTGTCCCATCACGGGACGCATTGTTCCTCTTGATGGCGTGAACTGCCAATCCTCCTGCCATTGTCTCTGTTGCTGTCCCACCCTAGAGCCTGTTGCTGCCTGGGCAGTGTCGAATTGCCCTTGCCTGCCTGCGGGATTCTGTATCACTTTTACAACATTAACTCCCCGTTTCATCGCAACGTTAAAACCAGGGCTGCTTGCGTAAATTATCTTGGTCTCCTCTTCTCCCGCCATGAAGGTCTGAGCTATCAAAGCTGCCCTTTCCAAAGTCAAGTCCTTGTCATCAATAAGCTTCCTGAAAATACCGGCATGACTAATGCCCTCAATGAAAAAATCCCCTAACATCTCCCCCCTGCAGGCATCTGTGAACTTACAGAAGCTGGCCAAGCGCCTCAGGTCTTCAACGAAGTCAAAGATGTTTTGCCCTTTCCGACACTGGTGTGTAGAACCGGTGCCGGACCATGTGTACGCTGCTCGCTGGTTTCAGATGGTCACTGATCAGCTGGCTGAGCTCTTCGAAGAACTTGTCGGCCAGCTTGAGAGGTGCAAGCAGGTCTTTCATTAGCGCGTACGTTTTTGTCCCACAGCTGGTCAGTAGATGCGCCCTCCGCTTGTCAGCCGCTTCCACTCCCAGCCAGTCCTGTGTGACAAATGTCTGCTGGAGTCGCTCCACAAAATCATCCCAGTCCTCACCCACACAGTAACGTTCCTCTGTGCTACCGGTGGCTATCCTTGTGGTTCAGTGATTCCCATTTCTCGTCGCCAGATGTAGAGTTCTTAACGCTCAACATATTCACACGAGGCATATACTGCAGACAAGGTGACTCATGACCTGCACCTTTATTCCCCGGACCAAGGAGTACTGAGCCTGCGTGGAACCTCCCTTTAAGAACCTGGCTGACCAGGTAAGGAGCGTCTCCCACAAGTTCAACCCCTGTGGTCAAGGGGTGTATTTCAGAGTTGTATACAGTGTACGATGTTGTTACATATTGGTTACACTTATGTGAAGGTTACAAACATGACATCGACATTAGTAAAAGGGGAGATGCAACAAGACCTGAGTGTCATGGTATATCAGTCATTGAAGCTAGGCATCCAGGTACAGCAGGCAATAAAGAAAGCAAATGGCATGCTGGCCTTCATAGCGATGGGGATTTGAGTATAGAAGCAGGGAGGTCTTACTGCAGTTGTACAGGGTCTTGGTGAGGTCACACCTTGCATAGTGTACAGTTTTGGTCTCAATCTGAGGATGGACATTCTTGCTTTTGTGGGAGTGCAGCAAAGGTTCACCAGACTGATTCCTGGGATGGCAGGACTGACATAAAAAAGACTGGTTCGACTAGGCTTATATTCACTGGAATTTAGATGAATGAGAGGGGATCTCATAGAAACATAAAATTCTGACGGGTTCAGACAGGTTAGATGCAGGAAGAATGTTCCCAATGTTGGGAAGTCCAGAACCAGGGGTCACAGTCTAAGGATAAGGAGTAAGCCATTTAGGACCAAGATGAGGAGAAAGTTCTTCACTTAGAGAATTGTGAGCATGTGGAATTCTCTACTACAGAAAGTTGTTGAGGCCAGTTCGTTAGATATATTTAAAAAGGAGTTAGATGTGGCCCTTACGGTTAAAGGGATCAAGGGGTATGGAGAGAAAGCAGGAATAGGGTACTGATGTTGCATGATCAGCCATGATCTTATTGAATGGCAGTGCAGGCTTGAAGGGCCGAATGGCCTACTCCTGCATCTACTTTCTATGTTTCCCGACACCAGAGGCAAAACACTTGGGGAGGAAGATCACGTCCATGTCTGTGATGCTGACTGCCAAGGCGGTGTCCAGGCCACGGGACGAGAGCGTGTCCAGGCCACGGAAAGTCGCCGCAACGGATCAGAAAAATGCGTTGCCCAGCAAGGAAGATGACTGGTTTCGGGGCAAAGATAATGGGACGGCCGCGGTGAAGGCCAGGATCCCACCACACTCAAATAAATTGTGTGCACCACATAACCCGTGCGAGTGGTCTTTCGCGGCCAATGATGTACCATTGTATGAGGTTGGGGATACCTTACAACCAAAGTAGCGGGCGAACACCAACCAGTCGTATATGTATCTAACAATGCATCCGTAGCAAATGAGATGTTACCGCATGGGGTCGGGAGTGTTTAGCAGCAAGCAAAAGTAGCGGGCGAGCTCCAAATGATTGAACATGTATCAAATAAGTTAAACAAAGCAGCAGCCTTATTCACGGGACTAAAGAGACGTACCAAAGAGTGTTGCAATGTGTGCTTGAATCAGACAAGCTGCTCATCCCGCAAGCTTGGGAGAGCAGAGGCATCATTATCAATGCATTGTTTCGAGAATGTCCAATACTGTGCACTGTAACATGGTCCGCCACAGGCCAGGCACAGAGAGCGGCACCCATGCTCTCAGTTGGCCACCGTTGCCCATCCCCGGTCGTGGAAGTGCTCGAAAGCGAGGGGTCAACCATAACTGCCCCCCCAGCTTAGGAGCTGGATCAGCCAGAATCCCCTGTTACCCATTGGGGGGGGGGGGGGGGGGGGGGGGGTGATGTTATGCATGTATGTCGACTTTACCCAAAGGTAAGACTTGCCACCAGGGGGCACACCGGTAGGAGACCCAAGGGTCACCTGTGCACCTTGGGGCAAGCAGGTATAAAAGGTGACTCACCATGTTGCTTCCTCAATCTAGAGTCTGAAATAGAGACCAAGGTCACAACAGTTTGAGCTTGCGATATAGTCCTGTGGATTTATTCTGAACATAACAGCTACCACTGAGCCATGGCTGACAAAAAGCAATAAGCAGAGTTATTTTACTCCTCTTAAAGAAAAGATACTTCAACTTTCACAATACACTACACTGCAGCAATGCCAATGCACAATAGCTGCATTGCCCGGGGTAAGAATAATTGAATATATTACTTACTAATTATTTGATTATTGCAGCCCTGCTGAAAGTCAAAAGGAAAAAGGTATTATACCATGTAACACAGTAGTATTCAGATACTGAAGTGCAGGTATGTGCCCTTTTAAAGTTACAAGAGGTAATTACACTGCAATCTCATAGGTTGATTGCAGGTCAAATTGGCTCTCCTTAAAGTATCCAAGTCCACAGAATCGAAGACGTTTACAGCACAGGAGGCAGCCATTCAGTCCATCGTGTCCGCACTGGAGCTATCCAGCCCTTACCCACTTTCCAGCTCTTGGTCCGTAGCCTTGCAGGTTACAGCACTTTAAATGCGATGGAGGCTAATGCCTCTATCACTCTTTCAGTGAGTTCCAGACCCCCACCACCCTCTGGGTGAAAAGGTTTCTCCTCAACTTCTTTAATCCTTCTACCAATTACTCCAAATCGATGCCCCTGGTTATTGACCTATCTGCTAAGGGAAATAGGTCCTTCCTACCCACTATCTAGGCCCCTCATAATTTGATACACCTCAATTAAATCTTTCCTCAGCCTCCTGTGTTCAAAAGAAAACAATCTCAGCCTAACCAATCTTTCCTCATAGCTAAAATTCTGCAGTCCTAGCAACATCTTCACAAATCTCCTCTGTGCCTTCTAGTGCACACTATTTGTTTCACTTATTTAGTTGTCTATTTCCTCTCATTCTGCCCATATCTTTCCTTTTAGAAACATAGAAACATAGAAAATAGGTGCAGGAGTAGGCCATTCGGCCCTTCTAGCCTGCACCGCCATTCAATGAGTTCATGGCTGAACATTCAACTTCAGTACCCCATTCCTGCTTTCTCGCCATACCCCTTGATCCCCCAAGCAGTAAGGACCTCATCTAACTCCTTTTTGAATATATTTAGTGAATTGGCCTCAACAACTTTCTGTGGTAGAGAATTCCACAGGTTCACCACTCTCTGGGTGAAGAAGTTCCTCAGCATCTCGGTCCTAAATGCCTTACCCCTTATCCTGAGACTGTGACCCCTGGTTCTGGACTTCCCCAACATTGGGAACATTCTTCCTGCATCTAACCTGTCTAACCCCGTCAGAATTTTAAATGTTTCTATGAGGTCCCCTCTCATTCTTCTGAACTCCAGTGAATATAAGCCCAGTTGATCCAGTCTTTCTTGATAGGTCAGTCCCGCCATCCCGGGAATCAGTCTGGTGAACCTTCGCTGCACTCCCTCAATAGCAAGAACGTCCTTCCTCAGGTTAGGAGACCAAAACTGTACACAATACTCCAGGTGTGGCCTCACCAATGCCCTGTACAACTGTAGCAACACCTCCCTGCCCCTGTACTCAAATCCCCTTGCTATGAAGGCCAACATGCCATTTGCTTTCTTAACCGCCTGCTGCACCTGCATGCCAACCTTCAATGACTGATGTACCATGACACCCAGGTCTCTTTGCACCTCCCCTTTTCCTAATCTGTCACCATTCAGATAATAGTCTGTCTCTCTGCTTTTACCACCAAAGTGGATAACCTCACATTTATCCACATTATACTTCATCTGCCATGCATTTGCCCACTCACCTAACCTATCCAAGTCGCTCTGCAGCCTCACAGCATCCTCCTCGCAGCTCACACTGCCACCCAACTTAGTGTCATCCGCAAATTTGGAGATACTACATTTAATCCCCTCATCTAAATCATTAATGTACAGTGTAAACAGCTGGGGCCCCAGCACAGAACCTTGCGGTACCCCACTAGTCACTGCCTGCCATTCTGAAAAGTACCCATTTACTCCTACTCTTTGCTTCCTGTCTGACAACCAGTTCTCAATCCATGTCAGTACACTACCCCCAATCCCATGTGCTCTAACTTTGCACATCAATCTCTTGTGTGGGACCTTGTCGAACGCCTTCTGAAAGTCCAAATATACCACATCAACTGGTTCTCCCTTGTCCACTTTACTGGAAACATCCTCAAAAAATTCCAGAAGATTTGTCAAGCATGATTTCCCTTTCACAAATCCATGCTGACTTGGACCTATCATGTCACCTCTTTCCAAATGCACTGCTATGACATCCTTAATAATTGATTCCATCATTTTACCCACTACCGATGTCAGGCTGACCGGTCTATAATTCCCTGTTTTCTCTCTCCCTCCTTTTTTAAAAAGTGGGGTTACATTGGCTACCCTCCACTCCATAGGAACTGATCCAGAGTCAATGGAATGTTGGAAAATGACTGTCAACGCATCCACTATTTCCAAGGCCACCTCCTTAAGTACTCTGGGATGCAGTCCATCAGGCCCTGGGGATTTATCGGCCTTCAATCCCATCAATTTCCCCAACACAATTTCCCGGCTAATAAGGATTTCCCTCAGTTCCTCCTCCTTACTAGACCCCCCGACCCCTTTTATAACCGGAAGGTTGTTCGTGTCCTCCTTCGTGAATACCGAACCAAAGTACTTGTTCAATTGGTCCGCCATTTCTTTGTTCCCCGTTATGACTTCCCCTGATTCTGACTGCAGGGGACCTACATTTGTCTTTACTAACCTTTTTCTCTTTACATATCTATAGAAACTTTTGCAATCCGTCTTAATGTTCCCTGCAAGCTTCTTCTCATACTCCATTTTCCCTGCCCTAATCAAACCCTTTGTCCTCCTCTGCTGAGTTCTAAATTTCTCCCAGTCCCCAGGTTCGCTGCTATTTCTGGCCAATTTGTATGCCACTTCCTTGGCTTTAATACTATCCCTGATTTCCCTTGATAGCCACGGTTGAGCCACCTTCCCTTTTTTATTTCTATGCCAGACAGGAATGTACAATTGTTGTAGTTCATCCATGCGGTCTCTAAATGTCTGCCATTGCCCATCCACAGTCAACCCCTTAAGTATCATTCGCCAATCCATCTCAGCCAATTCACGCCTCATACCTTCAAAGTTAGCCTTCTTTAAGTTCTGGACCATGGTCTCTGAATTAACTGTTTCATTCTCCATCCTAATGCAGAATTCCACCATATTATGGTCACTCTTCCCCAAGGGGCCTCGCACAACGAGATTGCTAATTAATCCTTTCTCATTACATAACACCCAGTCTAAGATGGCCTCCCCCCTAGTTGGTTCCTCGACATATTGGTCTATAAAACCATCCCTTATGCACTCCAGAAAATCCTCCTCCACCGTATTGCTTCCAGTTTGGTTAGCCCAATCTATGTGCATATTAAAGTCACCCATTATAACTGCTGCACCTTTATTGCACGCACCCCTAATTTCCTGTTTGATGCCCTCCCCAACATCACTACTACTGTTTGGAGGTCTGTACACAACTCCCACTAACGTTTTTTGCCCTTTGGTGTTCTGCAGCTCTACCCATATAGATTCCACATCATCCAAGCTAATGTCCTTCCTAACTATTGCCTTAATCTCCTCCTTAACCAGCAATGCTACCCCACCTCCTTTTCCTTTTATTCTATCCTTCCTGAATGTTGAATACCCCTGGATGTTGAGTTCCCAGCCCTGCTCATCCTGGAGCCACGTCTCCGTAATCCCAATCACATCATATTTATTAACATCTATTTGCACAGTTAATTCATCCACCTTATTGCGGATACTCCTTGCATTAAGACACAAAGCCTTTAGGCTTGTTTTTTTAACACCCTCTGTCCTTTTAGAATTTTGCTGTACAATGGCCCTTTTTGTTCTTTGCCTTGGGTTTCTCTGCCCTCCACTTTTCCTCATCTCCTTTGTCTTTTGTTTTTGCCTCCTTTTTGTTTCCCTCTATCTCCCTGCATTGGTTCCCATCCCCCTGCCATATTAGTTTAACTCCTCCCCAACAGCACTAGCAAACACTCCCCCGAGGACATTGGTTCCGATTCTGCCCAGGTGCAGACCGTCCGGATTGTACTGGTCCCACCTCCCCCAGAACCGGTTCCAATGCCCCAGGAATTTGAATCCCTCCCTGCTGCACCATTGCTCAAGCCACGTATTCATCTGAGCTATCCTGCGATTCCTACTCTGACTAGCACGTGGCACTGGTAGCAATCCCGAGATTACTACTTTTGAGGTCCTACTTTTTAATTTAGCTCCTAGCTCCTTAAATTCATTTCGTAGGAACTCATCCCTTTTTTTACCTATGTCATTGGTACCAACGTGCACCACGACAACTGGCTGTTCTCCCTCCCTTTTTAGAATGTCCTCCACCCGCTCCGAGACATCCTTGACCCTTGCACCAGGGAGGCAACATACCATCCTGGAGTCTCGGTTGCGGCCGCAGAAACGCCTATCTATTCCCCTTACATTTGAATCCCCTATCACTATCGCTCACCCACTCTTTTTCCTGCCCTCCTGTGCAACAGAGCCAGCCACGGTGCCATGAACTTGGCTGCTGCTGCCCACTCCTGATGAGTCATCCCCCTCAACAGCACTCAAAGCAGTGTATCTGTTTTGCAGTGGGATGACCACAGGGGACCCCTGCACTACCTTCCTTGCACTACTCTTCCTGCTGGTCTTCCATTCCCTCGCTGGCTGTGGACCCTTCTCCTGCAGTAAGACCAACTCGCTACACGTGATACTCACGTCATTCTCAGCATCGTGGATGCTCCAGAGTGAATCCACCTTCAGCTCCAACTCCGCAACGCGGACCGTCAGTAGCCGGAGGTGGACACACTTTCTCTGTTACTACCCCTCTTTCTCCTTCCCCCTTTGTCTCTTCCTTGCTTTCCTTCGCCCGTGCCCCGATCTCTCCTTCCCAGTCCATTTCCCCCCTGCACCCCGCACCGTTCTCTCTCTCCCTCTCGACCCGACACACAAACACTCCAACAATAAGCCCAGACCTCACGCACACATTATTAAGGGGCTTAGCAGCTTTGAAAGTGGATAAATCCCCAGGCCTGGATGAATTATAAAACTGAGATGAGGAGAATTTCTTCTGAGGGTTGGAAATCTGTGGAATTCTCTGCCTCAGAGCTGTGGAAGCTGGGACATTGAAATTTAAGACAGAAATAGACAGTTTCTTAAAATATAAGGGGATAAGGGGATAAGGGGATTATGGGGAACAGGCGGGGAAGTGGAACCAAGTCCATGATCAGATCAACCATGATCTTATTGAATGGCGGAGGAGGCTCGAGGGGCCGCATGGCCTACTCCTGTTCCTATTTCTTATGATCTTATGTATCCCAGGCTAAGACAAGCAATAGTAGAGGCTCTGACCATTTTCCAATCCTCTTTGGCTACAGGTGTGGTGCCAGAGGACTGGAGGACTGCTAATGTTGTACCTTTGTTTAAAAAGGGAGAAAGCAATAGATAGTAATTACAGGCCAGTCAGCCTAAACTCGGTGGTGGGAAAATTATTGCGAAAAATCCTGAGGGACAGGATAAATCTTAATTTGGAATGATTTGGATCAATCAAGGACAGTCAGCATGGATTTGTCAAGTGAAGGTCGTGTTGACTAACTTGATTGGGTTACCTCCTCGAAAAATTCAGAGGGTCGGTGAGGGTAGTGCATACGGTGTAGTATATATGGATTTTAGCAAAGCTTTTGATAAGGTCCCACATGGCAGACTGGTCACAAAAGTAATAACCCATGGGATCAAGAGCAAAGTGGCAAGTTGGATCCATAGAAACATAGAAAATAGGTGGAGCAGGCCATTCGGCCCTTCTAGCCTGCACCGCCATTCAATGAGTTCATGGCTGAACATGCAACTTCAGTACCCCATTCCTGCTTTTTCACCATACCCCTTGATCCCCCTAGTAGTAAGGACTTCATCCAACTCCTTTTTGAATATATTTAGTGAATTGGCCTCAACAAATTTCTGTGGTAGAGAATTCCACAGGTTCACCACTCTCTGGGTGAAGAAGTTTCTCCTCATCTCGGTCCTAAATGGCTTACCCCTTATCCTTAGATTGTGACCCCTGGTTCTGGACATCCCCAACATTGGGAACATTCTTCCTGCATCTAACCTGTCTGAACCCATCAGAATTTTAAACGTTTCTATGAGGTCCCCTCTCATTCTTCTGAACTCCAGTGAATACAAGTCCAGTTGATCCAGTCTTTCTTGATAGGTCAGTCCCGCCATCCCGGGAATCAGTCTGGTGAACCTTCGCTGCACTCCCTCAATAGCAAGAATGTCCTTCCTCAAGTTAGGAGACCAAAACTGTACACAATACTCCAGGTGTGTCCTCACCAAGGCCCTGTACAACTGTATCAACACCTCCCTGCCCTTGTACTCAAATCCCCTTGCTATGAAGGCCAACATGCCATTTGCTTTAACCGCCTGCTGTACCTGCATGCCAACCTTCAATGACTGATGTACCATGACACCCAGGTCTCGTTGCACCTCCCCTTTTCCTAATCTGTCACCATTCAGATAATAGTCTGTCTCTGTTTTTACCACCAAAGTGGATAACCTCACATTTATCCACATTATTCTTCATCTGCCATACATTTGTCCACTCACCGAACCTATCCAAGTCACTCTGCAGCCTCATAGCATCCTCCTCGCAGCTCTCACTGCCACCCAACTTAGTGTCATCCGCAAATTTGGAGATACTACATTTAATCCTCTCGTCTAAATCATTAATGTACAGTGTAAACAGCTGGGGCCCCAGCACAGAACCTTGCGGTACCCTACTAGTCACTGCCTGCCATTCTGAAAAGTACCCATTTACTCCTACTCTTTGCTTCCTGTCTGACAACCAGTTCTCAATCCATGTCAGCACACTATCTCCAATCCCATGTGCTTTAACTTTACACATTAATCTCTTGTGTGGGACCTTGTCGAAAGCCTTCTGAAAGTTCAAATACACCACATCAACTGGTTCTCCCTTGTCCACTCTACTGGAAACATCCTCAAAAAATTCCAGAAGATTTGTCAAGCATGATTTCCCTTTCACAAATCCATGCTGACTTGGACCTATCATGTCACCTCTTTCCAAATGCGCTGCTGTGATGTCCTTCATAATTGATTCCATCATTTTACCCACTACTGAGGTCAGGCTGACCGGTCTATAATTCCCTGTTTTCTCTCTCCCTCCTTTTTTAAAAAGTGGGGTTACATTGGCTACCCTCCACTCGATAGGAACTGATCCAGAGTCAATGGAATGTTGGAAAATGACTGTCAATGCATCCGCTATTTCCAAGGCCACCTCCTTAAGTACTCTGGGATGCATTCTATCAGGCCCTGGGGATTTATCGGCCTTCAATCCCATCAATTTCCCCAACACAATTTCCCGACTAATAAGAATTTCCCTCAGTTCCTCCTCCTTACTAGACCCTCTGACCCCTTTTATATCCAGAAGGTTGTTTGTGTCCTCCTTCGTGAATACCGAACCAAAGTACTTGTTCAATTGGTCTGCCATTTCTTTGTTCCCCGTTATGACTTTCCCTGATTCTGACTGCAGGGGACCTACATTTGTCTTTATTAACCTTTTCCTCTTTACATATCCATAGAAACTTTTGCAATCCGTCTTAATGTTCCCCGCAAGCTTCTTCTTGTACTCCATTTTCCCTGCCCTAATCAAACCCTTTGTCCCCCTCTGCTGAGTTCTAAATTTCTCCCAGTCCCTGGGTTCGCTGCTATTTCTGGCCAATTTGTATGCCACTTCCTTGGCTTTAATACTATCCCTGATTTCCCATGATAGCCACAGTTGAGCCAACTTCCCTTTTTTATTTTTATGCCAGACAGGATTGTACAATTGTTGTAGTTCATCCATGCGGTCTCTAAATGTCTGCCATTGCCCATCCACAGTCAACCCCTTAAGTATCATTCGCCAATCTATCCTAGTCAATTCACGCCTCATACCTTGAAAGTTACCCTTCTTTAAGTTCTGGACCATGGTCTCTGAATTAACTGTTTCATTCTCCATCCTAATGCAGAATTCCACCATATTATGGTCACTCTTCCCCAAGGGGATCCAAAATTGGATCGGAGGCAGGAAGCAAAGGGTAATGGTAATGGGTGTTTTTGTGACTGGAGGGCTGTATCCAGTGGGGTACCACAGGGCTCAGTATATATGAAGTTTGCAGATGACACTAAAATAAGCTGTGTGGTTGATAATGAAGAAAGCCGCGGACTGCAGGAAGATATCAATGTATTGGTCAGATAGGCAAAACAGTGGCAAATGGAATTCAACCCGGATAAGTGCGAGGTAATGCATTTGGGGAGGTCTAACAAGGCAAGGGAATATACATTAAATGGTACGACACTGAAAAGTGTCGAGGAACAAAGGGACCTTGGAGTGCAGGTCCACAGATTGATAAAGGTAGCAGGCCAGCTAGATCAGGTCATTAAGGCGGCATATGGAATACTTGCCTTTGTAAGTTGAGGCATCGAATACAAGAGCAAGGAGGTTATGCTTGAACTATATAAAACACTGGTTAGGCTGCGGCTGGAGTACTGCGTGCAGTTCTGGTCACATTACAGGAAAGATGTGATTGCAGAGGAGATTTACAAGACTGTTGCCTGGACTGGAGAATTTTGTTGATGAGGAAAGATTGGAGATGCTGGGTCTGTTTTCTCAGGGAAGACCTCATTGAGGTGTATAAAATTGTGAGGGGCCTGGATAGAGTGGATAGGACTCACCTGTTTCCCTTGGCAGAGGGGTCAACAACCCGGGAGCATAATTTAAATTAATTTGGGGGAGGTTTAGAGGAGATTTGAGGAGAAATTTCTTCACCCAGAAAGTGGTAGGCGTCTGGAACTCACTGCATGAAAGGGTGGTAGAGGCAGAAAGCCTCACTACATTAAAACAAAAACTTAGATGTACACTTAAAGTGCCGTAACCTACAGGGCTACAGACCAAGAGCTGGAAAGTGGGATAAGGCTAGATAGTTCTTGGTCAGCCATTACAGACATGAGCCAAAATGGCCTCGTTCCGTGCTGTAGATTTCTATGGTTCTACACGTCCTAGAAGTAGACAAGAGGGCAAGTTTTAGCTAAGAAGGGCAGAAGCAGTCAGCATTATGGTCATACCTATAACTAAATGCAATGTCTAACAAATCAGATTTTAAACATTTAATTTGTCAAAGAAATTGAATAATTTGCTATAATTAAGTGTGACATGACAAATAGGATACGGCACATGCACCTTTGTTATAACAAACTAGATTTCTCATGGAATTGTTTACGGTGAGTCAGCAAATATGCCATTAAATAATGGCACTTTGTATTTTCAAAAAGGCAGCTTTTACACTATTTCATGTTCATATAAAAAGAACTTATTTCAAGCCCAAACAACTTTAATGTCTTTGATCTGTCACAACTTTCAATTACTTGGAGATGTGAGGCTTACAACACAACACAAGTTGTAGTTGCTGGAGGTCAATCATGCCAGCTGCAGGACATCGTTGCAGGAGTTCCTCAGGGCAGTGTCCAAGGACCAACCATCTTCACAGCTGCTGCATCAATGACCTTCCTTCCATCACAAGGTCAGAAGTGGAGATGTTCGCTGATGATTGCACAGTGTTCAGTTCCATTCTCAATTCCTCAGAAAATGAAGCAGTCCATGCCTGCATGCAGCAAGACCTGGATAACATTCAGGCTTGGGCTGATAAGTGGCAAGTAACATTGGTGCCATACAAATGCCAGGCAATTACCATCTCGAACAAGACATCCAGAATTTTTTAAAGATGTAACTAGTAGAGTGGACAAGGGAGAACCAGCAGACTTTCAAAAGGCTTTTGACAAGGTCCCACAAAAGAGATTAATGTGCAAAATTAAAACACATGGTATTGGGGATAATATATTGACATGGATAGAGAACTGGTTGGCAGACAGGAAGCACAGAGTAGGAATAAACAGGTCCTTTTCAGAATGGCAGGCAGTGACTAGTGGGGTACCGCAAGGTTCAGTGCTGGGACCCCAGCTATTTACAATATACATTAATGATTTAGATGAAGGAATTGAATGTAATGGTCATGTATTCAACTATCATTGTAACCCATGTATAAACTGACCCAAGTTGTACACAGAACATTGACCACTAGGTGGTGAACTTGTGGGAGACACTAACTTGGACTTTCAGGTATAAAAGTGGAAGCTCCACCCACCTTCATCACTTCAGTGCTGGTGAATAAAGGTTACTGGTCACAGAGTGACCTTCTCTCAAGTTTGGGCCTCGTGTGCATTTATACTGTAAAGTAAGGACATACAATTGGTGACAAGAAACTGGGATTTAAACCACGCAAGCACGGCCACTAGCAGCACAGACAAGAGGTACTGTGTTGGTGATGATTGGGACTATTTTTGAAAGTCTACAGCAAAGTTGTGTCACCAAGGAATGGTTGGGACAAGATTCGGCCGACAAACACAGGGCTCATCTCCTGACGGTTTGTGGAGCCAGGACGTACTCCCTGATGAAGGACCTTCTAGCGCCAGAGAAGCGGACGGACAAAACTTTTGAAGAGCTCAGTAAGTTGATTGGGGAACACTTTAAACCGGTGAGCAGCAGGCACATGGCTAGATACCAGTTTTACACGCACCGGCAGCGAGAAGGGCAAAGCGTTCCAGACTTTGTAGCAGATCTCCGGCGACTGGCGAGCCTATGTAAGTTCCCAGATGCATGCAGAGCAGAGATGCCGCGTGACTTTTTTTTTTTATTGAGCATCGGGCACACTGGGGTTTTCAGGAAACTGATTGAGACCAAAGACTTGACCCTGGAAATGGCGGTTTTGATAGCCCAGACATTTATCTCAGGGGAGGAAGAGACCAGAATGATGTTTGACAAAAATCTTGGCTTAAATGCAGCAAATGGACAGGGAGTCAACATTGTTAACATGGGACACAGTTCTCCAGGCAGGCAGGGGCAATCGGACATGCCCAAGCATGTAGTCGAACCCAAATGGGGAATTCAACAGAGACAATGTCTAGTTGAACAGCGATTCATGCCATTGCAAGGGACAATGCGGCCAGTAATGGGGCTATCAACACCTGTCAATGGTGCGTTTAAGGACAGTTACAGAGACAGTCAGAGATGATCAACTGGTAATGGACCTTTTGTTTCCCACAACGGCTCATGGAGATGTGGAGGCAAACATCCAGCCAGAGCTTACAGGTATCAGCAATATACCTGCAGAAACTGCAACGTCAGCAGTCACTTGGCACGTATGTGCAGGAAGCCTGCAGCCAGGTTGATGTACGAGGAGGACGGGCCCGATGCAAGCCCTACAAGGCCAAATGAACACTGGGGGGAAAATCGCTGGAAGCTGACGTTCAGTGAGTTCAGGTGGAGCACATGAACCAGGATGCCACCGATAATGATGAAAGTGCTCCTCAATGGCATCCCAGTATCAATGGAGCGAGACTCCGGGGCCAGCCTGTAGAATTTACCAATATCTCGCAAAGATTCCAGGTACCTTTCCCCTGCAGGAGAAGAATCCCTTTCTGGACTTTTCAAATGGAAGGAAAACTTTGGGACACAAATGAATTTTAAAGGGGCAGACGAGGCCTGCAGGGGATAAAAGGGGGTGCATTCATGGAGACCCCCCCCCCCCAGTGTTTGGACTCATAGGAAAGGGAATTTAATTTGGAACTATCTACCAGAAAGTTTGAAATCCTAAAGTGCACATGGAAGAAACTACAAACTTTAATCGAATTTGGGATTTTTTAAAGGTGTATGTTGGGTCTGCAAGCAAAGGGGTGGGGTCAATATCTAAAGGGCCAGTTTGGACATTGGAACTAATCAAATTGTCTGGGAACTGTATACCCTCGAAACTTGCCCCTTGAAAACATTAGCATTTAAACAATGCCACATACATATTCCAACACCTTTTCAACAGGCATAGAAATATCTGGCTCAGGCCAGACTAGCACAATGGAGAGCTCATCAACTTCGAAAAGCCTAGTAACGCCAGATTAAAACCACTTAAGTTTGTTAGCTGGGCTAGATTTGGTGAGAGATAAGGAAGCCTTTGGTGGGTATATCTATTCCCAGTTTTACCAAGGAACAGAACACAAAGCAGGACACAGTCTCGAACAGCAGAACACTGACTCAAACACAGACAGACACAAGCAGCTGGAGGTGGGGAGTGAAGAAATGTAGTGAAGGAAACTACAAGAAATCATCAAGGACCGACCGAGCACGAGGCCCACGAAATGGAAGGTTGTCAGCAACCAAGTTGACAACCCGGGCCACCACAACCAGCGAAACGACCAACCAAAACCAACTCAGCAAAAACCGAAGAATCGACATTTATTTCCACTCTACAATCTACTTCGGAATGACCAACGGGTGAGAAATTACCAAAAGGGACTAACTAAAACTATTCCTAACCAAAGAAAGTGGGTACTTACCCCATACATCCAAAACGCAACTTACCGCATCAACGGACGCACCCCAACCAAAGACTACGCAGTCCGAAGTCCTCTCCTCTGATAGGGGTACGGCTCGCCTAGAAGGCCAAGTGCAGCGAACCCCGAAACCGCGATTCACCGGCAACTGTCAAAAAGGGGATTGGTGCGCATGGCCCCTGAACCCACAGAGCTATAACTTAGTTAGTTAGGGGAATTGGGGGAGGGAGGCTGGGATAACTTGTGTAAATGTATCTGCATTCTCCTCTTTACCCCATTTAGAGTTTCAGCTGTATTCTTTTCCCCACAGGCTGCAATTTGACATTTTATTCAATGTGTTGTACCCCTCAGTGTGTATTGGTCTGTGTGTGTTAAAGGTGTGCCTTTTACTTCTTTTTAAACACAATAAAGCCATACCCGCTTCCTACCTTGAAACCGATTGTCTGTCCAAGTCCCTTCATAATTCCAGTGTCTAGAACCAAGGGTGTGGGAGCGATTCGGAACCGCTCATATAAGGTCAGAAGGGAAAGCTGACCCCCTGCAAACCACCCTTTACAGCCAGTCCCTGATGAGTATCAAACAGTTCGACAAGTTTTGGGCATCCAAGGCCAGGAGGCCAAAATTAGTGCCGATTGACGCACAGCTACAGACATACACAAAGGAGATCATTCCAGTGCTAGGCAGCACCACGGTAGTCGTGACCCACAAAGATTTGGAGAACAGATTGCCACTCTGGATTGTCCCAGGGGACGGTCCCGCACGATTGGGGAGGAGTTGGCTTGCTGTCATGAACTGGAAATGGGGCGATGTCAATGCAATTTCTTTTGTGGAGCGAGTATCATGCTCACCAGGTCCTGGACAAATTTGACTCATTATTTCAACCCGGCATCGGCACTTTCATGAGGACCAAGGTAGTGATTCACATAAACCCGGACGCCAGATCAGTACACCACAAGGCCAGAGCGGTGCCATATGGGAAAAGATAGAAGGCGAATTAGACCGCCTGCTGAGGGAAGGCATCATCTCGCCAGTCGAATTCAGTGACTGGGCGAGCCCAATTGTGCCGGTGCTCAAGACGGGTCGGTCAGGATATGTGGTGATTACAAGGCCACCATCAATCATGTATCACTCCAAGACCAGTACCCGCTACAGAGAGCAGAGGACCTCTTTGCGACACTATCTGGTGGCAAACATTTTTCAAAGTTGGACCTGACCTCAGCTTACATGACCCAGGAGCTGGCGAATGAGTCGAAGAAGCTGACCACCATTACGACACACAGGGGCTGTTTGAGTATAACAGATGTCCGTTCGGGATTCGCTCGGGCGCCGCGATCTTTCAACGAAATATGGAAAGCCTCAAGTCGATTCCAAGGACGGTAGTTTTTCAAGACGACATCCTCATCACAGGTTGCGATACTGAAGAACACCTCCACAACCTGGAGGTGGTGCTACGCAGACTGGACCGGGTAGGGCTGCGACTAAAAAGGCTAAGTGCGTCTTCCTAGCTCCAGAGGTGGAATTCCTGGGGATGAGGGTAGCAGCAGACGGGATCAGAACTCTGCGTCCAAAACGGAAGTGATCCAGAGAGCACCCAGACCCCTTAACATGACGGAACTGTGTTCGTTCCTGGGGCTCCTGAACTATTTTGGTAACTTTCTTGCCAAATTGAGCACGCTGTTAGAGCCGCTACACGTGCTCCTACGCAAAGATCGCGATTGGGTCTGGGGGTACAGCCAGGGAAGGGCTTTTGATGGAGCTTAACAAATTGCGTGCTCTAACAATCTGTTAAGAAACTTGTTTTAACGTGCGATGCGTCGTCCTATGGGGTCGGGTGTGTGTTGCAGCATGTTAATGCCAAGGGTCAGTTACAGCCAGTAACCTATGCCTCCAGAAGTCTGTCCTAGGCAGAAAGGGGCTACAGTTTGGTAGAAAAGGAAGCATTTGCATGTGTATATGCAGTGAAAAAAATGCACCAGTACCTGTTTGGCAGGAAATCTGAGCTGGAGACAGATCACAAACCCCTAACGTCCCTTTTGGCCGACAACAAGGCCATAAATGCAAATGCATCGGCCCGCATACAGAGGTGGGCAGTCACATTAGCTGCATATCACTATACAATTCGGCACAGACCGGGCACTAAAAACTGCGCCGATGCACTCAGCAGGCTCCCACTAGCCACCACCGAGGGGGCAACCGAGCATGCTGCTGAAGCTTTCAAAAGCAAAGGCTCACCCGTGACAGCCCATCAGATCAAAGTCTGGACAAAGAGACCCGCTACTGTCTTTAGTCAAGAAATGTGTCCTGAATGGGGACTGGGCAGCCACGTACGGGGCATGCCCTGAGAAATTTAAACCACTTCACAGGCGCAAGGATGAACTCTCGATTCAGGTCGATTGCCTACTATGGGGACAGAGTAGTCATGCCCCAGATGGGCAGAGAGGTGTTCATCAGAGAACTCCATAATGAGCACCCAGGCATTGTCATGAAGAAAACAATTGCCAGGTCACACATTTGGTGGCCAGGAATAGATGCAGACCTGGAACTTTGTGCGCCCAGGGAAGCCTCCCTTAGCCACTGGTCCTGACCCGCCAAGCCATGGTCATGCATCCATGTGGACTACGCAGGTCCTTTCATGGGAAAAATGTTTTTGGTTGTAGTAGACCCCTACTCCAAATGGATAGAGTGTGACATTCTCAATTCAAGCACACCCTCTGCCACAGTAGAAAGTCTACGGGCAATGTTCGCCGTCCATGGTCTACCGGACGTCTTGGTCAGCGACAATGGCCCGTGCTTTACAAGCATTGAATTCCAGGACTTCATGGCAGGAAATGGTATCAAACATGTCAGAATGGCACCGTTCAAGCCGGCCTCAAACGGCCAGGCGGAACGAGCAGTGCAGATAATCAAACAGGGGATGCTCAGAATCCAAGGGGGTTCTCTACAAAGCCGCTCATCACGCCTCCTGTTGGCCAATAGATGCCGACCACACTCGCTCATAGGGGTTCCACCCGCAGAGCTGCTAATGAAAAAGACGCTCAAAACCAGGTTATCCCTTATCCACCCCACCATGAAAAAAATTGTTGAGAGCAGGCGTCAGTCACAATGTGACTACCATGACAAGAATGCGAGGGGGCGATGTATTGATGTCAATGACCCTGTCTTGTCCTCAACTATGCTGCAGGGCCCAAATGGCTTGCAGACACTGTGATTGCCAAAGAGGGGAATAGGATTCTGGTAGTTAAACTTACCAATAGACAAATCTGCCGCAAACACGTGGATCAAACAAAAAGGAGGTTCAGCAACCCCATAGAAAAAGCAGAGGAAGAACACGATGTAGAGTTCACTCCACCACAGGTGATCGAACACCAGAACCAAGTGAAGAGCAGCCCAGTCACTGTGGGCAGTCCGGACAGGCCTGAGGCACCGCAAACAGCAGACACTCAGGCCAGCACCCAACAACCGGAGCCCCAACTCAGGAACTCTACAGGGGAGTGTAACCCACCAGAGAGACTTAACCTGTGATCCCGATAAGACTTTGGGGGGAAGGGGGGGCCGGGAGGTGATGTCATGTATTCAACTGTCATTGTAACGCAGGTATAAACTGAACTAAGTTGTACACCGTGAAAACATTGACCACTAGGTGGTGAACTTGTGGGAGACACTCCTAACCTGGACTTTCAGGTATAAAAGGGGAAGCTCCACCCACCTTCATCACTTCAGTGCTGGCTAATAAAGATTACTGGTCACAGAGTGACTTTCTCTCAAGTATGGGCCTCGTGTGCATTTATACTGTATAGTAAGGACATATTAGTAATATCTCCAAGTTTGCAGATGAAACTAAGCTGGGTAGCAGTGAGAGCTGTGAGGAGGATGCCAAGAGACTGCAGGGTGACTTGCACAGGTTAGATGAGTGGGCAAATGCAAGGCAGATGCACTATAATGTAGATAAATGTGAGGTTATCCACTTTCGTGGCAGAAACAGGAAGGCAGATTATCTGAATGGTGACAGATTAGGAAAAGGGGAGGTGCAACTCGACCTGGGTGTCATGGTACATCAGTCATTGAAAGTTGGCATGCAGGTACAGCAGGCGGTGAAGGCGGCAAATGGCATGTTGGCCTTCATAGCAAGAGGATTTGAGTATTGGAGCAGGGAATATCGTGTCTGCAGTGTGCACCATGTCTGCAGTGTGCACTATCTGCAAGATTGCAGCAACCCACAAAGGCTTCTTCAACAGCACCTCCCAAGCCTACGACCTCTACCACCTAGCAGGATAAGGGCAGCAGGTACATGGGACCACCACCACCGACAAGTCACTCACCATCCCGACTTGGAAATATATCACCATTCCGTCATCGTCACTGGGTCAAAATCCTGGAACTCTGTCCCCAACAGCACTGTGGGAGCACCTTCAACACACGAACTGCAGCAGTTAAAAGGTGGCCAACAACCATCTTCGAGGGCAATTAGGGATTGGCAATAAATGCTGACCTTGCCAGCGACATCCACATCCCCAGGATGAATACAAAAGAGTTCAGAATAGCCATTTATGCCGTCAATCAAAATATATTTCACTATTTCTTGGATAAACACTAGTTACCTCATGCAAACAAAAAAAATAATTTACCCCAGACTGTTGCAGGCTTTTCCATTGTATTTTAACAGAAAGGGCTTACAAACTGTAGTTGTTGCCATGTCACAAGTATTGATCAGTCAAGAGAAAAAGCATTCAAAAACTGTATTTAGAATCAAAAAGAGAAGCCTGCCACAAATGACAAGCAGTAGTCAATCAGAAAGAAACAAAGCAATTGTATGGTAGTGTGGTAGGGGGGTAGAAAGATAGTTTAATCCAATAATTCAAACTCCAGCACTGGAATAAGGATCATGGGATTTGGGAAACAGAATCCTGGACCTTTAGCAGTGCAGCAGAAGGACCTTGACATCGTGCTTCAGGCTGTGAATCTACGGGCCCAAGTTTCCGCCCTCTAAGAACGACGCACCTCCATAAGGTGCGCCGATTTTCTGAAGTAAAAAAGGTACCGAAAACTTACCTTGTTGTAATGTCTGCAAGCTTGCAATGTTTGTAGCTCCACACTGTGGATGTGGATGTATTGTGTACTGCAACTGCATAGTTAATAATAAACAGAACCAGGCAGATTCCGGAGGCTGAGAGAGAGCTGCCTGCCATGTAGGAAGCGGTGTGTGCTTGTGCTCTGTGAAGATATCACACTTGTGATTGAGTTCCTCAGGACGTCTTCATGCTCGACGTGGCACAGCACAAGGGGTCAGGGGCGGAGCCAGGTCCCGGCGCTGAAAACAGTGCCAGGACCTCTGCACACGTGCACGCGCGCATGTGCAGTAGCACCTCGACCCAGAAGCTGCGTGGGAGGGGCCCGAAGCACGCCGCCCCTAGCCCTGGCTGAATGGGATCACCGGGTGAAGATCGGACTCTGGCCTCCCTCCCATTCAACCGTTCCCCCTCCTCCCCGCTCGGCATCTTGCCAGGGGCGGGCTCCGGCCAAAGTCTTGCCAGGGGCCCGGCTTCCACTCGTCGGCGGGGCCCGCCCGCACAGCAACTTGCTGGGGGCGGGCCCCGCCCGAAGTCTTCGCCGGCCCAGCTTCCACTCGGCGGCAGGGCCGAGCGAAAGAGAGCGAGAGAGAGCGAGCCAGACACAGAGCGAGAGAGAGAGAGAGCGAGAGCGAGCCAGACAGAGCGAGAGAGAGAGAGAGCGCGAGAGCGAGCCAGACACAGAGCGAGAGCGAGAGAGAGAGAGCGAGAGCGAGCCAGTCAGAGCGAGAGAGAGAGAGCGAGAGCGAGCCAGACACAGAGCGAGAGAGAGAGAGAGCGAGAGCGAGCCAGACACAGAGCGAGAGAGAGAGAGAGCGAGAGCGAGCCAGACACAGAGCGAGAGAGAGAGAGAGAGCGAGAGCGAGCCAGACAGAGCGAGAGAGAGAGAGAGAGCGAGAGCGGGCCAGACAGAGCGAGAGAGAGAGAGAGAGCGAGAGCGAGCCAGACACAGAGCGAGAGAGAGAGAGAGAGCGAGAGCGAGCCAGTCAGAGCGAGAGAGAGAGCGCGAGAGCGAGCCAGACACAGAGCGAGAGAGAGAGAGAGCGAGAGCGAGCCAGACAGAGCGAGAGAGAGAGAGAGCGCGAGAGCGAGCCAGACACAGAGCGAGAGCGAGAGCGCGAGAGCGAGCCAGACAGAGCGAGAGAGAGAGAGAGCGAGAGCGAGCCAGACACAGAGAGAGAGAGAGAGAGCGAGAGCGAGCCAGACAGAGCGAGAGCGAGAGCGCGAGAGCGAGCCAGACACAGAGCGAGAGAGAGAGCGCGAGAGCGAGCCAGACACAGAGCGAGAGAGAGAGAGCGAGCGAGCGAGCGAGCCACAGAGCGAGCGAGAGAGCGAGCGAGCGAGCCACAGAGCGAGAGAGAGAGGAGCGAGCCACAGAGCGAGAGAGAGAGGAGCGAGCCACAGAGCGAGAGAGAGGGGAGCGAGCCACAGAGCGAGAGAGAGAGGAGCGAGCCACAGAGCGAGAGAGAGAGGAGCGAGCCACAGAGCGAGAGAGAGAGGAGCGAGCCACAGAGCGAGAGAGAGAGGAGCGAGCCACAGAGCGAGAGAGAGAGGAGCGAGCCACAGAGCGAGAGAGAGAGGAGCGAGCCACAGAGCGAGAGAGAGAGGAGCGAGCCACAGAGCGAGAGAGAGAGGAGCGAGCCACAGAGCGAGAGAGAGAGGAGCGAGCCACAGAGCGAGAGAGAGAGGAGCGAGCCACAGAGCGAGAGAGAGAGGAGCGAGCCACAGAGCGAGAGAGAGAGGAGCGAGCCACAGAGCGAGAGAGAGAGGAGCGAGCCACAGAGCGAGAGAGAGAGGAGCGAGCCACAGAGCGAGAGAGAGAGGAGCGAGCCACAGAGCGAGAGAGAGAGGAGCGAGCCACAGAGCGAGAGAGAGAGGAGCGAGCCACAGAGCGAGAGAGAGAGGAGCGAGCCACAGAGCGAGAGAGAGAGGAGCGAGCCACAGAGCGAGAGAGAGAGGAGCGAGCCACAGAGCGAGAGAGAGAGGAGCGAGCCTCAGAGCGAGAGAGAGGAGCGAGCCACAGAGCGAGAGAGAGAGGAGCGAGCCACAGAGCGAGAGAGAGAGGAGCGAGCCACAGAGCGAGAGAGAGAGGAGCGAGCCACAGAGCGAGAGAGAGAGAGCGAGCGAGCCACAGAGCGAGAGAGAGCGAGCGAGCCACA
The DNA here is from genome assembly GCF_044704955.1 of Pristiophorus japonicus. Taxonomy (NCBI): domain Eukaryota; kingdom Metazoa; phylum Chordata; class Chondrichthyes; family Pristiophoridae; genus Pristiophorus; species Pristiophorus japonicus. Next base: position 30,837,283 of record NC_091978.1, read on the forward strand.
GAGCGAGAGAGAGAGAGCGAGCCACAGAGCGAGAGAGAGAGGTGCGAGCCACAGAGCGAGAGAGAGAGGGCGAGCCACAGAGCGAGAGAGAGACAGAGCGACAGAGAGACACACACAAAGAGAGAGAGAGAGAGAGAGAGAGAGACAGACACAGACAGACAGACAGAGACAGACAGACAGACAGAGAGGGGGGGGCCATCCCACATGCAGTTGGAGGGCTCTTGGTGCTGCAGTCGGTGAGCAGAAACTTAATTTTTTATTTATTGATTGATTTATTATATTTTTTATTTTTGATTGATTTATTGGTTGATTTATTTATCATTTATTTTTGATGGCTCTATTTGTAAAAGTGAAATGTCTAGTGTTTGTAAACCCCCCTTCCCCCCCACCCCCTTTCTCGTTCCCTACGCCTGATTTATAAGTGTAGGCAAGGTTTTTCTGAGCGTACAAAAATCTACACATACTCCACTCTGTTAGTTTGGAGTAAGTTTTCGCTGCCTAAACTTGCAAAACAGGCGCAAGTGGCTGGACACGCCCCCTTTTGACAAAATGGAACTGTAGCATCCATCTGTTCTAAAATGGAACAAATCTAATTCACTAGAACTGGAACAAACTAAATGCCGAGAATTGCAATTTCTAAGATGCTCCAAAAAAAATAGGAGCAACTCAGGCTGAAATTTGAGCCCTACGAGTATGCATGTTGAAGAAACGTTTTAAAGATTTTCAAAAATGCATACGAGAATATGTATTTTGACAAGAATTATTTTTTTCATAAAAGGTTAATCTCATAAAATACTCATGATAAGTATGGACTTGGAAGGACATTCAGCACATCTCAATTCATCCATGCCAAAATGTCCACTGTAGCATCTTAAAACGATTATACGGATTAAGCCTTTACATGTTAAACATTCTTTGCATGAAGAACTTTCCCTATCTTCTTTTCTTGCAAGATTTGTCGAAGTATTATTTCTTTTATTCCCCTTTTAATACCTGTATTAATCCATTTAGGGTCACATTTCTATAAATCAGATGAAAACAAGGTGGAAATTGTGTGAATAACTTGATCAGTTGTGGTTTTGCGTTATTTCATCAGTAACTTTGTCACCGCTCATGGTTGGCGCCTTGTAATACACTGAATCCTGATTATAAAATTTGAAATTAATCACAAGCATTGCCAAGATCGGACACAAGGAAAGGTCCACAATTGAATATTTGATATTTAACATGATCTTATTTCCCATGCAAATATAAATACATTGGGTATCGCCCCATTTGGGGTATTCTCTTTTAAAGATTTGAAAAAAATTAGAGCAAAGCGCTAACTATCTCAAACCTTTTTAAAAATTCGGCGTTTGCACTCTCCTTCCTTCTTGGAGTGCAATTGGCAGCAGGCTGGGCGATGAGTTCAGCAACGCTGCCGCGTTGAAAGGCTCCTTTCTTCCCTTAAAGGAAGGGCCATTGCTACAGACCCTGGAAAGAAAAACAAACTTACCTTCTTAACAGCAACCACAATCCCATGCGATCAGCCCGGCACTCAAGCAAAGTGCCATTCTGATCGATTGGGGGCAGGAACTCGCAAAAAAAGCTGCAAGGTGGTAAGTTTTATACTTACCTCAGTCACCTCGCCTTTAAGCATCGCTCCCCACCCCCCCCGCCCCCCCCAAGCTGGGCCGGCCACTCGATGCACACCTCCTGCAACTGCCAGTGTTTTTGTCCGGCACTGCTGCAGGAGGCGAAACTCAATTTCAGGTCCTGGGCGCTACCGGGGCGATGAACACGGTGAGGATATCACAATCTCCGGACGAAGGAGATCGGGGCACAACGCGGTAGCATCGTCGTAAAACTCACACCGAATATGGCAGGAGTCCATGTTATTGCCGTGCCCGGTCACAAAGCCATTTACACAAAGGCACCCAATTTCGCCCCAATTGTCTATTTAAAACATGACGAACAAAAAAAAAAACTTTTGCTCTCTTGGGAACTCTCTCCCCAAATCCCTCCACTTCTCCATTTCACTTTAAAAAAAAAAAAAATCTTCTCTCAACTCACCTTTTCAGCCAAGTTTACACCTTCTAACTAGCACCATGATTCATTTATTAATTTTATTTTCTCCCTCTTAACACCGCCACCATCCCCCCCCCCCCCCACCCCCCCATGAAGAGGCGTGTGACATTTTCAACATCGCAGAGTCTATATGAATGCATGATGTTGCATACCAATTCGAGAAACACTTGATGATAAACACAAACACAAAAATAAGCACATAAATCACGTGTGTTTACACATCTGCACAGATATCTTAGAATGTGTTACACTGTGCATCTTTAAAGACAACAGTTTTAGATATTGGATACAACCAAATTAACTGGAACTGGCCGAGACTTTTAGGCTTTATAATTGGCTCATTAATTGATGAACTTCAATCAAGCGATATATCAACACATATAATGCAAATGCCTTAGTGCGTTGTGTAATTTCAATGCCTAGATCAGCTTTTTTGGTGTACCAAACTCCAATTACCCAAACACCTTGTCTGATGAAAACTAGTTAGGTAAGAATCCCATGCTTATACTGATTACAGTTACACAGTCCAGCATTAGGATATCAAGCTGATGAAAGATTTTTTTCACTATTATGGGCAATCGCCAACAGAAATTACACCAATTTCGCCAGCTCCAGTTGCACCAACTAGCAGCACTAGATAACCACTTACTATTAAATTAATCACAAGGCTGTATGTAATATAGTTTGCATTAGTCAACATCAACCAATATTACATCGTGCCTTTAATATCAGCCATGGCTCAGTTAGTAGCACTCTCGCCTCCGAGTTAGGAGGTTGTGGATCGAAGTCCAACTCCAGAGACTTCAACGTATAATCCAGGCTGACACTCCAGTGCAGTAGTGAGTGACTGCTGCACTGTCAGTTTCTTCATCTGTCAGAGGAGACGTTAAACTGAGGCCCTGTCTGCTCTCTCGGGTGATACAAAAGATCCCAAGACACTATTTCGAAGAGGAGCAGGGGAGTTCTCGTAGCTGTCCTGGCCAATATTTAGCCCTCATCAACATCACAAAAAAAAAAATTATCTGGTCACCATCAGGAAACACTATAGCTGCGCCCAAACAGGGCTCTGAAACCTTGGATTAAAAGATGCGTAATCAAGAGAGATATCTAGGCCAATCAAGTAAAAATTAAGATAGCATGTTAGCTACAACAACAGGATATATCAATTATACACCAAATACTTCAAATCTTTATCAACAAGCCCACTTATGCTGCTCAAGTGTAATTCTATAACCAGAGGGAAATAAACACCTGTGAAAAGATTACCTTTCAGTGAACAGGTATGTCTCCATGTTGTTCTGCATATGCTTGCCACCGACTCAATCCAACATTAAAATCCCCTGGGTGGACAGACACACCAACATTAGCGTCCTCAACCAGACCAACATCGCCAGCATCGAGGCACTGACCAACTCCGCTGGGCGGGGCCACATTGTTCGCACACACGACAACACTCCCAAAGCAAGCACTCTACTCGGAGCTCGTACATGGCAAGCGAGCACAAGGTGGGCAGAGGAAGCGTTTCAAGGACACCCTCAATGCCTCCTTGATAAAATGCAACATCCCCACCGACACCTGGGAGTCCCTGGCCAAAGACCGCACTAAGTTGGGGAAGTGCATCCGGGAGGGCGCTGAGCACCTTGAGTCTCATCGCCGAGAGAATCAGAAACCAAGCGCAGGCAGCGGAAGGTGTGTGCAGCAAACCAGTCCCACCTACCCTTTCCTTCAACGACTGTCTGTCCCACCTGTGACAGAGACTGTAATTCCCGTATTGGACTGTTCAATCACCTCACTTTGAGAGTGGAAGCATGTCTTGCTCAATTTCAAGAGACTGCCCATGATGATGATGATATATAAATGCACTGACACCATGTGAAAATAAATCTTCTCCAAAAAACATTTTCAAGCTGCAGCACTTATCAAAGGTTATGAATTTGGTTCTGCCATAGATACATAAACATAGGTGCAGGAGTAGGCCATTCGGCCCTTCGAACCTGCACCGCCATTCCTGCTTTCTCGCCATACCCCTTGATCCCCCTAGTAGTAAGGACTATATCCAACTCCTTTTTGAATATATTTAGTGAATTAGCCTCAACAACTTTCTGTGGTAGAGAATTCCACAGGTTCACCACTCACTCGGTGAAGAAGTTTCTCCTCATCTCAGTCCTAAATGGCTTACCCCTTATCCTTAGACTGTGACCCCTGGTTCTGGACTTCCCCAACATTAGGAACATTCTTCCTGCATCTAGCCTGTCTAAACCCGTCAGAATTTTAAACATTTCTATGGAGGTCCCCTCTCATTCTTCTGAACTCCAGTGAATACAAGCCCAGTTGATCCAGTCTTTCTTGATCGGTCAGTCCCGGGAATCAGTCTGGTGAACCTTCACTGCACTCCCTCAATAGCAAGAATATCCTTCAAGTTAGGAAACCAAAACTGTACAAAATAGTCCAGGTGTGGCCTCACCAAGGCCCTGTACAACTGTAGCAATACCTCCCTGCCCCTGTACTCTCATCCCCTCGCTATGAAGGCCAACATGCCATTTGCTTTCTTAACCGCCTGCTGTACCTGCATGCCAACCTTCAATGACTGATGTACCATGACACCCAGGTTTCGTTGCACCTCCCCTTTTCCTAATCTGTCACCATTCAGATAATAGTCTGTCTCTCTGTTTTTACCACCAAAGTGGATAACCTCACATTTATCCACATTATACTTCATCTGCCATGCATTTGCCCACTCACCTAACCTATCCAAGTCACTCTGCAGCCTCATAGCATCCTCCTCGCAGCTCACACTGCCACCCAACTTAGTGTCATCTGCAAATTTGGAGATACTACATTTAATCCCCTCGTCCAAATCATTAATGTACAATGTAAACAGCTGGGGCCCCAGCACAGAACCTTGCGGTACCCCACTAATCACTGCCTGCCATTCTGAAAAGTACCCATTTAGTCCTACTCTTTGCTTCCTGTCTGACAACCAGTTCTCAATCCATGTCAGCACACTATCCCCAATCCCATGTGCTTTAACTTTGCACATTAATCTCTTGTGTGGGACCTTGTTGAAAGCCTTCTGAAAGTCCAAATATACCACATCAACTGGTTCTCCCTTATCCACTCTACTGGAAACATCCTCAAAAAATTCCAGAAGATTTGTCAAGCATGATTTCCCTTTCACAAATCCATGCTGACTTGGACCCATCATGTCACCTCTTTCCAAATGCGCTGCTATGACATCCTTGGTCATGTATTCAACCAGCATTGTAACCCATGTATAAACTGGCCAAAGTTGTACACCGTGAGAACACTGACCACTAGATGGGAGACACTCCGAACCTGGACCTTCAGGAATAAAAGGGGAAGCTCCACCCACCTTCATCACTTGAGTGCTAAGGAATAAAGGACAGGTCACAGACTGACCTCTCAAGCATGGGCCTCATGTGCATTTATACTGTGTAGTAAGGGCGTATCATCCTTAATAATTGATTCCATCATTTTACCCACTACTGATGTCAGGCTGACTGGTCTATAATTCCCTGTTTTCTCTCTCCCTCCTTTTTTAAAAAGTGGGGTTACATTGGCTACCTCCACTCGATAGGAACTGATCCAGAGTTTATGGAATGTTGGAAAATGACTGTCAATGCATCCGCTATTTCCAAGGCCACCTCCTTAAGTACTCTGGGATGCAGTCCATCAGGCCCTGGGGATTTATCGGCCTTCAATCCCATCAATTTCCCCAACACAATTTGCCGACTAATAAGGATTTCCCTCAGTTTCTCCTTCTTACTAGACCCTCTGACCCCTTTTATATCCGGAGGTTGTTTGTGTCCTCCTTCGTGAATACCGAACCAAAGTACTTGTCCAATTGGTCTGCCATTTCTTTGTTCCCCATTATGACTTCCCCTGATTCTGACTGCAGGGGACCTACGTTTGTCTTTACTAACCTTTTTCTCTTTACATATCTATAGAAACTTTTGCAGTCCGTCTTAATGTTCCCTGCAAGCTTCCTCTCGTACTCTATTTTCCCTGCCCTAATCAAACCCTTTGTCCTCCTCTGCCGAGTTCTAAATTTCTCCCAGTCCCCAGGTTCACTGCTATTTCTGGCCAATTTATATGCCACTTCCTTGGCTTTAATACTATCCCTGATTTCCCTTTTTTATTTTTACGCCAGATAGGGACGTACAATTGTTGTAGTTCATACCTTCTTGGGTTCAGTGCAGTCAGTCAGTTGTTCCCCTATGCAGTCTCAGATTATAGTTCTCGCACATTGCCTTATATCTACATGTATAATATTGGGACCCAATTATCTAACAATAAAACTCCCTTATGAACTGGACCAGAGCTTTGTCTTTCACATGTGAATTTATTCATTCTCTTTAAAGATGGGCCAAATTAGTACCATATGAGATGAGACCTATAATATTAAGGCAGAACCTCCTATCCCTATAGTTTCCTGTCTTCTGGAGCCTTTTGCCACTTGACAGCCTGTACAGCACCCAGTCTCAAACAAAAGCCTGTCTCTACTACTCTTTCCCAACAGACAGATCAAAGAGTTTCCTAACACAACAAAAAACACATCGCGCCCAATTACCTATATAACCAATGAATTAGTCAGTCTCTGAGGAAAAACAACTTCCAGTTAGCATATCAATCACCTTTTATCTAGGTGCTCTTTTGTAAACCTGAGATTACACATTGCCTTTAAAAACCCAGCATTGTTAGTAACCTGCCTCCACCACCACCTAAATAGTTTATGGAAAAATGGTCAGACAGGATCCAGAAATGTGACAACAAAAATAAGTCATCAAGTTTAGCTTATTAGTATTATAAATCCTGTAAAATAAGTAAGGCATAAACTCCAATTATGACTCTGCTCTCTTCAATGCAATGTCTGGTTTTAAAAAAAACACCGCATTCAGCTATTGCTTCTTCTCCCTCCAGTTTTTTAAAAAATATATAGTTATTTCTACTCCTTCAGCCTGCCATGAGTTATTGAACAGAATGACAATTTGTCACCAGGCCTCTGCCGATATTACTTCACAATTGTTCATTAAAATGGGCAGGCTAATTCACCATTTTCTCTTTCCTTCCAGCTATAATTGGAGAGCTCACTGTATTATGGGTCTGAACCCACATTCTGCGACTCATGTGTGCGTCAGTGCACCAACACGCTAAATCGTTTTATAAAAACTAGCTTCTCCTTGTCAGATGAATTTTGTTTCTGCATCTTAGGATTGTTGCATTGTTGTATGCACCTTCACCTCTTTCATATTGATGTCTGAATAGATAATGCCTCAAGATTTAACCTGACATTTTAATGCAGCAATCCACTCAGAACACAGAGGATCAACATAAGGAATCATCATAAGAAACAGCTAAATATAAATAAAGATACAGAGATTACTCATAATTTTTTTTTAATGGCATGAGTAGTTTGGCTTATAAATTTAAAGAAAAACACATTGAAAATAAATAACATTTTTCAGAAAGAAATGAATCATTTGAAAAATTCAGGAACTTAAGCATTAATTACACATGCTGAATCTTATTTTATAATAATTTCTCTGTGGCTGATTTATACTAGAATCTGCATTAGATCTAAACTTAACTGACATGCAGATAGCAGCAGGCTTTGAAGAGGATTTTTTTCTGCCACTGTGTGATGGTTGACAGCTCAGTTAGACATTAGAGGGTTTAAAAAAAAAGAACTGCCCTTGTTGCCATAAATTGACCATTGCAGATGTGCGAGTGCATAACCATTCTGAAGTTCTTGACTTTTTACGATGGGAGAGGAGAAAATCAAACGTTTTACACTAATTTCTTTAAAAGAGGTTAAGTAGAATCTTAATGATTCAGCCCATCATGCCTGTGCCGGCTCTTTGAAAAGCTATTGGTCCATAATTTGCGGTCAGTGGCGAAGCAAAGGCATTCGCCACTAGTCCCATCATCGTTTCCAACAATGTATCCCAGATCATAACAGGCTGTAAAAAAAAAAGTTATGCTCCTCATGTGGCCTCTTTCTTTTGCCAATTACCTTAAATTGGTATCGTCTGGTTACCAACCCTTTTCCCACTGAAAATAGTTTCTCCTTATTTATCTTTCTCCCCCCCCCCCCCCCCCCCCCCAAGAGGCCAAATTTTTGTTTGCTTTCTAACATTTTTAAAAAGTCAGAATAAAAGGAGCTTTTTCATTTCCTGGTGCCGTGTCGGTGAGAATTCTGCATTGTGATTAGCTGCTTAGAACACCCTTCATAATTTTGTACGTCTCTATCAAATTTCAACAACAACAACTTGTATTTATATAGCGCCTTTAATGTAGTAAAACATCCCAAGCGCTTCATAGGAGCATGATCAAACAAAGTTTGACAAGCCACACAAGGAGATTAGGACAGATGGCCAATAGCTTGGTTTTAAGGAGCGTCTTAAAAGGAGGAAAGAGCTAGAGATTTAGGGAGAGAATTCAAGAGCTTAAGGTCTAGGCAGCTGAAGGCACAGCCATCAATGGTAGAGTGATTAAAATCAGGGAGGCTCAAGAGGTCAGAATTAGAAGAATACATATCTAGGAAATTTGTAATGCTGGAGGAGATTACAGAGATAGGGAGGGACGAGGCAATGGAGGGATTTGTAAACATGAATGAGAATTTTAAAGTTGAGAAGTTGCTTAACCAAGAGCCAATGTTGGTCAGTGAGCACAGGGGTAATGGATGAATGGGACTTAGTGTGAATTAGGACATGGGCAGCAGAGTTTTGGATGACTTCAAATTTATGAAGGTGCCAGGAGTGCACTGGAATAGTTAAGTCTAGAAGTAGCAACGGTATGGATGAGGGTTTCAGCAGATGAGTTGAAGTAGGGACAGAGTCATGGTGTTCCGGAGATGGAAATAGGTGGTCTTAGTGATGATGCGTACATGTGACCAGAAGCACATCTGTCAAATATAACAAAGGTTGTGAACAGTCTGATTCTGCCTCAGACAGTTGTCAGGGCGAGAGATGGAGTCAGAGGTTGGGAATGGAATTTGTGGCAGGAACTAAAGACAATGGCTTCACTCTTCCCAATATTTAAAAAAAAAAATCTTGCATTTATTATATTGCACCTTTCACAATCATTGGACGTCCCAAAGCACTTTACAGCCAATCAAGTACTTTTGAAATACTGTTGTAATGTCGGAAACATGACAGCCAATATGCACACAGCAAGCACCTACAATCAGCAATGTGATAACGACCAAATAATTTTTTTTTGTGATAATTGAGGGATAAATATTGACCAGGACACCAGGGAGAACTCCGCAGCTCTTCAAAATACTGCTATGGGATCTTTTACATCCACCAGAGACACTAGTCAGGGCTTTGGTTTAACATCTCATCTAAAAGATGGCATCTTTGAGTGCAGCACTGGAGTGTTAGCCTGGATTTTTTGAGTTCAAGTTTCTGGAGTGGGAATTGAACCCACAGCCTTCTGAGAGATGAGAGTGCTACCAACTGAGCCATGGCTGACATCATAAAGTTGGAGTATATTTCTGCTCCTCCAGTATTGGATATCGGTCAAGCAGGCTGACAATTTAGAGACAGTGGAGGATTTGAGAACTAGCTGTCGTCAGCATACATGTGGAAACAGACGTTGGGCCCGAAATTGGTGGACATACCTCCCGAAATTGAACCTAAAATACTAACATACCGCCCAGCAAGAAATTCATCAGCGACATAACGCCGGGCGGTATGCACACCGTCTGAAAAAAGGTGGTTTTATGCCAATGGTATGTCGGCTTTATGCAAAATACAATGTTCCTCCCCTCCCCCAAGCAATCTATTTCTCCGTTCCCTCGCTCAAGTCTTCCCCCACCCCTCCCCAGCAATATAGTTTTACACCCACAGCAATCTAATTCTCCCTCTCTCCTCCCCCTATCCCCACAGCAATCTATTTCTCCCTCCCCACCACCCCAGCGATCTATTTCTCCCCCCACCCCACAGCGATCTATTTCACCTTTCTCCCCAGCAATCTATTTGGCCCTGCCCCCACAGCGACAAGAACATAATAGGAGCAGGAGTAGGCCATATGGCCCCTCGCGCCTGCTCTGCCATTTATTATGATCACGGCTGATTCGATCATGGACTTAGGTCCACTTCCCTGCCCGCTCCCCATAACCCTTTATTCCCTTATCGGCTAAGAAATTGTCTATCTCGGTCTTAAATTTATTCATTATCTCGGACTTAAATTTATTCATTGTCCCGGCTTCCACAACTCTCAGGCAGCGAAATCCACAGATTTACCCTCAGAAGAAATTTCTCCTTATCTTGGTTTTAAATGGGCGGCCCTTATTCCAAGATCATGCCCTCTAGTTCTAGTCTGCCCTATCAGTGGAAAAATCCTCCCTGCATCCACTTTGTCAAGCTCCCTGAATCTTATAAGTTTCGATAAGATCACCTCTCATTCTTCTGAATTCCAATGAGTAGATGCCCAACCTCCTCAATCTTTCCTCACACCCCCTGCAATCTATTTCTTCCCCCCGCCCACCCAGCAATCTATTTCTCCTTCCGCTCACTTACCATTGGTGTCAGAGCATGGGGTGAGGGAGAAGGGAGAGTTTTGATGGTTGGGGGGGGGGGGGGGGAGGGGAGGGTGGGGGGGGGGGGATAACTAGCCAGTAATTTTAATGAGTTTACTCAAAACTGGGCACAGTGGCCTGTACAACTGTTTGATTCTATTACATTCTTTAGTCAAACCATTAAGTACCTACCTGCGCTGATTTCTTAACTCTCCACAAGGGTTTTCTGTGCAGCCACATATGCTGGCCTAAGTTAGTTTGGAACAACTATTAGCTGTCCAAACTGGCTTAAATGGCCAAAACGGGTGTAGGTGGCTGGCAACGTCCCCTTTTGAACAAAAGGAAACTAAACTAAAAAAATCCTAACTAACTCACTTACACTGGTGCAAACTGAATGTGCAAAATGGGGATTTTTAAGATACTCCAGAAAAATAAAGTTGCTCCAAAAAAAAAAAATGGAGCAACTCCTGGGTCTAAATGTGTTGAAGTTTAGAGAGGGAGCTCCAGAGACTAGTACTGAGGTAGCTGAATGCTCTGACACCAATGGCAAGGGGAAGAAGGGTGGAATGGGCAAACGGTTGGATTCAGAAAAAGTATTAAGATGTGAAAGCGTTACGGAATTGAGACAAAGTGAAGAATCCATTTTGTATTATGCTCCATAGTTAGTAAAATATAAAAAGGAACGAGAATGTAAAGAGCATTGGAAGAGGCAGATTTAGAACATTGAGCTCAATGACTGTAACCTGTGATATTCTACAGCAAAACATCACCATATGTTCCTGGGGCGTCGTAGTCTGGGAGTATGTTCATTTAACCCTTAATAAACTTGTAAGTGCTTGACTCCTTCAACTACAACTCTCACTCCTGATACACAGACAAGGACTGCAGTCTCTGTCTATTTTCATAATAGGGCTGGAGGGAGACAGAAGAGAGTGTAAGAGGGACTTATAAACAAGGAAGCATTTTAAATTTAATGCACTTGGGGATAAAGCCAACATAGATCAGCAAGGATAGGGCAATGGACAAGGACAGCATGGGACTGAATATGTGAGGCAGAGTTGTGGACAAGTTGAAGTTTATTGAGGATGAAGGCTAGAAACCAGCAGAGAAAAAAGGTGGAAAAAAGCCAAAAATTGAAGGAACAGTCTCACTCCAGTTTTCCCCCATTTAAGAAAAAATCTACGACCTTAAGTTAGAGTATCGTACTACCTGTATTAGAAATTTCAAGATTTGTTTCTTAGCACAAACTTAACTAAAAAACCTTTTGAGGACTAAAGGGAGAAGGAGGTACAAATTAATGTTATTGCTAAGCGTCAACTTGGATTTAGTTGATTGTACACATTTCTCTGAATCAGAAAGTTGCAGATGAACAGAATTTAGTACATAATCTCAGCTGATATTTCAGTGCACTACAAAAGGTGCTTATTTTCAGATGCAATGTGAACAAAGGGTCCCATTTTCCTACTCAGGTGACGTAGAGCAAAAGATGTTTAGTGTAAGACCCATGCTTTTGTATGCCTTGGTGTTGACGATGGCTTGCAGTTCAGCCTCCGAATGTGTGCTGACGCAAGCGTCGTCCGCGTACTGTGGTTCGACGACAGAGGATGGGACGATCTTGGATCTAGCCTGGAGGCAACGAAGTTGGAAAAGGATCCCACTGGTTCTATAGTTTAGTTCCACTCCAGCGGGGAGCTTGTTGAGCGTGAATTGGAGCATTGCATCGAGGAAGATCGAGAAGAAGAAGCACCAACCTGAACCAGTCACACAGCACTGCCCCTCAGGTCATCAAGATCTTGATGGACAACGTGGACCACTTTCCATACCTCGGGAGCCTACTATCAGCAAGGGCAGACAGAGACGATGAGGTTCAACACTGCCTCCAGTGCGCCAGCACAGCCTTCGGTTGCCTGAGGAAGAGTATGTTCGAAGATCCGGCCCATCAAATCTGGCACCAAGCTCATGGTCTACAGGGTTGTAGTGATACCTGTCCTTCTGTATGGCTCAGTCATGGACCATATACAGTAGATACTTCAAATCACTGGAGAATTACCAATTATGTCTCCGCAAGATCCTGCAAATCCCCTGGGAGGATAGGCGCACCAATGTCAGGGTTCTCGATCAGGCCAACATGCCCAGCATCGAAGCACTGACCACACTCTACCAGCTGCGTTGGGCGGACATATTGTCTGTATGCCCAACACAAGACTCCCAAAGCAAGCGCTCTACTCTGAACTCCTACACAGCAAGCGAGCCCCAGGTGGGCAGAGGAAACATTTCAAGGACATCCTCAAAGCCTCCTTGATAAAGTGCATCATCCCCACCGATACCCGTGAGTCCCTGGCCAAAGACCACGCTACGTGGTGGAAGAAGAGCATCATGGAGGGTGCTGAGCACCGAGTCTCATCTCCAAGGAGCATGCAGAAAACAAGCGCAGGCAGCAGAAGGAGCGTGCGGCAAACCAGACTCCCCACCCATCCTTTCCTTCAACCACTGTCTGTCCCATCTGTGACAGAGACTGTAATTCCCGTATTGGACTGTACAGTCACCTGAGAACACACTGAGTGGATGCAAGTCTTCCTTGATTTCGAGGGACTGACTATGATGATGATGAAGAGCAAGAGAGAACTTGTATTTACAGAACGTTTTCACAATTTCTGTGTCTTTTGAAGTCCAGTCACTGTTGTAATGTAAGTAAGCACAGCAAGGTCCCACCAGCAACAATACGTAGGACCAGATAATCTGTTTTTTGATGATGTTGGTTGACAAATATTTGCTGGTAGAAATCTCCCCCTGCTATTCTGAATAGTGCATTCAATATACATATTCCTTAGTTTCCACAGCTCAGGGAGCTTCACTTTCGACAAAAGCACTCCATCTCTACCTATACCCTCAAGCCTATTGTTAGTCAATTAGTTATTAAGCACTTTAAAAAGGTTTTAATCTATAGCATTAACTGTTTAGTGGGTTTATGGATAAATCCTTGCCATAATCTGTGGGAGGGATATCCTTCCAATCACAAACCTTGTTTTAAAAATAACATACCTTTCTGATCCTCTGAACATCCAAGTGCATCACAGCCAATTAAATACTTTTGAAGTGCAGTTAGTGCTTGCAGCAATATAGAGAAATGCAGCAGCCAATAGCGAGATCCCACAAACAATGAGAAATGAACAGATAATCGTTTTTTTTTTAAATAAAAAGTGATGTTTGTTGAGGGATAAATGTTGGTGGAAAAGAAAAGACTTGCATTTATATAGCTCCTTTCATGACCACTGGATGTTTTAAAGCACTTTACAGCCAATGAAGTACTTTTTGGAGTGTAGTCACTGTTGTAATGTGGAGGGGCTAAGTATTGTCCAGAACACTGGGCAAACTCCCCTGCTCTTCTACAAATAGTCTTTTCTAGAAATTTTAGCCAATTCAAATTCTGAACATAGGCAAAGTCTAAAAATCCTGCTTCTTCACTGAAGATCAGAATACATTCTTCAGTATTTAACTGCCAGCTTTGCTCACTGGTAGCACTTTTGCCTCAATTCCAGGAATTGAACACAATCTAGGCTGACACTTAAGTAACAGTAGGTGCACTAAATTGTCAGAGGTACTACCTTTTGAATGAGACTTTGTACCACATCCTCCAATCGGCCTCTTCAGATGGAGGCACCAAGTTAAAGGCACAGTCATCATCATCATCATAGGCAGTCCCTCGAAATTGAGAAAGACTTGCTTGCACTCCTGAAGTGAGTTCTTTGGTGGCTGTACAGTCCAATACGAGAACCACAGACTCAGTCACAGGTGGGACAGATAGTCGTTGAGGGAAGGGGTGGGTGGGACAGGTTTGATGCTCTTTCCGCTGCCTGCACTTGATTTCTGCACGCTCTCAGCGTTGAGACTCGAAGTGCTCAGCGCCTTCCTGGATGCACTTTCTCCATTTAGGGCAGTCTTTGACCAGGGTCTTCCAGGTGTCAGTGGGAATGTCACACTTTATCAGAGGCTTTGAGGGTATTCTTGTAACATTTCTGCTGCCCACGTTTGGCTCGTTTGCCGTGAAAGAACTCCGCAAAAAGCACTTGCTTTGGGAGTCTCGGGTCTGGCATGCAAACTATGTGGCCTGCCGAGTGGAGCTGATCGAGTATGGTCAATGCTTCAATGCTGGGGATGTTAGCCTGGACGAGAACACTGATGTTGTGCCTGTCCTCCCAGGGGATTTGTAGGAGCTTGGGGAGACATCGTTGGTGATATATCTCCAGCGACTTGGTGTCTACCGTACATGGTCCATGCGTTGGAGCCATACAGATGGGCAGGTATTACTACAGCCCTGTAGACTATGAGCTTGGTGGTAGATTTGACGGCCTGGTCTTCGAACACTCTTTTCCTCAGGCTGTCTCAGGCTGCACTGGCACACTGGAGGCGGTGTTGAATCTCATCAATGTCTGCTTTTGTTGATAAAAGGCTCCCGAGGTTTGGGAAATGGTCCACGTTGTCGAGGGCCATGCCGTGGATCTTGATGACTTGGGGGAGGGTGGTGGGGGGGGGGGGCGGCAGTGCTGTGCGGCGAGGACAGGCTAGTGGAGGACCTTTGTCTGCCGGATGTTTGGAATAAGGCCCATGCATTCATATGCCTCAGCAAATAAGTCAATTATATCCTGGAGTTCAGCCTCAGAATGTGCGCAGACACAGGTGTCGTCCGCGTACTGTAGCTCAACGACAGAGGTTGAGGTGATCTTAGACCTGGCCTGGAGGCAGCGAAAGTTAAACAGCTTCCCACTGGCATAGTGTTGATGGCTGCAGGAAGTTGTAATGGGACATAGACAGACTAAGTGAGTGTGCAAAACTATGGCAGATGAGAGTTCCATGTGGCTCCAAGGAAAATAAATCAGAATGCTTTATTAATACAAGTCTGGGAGCTATGGAGGAGCAAAGGAACTTGGCTATCCATTTGTACAAAAGCACTCAAAGTTATTGCACATGCACAAATAGTAATGAAAAAGGCTAGGAATACAAAAGTAAGAAAGTAAATTGTTTAGTGGTCTGACCTCATCTGGAGTACTGTGTTCAATTTTGGACATCAAATCTCAGGAAAAATATATTGGACTTGAGGCTGCAGTGCAGTTTCACCAGAACGATACTGGAGCTTAAACAATTAAATTACAAGGATAGATTGCATAAACTTGGTTTGTATATATCAGATTTTAAACTGTTAAGGGATGATCCAATCAAGGTCTTTCATAGAACAGTTTCAATAGGGTAGATACAGCGAAACTAGTTCCAATGATGGTGAAATCTAGAACAAGGGGGGGAAAATCATAAAATTAGAGCTAGTCTATTTAGGAGTGAAATCAAGAATCAATTTTTCCACACAAAGGATGCCCGAAAGGGTGGTAGAGGCAGAAACCCTCACCACATTTTTAAAATACTTGGATGTGCACTTGAAGTGCCATAACCTACAGATCAAGAGCTGGAAAGTGGGATTAGGCTGGATAACTCTTGGTCGACCGGTGCAGACTCGATGGACCGAAATGGCTTCCTTCTGTATTGTAAATTTATACGATTCTATGAAATCTGGAACTCTACCCTGGCTGGCTCAATTGAAATGGTCAAGAATGAGAGATAGATTTTTGTTGGGTATGGGCACCAATGGATTTGGAAGAAAGGGAGGTTAATGGAGTTTAGGTACAGATCAGTTGATACAACTGAATGGCAGAATAGGCTCGAGGGGTTGATCGGCCTAGTCCTGTACTTACGTAAAGTGCCCATGACACTTTTACAAAGTGGTGCAGGGAGTTAATCCATGTCAAAACTGTCTATCTGTTGACCTGAAAGACCACATGGTGATCCAGAGAAGTTTTTTTTTTTAAAAAGCAGTTTGTCGTCAAGACTTATCAGTACATTTTCAGCAACCTTGCATCTCTGATGACTGGATGGAACACTTGCAGATCCTACATAATTTTTTAAATCACACATATGGGCATGGAATAGTAAACTTGTAACATATCCTGATTTTAGGATTCTACAATAGCCAAGACCTGGGACTGGATTTTCATTTTTTCTGTTTTCGGGACAATAATGGAGGTGGGGCAGCAAAGTAAGCAGCAGAAAGAGTTTGCGTTTTAGCATGCAAGTTTGGGCATCTGGGCCCTGCGTCAGGACGGGCGCAGCACACCTCTCCTGGCGCAAGGATGGGAAACTCCCGAGCTAAAGAGCCAGGCTGTGCGTGCTCAGAGAGGGGCCTGGAAGGGTGCAGGGGGGGGGGGGGCCTAAATTTAAAAGAAAAAACAGAAAAACATTCCTAAAACATTGCCCACGCCACCGTAATACAAATCGTACAAAAATGTTATAAAAAACACTCGCACTGACATTTACACCACATTACATTCCTCTGCAACGCCGGCATGGCTGGACCACTCTAATTTCCCAGGCAGTCATACGTCTGGATAGATGGATTGGGCAAGAGTCAAAACTCATGCCAGTGTCACAATCAGGGGCACTGCACACCCGTCGCAGCTCTTCCCGGCAGTGCTGCTCAGAGTCGCCGCAAAACCCAACCCGAAGGTTCGCGACGGGGCGCAGGAGACCTCACTATCGCCTTTCACACCGCTCCGGGGAGAAGCCCGGAGCGCGAGGACCAGAAAATCCAGACCCTGAACTTTTGAAAAACACCCTCAGTTTTAATGAAAAGATTACCATTAAAATAAATGTTTTATTGACTATAATCAAAATCAGTTTAAACCTCAAGTAATTTCAAGGGGCATGAAAGAATTAGGCATAATGTCGAACCATAAAAATTTATAGCACAGCGAGGCTATGCAGCCCACAACGTCTGTCAGCTCCTGGCTACTGAAATCCAAAAACGTATCCAAAATTCAAATCTGCCCATGCTCTCCTCATTGTATTTTTCTTTGCTTCACAATAAGTCTTCTCTCTCTTCCCCCACTCCCAATATTTCAAAATACCATATTTCTCACAGAAGATTTGCCAATGAGACCTATTCCAGATGTACAATGACGATTAAATATTACTGCCCCACTACAGCGCAGCAAACCCACTTAACCTCAACCACCCCCTCCGCAACAACAGACATGACATACTAATATTTATAGACCATTTCATGCAAGAAAATATCCCCAAAGCACTTTACAAGGTGATTGGAGACAAAGAAAAAAAAAGTGAGCGAAGAGTTAGGGAAGGTGTCCAAAAATATTGTTGAAGAGGTAACTTTTGCAGAGGTGGCAATGAGTTGGCAAAACAGAGGTTTAGAAAAAGAATTCCAAAATGCAGGGTTGTGCAGGGGAGATAGAGTGAAATACAGTATGCTTGAATTATAACAGCAGAGGGTGCATGTTAGGATGCAAGATTGCAGACGTAGGATGGAGTGAAGCCAGAAAAAAGGTATGAAAATAAGGACAAGGATTCTGAAGTCAATACTGAGGAAGACAGAAAGCTAATGTGTGTCAGTAACAGACAATGGGACAAAATACAGGCAGGGAGTATCTGCTAAACACAGCAGCATAGAATGCCAACAGGAATTTGATGAGAGTGAGAATTAGATGCGGGGGAGGGGGGGATGCAACGAAGAGGTGCCAAGTGCTTTAAACCAAAGGGCAATGGTAAATATATAAATCAGAGTCATTAATTAGATCTAAAGGGATTTATTTTTAAGCAAATTGGAGACACAACAGAGATCCATTGCTTGCAATTCCTGTGCCATGTGGTACAGTAGCATAGTGGTTATATTACTGGATGGGTAATCCAGAGGCCTGGGCTAATGATCCGGAATCATGAGTTCAAATCCCACCATGACAGTTGGTGAATTTAAATTCAGTTAATCAGAAATAAAAAAGCTAGTATCAGTAATGGTAACCACGAAACTAATGGATTGTTGTTAAAAACCTAATTGGTTCACTAATGTTCTTCAGGGAAGGAAACCTGCCATCCTTTACCCGCTCTGGCCTATGACTCCAGACCACAGCAATGTGGTTGACTTAACTGCAAACCGCTGCTGCTGTATCAAAAAACACACTTCAATAGATTGCAGCGATTCAAAAAGGTATCTCACCACCACCTTCGCAAGGGCATTTATGGATGGACGCACACATCCAATAAATAAATAAATACAAATTCAAGAACACTTCATGTTTCCTAGATAATCACGTGTGCATGAAGTGACTCCAGCTGCACGAACTCGAGCTCAGGGTTTGAGGAGCGGCTCGAGACTCTGTAGGGCATACAGGAAGCTGGGAATTTCCTGGAATGCATGTTCCAGAAGTTGGTCACCCCGCAGCTACAGAGAGTTCAGGAGGATAGTAAGTGGGTGGCCATCCGGCAGAGCAGGAAAAGGTAGGTAGTGCTGGAATCCTTCTGGTGTGTGGTACTCAAACCGTTTTTTGGACTGAGTAACAGTGAGGATGACAACACCATGAGGGAGTACAGTAGAGAGCACATCCGCAGCACTGGGCAAATGACTACAGAGGGGACATAGTAAAGTGTAGAAATGCAGTGGTCATAGGGGACTCGATAGTCAGGGAGAAAAACAGGCTTTTCTGCAACTGCCGACATGAGTTCCACATGGTGTTGCCTCTTGGGTGCCAGGGTACAGGACGTTACAGAGGGTGCAGAAAATTGAGGGGGGGAAAAAGGGGGAACAGCCAGAAGTCATGGTCCATAGGAAAGAAAAGGGTTGAGGTCCTGCAGTCAGAAACTAGGGAGCAAGTTAAAAAACAGGACCTCAAAAAAGTAGTAATCTCTGAATTACTCTCAGTACCACACGCCAGTGAGTATAGGAATAGTAGGATAAAACAGGTTAATGAGTGGCTGTAGAAATTATGCACAAGGGAGGGCTGCAGATTCTGGAGCAGGAGGGACCTGTTCATAGTGGATGGGATGCACCTCAACAGAGCTGGAAACAATGTTCTCACTGGAAGGTTAACTAGTACTATGGGGGAGGGATTAAACTAGTTTGGCAGAGGGATGGGCTCCAGGATAAAACATTGGAGAGGAAAAAGGTGCACAAAGGACTGCGACAGGCAAATAGTACTAGAGTAAAGAATAGTTCAGAAATAGAAGGCATCAGACAGGGGGCAACGGCAAAGCAGGTTATGGTGGATCTTGATTACAAGTATGTAAATGCACAGAGTAATAAATAAGGCTGGTGATCTGCAGGCACGTCATCACATGGGACTATAATTTGGTGGTAATAACATACCAGGCACAAAGGAGAAGAGGTTTGGGAATGTAATATTCCTGACTACAAAGTATTCAGAAAAGCTAGGGAAAGAAAAAAAAAGAGGCGTTATAGCAGTATTGATCAAGAAACTATTAAAGCACTGGAGGGATGTTGTTTAAAAAGGGAACAAGGGATCGACTGAAATTGGAAGTCGATTCCAAAATTGGCTGAGGCAGGAAGCAAAGGGTAATGGTTGACTGTTTTTGTGACAGGAAGGCAGTTTCCATTGGGGTTCTGCAGGGCTTAGTACTAGATCCCTTGCTTTTTGTGGTATATATCAATGATTTGGACTTGAATATAGGGGGTATGATTCAGAAGTTTGGAGATTATTCAAAAACTGGCCGTGTGGTTGATAATGCTGTAAACTGCAGGAAGATATCAATGGACAGGGCAGGTGGGCAGAACAGTGGCAAATAGAATTCAATCTGGAGAAGTGTGAGGTAATTAGTTTGGGGAGGGCTAACAAGGAAAGGGAATACATAACTTGTATTTATATAGTGCTTTTAACGTAGTAAAACATCCCAAGGCACTTTACAGGTGTGTTATAAGACAAAACAAATACATTTGACACTGAGCCACACAAGAAGAAATTACGGCAGATGACCAAAAGCTTGGTTAAAGAGGTAGGTTTTAAGGAGCATCTTAAAAGGAGAAACGAGAGGTAGAGAGGCAGAGATGTTTAGGGAGGGAGTTCCAGAGCTTAGAGCCCAGGCAGCTGAAGGCCAGCCAGGAGTGCATTGGAGTAGTCAAGTCTTGAGGTAACAAAGGCATGGTTGAGGGTTTCAGCAGCAGATGAGCTGAGGCAGGGGCGCAGGCGGGCAATGGTACGGGAGTGGAAATAGACGGTTTTAGTTATGTCGCAGGTATGTGGCCGGCAACTCATTTCAGGGTCAAACATACACCTAGGTTGTGAACAGTCTCTGCTTCAGCCTCAAATAGATGCTAGGGAGAGGGAGGGAGTCAGTGACAAGGAAACATAGTTTGTGGCAGGAATCAAAGACAATGGCTTTGGTCTTCCCAATATTTAAAATGGAGAAAATTTCTGTTCATCCAGTGCTTGTCTGACAAGTTAGAGAGCAAGGAGGGGTCAAGAGAAGTGGTGGTGAGATAGAGCTGGATGTCATCAGCACACATGTGGAAAATGACGCCCCGTTTTCTTCTAATGTCGCCAACGGGCAGCATATAGATGAGAAATAGGAGGGGGCCAAGGATAGATCCTTGGGAGACACCAGAAGTAACGATACGGGATTGGGAAGAGAAGCCATTCCAGGTGATTTGCTGGCTACAATTACATGGATAAGAATGGAACCAGGGAAGTGCACTCCAACCCAGCTGGACAATGGTGGAGAGGCGTTGGAAGAGAATGGAGTGGTCAACCGTGTCAGAGGTTGCAGACAGGTCAAAAAGGACGAGGAGGGCTAGTTATCTTTGTCAGTCACAAACGATGCCATTTGTGACTTTGATGAGCCATTTCGGTACTGTGGCAGGGTCGGAAACCAGATTGAAGGCATTCAAACATGGAGCTCAGATTTGGGAGGCGACAACACGCTCAAGGACTGGAGTGGAAAGGGAGGTTGGAAATGGGGCAGGAGCTTGCGAGCAGTAGGGTCAAGGGTTGGTTTTTTTGAGGAGTGGTGATGCCAGCAAATTTGAAGGAGAGGGGGACAGTACTCGAGGAGAGAGAACGGTTAACAATGTCAGCTAACATGGGAGCCAGAAAAGGAAGTTGAGTGGTCAGCAGTTTAATGGGAATAGGTTCAAGGGAGCAGAAAGTGGGTCTCATGGACAAGGTGAGCTTGGACACATCAAGAGGAGAGATCGGGGAGAAACTGGAGAAAGATGAGAGTTCAGGGAGAGAGGAAATTTGGCCCAGTGGGCTCGGGTAAGGAAGGGAAATGGAGATTACAGAATGCTGCAGAACAGGGGGACCTGAAACACAAAAAGTTAGTAGACAGGTAACAGCAAGTAATCAGAAAAGCAAATGGAATGTTGGCCTTTATTGCAAGGGGATGGAGTATAAAAGCAGAGGAGTTCTGCTACAACTGTGCAGGGTATTGGTGAGGCCACACCTGAAGTACTGCATACAGTTTTGGTCTCCGCATTTAAGGAGGGATATACTTACGTTGGAGGCAGTTCAGAGAAGGTTCACTAGGTTGATTCCTGAGATGAAGGGGTTGACTTATGAATAAAGGTTGAGCAGGTTGGGCCTATACTCATTGGAGTTTAAAAGAACGAGATGATCTTATTGAAACATATAAGATCCTGAAGGGCCTCGACAAGGTAGATGCAGATAGGATGTTTCCACTCGTGGGGGAATCTAGAACTAGGGGCCATAGTTCAAGAATAAGGGGTCGCCCTTTTAGAACAGATGAGCAGGAATTTCTTCTCAGCGGGTTATAAACCTGTGAAATTCTCTGCCCCAGAGAGCTGCGGAGGCTGGGTCATTGAATATGTTGACTGTGTCTGCAGTGTACCATCTACAGGATGCACTTCAGCAACTCACCAAGGCTTCGACAGCACCCCCCAAACCCAGAACCGCTACCACCTAGAAGGACAGACAAGGACAGCAAGCGCATAAGAACACGATCACCTGCAAGTTCCTGTCCAAGTCACATGGCATCGACTTGGAAATATGTCACTGTTCCTTCATCGTCGCTGGGTAAAAATCCTGAAACTTCATACTCCTGTTGCAGTGTGGAAAATGTGGCAGCCAATTTGAGCACAGCAAGCTTCCATAAATGAGTTAACAACCATATACTCTGTTTATAGATGTTGGTTGAGGGATAAATATTGCCCAGGACACTCAGGAGAACTACCCTGCTCTTCTTCAAAATACTGCCGTGGGATCTTTTACATAAGAACATAAGAAATAGGAGGAGTAGGAGTAGGCCTCGAGCCTGCTCCACCATTTATCATAGCTAATCTGATCTCGGGCTCAGCTCCACTTACCTGCCCGCTCCCCATAACCTTTCACTCCCTTATTGTTCAAAAATCTGTCCATCTTCGCCTTAAATATATTCAATGACCCAGTCTCCACAGCTCTCTGGGGCAGAGAATTCCATAGAGTTATAACCCTCAGAAGAAATTCCTCCTTATCTCAGTTTTAAATGGGCAGCCCCTTATTCTAAAACTGTGCCCTAGTTTTAGTTTTCTCCATGAGTGGAAATATCCTCTCTGCATCTATCTTATAATGACAAGTTTCAGTAAGATCACCTTTCATTCTTCTGAACTCCAATGTGTATAGGCCCAACCTACCTTCAACCTCCTCATCTCCGGAATCAACTTAGTGAACCTTCTCTGAACACTCTCCAATGCAAGTATATCCTTTTGTAAATATGGAAATCAAAACTGCATGCAGTATTCCAGGTGTGGCCTCACCAATACCTTGAATAGCTGTATCAAGACTTCCTGGCTTTTATACTCCATCCCCTTTGCAATAAAGGCCAAGATTCCATTGGCCTTCCTGTACCTGCATACTTCCTTGTGTTTCATGCACATGTACCCCCAGGTCCCACTGTACTGCAGCACTTTGCAATCTTTCTCCATTTAAACCCATTAGGTTAGGGCGAGTTTACATTTAAAGCTGATGTTTGAAGGTGATAGAACCACCCACAAAGATTTAGTTCGTGTTATCTGAACATGAACGCAATAAAATACATGAAAATTGATTCATAGTGTCTCAAAATTAAAAATTGTTAAAACTGAGCTTGATTTTTTAAAATAGTGATCTTGTATCTGCTTGTTTAAATGAATTAATTTTAATTAAAATGTTTTGCAGAACCTTAAGTAAAATGAGAATTCTCCTAAAAAAAACATATTTCATTACTTCTTCAGCACATGGCCAAGTCTTTTTTTCTTTTTCTTCAATTTCATTGTCTGAATCGCTCATCTCGTCAGATCTGTCTTTATTGGTGACTATGCTGATAAGTTCCAGTCAGTATGAGCTTGTGCTACTTCTGTGTCAATGTCAACATCTATCCACTTAGCAAAGTCATCTTCTGATAGGGATTTAAGTGCGTTTGTTTCGTGTGCACTGCTGACAATCTCCATGATTTGTGTGACAGCCTGTTTTTTTTTTTTATTAGCCCGTACATAGAAATCTTCAAATTCTTCATCAGAAGCACTGTCTTTGAATAGGACACTGGGCCACAACTTGCGCCAACACCTCCTCAATGTAACGTTTATTACTTCTCTCCATGCCAGAGAGCATGCATAGATGGCACCTTTAATATTGTATGCTCTCTGGAAATCAGAGATTGATATCAATCAATTTGAAAATGAAGTTATTCCTATAGTGGCAGCTGAAGTTTTGTATGACACCCTGATCCATAGGTTGAATGAGTGAGGCCACATTGAGGGGGCAGGTAGCATGCGAAGATGTTGCCACAACTGGTCACTAATTTTGATTTATGCAGGTGTACTCTGCAATTGTCCAGAAGCAGCACACACTTTCCACTAGGTTTGCCTATTTTCTTCATGTTTTCTCAAACTTGGGGGGACGAATTCTGTTGAAAACCATTCCATGAATATGTCCTTGTCCATCCACGCACTTTTCTGAGCCTTATAGCTAACTGGCAAATGAGCAATTCCTTTTAAAGCACGTGGTTTCCTTGATGTCAATCACTAAAAGTGGAAGTCTATGTTCTCCAGAGGCATTGGCACAATTCAAGATTGTTAACCTCTCATTCATTTTAAAGCCTACAGCTTCCTTCTCCCCTGCTGCAGCCAACATAGCAGTTGGCAAACACCTCCATAGTAAGCCAGTTTCATCAGCGTTGTATATTTGATCTGCAGTCAATTTCATTTCCTGCACCATTTCAGCAAATGTTCTTGAATAATTCTATGCGGCCTCATTGTCTGCTGATTTTTTTCTCGCCCGACACATCCAGCTGGTGAATGCCGTGTGAGCCAGCCTTGAGAAAATGCACTCTTCAGCTAGATTCATTTTCATCTTGAAGTCCTTGGCCTTTGCTGTAATCATTGGCCCTGAAATTGCCACACCTTCAGACCATTTCAAAGAAAACCATTCATAAAGCACTTAGTCTAGTTTGTCAAGCTTTGGCTTTCGCAAATTCTTGCGGGACATTGCCTTCACTGGGGATTCAGAAGCAGCGGTGAAACTTTCTAAATCTTTCTTTTGCTTCTCGATATCGTAAATTGTTGATGATCCAACTTCATATTTGTCCATCAAAGTATGCACACTTCTGCCAGCTTCAGACTTCTTTATCATTTCTAATTTCTGCTAAATGCTCAATGCTTTTTGTTTCCTTTTAATGCCACAAGACATTTTAAATTGTACACCCGACTGCTTGAACTGCTTTCAATGCGTGTGACAGTTGAAAAGTAAGAAAGTCGTCCACGCCTGCTTCAATTTATGTGTAATTGATAGTTGAAGTGAGCGAGCTATTCACGTGTGACAGTTATTTTGAATTACCTTGCAGCGGGTTTTCCATTAGATCCGTATCCGGATAAATGAGAGTTGCCTGTATATCCTTCCTTAAATGTGGAGACCAGAACTGTACGCAGTACTCCAGGTGTGGACTCACCAATACCCTGTGCAGTTGTAGCAGGACTTCTCTGCTTTTATATTCTATCCCTCCCCACCCCCCTTGCAATAAAGGCCAACATCCCATTTGCCTTCCTGATTACTTGCTGTACCTGCATACTAACTTTGTGTTTCAAGCACAAGGACCCCCAGGTCCCTCTGTACTGCAGCACTTTGCACTTTCTCCATTTAAATTATAATTTGCTTTGCTATTATTTCTGCCAAAGTGGATAACCTCACATTTTCCCACATTATAATCCATCTGCCAAATTTTTGTCCACTCACTTAGCCTGTCTATATCCCGTTGAAGATTTTGTGTGTCCTCCTCACAATTTGCTTTCCCACCCATCTTTGTATCATCAGAAAACTTGGCTGCATCTCAGTCCCTTCATCCACGTCATTAATATAGATTGTAAATAGTTGAGGACCCAGCACCGATCCCTGCGGCACCCCACTCGTCACTGTCACCCATTTATCCCGACTCTCTTTTCTGTTCGTTAGCCAATCCTCTATCCATTCTAATATATTACTCTAACCCCGTGAGCTTTTATCTTGTGCAGTAGCCTCTTATCGAATGCCTTCTGGAAATCCAAATACACCACATCCACTGGGGTTTCCACTTATCCACCCTTCTCATTACATTCTCAAAGAACAGCAGCAAATTTGTCAAACATGATTTCCCTTTCATAAAACCATGCTAACTCTGCTTGATTGAATCATGCTTTTCCAAATGTCCCACTACTGCTTCCTTAATAATGGATTCCAGCATTTTCCCCAAAGAGAGATGTTAGGCTAACTGGTCTATAGTTTCCTGCTTTTTGTCTGCCTCCTTTTTAAAAAAAAAAATAAGGGCATTACATTTGCGGTTTTCCAATCCACTGGAATCGCTCCAGAATCCAGGGAATTTTGTAGATTACAACCAATGCATCCACTTCTCTTAAGACCCTCGGATGTAAGCCATCGGGTCCAGGGGACTTGTCCACCATTAGTCCCATTATTTTACTACTTCATTAGTGATAGTATTAAGTTGCTCCCTGCCTATAGCCCCTTGATTATCCACTATTGGGATGCTTTTAGTGTCTTCAACCGTGAAGACCGCACAAAATATTTGTTCAACGTCTCTGCCATTTCCCTGTTCTCCATTATTAATTCACTAGTCTCATCCTCCAGGGGATGAACATTTACTTTAGCCACTCTTTTCCTTTTTATGTACTTGTAGAAACTCTTACTATCTGTTTGTATATTTCGTGCTAGTTTACTTTCATAATCTATCTTCCCCCTCATTTTTTTTTTTTTTTTTTAAAGTCGTTCTCTGTTGCCTTTTAAAAATTTCCCAATCCTCTGGTTTTCAATTTGATACCAGCCTTTATTTCCTTAGTTCATCACAGATGGTTATCCCTTCTCTTACTGTCTTTCCTTATCATTGGGATATATTTTTATTGTGAGTTATGAAATATCTCCTTAAATGTCTGCCACTGCTCATCAACCGTCCCATACTTTAGTTTATTTTCCCAGTCCACTTTAGCCAACGCTGACCTCATACCTTTGTAATCTCCTTTATTTAAGCTTAGGACCATGGTTTGAGAACCAACTTTCTCACCCTCCAACTGAATTTGAAATTCAATCATATTATGATCACTCATTCCTAGAGGATCTTTTACTACAATTTATTAATTCTGCCTCATTACACAGTACTAGATTGAAGATAGTCTGCTCCTCGGTTAGTTCCGCAACGTACTGTTCAAGGAAACTAGCCTGGATACACTATGAACTCCTCAAGCCTACCCTGGCCAATTTGCTTTGTCCAATCCATATGAAGGTTAAAATCACCCATGATTATTGCTATTCCCTTTATTACAAGCCTCCATTATTTCTTGAGAGAAAGTCCAACTGTGTAGCTACAGTTAGGGGGTCTATAGACTATGCCCACCAATAACTTTTTCCCTTTATTATTCCTTATCTCCACCCAACTGATTCAATAACTTGATCTTCTGAGCCAATATAGTTTCTCACTAACACACTGATCCCATCCTTTATTAACAGTGCTACCCCACCTCCTTTTCTTGTGTCCTTCCAAATTGTCAAATACCCCTGAATATTTAGCTCCCAATTCTGGTCATCTTGGAACCACGTCTCTGTAATGGCTATCAGATCATACCCATTTGTACCTATTTGTGCCGTCAACTCATCTATTTTGTTACGAATGTTACATGCATTTAGACAGCTGTTAAATTTTTTTAAACCCTTTTTTCCTGCTCGTTTCCAGTGTCCTTCAAACACACTTTCTACATTTTTGCTTTCTAATTCCAGCTTTACTCCGCTCCCTACCGAATCTAATCTCAGGTTCCCATCCCCTGCCAAGCTAGTTTAAACCCTCAACAGCACTAGCAACCCCTCACATCCCCCCCCCCCCCCCCACAGGCGAGGATATTGGTCTTTGTTGAAGGGAGAGAAGTACAAGCAAACTAACCAAAATACAAATTAATCTGTCAGTTGTGGACAAACTTCAAATACAGCCAACAAAATTTATTAAAGGTGATTTATGTTTTCATAAATGTAATAGAGTTGGATAAAAAAAAAATCAGTAGCTGTAGTTTATACAGATTTTCAGAAAGCATTCAATAAGGTGTCACTCAGTAGACTTGTTCAGGCATATGGTACAACAGTAAAGGTAGCAGCATAGAAAGTCAGCTAACAGATAGGAAACAGTATAAATGGTGATGCTTGGAGTGGACAAGGGTTGGACGAGATGTACCTTAGACAGCAGTGCTGGATCCACATTTGTTCTCGGTATATATAGAAGACTTAAACTTACGCATAGGAATCAAAATCTTAATTTGCGATGGACACAAAAGTAGACAATTTAGCAATCAGTGAGGAGGACCATAAAAGGAAAACAGATAGGTCAGCAGAATGGCAGACAAGTGGCTGATTTTGGGAGTATGCACTCACTGCAGGGAAAAACACAGAAGGGTGTGGATGAGACTTTAAAGGTTATCTACATAATTCTCTGAAAGTCAGTATGGATATATAAAGCGATAAAAAAATCCAACAGCATTCGGGGCACAGAAGACACGAGCTAATTAATAATTTTGTACAAAGTATTGGTTAGGCTATAGTTAAGTGAGTTTCGATCACATTTTTAAAAAAAGGATATTAAAGTCAAAGCAAGTAAGCTGCGTAGCTTCACCAGGATGTGAATGTTAGGAAACTATAGTTATGAGCAGAGACTGGAGATCATGGGACAATTTCAACTAGAGCAGTGAAGGTGAAGATTCAATGCAGGTTTTTAAAAAATAGGAAAGGTTTTAGATGCATATTAAAAAAAATATCTATTTTCATTGGTTGTGGAGTGACAACTTAAAATTTCAGTGAGGAGAACCTTTCTTAGAGGGTGGTTGAAGCTTTGCTACCGGAAGTGGTTGACAGAGACCACTGTAGCTTTTAAGAGAAAATTGAGTAAATATTTGAAACAGAGAAAGATACAAGGCTACGGAAAGAGCACAAGGCAGTGAGGTTAGTTTTGGATTGGTCTCGCAAAGAGTCATCACAGATATGATGGGCCAAATGGCCTCTTTCCTTGCTATAAACTTTAATAGTTCTAAGAAGTGACTATGTGGGCACCACAGAACAAAAGAATATATACTGACAGCATAGAGACAGACAGGAATTAAATCACATTAAGACTAGATCATGGAAGATAAAGTAATTATCAGCCGTTTTGAAAGCTGACAATGTGAAGTGATTGAACAGTGGTAGTGCGCTGCACAGGACATGTTGGTGACTTTGGCCAGGCCAGACCTTTACTTTGGACAGGACAGAACAGAAAGAAATCAAATGCCGAAGAATTGTAGAAGAGAGGGGTATGAAGTTTCTTTCAGGATTTAATTTAAGTATGCCAGTGAGGGAGGAAAGATTCGAGTTGCACTTCCAGTCTTTAAAATCCACTGTCCAAACTTGTAGTTTAATGTAACCTAAAGTAGTTATTAAACTTGCACAGAACTTTGGTTCAACCACAGTGCTGTGTGCAGTTCTGGTCTCCAAATTATAAAAAGTATATAGAGGCACTGGATAAGGTACGAAAAAGATTTACTAGGGCGATACCAGAATGGAGAGGTTATAGTCATCAGGAAAGATTGAACAGGCTGGGTGGGGCTCTTTTCTCTAAAAAAAGAGAAAGCTGTGGGGTGACCTGATCAAAGTCTTTCAAATTATGAAGGGGTTCAATAGGATGGACAGAGATGTTTCTATTTGTGGGGGAGATGCAAACTAGAGGTCATAAATCCAATAAGGAATTCAGGAGAAACTTCTTTACCCAGAGAGTGTTTAGAATGTGGAACTCACTACCGCCAAGAAGTAGTTGAGGTGAGTAGCACAAATGCATTTAAAGGAAAGCTAGATAAACACAAAAGGAGAAAGAAATAGATGGTTATGCTGTGGAGCATAAACAGCAGCATAAACCAGTTGGGCCAAATGGCCCGTTTCTGTGCTGTACATTTTATGTAATTCTATGTTTGCATCTGCTTAGATAACTGCTGGAGTTTCATTTTACAATCTGATCATTCTGAACTTGGTCAAGTGCATAAATGGCTCCTATCTTAATCCTCTTCACAACTGTCTAAGGAATTTCTTCCAAGACATCAGAGTAAAATGCCCTACTGTGCTGACAGAAACAAGGTGAAAATCCAAATTGCATAAGATGCAGCACATTGCTCATCCAGGTGCATAAGTTGCAGCCATGACATTTACAGCAAGTGACCAGCCGATTAATCATTCTGGCAGGGAGATGGTGGTTGCACCCCAGGTTTGGAAATCATGAAAAGGTAGAACAGATAATTCTGCATTTAAAGAATTATTCAATAAATGATGAGAAAAACAACATACTTATTCCAAAAAGGTTGCCTAATTTTTGCTACAAAGTTCTTAAATTGCTGTAACAGTTTCATTAGTACTAACTCAAAAACTGTTTCTATACAATTTTCTAACCTATGAAGAATTACTTATCCTGGTTTAAAAATGCAATCCAACTGCCACTCTTAAGCAGCTTGCAATGTCTCACTTTTGATCAGAGAAATCTTATTCTAAATTCAATGTTGAAAACTGTGACCTTTACGGAATAAAACAAATCAAAACATTGTACTCACTGGGAGGAGGG
The DNA here is from genome assembly GCF_044704955.1 of Pristiophorus japonicus. NCBI lineage: Eukaryota > Metazoa > Chordata > Chondrichthyes > Pristiophoridae > Pristiophorus > Pristiophorus japonicus. The sequence goes on from NC_091978.1 coordinate 30,867,815, forward strand.
AAAGTTTACAAAAAATAAAAACATGGGATGACCTACACTACCTGAAATATCCCACAGTGAAAAGTCAGCAGCAGCAGATGGGGAGTAGGTCAGGGAGCGAACAGAGCGGATTGAGGATCCTCCACCGGCCAAAATTAAAAGCAGTTGCTATTTTAAAAAAAGGCATATAACGTGGCGGCACATTTCTTATCGCCATCAGCTTATACAATTATGCATTAGTAATAAGGAGGAAAATGCTTTGCAAGGATTTTCCTCCGTATATACACATCATTATTTCTTTATTTTAGCAAAATCGCCGCGGCCTGTACTACTCCTACAGGCCTGGCCAGTATTCAGTGAACGGAAAAGATGTTTTCTTCATTCAAAAAGCGGTCTGCATTTCTCAATTTTTAAATATATAAAACTACCAAAATACTTCAAAACCGTTTGTAAATGTCATGCTGCTGTTGCTTTGGGGGGGGGGGGGGGAAAGGAGGAGGAGAGGAGGTGCTCTATATAAGGGGATGTTCTACAAAAGCAGGAGACTTTCCCAACACATGCATGAAAAAAATCTAAAGATTAGCACTCTTATTGCTAAGAGAACAGTTCAGCCCAACATTTTGGTAATTTCGACCATCAAATATACCTTGCCGGGGAATAAACATCACTTTAGCAAATGCACAATTAAAGATTGACTTTTTTTTTTAAAGCAGGTCAAGTGTTATATTTCTATAGCTACATATCATAGGTATAAATATGCTAAAACTGTGAAATGCACACACACACACACACAATACGTGAACAAGAGCAACAAAAGACTGTCAGAAGGAGAATTTGCAAATGAACTCCAACACGCACCTGCCGGCTGCTTTCCTTTTGGAAATTGCGGAGTGGAAGTGCAGTACTTGTCGATCTGTGCCTTTCTTTTCAGTGGTGGTTGCCTGTGATTTGATTTGATTTGAAGCGCTGCTCGCAAGTCTATCTCGCAGTGTGGCTCTTGGTGTCTATGGTGATGGAGAAGACGGCGGTACTAACAATAATGCCGACAGGCTCACAAGCTGCTGCCCAACACCGTCGTTCGACAATCGCACGCGCGCACATATACACACAAAAACACTACAAGATGAGAAAGATGTCGCTGTCTATTCTTTTTTTCCTTCTAAAACTCTCCCTCAGCACAACGAACGGACGGCCGTGCGTGCGTATTGACACCCAGCGCTGTCACTGACTCTGCTTCACCATAAGGCGGAGAAAGAGAGAATTGTTTAAAAAAATCTCCGCCACTCCAACCGTTGCAGCTGCCAAATACCTCAGCCCAGGGAGGTGGATGGAGGGAGGGGGGAGCCGGCTCGGGGCCCGACCACGCCCACTCACCGCCTCGTCGGCCAATCGGACGCGTCGCGCGCGCTGACAGCTCGAGCAGCCGGCCACCAGCGCTGCTCCTCCTCCTCCTCCTCCAATCAGTCGCCCGCTTGGCTGGCTGTCACTCACTCACTCATTCAGTCCGCCCGCCGCGCGAGGGTAGCGCGTGACAGGTGAGGTTAACGGTAAAATAACGGTCACTTCTCTCCGCCCCAACTCCTCCTCGATGTCATAGAATGGTCAATAATAGAACCATAACAGCACTGAAGGAGTCCATTCAGCCCATCGAGCCCATGCCAGCTTTTTGCAAGAGCACTTAGGCTAGTCCCACTCTTCTGCCCTTTCCCCGTAGCTCTGCATTTTTAACCCCCTTTTGAAAGCCACCATTGAGTCTGCCTCCACCACCCTTTCAAGGCATGCATTCCAGATCGCTCGCGACGTTAAAAAAAAGTTTGCCCTCACATTGCCTTTGGTTCTTCTGCCAATCACCTTACATCTGTGTCCTCTGGTTCTCGATCGTTCCGCCGATGCGAGCAGTTTCTCTCTATCGAGACCCCTCACGATTTTGAACACCTCTATCCAATCTCTTCTCAAGCTCCTCTGCTGGCAAATCGAATAACTAGAGCAGTAGACACGGCTTTAAACTAATGAAGGCGGGGGAGGAGATGGGGGGAAAGAGTAAATTTAAGAGCAGCAAGGGAAATGTCAAGACGCTTAGAGTTGAGCAGAGTTTTGGGTAAAAATAAGCGGAATGGGTCAGGAAGGGACAGAGAGTAACAAAGGTAATAATAGGCCATCGATGACTTCGGTGACATCAGGAAAAAAAAGTCAAAGCTAAAGGCACTTTATCTGAATGCGCAAAGTATTCGCAACAAAATAGATGAATTAATAGAACAGATAAAACTTAATCGGTTTAAACATAGAAACATAGAAACATAGAAAATAGGTGCAGGAGCAGGCCATTCAGCCCTTCTAGCCTGCACCGCCATTCAATGAGTTCATGGCTGAACATGAAACTTCAGTACCCCCTTCCTGCTTTCTCGCCATAACCCTTGATCCCCCGAGTAGTAAGGACTTCATCTAACTCCCTTTTGAATATATTTAGTGAATTGGCCTCAACTACTTTCTGTGGTAGAGAATTCCACAGGTTCACCACTCTCTGGGTGAAGAAGTTTCTCCTCATCTCGGTCCTAAATGGCTTACCCCTTATCCTCAGACTGTGACCCCTGGTTCTGGACTTCCCCAACATTGGGAACATTCTTTCTGCATCTAACCTGTCTAAACCCGTCAGAATTTTAAACGTTTCTATGAGGTCCCCTCTCATTCTTCTGAACTCCAGTGAATACAAGCCCAGTTGATCCAATCTTTCTTGATAGGTCAGTCCCGCCATCCCGGGAATCAGTCTGGTGAACCTTCGCTGCACTCCCTCAATAGCAAGAATGTCCTTCCTCAAGTTAGGAGACCAAAACTGTACACAATACTCCAGGTGTGGCCTCACCAAGGCCCTGTACAACTGTAGCAACACCTCCCTGCCCCTGTATTCAAATCCCCTCGCTATGAAGGCCAACATGCCATTTGCTTTCTTAACCGCCTGCTGTACCTGCATGCCAACCTTCAATGACTGATGTACCATGACACCCAGGTCTCGTTGCACCTTCCCTTTTCCTAATCTGTCACCATTCAGATAATAGTCTGTCTCTCTGTTTTTACCACCAAAGTGGATAACCTCACATTTATCCACATTATACTTCATCTGCCATGCATTTGCCCACTCACCTAACCTATCCAAGTCACTCTGCAGCCTAATAGCATCCTCCTCGCAGCTCACACTGCCACCCAACTTAGTATCATCCGCAAATTTGGAGATACTGCATTTAATCCCCTCGTCTAAATCATTAATGTACAATCTAAACAGCTGGGGCCCCAGCACAGAACCTTGCGGCACTCCACTAGTCACTGCCTGCCATTCTGAAAAGTACCCGTTTACTCCTACTCTTTGCTTCCTGTCTGACAACCAGTTCTCAATCCACGTCAGCACACTACCCCCAATCCCATGTGCTTTAACTTTGCACATTAATCTCTTGTGTGGGACCTTGTCGAAAGCCTTCTGAAAGTCCAAATATACCACATCAACTGGTTCTCCTTTGTCCACTTTACTGGAAACATCCTCAAAAAATTCCAGAAGATTTGTCAAGCATGATTTCCCTTTCACAAATCCATGCTGACTTGGACCTATCATGTCACCATTTTCCAGATGCACTGCTATGACATCCTTAATAATTGATTCCATCATTTTACCCACTACTGAGGTCAGGCTGATCTTATAGCCATTTGATCTTATAGCCATTACGGAGATGTGGTTGCAAAGTGACCAAGGTTGGGAATTAAATATTTCAGGATACTTAACTTTTAGAAAAGATAGGCAAAATGGAAAAGAAGGAGGAGTAGCCCTGATAATAAAGGGTGGGATAAAGACAGTAGAGAGGAAAGATCTTTGCTCGGAATATCAGGATGTAGAATAAGTTTGGGTGGAGCTAAAAAAAAGCAAAGGGCAGAAAACATTGGTGTGAGTTGTTTATAGGCCTCCAAACAGTAGTTGTAATGTAGGGTAGAGCATAAATCATAAATTAGAGGCACATGTAACAAGGGTAATACACTAATCATGGAATGTATACAAGATAGTTTTCTAGATCAATACGTTGAGGAACCAACTAGGGAACAGGCTATTTTAGATCGAGTATTGTGCAATGAGAAAGGGTTAATTAATAACCGTGTAGTAAAGGGGCCTTCAGGGAAGAGTGACTATAATATTATAGAATTTTATACTGAGTTTGAAAGTGATTTAGTTAAGGCTAAAACTAGAGTTTTAAATCTGAGCAATGAAAACTGCATACTTATGAGGGATGAGTTGGCTAAGGTAGGCTGGGAAACTACATTAAAAGGTATGATGGTAGACATGCAATAGCTAGCATTTAAAGAATTAATACATAATTTACAACATAGTTTCCTTTAAGGCACAAAAACCCCACATGAAAAGTGGTCCAACCGTGGATAACAAGAGAAGGTAAAGATAATATTAGATCAAAGGAACAGGCTTAAAATTTTGCCAAAAAGAGCAGTAAGCCTGAGGATTGGGAGGATTTTAGAATTCAGCAAAGAAGGATTAAGAAATTGATAAGGAAAGAGAAAAAATAATATGAGAATAAATTGGCAAGAGACATAAAAACAGACTGTAAACATTTCCATTGGTATGTAAATAGGAAGAGATTGGTGAAAGTAAACTTGGACCCATTAGAGGCAGAGACAGGAGAAATTATAAAGGAAATAGGAATTGGGACAGACATTAAAGAAATATTTTATATCTGTCTTCACGGTAGAAGACGCAAAAAACATTCTGGAAATAATGCAGACTGAGGGCTAGAGAGAATGAGGAACTTAAATAAATCAGTAAAGACATTTTACTGGAGAAATTAATAGGACTAAGTGGCGACAAATCCCAAGGATCTGACGACCTGCATCCTAAGGTTTTAAAAGAGGTAGCTGCAGAGATAGTGGACGCATTGGTATTAATCTTCAAGAATTCCCTAGATTCTAGAGCAGTCCCCAAGGTTTGGAAGGTAGAAAACATAACACCACTATTTAAGAAATGAAGAGGAGAAAAAATGGGGAACTATAGGCCAGTTAGCCTGATATCAGTAGTAGGAAAAATGCTAGAATCTATTCATCATCATAGACAATCCCTCGGAATTGAGGAAGACTTGCTTCCACTCTTAGAATGAGTCCTTAGGTGGCTGAACAGTCCAATACGAGAGCCACAGTCCCTGTCACAGGTGGGACAGATAGTCGTTTGCGCTTGGTTTCTGCATGCCCTCGGCGGTGAGACTCGAGATACTCAGCGCCCTCCCGGATGCACTTCCTCCACTTAGGGCGGTCTTTGGCCAGGGACTCCCAGGTGTCGGTGCGGATGCAGCACCCCATTAGGTAGGCTCCGAGGGTGTTCTTGTAACGTTTCTGTTATGTCTTGAATGAAGCATAAGACTAGATACTGCAAGCTCAAAGTAAGGTGTGACCGTAGTCCTTTATTACAGTTATTTAGATTTCAGAGTGCCTCTCCAGCCTGTGAGGCCTCCTTATATACAGGTGCTCCCAAGGGGTTGTGGGATCCCTTGGGACTCCAGGGGATAAGCCCTCTGGTGATTAGACATGGTATTTACAGGTTTACATACATAACAACACTCCCCTCCAAAGTCAATAATGTAACTATTTACAATGTCCTTTCACTGGTTGATCGTCTCGGTGCAAATGCTGGTTTTGGTGAGTCGTTTGTTGGGCCCTCGCTGGGCTGGTGCACAGCTGGCCTTGCTAGGCTACTGGGGATGATGGGTTCTGCTTCGTGGTCAACCGCTGGGTTGGTTGCCACTTGTATGTGTGTTGGAGGGTCGAAAAAGGTAGAGTCTATTGTGGGTTGTTCTGGATAGTCCGTAAATCTGAGTTTGGTTTGGTCTGAGTGTTTCCTGCAGGTGAGTCCATTTGAGAGTTTGACCACAAACACCCTACTCCCCTCTTTGGCCAAAACAGTGCCAGGAATCCACTTGGAACCTTGTCCATAGTTCAACACAAATACAGGATCATTTATCTCGATTTCGCTTAACACATTTGTGTGATCATGTGCGATCACATTCTGTTGAAGCCGCCTGCTCTCTAACTGTTCGTGTAGATCAGGGTGGACTAACGAGAGCATTGTCTTGAGTGCCATTTTCATGAGCAGTTCAGCAGGAGGGACCCCAGTAAGCGAGTGGGGTCTTGTGCGGTAACTAAGCAGCACTCGGGATAAGCGAGTCTGCAGTGAGCCTTCTGTTACCCTTTTCAAGCTCTGTTTGATTGTTTGAACTGCTCGTTCTGCCTGACCATTGGACGCTGGCTTAAATGGGGCAGACGTGACATGTTTGACCCCATTGTGGGTCATGAATTCCTTGAATTCGGCACTGGTAAAGTACGGCCCATTGGCACTTACAAGGACATCAGTCAGGCCGTGCGTGGCAAACATGGCCCGGAGGCTTTCAATGGTGGCAGTGGACGTGCTTGCCGACATTATCACACATCCAATCCATTTGGAGTACGCATCTACAACCACTAAAAACATTTTTCCCAAAAACGGGCCTGTATAGTCGACATGAACCCTAGACCACGGTTTGGAGGGCCAAGACCATAAACTTAGTAGTGCCTCCCCGGGTGCATTGCTTAACTGAGAACATGTATTACATTTGTGCACACAGGACTCTAAGTCTGCATCGATACCGGGCCACCACAAGTGGGATCTGACTATCGTTTTCATCACTACAATGCCTGGGTGGATACTGTGGAGATCACTATTGAAAGTGTCCCTGCCCTTTTTTGGTATAACTACCCAATTGCCCCACAGGAGGCAGTCTGCCTGTATAGACATTTCATCTTTGCGCCGCTGGTACGGCTTTGTTTCTTCCTGCATCTCTAACGGGAGACTAGACCAACTCCCGTGAAGCACACAATTTTTTACGAAGGATAGTAAAGGGTCCTGGCTCGTCCAGATTCTAATCTGTCGGGCGGTATCAGGTGATTGCTCATTCTCGAATGCTTCCATTACCATGACTAAATCTGCGGGCTGTGCCATCTCCATCCCTGTGGAGGGCAATGGCAGCCTACTGAGAGCATCGGCACAGTTTTCTGTGCCTGGCCTGTGGCGGATGGCGTAGTTGTATGCGGACAACGTGAACGCCCATCTCTGGATGCGGGTCAATGCATTCGTGTTTATCCCCTTGCTTTCAGAAAAAAGGGATATAAGTGGCTTATGGTCAGTTTCCAATTCAAATTTGAGCCCGAACCGATATTGATGCATTTTCTTTACCCCGTAAACACACGCTAACGCATCTTCTTCGATCATACTTAGGCCCTCTCGGCCTTAGACAGACTTTTGGATGCATAAGCAACCGGTTGCAATTTCCCAAATTCATTAGCTTGTTGCAATACACACCTGACCCTGTACGACGACGCATCACATGCTAGTACCAAACGCTTACATGGATCGTACAACACAAGCAATTTGTTTGAACATAACAGCTTCCTAGCTTTATCAAAGGCATTTTCTTGGCTTTTACCCCATCCCCATTCATCTCCTTTACTCAGTGCAGGGGTTCTAACAATGTGTTAAGACCCGATAAGAAGTTACGAAAATAGTTCCGGAGTCCTAGAAACGACCGCAGCTCCGTCACCTTCTGTGGCCTCAGTGCATTCTTGATTGCCTCCATCTTCGAATCGGTGGGCCTGATGCTGTATGCCACGATTCTTCTCCCCAGGAACTCCACTTCAGATGCCAGGAAAACGCACTTCGAGCGTTTTAGCCTGAACCCCACGTGATTGAGCCGACTAAGAACCTCCTCCAGGTTCTGCAGGTGCTCGACGGTGTTCCGACCTGTAACCAAGATGTCGTCCTGGAAGACCACGGTGCGCGGGACCGACTTCAGCAAGCTTTCCATGTTCCTCTGGAATATCGCCGCGGCCGATCGAATCCCAAACGGTCATCTGTTGTAAATGAAGAGACCTTTTTGCGTGTTGATGCAGGTGAGGCCTTTCGATGATTCCTCCAGCTCCTGCATCATGTAGGCCGAGGTCAAGTCCAGCTTCGTGAACATTTTTCCATCCGCCAGCGTCGCAAATAAGTCGTCTGCCTTCGGTAGCGGATATTGATCCTGCAGTGAAAAACGATTGATAGTTACTTTGTAATCACCACAGATTCTTACGGTGCCATCTCCCTTGAGGACTGGAACAATCGGACTGGCCCACTCATTGAATTCGATCGGCGAAATGATGCCCTCTCGTTGCAGCCTGTCCAGCTCGATCTCCACCCTTTCTCTCGCCTTGTGATGGATGGGTCGCGCCCCCGGAATCAAATGGATCTGCACTTTTGCTCCTTGGAACTTTCCGATGCCTGGTTCGAACAGCGAGGGGAACTTGTTTAGGACCTGGGCACATGAGGTGTCGTCGTCGGACGAAACACTCGGACTTCATCCCAGTTCCAGCATATCTTTCCAAGCCAGCTGCTGCCAAACAGCGTGGGGCCATCACCCAGTACCACCCAGAGTGGTAACTCGTGCACCGATCCATCGTAGGAGACCTTTACGGTAGCACTGCCGATTCTGCCAAGAATGAGTCTAAGTCCTAAAACAAGATTGGAAAGTTCAGTTCAAGAAAGAAGGTATCCATTTTTAAACAGAAATTGAGTGGTTAAGTTTGATTTGTAAATATGGAAAATTAAGTCGCTATCTTTTGTTGGGTATACCAACATCATCATCATCATCATCATAGGCAGTCCCTCAGAATCAAGGAAGACTTGCTTCCACTCTTAGAATGAGTCCTTAGGTGGCTGAACAATCCAATACAAGAGCCATAGTCCCTGCCACAGGTCAGATAGTCGTTGAGGATAAGGGAAGGTGGGACAGGTTTGTCGCACATTCTTTCCGCTTCCTGCACTTGATTTCTGCATGCACTCGGCGATGAGAATCGAGGCGCTCAGCGCCCTCCCGGATGCACTTCCTCCACTTAGGGCAGTCTTTGGCCAGGGACTCCCAGGTGTCGGTGGGGATGTTGCACTTTATCAGGGAGGTTTTGAGGGTGTCCTTGTAACTTTTCCACTGTCCACCTTTGGCTTGTTTGCCATGAAGGAGTTCCGAGTAGAGCGCTTGCTTTGGGAGTGTCGAGTCTGGCATGCAGACAATGTGGCCTGCCCAGTAGAGCTGATCAAGTGTGGTCAGTGCTTCATTGCTGGGGATGTTGGTTTGGTCAAGGACACTAATGTTGATGTGTCTGTTCTCCCAGGGGATTTGAAGGATCTTGTGGAGGCATCATTGGTGGTATTTCTCCAGCAACTTGAGGTATCTACTGTACATGATCCATGTCTCTGAGCCATAAGGAGGTTGGATATTACTACAACCCTGTAGACCATGAGCTTGGTGGTAGATTTGAGGGCCTGGTCTTCGAACATTCTTTTCCTCAGGTGGCCAAAAGCTGCGCTGGCGCACTGGAGGGGTGTTGAATCTCCTTATCAATGTCTGCTTTTGTTGATAAGAGTATACCATGCAAGTTATGTCTAATGATTATTTTGTTATGATTTCTTCTTCAATAAGGAGGGAGAAGTGCAATAGAGTTCCACCTCGTGGACTACTAATGTAATAACAATAAAAGGTCACTTTTGGCAAGGTCACATGATGACAGTTTCTTTTAAGGAACCATCTTGTAGGTTGTGTTCGTGGTCTCTGTAAAGATACCACAGCCAACTCCCTTTTAATTTTCGTCCCGGTAGCGGCCGGCCGTCCGATAGGTGTCCCCTTAATCTGTCGCTGTTAATGCCTGGCGCTGCTTCCGGGGGCGTAAGCCAATTTTGGGGCCAGGACGCTAACAGGGCGATGCGCACAGCGATGTCGTCATGATCTCTGGGTGCAGGAGATCAGGGTGCAACACAGTTGCGCCATTGCTAAACTCCTGCCCAATATGACGGGAGTCGTTACCAGCTCCGCGCCCGGTCGCAAACTTATTTGCGCCCCGTTACAGCCAACGGGAGGCACAAAGGTTCCCAATTTCGCCCCCTTAGTCTTAGGATTAGTGTGTGTTGCTCACTTCTGGTTCAAAAATGTCACCAGCTTTGATTGGTCTTGCCCTTAAAAAAATAACCACAGGTCCTCATTTTCAAATCAGTTTCTATCAGTCCCACACTTTTTATAAATTACCGACACAACCACTGATTTACAATTTTCACTGGAAGAAATGATTAAAAAAATACTTTTATTTTGCATCTTTCATGACCACCAGAAGCACTTTCCAGCCAATGAAGTACTTTTTAAAAAGTGTAGACACTGTTGTAATGTAGGAAACGCAGCAGTCAATTTGTGCACAGCAAGCTCCCACAAACAGCAATGTGATCATGATCAGATAATCTGTTTTTAGTGATGTTGATTGAAGGATAAATATTGGCCAGGACACTGGGGTTAACTCCCCTGTTCTTGTCAAGTACTCGGGACGCTCAATACATCAAATTTATTGCTTTTGGTGTAGTCACTATTGTCATGTAGAGAAAACACCTGTTAAAATCCTGTAATCCCACAAAATAAATTTTGAGTTGGTCAATCACTCTGATCAAAATCAGGTTCCCAGTTCTCCAATGGTTAGCTGAGCCACTCATATCAACGGTGGTTTAAGGTTTAATCCCCAGTCATAAGAACATAAGAAATAGGAGCAGGAATAGGCCATTCGGACCTTCGAGCCTGCTCCGTCATTCAATAAGATCTTCTACCTCAACTCCACCTTCCCGCACTATCCCCATATCCCTTGGTTCCCTTAATATCCAAAAATCTATCGATCTCCTTCTTGAATGTACTCAATGACTGAGCATCCACAGCCCTACGAGGTATAGAATTCCTAAGATTCACAACTCTTTGAGTAAAGAAATTTCCCTCATCTCAGTGCTACATGGCCAACCCCTTATTCTGAGACCCCTAGTTCTAGAATCCCTGCCAGGAAAAACATCCTCCTAGCACCTACTCTGTCAAGCCCCTTAAGAATTTTGTATGTTTCAATGAGATCACCTCTCATTTTTCAAAACTCTAGGCAATATATGCCAAATCTCCTCAATCTGATGAATAATTCAAAGCATTTGGAGTCAGGGGACAAGTAGCAGAATGGATAGCTGCTTCTGACAGAAAGTCAAAGCATAGGGGTAAAGGGTAGCTATTAAGAGTGAGAGAAGGTTGGAAGTGGGGTGCCACAAGGATCAGTGCTGGGACTGCTGTTGTTCACAATTTATATTAACTATTTAGACATTGGAATCAAAAACACAATTTCTAAATTTGCAGATGACACCAAATTGGGATGGATAGTCAACACCTGCAAAAAATTAAAAGAATGCATTTATAAACTCACATAATGGGCATATATTGGCAAATTAATTTCAACATAGTGAGATATTATATTTTATTAAGAAAATAAGAATCCAAATGGGGTAGAGGAGCCAGGAGATCTGGAGTACAAAAACATAAATCACTAAAAGTTGTGATGCAGGTCAATAAGGCCATAACACAAGCAAACCAAGTACTAGGGTTTATTTCTAGAGGGGTACAATTGAGAAGTAGATACGTTATGCTAAACTTGTATCAAACTTTGGTTTAACCACACTTGGAGTACTGTGTGCAGTTCTGGTCACCATATTATAAAAAGGACATAGAGGCACTGGAGAGGGTGCAAAAAATATTTACATGAATGATACCAGAACTGTGAGGTTATACCTATCAGGAAAGGATGAACAGGCTGGGGCTCTTTTATCTTGAAAAGAGAAGGCTGAGGGATGATCTACTAGAGGTCTTTAAAAATATGAAATGTTTTGCTAAGAGTGATTGCAGAGGCCGGAATCTTACCAGCACTGCGAGAGCGGGTTTGGAGTTGGCCTCGCTGTCAAAATGACAGCGGGGCGGGATCCCGCTCTGAACCTGCCTCCTTGTAAGTTTCCAAAATGCTGGGTCTGGCTGCGGTTCACAGACCCGACACCAAGCGGCAGGCCAGCCAATTTGCATCATTAAGAGATATTTTAAAGGTATTTAAAAATAAATTTACCAAGTAACTACCGTTTTCCAAGTTTTTTTACGAAGTTCACGTCCCTCGGGAGACATGTCAGGTAAGTGTGTCGGGTTCTCAATGACTCTCCATTGCTTTGACTTGTTAACAGCTACAGAAGTGTAAGATTTCTAAATCTCTGGCTTTAAATTGACAGCAAAATCGATCCTTTTAAAACAATTTGGAATAGTTTATTAAACACACACACATGCACATCTATCAGAGAAACAGCAGTCCTCAGCTATCCTACGGATCTACTTAGTTACAACAGATACAATGATGTTACAATAAAAAAGGTATACTTTACTTCCCTCTGGCAAAGTACAAGCACATGGCGTTCGTCCTTACTGTTGTTGAGGAAAGTTGCTGCTTTGCCATGTGCTAAGAAGAAGAGAGACCCAGCAATCTTTGCTTGGATTATTATACCCCTTACGGTCATTGTTTCTCAGAAAACCTCAGGATTGGGTACTATTTCCAGGGCTGTTCCTGATTGGCTTCTCCTCATACATGTATCTGTCTAGAGGGCCGATGCCATTTCTTTATTAGGTTAATGGGTTTCCAATTAATATCTTTTCTAGTTTGGTGAGTTACAAAGCCACGCTGACATGAACTTGGGGACGTCGTCCATTTTGTTTCTTTTAACACTGCAGCCTTTCCATATAATCTACACTTTTAACATTTATATATATACAGAATCAATTTTATCATTACTAAACACTTTTATTCTTTCAAAAGTGGTATGAAAGCTACCATTTCACAGCTGTTCACTGTACAATCTCAGTAGCTGAAGCCGTCAGGATTTGGAAGACACTTTTGAGCTGTATGTAGGTTTGAAGTGTTTGCAATGAACTCTCTATCCACTGTCACCTCCTTGGAGCAACTTCCCTCACCTTTGACAGATCGCTTCTGTCATCTCAACTTCAGCTGCCATCAATTCCATCAGCATCGGTGCCCAGAAAAATATCACCTTGTTCCCCAGAATCCCACCATGATCAGCCCCCACACCAACATCACTAAATACACCAGCATCACCCAAACAACACCAACCTTTTCCGCAATCACCTGATGCTGCACAGGACATAAGGCATCAGCACCCGACCACATTGCTGCCCGGGATGGCCTCACCATGGCCAGATTTGCTTCACTTGACGCCGTACACCTTGGCTGCCACATGATGCGCCAGGTTAGCACCACCCAACATCAGCACCATAAAGCATCCCTGCAATGTCCAACCCATTCCTTTCACACTCATCACCATTGCAGAGGGTACCCTTATGTCTCACCATTCACTGCAACTCACTAAGCCACTTCTAAAGATGCACACAAATCTGTCCAAGAATGCAAAGTGTTCAAAATAAAGATTTCCATGTTTGACAGCACATTAACAGAAACTCTATATGAACATTGGCTAAAAGACTCAAGTGCCTACTCTTGTATGTTGTTAGTTGGTAAAATTAGACAAGGATTGAGGGTGAGTGTGAGGTATGCCTGGTGAGATGGGGTTGTGATAATGTACATAAAGAGAGTGCAAGGTAAGTTGGTGTGAGTCAGGAGGTGCAGGAGTAGGGTAGGGAAGGCAGAGCAATGGGGATGTGATGAGTGGCACAGCAGGATGAGGTTGAGTGTGGCTTTGCAGTAACGTTTCGTGATCTACTGAGATCATTGAAAGGTTTGCGCCACTGCAGTCAGCTCCTCCTGACGACATCCCTGCTTGTGCCCTCTGTGCAATGTGCAACCAGGCTTCGTTGGTGTCCTGGGGAGGTCAATTCCGTCCACTGGAAGGGAAGAGAACTTCCCTGTATGCTGTGACTCCCTCCATAAGTATCTGGAGGGAATCATAGGAGAGCCTGGGTGCAACTGTGCACCTCTGTGCAATGCTTGTCAGTGTTTGCAGCAACTCAATGCTGCATGACATCATCATCATCATAGGTAGTCCCTCGGAATCGAGGAAGACTTGTTTCCACTCTAAAAATAAGTCCTTAGGTGACTGAACAGTCCAATATGAGAACCACAGTTCCTGTCACAGGTGGGACAGATAGTCATTGAGGGACGGGGGAGGGGTTGGGACTAGTTTGCCACACGCTCCGTCCGCTGCCTGCGCTTGGTTTCTGCATGCTCTCGGCGATGAGACTCGAGGTGCTCGGTGCCCTCCCGGATGCACTTCCTCCACTTAGGACGGTCTTTGGCCAGGGACTTCCATGTTCCAGTGGGGATGTTGCACTTTATCAGGGAAGCTTTGAGAGAGTCCTTGTAATGTTTCTTCTGCCCTCCTGTATGGCTCAGAGACATGGACCATGTACAGTAGTCACCTCAAGTCACTGGAGAAATACCACCAACAATGTCTCCGCAAGATCTTGCAAATCCCCTGGGAGCACAGACGCACCAACGTTAGTGTCACCACATTCGACTAGCTCCGTTGGGCGGGCCACACTGTTCGCATACTGCATAACACTGACAGAACAACTGTCAAAATCAAACCGGCTGATGATGTGTCATCAAATTATGTCATCAGACCCACTTCCTTTTAATTGGCTGGGAACCTCACAGTGCGGGCTGGAGCCAGGAGCAGTGTTGCAAACCGCCACCAACCCCGGCCACCCCGAACCTGCCACGGTTGGTGAAATTGCGGCCAGAGAGAATGTTTCCACTTGTTCGGAAGAGCAAAGCTAGAGGCCATCAGTATAAGGTAGTCACCAAGGAATCAAATATGGAATTAAGAATAAAAATAAAATTCTATACCCAAAGAGTGATGAACATGTGGAACTCGCTACCACAAGAAGTAGTTGAGGCGAACATTATAGATACATTTCAGGGGAAGCTATGAGGAAGGAAGAAAATAGAGGGTTATGCTGATAGATGAGGAAGGCTGGGAGGAGGCGCGAATGGAGCATAAACACGAGCATTGACTGGTTATGCCCGATGGCTTCTTTCTATTCTCCCCAGGACATCATCATCATCATAGGCAGTCCTTCGGAATCGAGGAAGACTTGCTTCCACTCTAAAAGTGAGTTCTCAGGTGACTGTACAGTCCAATGTGGGAATTACAGTCTCTGTCACAGGTGGGACACACAGTCGTTGAAGGAAAGGGTAGGTGGGGAGCCTGGTTTGCCGCACGCTCCTTCTGCTGTCTGCGCTTGATTTCCATATGCTCCTGTGACGAGACTCGAGGTGCTCAACGCCCTCCCAGATGCTCTTCCTGCACTTAGGGCGGTCTTTGTCAGGGACTCCCAGGAGTCGGTGGAGATATTGCATTTTATCAAGGAGGCTTTGAGGGTGTCTTTGAAACGTTTTCTCTGCCCACCTGCGGCTCGCTTGCTGTGTAGGAGTTTCGAGTAGAGTGCTTGCTTTGGAAGTCTTGTGTCAGGCATGCGGACAATGTGGCCCTCCCAACGGAGCTGGTCGAATGTGGTCAGTGCTTCGATGCTGGGGATGTTGGCCTGATCGAGGGGATTTGTAGGATTTTGCGGAGACATTGTTGGTGGTATTTCTCCAGTGATTTGAGGTGTCTACTGTATATAGCCTAGATCTCTTTGCAGCCACCTTATAGCTTACTTTACCACCTAGCTTTGTATGGCTCATCCCAGGAAGCAATCTAGTGAACCTTCGTTGCACTCCCTCTAAGGCAAATATATGATTCCTTGGGTAAGGAGACCAAAACTGTACACAGTACTCCTGGTGTGGACTCACCAAAGCCCTAGATAATTGCAGTAAGACATCTTTATTCTTATACTCCAATCCCTTTGTAATAAAGGCTAACATATGATTTGCTTTCCTAATTGCGTGCTGTACCTGCATGTTATCTTTCTGTGATTTATGTCGAAGGACACCCAGATCCCTCTGAACACCAACATTTTTCAGTCTCTCACCTTTTAAAAAATATTCTGCTTTTCTATTTTTACTATCAAAATGGATAACGTCATATTTCTCCACATTATATTCCATCTGCCACATTCTTGCCCACTCACTTAACCTGTCTAGATCTCTTTGCATCCTCCTTATAGCTTACTTTACCACCTAGCTTTCGATCACAGTTCCCTTATCAAGTCATATTATAAATAGCTGAGGCCCAAACACTGGTCCTTATGGTACCCCACTAGTTCTGCCAACCCAAAAATTACCTTTTTATTCCTACTCTCTGTTTTCTGTCCATTAACCAATCTTCATTCCATGCTGATATATTACCGCCAATCTCATGAGCCCCAATTTTGTGTACAGGTTGAACCTCTCTTATCCGGCACCCTCGGGACCTGGCCTGCGCACAATAAGAGGATTTGCCGGACGACTGGAAAAGAAATAAAAAAAGTAATTTAAAAACTGATATTGACGATTAGGCACGTTTTGTAGTTGAGAGGATAAAGTCGGCTGAACTGATGCTTAAAACAATAAAGATCGCTCATCTAAAACAAACACTCAAGATCACCCATTAACTCCGCTGTAAACACTGCCGATCTTTCTCGGCTGACCTGCAGCCCACGGTGACACTTCACTGATGTTCCCCACAGGTACACATTGACCCCGCTGCTCCGAGAGTTGGTGTCTTCACCTGAAATGAACCAATACATTAAAAACTTACCGGGTACTGCTGACAACGCTCCAACCCGACCGAGGAAGGAACACCAGAAGCAACGGGGAGAAGAGGAGCAGGCAGTCCCGGGACACAGTGCGCCTTCCCGACCGAGGTGGGAACACCGGAGGAATCGGGGAGAAGAGAATCAGCCAGCCCCAGGACACAGTGCAGGTCGCGACCCCCTGCCAGGAATGATGTCAGACAGGGCGGTTGCCAGTTAAAGGAGTATCGATAAGAGAGGTTCAACCTGTAATGACCTCTTGTGTGGCACTTTACTGAATACTTTTTGAAAATCTAAATACTCTACCATCCACTGGCACTCCCTTATCTACTCTGCGAGTTGCAACCTCAAAAAATTCTAATTTGTCACACACGATTTCCCTTTCATAAATCTGTGTTGATTCTGCCCAATCATATTATGATTTTCTAAGTGTCCTGCTACCATGTATCAAATAATAGATTCTAGCATTTTCCCTACTATTGAAGTCAGGCTAACTGGCCTATAGTTCCCTGTTTTCCCTCCCCCTCCTTTCTTGAATAGCAGTCTGTGCTCAGTTAGTTGCTGTCAGCCAGAGTAGTAGCCAGGATGCTATGAATGCTCTTGGGAGTTGGAAGAGCAGAGGGTAGAGAGCATAGAGCTGCGGAACGCTCTATGGAGAGATTTGTAAGCAAAGTTGAGGAGTTTGAGAGTAATGCACTGAGGGAACAGGGCACCATGGATGTGAGTGAGGATAGGATTGATTGGGACTTAATGGACGAGTTGGAATTTGTGTAGAGTTAAACTTGGGATACTGTCGAGGAGCGCATTGAAGGAAAGGAGTCTGGAGGCAACAAAAATATGACTGAATGCAGCTTAGGTAACTTTTGTTGTTCTGATCAGTCAGCCGAGTTAGATTGAGTGTGGTATTTAAGCAAGGAGTTCTGATTCGAGTGGGTATGATAGGGTGAACAGCAGGCTAACCTAACATTAACTAGTCTGAGCATTTGAATTATACTTCTTGTTGAAGTAACAGTCTGAAAAAGTCATATGGTTCAAACAATCCTGTAATTGGTGCTAGGAGAGGTTGGATATCTTACAAGCGACTATGTATTATGTAAATGAATTTTAACTATTCAGACACTATGCCAAATTTTTCTCCTTTGAATGGAAGCTAACTTTTGCTCCCAGCCATTATTATAGTTGTAACTTAACTTTCTTGGACAGCTATGGCCAGCAATGATCTTCAGCATCTCTCATATTGCTCACAAAGTACCCACAGGTAGGATATAATGTCTGATTGAAAAGATTGTGGGTTTAAACTTCACTCCAGGGCTGATGCAAATAATTTCAATCATTGGTTTTTAAATATTTCTGTTTCCGGTCAGGGATCAGGTGGCTTGTGGGGAGACATTGGAGACCAAGGAAGCAGGCATCGGGGGCCGGGGAGGGAGGTATCAAGTGTTGGGGAGGCATTGGGGGCCAGGGGAAATTACAGTCGGTGGTCAGAGGTGAAGGGGGGTCTGGTGGTATAGAGGCCAGGACAAGGAGAGGAGGAACATCAGAGGTCAGGGCTAGGACCTGGAGGTCAGCGGTTGGGGATCTCGGGGCCCGGAGTGGTGGCGATCGAGATGGTGATCACGGCTGACTGCAGTGCGGGGAGGTACAGCAGGAGCAGCAAGAGTTCATAGAGAGATGTGATTGGGGCCCAGGAGAGGCGTGAGTTTGTGACTCAGAAGAGGTGAGGGCCCAGGGGCAGCACGGGCCAGCCCACATTGCGATATGTGAGCTCACTTGATCCGTGCAGCAGAGCTGGTGTCCAGTCATCTTGGTTAATCCTTGCCACTGGACCAAGACCAAGCTCTGTCAAGCCCGTGTGGTGGCTGGGGTGCAACAGCCACTACACGTTAAAAAAATCCACACACAGGCATCTTCCATCCTTCAATATGGAGTTCAGGATCCGGATTAGGTACTTCATTGAAACACCTGTGAACTCATCCCTTTTTGGCGTGGAAACAGGTCATCCTCGTTTCGAGGAATTGCCTATGATGATGATGATGATCATCATCATCATGGTAAATACTTAGCTTTTTTTTTATGCAGGCAATGTTTTGGGTTGGTTTTCCCTGAGGTAGTCAGCGTTGGAGTTGGTTGCCTCAAGGCAAACCAATGTTGCAGAAGGGACCTGAAGCAGGCTTTAGGCTCCTTATTTGCATATGCAAAGGAACTAACGCCTGCTTCAGGCATGGGTAAAGGACGCCTCTTGTTTGTCCTTACCCAAGATAATGGGCGGTGTACGTTCTGCCTGCTTTTTTGGGGCTTTAGGAGGCTACGTAATGTCTGAAAATATCGGCGCCACAAGGCCCAATATAATCCCCGCTAACTTTACAATATATATTTTACAGTTAGCCTTGCTTCTTTCTGGATCTGCCATTTTAGCCTTCTCTAGCCTTCTTTGGGTCCTCATGTCTTGGACTCAGTCATGCTATGTTGCCCTGACGTCTTGATCTCCCCTGCTACAGAGCACCTTTAAAACTGTATACCAAAGCAAAATGCTGCGGATGCTGGAAATCTGAAATAAAAACAGAAAATGCTGGAAATAGTTAGCACGTCAGGCAGCATCTGTGGAGAGAGAGACAGAGGGAACATTTCAGATCGATAATCTTTCATCAGAACTGGAAAAAGTTAGAGCTGTAACAGGTTTTAAGCAAGTACAGAGGCAGGGAAAGGGGGATGGGAAGAAAAAACAAAATGGAAGGTCTGTGATAGGGTGGAACTCAGGAGAAGATTAAAAGACAAATGTCTGATGGTGCAAGGCAATGGGAAGATGGGAATGGGACAAGTAAAGAAAAAAAAGGATGGATCTAGAAGAGGTGTAAATGGGAATAGCAGAATCAGCACCTACTATCCGAAAAACATGGGGGCAGAGGTTATGGTCTGAAATTGTTCCATTTAATGTTGAGTCCAGAAGGCTGTAAAGTGCCTAATCGAATGATGAGGTGCTGTTCCTCGAGCTTATGTTGAGCTTCATTGAAACAGTGAATAAGGCCAAGACCAGAGAGGTCAGAGCGGGAGTGGCTTTAAAACTGTATTATCAATTTAAACAACAATATATTTCAGTGGTGGATAGCTCCTGTCATAGTGGAAGGAAACATTTTCTGGAATCTTAAAAAAAAATGAATCCTAGTCTGTATTCTCTGAGCTTGTCACAATCAGATTAGCACCAGGATTATCCTCAGCATTACTGAGTTAGGATAGAGAAAAATCCCCTAGGGTTACCAGTCCTGATCACTATCCAGCTACTCCTACAGCAGAGTGAGACTAATGGGATAGAGTTTTTAAAGAGTCAGCACAGGCACAATGGGCCGAATGGGCTCCTTCTGTGTTGTATGATTCTAAAATACTCGCATTGAAATGTGCACCAGTGAGGATGTCGTTTGAGGACAAGACTGAGTTCACCTCTGATGGCCCCAGCAGTTAAGTAGTGTTCCTGCATTCACTGTCTAGGCTCACACCTGAAGAATGGGTAATTGTTAAGGTACTGAAAGGCTACTGGCACTCGTGGAACAGTACTGTAAGATAAGTGAGTACCATGAAGAAAGGAGGGAAAAAATGTAAGTTTAATCTTTCCAACATTGAAGTTCATAGTTCTCTTAGCTTTGAGTCTTTGAAGCAGATCAGCTGAAAAGATTTCAAAAATCGTTTTATGCATTACATTTTCCCAGAATTCTATGAATAATGATCCAATATAAGTCCTAATTTAGTTTTGATCTTGACAGCATTTAGCCGGGCAAATACCTTGGAGCTACTCTGCCAGCATTATTTCATCAGAAGTTCAGTGAAAACCCTTCTGCAACTGGTGGACACCGTTGGGTACAGAGTGTCTCTTTGACACTGATAATATCATAATTTATTGTTGAGCTCATTTCTAGTTACTGCTGTGGCTTTATTAAGCATGTTAGTTTAATTGGACCTTTTGTTTATTTTTTATAATATTAGCGGTGCCTGAGGGCACTTGTATTTTATGTTTTTGTTTGGTAACACTGGGGCAACTCAGTGTCACCCCTAATGGTTCAATTAAAAAAGACCCATTTACATATCTAAATGGGGTTTCTGCCCATGGAGCGGGAGCAGCTCTGAGGAAATTCCTGGCCTTAATCTTTTCTGGTTCCATATCAAACTGGATGGCTTGAAAGTTACAAATTGCCCATGATTATATCTCAATTATTAAAGACAACGAACTTCATCTGTGTATTTTGTTCTCAGTTTTGCATTTCCATTCACAAAAATTAGATTATTTTGTAAATCTGAATAGTCCTCAGTTTGATCTATGTCAATTTGAATTAAAGCTCTCATTAATGTAATAATCAGTAGTCCTTTGATCATGAAGATGATGGCTTGAAAATTATGAATTTTTAATGAATTTTGTCACTGTTTTTCTCGCAATGTATATATGACCATCCATTTCATTTGTTTGATTGTTGCTGACATTCTTGCTGTTGACGCTGTTTCTGCAGCAACCATTTTTATTACTGTGTTGACAATATTGCATTTCAAAGTTGTCCATTCCATACTTTGACATTGCATGCCATATGCTAGATCTGTCACAGTCATTTACGACAATGCAATACGACTTCAGGTTGTCCTTCAATACACCCTTAAAATGTTTCCGCTACCCACTCCATAATCAAGCTCACTGTACAGAACATGTTTGGGACATTTATCATAAGAACATAAGAAATAGGAGTAGGAGTAACATGTAATATATATAGCTCCACCCAGTGGACTACTATGGCACTGCAGCCATTGCGATTTATAACAATAAAGAGGGAGTCACCTGACTAGGCTTCCTAAAGTTATCAACCATTTTAGAGCCTGTGCGTTTGTGATGTCGTACTGAAAATATAACATTGGTGACGAGAATGGGATAATCGGATAACAAACACAGAGAGACTTTGAAAGCTTCTCTGTTTTGATGAACAGCTAAAAGTCCAAAGCAAATTACCAGCTGAACTTGGCTGAACTGCCAGAGTCCAGATGGCCATGCCTATGGGAATAAAAGGGCACTTGGGGGAGTTTCGGAGCGTATGTGGCGTGGCTAGAAATTTTTTCACCAAATAATATCATCGAAGTCCCCAATGATGAAAACCATAACTGGGTGGTGTTGGAAAGACAACGGGTGATTTTCATAACTGAAGCAGGGCCCGGAGTGTATGAAACCCTGAAAAATTTGCTTGTGCCTGTCAAGCCAAAGGACACGTCACTTAAGCAGATGAACTACAGTCCTGAGCCCCTGGAAATTGCTGAAAGTTATCGTTTCGGAATACAAGATCAGTTAACCGATGAAAGTATCAGTGAGAACATTGTAGCATTAAAAAAGCTATTTATTCACTGTAATTTCAGAAACTTTCAGGACCCAGCATTGCGTGACCGCTTTGTGGGATGAAAAATAATGCAATCAGAAGAAAGTTATTGACAACTCCTAACTTGACTTTTGATTTAGCTTGTCAGACAGCTATGTCAATGGACATGGCCGACCAATATTCCCGAGAATTTCCAGTCGTCAGACAACCGAGGTGAATCGTCTGCAGATTAAAAGTAAAAGGCAGTTGGGCCACAAGGTCTCAGCAATTGGCAATGGTAACAGAACATTGAAGTCATGCTATCGGTGCCTGGGACAACACATTGCTCAAAGTTGTCCATATGTGAAGGCAGAGTGTTTCAGCTGCAGGAAAACTAGGCATCTTGCGAAGGCATGCTCTCTGAAAAGTAAACCAACTTTCAAAGCCATAAGTAGAAATCCCCAGAGACTACATAGCATGGGAGAAAAACAACTGGACGAGGAGGTTTTAGTGCTACACATCATCAGGAGCACGAGGGTAACCATCAGTGATGCAAAAAGTATCATTATCCACGTAAATGGTGCAGGAACCAAGGTATCCATGGAAATCGACACTGGTGCTTCTGTAAATGTAGTACCAGAATCGCTATACCTCGACAAATTGCGTGATTTCCCATTGGAGAAATCCAAGATAGAGCTGCGAGGCTACTTGGGAGAGAACATTCCTGTGGTAGGTCGTATCACTGTACCAGTGAAATACAAGGATCAATATCAGAGCTTGCCTCTCTTAGTAGTGGCAGGAGACAAGCCTGCCTTACTAGGAAGTAATTGGTTGGGATCACTGAAGCTGGATTGGAGTGAGATTTTTCGTGTTGAAATGAGATTTGCATCAAAGGATGATGTCATCAAGAAGTACCGAAGGTGTTCTGCGAAACAGGCAGTCCGATCCAAGGTTTCAAGGCGAGTGTCAGGGTACAGAAGGACGCTAGACCAGTTTACTGCAAGCCACATCCTGTACCATTTGCACTCAAGGAGAAAGTTAAGCAAGAACGCAAAAGACTAGAGACTGAGAACATTATCGCTAAGATAGATCTATGTAATTGGGCTATACCCACTGTTGTTGTACCAGGACATAGTCGACATATTTACTGAGGTGTACGAAAGCATGGGCCTTACGCTAAACATCAGTCAGACAAAGGTCCCCCACCAGCCTGTCCTCGCCGCACAGCACTGATCCTCAGTCATCAAGATCCACTGCACGGCCCTGGACAATGTGGACCATTTCCCTTATCTCGGGAGCCTCCTATCAACAACAGCAGGCATTGACGACGAGATCCAACGCCGCCTCCAGTGCGCCAGTGCAGCCTTCGGATGCCTGAGGAAAAGAGTGTTTGAAGACCAGGTCCTCAAAACTGCCACCAAGCTCATGGTTTACAGGGCTGTAGTAATACTTGCCCTCCTGTATGGCTCAGAAACATGGACTATGTACAGTAGACCTCTCAAATCGCTGGAAATATACCATCAACGATATCACCGCAAGATCTGACAAATCCCTTGGGAGGACAGATGCACCAAAGTTAGCGTTCTTGTCCAGGCGAACATCCCCAGCATTGAAGCACTGACCACACTTGATCAGCTCCGCTGGGCAGGCCACATAGTTCGCATGCCAAACACGAGACTCCCAAAGCAAGCGCTCTACTCGGAACTCCTTCATGGCAAACGAGCCAAAGGAGGGCAGCGGAAACGTTACAAGGACACCCTCAAAGCCTCCTTGATAACATGCAACATCCCCAATGACACCTGGGAGTCCCTGGCCAAAGACCGCCCTTAGTGGAGGAAGTGCATCTGGGAAGGCGCTGAGCACCTCAAGTTTCGTCGTCGAGAGCATGCAGAAATCAAGCGCAGGTAGCGGAAAGAGCGTGCGGCAAACCAGTCCCACCCACCCCTTCCCTCAACGACTATCTGCCCCACCTGTGACAGAGACTGCGGTTCTCGTATTGAACTGTACAGCCACCTAAGAACGCCTGCTAAGAGTGGAAGCAAGTCTTCCTCGTTTCCGAGGGACTGCCTATGATGATGATGATGTACCTAAGTCCGATGGTAAGGTAAGGTTGTGTGGTGTTTATAAAGTAACCATAAACCAGGTTCCAGAGGGTAATCTCCCCAATATATTTCCAAATGTAGAAGATTTGTTTACAACACTGACAGGTGGTCAGATCTTCTCAAAGTTGGATCTTACGAATGCCTACTTACAACTTGAACTAGATGAGGAGTCCAAGTCATATTTGACTATAAATACTCATCTAGGCCTATATCAATTTAATAGGCTACCATTTGGAGTGTCTTCCATCCCCGCCATATTCCAAGAGGTGATGAACTAGATTTTGCAAGGTATTGATGGGGTGGTATGTTATTTAGATGACATACTAGTTTCAGGACCAAACAGGCAAATTCATAATAACATATGAATGAAGTCCTCAAACGGCTAGAGAAGTGTAAAGGGGAACTTGGGGTGTGGGTTCGAATCCACACTACCTTGAGGTTCTGTACGTGCGATTTATGAGGATGGGTGAGTAATGAGGCACCAGACACAATGGGTAAGAGTGCAAAATGGCTAATGTTGTTTATTTAGAATAGTAAACACAAAGATAGAGAGCATAGGAAGAGGTCGTAAATAGCAGTAATGGCACAATCTCACTCAACAACATGAAAAATTCTCGCAACAGGGAAGGGGAAGATAAGAGGTTGAAACATTCCACTCACACACACAACCACACCTCCCACTCCCACCCTCCCACCAATTCCTATCCTAAATTGAGTCTGTGAGGGGGTTTGGGCTATCCTCACAATCCTATCAACTCCAGGGTTCTGGGGGCACTTATTTCAGCTCGGGGTCCCTCTGGGGTGGGTTTTATGTTGTTGGTCGGTTCGGTTTTCCTCCTCAATGTTGTGTCGGTTTCTTCTATTTGCCTCTCGGTTGGCTCCGAAGCAAAAAGCTGCTGGAGTTAAGCACACCTTCCCCAGAGCAAGGGCCCTGTGAAGAGCTGACTTAACTCCACTTTAACTCAACTCAACCACAACGAAAACTGACTCCCACCTTCTTAACTCAACTCTACAACTCAATGCAAAAACTGACTCCAACCTCCAACCTCCAACTCCCAACCTCCAAAACCTCCCACTTCCTTGTGTGTTTTTGCAGCTTTTCTTATAGTCCGTTCATCTTTGCGCCAAAACTGCATGCCATTGTCTTGGGTCTTCCTTGAATAAAATGGGGTGTGAACGGCAGTTTGATGTGTATCGATCTGTCTGGAATGGGAGATTAGCCACACCTCCTGTATCCTGTCGCTCGCTGATGGGGTGAATGAAGATGATTGTTCACTATCTCGACAGAGGTGCCACTCTGTCTGGGCTGGCCAAAATGATTGCATCAGACCTGTGGGCCTTTGTTTAATTATTCAAACTGATACCCTTTGTGTTGCCTTGTGTATTACTGGAAGATTTTGCCTGGACATGTTGCCTCTTCTGTGAGGGTTTTCCATGAAAAGCTGGCGAAATGTCCTTTTAAAATATAAAGTTGCCTAGGATCCATTTTCCTGGAAGATCCGAATGAACATTCTACCCCCTTATTCTAGCTGGCTCATCCCCCGTCCGTTTCCGTGCCCCTGCAACACTGTCTGTTACTGTACAGGGTGGCCAGAGTCCCATCATCCTCCGTGGTTTACAGGCTGTTGGCTGCAGTTGGTCATTTTAAACATGGCATCTTCCCATTCTCCCTGTCACATGTCTCCGTGGTTGGTTTTGCAGAACCTTACAAGAAGCACAGAGTGCGAGTGACTGCTCGCAAGTGTGAGTTATTTCAAAACTCAGTGGAGTACTTAGAGTACAGAGTTATCATAGGCAGTCCCTCAAACGAGGATGACTTGCTTCCATGAAAGTTCACAGATGTTTCAATGAAGGACCTGATGTTCCAGTCCTGAACTCCAGTTGAGGGGGTGGAAGATGCCTGTGCATGAATTTTTTTAATGTGTGGTGACCGTTGCACATCAGCCGCCACACGGGCTTGAAGATCTAGGCCTTTATCCAGTGGCAAGGATTAACCAGTATGACTGGAGATCTGCTCTGCTGCAAGGGTACAGAGTAGACAAATATGGTTTACATCCAACCATGGGAAAGCTGGATGCAATCAGAAATGCATCCACTCCCAAGAATGTCACTGAACTTCGATTATTTTTGGGTCTTTTGAACTATTATGGGAAGTTCCTACCAAATTTAGCTACAGTGTTACATCCACTGAATGAACTATTAAAAAAACAGGCCCATTGGAAATGGTCAGAAGAATGTGATACAGCATTCAAGGAGTGTAAAAGCCAATTGATAGCGAGCACCATGTTAGTTCACTATGACATATCTAACGAGATCAAGCTAGCATGTGATGCCTCTCTGTATGGAGTTGGGGCAGTGATCTCTCATGTACTAGTTAGTGGGGAGGAGAGACCAATTGCTTTTGCTTCAAGCACTCTCAGTGCCAGTGAGCATAATTATGCGCAAATCAATAGGGAAGCTTTGGCATTAATTTTTGGGGTCAAGAAGTTCCACAAATACTTGTATGGTCATAAGTTTACCATCTTTAAGGACCATAAGCCCCCGACAGCAATCCTCCATCCAAAGTCCCCGGTTCCAACATTAGCTGCAGCTCGAATGCAAAGATGGGCTTTGATTTTGTCAGCATCTACGTATGATATTGAATACAGATGATCAGCTGATCACAATAATGCTGATGCTATGTCTAGATAGCCTTCCCCATCACAAGTTACACCCGACAGGAAAGAAGTGTTCTATTTTTCATACATTGATGAACTGCCAGTCACAGCTGAAGAGATTGGTAGAGCAACCAAACGTGACCCAGTTATGTCAAAGGTGTATGATTATATTGCAAACGGATGGCCAAGCCAGGTAACAGACAAAGATATTCATCCATTCTTCATTCGTAGGAATGAATTATCAGTCGATAAAGATTGTATCATGTGGGGTGCAAGAGTGGTTATACCAAATAAATTCAGGTCCAAATTATTAGGAGATCTTCATGACCAGCACCTGGGAATGTGCTTGACCAAGAGTTTTACATGCAGTTACTTATGATGGCCAGGTCTAGATAAAGATATAGAGTTCATCGTCAGTCAGTGTACGACATGTCAATCGGTAAGCAAGAAAACACCATCAGTACCATTACAGCCATGGAAATGGCCTCCCAGGGTGTGGCAAAGGTTACATATCGATTTTGCTGAGCAAGAAGGACAACAATTGTTCATTGTGATTGATAGCCATTTGAAGTGGGTCGAGGTGTTTCCAATGCGGAAAATAACAACAAGTAAAACATTAAACATTTTGCGAAAATTATTTTATTCATTTGGCCTCCCAGAAGAAATTGTTTTGGATAATGGACCACAATTTTGTTCAGAAGAATTTGCACAGTTCATGAGCAAAAATGGTGTGAAACATACCAAGGTTCCACTGTACCACCCTGCTTCAAATGATGCAGCAGAGCGCACAGTACAAATTGTAAAACATGTCCTCATCAAACAGATGTTGGATCCAAATCCAAAGAAATGACTGTTGTCATTGGACCACAAATTGGCTAATTTTCTAATTACGTATTGTAATATTCCTCATACACTACTGGTAAAACACCAGTGGAGTTGTTTCTCTAACAACAGCCATGAACCAGATTTTCATTGTTGGCACAGTCGGTAGAAGAGAAACAATTAAGACAGAAACAATTAAGAAAGAGAATCATGATAGAGGTAGAGTAAAAGAGAGAAGTGTAAAATTAAATCAGAAGGTGAGAGTGAAGAATCATCACCTTAAGTGGTTAAAGCGTTTACCAGGAAGAGTGGTGAAGATATGTGGTCCTCGCACATATTTGGTCAAGATGTTTGATCATGGACATGTTAGGTTTGTTCACATTGTTCATAATTTATCGACAGATGTGGCAGAAGTTGAAGGATAGAATGATTCGATTATTTCTGGCTCATCAGATAGTTTTGATACAAGTACCAGTAGCATATCCTACATCAAATGTACTGGAAACAAGTCCAAGAGAAAGTCAGAATATAAGTCTGAGTCCGCAAACAGTCTGAGGTGATAAAGATTTCAAATGTTAATCAAGGACAAATCTTGGAGGGAAACTTTCCTCAGGATCAGCCTCTAATGAGTCTAAGTTCGACACTATGTTTGGAAGAGCGAAAACAAGTGCTTAAGCTTGATTTGTAAATATGGCAAAATAAGTTCATATCTTTTGTTATGTATAACCATGTAAATTATGTATGATGATTATTTTGTTATAATTGCTTCTTCATTAAAGAGGGAGATTGGAAAACTGCAAATATAATGCCCCTATTTAAAAAAAGAGGCAGACAAAAAGCAGGAAACTATAGACCAGTTAGCCTAATATCTGTGGTAGGGAAAATGTTGGAGTCCATTATTAAAGAAGCAGTTGCAGGACATTTGGAAAAGCAAAATTCAGTCAGGCAGAGTCAGCATGGATTTATGAAGGGGAAGTCATATTTGACAAATTTGCTGGAGTTCTTTGAAGATGAAATGAACAGGGTGGATAAAGGGGAACCAGTGGATGTGGTGTATTTCGACTTTCAGATGGCATTTGATAAAGTGCCACATAAAAGGTTACTGCACGAGATAAAAGTTCACGGGGTTGCGAGTAATATATTAGTATGGATAGAGGATTGGCTAACTAACAGAAAACAGAGAGTTGGGATAAATGGTTCATTCTCTGGTTGGCAACCAGTAACTAGTGGGCTGCTGCAGGGATCAGTGCTGGGACCCCAACTATTTATAATCTATATTAACGACTTGGAAGAAGGGACTGAGTGTAACGAAGCCAAGTTTGCTGACGATACAAAGATGGGAGGAAAAGCAATGTGTGAGGAAGGCACAGAAAATCTGCAAAAGGACAAGATGGACTAAGTGAATGGGCAAAAATTTGGCAGATGGCGTATAATGAGGAAAAGTGTGAGTTCATGCACTTTGGCAGAAAAAATCAAGGAGCAAGTTATTATTTAAATGGAGAAAGATTGCAAAGTGCCACAGTACAGCAGGACCTGGGGGTATTTGTGCATGAAACACAAAAGGATAGTATGCAGGTACAGCAAGTGATCAGGAAGGCCCATGGTATCTTGGCCTTTATTGCAAAGGGGATTGAGTATAAAAGCAGAGAAGTCTTGCTGCAGCTATATAAGGTATTGGTGAGGCCACACCTGAAATACTGGTTTCCATATTTACGAAAGGATATACTTGCTTTGGAGGCAGTTCAGAGAAGGTTCACTAGGTTGATGAGGTGGATGAGGGGGTTAACTTATGAGGAAAGGTTGAGTTGGTTGGGCCTCCACTCATTGGAATTCAGAAGAATGAGAGGTGATCTTATCGAAACATATAAGATTATTAGGGGCTTGACAAGGTGGATGCAGAGAGGATGTTTCCACTAATGGGGGAGACTAGAACTAGAGGGCATGATCTTAGAATAAGGGGCCATGCATTTAAAACAGAGATGAGGAGAAATTTCTTCACTTAGAGGGTTGTTAATCTGTGGAATTCGCTGCCTCAGAAGCTGGGACTTTGAATAAATTTACGACAGAAATCGACAGTTTCTTAAATGATAAGGGGTTATGGGGAGTGGGCGGGAAAGTGAAGCTGAGTCCATGATCAGATCAGCCATGATCTTATTGAATGGTGGAGCATTCTCGAGGGGCCGTATGGCCTACTCCTGCTCTGTTAGATCTCTTAATTTCCAATGAAATACGAACTCCGATTGTAGTTTTAATGTCACTTTATTTTTGCAGACAGCAGTAACAAGCTCTTGGCTTTAAGCCAGGTCTTTGTCCTTCTGAGACCACATGGTCAAAATGGCTGTACTTATACCTGGATCAATTTACAGAAAATAACTCGCCTTCTTTGACCTTATTGGCTCAATTAATAGTCTTTGAACCTTTTAATTAGCTCGCTACCCAAGGTCCTAAAATGTCAAGTTGATTGATGACTTAATGCAACATGCTCCCACTCACGTAGCATCTCTGACTTGGTGTCTGTGCTTTCTCACAGCCTATCTAAATGCAGCCTGTTTGAATTCTCGATCAATCCCCCCTTTGATTCTTTCACAAACTGAATCATAAAACATCAGGTGTCACTGGTTAAACATTCTACAAAATAATTTCATACATGTTAATCGAGTTTCCTTCTAAAATTTGTTGATGTGTTTCGCCACATGTCTGGACTAGTAGCTTCCACACAAATTTACACCAACCCGAGTTCCATCATGGCCACAATGGAAGTCTGGTTTTAGTAGGTTAGTTAGCCTTATTCCAATTTAATCCAAATCAATATCTTAATTCAACCAGTAAACAACCTTCCCTTAAGTATAACATATCCCTGTGCCACGTACAGATGGTCTGCTGGGACCTGCAAGGTGTCTCACATGCGGGACAGCAGCTACAGCCGCCTGGTTGCAACAACATTTAATCAACATAAACGAACAATATAAAAGTAAAATAATTATAACAAATAGAATTAAACCTTCCACCAATGAAGTTCCTATTGAACCTAGCCATTCAGTGGCTCCGCTCCACAAAGCGAATGATGGGGGTTGCTTAAGTTTTTCGATCTCCTTTTGGATGTGCTCCGCTAAGTGGGTAATTTCTTCGGAGCTATCTGGGATATATGTGCAACACTCAGTTCCAAGTAGGGTGCAAGTACCTCCCTTTTCAGCCAGGATGTAATCAAGGGCCAGTCTATTCTGTAGGGGTACTGTGCAGATTGCTACCATTTCTGCATTGATTTTAACGAGGGCCTCTGATGTATCATTGGCTACCCGTTCCACAGCGGATGACATGATAATGGATTCCCTTGCCAGTCTGGCGGTCCCATAACTGGGGATCAGAATGGCAAAGAACCTCTCTATTTCTGTGATAGCTCTCTTAGGACGGTGTAAATGTTCCGACAGTGACTTTATCTGATACATATAAGGCACAATGTCGGCTAAATAGTAGGATCCCATCCAATTCTGGGGCAGCCAAGGGTAGGCCTTGTGGCCACACACCCAATAGGTGCCATTATAGGCAATGAAGGTTAGCTGTTTCTTTGTCAGCAACTCCGGGGCCTGTCCAGGCTTTTCCATCTGTTTTATTCAGAATCCCCGTTAGGTTAAAAATTCCCACATTGGCCCAGTTTGGACGGTTCCGTGGCTTGATTAGATTATAATTCCGGGAGCAGTTACTATACCCCATATTTTGGCCTCCTTTGATATTTCTAATCAGACAGACCGATTCCCCCGGTCTTCCTTTTCCCGTTGTATTAGTGAGAACAAAAAATGGGGGCCGTTTGGAATTATTGTAGCACGGTTGGTATCCCCCTTCAAAGGTAGTCAGATTGTAACCTGCTAACTTCCATTTACGTGCCCAGTTTTCCGTATCCTGAAACGCATTGCCTGTTTTGTTTTGATTAATTATCCACTCAGCCATTTCCGAGATATTCAAGGGAACTGGCCTCAAGGGAATCCCTCCCTTTGAGTGAATAGGAATATGCGCACACACCCAACAACTAGAAATGTTACCTTGTTTGGCATAAATGTATGACATATATAAAAAGGTATTTACATGTAATTCTCTTGCTAACCTACTATTTCCCTTTGGTGCAGAGGGTCGGCTAGTAAGAAGTAGGCCTATGCCTAGAATACCTACAATCAGTAATACAGTAAATTTATACATTTTGGCAAAAAGTAATTGTCCTTAATAGATTTCAGCTTCGGTTACGGGTGCTCGTTTAACGTGTGAAGCATGGATCCAGGCTTTCTTTCCTTGGACTTTAACAGCTGCCTGGGTGGTCAATAACACTTGATAAGGTCCCTCCCACTTGGCACCCAAAGGTTCTTTATGCAACTTTTTCACATACACCCAGACTCCCGGGATGATGTTGTGTCCTCCTTGGGGTGGATTACCCCAAGCTGCCGATACCTGTCGGGAAACAGAACTAATAGCATTGGTTAAATTCTGACAGTATGATAACAAAGTGTCACTCATTAAGTGAACATCAGCTTTCCGTAAATCGATAGTTCCTAGCAGCAACATGGGTCTTCCTGTTATAATTTCAAATGGGCTTAGACCTGTAGTTCTGTTCGGGGTTGCACTACTATTGGTAGTGCCTGGGGCCATGGTGTTTCTTCTTGGTGATATTTGGCAAGCCGTTGTTTCAGAGTTCGATTAATTCGTTCTACTTGTCCTGATGATTGTGGATGATAAGGACAGTGTAAATCCCACGTAATGTTCAGTAACCTACAGACTTCTTGGCAGACAGCACCTGTGAAGTGTGTTCCCTGATCTGAATCAATGCTACTCGGGACTCCCCATCGGGGAATGTAATCCTTACACAAGACCTTTGCAGTGTGATTGGCTGTGGCTCTTTTAGTTGGGACAGCTTCTACCCATCTAGAGAATCTGTCGACCATGACAAGAATGTTAGTGTATCTTTGGCATGAAGGAAGAGATATATAATCAACCTTCAGCTGCTGGAATGGTCCGACATGGACAGGGGGCCTCAGTTAGGGCATTACCGTGATGGGTCCAGAATTATTTTCTGGCAGACCACACAGCGGGTCTGTTACCAGCTGGGCATGTTTTTTAAATCCCCGACCCCACCAGCTTTTCTGGAACCGTGCCGTCATCTGTTGTGAGGCCAAGTGTCCCCACGAGTGGATCTGTTGGGCTAAAAAAGGCATAAGCGCTTGTGGCGCGACTGTCTTGTCGGTAATTCTTTGTCTCCAGACACCATCTTCACATAGCTTAATTCCTCCCTCAATCCATGTCCATTTTTCCTCTCGGGAGCACTCGCCTTGCATTGTTTGAAGGTCTTGTGTCAGAGTCCTGAGTGCTTTCAATCTGCACATCTGTGTTGGTTCTTCTCGGCGAATGCCCTGTGAGGCGGCATCTTTAGCTGCCTGGTCGGCTAGGGCATTTCCCTGAGCTTCTGTGGTATTTTCCTTGGTATGGGCCTTATACTTCAGGATGGACACTTCCTGAGGTAATTGTATGGCCTCCAGTAAGCCTCGGACTTCTTTTCCATTTCGGATAGGTGTACTAGCAGCAGTGAGGAATCCTCTTTTACGCCATAACAGACCAAAGTCGTGAGCGACTCCAAAAGCATAACGCGAATCTGTGCAGACATTAGCGGTATGTCCTTCTGCTATTCGTCATGCTTCTGACAGGGCCCGTAACTCGGCCTGTTGTGCTGACGTTCCTGAGGGTAAACATCCTTTTGCCACTACCTCATATAAGGTTGTAACTGCCAGTCCTGCTTTTCAACAAATGAGGAACCATCTGTAAACAGGATGAGGTCTGGGTTGTGCAGAGGCTCCACGGCTGCTCAGGCTGCTTCTTCTGTTTCTTTTAAAATCTCCACGCAGTCATGCTCTTCACATTCTCCCCCCTCTTGCTCCCTCGATTCTGACATTGGGAGCATAGTTGCAGTCTTAACCGGGCTGGCCCGGACGATATGGAGATTAGGAGCTTCCAAAACTGCTGTCCAGCGGGTCCATCTTGCTGCCATCACCTGAGACATTCTAGTCATTGACAACAAAGCGTGTACGGTGTGGTGACGCTTGACAATCAGCTTTTGGTCGAGGACTAGACCTGCAGTGATCATTACTGCTCGACATATAGCTTCCATAGCCCTTCGGCAACTTCCCCATCCGAGGGCTACCGCATCCAGTTTTGCCGAATAATAGCCAATAGGTCTTTGCCGATCCCCATGTTCTTGTGTCAGTATAGCTGTAATCTATCCTTCTTTCTCATGGACAATCAGGGTAAATGGCTTATCACTGTTGGGGATTCCCAGAGCCGGTGCCGAACACAAAGCCTTTTTCAAACTCAGGAAGTCGTCTTGCTGTCCCTTAGTGAGGGTGATGGCTTCTTTAGAGGCACGTTTCTCCTTTAAAATATCATTCAGTGGCTGAGCAAGCTGTGTGAAGGAGTCAATCCAATTTCTGTTAAAGTTACACAATCCCAAAAAAGACCTTAGTTCCTGAATAGTGGTGGGTTTTTTAGCAGCCCAAATGGCTGCAGTTCTATCCTGGGTAAGTTCTCTCTTTCCTTGTGAAATCTTTTGTCCCAGGTATACAACCTCTTCTTGGGATATTTGTGCTTTGTCGATGCTGGCTTTATGTCCTTTCAGCCAAAGGTGGTCCAGCAAAGTTCGTAAATCTTGTTCATGCTGGTCTTCCGTGTTTCAAGCTAGCAGGATATCGTCTACATATTGGATGACTGTGGATGACAGGGGAGGTAATTCTCGCAAATGGCTTTGTAAAGCCATGTGGAATACCATAGGGCTGTTGTGGAAACCCTACGGTAACCGGGTCCAAGTATACTGTTGTCCTTGGACCGTGAAAGCAAACCACTGTCGAACCTCCGGTGCCAGAGGCACCGACCAAAATCCGTTGGCCATATCTATAACCGAGAAATATTTATGTTCCGGTTTGAGGGCATTAAAAATGTTGGAGGGATCTGCGACCAAAGGAGCTTTTTGATCAATACACTGGTTAGCTTTCCTATAATTGACAGTCAAACGCCAAGTCTCATTAGATTTCTGTACCGGCCACACGGGGCTATTGGAGGAACTATGCGTTTTAATAAGCACCCCTTGTTTCTCCAATTACTGAATAACCGGTAAGATTCCCGCGATGGCAGTTGGACTAATGGGATACTGGAGGCTTGGTCCCGGTCAATGACGCAGGCTCCATCTGGAGTAAGCCACAATCGTTCTTATCTTTAGCCCATATCGGGTGTTCCTTCAATTCTTCTTTCTTCAAAGTTCTAATTGACCATGTCACCCGACCATTCTCGAAATGCAACAATGAATCTATTTGGATTAGAACGTCCATTCCCAAAAGGGGGTTGGGATCTACTGGACCTATCCAGACTGGCGTGGTTAGTTCATGTGGACCCAGCTTTATAAGTACCGGTGTTGTCCTTTTAATTTCCATTTTATGGCCCCCAACTCCATAGACTGTACATGCCCTACCATCCAACGGCAAAAAGTCTCCATATTGTAGAGGTAAGCATGTTAATTCCGCCCCTGTGGCTAAAAGACAGTCCACATCCTTATCGCCCACCCTCACAGTTATATATAGCCCATCTCCCCTTTGTTGTATTAGTGCGAGGAGGGGGGCCAAGGTGGGCTCTAATCGTTTTTTGCTATCCCAAGTAACTCCTTCTGTTGTTGTATTGTCAGTCGCTTAAATGCTTCTATGAGGTCGTTATCGTGTGACAAGCCTGGTTTGTTGGCTGAATTGTATCCCTGGCTGCGTCCTCTTCCCCAGCCACTACCTTTCTATTTTGCCCTGCACGTCTTGGCCCAGTGACCTTCTTTCCCACAATAATGACATTTTCCGTGTAATTTTCCGAATGACTGTTTATCGGAATCCTGGAATTTCCATCTCATAGCCTGTACAGGTCGGACTTTAGCTCCCATATCCCGATCTAATTGGTTACATCGATCCACCAATGCTGCAAAGATAGTCCCTCTACCTTCCCAGTCCGGTAACACTACCTTAAGCATTTTGGACAGTTCTGGCTTTAGACCTGCCACGAAAGCTGCTTTCAGGGGTCCAAACACTTCTTCATCCATTTCCTCATCCGTATTATTCATACCCGAATGTTCTAGCCACGTGCATCTAAACCGCTCGTCATACTCCAGGACCTCCTTTGTTCCTTTCTGTTGGCAGGCTGCAATTTTTCCCCAGTCTGTCTTAGCTGGACTGAAGGCTTGCAGCCAATGTTTAATCGCCTCCCATCCTGCGTCTAATTTTTGCTCATCCTGCCCCAAAGCTTCTTCTACCTTGTCGTACAATTTTCTTCCCTGTGTTTTTGGCACCATTATGGTCAAAATTTGCACTCCGTCCCAGGGATGAAGTTGATATATATTTCTTAAGCGGTCCAATTGGTCCCACGTTTTTACTCCCCCTTTGGATTGGGCAATTCCTTGGACCATTTATCAATTTTCTCTGGGTCTGCCGGATCATGAACTAATTATTTTTTATGCAGCCTTTTCTTCGTTTTTTTGGTTCCGCCCTCATCCGCAGTCTATTCTGATTTGACTACAACTCGTCTTTTTTTAAACGGGGCAAAGCGCACCCCTAATTCTTCATCCTCCGACCCTGTATCGTCGGCGGATTCAGAATCCGTATTTATTCCTCGGACGTGTCTTCGGGTTTGCGCTTTTAATTTATCGAAACATGGGTACACTGGGAATTGACCGATACATTTTCCTTTTCCGATTACTGTCTCTTGAACTAATGATTTTTTCCATTCTTTAATTTCACCTTTAAGATCTTTAACTTCCGCTTCCGACTTTTCAAGTTCAAGTTTTTTCTGTTGGAGCTGTTCACAAACAGCTTGCAATTGGTCCTTTGTACTGGTCAGTTCTCGATCATGTTGGGAACGCATTATAATTTCATTCCGCTTTCGGATCTGTCCCATTACCGCTAGGGACCATCTAGTTCGCTCTTTATTTTTCATACTGGTCGTTTTTTCTCAGACCCTTTTAATCTCGTCCAAGGACCATTGTCCTTTGGAGGTTCCGTACTTTTGTTCGATCTTAATACAGGTTTTAGATAAGTTGAATTGTTGCTCTATGTATTCTTTCAACTGTTCAAGAATTTTATCTATCGAAACTTCAGGTGGTGCTTGCCCACCTTTAACAGTTGTTGGCAATTCTTTTCTCTTATCTCCTGCTGCCATAATACTGATTTCTTTACTGAGGTCTCAAGTCCTAGGCTTTCTAGCTGATCAATAGGTCGGTGATTAATTAACTAACACACCGCCGAAGTTTAGACGTCTATGGGACCTCGAGCCGACTACCAACCGGAGGGTTCGCAAACCGGAGGCTTTCGGAATCGCGTAGAAGGAGAGGCGAATTTAGACTTTTGACCGAGGACTTTTATAAAGAGGAGTCCTTACCTCAGTATGTAGGTCCGATGTCCAAAATTCAGTTTCTTTCCTCAGCGATCGTGTTCGTGACACCAAAATTGTTAGATCTCTTAATTTCCAATGAAATACGAACTCCGATTGTAGTTTTAATGTCACTTTATTTTTGCAGACAGCAGTAACAAGCTCTTGGCTTTCAGCCAGGTCTTTGTCCTTCTGAGATCACATGGTCAAAATGGCTGTACTTATACCTGGATCAATTTACAGAAAAGAACTCACTTTCTTTGACCTTATTGGCTCAATTAATAGTCTTTGAACCTTTTAATTGGCTCGCTACCCAAAGTCCTAAAATGTCAAGTTGATTGATGACTTAATGCAACATGCTCCCACTCACGTAGCATCTCTGACTTGGTGTCTGTGCTTTCTCACAGCCTGTCTAAATGCAGCCTGTTTGAATTCTCTATCATGCTCCTATTTCTTATGTTCTTCTGTTCTTATTTAGTGTAATATCTATAGCTCTGCCCAATGGACTACTGTGGCACTGCAGCCATTGCTGTTTACAACAATAAAGAGGGAGTCACCTGACTAGGCTTCCTAAAGTTATCAGCCATCTTCGAGCCTGTGTGCTTGTGATGTCGTACTGAAAACATAACATAACTCATTTAGCCCCTCAGATTTGCTCTGCCATTCAATAAGATCATGGCTGATCTGATCATGGGCTCAGCTCCATTTCCCTATCCACTTTCCATAACCCTTGACTCCCTTATCGTTCAAAAATTTGTCTATCTCCACCTTAAATATATTCAATGACCCAGCCTTCACAGCTCTCTGGGGTAGAGAATTCCAAAGATTCACGACCCTCTGAGAGAAGAAATTCCTCCTCATTTCCATTTTAAATGGGCGATCCCTTATTCTGAAACTTTGCCCCCCAGTTCTAGATTCACCCATGAGGGGAAACATCCTCTCTGCATCTACCCTGTCAAGCCCCCTCCAGGATCTTATACATTTCAATAAGATCACCCCTCATTCTTCTAAACTCCAATGAGTATAAGCCCAACCTGCTCAACATTTCTTCATATGACAACCCCTTCATCTCAGATCTGCCAGTCATTTATGTCAGTGCAATATGTTGTCATCTGTCCAAGCAGCATGTTCTGCCCAGTGGAGCTGTGCTTTTATTAACAATGTCTGATGGCTATTTAATTTTTCCAATTTCAGCACAGTACCTCAAAATTGGTAATGTGTTTCTGTGATTTGATGTGCGTACTGGATCAGGTGAATCTTTTCAAACTGCTTTATGCGACAGCAGTAGTATGACTAAGTTTCACAACTACGGGACAGAATAAGATCCTAGCTGAATGATAGGCTATGAGTTTAATATGCATTTTGTCACCAAACTCATGAGTAAGCACTTCTTAGACAATGAGAGCAATGTTCCACAGCGTGTAGGTGAAGATTGTCATGTCATTTATTTCAGTATTATCCATATGATTGATGGTTATATATACCATTTGTAGTGTGAACATCACTTCTGTTTTCTTATGGTAAACGCAGATTTGGAAAATGAGCTCCTCACTAATTTTAGTTGAAGTGGGGAGTCTTCTTGACCATGTGGACATCTACATTCAGATCTTTTATGGCATCATCAATCTCTGCTACAAAGAGGTCAGAGAGGCTCAGTACAAAAACATAGCCCTGCTTGAACCTACTGGAGATGAATGGTTCACAAAGAATAGCATCAGCACATATTCTGTCCACATGGCATCATTAATTGCTAAACTATTGTAAACATACTTCTTCATAAATCCAAATTTGGACAGCAGTTTCCACAATATAGGTCTGCTTTTATCAAGTCAGTAAAGAGAGAATAGAGATTCATGTGCTGTTCTCTAAATTTTCTTTGCATCTGACATATATGAAAAAAATCATGTTGATTGTATTTCCCTTTGTTCTGAATCCACTCAGCATTTCCAGAAGTTTCTGCATCATTAGTCAAAACGTTATCGAGGAACAGTCTGTTCAGAATTTTTGCAGCAAGGATCAAGAGAGGTAGGCCCAGATTTTGCAATAGGAATAAAGGTGAGTCTATTAGCATTCACAGTTATTATGGAGTAAATCGGACAGGAACTTCCAGGGTCTGCACATGTGCAGTTAAACTCGGAAATCAGGAAGTTGCTGTCTGGGTTACCCTGCTCTTCTGCAAGCTTTTCTAAATCAGCACCTCGCCGAGAGATTCAACATTAAAGTACATGAAAAGAGTGAAGTTGCAGTACTTTACTGTGCACAGTTTTAGTCTCCTTGTCGAGGAAGGGATCTGCTTACCTTGGAGGCGGTACAATGGAGGCTCACTAGATTGATTCCTGGGATGAGAGGACTGTCTTATGACGAGAGATTGTATAGAATGGGCCTATACTCTCTGGAGTTTAGAAGAATGAGAGGTGATTTCATTGAAACATACAAGATTCTGAAGGGGATTAATAGGGTAGATGCTGAGAGGTTGTTTCCCCTGGCTGAAGTGTCTAGAACTAGGGGAGCACAGTCTCAGGATAAGGGGTAGGCCATTTGAGACAGAGATGAGGAGGAATTTCTTCACTCAGCGGGTTGTGAATCTTTGGAATTCTCTGCCCCAGAGGGCTGTGGGTGCTGAGTCTCTGAATATATTCAAGGCTGAGATAGATAGATTTTTGGAGTCCAGGGAATTTTGGACATTCCACTTTGGAATTAGAGATCAGGCTGAAAAGTGGAGTTGAGGTTGATGATCAGCTATGATCTTATTGAATGGCGGAGCAAGCTCAAAGGGCCGTAGGGCCTACTCCTGCTCCGATTTCTTATGTTTTTACCCATTAGTTATTCACTAAACCTGCCAGAAAAAGTTAGGGCTGTACATTCAATGTAAGTGAATTTTTAACAGCATGATAAGTCTTAATTACTACCAAACAACTTGTCTGGCATTGAAAATGTATTTTTATTTAATGTGGAGTCTGTTTCGTTGGAGATTTAAAAAAAAATTAATGGGCTGGATTTTAGGCTTTGCTCATTTCGGGACAGTAATGGCGGTGGGGCAGTAAGGTTTGCGTCCGGGAACAGTTTGCACCTCAGTCAGCAAAATTGGGCAGCTGGGCCCTGAGTGTGGGGTGGAGCAGCAAGGGAGGTATTGCAGACCTCTTTTAGGGCGCTAGGCTGGCTGAGCATGCGAAAATCCCGAGCTAAACAACCAGCCCGGGAGCGCTCTAAAAGAGGCATGGAGAGAAAAAAAAACCTGAAAAAAAACCACCAAAAACATTCCTCATACATAGCCCAGATGGACGGGACTCAAAATTCAAGCTGGTGTCACAACCAGGGGCATTACACACAGACTTGCCTTTATAATACGCCGCGTCCTCCGCAAAACCGTCCCGAAAATCCCCGTGGGGCGCCGGAAGCTGACCGCCCGCCCAGAAGAGCTCACCGCTGTCATTGCCACCTCTCCGAGGCGAAAACAGAGGTGGACTGGACTGGAAAATCCAGCCCATGTCTGTCTCTTTTATCTCTCTCTCTTAATTCCATCTTTCTTTCACTCTCTTTATTTTGCTTTCTGTACATGATTTTACCTTAAATTAAACATTCTAATTCATACTTATTGGTTTCAATTCTGCATGTCTTAGTGGGGATTCTTCAATCTGATTGTTTGAAGAGACACGCTGTTACTTGGCTCGTTCGCACACGCCACAGATCCCCTGTAGAGGGTGCCACGCTGAATAGAATCTCCAAAAACCGTAAGTGGTTATGAAAAAGCGCATGTAAGTCTGTGGGCAGCTGTATGAGTAATAAACAACGAACTCCGTTCCTATCCATGCTTTAGTTAGATGTAGCATCTGCCCTTTCAGCTCCACCATTCTCACTATCCAGGACCCCAAACACTTCTTCCAGGTGAAACAGCGATTTACATGTACTTTTTTCAATTTAGTATATTGTATTTGCTGCTCACGATGTGGACTTCTCTGCACTGGGGAGACCCAAACATAAATTGGGTGATTGCATTGCTGAACACCTCCGTTCATGCCACAAGCGTGATCCTGAGCTTCCAGTCGCTTGGCATTTGAATTCTCCACCCCACTCCTACTGTGACCGCTCTGTCCTCGCCCTCCTATACTGTTCTAATGAAGCTCAGTGGAATCTCGAGGAACAGCACATCTTTCGATTAGGCACTTTACAACCTTGCGGACTCAACATCGAATTCAACAATTTCATGTTATAACCATTGCTTCCATTTTTTTGGACAGCAGGTTCTGGTAATGATTCTGCTGTTGTCTTTTACACCACCTCTAGACCCATCTTTTGTTTCTTTACTTGCCCCATTACCACACCCTTTTGCCTTGTAACATCGCCCCTTTTGTCAATTAATAACTCCTGCCTTCCACCCTTTTGTTTTTTGCTCCCCTCTCCCTTTCCCTGCTTCAAACCTGTTATATCTGTAACATTTTCCAGTTCTGACAAAAGGTCACCAACTTATAACTATGTTTCTCTCTCCACAAATGCTGCTTGGCCTGCTGAGTATTTCCATCATTTTCTGTTTCTACTTCAGATTTCCAGCATCCGCAGTATTTTGCCGAAAATCCAGTGGTTAGCACAATTAGTTCTCTTTATGTTTGTAAATGGTAATAATATTTGCATCTTTAAGATCCGCGGGAACAACACATTAATTAACCAAGGACGAAGCTGCATAGTAGAGTATGATAGAATAGTGGTTAAGTTATGGGGCTAGTAATCCAGAGGCCTGGACTATGATCCAGAGATGTGAGTTCATATCTCTCCTCAGCAGATATGGAATTTAAATTCAGGTAAAAAAAATCTGGATTTTTTTTAAAAAAAGCTAGTATCAGTAATGTAAAGTCCTTACTCTACAGTATGAAACCACACGAGGCACATTCTGGGGATAAGGTCACTCTGTGACCTTAACTCGTTATTCACAGGACTCCAAAGATGATGACCCTGCGTGGGACCTCCCTTTTTATACCTGTGTGATCAGGTAAGGAGTGTCTCCCACAAGTTCACCCCTTGTGGTCAAGGTGTGCATCTAGGTTGAGTGTATACAGTAATACAGTGGTGTTACATTGTGGTTGCATAGATGACATCACCTCCCCCGCAAAGTCTTATTGGGATCATAGGTTTAGTCTTTCAGGTGGTCTCCGCTCCCTCGTGGAGCGCCGCAGTTGGGGCTCTGGTTGTTGGACACTGACGTGAGTGTCTGTCACGTGTGGTGATTCCGGCCTGTCCGGGCTGACCGCAGGGACTGTGCATTCTTCTGATTGCTCTTGTTGCTCGTTCACTGGCGGTGTTGTGAGCTCCATCTCATGGTCTTCTTCAGGTTCCTCCGTGTCGATGCTGAACCTTTTTTTTACTTGGTCCAGATGCTTACGGCATATCTGACCATTGTTGAGTTTTACGACGATGACCCTATTCCCCTTTTTGTCAATTACAGTGCCCTCAAGCCATTTGGGCCCCATGGCGTGATTGAGGATGAATACAGGATCATTTATTTCTATACATCTCCCCGTCGAATTACGGTCATGGTACTCGTTTTGCGCTTGCCCTCAACTATGTCGGTCAGGACTGGGTGAATGAGGGACAACTGAGTTTTGGGTGTGCATTTCATGAGTAGCTCTGCGGGCGGGACCCCCGTGAGCGAGTGCGGTCGGGATCTATAGGCCAGCAGGAGACGCGAGAGGCGGCATTGTAGGGAGGGTCCTTGAATCCTGAGCAGACCT
The DNA here is from genome assembly GCF_044704955.1 of Pristiophorus japonicus. Lineage (NCBI taxonomy): Eukaryota > Metazoa > Chordata > Chondrichthyes > Pristiophoridae > Pristiophorus > Pristiophorus japonicus. Next base: position 30,910,404 of record NC_091978.1, read on the forward strand.
TGTTTAATGATTTGGACTGCATGTTCCACCTGGCCATTGGAGGCCGGCTTGAATGGCGCAGTCCTGAGGTGGTTGATGCCATCGCCCGACATAAACTCTTGGAATTCGTAGCTTGTGAAACATGGGCCATTATCACTAACCGATGTTCGGCAAGCCATGGGTTGCAAAGATCGCACGTAGGCTTTCCACGGTAGTGGATGACATGCATGAATTCAGAATGATGCACTCGATCCATTTGGAGTACGCATCTACCACAATAAGGAACATCTTTCCCATGAACGGGCCCGCGTAGTCAACATGAATGCGTGACCATGGCCTGGTGGGCCAGGCCACGGGATGAGCGGGGCCTCCCTGGGGGCATTATCCAGCTGGGCACATGTCGTGCACCTGCGAACACAGTGTTCCAGGTCTGAATCAATTCCAGGCCACCAAACGTGTGACCGGGCAATGGCCTTCATCAGCATATGCCTGGGTGCTCGCTGTGGAGTTCCCTGATGAATGCCTCCCTGCCCTTCTGGGGCATAACTACCCAGCTTCCCCATAGTAGGCAGTCGGTTTGGATGGAGAGCTCATCCATCCGTCTGTGGAATGGTCTGACCTCCTCAGGGCATGCTCCGTGTGCGGGCGCCCAATCCCCAGTCAGGACACATTTCTTAATCAGGGATAGAAGGGGATCTCTCTTTGTTCAGATTTTGATCTGGCGAACTGTGATGGGGGAGCCTGCGCTATCAAAGGCATCGACAGCCATGACCATCTCGGCGCTTTGCTCCGCTGTCCCCTCAGTGGTGGCCAGTGAAAGCCTGCTGAGCGCATCAGCGCAATTTTCGGTGCCGGGCCGGTGCCGGATGGAGTAGTCATAAGCAGCCAGCGTGAGAGTCCATCGCTGTATGCGAGCTGATGAGTTGGCATTGACAGCCTTGCTGTCTGACAACAGGGTTGTTAATGGCCTGTGGTCCGTCTCTAATTCAAACTTCCTAGCAAAGAGGTACTGATGCATTTTTTTTACACCATAGACACATGCAAGCGCTTCCTTCTTGACCATCCCATATCCCTATTCTGCTTGAGAGAGCAACCTGGAGGCATAAGCGACAGGTTGTAGTTGACCCTCAGCATTGCCCTGCTGCAACACGCACCCAACCCCATAGGACGATGCATCACATGTCAGAACCAATTTTTTTCAGGGGTCAACAACTTGTTTGAACAAAGTAGGTTTCGCGCCCGATCAAAAGCCCGTTCCTGACAGTCCCAGGAATGAACGCAACTCCGATGTGCTCATTGAATCGCCTCTGTTTTGGATTCGGTGGGTCAAATCCCATCTGCAGCAACCCTCCTGCCCAGACACTCAACCTCAGGAGCTAAGAACACACATTTAGACTTCTTGAGTCACAGGCCTACCCGGTCCAGTCGGCGTAGCACCTCCTCCAGGTTGTGGGGGTGTTCCTCAGTGTCTCGACCCGTGATGAGGATGTCGTCCTGGAATACGATCGTTCCAGGAATGGATTTAAGCAGGCTTTCCATGTTTCATTGAAAAATCGTGGCCGCTGATCGAATGCCAAACGGGCACCTGTTATAAACGAATAGTCCCTTGTGCGTGGTGATGATGGTCAGTAGTTTAGATTCGTCGGCCAGTTCCTGGGTCATATAGGCTGAAGTGAGGTCCAACTTGGTGAACAGCTTGCCGCTGCCAGCGTGGCGAAGAGGTCCTCCGCTCTCGGGAACGGGTATTGATCTTGTAGGGACACCCGATTGATGGTGGCCTTGTAGTCGCCACAGATCCTGACAGAGCCATCCGCTTTTACGACGGGAATGATGGGGCTCGCCCAGTCGCTGAATTCAACAGGCGAGATGATGCCCTCTCTCAACAGCCGGTCCAATTCGCACTCGATCTTTTCCCGCATCACATACGGCACCGCTCAGGCTTTGTGGTGCACTGGCCTGGCGTCCGGAGTGATGTGTATCATTACTTTAGTGCCTTTGAAAGTCCCGACGCCAGGTTGGAATAGTGAATCGAATTGTTGTAGGACTTGTGAGCATGAACTTCGCTCCACAGATGACATTGCGTGAACATCCCCCCATTTCCAGTTCATCTCGGCTAACCAGCTCCTTCCCAACAGTGCGGGACCATTGCCCAGGACAATCCAGAGTGGCAGCCGATTCACTAACCCATTGTGTGTGACAGCCAACATTGCACTGACTAGCACCGGAATGATTTATTTTGTGTAAGTCCGTAACTGTGTCTCAATACATGCTAATTTGGGTCTACTGGCTTTAAGTGGCCATAAATTCTCAAATTGCTGAACGCCCATGAGTGACTGGCTGGCCCCAGTGTTCAGCTCCATGCGTACTGGGATACCGTTTAATAAAACCCTCATCATCATTAGTGGCGTTTTGGTGTATGAACTGTGAATATTCGCCACATGGACCCGCTGAACCTCGGCGTCCATCGATTTGCCCCAAAAGTCATCCTGCCTCAAAGAATCCTCTTCTGGTCCCTCCGCCTTATATATTAGTCTGGTTGCAGGCTTCCTGCACATTAAGTGGCCACTGAGATTGCAGCTCCTGCAGACAAAATGTTGAAATCTGCAAGATCTAGCTGAGTGTTTTCCCCCACACCTCCAGCATGAGTTAAAGTTTCCATTGTTGGGAACAAAGGGACTATGGCCAGGCATTCCGCGCTGACTGTCCCTTTGACTGCTCTTAAGTACCCTATTAGTGGGTGTCAATGGCCCCATCCCGGGCCGCATTGTCCACTGTGATGGCGTGAATGTCCGTTCAGCCTGCCATTTTCTCTGTTGAAGTCTTACTCTGGGGTCTATTGCTGTCTGGGGGTTGTTGGACTGCCCCTGCCGGCCTGCGGGGCTCTGAATCGCATTGATGATGTTGACTCCCTGATCCATCGCCGCGTTAGAGGCAGAATTGCGCGCGTATATTATTTTCGTCTCTTCCTCCCCCGCCATAAAAGTTTGAGCCATCAGTGCCGCCGCTTCCAAGGTCAGATCCTTGGTCTCAATTAATTTGCGGAAAATTCCCGCATGACTGATGCCCTCGATAAAGAAGTCCCTCAGCATCTCCCCCCTGTAGGCGTCTGTGCACTTACAGAGGCTGGCCAAACTCCGGAGGTCTGCTACGAAGTCCGGTCTGCTTTGACCTTCACGACATCGGTGGGTGTAGAATCTGTGTCGGGCCATGTGTATGCCACTCGCCGTTTGAGGTTCTCCCCGATCAATTTGCTAAGTTCTTCAAAGGTTTTGTCCATCGGCTTTTCGGGTGCTAGTAAGTCCTTCATGAGCATGTAAGTCTTTGGTCTGCAGCTGGTCAAAAGACGAGTCCTTCGCTTGTCGGCTGCTGCATCCCCAAGCCATTCTTTCATAACGAAGCTTTGCTGAAGCCTCTCGACAAAATAGTCCCAGTCTTCCCCAACACAGTACCGTTCCTCTGTGCTGCCGGTAGCCATTCTCGTGGGTCGTGAATTCCCGTTTCTTGTCACCAATGTAAAGTCCTTACTTTACAGCATGAAACCACATGAGGCACATTCTGGGGACAAGGTCACTCTGTGACCTTAACTCTTTATTTCGAGGACTCCAAAGATGCTGACCCTGCGTGGGACCTCCCTTTATATACCTGGGTAATCAGGTAAGGAGTGTCAAGGTGTGCATCTAGGTTGAGTGTGTACAGTAATACATTGTGGTTACATACATGACACATCCAGTCGTGAATGGTGGTGGAGCATTAAACAACTAACGGGAGTAAGAGGCTCCATGAATATCCCCATCCTCAATGATGGCGGAGCCCAGCATGTGAGAGCAAAAGAAAAGGTTGAAGCGTTTGCAACCATCTTCAGCCAGAATTGCTCAGTGGTTGATTCATATCGGCCTCCTCCTGAAGTCCCCACTATACAGAAGCCAGTGTTCAGTCAATTCGATTCACTTCACGTGATATTAAGAAACGGCTGAGCGCACTGGATACATCAAAGGCTATGGGCCCCAACAACATCCCGGCTGTTGTGCTGAAGACTTGTGCTTCAGAACCAACCAGGCTTCTAGCCAAGCTGTTCCAGTACAGCTGCAACACTGGCATCTATCCGACAATGTGGAAAACTGCCCAGGTATGTCCTATCCACAAAAGGCAGGACAAAGTCAATCCGGCCAATTATCAGTCTACACTCAATCATCAGCAAAGAGATGGAAGGTGTCATCGACAGTGCTATAAAGTGGTACTTCCCAATACCTTGCTCACTGATGCCCAGTTTGGGTTCCGCCAGGGCCACTCAGCTCCAGACCTCATTACAGTCTTGGTCCAAACATGGACAAAAGAGGCGAGGTGAGAATGTCTGCCCTTGACATCAAGGCAGCATTTGACCGAGTGTGGCATCAAGGAGTCTCGGTTAAGGCGATCCTCGAAGTTCTTCTTCCAGCAGGCACTGACTGCCTCTTTGTCCTTGATGAGCACCTCTCTGTTCTTGGCCAGCAGTGGGATAAGGCCTTGGGTGCTTGGTCCGTAGGTCATCTTGACTGCGCTAAAGAATCCTCGTACATCGTAGTTGTCGGCTAGCTGCTGGATTTCTAGTGCTTTCTCCACCCACTATCTGTTCTTTAGATCACGTATTTTCTGTTGGAACTCGGCCTTCAGACATCTGTAGAGATGCTTTCTTGCTCTCGAGTTGTTTTGCTGTTTCCAGTCCAAAAATGTCTTGCGCTTGCAGCATATTAGCTCATGGATCGGCAAGTTGTTCTCGTCGAAAAAGTCTTGGTGTTTCTGGTTGAGTGGCCAAGTGTTTCTTCACAGGTGCTAATGATGGAAGCCTTGAGGGCAGACTAGGCGCTGTGGACACTCTGCGTCTCTGGGTCACTGGGAGTTGTCAGGTTGGTAGCGAGGCGCTAGCTGAATAGGGCTTTCTTAGCAGGATCTTTGAATGCTCCGGCATTGATTTTCCAGCGGCATTGTTACTGTTGCCGTCGCTGTTTTAGGGCAATGTTGATGGTGATGACAGAGCAAATTAGGCGGTGGTCCATCCAACAGTCATCAGCTCCTGTCATGGCGCCTTTGCGGTCCCTCGCTCGGACAATGACATAGTCTAGCAGATGACAGTGCGTGGAGCAAGGGTGTTGCCATGAGACTTTATATTTGTCCTTCTAACGGAATAGGGTATTGGTTATATATTAGCATGGATATCATAGGCAGTCCCTCGAAATCGAGGAAGACTTGCTTCCACTCTAAAAGTGAGTTCTCAGGTGACTGTACAGTCCAATATGGGAATTACAATCTCTGTTACAGATGGGATAGAAAGTCGTTGAAGGAACGAACATAAGAAATAGGATCAGGGGTAGGCCATACGGCCCCTCGAGCTTGCTCCGCCATACAATAAAATCATGGCTGATCTAATCATGGACTCAGCTCCACTTCCCTGCCTACTCCCCATTGTTGTGTGTGCAACCCTATGTAACCAGCATTCTACTGCCACCAGAGGACGTATCTGTTGGAGTCCAAGGGATCCCAGAATCCCTTGGGAGCACAGTATATAAGCAGGCCTCCCATGCTGTACCAGCACTCTGGAGTTAGAATAAAGAGACTAAGGTCACACTTACTCACGTCTATTGCTTTATTCAAAACATAACAACTGACAACGAGATAACGAACCATGCAGAGAATGCAGAGAACTGTTAGTATCCTGGAGAAATTCTCAAAAGGGGACGATTGGAAGGCCTTCGTGGAGCGACTCGACCAATACTTCGTGGCCAACGAGCTGGAAGGGAGTGCGAACACTGCCAAATGAAGGGCGATCCTCCTCACCGTTGCAGGGCAACAACCTATGGCCTCATGAAGAATCTTCTTGCTCTGGTGAAACCAACAATCAAATCGTATGAAGAACGAAGAAGTATGTTGGTCCGGGAGTACCTAAATCCGAAGGAGAGCGTTCTGATGGCAAGGTATCGATTTTACACACGTCAACGGTCTGAAGGCCAGGAAGTGGTGAGCTACATTGCTGAACTAAGGCGCCTTGCAGGATATTGTGAATTTGATGGATTCCTGGAGCAAATGCTAAGAGACTTTTTTCTGCTTAGCATTGGCCATGAAGTTATCCTTCGCAAACTATTGACTGTTGAAACACCGAACCTGAGCAAAGCCATAACGATAGCCCAGGCATTTATATCCACCAGCGATAACACCAAACAAATTTCGCAGCATAAAGATGTTTTGGTAAGCACTGTACACAAAGTAATGTCATTTTCAGCAGGAATGCATATGGAAGAATGCATACTCCTGCAGCTGCATGACCTCAGATGACTCAGAGTCCACCATCAAGCATTAATGCGAAGCAGTTAACACCTTGTTGGCGCTGCGGAGATGATCATTGAGTCCATCAATGCCGCTTCAAACACTATGCTTGCAAAGGCGGTGGAACAATGGACACCTCCAGCGAATGTGCAGACGAGCTGCAAACCCTGCAAACCACCACGTTACAGAGAAAAACCGATCCATGGCGCTTCAAACTGAACTAGAGACTCAAACCGAGGAGGCAGAAGTGTACGGGGTACACCTTCACCACGAAATGTCCACCGATCATGTTAAAAGTTGAACTGAACGGAATGCCAGTATCCATGGAATTGGACACGGGTGCGAGTCAGTCCATCATGAGCAACAAGATCTTCAACAGGCTGTGGTGCAACAAGGCACACAGGCCCAAGCTGAGCCTTATGCATACCAAGCTGAGAACTTACACTAAAGAGCTGATCCCTGTAATTGGCTCCTATGATGGAGCAGTGCACGAACTGTTCGGCAGAAGCTGGCTGGGAAAAATCCGCTGAAACTGGGACAACATCCGAGCGCTTTCGTCCGTCGACGGCGCCTCATGTTCCCAGGTTCTGAGCAAGTTTCCGTCGTTGTTTGAGCCAGGCATCGGAAGTTTCTCAGGGGTGAAGGTGTAGATCCACTTGATTCCCGGTACATGACCCATCCATTACAAAGCACGGGCGGTGCCATATATGATGCGAGAGAAAGTGGAGATTGAGCTAGACAGGCTGCAACGAGAGAGCATCATCGACGAGTGGACCAGTCCGATTGTTCCGGTTCTCAAGCACGGTCAGAATTTGTGGGGACTATAAAGTAACGATTAAATGTTTTTCGCTGCAGGACCAGTATCCGCTACCCAAGGCAGACGACCTATTTGCGACGCTGGCAGGAGTAAAGACATTCACCAAGTTGGACCTGACCTTGGCCTACGTGACGCAGGAGCTGGTGGGATTTTCAAAAGGCCTCACCTGCATCAACACGCACAAAGGTCTGTTCATCTACAATAGCTGCCCGTTTGGGATTCGATCGGCCGCAGCTATGTTTCAAAGGAACATGGAGAGTCTGCTAAAGTCGGTTCCGTGCACCGTGGTTTTCCAGGATGACATATTGATCACAGGTTGGGACACCATCAAATACTTGCAGAACCTGGAAGAGGTTCTATGTCGGCTAGATCGTGTAGGACTCAGATTGAAATGCTCGAAGTGTGTTTTCCTGGCGCCAGAGGTCGAGTTCTTAGGGAGAAGAATCGCGGCAGACGGCATCAGACCCACCGACGCCGCGACGGAGGCCATCAAGAATGCACTGAGACCACAGAACGTGATGGAGCTGCGGTCGTTCCTGGCACTTCTCAATTATTTTGGTAATTTCCTACCCAGGTTAAGCACCTTGCTAGAATTTCTACACGAGTTGCTACGCAAGGGAGATAACTTGTATGGGGGAAATCACAAGAGGCAGCTTTTGAGAAAGCCCGAAATCTGTTTTGTTCCAACAAACTGCTTGTCCTGTATGATCCTTGTAAATGTTTAGTGCTAGCTTGCGATGCGTTTTCGTACAGGGTCGGGTGTGTGTTACAATCAGCAAATGAATCGGGAACATTGCAACCAGTTGCTTATGCGTCCAGGAGCTTGTCCAAGGCCGAAAGGGCCTACAGCATGATTGAAAAAGAAGCTCTGACATGCATTTACGGGGTAAAAAAAAATGCATCAGTATCTGTTTGGGCTTAAGTTCGCGTTAGAAACTGACCATAAGCCGCTCATATCACTATTTTCAGAGAGCAAAGGTATCAATGCCAATGCATCTGCTCGCATCCAAAGATGGGCACTCACGTTGTCTGCATATAACTATGTAATTCGCCACAGGTCAGGCACAGAGAACTGTGCTGACGCCCTCAGTTGGCTACCATTGCCCACCACTAGGGTGCAGCCTGCAGACTTGCTCTTGGTGATGGATATATTTGAAAACGAAAAGTCACCCGTTATGGCCTGCCAGATCAGGTACCAGGACCAGCCAGGATTCTGTGTCCTTCATGGGAGCTGGTCCAGCGTCCCAGTGGAGATGCATGAAGAGATCAAGCCGTTCCAGCAGCGTAAAGACGAAATGTCCATAAAGGCGGACTGTCTTTTGTGGGGTAATCATGTGGTTTTGCCCAAGAAAGGCAGGGAAACATTCATACGCGACCTACACAGTACCCACCCAGGCATAGTAATGCTGAAAGCTATAGCCAGATCCCATGTGTGGTGGCTTGGCATCAACTCAGATTTGGAGTCATGCATGCGCCAATTCAACACTTGCTCTCAACTGAGCAATGCACCCAGGGAGGCACCGCTAAGTTTGTGGTCATGGCCCTCCAAACCCTGGTCTCGGATGCATGTTGACTTCGCTGGCCCGTTTCTAGGCAAAATGTTCTTGGTTGTTGTGGATGCTTATTCAAAATGGATTGAGTGTGTAATAATGTCTGTAAACACGTCCACTGCCACCATCGAAAGCCTATGAGCCATGTTTGTCACGCACGGCCTGCCTGATGTCCTTGTCAGTGACAACGGGCCGTGCTTCACCAGCGCTGAATTCAAGGAATTAATGAACTGCAATGGGATCAAGCACGTCACATCTGCCCCGTTCAAGCCCACATCCAATGGCCAGGCAGAACGGGCAGTCCAAACCATCAAGCAAAGCTTGAAATGCGTGTCAGAAGGCTCAAAACAAGGGCGCTCAAAACAAGGCTCTCCCTCATCCACCCTGATCTCCATGATCACGTCGAGGGCAGGCGGCATCAACAAAGCATGTAACATGATCGCGCAAATTTGTCACACAATACTGAAGTCAATAACCCTGTATTTGTACTCAACTATGGACATTGTCCCAAATGGCTTGCTGGCACTTTCATAGCCAAAGAAGGGAGTAGGGTGTTTCAGGTCAAACTCGCAAATGGACTAACTTGCAGAAAGCATTTGGACCAAACCAAACTGCGATTCACAGACAGCCACGAGCAACCTGAAGAGGACACCACCAACTTCGACCCTCCGACACACACACAAGTGGCAACCGACATGACGGTTGACCACGAAGCTGAACTCATCATCCCCAGGAGCCAGCAAGGCCAGCTGCGCAGCAGCCCAGCGAAGAACCAACCAACTCACCTGCACCTGCATTTGTTCCCGAGATGATCAACTAGGGAGCGAAAAGCCCCAGATTGTCTCACCCTGCAAATAAGTGTACAATTGACTTTAGGAGGGAGTGATGTTATGTATGCAACCCTATGTAACCAGCATTCTACCGCCACCAGAGCGCATATCTGTTGGAGTCCCAAGGAATCCCAGCATCCCTTGGAGCACTGTATATAAGCAGGCCTCCCATGCTGTACCAGCACTCTGGAGTTAGAATAAAGAGACTAAGGTCACATTTATTCACGTCTACAGTATTCAGTTACATTGCTTTATTCAAGACAAAACATCTAGAACCCCTTATCCCCTCATCATTTAAGAAACTGTCTATTTCTGTCTTAAATTTATTCAATGTCCCAGCTTCCACAGCTCTCTGAGGCAGAGAATTCCACAGATTTACAACCCTGTGAGAGAAGAAATTTCTCCTCATCTCAGTTTTAAATGGGCGGCCCCTTATTCTAAGATCATGCCCTTTAGTTCTAGTCTCTCCCATCAGTGGAAATATCCTCTCTGCATCAACCTTGTCAAAGCCCCTCATAATCTTATACGTTTCGATAAGATCATCTCTCTTCTGAATTCCAATAAGTAGAGGCCCAACCTACTCAACCTTTCCTCATAAGTCAACCCCCTCATCTCCAGAATCAACCTAGTGAACCTTCTCTGAACTGCCTCCAAAGCAAGTATATCCTTTCGTAAATATGGAAACCAAACCTGCACGCAGTATTCCAGGTGTGGCCTCACCAATACCCTGTATAGCTGTAGCAAGACTTCCCTGCCTTTATACTCCATCCTCTTTGCAATAAAGGCCAAGATTCCATTGGCCTTCCGGATCACTTGCTGTACTTACATACTATCCTTTTGTGTTTCATGCACAAGTACCCCCAGGTCCCGCTGTATTGCAGCACTTTGCAATCTTTCTCCATTTAAATAATAACTTGCTCTTTGATTTTTTTCTGCCAAAGTGCATGACCTCACACTTTCCAACATTATACTCCATCTGCCAAATTTTTGTCCACTCACTTAGCCTGTCGATGTCCTTTTGCAAATTTTTTGTGTCCTCCTCACACATTGCTTTTCCTCCCATCTTTGTATCGTCAGCAAACTTGATGTTGTGTGTGCAATAACTGTTAGACTGAATACTGTTTGGCTCTGCTTTATTAAAGCACAAAGTGACTAAAATACAAAATGGCTGGCCTTTTATACTTGGGCTGCACACATGTGCGTGCAGCCCAATGGCCTCCAACAGTGACGCCATCTAGTGGCTAGTGATCCCAAAATACATACATGATAATACCCCCCTCTGAGATATTAACACAGTCTTTTACAAATTGAGATGGTCTGGTGTTTTATGCTCCCGGATTGACTGTCTCAGTTCAACTCCAGCCTTGGGTGAGTGTTCAGAGTCTGTTGTGACTGGTGGCTGGGTGGCTGACCTGGTGGGAGTGGCAATGGTCATGTCAGTGATTGAAAGTCCATTTTCATTGAACATGTCAGTAATTGAAAGTCCCGATTCACTAATGATCACTGAGTCCTCTGATGACTCGGGGTAGGTTGGTTGGTCGTCGATTGTCTCTTCCTCCGACTGTTCTGGTTCGTCTGCTTTGTCTGATCCATATGTTTCCTGCATGTTTGCCCATTTTTGAGCTTGACACTAAATACTCTGTTGCCCTCCTTGGCCATGAGAGTATCAGCGATCCACTTGGGACCCTGACCATAATTCAGAACATATACAGGATCATTTACAGAAATATTGTGTGACACAGCTGTGCGATTGTGATACCCTTGCTGACTTTGTCTTCTATATTCAACATGATTATTCAAGTCAGGGTGTATAAGAGATAGCTTGGTCTTAAGACCTCTCTTCATCATGAGTTCAGCAGGCGAGATCCCGGTAAGCGTGTGTGGCCTTGTCCTGTAACGAAACAGTATGCATCACAGGTGGGTCTGCAGTGACCCTTGGGTTACTCGCTTCATAATCTGCTTTATGATTTGGATAACACGTTCTGCTTGCCCATTGGATGCAGGTTTGAATGGTGCTGACCTTACATGTTTGATACCATTGAGTTTCATGAACTCCTGAAACGCCTGACTGGTGAAGCATGATCTGTTGTCGCTAACACAGGCAGACCATGTGTCGCGAACATGACACTGAGATTTTCAATGGTAGCTGTGGATGTGCTGGATATCATGATTGTACACTCTATCCACTTCGAATATGCATCCACCACAACTAAAACCATCTTCCCCAGGAAGGGACCTGCAAAGTCCATGTGGATCCTCGACCATGGTTTAGATGGCCACGACCATAGACACAGCAGCGATTCCGCTGGTGCTTTGCTGAGCTGCATGCAAGTGTTGCACTGATGCAGACATGATTCCAGCTCAGAGTCAATTCCCAGCCACCATACATGAGACCTGGCAATGGCTTTCATCATTACAATGCCGGGATGTGTGCAAATTTCTTTCTCCCTTTCTTGGGCATAACAACACGATTGCCCCACAGTATGCAATCCGACTGAATAGACAATTCGTCTTTGTGACGAATGTAAGGTTTGGTCTCCTTGCACATTTGCTTGGGTATGGCAGACCAATCACCTTTGAGGATGCAACTCTTCACCACCCATAAAATCGGGTCCTGGCTGGTCCAGGTCTTAACTTGTTGAGCCGTGACAAGAGTTCCTTCACTCTCAAAAGCATCCACAACTAACATTAGGTCCGCCGGTTGTGGCGTTTCCACCTTCAGTGTGAGCAGCAGCAGACGGCTCACAGCATCGGCACAATTCTCGGTGCCAGATCTCTGGTGAATGACATAATCAGATAATGTCAGCGCCCACCTCTGGATGCAGGATGAAGCATTGGTATTGATACCTTTGTTTTCAGAGAACAGTGAAATGAATGGCTTGTGATCTGTCTCCAATTCAAACCAAAGACCAAACAGGTACTGATGAATCTTTTTAACCCCATACACACAGGCTAGTGCTTCTTTCTCTACCATGCTGTAGACTCTTTCCACTTTAGACAAACTTTTTGAAGCATACACGACTGGTTGAAGTTTACCCGACTCATTAGCTTGTTGGAGTATGCAACCAATTCCATATGACGAAGCATCACAGGCCAATACTGAACATTTACATGGGTCATAATGTACCAGCAGCTTGTTAGAGCAAAGCTGATTAGTAACTTTCTCAAAAGCTCTGTCTTGAGACGCACCTTACACCCAGTTGTCGGCCTTTTCTTAGCAACACGTGCAGTGATTCTAATAAGGTGCTCAATTTAAGTAGGAAGTTACTGAAGTAGTTGAGTAGACCCAGGAACGAACGCAGCTCCGTCACATTCTGTGGCTTGGGTGCTTCTTGATGGCCTTGGTTTTCACGTCCGTGGGCCTGATGCTGTCAGCAGCAATTTTCCTCCCCAGGAATTCGACCTCTGGTGCCATGAAGATGCACTTCGAGCGTTTCAGTCTGAGTCCCACTTTGTCCAGATGATGTAGAACCTCTTCCGGGTTGTTCAGATGTTCCTCGGAGTCACGACCTGTGATAAGGATGTCATCTTGGAACACAACGATTCTGGGAACGGACTTCAGTAGACTCTCCATGTTCCTCTGAAATATTGCTGCAGCCGAGCGAATTCCAAAAGGACACCTGTGATAAATAAACAGTCCTTTATGCGTATTAATGTACGTCAGTCTCTTCGATTTCTCGACCAGCTCCTGTGTCATGTCGGCTGACGTCAAGTCCAGTTTGGTGAACGATTTCCCCCCGGCTAGCATTATAAACAAGTCATCAGCCTTCGGTAACGGGTACTGATCCTGTTTCGAAATTCTGTTGATCGTAGCCTTGTAGTCTCCACAGATTCTAACTGTGCCATCACTTTTCAGCACAGGAACAATGGGGCTGACCCATTCATTAAATTTAACCGGTGATATGATCCCTTCACGCTGGAGTCTGTCCAGTTCGATTTCGACCTACTCTCTCATCCTATACAGAATTGCCCGAGCTTTATGATGGACGGGTCTTGCATATAAGTCCACATGGATCTGCATCTTGGCTCCCGTGAAGTTGCCGATGCCTGGTTCGAACAGCGAGCGGAACTTGCTCAATACTTGGGCACATGTATCTTTCTCCGACGATAACGCCTTAATGTCGTTCCAATCACATCTGATTTTTTTCAAGCCAGTTCCTGCCGAACAGTGTTGGGCCATTGCCTGGGACAATCGATAGCGGTAACTCGTGAACTTCATCATCATACGACACTTTAATTGTGGCACTGCCAATCACTATTATGAGTTCTTTGGTGTACGTGCACAACTTGGCATTGACTGGACTCAGCCTGGGCCTTACAGCCTTAGTATCCCAGAACTTGTCGAATGCCCTCTGGCTCATTATCAATTGACTTGACCCCGTGTCCATTTCCATCGATACCGGCAACCCATTAAATTTCACCTTTATCATTATCGGTTTGCTCTTAGTTAGGAAGGAGTACAATCCAGACACTTCCTCCTCAGACAGCCTTTGCAACTGTATTGCTTAAATCGGCACTGCTGGTGCCGGTGGTTTCCCCCACAATGCCAACACAGAGAAATCGGATGCATTCCCGCTGGCGGACTTTGGGCAGCCACAGGTTTCGCGTACGCCCTGCCATGTGCCACTCTGCCGAACGCCGAATCAATCATATTTACAATACTTGCCGAGTTTCGATTGTTCACTGATATCTGCTTTCTATCCGTTGTCATTCATGACTGGGCGATCGTGATAGCCCTGTTAAAGTCCAACGTTTCCACCGCCAGTAGATTACACAGGATCACCTCGTGGTTGATGCCGATTACAAAGAAGTCCCGCAGCATGTCTGCCAACACAGGCCCGAACATACACACTCCCACTAGACGTCTCAGGTCAGCAACGAATGCCGCCGCATTCTGGTCCTCTGAGCGAACGTGCGTATAAAATCTATATCTCAATGTCTTCGTCTGGCTTAAGTTGGTCCTGTACCAGTGTAGACAATTCTTCATATGTGTTCTCTATTGGACTCACAGGCAGCAGTAGATTCTTTATTAGACCATAAATTTTTGGACCGCAAACTGTGAAGAACACCGTTCGGCGCCAATCTGCGTCACCAACCGCCTCCATTTTGTTGGCCACGAAGAACTGGCTCAAATGGCTCACAAAGTCTGCCCAATCTTCTCCTTCCACAAATCGCTCCAACAATCCAGTTGTGCTCATTTTTGCATGCAACAGTTCTTGTTGCCTTGTTGCCAAATGTTGTGTATGCAATAACTGTTAGACTGAGTACTTTTTAACTCCAAGAGGCATGACATTGGTTCTGCTTTATTAAAGCCTGAAGTGCCTATATACAAAATGGCTGGCCTTTTATACTTGGGCTGCACGTGACGCCATCCCAAAAGTACATCATCATCATCATAGGCAGTCCCTCGGAATCGAGGAAGACTTGCTTCCACTTGTAAAGTGAGTCCTTTGGTGGCTGAACAGTCCAATATGAGAGCCACAGTACCTGTCACAGGTGGGACAGACATTCGTCAGGAGAAGCGGGGGTGGGGTGGGACTGAGTTATCGCACACTCCTTCTGCTGCCTGTGCCTGACCTCTTCACGCTTGCGGCGTTGAGATTCGAAGAGCTCAATGCCCTCCTGTATGCACGTTCTCCGCCTAGGGTGGTCTTCGGCCAGGGACTCCCAAGTGTCAATGGTGATGTCGCACTTTACCAGGGAGGCTTTGAGGATGTCCTTGTAATGTTTCTGCTGCCCACCTTTGGTTTGTTTGCCGTGAAAGAGCTCTGCATAGAGCAATTGCTTAGGGAGTCTTGTGTCTGGCATGCGAACTATGTGGCCTGCCTGGCGAAGTTGATCGAGTGTGGTCAATGCTTCAATGCTGAGGATGTTAGCCTGGGCGAGGACACTAATGTTGGTGCGCCTGTCCTCCCAGGGGATTTGCAGGATCTTGCGGGGACATCGTTGGTAATATATCTCCAACGACTCGAGGTGTCTTCTGTACATCGTCCATGCCTCTGATGCATATAGGAGGGCGGGTATTACGACAACCCTGTAGACCATGAGCTTGGTGGTAGATTTGAGGGCCTGGTCTTCGAACACTCTTTTCCTTAGGCAGCCAAAGGCTGCAGTGGCGCACTGGAGACGATGTTGAAAAGTACATACATGACACTTGGCTATGTTACACTCAGGGTGCGTGGCGAGCCTGGTTTGCTGCACGCTTATTTTCTGTCTGTATGCTCTCGGCGACGAGACGCGAGGTGCTCAGCACCCTCCCAGATGCTCTTCCTCCACTTAGGGAGGTCTTTGGCCAGGGATTCTGGCATGGAGAGAGGATTGGCTAACTAACAGAAAACAGAGAGTTGTGATGAATAGGTAATTTTCCAGTTGGCAAACAGTAACTAGTGGGGTGCCACAGGGATCGGTGCTGGGGCCTCAACTATTTAAAATCTATTAATGATTTGGTTGAAGGGACCGAGTGCAATGTAGCCAAGTTTGCTGATGATACAAAGATGGGTGGGAAAGCAAGTTATGAGGAGTACACAAAAAATCTGCAAAGGGGTATAGACAGGTTCAGTGAGTGGGTAAAAATATGGCAAATGGAGTATAAAGTGTGAGGTTATCCACTGTGGCAGAAAAAAAAAATATTATTTAAATGGAGAAAAGTTACAAAATGCTGCAGTACAGAGGGACCTGGGGGTCCTTGTGCATGAAACACTAAAAGTTACTATGCAGGTACAGCAAGTAATCAGGAAGGCAAATAGAATGGTGGCCTTTATTGCAAGGGGGATGGAGTTTAAAAGCAGAGAGGTCCTGCTACAACTGTACAGGGTATTGGTGAGGTCACACCTAGAGTACTGCTTACAATTTTGGTCTCCTTATTGAAGGAGGGATATACTTGCATTGAAGGCAGTTCAGAGGAGGTTCACTAGGTTGATTCCTGAGATAAAAGGTTTCATTTATGAAAAAAGGTTGAGTAGGTTGGTCCTATGCTCCTTGGAGTCCAGAAGAATGAGAGGTGATCTAATTGAGACATATAAGATAATAACGGGGCTCGACAAGGTTGATACAGAGAGGATGTTTCCACTCATGGGGGAGTCTAGGACAAGGGAGCATAGTTTCAGAATAGGGAGTCACATTTAAAACGGAAATGAGGAGGAATTTCTTCTCTCGGAGGGTCGTGAACCTTTGAAATTCTCTACCCCAGAGAGGTGTGGAGGCTGGGTCATTGAATATATTAAAGGTGGAGATAGACAAATTTTTGAGTGATAAGGAAGTAAAGGGTTATGGGGAGCGGGCAGGGAAGTGGAGCTGAGTCCATGATCGGATCAGCCATGATCTTATTAAATGGTGGAGCAGGCTCGAGGGACTAAATGGCCTACTCCTGTTCTGATTTCTTATGTTCTCATGATTGTGGTGGTTAGAGGTCAATCATCTCAGTCCTAGGACATCGCTGCAGGAGTTCCTCAGGGTAGTGTCCTAGTTGAGAGTGAGATTAACCAGGGCATTCACATGTGCTCTCTGTTTCTCATGGAGAAGTGTGGCTATCTGTATTGTTTTAATGAGTGCACAAAGTGCACAGTGTCTTATAAACGCATCCACTTAGCCTTACCATCAATGTCTTAATGTTCTGGAGTCTGGTTGGTACTTGTGCTGTGGTGATGTGTTTATGTAGCTCAAGTTGGGCATTTGGGCGGAGAAATTCGTGAGCGCCCTATCTGGGGTGTTTACTTTTAAAAGTAGAAAAAAATTAGCGGCATGCACTAAACTTTTAAAAATTTGGTGTTTATGCTCCAAGAAGGAAATGGAGCTCCATATCAGATGCTCCACTTCCTTCCTGATGCGCAATTGGCAGCAGGCGAGGCGGTGAGTGGGCCGTGCAGCACTGCCGCGTTGAAAGGTTCCATCCCTCCCTTAGAGGGAAGGGTCATTGCTGCACGCTCTGCAAAAAAAGACTTATCTTTTCCATGACGGCAGCTGCAATCCCGCTCGATCAGTCCAGCACTCAATGAGAGTGCCAGGCTCATCGATTGTGGGCAAAGAAGACTGGCAATGGCGGGAGTTGATCTCATTGCCGCGCCATGTTGCAAACCGGTTGGAGCCCCGGAGGCGATAATGGGAGGTGCTAACGAGTCTAATTTCTCGGCCAAGGATCTTTAAGATGTCTGACATCTGGTGGCTCACTTGATCTAGATGGTGGTTTTCAAGCTGAGGTTGAATGATAAGACACAATTTGAACTTAATCCAGCAATGATCAGTCGAATAGTCTGCACCGTGCAGCCAAATTAAACCAGTACAATAATAAGTATGTTGCATGCAAGGTTGAATCAAACAAATAACTTGTTTCTCATTACTCTGCTGCTACCTCCTGTTTTGCAGTCATTCTGGTTGTCTCTTTGCCAAGTACCATTAATGTTGTGTGTTAGTGTTAATGATACTGTTAATCTTATAGAGAATCTGTTTATGATGTAATGGAATTCAAAAACAATATCTAAATTATATGAGCCTAGAAATTACTGCTTGCGATAATAGCCTACAAACACTTATCACATTCATACAACTATCATCTGTCCACTATTTTAATGGAGGTGTGAGCCCACATATTTAAAATAATGGATGGAGCATTCATTTATGCAAACTTTAATGATTTGCACCTTTTACTAAATCTTCACTACAATTTGTGAATGATTATAGTCATTCTCCATTGCTGCAAACTTGTGGGAATCAGCAACGTAATTCTGTTGGGTAAGGTTTAACCTGACGCACATGATAGAAACATAGAAACATAGAAAATAGATGCAGGAGTAGGCCATTCGGCCCTTCGAGCCTGAACCGCCATTCAATGAGTTCATGGCTGAACATGCAACTTCAGTACCCCATTCCTGCTTTCTCGCCATACCCCTTGATCCCCCTAGTAGTAAGGACTACATCTAACTCCTTTTAAAATATATTTACTGAATTGGCCTCAACAACATTCTGTGGTAGAGAATTCCACAGGTTCACCACTCTCTGGGTGAAGAAGTTTCTCCTCATCTCGGTCCTAAATGGCTTACCCCTTATCCTTAGACTGTGCCCCCTGGTTCTGGACTTCCCCAACATTGGGAACAATGTTCCTGCATCTAACCTGTCTAAACCCATCAGAATTTTAAACGTTTCTATGAGATCCCCTCTCATTCTTCTGAACTCCAGTGAATACAAGCCCAGTTGATCCAGACTTTCTTGATATGTCAGTCCTGCCATCCTGGGAATCAGTCTGGTGAACCTTTGCTGCACTCCCTCAATAGCAAGAATGTCCTTCCTCAAGTTAGGAGACCAAAACTGTACACAATACTCCAGGTGTGGACTCACCAAGGCCCTGTACAACTGTAGTAACACCTCCCTGCCCCTGTACTCAAATCCCCTTGCTATGAAGGCCAACATGCCATTTGCTTTCTTAACTGCCTGCTGTACTTGCATGCCAACCTTCAATGGCTGATGTACCATGACACCCAGGTCTCATTGCACCTCCCCTTTTCCTAATCTGTCACCATTCAGATAATAGTCTGTCTCTCTGTTTTTACAACCAAAATGGATATCCTCACATTTATCCACATTATACTTCATCTGCCATGCATTTGCCCACTCACCTAACCTATCCAAGTCACTCTGCAGCCTCATAGCATCCTCCTCGCAGCTCACACTGCCACCCAACTTAGTGTCATCCGCAAATTTGGAGATACTACATTTAATCCCCTCATCTAAATCATTAATGTACAATGTAAACAGCTGGGGCCCCAGCACAGAACCTTGCGGTACCCCACTAGTCACTGCCTGCCATTCTGAAAAGTACCCATTTACTTCTACTCTTTGCTTCCTGTCTGACAACCAGTTCTCAATCCACGTCAGCACACTACACCCAATCCCATGTGCTTTAACTTTGCACATTAATCTCTTGTGTGGGACCTTGTCGAAAGCCTTCTGAAAGTCCAAATACACCACATCAACTGGTTCCCCCTTGTCCACTCCACTGGAAACATCCTCAAAAAATTCCAGAAGATTTGTCAAGCATGATTTCCCTTTCACAAATCTATGCTGACTTGGACCTATCCTAATGTGCTGCTACGACATCCTTAATAATTGATTCCATCATTTTACCCACTACCGATGTCAGGCTGACCGGTCTATAATTCCCTGTTTTCTCTCTCACTCCTTTTTTCAAAAGTGGGGTTACATTGGCTACCCTCCACTCCATAGGAACTGATCCAGAGTCTATGGAATGTTGGAAAATGACTGTCAATGCATCCGCTATTTCCAAGGCCACCTCCTTAAATACTCTGGGATGCAGACCATCAGGCCCTGGGGATTTATCGGCCTTCAATCCCATCAATTTCCCCAACACAATTTCCCGACTAATAAGGATTTCCCTCAGTTCCTCCTTCTTACTAGACCCTCTGTCCCCTTTTATATCTGGAAGGTTGTTTGTGTCCTCGTTAGTGAATACTGAACCGAAGTACTTGTTCAATTGGTCTGCCATTTCTTTGTTCCCCATTATGACTTCCCCTGATTCTGACTGCGGGGGACCTACGTTTGTCTTTACTAACCTTATTCTCTTTACATATCTATAGAAGCTTTTGCAGTCCATTTTAATGTTCCCTGCAAGCTTCCTCTCGTACTCTATTTTCCCTGCCCTAATCAAACCCTTTGTCCTCCTCTGCTGAGTTCTAAATTTCTCCCAGTCCCCGGGTTTGCTGCTATTTCTGGCCCATTTGTATGCCACTTCCTTGGCTTTAATACTATCCCTGACATCCCATGATAGCCACGGTTGAGCCATCTTCCCTTTTTAATTTTTACACCAGATAGGGATGTACAATTGTCGTTCATCCATGCAGTCTCTAAATGTCTGCCATTGCCCATCCACTGTCAACCCTTTAAGTATCATTCGCCAATCTATCCTAGCCAATTCACGCCTCATACCTTCAAAGTTACCCTTCTTTAAGTTCTGGACCATGGTCTCTGAATTAACTGTTTCATTCTCCATCCGAATGTAGAATTCCACCATATTATGGTTCACTCTTCCCCAAGAGGCCTCGCACAACGAGATTGCTAATTAATCCTCTCTCATTACACAACACCCAGTCTAAGATGGCCTCCCCCCTAGTTGGTTCCTCGACATATTGGCCTAGAAAACCATCCCTTATGCATTGCAGGAAATCCTCCTTCACCGTATTGTTTCCAGTTTGGTTAGCCCAATCTATATGCATATTAAAGTCACCCATGATAACTGCTGCAGCTTTATTGCATGTACCCCTAATTTCCTGTTTGATGCCCTCCCCAACATCACGACTACTGTTTGGAGATATGTACACAATTCCCACTTTCCTTTTCTGCCCTTTGGTATTCCGTAGCTCCACCCATACCGATTCCACATCATCCAAGCTGATGTCTTTCCTTACAATTGCATTAATTTCCTATTTAACCAGCAATGTGGTTGGCATCACCCTGGAGCCATGTCTCCGTGATGCCAACCACATCGTATCCATTAACTGCTAACTGCACAGTTAATTCGTCCACCTTATTCTGAATACTCCTTGCATTGAGGCACAGAGCCTTCAGGCTTGCCTTTTGTAACACACTTTGACCCTTTAGAATTTTGCTGTAACGTGGCCCTTCTTGTTTTTAGCCTTGGGTTTCTCTGCCCTCCACTTTTACTCATCTCCTTTCTGTCTTTTGCTTCTGTCTCCATTTTGTTTCCCTCTGTCTCCCTGCATTGGTTCCTATCCCCCTGCCATATTAGTTTAACTCCTCCCCAACAGCACTAGCAAACACTTCTCCGAGGACATTGGTACGGTCCTGCCTAGGTGCAGACCATCCGGTTTGTACTGGTCCCACCTCCCCCAGAACCGGTTCCAATGACCCAGGAATTTGAATCCCTCCCTGCTGCACCACTGCTCAAGCCACGTATTCATCTGAGCTATCCTGCGATTCCTACTCTGACTAGCACATGGCATTGGTAGCAATCCCGAGATTAGTACTTTTGAGGGCCTACTCTTTAATTTAGCTCCTAGCTCCTTAAATTCGTCTCGTAGGACCTCATCCCGTTTTTTACCTATATCGTTGGTACCAATGTGAACCACGACAACTGGCTGTTCACCCTCCCTTTTCAGAATGTCCTGCACCCGTTCCAAGACATCCTTGACCCTTGCACCAGGGAGGCAACATACCACCCTGGAGTCTCGGTTGCGGATCACAGGATACTTATGGATGAGCAAGGTCACTTGGCCCAACGTAATCTAGAACAACGATGAATTCCCCCATTGCCGCATCCAATTGTTTCTGAAATGATTGCAGGGTTTTTGTCTCCACCATTCTGCTTGGAAGTCCACTTCAAGTGTTTGTCACTCTGTGGATAAACTTTGGGCGATAGTTTAAAATGGGCGATAAATATTCAGCCACCCATTTATACATCTTTTCCAATTTTTATTTCCATTGTTGAAATGAAAATTGGGAGAGATGTATAATGGGCAGCTGAATTGACAACCCCTGTTTTACACTATCATCCAAAATCAAATCATTTGTGAAGAAGAACCACTTGATATCAGCCCTAAAGTCATATTTTACTCATTTGAACCTTTGTCCCCATTGTCCTATTAAATTTAAATGAACATTCCAGATTAATATTTTCCATACCATTTACTAACATCTATACCTCTATTATGTCACCTCTCTGACGTCTCCTTTCGAGGCTTAATAGCCCATGTTTTCTCCAGTCTTTCCTCATAATTCCACAATTGATCTCCTGGACTAGTTTCGATCGCCTGGATGGGTCGGAGAGGAATTTTCCCAGATTTTTTTTCTCCCTGGGTTTTTATCTGGTTTTTGCCTCTCCCAGGAGTTCACATGGTTCCGGTTGGGGTGGAGCGTAGAATGTTTCAATATAAGGGGTGTCGCAGTTGTGTGGGGCGGACTGGTTGGGCTGGGTGCTCTTTGCCTTTCCATCATTGTTCATAGGTTTATATGTAATCTTTATGACTGCTGACCAAGGGCCTTGCAGCTCTTTGTCGGCCGGCGTGGACACGATGGGACGAAATGGCCTCCTTCTGCGCTGTAAATTTCTATATTTCTATGTTTCTATAATTCCTATTTCTTATGTTCTTATAATTCATGCTCCTGGAACTTATGGCTCTTCTCTTCACTGCCTCCATTGTCTGAACGTCTCACTTGTTGCTCAGCAACCAGAACTGGACACAGCAATCAAGATGTGGTCTGATCAGAACACTGTACAGCTTTATCACAACTTTTTCTGACTTGTATGCTACTGTTTTGGCTATGTAGTTCAACATTCTTTGCTTTGTTGATTGCTGCTCTGCATTGTCTGGGTTTTTATCTGTTTTTCGCCTCTCCCAGGAGATCGCATGTTTTTGGGTGGGGTGCGAAGTGTATCACAATTGTTTGGAACAGGCTGGATGAACCAGTGGGTCTTTTCCTGTCTGTCATTGTTTGTATGACATGTTGATAATTGAGTGAACTAAGATTCCTAGCTCTTTTTCGACTTCATTCACATATTTTGTTCAGTTTATTCTGTAGGTTCTGAGCTGTCTCCTCTGATTCCACTTCGCTTCTGAAGTGTCCCTGCACCTTACTACAAACTCACACGAGGCATAGATATATCAGACACGGTCATTCTGTGACCTTCACCTTTATTGCCAGGACCAAGGAGTGTTGACCCTGGGTGAGACCTCCCCTTTTATACCTGGAAACCCAGGTGAGGAGTGTCTCCCGCAAGTTCACTCCCTGTGGTTAGGGTGTGCATTTCTAGGGTACAGGTACAGTGTACATGAGTTACAGTTACATGACTGTGTCATGCAAGATGGTTAAATACATGACATCGCTTCCCCCCTTAAGTCTTTTTGTTTCAGAGGTTTAGTCTGTCAGGTGGTCGACGTTCTCTCGTGGAGCGCCGCAGTTGTGGCTCTGGTGGCTGAGCCTCAGCATGCGCCTCTGTCACTTGAGGTGATTCCGGGCTGGCCGCAGGGACAGTGCATGCTGAGGGCTGTCTTTGTTGCTCGTCCGCTGGCAGTGGTGTGGGTGCCATCTCATGCTCTTCTTCAAGTTCCTCCATGTCTATGCAGAACCTTTTCTTTACTTGGTCCAAGTGTTTGCGGCATATCTGCCCATTGTTTAGTCAGACCACCATGACTCTATTTCCTTCTTTGCCAATTACGGTGCCCTCAAGCCACTTGGGTCCCAAAGCATGGTTAAGAACAAATACCGGGTCATCTATTTCTATACACCTCCCCCTTGAGTTTCGGTCATGGAGCTCGGTTTGGGACTGGCGCTTGCCCTCAACAATGTCTGCCAGGGCTGGGTGAATGAGGGACAGCAGCTTTTTGAGCGTGCGTTTCATGAGGAGTTCTGCTCGCGGGACTTCCATGAGCGAGTGCGGGCGGGACCTGCAGGCCAGCAGGAGGCGCGATAGGCGGTACTGAAGGGAGGCTCCTTGGATGCGTAGCATGCCCTGTTTTATGACTTGGACCGCCCGTTCCGCCTGGCCATTGGAAGCCGGCTTGAACGGCGCTGTCCGGACGTGCTTGATACCATTGCCCGACATAAACTCCTGGAATTCATGGCTGGTGAAACAAGGGCCATTGTCGCTGACCAGGATGTCCGGCAATCCATGGGTCGCGAAAACCATACGCAGACTCTCCAAGGTGATAGATGTCATGCACGAGTTCAATATGATGCACTCGATCCACTTTGAATATACATCGACAACAATCAGGAACATTTTCCCCATGAACGGGCCCGCATAGTCTACATGAAAACGTGACCATGGTCTGGTGGGCCAGGGCCACGGGCTGAGTGGGGCCTCCCTGGGGGCATTGCCAGTGTTCCAAGTTTGAGTCAATCCCCGGCCACCATGCATGTGACCGGGCAATGGCCTTCATTAACACGATGCCAGGGTGCTCACTGTGGAGTTTCCTGATGAACACTTCCCTTCCTTTCTGGGGCATGACTACCCGGTTGCCCCATAGCTGTGTGCGGGCGCCCAATCCCCGGTCAGGACACATTTCTTTATCATGGATAGGAGGGGGTCCCTATTGGTCCAGAGTTTGATCTGGCGGGCTGTGATGAGGGAGCCCGCAGTATCAAAAGCCTCGACGGCCATGACCATCTCGGCGCTCTGCTCCGACTCCCCCTCGGTGGTGGCCAGTGGGAGCATGCTGAGCGCGTCAGCGCAATTTTCGGTGCCTGGCCGGTGCCGTATGGTGCAGTCATATACAGCCAGCATGAGGGCCCAGCGCTGTATGTGAGCTGACGCATTGGGTTGACAGCCTTGCTGTCGGACAACAAGGATGTTAACGGCTTGTTGTCCGTCTCTTGCTCGAATTGTCTACCAAAAAGGTACTGGTGCATCTTTTACACACCGTAAACACAAGCGAGTGCTTCCTTTTCTACCATGCCGTATCCACGCTCTGCCTGGGAGAGTGATGTTGTCGGTATTAGGCACCTGCTGAATATATAAAACACTAGGCATTAGGCACCTGCTGAATATATCTAAACTCATAAAAGTTTAAAGCGGCCACATATAAAATGGCTGCCCAAGCATGATGGGAACCCCGTTAGTCAAATAATGAACTAGGGCTGACCGAGCAATGACCCTGTGAGGCCCACTACCAGGAATGCCTTGGATACAAGATAATTATAATGAACCAGTGATTTCACACAGCCGAAGCCCGAGGAAGAGAGATAAGGGGAGAACCTGCCTCACATAACGAGGTCATTAATCAGCCCGAGCTGACAAAAACCAAACATGCAGTTCCTGAGGTATCAGAGGAATTCTATTGGGTTAAAAAAACCTATATGTAATCTATAATCGTTATGATTGGATTGTGTCCAGCCGAAGTGGGCTGAGTAACTGTAAAGAACTATTGTAAAACATATAAATATCGATGAGTTTCTTTATTTGGTGGAGAGAAGTGCCTGGATCCAGTCCTGAGGCTTCCTCCCCGCTAGCGTAAATAAAGGCCGCATTGGCGTTGGAACCGACTCTGAGTGTTGAGTGATTCTTCTGAGAAAACATTCACGCTAACAGTGACCTGGAGGCGTAAGCCACTGGTTGGAGACGGGCGTCATCGTTACCCTGCTGCAACACACACCCAACCCCGTAGGATGACGCATCGCAAGTTAAGACTAGTTTTTTACAAGGGTCATACAAAGTCAACAGTTTGTTGGAACACAGCAGGTTCCTCGCCTTATTGAAAGCCCGTTCTTGACAGTCCCCCCAAAACCATTCACAACCTTAACGCAGGAGCATGTGTAACGGCTCCAACAATGTGCTTAAGTTCGGCAGAAAGTTCCCAAAATAGTTCAAAAGTCCCAGGAATGATAGCAACTCCGACATGTTGCCGGGCCTGGGTGCCTGGCAGATCGCCTCCGTTTTTGATTCAGTAGGCCGGATCCCGTCTGTGGCAACCCTCCTGCCCAAAAACTCGACCTCTGGGGCCAAAAACACACACTTGGCCTTTTTCAGCCGCAAGCCTACCCGATCCAATCGACGTAGCACCTCCTCCAGGTTGTGGAGGTGTTCTTCAGTGTCTCAACCCGTTATGAGAATGTCGTCTTGGAATACGATTGTTCCAGGAATGGAATTGAGCAAGCTTTCCATGTTTCTCTGAAAGATGGCTGCTGCCGAACGAATGCCAAACGGCACCTGTTGTAGACAAATAATCCCTTGTGTGTCGTGATGGTGGTCAGAAGCTTGGGTTCTTCAGCCAGTTCCTGAGTCATGTAGGCCGAAGTGAGGTCCAACTTCGTGAACAGCTTGCCACCTGCCAGCATGGCAAAAAGGTCCTCCGCTCTCGGAAGCGGGTATTGGTCTTGCAGCGATACTCAGTTGATGGTGGTTTTGTAGTCACCACAAATCCTAACCGAGCCATCTGCTTTGAGGACGGGAACGATGGGACTTGCCCAGTTGCTGAATTTAACGGCCGAAATTATGCCCTCTCTGAGCAGCCTGTCCAGTTCACATTCAATTTTTTCACGCATCACATATGGCACCGTTCTGGCTTTGTGGTGCACTGGTCTGACGTTTGGAGTGATGCGTATCACTACTTTAGTGCCCTTGAACGTTCCGACACCAGGTTGAAACAGTGACACGAATTTTTGCAGGACCTGTGAGCATGAACTTCGCTCCACGGATGAAGTGGCGTGCACATCTCCCCATTTCCAATTCATCTCAACTAGCCAACTCCTCCCCAAAAGCGCGGGGCCATTTCCCAGAACGATCCAGAGTGGCAGCCGGTTCTGTAATCCATTATGTGTTACCACCAAGTTTGCACTGCCCAGCACTGGAATGATCTCTTTGGTGTACGTCCGTAGCTGCATCTCAATGCGTTCCAGTTTGGGCCTGCTAGCTCTGTGTGGCCATAGTCTCTCAACTTGTTGGGTGCTCATGAGTGACTGGCTAGCTCTCGTATCCAGCTCCATGTGCACCGGGATGCCATTCAGTAAGACTTTCATCATCATGGGTGGCATTTTAGTGTATGAGCTGTGGACATCAGCCACATGAACCCACTGAACTTCAGCATCTATGGCTTTACCCCAAGCCTCATCCTGCATTGCAGACCCCTCGTCTGGTTCCTCTGTCTCGCAGATTAGCCTCACGACTGCCTTTTTGCACATCCTGGCCAAGTGTCCACTGACATTACAAATCCTACAGGTATATTGCTGGAACCTGCAGCTTCTCGCAGTGTGTCTACCCCCACACCTCCAGCATGAGCTGAGATTGAGATTGCTGTTGACAAAAGGACTATTACCAGGCATTCCTCTCTGATTGCCCATTTGGCTGTTTCTAAGCACTCTGATGGTGGGTGTTAATGATCCTATCGTGGAACGCATTGTTCCTCGAGATGGCGTGAATTGCCGATCCCCTTTCCATTGTCCTTGTTGCAGGCCCACCCTCGAGCCTGTTGCTGCCTGGGCGGTTTCAAAATGCCCTTGCCTGCCTGCGGGCTCCCAAGCCGCATTCACCATGTTAATTCCCTGGGCCGTCGCCACGTTTGGACCAGGGCTGCGTGCGTAAATTAGCTTGGTCTCCTCTTCCCCTGCCATAAAGGTCTGAGCTATCAACGCCGCCCCTTCTAAAGTCAAGTCCTTAGTCTTTATGAGCTTCCTGAAAATGCCGGCATGATTAATGCCCTCAATGAAAAAGTCCCTTCACACCTCACCCCTGCAGGCATCGGAGAACTTAGAGAGACTGGCCAAGCGCCGCAGTTGCGCCATGAAGTCCGAGACGTTTTGTCCCTCCCGACGCCGGTGAGAGTAGAACTGGTGCCGGGCTATGTGTATGCTACTCGCTGGCTTGAGATGCTCACTGATCAGCTGGCTGAGCTCTTCGAAGGACTTGTTTGCCGGCGTTTGGGGTGCGAGCAGGTCTTTCATCAGCGCCTACGTCTGTGATCCGCAGCTGGTCAGTAGATGCGCCCTCCGCTTGTCAGCCACTGTCTCTTCCAGCCAGTTCTTTATGACAAAGCTCTGCTGGAGTCTTTCCACGAAGTCGTCCCAGTTCTCACCCACACAGAAACGTTCCTCTGTGCCACCAGTGGCCATCCTCGTGGTTCGGTGATTCCCGTTTCTCGTCGCTAAATATACTATCCCTGCACCTTACTACAAACTCACACGAGGCATAGATATATCAGACATGGTGACTCTGTGACCTAGACCTTTATTACCAGGTCCAAGGATTGTTGACCTTGGGTGGGACCTCTCCTTTTATACCTGGAAATCCAGGTGAGGAGTGTCTCCCGAAAGTTCACCCCCTGTGGTCAGGGTGTGCATTTCTAGGGTACAGGTACAGTGTACACGAGTTACAGTTACATGACTAAATATGGTTAAATACATGACAGCTTCCTCGTTTGGTATCATCTGGAACATTTTACTAGTTTGCATTCACTTTCAGAATACAAGTCATAGATGTAAATTAGAACCAGTAGTGGTTCCAACAGTGAGCCCTCAATCACCCCACTCAGTACTTCCCACCACCGTGACATTACTTCTTTAAACAGTACCAATTGATTTTTACACTTGAGCTACTTTGTTATCGATACCTAAGATTTGTTCATAATCCCTACAGCTTTTAATTTAATTAGTGGTCTTTCATATAGAACTTATCAAGTGACTTTTATAAGTCTAAATATACAACATCATAGATTTACCGCAGGCTGTCCAATGGTGCTTTGGGGCTGTGAATGTTTGGGGCCAGTTTGTGCATGCATTCTTTTAGAGCAGTCCTAAACAAGGAGGCAGGAACAAGTACCTCCATGGGCCCTTCAGAGAATGCCAATAGAGGCACAGAGGGAGCTGTGAAATTATCTAAGGGGGCTTCAAGCCTGGGACAATGGCAGAAGAGTAGGAAGGCAGAGGAGAAGTTGAATAGAAATTGGAGGTGACAGGAGAGAAGGGTCAAGGGAAGAATAAAAAAAGTAGAAAGAGGTAATAGGCTGGGGTTCATTGTGGCAGCCAAAATACTCACACGAATAGACATGAAGAATTCAGGGTACATACGCATAGCAAAGATTAGGCGAGGCATATGGAAGATAAAAATTGGGTATTGTGTATTCCAACTGTCCAGCCTTTGGCCCTCCCTTCACCATGACATTTCTGCAGCTACCGATCTGATCAACCACACCCTCACCTTTGATGCCCTAGTTCCTATTAAAACCATTACTCTCTCTCATTCTGGCCATTCCCCCTGTTATGACCCTTATCTTATCTTCGCTCCCTTAAATCAAAGGGATGCAGACTTGAACAGAAAGGCAGACAACTGGTTTAGCCAGATCTGGCTGGACCACATAAAGCATTATTGGGTTCTGCACTCGTCTGTCAAAACTGCTCACTCTTCTCTATTGCTAACCATCTTCTTAAACCCCTCTCCCCTGTCTCCTGCACCCTCACCTCCAACAAGTGCAGGGATATCATGGACTTCTTTGTCTCTAAGATTGAAACCATCTGGTCAGCTGCCTCTGCCACTTCCCTGCCTTCCTCTAGCCCATCGGACCAAACTTTCTCTAAGGTTTCCCCATGCCCAAGCCCTAAACTCGTATCTTTCTCCAGTTTCTCTTCGATGTCCCTTCTTAACCTCTCCGTGCCCATGTTGTCCATGAGTCCCACTTCCTGCTCCCTCAACCCTATTCCCATTAAACTCCTGACCACCCATCTTCCTTTTCTATCTCCCATGTTAGTTGACATTGTTAACAGTTCTCTCTCCTTCAAATCTGCCGGCATCACCCCTCTCCTCAAAAAACAATCCTTCAGCCCTCCGTCCTTGCAAACTACCACCCCATCTCCAACCTCCCTTTCCTCTCCAAAGTCGCCTCGCAAATCCATGCCAATCTTTCCCAGAACTCCATGTTTGAATCCTTCCAATCAGGCTTCCATCCCTGCCACAGTACCGGATTGGCTTGCATCAAAGTCACAAAAGACATCCTTTGTGAATGTGACAAAGATAAACTATCCCTCCTCATCCTTCTCGACCTGTCTGCAACCTTTGACACGGTTGATCACTCCATCCTCCTCCAATGCCTCTTATTAACAAAGGCAGACATTGATGTGGAGATTCAGCATCGTCTCCAGTGCGCCAGTGCAGCCTTCGGCCGTCTGAGGAAAAGAGTGTTTGAAGATCAGGCCCTCAAATCTACCACCAAACTCATGGTCTACAGGGCTGTAATAATACCTGCCCTCCTGTATGGATCTGAGCCATGGCCGATGAATAGAAAACACCTCAAGTCACTGGAGACATATCACCAGCGATGTCTCCGCAAGATCCTGCAAATCCCCTGAGAGGACAGGCGCACCAACATCAGTGTCCTCGACCAGGCTAACATCCCCAGTATTGAAGCACTGACCACACTCGATCAGCTTCGCTGGGCAGGCCACATAGTTCGCATGCCAGATACGAGACTCCCTAAGCAAATGCTTTATGCGGAGCTCCTTCATGGTAAATGAGCCAAAGGAGGACAGCGGAAACATTATAAGGACACCCTCAAAGCCTCCCTGGTAAAGTGCGACATCACCACCGGGGAGACCCTGGCCAAAGACTGCCTGAAGTGGAGAAAGTACATCCGGGAGGGTGTTGAGCTCTTCGAGTTTCAACGCAAAGAGCATGAAGAGACCAAGCGCAGGCAGCGGAAGGAGCGCGCAGCAAACCAGCCCCACCGACCCCTTCCCTCGACGAATGTCTGTCTTACCTGTAACAGGGTCTGTGGCTCTCGTATCGGATGGCTCAGCCATCAAAGAACTCACTTTGGGAATGGAAGCAAGTCTTCCTCGATTCCGAGGGACTGCCTATGATGAATGCCTCTCCACTGTCATCCAGCTGGATGGACCTGTATTTATCTGGTTCCATTCTTATCTATCTAATCGTAGGCAGAGAATCATCTGCAATGGCTGCTCTGCCTGCTTCTGCATCATTACCACAAAAGGCAGGACAAATCCAATCCGGCCAATTACCGCCCAATTTTCTACCGAGCACAAAGGAAGATGGTTGTGGTTGTTCGCTGATGATCGCACAGTGTTCAGTTCAATTCGCAACTCCTCAGAAAATAAAGCAGCCCATGCCCACACGCAGCAAGACCTGGACGACATTCAGGCTTCGGCTATTAAGTGGCAAGTTACATTTGCGCCACACAAATGCGAAGCAATTACTATCTCCAACAAGCGAGCATCTAACCAGCAAATGAGCCGCAGCCTGCCTGTCGGCCAGTGTCCTCACAAGGTGGGGAGGATGAGGAGGATGTTGGGATGTCTGTGATGACTGACCAGGACCCGAGCCCAGTGCATGCGAGAGGGGACACCAGTTTGGTGGAGGACACCACCAACTACCGGGGGTTTATGGATGCTGTCGCTCCTGAACCCAGTGGCCTGCAGCAACACGCTGCACGAGGGAAACTCGAGAGCCAGCTGTCCAGAGGATAAGTCAGTCCAGGAGTCGTGCTGACAGTCAGGCAGATGAGGACTTGGATTGGGAGGCTCTGTCCAGGGAGTCATCGCAGATGCACCGTGAGATTATGGGTGCATTGGGCAGTGTGCCACAGAACGTAAATGCACTTGCTGTGAATGTGAAGGAGGCCACCTCCAGCATGGCCCATGCCTCTCAGCAGTCCACTGAGACCATCATTGCCCATCTAAACCGGGAAAAGGCCTCAACGAGTGACAGTGGGGTCCCAGAGGTGATAGCACATGCCGTGGTTGACAGGGCAGCAGACATGACATCACAGGCTGAAGCCATGCAAGGTCTTTGTGGTGTCATGCAGACATTGGTTTCTGGCATGCAATCTCAGACTGCAGCATTTCAAGTGCAGACTGCATCGTTTCAGATGCTCCCTGCATTTATGCAGTCTCAGAGTGCTGCCATGCAAGCAGTGTCTGGCGCTATCCTCTCTGTCTTCCCCACAGTCGGTCGGGGAACAGACGGTGCCACAGCAGGTTAGCAATCTGTGGGGGCACATATTGCTCCTGAAGCTGTGGCACTGCCCCAGAGGAGTGTCAGTGTGCCACAGGAAATGGAAGGTGCTGTCCTTCCTCACGATTACAGCATTCCAGCTCCCGCCATTGTCAGTCCGCCTTTGCACCCGATACGGCATGCACCCCAGCCATCCCATACTGGTGCTGCCCATCCTGTCAGTAGTCGCGCCTTCCATGGCCAGAGCTGGTCCAGGGCATCCTCCTAAGCTATCTGTCCTGTGCCCCTCAGACACACAGCAGTCCTCAAGCAGCCTTGCTGCAGGCACTGAGGAACCATTGAGGAAGAGCATTAGGCGAGGGAAGGGGTTGAGGCAGAGGGGTAGGAAATGCCAACATAAAATCTGTTGTGTATAGAGAAAGAGTCAGACTGAATACTGTGAGCTCAAAGTAACGTGTGACCTTAGTCTTTTATTGCCGGTCTCCAGAGTGCCTCACCAACCTGTGAAGCCTTCTTAAATACCTGTGCTCCCAAGGGATTATGGGATCCCTTGGGACTCCGGGGAATGAGAGTAAATACAAGTCCACATTGATAACAACATTCCGACCCAAAGTCAATAGTGTAACTATTTACAATGTGAGTCAATCTGGGGCCCTTCTTGCCCTGGTTGATCGTCTTGGTGTAAAAGCTGGTGTTGTTGAATTATTTGTTGGGCCCTCGCTGGGCTGCTGTGCAGCTGGCCTTGCTGGGCTGCCTGGTGTGTTGGGCCCTGCAGGGCTGCTATGGATGATGGGTTCTGCTTCGTGGTCAACCGTGGTGTCGGTTGCCACTGGTGTGTGTGTTGGGGATCAAAAAAGGTAGGGTCCTAGGTGGGTTGCTCAGGGTAGTCCATGAATTTGAGTTTGATTTGGTTCAAGTGTTTCCGGTGAATGAGTCCATTTGAAAGTTTGACCCGAAACACCCTGCTCCTGTCTTTGGCCACGACAATGCCGGGAAGCCACTTGGGACCTTGTCCATAATTGAAAACAAATACAAGATCATTGATTTCAATCTCGCGTGACACATTTGCGCTAACATGGTATGCACTTTGTTGAAGCCGCCTGCTCTCTACCTGTTCATGTAGATCAGGGTGAACTAACGAGAGCCTTGTCTTGAGCGCTCTTTTCATAAGCAGTTCAGTAGGTGGGATCCTAGTGAGTGAGTGGGGTCTTGTGCGGTAGCTAAGCAGGACTTGGGATAGGCGAGTCTGCAGTGAGCCTTCAGTTACCCTCTTCAAACCTTGCTTGATGGTTTGCACTGCTCTCTCTGCCTGACCATTGGACGCTAGTTTAAACGGGCAGATGTGACATGTTTGATCCCGTTACGGGTCATGAATTCTTTGAACTCAGCACTGGTAAAATACGGCCCATTGTCGCTCACCAGGACATCAGGTAAGCCGTGTGTGTCAAACATGGCCCGCAGGCTTTCAGGAGTGGCAGCTGACGTGCTAGCCGACATTATCTCACATTCAATCAACTTGGAGTACGGATCTACAACCGCAAGGAACATTTCACCTAAGAACGGGCTGCATAGTCGATGTGTACTCTAGACCACGGTTTGGAGGGCCAAGACCATAAACTTAGCGGCGCCTCCCTGGGTACATTGCTTAACTGCGAGCATGTATTACATCTGTGAACGCAGGACTCTAAGTCCGCATCGATATCGGGCCACCACACGTGGGATCTGACTATCGCTTTCATCATTACGATGCCTGGGTGCGTACTGTGGAGGTCATTGATGAAGATGTCTCTGTCCTTCTTGGGGACCACTACTCGATTGCCCCATAGAAGGTAGTCTGCCTGTATAGACATTTCACCTTTGCGCCGCTGGAACGGCTTTATCTCTTCCTGCATTTCTACTGGGACACTGGACCAGCTCTCGTGAAGCACACAGCTTTTGACTGGAAATAATAAGGGTTCCTGGCTTGTCCAGGTTTTGATCTGCTGGGCAGTGATGGGTGATTGCTCACTCTCAAATGCTTCCATAACCATGGCTAGATCTGTGGGCTGCGCCATTTCCACCCCCGTGATGGGCAATGGCAGACTACTGAGAGCATCAGCGCAGTTTTCTATGACTGGCCTGTGGCGGATGGCATAGTTGTATGCGGACAACATCTCTGGATGCGGGCTGATGCATTGGTATTTATCCCTTTACTCCCGGAAAAGAGGGATATAAGTGGCTTATGGTCAGTTTCCAATTCGAATTTTAGTCCAAACAGGTATTGATGCATTTCCTTTACCCCGTCGACACACGCTAACGCTTCTTTTTCAATCATGCTGTAGGCTCTCTCAGCCTTTGACAGACTCCTGGATGCATAAACAACTGGTTTCAGTTTCCCGAAATCATTAGCTTGTTGCAATACACACCCGACGCCATATGACAACGCTTGCTAGTACCAAACGCTTACATGGATCATACAACACAAGCAATTTGTTTGAGCATAACAATTTTCTCGCTTTTACAAAGGCATTTTCTTGGCTTTTGCCGCAAACCCATTTGCCCCCTTTTTGTAGTAAGATGTGTACTGGTTCTAGCAGGGTGTGAGACCTGGTAAGAAGTTATCAAAGTTGTTCAATAGTCCCAGAAACAACCGCAGCTCCGTCACGTTCTGTGGCCTCGGTGCGTTCTCGATTGCCTCCGTTTTCGCGTTGGTGGGCCTGATGCCATCCGCCGCAATCCTCCTTCCCAGGAACTCCACTTCAGGCGCCAGGAAAACTCTTTAACCTGAGCCCCATGCAGTTGAGTCGACTAAGAATCTCCTCCAGGTTCTGCAGATGCTCGACTGTGTTCCGATCTGTAACCAAGATGTCGTTCTGGAAGACCACGGTGTGCGGGACCGACTTCAGTAAACTTTCCATGTTTCTCTGGAATATCGCCGCTGCTGATCGGATTCAAAACGGGCACCCGTTATAAACTAAAAGACCTTTGTGTATGTTGATGCAGGTGAGGGCCTTTAATGATTCCTCCAGTTCCTGCGTCATATAGGCTGAATTCAGATCCAGCTTCGTGAATGTCTTTCCTCCCACCAGCGTTGCAAAGAGGTCATCGGCTTTTGGTAGTGGGTATTGGTCCTGCAGGGAGAAACAATTGATAGTTACTTTGTAATCGCCACAGATTCTGATGGTGCCATCTCCCATGAGGACTGGGAGAATAGGACTGGCCCACTCGCTGAACTCGATCAGTTAAATGATGCCCTCTCATTGCAACCGCTCTAGCTCGATCTCTACCCTTTCTCTCATCATGTACGGTACTGCTCTCGCCTTGTGATGGATGGGTTGCGCCCCCGGAATTAGGTGGATCTGCACTTTTGCTCCTTGGAATTTCCCGATGCATAGTTCGAACAGCGAAGGAAATTGGTTTAAGACCTGGGCACACGAAGTGTCGTCAGCGGGCAATAGCGCTCGGACGTCATCCCAGTTCCAGCGTATCTTTCCCAGTTAGCTCCTGCCGAGCAGCATGGGACCATCGCCCGGTACCACCCAGAGTGGTAGCTTGTGCACCGCTCCATCGAAGGAGACCTTTACGGTAGCACCGCCGATTACAGGAATCAGTTCTTTTCTGTAAGTTCTTAGTTTCATGCGAATTGGAGTTAAGACTGGCCTTGAGGCCTTGTTGCACCACAACCTTTCGAAAGTCTTTTTGCCCATGATGAACTGGCTTGCGCCCGTGTCCAGCTCCATTGAAACCGGGAGTCCATTTAGTTCAACATTCAGCATTATCGGGGGCAATTCATGGTGAATGTGTGTACCCCATGTACCTCTGCCTCCTCTATCTGAGGCTCTGTTTCGTCATGATCCTCCTCTGGTTTGTAGGTTTAACAGGCTTAGCAGCTCGCCTGCACACTCGTTGGAGGTGCCCCATTGTTCCACAGCCCTTGCAAACGAACTCTTTGAATCGGCATGAATGGAAACGATAATTACTCCCGCAGCGGCAACAAGGTGTTAACGGCTTTGCATTCATCACCCTTGATGGCGGACTCTGAGACATCTGCAGACGTGTAGCTGCAGGTATGTGTGACCTGCCCTGTACGTTACAATTCGAAAACAACATAATTTTGTTCACAGCACTTGTAGCAGCACTTGTGTACTGAGAGATTTGCTTCGTATTGTCACTGGTGGCAATGAACGCCTGGGCTATCGCTATGGCCTTACTCAAGGTTGGGATCGCTACAGTCAAAAGTTTGCGAAGTATGGTTTCGTGGCCAATGCGAAAAAGTCTCTGAGCATGTGCTCCAAATGTCCTTCAAATTCACAATGTCCTGCAAGGCGTCTTAGCTCGGTGACATAACTCGTCACTTCCTGGCCTTCAGACCTTTTGTAGGTGTAGAACCAGTACCTCGCCATCAGAACGCTTTCCTTCGGTTTCAAATGCTCTCAGACCAGTGTGCACAAATCGTCGTACAATTTCTCCGTGGGTTTCGCTGGAGAGAACAGATTCTTCATGAGGCCATACATTGGTGCTCCACAGATGGTGAGGAGGATCGCCCTTCGTTTAGCAATGCTCTCTTCCCCATCTAGCTCGTTGGCCACGAAGTATTGGACGAGTCGCTCCACAAAAGTTTCCCAATCATCTCCCTCCGAAAATTTCTCCAGGATGCCCACTGTTCTCTGCATCTTTGGGTTCGCTATCTGTATCTTGTCGCCAGTTGTTGCGTATGGCGAAAGAGTCAAGCTGAATACTGTGAGCTCAAAGTAACATGTGACCTTAGTCTTTTATTGCAGGTCTCCAGAGTGCCTCTCCAACCTGTGAAGCGTCTTAAATACCTGTGCTCCCAAGGGATTATGGGATCCCTTGGCACTCCAGGGAATGAGCCCTCTGGTGGCTATACAGAGTAAATATAAGTCCACATATATAACAAAACCCACTGATGAAAGGTGACCCCATGGGTCCTCTGTATATATGGTCTCAATTCTCTTCATCTGTTGTATAATTTGAAGGGGCGGGTGCTCCATTTTTGTATTATTTGAGGGTGTGGTGTTTTAATGAAAATGTCCAAAGTCTGATGTTTCTTTTTTTTCTTTGAACAGGTGGGTGCTCCATGTTGATTTATCTGAGGGTGTGGAGTTTTTGGGGTTGTTGCAGCTGTGTGTTAAATAAACTGTTACTTTGACCGTCTCCTTCAGCCTCTGATGTATGACTTTGGACTTGTTGAAGAGATTTGGCATTAACGTGGCACAATGCACGGTCATTATTAGCTGCATCCCTCAGCTCACTCCATTTAAGCAAAGCCCTCCCTTATGAGCCGCCGCCAAATAGCCCTGCTGCCAATAACATTGGCACGCTGCCTCCTTCATGGCTGCTCCTGGTCCTCGTCATCTTGCTAGAAAATTCGAGGCGTCGACAGGTTCCTGTTCGTGTTCCTCCTCCTCCTCCCCCTCATCCTTGTCCTGCTGAGGTGGGCCTGCGATCCCCATTGGCAAGGCCTGGGCCCTCATGATGGCCAAATTATGCAGGTGTTGTGGGAAGTATTGCAGGCTAACTCCAGAGTGGTCCAGGAATTGGAATAGCTGTTTTGGCAGCCCTATTGTCTGTTCTATGATGTTGCAGGTGGTGGCATGACTCTCATTGCAGTGCTCCTCCGGCTCTGTGGTGGGGTTGCGGAGGGGGAGTCATTAGCCAGGTGGCCAGCCCACATCCCTTGTCCCCGAGCAGCCAGCCTCTGTCTTCCCATGGTGGCTGAATCAGTTGTGACACAGTGCTCTCCTGCAGGATGGAGGAATCATGTGCGCTTCCAAGACAGCGAGCATCGACTGCACATTTCGAGAGTGGTATCCCTTTCTGTTTCTGAATACCTCTGTATTCTGGAATGCTGCTCACAAGGCCACGTGTGTGTGCAGTCAATTGCTCCTTGCACCCTAGGGAAGGCCGCTATCCTGGCAAACCCATATGTGCACTCATCTTGTTTCTCGCTGGTCATCGGGAATGTAATGAAGTGCATTCGACGGGTGTAAAGAGCCTGTGTGATGTCGCGGATGCAGCGATGTGCTGTGACTTGTGAGATGCTGCATATATCCCCTGATGCAGCCTGGAATTAACTGGAGGCAGAGAAGGTGAGTGCCACCATGACCTTTGTTATGTATTTAACCCCTTGTAACCTGTATTACACCACGACCAGAGGGCCTACCTGTTGGAGTCCCAAGGGATCCCAGCATTCCTTGGGATCACAGTATGTAAGCAGGCCACCCACGAGATACCTGCACTCTGGAGTCTTATTAAAGGAGCTAAGGTCACACTTGCTCTTTGTACACAGAACTCAGTTTCATCCTTTACTATGAATGTATCAATTGGCGACGAGGTAACGAACAACCGCGCAAAGATGCAAAGAACAGTTGGTATCCTGGAGAAGTTCTCAGAAGGGGACGATTGGGAAGCCTTCGTGGAGAGACTTGACCAATACTTTATAGACAACGAGCTGGAAGGCTACGAGAACACTGCCAAACGAAGGGTGATCCTCATAACTGTCTGTGGGGCAACAACCTATGGCCTCATGAAGAATCTCCTAGCTCTGGCAAAACCAACAGCTAACTCCTAAGAAGAATTGTGTACGCTGGTCTGGGAGTGCCTAAATCCTAAGGAAAGCGTTTTGATGGCGAGATATCGATTCTACACGTGTCAACTGTCAGAGGGCCAGGAACCATGGAAACATAGAAACATAGAAAATAGGTGCAGGAGTAGGCCATTCGGCCCTTCTAGCCTGCACCGCCATTCAATGAGTTCATGGCTGAACATGCAATTTCAGCACCCCCTTCCTGCTTTCTCGACATACCCCTTGATCCCCCGAGTAGTAAGGACTTCATCTAACTCCCTTTTGAATATATTTAGTGAATTGGCCTCAACTACTTTTTGTGGTAGAGAATTCCACAGGTTCACCACTCTCTGGGTGAAGAAGTTTCTCCTCATCTCGGTCCTAAATGGCTTACCCCTTATCCTTAGACTGTGACCCCTGGTTCTGGACTTCCCCAACATTGGGAACATTCTTCCTGCATCCAACTTGTCCAAACCCGTCAGAATTTCAAACGTTTCTATGAGGTCCCCTCTCATTCTTCTGAACTCCAGTGAATACAAGCCCACTTGATCCAGTCTTTGGATATGTCAGTCTCGCCATCCCGGGAATCAGTCTGGTGAACCTTCGCTGCACTCCCTCAATAGCAAGAATGTCCTTCCTCAAGTTAGGAGACCAAAACTGTACACAATACTCCAGGTGTGGCCTCACCAAGGCCCTGTACAACTATAGGAACACCTCCCTGCCCCTGTACTCAAATCCCCTCGCTATGAAGGCCAACATGCCATTTGATTTCTTAACCGTCTGCTTTACCTGCATGCCAACCTTCAATGACTGATGTACCATGACACCCAGGTCTCGTTGCAACTCTCCTTTTCCTAATCTGTCACCATTCAGATAATAGTCAGTCTCTCTGTTTTTACCACCAAATTGGATAACCTCACATTTATCCACATTATACTTCATCTGCCATGCATTTGCCCACTCACCTAACCTATCCAAGTCACTTTGCAGCCTCATAGCATCCTCCTCGCAGCTCACACTGCCACCCAACTTAGTGTCATCCGCAAATTTGGAGATGCTACATTTAATCCCCTCGTCTAAATCATTAATAAACAGTGTAAACAGCTGAGGCCCCAGCACAGAACCTTGCGGTACCCCACTAGTCACTGCCTGCCATTCTGAAAAGTACCCATTTACTCCTACTCTTTGCTTCCTGTCTGATAACCAGTTCTCAATCCATGTTGGCACACTACCCCCAATCCCATGTGCTTTAACTTTGCACATTAATCTCTTGTGTGGGACCTTGTCAAAAGCCTTCTGAAAGTACAAATATACCGCATTAACTGGTTATCCCTTGTCCACTCTACTGGAAACATCCTCAAAAAATTCCAGAAGATTTGTCAAGCATGATTTCCCTTTCACAAATCCATGCTGACTTGGACCTATCATGTCACATCTTTCCAAATGCGCTGCTATGACATCCTTAATAATTGATTCCATCATTTTACCCACTACTGAGGTCAGGCTGACCGATCTATAATTCCCTGTTTTCTCTCTCCCTCCTTTTTTAAAAAGTGGGGTTACATTGGCTACCCTCCATTCGATAGGAACTGATCCAGAGTCAATGGAATGTTGGAAAATGACTGTCAATGCATCCGCTATTTCCAAGGCCACCTCCTTAAGTACTCTGGGATGCAGTCCATCAGGCTCTGGGGATTTATCGGCCTTCAATCCCATCAATTTCCCCAACACAATTTCCCGACTAATAAGGATTTCCCTCAGTTCCTCGTCCTTACTAGACCCTCTGACCCCTTTTATATCCGGAAGGTTGTTTGTGTCCTCCTTCGTGAATACTGAACCAAAGTACTTGTTCAATTGATCTGCCATTTCTTTGTTCCCCGTTATGACT
Source organism: Pristiophorus japonicus (assembly GCF_044704955.1). Taxonomy (NCBI): domain Eukaryota; kingdom Metazoa; phylum Chordata; class Chondrichthyes; family Pristiophoridae; genus Pristiophorus; species Pristiophorus japonicus. Next base: position 30,950,750 of record NC_091978.1, read on the forward strand.
TCCCCTGATTCTGACTACAGCGGACCTATGTTTGTCTTTACTAACCTTTTTCTCTTTACATATCTATCGAAACTTTTGCAATCCGTCTTAATGTTCCCTGCAAGCTTCTTCTCATACTCCATTTTCCCTGCCCAAATCAAACCCTTTGTCCTCCTCTGCTGACTCAAAATTTCTCCCAGTCCCCGGGTTCGCTGCTATTTCTGGCCAATTTGTATGCCACTTCCTTGGCTTTAATACTATCCCTGATTTCCCTTGATAGCCACGGTTGAGCCACCTTCCCTTTTTTATTTTTATGCCAGACAGGAATGTACAATTGTTGTAGTTCATCCATGCAGTCTCTAAATGTCTGCCATTGCCCATCCACAGTCAACCCCTTAAGTATCATTCGCCAATCTGTCCGAGCCAATTCACGCCTCATACCTTCAAAGTTACCCTTCTTTAAGTTCTGGACCATGGTCTCTGAATTAACTGTTTCATTCTCCATCCTAATGCAGAATTCCACCATATTATGGTCACTCTTCCCCAAGGGGCCTCGCACAACGAGATTGCTAATTAATCCTCTCTCATTACACAACACCCAGTCTAAGATGGCCTCCCCCCTAGTTGGTTCCTCGACATATTGGTCGAGAAAACCATCCCTTATGCACTCCGGGAAATCCTCCTCTACCGTATTGCTTCCAGTTTGGCTAGCCCAATCTATGTGCATATTAAAGTTACCCATTATAACTGCTGCACCTTTATTGCATGCACCCCTAATTTCCTGTTTGATGCCCTCCCCAACATCACTACTACTGTTTGGAGGTCTGTACACAACTCCCACTAACGTTTTTTGCCCTTTGGTGTTCTGCAGCTCTACCCATATAGATTCCACATCATCCAAGATAATGTCCTTCCTAACTATTGCATTAATCTCCTCTTTAACCAGCAATGCTACCCCACTCCTTTTCCTTTTATTCTATCCTTCCTGAATGTTGAATACCCCTGGATGTTGAGTTCCCAGCCCTGATCATCCTGGAGCCACGTCTCCGTAATCCCGATCACATCATATTTGTTAACATCTATTTGCACAGTTAATTCATCCACTTTATTACGGATACTCCTTGCATTGAGACACAAAGCCTTCAGGCTTGCTTTTTTAACATCCTTCTTCCTTTTAGAATTTTGCTGTACAGTGGCCCTTTTTGTTCTTTGCCTTCGGTTTCTCTGCCCTCCACTTTTCCTCATCTCCTTTCTGTCTTTTGCTTTTGTCTCCTTTTTGTTTCCCTCCATCTCCCTTCATTGGTTCCCATCCCCCTGCCATATTAGTTTAACTCCTCCCCAACAGCACTAGCAAACACTCCCCCTAGGACATTGGTTCCGGTCCTGCCCAGGTGCAGACCGTCCGGTTTGTACTGGTCCCACCTCCCCCAGAACCGGTTCCAATGCCCCAGGAATTTGAATCCCTCCCTGCTGCACCACTGCTCAAGCCACGTATTCATCTGCGCTATCCTGCGATTCCTACTCTGACTAGCACGTGGCACTGGTAGCAATCCCGAGATTACTACTTTTGAGGTCCTACTTTTTAAATTTAGCTCCTCGCTCCTTAAATTCGTTTTGTAGGACCTCATCCCTTTTTTTACCTATGTTGTTGGTACCAATGTGCACCACGACAACTGGCTGTTCTCCCTCCCTTTTCAGAATGTCCTGCACCCGCTCCGAGACATCCTTGACCCTTGCACCAGGGAGGCAACATACCATCCTGGAGTCTCGGTTGTGGCCGCAGAAACGCCTGTCTATTCCCCTCACAATTGAATCCCCGATCACTATCGCTCTCCCACTCTTTTTCCTGCCCTCCTGTACAACAGAGCCAGCCACGGTGCCATGAACTTGGCTGCTGCTGCTCTCCCCTGATGAGTCATCCCCCTCAACAGTACTCAAAACGGTGTATCTGTGTTGCAGGGGGATGACCGTAGGGGACCCCTGCACTACCTTCCTTGCACTGCTCTTCCTGCTGGTCTTCCATTCCCTATCTGGCTGTGAACCCTTCACCTGCGATAAGACCAACTCGCTACACGTGCTACTCACGTCATTCTCAGCATCGTGGATGCTCCAGAGTGAATTCACCCTCAGCTCCAACTCCGCAACGCAGTCCGTCTGGAGCTGGAGGCAGATACACTTCCTGCAGATGTAATCCCTGAGTTCCCACATGGTATAGGAGGAGCATATCACGTGACCGAGCTCTCCTGCCATGACTTAACCCTTAGATACACTTAAATTGGCAACAACAATTTTAAAATTTACTGACTGATATAAAAAAGAAAAAGAAAAACTACTCACCAATCACCAGCCAATTACTTACCCCCTTGGCTGTGACATCACCTTTTGATTTATTTCTACTTCTTTTTTGCTTTCTCTCCCAGCTGGAGCTGCACAAGCCATGCCTCTCTCTCCCCGGACTGCCCGACTGCTGAGCCTTTATAGGCCGCTGCCTCTCACTGACTCCCGCCTCTCTCTCCCCGGACTGCCCGACTGCTGAACCTTTATAGGCCGCTGCCTCTCACCGACTCCCGCCTCTCTCCCCGGACTGCGACTGCTGAGCCTTTATAGGCCGCTGCCTCTCGCCGACTCCCGCCTCTCTCTCCCCGGACTACCCGACTGCTGAGCCTTTATAGGCCGCTGCCTCTCACCGACTCCCGCCTCTCTCCCCGGACTACCCGACTGCTGAGCCTTTATAGGTCGCTGCCTCTCGCCGACTCCCGCCTCTCTCTCCCCGGACTACCCGACTGCTGAGCCTTTATAGGCCGCTGCCTCACACTGACTCCCGCCTCTCTCGACGCTCCCCGGACTGCCCGACTGCTGAGCCTTTATAGGCCGCTGCCTCTCGCCGACTCCCACCTCTCTCGACGCTCACCGGACTGCCCGACTGCTGAGCCTTTATAGGCCGCTGCCTCTCGCCGACTCCCGCCTCTCTCGCCACTCCAGCATGTGGCGAACTATGTCGCCGAACTAAGGCGCCTCACAGGACATTGCGAATGTGAGGGATTCTGAGAACAAATGCTTCGAGAATTTTTTGTACTGGGCATTGGCCATGAGTTAATCCTTCGCAAGCTATTGACTGTTGAAACTCCGAATCTAAATAAAGCCATAACGATAGCCCAGACATTTATGTCCACCAGCGACAACACCAAACAGATTTCGCAGAGTCAAGTAGTTTTGGCCAATACTGTGCACAAAGTAACGTCATTTGAGAGCAGGAATATACATGGAAGAACGGACACGCTGGCTGCTGCTGCCCGACCTCAGATGACGAGGCAGTTAGCACCTTGTTGGTGCTGTGGAGGTGATCATCGGCCCCATCAATGCCGCTTCAAGCACTATGCGTGCAACGGTTGCAGAACAATGGGACACCTCCAGCAAATGTGCAGATGAGATGCAAACCCTGCAAGCCACCATGCTGCAGAGGAAGATCGATCCACTGTGGATCAGGCTGAATTGGAAACTTGTACCAGGCAGAAGTGTGCGGAGTACACACATTGTAAGGGGTTTTCTCAGGCAGTGATGTTGTGCCTTGGGTGTCTCTCTCTGGGCTTCTGCCCACACAGCTTATGCCTGGCCTGTGAGGTACCCTGAGTGCTGCAAGAGCACCCCTGGAGAGACTGTGTCCACAGCTTATGAAGGGGGTTTTGAGACTCATGCATCCCCACAGCTTATGCCTAGCCTGTGAGGCACCTGTGAGTGTCAAACACTCCTAACCCCTTCTTCCCTAGCCTGTGACACACAGTTGAGCGTTTTCGAGGCGCTTCTAGCTTCCCTTACACTGTTCTGACATTAGACTCACGATCAGGAGATGTAATACAATAGAACTGAGACAAGGTGATTCCAAGAGGAACTTTAGGCTTCCAATTTATTTGACAAGGTGTATCTCAACAAACAGCAATACACCAACAAAACAATCCCCCTAAATCCCACTAAACGGACACAACGAAAGTCTTTACACAAGTTTAGCAGTACAATGCCCAACCTCCCACCTTTCCTGGCCTAACTGAGTTGGGAGTTCTGGGGATCAGAGGTTATACTCACTACTGTGCCTTCTGCAGCCTAGTGGTTTGTTTCTTGTATCTTCGGTGTCTTCGGACACTGGTTTTCCTTCAGTGTCGAGAGTTTTGCTGGTTGTGATTGTTGGATGACTAGGGCAGGGAACCACCCATACTATGTCAGAAACCCCTTTTTATAGCCAGATTATCCAGTGCGCCTCTCCTGCTGAAATCGATTCTTCCCATTGGTGGGCTTTGTGATTTTGAAAAATGCAGCAGTTTTAGATTATTGCGGGTTTTTTCCACTGATGTTAACCTACTCAAGATTTGAATGGGTGTTGATTGCGTTGGCCTCCTGTAGCCATTGTGTAGGCCATTGGGTTGTTTTGGGTTCCCTGGTTTCTAAAGGTCTGCATAATTTTCCTTCAATTCAGTTTTTCTAACCTACTCAAGGTTTGAGTAGGTGTTAATTGGGTTGGCCTCCTGTAGCCATTGTGTAGGTCCTTGGTTTGTTTTGGGTTCCCTAGTTTTCTGAAGATCTGCAGAATTTCCTTCCATAGTGTAAACATGGGGAAGACAATAGTCCGATAATGGCTGTGAGTCAGTCCCACAGTTTTCGAGCAAGTGCTCTCCCATTGGCTTGAAAGCCCCATGCTTCGGGCTGACTCTGTCTCACCATTGGCCCTCCGGTGTCCTCCCCCGTCCAATCACTGCTCTGCCAAGGTCAACCTGTTATCGGTTTCAATTCACAGCACAGACTGATCCGACAGCCCTTTTCTTTCTGGGTAAAATGAGGGTGTTTTCGTCCTCCCCTACATAATCCCCCATCTGACACAATCAGACACCACTCGAGTGTGTCAAAGTTAGGTGGGACCTCTTGGAATCAATCATGCACCCCTCCATGAATGACTCCCACATTCTCCACTCGGTACAGGGGTGCTGGTCGTGGGGACGCCCCCATCACGGGCATCCTGACCACCACACTCATGATGGTATGGTTTGACTTTCCACAGTCCACCGGTACCGGGTAGGCTTCCGACGCTACACGAAGTTGGCAAGGACTCAAAACATTATCATAAGGGTGCAGTGCTGCTAAGTGCTGGTTGCTGATCCAGGAGGGGACCTGTCCCTGTCTCAGATCCTCGAGGTTACTCCGTCCCTCTCCCAGCAACCAGGCCCCATAGAGCACGCACATCTCATTTTGGGCAGCTTGATCGGAGGCGTTTCTATCCTCCCGAATCAAGACATTTACAGCCCTGGCCTGTGCCTCCAATTGAGAGATAATCTCCTTTAAGTGAACTGTCATTGCCACCGCTTCGTGGAGCGCGGATCCCACTACGGTATTCTCGTCCCCCAGGATTTTGCGCAGCTGATTCTTTAACCCATTTATCTGGAGGGCCAGCTGCATGTTATCCAAACTGTTTATGGCGGACGCCCCGATGTTAAACCCCATAAAAATGTCATTTAAAGTGCCACGTCTCTGCCTGCCCGGTTCGGCCCTATCCCACTGTTTATACAAGTCTGTCACTTTGACATTCCCGAAGTCCAGTTCATAGAACTTCCGGAACATCTCCCGCAGCAGAGCCTGGTATAACAGCTCGGTTTCCCGGGGACACCACGTAGGTAGGCGGACTTCTGTCAGATTTAGCACCACTGATGGCACTGCGTAATGTACCCCCTGATAAAGTAGTTTCTCGGTAGGGACCAACACTAAGTCATGACCCTCCAAGTCGAGGATCCACATGAACTATGCGGGCCCATTTCTAGGCAAAATGTTTTTGGTTGTTGTGGACGCTTACTCAAAATGGATTGAATGTGCAATAATATTTGTAAGCACATCCATGGCCACTATTGAAAGCCTACGAACCATGTTTGCCACGCATGGCCTGCCTGATGTCCTAGTCAGTGACAATGGGCCGTGTTTCACCAGTGCTGAATTAAAGGAATTCATGACCCGCAATGGGATCAAGCACGTCACATCTGCCCTGTTCAAGCCTGCATCCAACGGCCAGGCAGAACAGGCAGTTAAGTCCATCAAGCAAAGCCTGAAACACGTGTCGGAAGGCTCCCTGCAGATCCAACTATCCTGTGTGCTGCTCAGCTACTGCACCAGACTCCAGTCACTCACCGGAGTTCCCCCAGCCGAGCTGCTCATGAAAAGGGCACTCAAAACAAGGCTCTCTCTTGTCTACCCTGATCTCTATGATCACGTCGATAGCAGGCGGCATTAACAAAGTGTGTACGATGTCCGCGCAAATTTGTCACGCGATATTGAGGTCAATGATCCTCTGTTTGTACGCAATTATGGACATGGTCCCAAAGGGTTCGCTGGCACGGTCATAGTAAAAGAGGGGAGTAGGGTGTTTCAGGTCAAATTGGCCAATGGACTAACTTGCAGAAAACATTTGGACCAAATCAAATTGCGGTTCACCAACAGCTACGAACAACCCGAAGAAGACACCACCAACTTTGACCCTCCAACACACACACAAGAGGCAACTGACATCATGGTTGACTACAAAGCCAAACTCACCATCCCCAGCAGCCAGGTAAGGCCGGCTGTCAAGCAGCCCAGTGAAGAACAAACAAACTCACCCACATCCGCATTTGTACCAAGGCAATCGACAAGGGAGCGAAAAGCCCCAGATCATCTCACATTGTAAATAAGTGTACTATTGACTTCACGGGGGAGTGATGTTATGTATTTAATCCCTTGTAACCTGTATTACACTACTACCTGAGGGCCTACCTGTTGGAATCCCAAGGGATCCTAGCATCCCTTGGGAGCACGGTATATAAGCAGGCCACCCACGAGGTACCTGCTCTCTCTAGTCTTATTAAAGGAGCTAAGGTCACACTTGCTCATTGTACACAGTACTCAATTTCATCCTTTACTATGAACGTATCAACCTTCACTACGACGGGCAGCACAGTCCTGGTGCCAATGTGAGGCTGCAGGTCTTCCTGCAGGAGATGACATATTTTTGTAACCACCTCCTTTCAGAAGCGCAGTCTTCTGACACACTGCTTCTCGGCCAGGTCCAGGTATGAGCAGTAAAGCCGTGGGGAGCAAGGTCTCCTGCCCCGATGTCTAGGGGCTCCCCTCCTTCGGCCCCGACATGGCCAGCAGCCCTTCTCTCTTCACGATGCCTTGCTTGAGAATGTAGAATTCAACGCTAGCGAACTAATAATGCCCCCATTAAAGTTTTAGAAATGTCTTTTTCTCAAACTGAACTGTTATGTCTGTCTGCCGCTCCAAAGTCGGAGGCTCACACACCGTGCTCCGTGTAAATGTTACACTGACTGACCTCCGAGGGAAGCGCTTCCTCATCCCTTTAAGTAGCCACCAATTAACGATGCTGCAAGCCTTTACCGACTGTTTTTCCAAACGTTGTTATTGTTGGGCGCTAAATGAGGCGCTCACACCGAATTTAGCGACCGGGATGCAAGTGTGCGCATTGCACCAGGAATCTCCTGGGAGAGGCAAAAAACAGATAAAAACCCAGGTCAATTTAGGAAGAAAAAATCTTGGAAAATTCCTCTCCGACCCATCCAGGCGAAAAATTTGAAAGGCTATGGGGAAGGGGCAGGGGAGTGGGACTCATCGAACAGCTTTTTCAAAGAGCCGGCACAGGCACGTCGGACCAGAAGGCCTCCTTCTGTGCTGTATCATTCTATGATTCTATGATTCCTCAATCTATTCTGGGGATAAATATATATTCAGATCAGCACTAAGCATCAACAAATAATCCATTAATGTCAAGGAGCATCACAGCATCCTCTTGGGCACAAAGCTGAAATGAGAGCCACCACAAAACAAATATTCCAAACATAATTTCTGAATGATTAAATCTAATACTTCATCACAAAGTCAACTAATCACCCTTGTGCATTCCCTTCGTGTCTGTCTTTCGTGTTCCTTTGCCTATTTTAGAGCCCCAAAGCAGAACTACCCCAGTGGCTGCAGCCTGGCTGGTGGAAGGCTGCTGACTTCCTGTGGGGGACACTGCCGATGGCCTTGCAAGATGACCTCGAGCAGCTCTGGGCCTAGAAGGCCTGTCTGTGAACTGCATCATGGACAGTAGCAGTCTGGGCTGGCTGGCTGACAGGCAGCAGCAAGGATACTGGCAGAGTAGCAGCGGTGGACGTACGAATGCTCTCATCCTCAGAGAGGACAGCAGGGTCTTGCTCCACGGAGCCACTGCCACTCTCCCAGGGCGGTGCCTCAGCATTCCTAGCCATCTTTTGGAGGACAGGTTGCTGGACTGCAAGCCCCTGTCCACCCTTGTTAACCCAGCCACGATGGCATTAATCTGAGCTTGTGTAGCTACAAGCTGCGACTGCACGAAAGCAGTCTGAGTTTTCACTCAAACGAGGATTCCTCATGTTCATGTGTGTCCTCCACTTGCAATCCTCTCTGGACAGCCATATGTGGAGGGCGCAACATGCAACAATTATGCTGGAGACTTTCTCAGGTACATGCGACAGGGAGCCCTCGGACCTATCAAGGCACCTAACCCCAATGGCATGTCATCTATATGTAATAGATACAGAAAATGCTGGAGATCTCAGCAGATCAGGTAGCATCTGTGGAGAGAAACACATGCTACCTGACCTGCTGAGATTTTCAGCATTTTCTGTTTGTATTTCAGATTCCAGCATCCGCAATATTTTGCTTTTGCATCCACATGAAATGTTAGGCCGACCTTCCTCACTCCGCAGATACTGTCTGACCTGCTGAGAGTTCCCAGCATTTTGTTTTTCAGTATCTGCAGTATTTCGCTTTTTTTTTTCCAAGATGGTGTCATTGTTTAAAAGCTACAGCTTGGCATTTGAGAATCCGTACAATTAACCTGTGAAAACCTGAATTGGTTGATGAGCTTTTTTCTGCAAAATGTTTCACAGTGAGCGAGCTTCAATTAATTGTGAGTGATGTCCAACTATTTTCTTTTGTCCCAGCCTGGATCAAAGAGAAGAGAGGCATATAACGCAAGCTGCTTATATGCTTCCTCAACTGATATTGATAACACTTCTGTGCCAGTTACATTTATGTACAGGAAACCTATCCAGTATTTGTGACTGAAGTACAATTGTCCTGGTACTCGTGATCACAATTTGAATTTTATGAGCCGATTCTGTTGATGACTTCTCTCTTGTGGCTATACCAGATGTCGATATGTAACCGTGCAGAGAAAAGGTAATGAAACTAGGCTGGTGTCATTCCAATTTTATATTTCAGATCCTCACAAATAAATATAATTGCACACTATCAAAAAATAAGTTAGAGCTTATACAAAATATTAAAGATTTCAGAAGGTTACAATACTGAGGAAAGATTTCTACTGTGTGTTATGCATAACAAAGTTGTAAATTGATTCCTTTATAAATGGGCATATGGTGCACAGAGGAAATATGTTTATATTATTGTTATCAATCTCATTCATAAACCCACAAGACAAGGATGAAATACTGAACAGGATTGATTTGTGTAGGTGCTTTCAGCCCATATGTCTAGGATCTCAGAGGGAACAATTGATGGACCTTGTCGTCGGCTGCTGTTAAATTTTAATAACCATGGTCCTCCTCTGGGTACTTATCTAGTTTGTGGTTGAACACAATTTTGTCTTTGGCAGCCCTCTTGATACCATTATTTCTTATTTCTGCAGTATCCTGCCAGCTGCTTCTTATGTCCGAGATTACATTCACACAGAAACATAGAAAATAGATGCAGGAGTAGGCCATTCGGCCCTTCAAGCCTGCACCACCATTCAATATGATCATGGCTGATCATGCAACTTCAGTACCCATTCCTGCTTTCTCTCCATACCGCTTGATCCCTTTAGCCGTAAGGGTCACTTCTAACTCCCTTTTGAATATGTCTAACGAACTGGCTTCAACAACTTTCTGTGGTAGAGAATTCCACAGGGTCACAATTCTCTGAGTGAAGAAGTTACTCATCATCTCGGTCATAAGGCTTACCCCTTATCCTTCGACTGTGACCCCTGGTTCTGGACTTCCCCAACATCAGGAATATTCTTCCTGCATCTAACCTGTCCAATCCCATCAGAATTTTATACGTTTCTATGAGATCCCTTCTCATTCTTCTAAATTCCAGTGAATATAAGCCTAGTCGATCCAGTTTTTCTTCATATGTCAGTCCTGCCATCCCGGGAATTAGTCTGGTGAACCTTCGCTGCACTCCCTCGATAGCAAGAATGTCCTTCCTCAGATTAGGAGACCAAAACTGAACACAATATTCAAGGTGTGGCCTCACCAAGGCCCTGTACAACTGCAGTAAGACCTCCCTGCTCCTATACTCAAATCCTCTCGCTTTGAAGGCCAACATGCCATTTGCCTTCTTCACCGTCTGCTGTACCTGCATGCCAACTTTCAATGACTGATGTACCATAACACCCAGGTCTCGTTGCACCTTTCCTTTTCCTAATCTGTCACCATTCAGATCATATTCTGCCTTTCTGTTTTTGCCACCAAAGTGGATAACCTCACATTTATCTACATTATGCTGCATCTGCCATGCATTTGCCCACTCACCTAACCTGTTCAAGTCACCCTGCAGCTTCTTAGCATCCTCCTCATAGCTCACAGTGCTATCCAGCTTAGTGTCATCTGCAAACTTGGAGATATTACATTCAATTCCTTCATTTAAATCATTAATGTATATTATAAATAGCTGGGGTCCCAGCACTGAACCTTGCGGTACCCCCACTAGTCACTGCCTGCCATTCTGAAAAGGACCCGTTTATTCCTACTCTTTGCTTCCTTCCTGCCAACCAGTTCCCTTTCCACGTCAATACATTACCCCCAATACCATGTGCTTTAATTTTGCACACTAATCTCTTGTGTGGGACCTCATCAAAAGCATTTTGAAAGTCTAAATACGCCACATCCACTGGTTCTTCCTTGTCCACTCTATTAGTTAGATCCTCAAAAAATTCTAGAAGATTTATCAAGCATGATTTCCCTTTCATAAATCCACGCTGACTTAGGCCAATCATGTCACTGCTTTCCAAATGCGCTGCTAATATCTTTAATAATTGATTCCAACATTTTCCCCACTACTGATGTCAGGCTAATCTGTCTACAATTCCCTGTTTTCTCTCTCCCTCCTTTTTTAAAAAGTGGGGTTATATTAGCTACCTTCCAATCCATAAGAACTGATCCAGAGTCAATAGAATGTTGGAAAATGACTACCAATGCATCCACTATTTCTAGGGCCACTTCCTTAAGTACTCTGGGATAGAGACTATCAGGCCCTGGGGATTTATCGGCCTTCAATCCCACCAATTTCCCTAACACAATTTCCTGACTAATACGGATTTTCTTCTCGCTAAACCCTCGGTCCCCTATTATGTTCAGGAGGTTATTCGTGTCTTCCTTAGTGAAGACAGAACCAAAGTATTTGTTCAATTGGTCTGCCAAATCCTTGTTCCCCATTATGAATTCACCTGATTCTGACTGCAAGGGACCTTAGTCTTCACTAATCATTTTCGCTTCATATATCTATAGAAGCTTTTGCAGTCAGTTTTTATGTTCCCTGCAAGCTTACTCTCATACTCTATTTCCCCCTCCTAATTAAACCCTTAGTCCTCCTCTGCTGGATTCTAAATTTCTTTCAGTCCTCAGGCTTGCTGCTTTGTCTGGCCAATTTATATGCCTTTTCCTTGGATTTAACTCCATCTCTAATTTCCCTTGTTAGCCACGGTTGAGCCACCTTCCCCTTTTTATTTTTACGCCAGACAGGGATGTACAATTGTTGTAGTTCATCCCTGTGATCTTTAAATGTCTGCCATTGCCTATCTACCATCAGCCCTTTCAGTTGCCTTCCCTACCTTTCTTCTTGCTTTGAGTTTTGGAGGTTGTTATGTAGCTCCAATAGAAGATGGACTTCACATCTCTTAATCTGTTAAACATTCCATTCCACAGCATTTGACTTACACTAGATTTTCAATATTTTCCATCCAAATTTCTGCTAAGCGCTGCTTGCGCACGGTGGCTGCAAAATTCATCACCATCGCGCCAGCAGTTAAGGCCGGTGTTGGAAACAAAATGGCGACCCTCTCACTTCTGCCCACTTCCAACATGGCTCAAGCTGGTCGCCATCTTTGTGCAGGCGGGATGTGTGTGCGCCGGCAATATTCAGAGCAGGCAGATTGTGACATCAGTCGGCGTGCCACACTGGTTTGACACACCACTCGCCATTTTGGATGTCGTCGTTCCAAACAACACCCACTCCTAATCATGCACTGATGAATGTGTGTTCAGCTGCACAAAGGACCTCCCCCCCAGCGCTATTTAAAGGGATACATCCTACTTGCAGGTAAGTCGATTCTTTTCTCTTGTACTGGCTCTTGCAGTGTTATATCAATACTGCTGTTTACTATATTTATAAAGTTGTTGAAGTGTGCAGGGAGTTGGGAAGGTATTCGCTGCAACTGGAAGGCTTCTGACTACACCACTTGCTTTAAGTCATGGGGGCTCTACTTGCAGTCCCCCTCACGCTATAGCATGATGTTGAGATGGAGCAGAGGCGGCAACGACAGCTGCTCGCAGAGGGAGGGGGAGGAAAGCTCTCAGCAGGAGGTCTTGCCTATCTAAGGTCTACAGGGAGCACTTTTCCTACCTGCATCTAAGCCACTGACGGAGTGACAGTGGTGGAAGAACGAATGCTGTCAATCTGAGAGAGGACAGCAGATTCTTGCTCCACTCTGCAGGCAACCTTTAAATAGAGAGCAGACTCCACATGATATTAGCGCTGAGCCAACCAGCAGTGTGTTCAGCACTGGGTTCAGTGCTGGAATCATGGTAATAAGCAGGCAGCACAAATTTCGCTGGCGGCTGGTACTACTTTCAATGGGCACGATCCCCACATCCGTTTTCGTGCCTTATCCAATTTAGCCCCCTCTATCTTGTTGTAGTTAAGGGTGTAAGTTCCAGCTTACTGTCATTATTTGCAGCTTTGATTAGTTGGATAGCCTACTATTTCACCAATACAATATTCCAAATTCTTTACTAAAGTGAGTAAAATCTCCTAAAGGAGCCTTTCCGCCCAACACCTGGAAAAAGTACATACTGCAAAAAATAGCTGCATTTCAAACGGCTTTAGCCACATCAGTTCAGTTTACAACACTGAAAGAAAAAAATCCTTTTACTGAAAAAAGAATTCCTCAGTCACTTTTATAGGCAGCATCTTCTGCCATCATTTAATATCAGACGTCAGTGAAAGGTAGGGAAAATAAATAAATGTTATATTTTCTGGATGAAAATCAAACGGGAATTAACTGTTGCAAAATATTTTGCACATGTATTACATAGAATGTACAGCCCAGAAACAAGCCATTTGGTCCAACTGGTCTATGCCAGTGTTTATGCTCCACACGAGCCTCCTCCCACCTTACTTCATCTACTCCTGTCAGCCTAATCTCCTATTCCTTTCTCCCTCATGTATCTATTTAGCCTCCCCTTAAGTCAGTATTCACCTACGGTCTTATATGGGATTTTTCTATTTGTTTGTTTCAAATGTTGCTTTACTTTTTAACAAAAATATATTGAATGCACATTGGAATGAAAAATGTAATTTAAATATTTTGCTTAATGCATTGTGTTATTTAAACCCTCTAATGACAATTAGGGGTTTCAAACCGAGGGGATCTTGGGAATACCAACTTTGAATTTCATCAAGTCATTTTTATAGGCTGCAAAGGCTATAAAATATTTTTCATTTCTCAGGGCAGCTGAAACAGACAGAAGTCAGGGAGACAGGAGATGGACAGACAAGGGAGTACCCAAGGAAAACAGTGAGACTGGGTGAAAGAGGAGAGACGGGGATTTTCAATGGGAAAAGAGGGAACCTGGCAGTTGAACATTACACTTGTAGCAGAGGTATAAAAACAAAACATATCTGCAACTAGAATCTAATTATATAATTATACTACGGGTATGAAAATGAAAAGTCAAGGGTAAGACTAGAGTGGCTGACTGAGGATGTCAAATACAATCAAACACCTAAGAAGAGTTGTTTTAAAAGTAATGAGAAAAAATAAAAGAAAGACTTGTATTTATATAGCGCCTTTCATCTCGAAGCGTTTTACAGCCAATGAAGTACTTTTCGAGTGTAGTCACTGATGTAATGTGGGAAACGTGGCAGCTAACTTGCACACAGCAAACTCCCACAAACAGCAATTTGATAATGACCAGATAATCTGTTTTTGTTATGTTGCTTGAGGGAGAAATATTGGCCAGGACATCGGGGATAACTCCCCTGCTCTTCTTCGAAATAGTGCCATGAGATCTTTTACGTCCACACTAAGAGGTCAGATGGGGCCTCGGTTTAATGTCTCTTACAAAATACTGCACCTCCGACAGGGCAGCACTCCCTCAGCACTGCACTGGAGCATCAGCCTAGATTCATGTGCTCAAGTCCCCGGAGAGGGACCTGAACCCTCAACCTTCTGACTCAGAGGTGAGCTACAGCTGAGGACTAAAATGAATATGAGAATGGATAAGAAGGGGCACTCCTGCTCCTCCTGGCCCCACAAAAATAATTTTAAACTTACACTGTATTTGGTTCTTATTGGCTTTGCTGCCCAAGTAAAACACTTGCCCAGTTATCACTCAAAATGGTACCTGGGGTCCTGTGAACGTCACAGAATGTCACTTGAAACAAGTGGCATTCCAGTCGCCCAGCGGTAAGCCCCTTTCAGGACAGCATCAGCTGCATCAGGAGTGGATATGGGGAGTTAAATTTTTTCCTTGCTATTTTTGGAACGCTACCGTCCATTTCCGCCTGGCAGATTCAGCCAAATTCTTCCCCACTATTTCTTTGGGAATTCTATAATTCTATGACAGAAGTATAGAATTCTTAAATAGTTATCAAAGTCATCATATGTAGTCCCTCGGAATCGAGGAAGACTTGCTTCCACTCTTAGCATGAGTTCTTAGGTGGCTGTACAGTCCAATACGAGAACCACAGTCTCTGTCACAAGTGGGACAGATAGTCATTGAGGGAAAGGGAAAGCGAAGTAAACACTCTGCGACTAGCAATAACAAGCATGCTTTTATCATGCAGAAAAAGCTTGTGCCCAATTCCTGGTAAAGACAGACGGCAGGAGAAGGCAATGTTAGTCTTGGGACCTCACTCAGTTAATGATGTAGGGGGATGGAGAAATGGGAGGGCATGCACCTACAGATGGTTTGTGCTGTCTAAGTGCTCATTACCATTAATCAGAAATTTGTTTTCTTTTGAGGCTCATTCTGATGAGACCCTCATAAGAGCCAGAAACAGGAAGGGAAATGTGTACAGCAGGAAACCCATTGCAGGAAGCAAGATGTTGCGGGGAGAGAGAAATAACTTATGCCAAAACCTTCAAAATTTGACGCTACCAGCCAAGCTAGATTAACAAGGGGTTTTATAGATAGTCCAAATAAGGAATCATCATCATCATCATCATAAGCAGTCCCTCGGAATCGAGGAAGACTTGCTTCCACGCTAAAAGTGACTTCTCAGGTGGCTGTACAGTCCAATGCGGGAATTACAGTCTCTGTCACAGGTGGGGCAGACAGTGGTTGAAGGAAAGGGTGGCTGGGGAGCCTGGTTTGCCGCAAGCTCTTTCCGCTGTCTGCGCTTGATTTCTACATGCTCTCGGCGACGAGATTCAAGGTGCTCAGCGCCCTCCCGGATGCTCTTCCTCCATTTTGGACAGTCTTGGGCCAGGGATTCCCAGGTGCCGGTGGGGATGTTGCACTTTATATAATGAATGAACACAGGTGCTGGTAATGGATTGTGGCTGCCCCAGAACCACTGCGAGTGAAGGAGGTGCGGGTTAGTGTTTGGGGTGGGGATCTCCTATCGGTACATGGCTGGCGGGGTAGTCCACACCCTTGGCTTTTCTTTCCGCCATAACTCCGGGCCACGACAACTCTCCCTGCTTTACAGATTTTCCTTGCTTCCCTCCCCCTGTGCTATTTTACTGTAACTGGTTACACCTTTTCTGAACCTATCCTTTGGATCTATTGAGGAATGATCTTTTGGGGCTATGCACACTGATGGTTGGCTACCTGTAGGAGGGCACACCTTATGAACTTGGCTTCCTGTTGTTCCTCCACCTCTTACACTTAAGGACCCAGCTAAGAGAGCCCTTTACAGTCAGCATCTCACAGCTAACCTGGTGTGCCTTGATGACCCCGAGATGCAGAACGCCCACAGCACATAGTCAGCCCTCCAGGCCTCCATAACCAGTGTCTGCAGGAGACGCTCGGTCACTCAACCAGGAAACACCAAGACTGGTTTGATGAGAATTATCAGGAGATTCAAGAACTAATAGACTGCAAGCGCAGGGCATTTCTGAGCCTTAAACAGCAACCCAACTCAGGAGCAGCAAAGCAGCATTACAGACGGCTGAAGGCTAAGGTCCAACAAAAAACCCGGAACCTAAAGAACAGGTGGTGGATGGAGAAAGCACAGGAGATACAGCAGCTGGCCGACAGCCATGATGTGCGAGGATTCTTCACCGCAGTCAAGGCCACATACGGACCAAGCTCCCAAGTCCCCACCCCAGTCCTGGCCAAGAACAGGGAAACACTCTTCAAGGACACCGAGGCAGTCAGGGCCCGCTGGAAGGAACACTTCGAAGATCTCCTCAACCGAGACTCTGCCTTTGACTCGAGTGTTCTCGACTCCATCCCGCAGCATGCTACCCGCCACCACCTCAATGAGGCCCCAACACTGCATGAGGTAGAAAAGGCCATAAGACAGCTAAAAACAACAAGGCTACGGGAGTGGATGGAATCCCTGCTGAGGCACTGAAGTATGGAGGAGAGGCACTACTGGTGTGAATACACGACCTTATCTCTCTTATCTGGAGGGAGGAGAGTATGCCTGGAGATCTTAGAGATGCAGCGATCGTGACCATCTTTAAAAAAGGGGACAAGTCTGACTGCGGCAACTACAGAGGAATCTCCCTGCTATCAACCACTGGTAAAGTCGTCGCTAGAGTCCTCCTCAACCGACTTCTCCCCGTGGCTGAGGAGCTTCTCCCGGAGTCGCAGTGCGGATTTCGTCCCCTCTGGGGCATGACATAGAAACATAGAAACATAGAAAATAGGTGCAGGAGTAGGCCAAATGGCCCTTCGAGCCTGCACCACCATTCAATGAGTTCATGGCTGAACATGCAACTTTAGTACCCCATTCCTGCTTTCTCGCCATACCCCTTGATCCCCCGAGTAGTAAGGACTACATCGAACTCCTTTTTGAATATATTTAGTGAATTGGTCTCAACAACTTTCTGTGGTAGAGAATTCCACAGGTTCACCACTCTCTGGGTGAAGAAGTTTCTCCTCATCTCGGTCCTAAATGGCTTACCCCTTATCCTGAGTCTGTGACCCCTGTTTCTGGACTTCCCCAACATTGGGAACATTCTTCCTGCATCTAACCTGTCTAAACTCATCAGAATTTTAAACGTTTCTATGAGATCCCCTCTCATTCTTCTGAACTCCAGTGAATACAAGCCCAGTTGATCCAATCTTTATTGATATGTCAGTCCCGAATCAGTCTGGTGAACCTTCGCTGCACTCCCTCAATAGCAAGAATGTCCTTCCTCAAGTTAGAAGACCAAAACTGTACACAATACTCCAGGTGTGGCCTCACCAAGGCCCTGTACAACTGTAGTAACACCTCCCTGCCCCTGTACTCAAATCCCCTTGCTATGAAGGCCAACATGCCATTTGCTTTCTTAACGGCCTGCTGTACCTGCATGCCAACCTTCAATGACCAACAACGGACATGATCTTTGCAGCGCGACAGCGGCAGGAAAAATGCAGGGAACAGCGCCAGCCCTTATACATGGCCTTCTTCGACCTTACAAAGGCCTTCGACACTGTCAACCGCGAGGGTCTATGGAGCATCCTCCTCCGTTTTGGATGCCCCCAAAAGTACGTCACCATACTCCGCCTGCTCCACGATGACATGCAAGCCGTGATCCTTACCAATAGATCCAATTCATGTCTGGACGGGGGTCAAGCAGGGCTGCATCATCGCCCCAACCCTCTTCTCAATCTTCCTCGCTGCCATGCTCCACCTCACAGTTGATAAGCTCCCCGCTGGAGTGGAGCTAAACTACAGAACCAGTGGGAAGCTGTTCAACCTTCTCCGTCTCCAGGCCAGGTCCAAGACCACTCCAACCTCTGTCGTCGAGCTACAGTACGCAGACGATGCCTGCGTCTGTGCACACACAGAGGCTGAACTCCAGGACATAGTCAACCGAGGCATATGAAAGCATGGGCCTTACGCTAAACATTAGTAAGACACAGGTCCTCCACCAGCCTGTCCTCGCCGCACAGCACTGCCCCCCAAACATCAAGATCCACGGTGTTGCCCTGGACAACGTGGACTACTTCCCCAATCTTGGGAGCCTCCTATCAACAAGAGCAGGCATTGATGATGAGATCCAACACCGCCTCCAGTGTGCCAGTGCAGCCTTCGTCCGCCTGAGGAAAAGAGTGTTTGAAGATCAGTCCTACAAAACTCATGGTCTACAAGACCGTAGTAATACCCACCCTCCTGTATGGCTCAGAGACGTGGACCATGTACAATAGACACCTCAAGTCGCTGGAAAAATACCACCAGCGATGTTGCCGCAAGATCCTGCAAATCCCCTGGGAGGACAACACACAAACATTAGCGTTCTCGTCCAGGCCAACATCATCAGCATTGAAGCACTGACCACACTTGATCAGCTCCGCTCGGCAGGCCACATAATCCGCATGCTAGACACGAGACTCCTAAAGCAAGCGCTCTACTTGGAACTTGTCCACGGCAAACAAGCCATAGGCGGGCAGAGGAAACGTCACAAGGACACCCTCAAAGCCTTCCTGATAAAGTGCGACATCCTCACTGACACCTGGGAGTCCTTGGCAATAGACCGCCCTAAGTGGAGGAAGTGCATTCGGGAGAACGCTGAGCTCCTCGAGTATCGTCGCCGAGAGCATGCAGAAATCAGGCACAGGCAGCGGAAGGAGCGTGTGCAAACCAGGCTCCCTGCCCACCCTTTCCCTCAACGATTATCTGTCCCACCTGTGACAGAGACTGTGGTTCTCGTATTGGACTGTACAGCCACCTAAGAACTCATACTAAGAGTGGAAGCAAGTCTTCCTCGATTCCGAGGGACAGCCTATGAGGATGATGATGATGATGACACCTCTAACAGATAATTTATAAAGTGGGGAATCCCCATGGGGAAAAAGATTTTGCAGCCATCCCTTTCATCTTAGGGAAATTCCCCAAGCACGAAACAGTCTTGAGAAACTTCCAAATCAAGCTAGGAATCTCAAAAATAAAGGGCAAAATATTTCCACACAGCCCAATCTGCAGTGCAATAATGAATCTCCATGTAACATACACAGTTTTCCTTTAAAATTGCAGCCTCAGCTTCTCTTAGCTGCTGGTCTTAGTTAAGCCTGTTTTATACTGACAAATCTTAGATTGGCAGATCTTAGGCCTGAAATAAAAGAATTTAGGATGGATGATGTTACCCTTGTCTAAACTCACCTGGCATAGTTTTTAAAAAGTAGATTTTCACTTAAAAGTTGAGATTACCACTCGATCTATATGAAGGACTCATCACTGGTTCTAAAAGTTATATACAAGGGCGGGAGCTGAATCAATTTGCAATAAAATGTCTACTGATTTCTGGATAATAAAAATTTTTGAATTATTTTTCAGCAAGGACAAAGACAATCCCCAGCTTAAAATGTGTTTCAGTCAGAAAAACACTCTGAATGGCCAGTACCAGAAAAGAACCACTGAACAATTAGAAGTCACAAACTCCCATACAGCTGCGGCATTTGTAAGTGAGCCCATTCAATCCATCAGGCGATGTGCATAATATAAAGCTTAATTATCTGCCATGAGCCTCATAGTACAATAGAAGCACCGCATACAGTTGCAATCTTTACCAACACATAATAGAGCTTGTGTGTGACTTAGGAAGCAGGCTGCCACCTCATATTTAATATTTCATGAACTGAATTGAGTTTTTCTTTCCTGCAGAGTCCTGCTTCAGCATTTATATCAGCTTGCTGCAAATCTGTTTCATAGCTTCGGTCAACTCCAAGGTCAAGAGATTGGAGTTTTTATTTCCAAACCACAAACATAGTAAATACCATCTTGCCCTGAAATTGAATGATCAATCAGTGACAGACTGTAGCTTCATCTACAAAAATGTTTAAGTTGTGTTCAAAAAATAGGCAGTCTTCACCGTCTTTCACCATTATTCAAGGCACACCACCGTTTTTATTCTATGAAATCAGCAGATAGGGTTATAAAAATTCAGTTGTGATTCAATAAGGTCAATTATGCAAAGGACAATATTTCAGATTTGCAATGGAGCATTCCCAGTTTTTTTAAGAAGCTATTGTCACTAATGCCATGCAGAAAGACTGAACGAGAAAAAAATATTCACATAGCATTTGCTACCCAGCAAATGTTCAAAATGGCATTGATTATACTTTGTTGGTATGGTGACAACATTCAGGATCCATACTGCCATTTTGTTACAATTCCTGATAACAAAATGGCTGCTAACATCACAATCTAAAGACTTAATACAAAAACAATGAGAACTGCCCATGATCCTGAATAGGGCACAAATGCTGATGTTGGATGCAGACACGACCAAGATCCAGGAATATTGGGGTGAATTTTACAATTTAGCGCTTCAGGCACAGAACTAGTGTGACTGAAGATCAGGACTTTGGGTCTGGAGGTAATGACAGATTCGCAGCCTACATCATTTTCCAATGGAAAATCATTACAGCCTGCAATTTGGTCCGCTAGCCTGCATGCCCAACTTCCTGACATGCTCCCATCCCACAAAGCTCAGCACCAGAAGTGCTGAATTGTTAAGTTTAGTCCGTTGTCTTGTGTCATTGCTAGGAATTATTTACAGCTTATTTATACTGATAAACATCACCTCAGTGGGCCATACCTAGCTGTTTGTTCCTAAATTGGGAAACTCCAATTCGCTGAGGAAGGACTTGTCCCTTTTCAAAGCACACTGCTGGAAACTGAAGCAAAACCAGCAAACATGGGGTAATACAGCAGATCGGTTAGCTCCTGGAAGAGAAAGGTTACAATTTTAGGTTAGACACTTCAATAGATCCTAGGAGGGAAAAATCCTGTTGCGGCCAATTTGGGGGTGGGAACACTCGCGAGGAGCGAGACTTTGCACCAGGTGCAGAAGTCTCACCTCTCGCGAGAAATTGAGGTTAACGCCTCAGAAAGGAAGTGGAGCACAAAACAACGCACGCCACTTCATTTCTGGGGCACGAGCAGGGCGGACAAGTTGGGACCGTGGCGCAACGTGACATGATAGGTCCAAGTCAGCATGGATTTGTGAAAGGGAAATCATGCTTGACAAATCTTCTGGAATTTTTTGAGGATGTTTCCAGTAAAGTGGACAAAGGAGAACCAGTTGATGTGGTATATTTGGACTTTCAGAAGGCTTTCGACAAGGTCCCACACAAAAGAGATTAATGTGCAAAGTTAAAGCACATGGGATTGGGGATAATGTGCTGACGTGGATTGAGAACTGGTTGTCAGACAGGAAGCAAAGAGTAGGAGTAAATGGGTACTTTTCAGAATGGCAGGCAGTGACTAGTGGGGTGCCGCAAGGTTCTGTGCTGGGGCCCCAGCTGTTTACATTGTACATTAATGATTTAGACGAGGGGATTAAATGCAGTATCTCCAAATTTGCGGATGACACTAAGTTGGGTGGCAGTGTGAGCTGCGAGGAGGATGCTATTAGGCTGCAGAGTGACTTGGATAGGTTAGGTGAGTGGGCAAATGCATGGCAGATGAAGTATAATGTGGATAAATGTGAGGTTATCCACTTTGGTGGTAAAAACAGAGAGACAGATTATTATCTGAATGGTGACAGATTAGGAAAAGGTGCAACGAGACCTGGGTGTCATGGTACATCAGTCATTGAAGGTTAGCATGCAGGTACAGCAGGCCGTTAAGAAAGCAAATGGCATGTTGGCCTTCATAGCGAGGGGATTTGAGTACAGGGGCAGGGAGGTGTTGCTACAGTTGTACAGGGCCTTGGTGAGGCCACACCTGGAGTATTGTGTACAGTTTTGGTCTCCTAACTTGAGGAAGGACATTCTTGCTATTGAGGGAGTGCAGCGAAGATTCATCAGACTGATTCCCGGGATGGCGGGACTGACCTATCAAGAAAGACTGGATCAACTGGGCTTGTATTCACTGGAGTTCAGAAGAATGAGAGGGGATCTCATGGAAACGTTTAAAATTCTGACGGGTTTAGACAGGTTAGATGCAGGAAGAATGTTCCCAATGTTGGGGAAGTCCAGAACCAGGGGTCACAGTCTGAGGATAAGGGGTAAGCCATTTAGGACCGAGATGAGGAGAAACTTCTTCACGTAGAGAGTGGTGAACCTGTGGAATTCTCTACCACAGAAAGTAGTTGAGGCCAATTCACTAAATATATTCAAAAGGGAGTTAGATGAAGTCCTTACTACTCGGGGGATCAAGGGTTACGGCGAGAAAGCAGGAAGGGGGTACTAAAGTTTCATGTTCAGCCATGAACTCATTGAATGGCGGTGCAGGCTAGAAGGGCTGAATGGCCTACTCCTTCACCTATTTTCTATGTTTCTCTGTACTGGGCCACGTGGTGCTGCCACATAGGAGGGGCTCTTCCCTTAATTAAAGGGAAGAGCCCAAGCTGTTAACTCTTCAATTTAAAAAGGGTCCTACTTAGACCACGGCGGAGTGGGTGTGCCGTGCCACTCAAGCAGATCGCGGCATGGACCCCGCATTCAAAGCGCCAGCACCACAATATTGGACAATTTTTTTTTAAAAGCACTGCGCCTCCCCTTTGACCTTTGCCACGCGAGCGGCCTGCCACCCGGTTCATGTCCCCTGAAGCTGTCGCTGTCATCGCCCGGCTAAGGGGGCGCTGTGCACGGTGATGATGTTGTCATCGTCGGGGCAGAGGAGCGGGGCGCTATGGAAACTCAAACGACCCAAGTTTCTAGGCCTATGTTTTCCAAGCTGAAAAGCTCACAAGCATCGATTCTGATGAAGACTTACACCCAAAATATTAACCTTGAATTGTATTTTAGAAAATTCTGACTGACCTGTTGTGTATTCCCAGAATTTTCTGTTATCATTTCATGTTAACTGTGCTGTTGTGCCCATGGGAATTCAAGTGGTATCAGTGATTCATGATAATCAATGCTGCCAGTGAAAACATTTTGATATTGTATACACAGTGCACTGATCAGCATTTTATAGTTGGCTGGAACTCAGTTCCAATTTTCTGGCGTCCAGTTACAGAAAAAAATCAGTTAAAAAAAAAAAATAATTTTCATTAGATATTTTAAAAAGTGAGTATTTCTACTTTTACAGTTCTGACTCAGCTTCATAAGAACATAACAGATGAACAAAGAGCCTTTAGAAAATGCCAGTCAAGAAAAGAAAAATACAGTCAGAGAAATAACAGATGAGTATTTTAGAAAGCGAGAGATTAATTGACATTGCTGATTGCTGGTCTGTTACTGTATCTGCTGGCAGTAAATTCAATAACATCCCACTGCGGGGGTTGGGATACCTTGTTGCTTATTGTCAGGCATGCTAAGCTTTCGAATAAGTAAACTACAAACTTGAATTGACACTTGAGAGACGCAAATATTTTAAAGGTACAATGGCCAGAATTTTTATTTCTGAGTCAGACTGGGTGTGTGTGGGTAACGTAGCGGGTCGAGAATGCAATGTCTTGATCAGGTCGCTCTTCAGAGCGACTTTAGTGTAATGGTCCCAATCAAACCAGCCATGCGCGTTTCCCGGCCCTATTAAAAGGTGTGGGTCTGATGACGTCATCGATGACTCATTTCCAGCACCTATATTTAAAGCAGCCTTGCACACAACTCATCTGAAGGTTGGTAAAGGAGTGCGGAAGGAGCATTGGAAAGTTTGGAGTTATTGTGCAACCGATGCATCCGCCTGAATCAGGCAGGTGTCTCATGAATATATGTTAATTCAGGGTCTGATCGCTCAGCTGGGACTCCCGAGACATTATAACAGCCAACTGATCGGAACAACCGCCGTGGTCACTCTGACCAGCGAAAACTGCTGGAAAACGGTGAAGGGCTCAGAATGTAAGTAACAAATTTTTCTTTGAGAGGCTGGGAGGAGCAGGGTTCACCAACTGGTTGGGAGGTAGCAGACAAAGGGGCCGAAATTCAGGGTCCGGATAAGGCCCGTTACCGCCGTTTTGCGGCAGCCATGCAGCGGAATTGAGTGGCCGCCGGGTTCCAGTCCATTGGCCGTCACGATCCAAATTCACCGCGGGGATTTTTTGGCCTGTCCCCATTTCCGCCCCGCTGCTGCCGACCGCCCCAAATGCATCATCAAAGAACACACCACCGCTCTCCCACATCTACATCCCACTCCACGCAACATTTACCTCAGAAAAATGTTTAATCACCGCGCGGTGCCCCCAACAGCTTTTTCTGTCGGTGCACCGGTTTCTTGTCTGTGAGCCACGGCAGTGTGGCAGCCTTTCAAGGGGAGGGCGCACTGCTGCGGCCGCAATGTCTTTTTTTGCCGGCCGACTTACCGATCGTCCAGATAATTAGCCAACAGGCAGCCTGGCACCCTGTCATGTATCTCACACTACTGTATATAACTGTATCTTACCATGCTAAACATGACTGTAACTAGATATGACCTGTAACCACAAGCATACTTTACCACCAGGGGTGCACTTGCAGGAGGCACTCCATACCTGTACCACTGAGGTATATAAAGGGAGGTCCCAGGCAAGTGCAGCACTCGAGAGCTGTGAAATAAAGGTGCAGGTCCAGAGTGACCTTGACTTCAGCATGTGCCTCATGTAAGTCTGTACTGCAGGGTCAGGACTTTACACACCCGCTCTTGGGTGCCAGACTGCTGGCCAGGCTGAAACCCTCCCTGGTGGCCCAGTGGCTGAACCTAAAAACTCGCTGCTTCTCTCCCCTGTGAATGAGGGGAGAGACGTGGTGACGCACACGCGCACTGATGTCACCACTGCTCCGCCGCTGAGTGACAGCGGTGGACACTCCATCCTGCCCCCATGTTCGCCCCTCACCAGCACTTACCCCTGCACTTCCACCCCCATTATGGCCTGCTTGCGGTCCGATGCGAAAAAAACTTCAAAGAGGAGAAAATCGATCGGAAGGTTGCTTCATCACACCTGATGGTAAAAACATTTTTTTTAAAAAGGTAGGTGCGCCAGCTTTCTGGCGGTCCTGAATTTCGGCCTCAGAGTATAGGGATAAAGGGTTTACTCTCTGATCGACATGATGTGACACGTGGTGTTCCCCAGGGATTTGTACTGGGACCAAAGCTTTATACCATCTATGTTAATGACTTGGATGACGGAATAGTTGTATATCCAAGATGGCAGATATCCAAGATGGCTGATGACACAGTAAGATGTGTGTATGGGAGCAGAAAGTTACAAAGTGACACAGACAGATTAAGTGAGTAGGCAAAACCAGAGCCAATGTCGTTCAATGTAGGGTCATCTACTTAGGAACCAAGGAAGACAAATGTGAATATATTTTTAATGGTAAGAAGCTAAGAACTATGGAGGATCAAAGGGATTTTGGTGTCCACTAAAGTAAATGTTGGTCCCTTAGAAGATGAGAAGGGGGATTCAATAATGGGAAATGTGGAAATGGCTGAGACCTTAAACAATTATTTTGCTTCGGTCTTCACAGTGGAAGACACAAAAACCATGCCAAAAATTGCTGGTCACGGGAATGTGGGAAGGGAGGACCTTGAGATAATCACTATCACGAGAGGGGGTAGTGCTGGACAGGCTAATGGGACTCAAGGTAGACAAGTCCCCTGGTCCTGATGAAATGCATCCCAGGGTATTAAAAGAGATGGCGGAAGTTATAGCAGATGCATTCGTTATAATCTACCAAAATTCTCTGGACTCTGGGAAGGTACCAGCGGATTGGAAAGCAGCTAATGTAACGCCTCTGTTTAAAAAAGGGGGCAGACAACAGGCAGGTAACTATAGGCCGGTTAGTTTAACATCTGTGGTGGGGAAAATGCTTGAAGCTATCATTAAGGAAGAAATAGTGGGACATCTAGATAGGAATAGTGCAATCAAGCAGACACATGAAGGGGAAATCATGTTTAACTAATTTACTGGAATTCTTTGAGGATATAACGAGCATGATGGATAGAGGTGTACCGATGGATGTGGTGTATTTAGATTTCCAAAAGGCATTTGATAAGGTGCCACACAAAAGGTTACTGCAGAAGATAAAGGTACGTGGAGTCAGAGGAAATGTATTAGCTTGGATAGAGAATTGGCTAGCTAACAGAAAGCAGAGAGTCGGGATAAATGGGTCCTTTTCGGGTTGGAAATCGGTGGTTAGAGGTGTGCCACAGGGTTCGGTGCTGGGACCACAACTGTTTACAATACACATAGATGACCTGGAAGAGGGGACAGAGTGTAGTGTAACAAAATTTGCAGATGACACAAAAATTAGTGGGAAAGCGGGTTGTGTAGAGGACACAGAGAGGCTGCAAAGAGATTTAGATAGGTTAAGCGAATGGGCTAAGGTTTGGCAGATGGAATACAATGCCGGAAAATGTGAGGTCATCCACCTTGGAAAAAAAAACAGTAAAAGGGAATATTATTTGAATGGGGAGAAACTACAACATGCTGCGGTGCAGAGGGACCTGGGGGTCCTTCTGCATGAATCCCAAAAAGTGAATTTGCAGGTGCAGCAGGTAATCAGGAAGGCAAATGGAACGTTGGCCTTCATTGCGAGAGGGATGGAGTACAAAAGCAGGGAGGTCCTGCTGCAACTGTACAGGGTATTGGTGAGGCCGCACCT
Organism: Pristiophorus japonicus; assembly: GCF_044704955.1. Taxonomy (NCBI): domain Eukaryota; kingdom Metazoa; phylum Chordata; class Chondrichthyes; family Pristiophoridae; genus Pristiophorus; species Pristiophorus japonicus. The sequence goes on from NC_091978.1 coordinate 30,977,695, forward strand.
GGAGTACTGCGTGCAGTTTTGGTCACCTTTCTTAAGGAAGGATATACTAGCTTTGGAGGGGGTACAGAGACGATTCACTAGGCTGATTCCGGAGATGAGGGGGTTACCTTATGATGATAGATTGAGTAGACTGGATCTTTACTTGTTGGAGTTCAGAAGGAAGAGGGGTGATCTTCTTGAAACATTTAAAATAATGAAAGGGATAGACAAGATAGAGGCAGAAAGGTTGTTTCCACTGGTCGGGGAGACTAGAACTAGGGGGCACAGTCTCAAAATACGGGGGAGTCAATTTAAAACCGAGTTGAGAAGGAATTTCTTCTTCCAGAGGGTTGTGAATCTGTGGAATTCTCTGGCCAACGAAGCAGTTGAGGCTAGCTCATTAAATGTATTCAAATCACAGATCGATAGATTTTTAACCAATAAGGGAATTAAGGGTTACGGGGAGCGGGCGGTTAAGTGGAGCTGAGTCCACGGCCAGATCAGCCATTATCTTGTTGAATGGCGGAGCAGGCTCGAGGGGCGAGATGGCCTACTCCTGTTCCTAATTCTTATGTTCTTATGTTCTTATGTACACAAATCACTAAAAGCTAGTGCACAGGTACAAAAAATAATCTAAAAGGCTAATGGAATGTTGATCTTTATCGTAAGGGGACTGGAGTACAGGAAGTGACGCTTATGCTGCCTTAGATTGAATGTCAGATAGCGCAACATTCATACCACAGCAGTACCATGCAACGTCTATTGCCAACAAGAGAGAGTCTAATCACCCATGACATTAAATGGCATTATCATTGTCGAATCCCCCATCAACATCCTGATTGTCACCATTGACCAGATACTTAACAGACCAGCCACATAAATACTGTGACAACAAGAGCAGGTCAGAGACTGGGTATTCTGTGGTGAGTGATTTACCTCCTGACTCCCCCAAAGCTTTTTCACCATGTACAAGCGTAATTGAATACTCTCCACTTGCTTGGTTAAGTGCAGCTCCAACAACTCTCGAATCTCAACATCATCCAGGACTAAGCAGCCTTCTTGATTGGCAGCCCCTCCTCCATCACCTTGAACATTCACTCCCTCTACCACCAGTGCACCGTGGCTGCAGTGTGTACCATCTACAAGATGCACTGCAGCAATTTGCCAAGGCTTTTTCGATAGCACCTTCCAAACCCGCGACCTCTGCCAGCCAGAAGGGCAAGGGCAGCAGGCGCATGGAAACACCACTACCTCTAAGTTCCCCTCCAAATCACTCACCATCCTGACTTGGAGATATTCCGCCTTTCCTTCATCGTCACCGGTTCAAAATCCTGGAACTCCCTCCTGAGCAGCAATGTGGGAATACCTTCACCACACGGGACTGCAGTGGTTCAAGAAGGCAGCTCACCACCACAACCACTCACAAGAGCAATTATGGATAGGCAATAAATGTTGAAGTTGGCAGCAATGCCCACATCCCGTGAACGAATTTAAAAACAATTATCGAGTCAAAATCGTGGAACCACGCCCCCGCCCCCAACCCTGCCCTTCCGAACACGACTATGGGAGCACCATCGCCACAAGAACTGCGGCGGTTCAAGAAAACCTACCACTATCTTCTCAGGGCAACTGGGGACAGGTAATAAATGTAGCTTTGACACCATCTCCCACATCCCAGAACAAATCATTTTTAACATGCTCTCTTCAAAGCAGACACTCATACCTGGAAATAAAACTTTGTTGCACCAAAAGTGTTCCTTCCGGTCAGGAAACATTATCACAGATCATGAGCCGGGACTGATACTTCACATTAAACATAAACTTGAGAAACATCTTCTGATTAGAATTGCCCAACATATCTGAATTTAACATTTTTGTATCATAAGAACATAAGAACATAAGAAATAGAAGCAGGAGTCGGCCATTTGACCCATCAAGCCTGCTCCAACATTCAATGTCATGGCTGATCTGATCATGGACTCAGCTCCACTTCACTGCCCGCTACCCTTTCAAAAGGCTTTTGACAAGGTCCCACACAAGAGATTATTGTGCAAAATTAAAGCACATGGTATTGGGGTAATGTATTGACGTAGATAGAGAACTGGTTGGCAGACATGAAGCAAAGAGTAGGAATAAACAGGTCCTTTTCAGAATGGTAGGCAGTGACTAGTGGGGTGCCGCAAGGTTCAGTGCTGGGACTCCAGCTATTTACAAAATACATTAATGATTGAGATGAAGGAATAGAATGTAATATCGCCAAGTTTGCAGATGACACTAAGCTGGGTGGCAGTGTGAGCTGTGAGGAGGATGCTAAGAATTGCAGGGTGACTAGGAGAGGTTAGGTGAGTGGGCAAATGCAAGGCAGATGCAGCATAATGTAGATAAATGTGAGGTTTTCCTCTTTTGTGGCAAAAACAGGAAGGCAGAATATTATCTGAATGGTGATAGATTAGGAAAAGGAGAGGTGCAACGAGACCTGGGTGTCATGGTACATCAGTCACTGAAAGTTGGCATGCAGGTACAGCAGGCGGTGAAGAAGGCAAATGTAATATTGGCCTTCATAGCGAGAGGAATTGAGTAGAGGAGCAGGGAGGTGTTGCTACAGTTGTACAGGGCCTTGGTGCGGCCACACCTTGAATATTGTGTACAGTTTTGGCCTCCTAATCTGAGGAAGGACATTCTTGCTATTGAGTGAGTGCAGCGAAGGTTCACCAGACTGATTCCCGGGATAGCAGGACTGACATATGAAGAAAGACTGGATCGACTAGGCTTTTATTCACTGGAATTTAGAAGAATGAGAGGGGATCTCATAGAAACATATAAAATTCTGACGGAATTGGTCAGGTTAGATGCAGTAAGAATGTTCCCGATGTTGGGGAAGTCTAGAACCAGGGCACATAGTCTAAGGATAAGGGGTAAGCCATTTAGGACCGAGATGAGGAGAAACTTCTTCACTCAGAGAATTGTGACCCTGTAGAATTCTCTCCCACAGAAAGTTGTTGAGACCGGTTCGTTAGATATATTCAAAAGGGAATTCGATGTGGCACTTACGACTAAAGGGATCAAGAGATATGGAGAGAAAGCAGGAATGGGGTACTGAAGTTGCATGATCAGCCATGATCTTATTGAATGGTGGTGCAGGCTCTAAGGACCGAATGGCCTAGTCCTACACCTATTTTCTATGTTTCCATGTTTCTATAACCCTTTACCCCTTATCGCTCAAAAATCTGTCTATCTCCGCCTTAAATATATTCAATGACCCAGCCTCCCCAGTTCTCTGGGGCAGAGAATTCCATAGATTTACAACCCTCTGAGAGAAGAAATTTCTCCTCATCTCAGTTTTAAAAGGGCAGCCCTTTATTCGAAGACTAGGTCCCCTTTTTTTTGTTTCTCCTATGTGTGGAAATATCCTCTCTGCATCCACCTTGTCAAGCCCCCTCATTATCTTATAAGTTTCAATAAGATCACCTCTCATTCTTCTGAACTCCAATGTGTATAGGTCCAACCTACTCAACCTATCCTCATAAATCAACCCCCTCATCTCCGGAATCAACCAAGTGAACCTTCTCTGAACAGTCTCCAATGCAAGTATATCCTTCCTTAAATACGGAGACCAAAACTGTACGCAGTACTCCAGGTGTGGCCTCATCAATACCCTGTACCAGATCAGATATTGATGCTAAACATGCCCAGAAGGGTTAACTGTAACGTCAAGAGTTTTTTTTTTATCAGTGCAGCAATCTTAATTTTCAGGAGCACTCAAAATTCCCAGCTGTGGTGCCAGGATAATCCGACTGTTGTGATGAAAGGTGCATTATCGTATATAACGCGCCTTGTCAAGAAGGCCATTCAACATCAAAAGGCCATCAAAGACAGTTTTATAACTATAGTTAGCTTTTGTCAAAGCAGCAATTATGGGTGTTTTGTCCTGCAGGTATTATTCTCCGGTAATTAGATTCAGCTTTTACTGGAATAAATTTCACTGATTACCCTTAACTGTTATCAAGTTAAGTTCAAATGCAAATTTTGAAGATATTGTCAAAGTAAAATGTCTCAGATCAGTTTTTTGGCACTGTCCCAATTTGAATGTATTTCAGTGCCAATTATAAGAGCGAGTCAAATATAGTCACATATCATTAAAGTATGGCAAGGACATGCAGTCAGTAAAGTAAATTTAATCAATGACTAAAATGTTATTGGCCAATATTGATTAGATATTTTCGTCCCCAATAAAATACTCCATTTTGCAATAGGTACACATGGCATAGATATAAGGTAGCTTTGAGCTTATGACACTGAATTCAAATTGCTAACAGTGTGTTTAAATTGTAAAAACCTAGAGGTCTTAAACTGGTGCTGTCAGCAGCTGGGTGACATGGAAACTCAGCTATTTGGTGGCAAAAACTCGCTTTTCTGCTTAAAATTTTAACAAATGGTTAGAAATAACAGTCATGTGTTAATAAATTCCAAAAGTAGCAAAACCCATATTATCACTTCAAGATTCATTGTACTCCTTAGTGGTGACCAAGGGTATTTGGGCATCCCAAGCTTGGGTAAGGCAGGAAGAGGTATGAACAAATCCGTTGCTCTCGTAGGAAGATCTGGTCCCTTAGCCACCATCGGTCCAGTCATTCTTCTCCCTCAAATGGGACTGACACTGTAGACTAGTGCAAGGTGAAGGCTTCTCCAGGGATAGGCTTCCACCATCAACATCCAAATATTCTTGTCAGTCTTAGGGAGGGAAGAAGCGATTTCAGATCCGATTTTATTAAGGACCAATCTTATTTCCTGTGGTGGAGTGTTGGGGGAACTGGTGACAGGTCCATTTTCTTGTCTGAGTGGGGTATGAACATAAGAGCATAAGAAATAGGAGCAGGATTAGGCCATTTAGCCTTTCAAGCCTGTTAAGATTATGGCTGATCTTCTGCTTCAACTATCCACATATCGCTTGGCTCCATTAGAATCCAAAAATCGATTTCTGTCTTGAATATACTCAACGACTGAGCATCCACAGCCCTCTGAGGTAGAGATTTCCAAAGATGCTGCAGTTAAGTAAAATTTTACTCTTAAATTCCTGTAACTTTGCACAATAATTACTTGTAACAGGTCAGGGAAGGGTTAGCACATTGGGGCTGTCACATAATGTTAGTTGAGCAGGAACTGTAATCACGGCATCATCGACAGGCAAGGTACAAGTGGAATGTCGCAGTTACACATTGTTTTTGATATATAATCAATGGACAGCCCTAAGAACATAAGAAATAGGAGCAGGAGTAGGCCATTTGGCCCCTCAAGTTTGTTCCACCATTCAATAAGATCATGGTTGACCTGATCATGGACTCAGCTCCATTTCGCTGCCTGCTCCCCTTTACTCCCTTATCGCTCAAAAATCTTAAATATATTCGATGACCCAGCCTCCACAGCTCTCTGGGCAGAGAATTCCATAGATTTACAACCCTTTGAGAGAAGAAATTCCTCCTCATCTCAGATTTAAATGGGCAGTCCCTTATTCTGAGACTATGTCCTCGAGTTTTAGTTTCCCCTATGAGTGGAAATATCCTCTCTGCATCCACCTTGTCGAGCCCCCTCATTATCTTATAAGTTTCAATAAGATCACCTCTCATTCTTCTGAACTCCAATGTGTATAGGCCCAACCTGCTCAACCTATCTTCATAATTCAACCCCCTCATCTCCGGAATCGACCTAGTGAACCTTCTCTGAACAGCCTCCAATGCAAGTATATCTTTCCTTAAATATGGAGACCAAAACTACACGCAGTACTCAAGGTGTGGCCTTACTAATAGCCTGTACAGTTGTAGTAGGACTTCTCTGCTTTTATACGCTATCCCCCTTGTAATAAAGGCCAACATTCCATTTGCCTTCCTGATTACTTGCTGTACCTGCATACTAACCTTTTCTGTTTCATGCATAAGGATACCCAGGTCCCTCTGCAGCACTTTGAAATTTTTTTCCATTTAAATTATAATTTGCTTATCTATTTGTTCTGCCAAAGTGGATAACCTCACATTTTCCACATTATACTCCATCTGCCAAATTTTTGCCCACTCACTTAGCCTGTCTATATCCCTTGGCAGATTTTTTGTGTCCTCCTCACAATTTGCTTTCTCACCCATCTTTGTATCATCAGAAAACTTGGCTACATTACACTCGATTCCTTCATCCAAATCATTAATATAGATTGTAAATACTTGAGGACCCAGCATCGATCCCTGCAGCACCCCACTGGTTACTGTTTTCCAACTGGAAAATGACCCATTTATCCCGACTCTCTGTTTTCTGTTTGTAAGCCAATCCTATATCCATGCTAATATATTACCCCAACCCCGTGAACTTTTATCTTGGGTAGTAACCTCTTATGTGGCACCTTATCAAAAACCTTCTGGAAATCCAAATACACCACATCCACTGGTTCCCCCTTATCCACCCTGCTCATTACATCTTCAAAGAACTTAGGCAAATTTGTCAAACATGAATTCCCTTTCATAAAACCATGTTGACTCTGCTTGATTGAATTATGTTTTTAAGAACATAAGAACATAAGAAATAGGAGCAGGAGTAGGCCATTCGGCCCCTCAAGCCTAATCTGCCATTTAATACAATCATGGCTGATCCAATCATGGACCCAGGTCCACTTCCCTGCCCGTTCTCCATAACTCCTTATTCCCTTATCCGGTTAAGAAACTATCAATCTCTGTCTTATTCAATGTCTCAGCTTCCACAGCTATCTGAGGCAGAAAATTCCACAGATTTACAACCCTCAGAAAGAAGAAATTCCTCCTCATCTCAGTTTTAAATTTTTCCAAATGTCCTGCTACTGCTTCCTTAATCATGGACTCCAGCATTTTCCCAGCGACAGATGTTAGGCTAACTGGTCTATAGTTTCCTGCTTTTTGTCTGCCTCCTTTTTTAAACAGGGCGTTACATTTGCAGTTTTCCAATCCACTGAGACTGCCCCAGAATCCAGGGAATTTTGGTAGATTACAATCAACTTCTATCCACTATCGCTGCAGTCACTTCTTTTAAGATCCTAGGATATATGCCATCTTATATGAAAAATCTTTCAAATCTGTTTAGAGGATCAGGAGCTTTTAATTCAGTTCTGGATCTTACTAGTTGAAATAATGTGGCTTCCTAATCAGGTGATGCACCTCTAAACTTCAGAAGAGCAACTATACTGTGTCAGCACAGCTCTCCATTCTCCACCCTACCCTACTGCAGAGCCTGTTTGAGTGAGACTTCCACATTAATGCTGATTTTTTTTGTGGTTAGTTTTTTATGCTGCAAACACTGAATAATTTTTTTGAAATAACATGAGCTCATTTCGCTTGCAGCGCTAATGTCCTTCAAAGATTCCATCTGTCTCTGATGAAATGGTTTGGCGCTCCATTCCCACACGTCAGAGAAAAATGCCCGAGACCAGTATTATGATATAAATTACATTACAGGTGTTATAGGATGTGTTTTCCAGAACAAGGTGGATGTAATGGGAAGCATACACAATTTGTTCTCATTTTATTCCTGTGTCAGGAAAATCTGAGAACTGCAATGATGTGATGTATGAATGTGTAACTCATGAGTAAAATAAATTGACCGGTACATTTTCCTAGAACCTAAAATACATTTTCACACTTCAGATCCTGGTTTGCTTCCACTTCCATTCTAAAGAATTAAAGCTGATCTACTCTGAAAGCCTTGTCATACAACCTTGAACCTGAGAAAGATTTTATTCCACAGAGCTGTGCATGTATAAAATATACTCCGAGCTAAAGTAATTAATGTCCCAATTAATGACTTAAAAAGAGCTGCTTCATGGTTAGGTGTGGGGTTGAGGAGTAGAAGAATGAGCACAGATGAAGAATATCAGATATTCTGTGACGGGACCATGCAAATATCATGTGTAATAAGGAAAATAGTTCATTATTCAATTCCTAAATCATTTATCTGCTCATTATCAGATTGTTGTTTGTGGGAGGTTGCTGTGCACAAACTGGCTGCACTGTTTCCTCTATTACAACAGTGACTACACTTCAAAAGTACTTCATTAGCTGTAACCGCTTTGGAATGTCCTGAGGTTGAGAAAGGTTCTACACCAATTTTTGTGAAGAGGGATCTAAGGGGATTGACATTCTGGAGTTTTCTTAATTCACCTTGGAGTAATTTGCAGAGCGCATATAGAAACAGAAACATAAAAAATAGGTGCAGCAGTAGGCCATTCAGTCCTTCGAGCTTGCACCATCATTCAATAAGATCATGGCTGCTCATTTACCTCAGTACCCATTTCCTGCTTTCACTCCATACCTCTTGAACCCTTTAGCCGTAAGGGCCATATCTCACGCCCTCTTGAATATATCCAACGAACTGGCATCAACAACTCGCTGCGGTAGAGAATTCCACAGGTTAACAACTCTCTGAGTGAAGAAGTTTCTCCTCATCTCAGTCCTAAATGGATTACCCCTTATCCTTAGACTATGTGCCCTGGTTCTGGACTTCCCCAATATCGGGAATATTATTCCTGCATCTAACCTGTCCAATCCCATCAGAATTTTATATGTTTCTATGAGATCCCCTCTCATCCTTCTAAACTCCAGTGAATACAGGCCCAGTTGATCCAGGCTCTCCTCATATGTCAGTCCTGCCATCCCAGGAATCAGTCTAGTGAACCTTCGCTGCACTCCCTCAATAGCAAGAACTTCCTTCCTCAGATTAGGAGACCAAAACTGAACACAATATTCAAGGTGAAGCCTCACTAAGGCTCTGTACAACTGTAGTAAGACCTCCCTGGTCCTATACTCAAATCCCCCAGCTATGAAGGCAAACATACCATTTTCCTTCTTCACCGCCTGCTGTACCTGCATGCCAACTTTCAATGACTGATGTACCATGACACCCAGGACTCTTATGCACCTCCCTTTTCCTAATCATCCACCATTCAGATAATATTCTGCCTTTGTGTTTTTGCCACCAAAGTGGATAACCTCACATTTATCCACATTATACTGCATCTGCCATTCGTTTCCCCACTCGCCTAACCTGTCCAAATCATCCTGCAGCCTTTTAATATCCTCCTCACAGCATACACCACCACCCAGCTTTGTGTTATCTGCAAACTTGGAGATATTACACTCAATCCTTCATCCAAATCATTAATGTATATTGTAAAGAGCTGGGGTCCCAGCACTGAGCCCTGCGGCACCCAACTAGTCACTGCCTGCCATTCTGAAACGGACCCATTTATCCCGACTCTCTGTTTACTGTCTGCCAACCAGTTCTCTGTCCGTAAATTACCCCCAATACCATGTGCCTTAATTTTGCACACCAATCACTTGTGTGGGACCTTGTCAAAAGCATTTTGCAAGTCCAAATACACCACGTCCACTGGTTCTCCCTTGTCCACTCTACTAGTTACATCCTCAAAAAATTCGAGAAGATTTGTCAATCATGATTTCCCTTTCATAAATCCATGCTGACTTGGACCGATCCTGTCACTGCTGTCCAAATGCGCTGCTATTTCATCCTTAATGATTGATTCCAACATTTTCCCCACTACTGATGTCAGGCTAACCAGTCTATAATTACCCATTTTCTCTCTCCCTCCTTTCTGAAAAAGTGGTGTTACAGATGTTTTGTATCTGTAAAGCATGCACTCCCATGTTCTGCCATCAGGGAGCGCATCCCCTGAAGTCCCAAAGGATCCCTTGGGAGCACTGTATATAAGCCAGCCCCTAAGGTTTGTTCCTCACTCTGGAGTGTCTTAATAAAGACTGAGGTCACTGTTACTTTAACCTCCCTGTGTGCAGTCGCATCTGTGTTAGAAACACAATAACTGGCGACTAGTATACAAATCCAACGCAAAAATGCAGAAAATTGTGGGCATCCTGGAGAAGTTCTCAGAGGGTGAGGACTGGAAAGCCTATGTCGAACGGCTAGACCAGTACTTTGTAGCCAACGAGCTGGACGGAGAAGGAAGCGCTGCAAAAAGGAGAACGGTCCTCCTCACGGTCTGCAGGGCACCGACCTACAGCCTCATGAAGAATCTTCTGGCTCCGGTGAAACCCACAGATAAGTCGTATGAGGAGCTGTGTACACTGGTTCGGGAGCATCTTAACCTGAGGGAGAGCGTGCTGATGGCGAGGTATCGGTTCTACACGTGCCAGCGATCTGAAGGTCAGGAAGTGGCGAGCTACGTCGCCGAGCTAAGGCGACTTGCAGGACATTGTGAGTTTCATGGCTACCTGGAGCAAATGCTCAGAGACTTTTTTGTACTGGGCATTGGCCACGAAACCATCCTACGAAAACTTTTGATTGTAGAGACCCCGACCCTCAGTAAGGCGATAGCACAGGCGTTTATGTCCACCAGTGATAACACCAAAGAAATCTCTCAGCACACAAGTGCTAGCAATGTTCTTAAATTAACTGGAACTGTGTTTACGAGCAGAAATGTACAGGGCAGAAACCACGAGTCTGCAACTGCCAGCAGGTCTCAGGTGACCCAGATGACTCAGAGTCCGCAATAAAGGATGAATGCAAGGCAATTCACATCTTGTTGACGTTGTGGAGGCTTCCATTCAGCCTATTCATGCCGCTTCAAAGGGTATGTTTGCAAGAGCTGTGGAACAATGGGGCACCTCCAACGAGCTTGCAGATCAGCTCCAAGCTCTGCAAAACCTGCTAACCACCACGTGGCAGAGGAAGATCGGTCCATGGTGGATCAAAGCAATTTCGAGCCTCAGAGAGAGGAGGCAGATGCTGAAGTACACGGGGTGCACACATTTTCGACGAAATGTCCACCTATAATGCTAAATGTAAAATTGAATGGCTTACCCATAGCCATGGAACTGGACACTGGCGCTAGCCAATCCATCATGAGTAAAAAGATGTTTGAGAGACTGTGGTGCAACAAGGCACTCAGACCAGCCCTGAGCCCATCGACACGAAACTGAGAACATACACCAAAGAGTTTATCACTGTCCTGGGTAGCGCCATGGTCAAGGTCACCTGTGAGGGCACGGTGCACGAACTGCCACTCTGGATTGTCCTAGGCGATGGCCCCACATTGCTTGGAAGGAGCTGGCTGGGCAAAATCCGCTGGAACAGGGATGACATCCGAGTGCTATCACATGTCGATGAGGCCTCATGTACCCAGATTCTTCACAAATTTCCTTCCCTTTTTGAGCCAGGCATTGGAAACTTTTCCGGGGCGAAGTTGCAGATCCACTTGGTCCCAGAAGTACGACGCATTCACCACAAGGCGCGAGCAGTACCTCACATGATGAGAGAGAGAGTGGAAATCGAGCTGGACAGGCTGCAACACGAGGGCATCATCTCCCCGGTGGAATTCAGCGAGTGGGCCAGCCCGATTGTTCCAGTACTCAAAAGTGATGGCACGGTCAGGATTTATAAAGTAAGTATTAATCGTTTCTCGCTACAGGACCAATACCAGCTACCTAAGACAGACGACCTATTTGCGACACTGGCAGGAGGCAAGACATTCACCAAGCTTGACCTGACTTCGGCCTACATGACGCAAGAGCTGGAGGAGTCTTCGAAGGGCCTTATCTGCATCAACACGCACAAGGGACTGTTCATCTACAACAGATGCCTGTTTGGAATTTGGTCGGCTGCAGCGATCTTCCAGAGAAACATGGAGAGCCTACTCAAGTCGGTACCACGCACAATGGTTTTTCAGGACGACATATTGGTCACGGGTCGGGACACCGTCGAGCACCAACAAAACCTAGAGGAGGTCCTCCAGCGACTGGATCGCGTAGGGCTGCGGCTGAAGAGGTCGAAATGCGTCTTCATGGCAACAGAAGTGGATTTTTAGGAAGAAAGATCACAGCGGACGGCATTCGGCCCACAGACACCAAGACAGGGGCTATCAGGAACATGCCCAGGCCACAGAACGTCACGAAGCTGCGGTTGTTCCTGGGACTCCTCAACTTCCTACTAGGATTAAGCACCCTCTTAGAGCCCCTACATGTGTTCTTGAGCAAAAGTGAGAACTGGATATGGGAAAAAAAACAAGTAATTGCTTTTGAGAAAGCCAGAAACATTGTGTGCTCCAACAAGCTGCTTGTATTGTATAACCCGTGTAAAAGACTTGTGCTAGCATGTGACGCATCGTCGTACGGAGTCGGGTGTGTATTACAACAAGCTAACATTGCGGGGAAGTTGCAACCTGTTGCCTATGCCTACAGGGGCTTGTCTAAGGCCGAGAGGACCTACAGCATGATTGACAAAGAGGCATTAGCGTGTGTGTTCAGGGTAAAGAAAATGCATCAGTACCCGCTTGGCCTCAAATTTGAGCTGGAAACCCATCACAAGCCCCTCATATATTCCTGTTCGCTGAAAACAAGGGGATAAATACTAATGCCTCAGCCTGCATACAAAGGTGGGCACTCGTGCTATCAGCGTATAACTATACCATCCGCCCCAGGCCAGGCACCGAGAACTGTGTGGATGCTCTCAGTCGGCTACCATTGTCCATCACGGGTGGAAATGGTGCAGCCTGCAAACTTGTTGATGGTGGCGCAGCCCGCAGATTTGTTGATGGTCATGGAAGCATTTGAAAATGATAAATCACCCGTCACGGCCCACCAGATTAGGACTTGGACCAGCCAAGATCCTCTGCTGTCCCTAGTAAAGAACTGTGTACTGCATTGGAGCTGGGCCAGCATCCCCATTGAAATGCAAGAGCTAATCAAGCCGTTCCAGCGGCAAAAGGACGAGCTGTCCATTCAGGCAGACTGCCTGTTGTGTAGTGCTAATCAAAAAGGGCAGGGAGACATTCATCTCGGATCTCTACAGCACACACCCGGGTGTAGTAATGATGAAAGCGATAGCCAGATTCCACGTGTGTTGGCCCGGTATCGACTATGACTTAGAGTCCTGTGTACGGCAATGCAGCGTGTGTGCTCAGTTGAGCAACGCGCCCAGAGAGGCACCACTAAGTTTGTGGTCCTGGCCCTCCAGACTATGGTCGAGGTTCCATGTCGACTATGCGGGCCCGTTTCTCGGTAAAATGTTCCTGGTAGTGGTGGATGCTTTTTCAAAATGAATTGAATGTGAAATAATGTCGGGAAGCACTGCCACCATTGAAAGCCTGAGGGCCATGTTTGCCACCCACGGCCTGCCTGACATACTGGTCAGTGACAACGGGCCATGTTTCACCAGTGCCAAATTTAAAGAATTCATGACCCGCAATGGGATCAAACATGTCACCTCGGCCCCGTTTAAACCAGCCTCCAATGGACAGGCAGAGCGGGCAGTACAAACAATCAAACAGAGCCTTAAACGAGTCACAGAAGCTCACTCCAAATCCGCCTGTCCCAAGTACTGCTCAGCTACCGCACGAGACCCCACTTGCTCACAGGTGCCCCTGGCTGAGCTACTCATGAAAAGTACACTTAAAACCAGATTCTCGCTGGTTCACCCCAACCTGCATGATCAGGTAGAGAGCAGGCGGCAGCAACAAAATGTAAACGATGGTCGCGCCACTGTGTGTCACGGGAAATTGATCTGAATGACCCTGTGTATGTGCTAAACTATGGATATGGTCTCAAGTGGATCGCGGGCACGGTGATAGCTAAAGAAGGTGTTTGTAGTCAAACCAGACAATGGACAAATTTGCAGAAAGTACCTGGACCAAACGAGGCTGCGGTTCACAGACTGGCCTGAATAACCCACAGCAGACACCACCTTTCTCGAGCCCATAACACACATCCAAAGGATCAACGACACCTCGCCGGACCAGGAAATCGAACCCATCACGCCCAACAGCCCAGCAAGGCCAGGCTCACCCAACAGCTCTGCAGGGCCAACAACACGCCAGCCCAGCGAGGGCACAGCCAACACACCAGAACAGACATTTGTACCGAGGCGGTCCATCAGGGAAAGAAAGGCTCCTGACCGCCTCACCTTGTAAATAGTTTTCACTTTGACTTTGGGGCAGGGTTGGGGGGTGATGTTGTGGATCTGTAAAGCATGCACTCCCATGTTCCGCCACCAGGGAGCGCATCCCCTGAAGTCCCAAGGGATCCCAGCATCCCTTGGGAGCACTGTATATAAGCCGGCCCCAAAGGCCTGTTCCTCACTCTACAGTGTCTTAATAAAGACTGAGGTCACTGTTACTTTAACCTCCCTATGTGCAGTCTCATCTGTGTTAGGAACACAATAATGTTCGCTACCCTCCAGTCCATAGGAACTGATCCAGAGTCATTGGACTTTTGGAAAATGATCACGAATGCATCCACTATTTCTTGGGCCACTTCCTTAAGTACCAATGCATGCACTATTTCTAGGGCCATTTCCTTAAGTATCAATGCATGCATGATTTCTAGGGCCACTTCCTTAATTAAGGAGATTAAATATGTAAGATAGGGTAGGAAGGTGGGTTATGAAAGGGATGGGCTCAATGGTCTTTATTCTTTCGATGCTTTCACATTTTTTGTAACAGCTGTTTTTACAAATCCCTTATCTTCTGATCATATTTTTTCCAGAACAGATTCACTCTGTAACTATGTTTTTACCTGAAAGTTTCTATTTTCATATCTAAACTACTGATCTCTGACACTCTACTCTGCAACTTATTTCCTTGTATCTTTCATTTGTCTCTCCCTTTATTCTCTTCCATAATTTTTCCTTGCTTTGAATCTTTACTCTCTCCCATCCTAGGTTTCTCCCTGGTATAGTAAGCAGTGTAGTGTACAATATAAAAGGAGAAATGGCTTAACAATGCAGAAGTCAGTACGCAAATGAATTCCGTGTGATAGAGGCTAAGAGATGGATTAATTTAGGTCCTTAAGATTCTGCAGGAGGTGCCCGATTAATGAAATTTAAGAAGCAGCAAAGAGTTTGTGTAAAGAATTATAGCTTGTTTGGAGACAACATGTCAAGGTTTCAGTTGTTATTATTCTGGTAAGATGTGATGTTTATACCTTTGCAAAATTGTATTATCTTCTGCAGATAAGAAATAAATGTCTATACCATGAGAATAGTGTTGCGATAATTTCATGAATCGTGTAGTAACATATGAGACATAAAGATCACGTGACAATAATCTCAGAATTAATCGATTCAAAGTATCTTTATCTGACATTGTCCATCTCACTTTCATTAATTCTTTGGTAGTTTGTGCTGAGAACTCACCTGGATTAGTAGTTGTTTGCAGACCTTAATGGATATCCTAATTGTAAGTATATAGACATATATACCGCTGTTGCAAACTGGGTGCAGGGAACGCTCCCTGTCACCTGCATGGATAGGACCAAAGCGAACCCGATATTGGGCCTCGGACTTCATTTAAACATGGTCTGAGAGCTGTGAACAGTTGCTGTGTCTCCTCAGCCAGATTAGCCATGAAGAGGTTTGGAATTTTGGGCTGTTGCGTTGCCGGCAGAAGTCAGAGGTAAGTGCTGAAAGGGGTAGGGAAGGTGATTGAAAGGGTGGCGAGTGGGAGAGGGTCAATCGAGAGGATAGGTCAATAGGGAGGTTGGGGTGATCGGGAGGGGGAGATGATTGAGAGGGGCGATTACGAGTGTGGGGGTCAAGCGCTGGGTAGCAGCAGCCCATGGATTTATTATATAGCTGGCAGAAGCACTCCTGCACCACCTGTGGGGCTCCACAGTCTGGTAACTTTTCTTTTTACTCCTGATGGTGGCTAGCAGTGGCCAGCAGTGGTCCCTTTAAGAAGCACTGGTTAGGTTACATGTAGACCATTTTTTTCGAAACACAGTCATAAGAACATAAGAAGTAGGAGCAGGAGTAGGCCATTTGGCCCCTCGAGCCCACTCCGCCATGCAATAAGATCATGGCTGATCTGATCATAGACACAGCTCCACTTCTCTACCCACTCCCCATAATCCATTACTTCATTGTCGCTCAAAAATCTGTCTTTCTCCGCCTTAAATACATTCAATGACCCAGCCTCCACAGCTCTTAGGGGCAGAGAATACCATAGATTTACAACCCTCTCAGAGAAGAAATTTCTCCTCATCTCAGTTTTAAATGGGCGGCCCCTTATTCGAAGACTATGCCCCCTAGTTTTAGTTTCCCCTATGAGTGGAAATATCCTCTCTGCATCCACCTTGCCGAGCCCCCTCATTGTCTTCGAAGTTTCAATAAGATCACCTCTCATTCTTCTGAACTCCGATGAGTATAGGCCCAACCTACTCAACCTATCTTCATAAGTCAACCCTCTCATCTCCGGAATCAACTTCGTGAACCTTCTCTGAACAGCCTCTAATGCAAGTATATCCTTCCTTAAATACGGAGACCAAAACTGCACGCAGTACTCCAGGTGTGGCCTCACCAGTACCCTGTGCAGTTGTAGCAGAACTTCTCTGCTTTTATACTCTATCCCCCTTGCAATAAAGGCCAACATTCCATTTGCCTTCCTAATAACTTGCTGTACCTGCATACTAACTTTTTGTGTTTCATGCACAAGGACCCCTCGGTCTCTCTGTACTGCAGCACTTTGCAATTTTTCTCCATTTAAGTTATAATTTGCTTTTCTATATTTCTGCCAAAGTGAATAACCTCACATTTTCACACATTATACTACATCTGCCAAATTTTTGCCCACTCACTTAGCCTATTTATATACTTTTGCAGATCGTTTGTGTCCTCCTCACAATTTGCTTTCCCACCCATCTTTGTATCATCAGCAAACTTGGCTACAATATCCTCAGTCCCTTCATCCAAATCATTAATATAGATTGTAAATAATTGAGGACTCGGCTCCAAGCCCTGCAGCACCCCACTAGTCTCTGTTTGCAAACCGGAAAATGACCCATTTATCCCGACTCTCTTTTCTGTTAGTTAGCTAATCCTCTATCCAACATATTACCCCAACCCCGTGAACTTTTATCTTGTGCGGTAACCTCATATGTGGCACCTTATCCCCCTTATCCACCCTGCTTGTTACATCCTCAAAGAACTCCAGCAAATTTGTCAAACATGATTTCCCTTTCATAAAACCATGCTGACTCTGCTTGATTGAATCATGCTTTTCCTTAATAATGGAGTCCTGCATTTTCCCAACGACAGATATTAGGGTAACTGGTCTATAGTCTCTTGCTTTTTGTCTGCCTCCTTTTTTAAATAGGGGCGTTACATTTGCGGTTTTCCCAATCTGTCCTTACCATACAGTACAAGTGCACACAAGGCCCATACTAGAGAGAAGGTCACTCTGTGATCAGTAACCTTTATTAGCCAGCACTGAAGTGGAGAAGATGGGGGAGCTTCCCCTTTTATACCTGAAAGTCCAGGTTAGGAGTGTCTCCCACAAGTTCACCACCTAGTGGTCAGTGTTCTCACGGTGTACAACTTAGGTCAGTTTATACATGGATTACAATGACAGTTGAATACATGACATCACCTCCCCCCCCAAAGTCTTATTGGGATCACAGGTTAGGTCTCTCTGGTGGTTTACGCTCCCCTGTAGAGCGCCTGAGTTGGGGCTCCTGGTGTTGGGTGCTGGCCTGAGTGTCTGCTGTTTGCGGTGCCTCAGGCCTGTCCGGACTGCCCACAGTGACTGGGCTCTCCTCCACTTGGTTCTGGTGTTCGGTCACCTGTGGTGGAGTGAACTCCACATCGTGTTCTTCCTCTGCTTCTTCTATGGGGTTGCTGAACCTCCTTTTTGTTTGATCCACGTGTTTGCGGCAGATTTGTCCATTGGTCAGTTTAACTACCAGAATCCTATTCCCCTCTTTGGCAATCACAGTGTCTGCAAGCCATTTGAGTCTTGCAGCGTAGTCGAAGACAAAGACAGGATCATTTACATCAATACATCGCGCCCTCGCATTCCTGTCATGGTCGTTACATTGTGACCGGCGCCTGCTCTCAACAATTTCTTTCATGGTGGGGTGTATAAGGGATAACCTGGTTTTGAGCGTCCTTTTCATTAGCAGCTCTGCGGGTGCAACCCCTGTGAGCGAGTGTGGTCAGGATCTATTGGCCAACAGGAGGCTTGATAAATGGCTTTGTAGGGAACCCCCTTGGATTCTGCCCATCCCCTGTTTGATTATCTGTACTGCTCGTTCCGCCTGGCCGTTTGAGGCCGGCTTGAACGGTGCCGTTTTGACATGGTTGATACCGTTTCCTGCCATGAAGTCCTAGAATTCAATGCTTGTAAAGCACGGGACATTGTTGCTGACCAAGACATCCGGTAGACCATGGGCGGCGAACATTACCCGTAGACTTTCTACCGTGGCAGAGGATGTGCTTGAATTGAGAATGTCATACTCGATCCATTTGGAGTAGGCGTCAACTACAACCAAAAACATTTTTCCCATGAAAGGATCTGCGTAGTCCACATGGATGCGTGACCATGGCTTGGCGGGACAGGACCAGGGGCTCAGGGGGGCTTCCCTGGGCGCATTGCCCAGCTGGGCACATGTGTTGCACCTGCGAACACAAAGTTCCAGGTCTGCATCTATCCCTGGCCACCAAACGTGTGTCCTGGCAATTGCCTTCATCATGACAATGCCCGGGTGCTCATTGTGGAGTTCTCGGATGAACGTCTCTCTGCCCATCTGGGGCATGACTACTCGGTTTCCCCATAGTAGGCAATCAGCCTGAATCGAGAGTTCATCCTTGTGCCCGTGAAATGGTTTAAATTCCTCAGCGCATGCCCCGTACGTGGCTGTCCAGTTCCCATTCAGGACACATTTCTTGACTAAAGACAGTAGCGGGTCTCTATTTGTCCAGACTTTGATCCAACGGGTTGTCACGGGTGAGTCTTCGCTTTCGAAAGCTTCAACAGCCATGACCATCTCAGCAGCATGCTCGGCTGCCCCCTCGATGGTGGCTATTGGGAGCCTGCTGAGTGCATCGGCGCAGTTTTCAGTGCCCGGTCTGTGCCGAATTGTATATTCATGGGCTGCTAAAGTGAGTGCCACCTCTGTATGCGGGCCGACGCATTTGCATTTATGGCCTTGTTGTCGGCCAAAAGGGACGTTAGGGGTTTGTGATCTGTCTCCAGCTCAAATTTCCTGCCAAACAGGTACTGGTGCATTTTTTTTACTGCATATACACATGCAAGCGCTTCCTTTTCTACCATCCCGTAGCCCCTTTCTGCCTGGGACAGAATTCTGGAGGCATAAGCTGCCGGCTGTAACTGACCATTGGCATTCACATGCTGCAACACACACCCGACCCCATAGAACGACGCATCGCACGTTAAAACAAGTTTCTTACATGGGTCATATAGCGTTAACAGATTGTTGGAGCATAACAAATTGCATGCTCTATCAAAAGCCCTTTCCTGGCTGTCCCCCAAGACCCATTCGTGACCTTTGCGTAGGAACACGTGTAGCGGCTCTAACAGCGTGCTCAATTTGGGAAGAAAATTACCAAAATAGTTCAGGAGCCCCAGGAACGAACGCAGCTCCAGCGTGTTACGGGGTCTGGGTGCTCTCTGGATCGCTTCCGTTTTGGACGCAGTAGGTCTGATCCCATCTGCTGCTACCTTCATCCCCAGGAATTCTACCTCTGGAGCTAGGAAGACGCACTTCGCCTTTTTCAGTCGCAGCCCTACCCGGTCCAGTCTGCGTGGCACCTCCTCCAGGTTGTGGAGGTGTTCTTCAGTATCGCAACCCGTGATGAGGATGTCATCTTGAAAAACCACCGTCCTTGGAATCGACTTGAGGAGACTTTCCATGTTTCGTTGAAAGATTGCGGCGGCCGAGCGAATCCCGAACTGACATCTGGTGTACTCGAACAACCCCTTGTGTGTCGTGATGGTGGTCAGCTTCTTCGACTCACTCGCCAGCTCCTGGGTCATGTAAGCTGAGGTCAGGTCCAATTTTGCAAAAGGTTTGCCACCGGATAGCGTCGCAAAGATGTCCTCCGCTCTTGGTAGCGGGTACTGGTCTTGGAGTGACACCTGATTGATGGTGGCCTTGTAATCACCACATATCCGACCGACCCATCTGCCCTGAGCACCGGCACAATTGGGCTCGCCCAGTCACTGAATTCGACTGGCGAGATGATGCCTTCCCGCAGCAGCCGGTCCAATTCGCATTCTATCTTTTCCCACATCACGTACGGCACCACTCTGGCCTTGTGTACTGGCCTGGCGTCCGGGTTTATGAGAATCACTACCTTGGCCCCCATGAAAGTGCCGATGCCGGGTTGAAATAATGAGTCAAATTAGTCCAGGACCTGTGAGCATGATACTCGCTCCACAGAAGAATTTGCATTGACATCGCCCCATTTCCAGTTCATGACAGCAAGCCAACTCCTCCCCAGCAGTGCGGGACCGTCCCCCGGGACAATCCAGAGTGGCAACCTGTTCTCCGAATCTTTGTGGGTCACGACTACCGTGGCGCTGCCTAGTACTGGAATGATCTCCTTTGTATATGTCCGTAGTTGTGCATCAATCGGCAATAATTTTGGCCTCCTGGCCTTGGACACCCACAATTTGTCGAACTGTTTGATACTCATCAGGGACTGGCTGGCCCCTGTGCCTAGCTCCATTGATACTGGGATGCCATTGAGGAGCACTTTCATCATTATCGATGGCATCCTGGTGTATGAACTGTATATATGCTCCACATGAACTCGCTGAACTTCAGCTTCCAGCGATTTTCTCCAGTGTCCATTTGGCCTCGTAGGGCTTACATCGGGCCCGTCCTCCTCGTACATCAGCCTGGCTGCAGGCTTCCTGCACATACGCGCCAAGTGACTGCTGACGTTGCAATTTTTGCAGGTATATTGCTGATGCCTGCAAGCTCTAGCTGTATGTTTGCCTCCACATCTCCAACATGAGTCGTTGTTGGAAACAAAAGGTCCATTACCAGTCGACCGTCTCTGACTATTTCTGTAACTGTCCTTAAAAGCACCATTGACCGGTGTTGATGGCCCCATTACTGGCCGCATTGTCCCTTGCGATGGCATGAATCGCCGTTCAGCTAGCCATTGTCTCTGTTGAATTCCCCCTTTGGGTTCGACTACATGCTCGGGCATACTGATTGCCCCTGTCTGCCTGGAGAACTGTGTGCCGCGTTAACACTGTTGACTTCCTGTTCATTTGCTGTATTTAAACCAAGATTTTTGTCAAACATCATTCTGGTCTCTTCCTCCCCTGAGATAAATGTCTGGGCCATCAAAGCCGCCGTTTCCAGGGTCAAGTCTTTGGTCTCAATCAGTTTTCTGAAAACCCCAGCGTGCCCGATGCCCTCAATAAAAAAGTCTCGCAGCATCTCCGCTCTGCATGCATCTGGGAACTTACATAGGCTTGCCAATCGCCGGAGGTCTGCCACGAAGTCTGGAACGCTTTACCCTTCTCGCAGCTGGTGTGTGTAAAACCGGTGTCTCGCCATGTGCATGCTGTTCGCCGGTTTAAAGTGTTCCCCAATCAACTTACTGAGCTCTTCAAAAGTCTTGTCCGCCAGCTTCTCTGGCACTAGAAGGTCCTTCATCAGGGAGTACGTTCTGGATCCACAAACCATCAGGAGATGAGCCCTGCGTTTGTCAGCCGAATCCTGTCCCAGCCATTCCTTAGTGACGAAACTTTGCTGTAGTCTCTCAATAAAATTGTCCCAATCATCACCAACATAGTACCTCTCGTCTGTGCTGCTCGTGGCCATGCTCGCGTGGTTTAAATCCCAGTTTCTCGTCACCAATAATATGTCCTTACTATGCAGTACAAATGCACACAAGGCCCATACTAGAGAGAAGGTCACTCTGTGATCAGTAACCTTTATTAGCCAGCACTGAAGTGGAGAAGATGGGTGGAGCTTCCCTTTTTATACCTGAAAGTCCAGGTTAGGAGTGTCTCCCACAAGTTCACCACCTAGTGGTCAGTGTTTTCACGGTGTCCAACTTAGGTCAGTTTATACATGGATTACAATGATAGTTGAATACATGACATTTCCAATCCGCTGGGAACGCCCCAGAATCCACGTAATTTTGATAGATTACAACCAATGCATCCACTATCTCTTCAGCTACTTCTCTTAAGACCCTAGGATTTAGGGGACTTGTCTGTTTTTAGTTCCATTATTTTACCTATTATTAGTGATCGTGATTGTATTAAGTTTCTTCTCCCCCTCTAGCCCCTTGATTATCCACTATTGGGATGTTTTTACTATCTTCTACCATGAAGACCGATACAAAATATTTGTTCAACATTTCTGCCATTTCTCCATTATTAATTCCCCGGCCTCATCCTCCAACTCTGTCTTCATACCTTTGCAGTCTCCTTTATTTAAGCTTCGGACCCTGGTTTGAGAACCAACTTTCTACCCCTCCAACTGAATTTGAAATTCAACCATATTATGATCACTCATTCCTTGATGATCTTTTACAATGAGATCATTTTTAATCCTGCCTCATGACAACAGTACAGATCTAAGATAGCTTGCTCCCTGTTTGGTTCCGCAACGTTACTGTTCAAGGAAACTATCCCGGATACACTCTATGAACTCCTCCTCAAGGCTACCTTGGCCAATTTGCTTTGTCCAATCAATATGAAGGTTCACATCGCCCATGATTATTGCCGTTCCTTTCCTTTATTACAGGACAGAGGAAACAAGCACGAAAAAAAGAGTTAAACATTTTTTTTTAAAGCTCTTATTTCTTGATTTATACTCCGTCCAACAATATAGCTACTGTTAGGGGGCCTATAGACTATGCCCTTGTTCCCTTTATTATTTCTTATCTCCACCCAAACTGATTCAACATCTTGATCCTCTGAGCCAATATAGTTTCTCACTAACGCACTGATTCCATTCTTTATTAACAGTGCTACCCCACCTCCTTTTCCTGTGTCCTTCCGAATTGTCAAATGCCCCTGAATATTTAGTTCCCAGTTCTGGTCATCTTGCAACCACGTCTCTGTAATGGCTATCAGATCATACCCATTTGTATCTATTTGTGCCTTAACTCATCTATTTTGTTATGAATGCTACATGCATTCAGACAAAGAGCTTTAAAAACATTTTTTAAACCCTTTTTTCGTGCTTGTTTCCTCTGTCCTTCAAACTCACTTTCTGCATTTTTGCTTTCTCATTCCAGCTTTACTTCCCTCCCTAGTGAATCTTTTCTCAGGTTTGCATCCTCCTGCCATGTTCATTTAAACCCTCCCCAACAGCACTAGCAACCATCCCACCCCCCACCCCCCACCCCCAGCCCCGCTGCGAGGATATTGGTCCCGGCTCAGTTGAAGTGCAACATGTCTGGCTTGTACAGGTCCCATCTCCCCCAGAAGCGATCCCAATGCCTCAGGAATATAACATCCTCCCTCCTGCACCATCTCTCCAGCCCCGCATGCATCTGTCTGCTCTATTCTCCTATTTCTGTGCAGTCTCTCGGCATCAGTTGCATTCGAGGCAACCCAATTCTGCACAGGGTGCCTCAAGGGTCTAGCCTGTTTCAGGCATGAGACTTGGACGCATATAGTTTTGTCTATACCAGTATGGCAGGGGGTATACTTCTAACTAGTAATGAACATGCATCTGCCATATTGGAGGCATAGTCACCTATTAGCAGCCTGAAAAATGGACATTTTTAAACCAGTCAATTATAAGGAATGAATATTTAGTTTGGCTTATTAAGTATTTATTCTCACTTTTGGTCCTGTCATTTCCTTATTCTACATTATAATTTATTCTGTCTCTGCCTCGAAGGGACCCATGCTTTCTTTCACTAATTTCTTCTTTTTTACATATTTGTAAAAGCTCTTACAATCTGTTTTTATATTTCTTGCAATTTACTCTCATATTGTATTTTCTCCCTCTTTATCAATTTCTTGGTCATCCTTTGCTGATTTTTAAAACCCTCCCAATCCTCAGGCTTACTATTCTATCTGGCAACATTGTAAGCTTCTTCTGTTAATCTAATACGATCTTTAACTTCTCTAGTTAACCACGGCTGTACTACTTTCCTAGTTCCCTTGAGTTTTTATTCTTCAAGGGAACATATATTCTTTGAGAATTATTAATTATCAGCAGTTGGACCAGCTATGGGTTTGGAAACTCAGTTGGTGGATAAACAGAATGCCAAGATTGCAAACATTCTGAGGTTCAACGTGAGGGAGATGGAGCTGATGGCAAGGATACAAAGTTTGTAGCATGAGGCAAATATGATGATTTTGATCTTCCCAATGCTTATCTGGAGAAAGTTATGGCTCATCCAAGTAGTCTGATAGCAGTGAGGCAGTGGGGGAGGGGAGAGATATAGACCTGGCTGTCATTACCTTACTCGAGGAAGTGTCTGTGGAGGATTTTGCCGGGGGGCTGCATGCAAATGAGGAAGAGGTTGTTGTAGTGTACGAATAAAGAGTCTGACCAGATACTGTGAGCTCAAAGAAAAGTGTGACCGTAGTCTTTTATTGCAGGTCTCCAGAGTGCGTCTCCAGCCTGTGAGGCCTCTTTAAGTACAGGTGCTCCCAAGGGATTGTGGGATCCCTTGGGACTCCAGGGGCTGAGCCCTCTGGTGGTTAAACAAGGTATTTACAGGTTTACATATATAACAACACTCCCCCTCAATGTCAATAGTGTAACTACAATGTGAGTCGATCTGGGGCCTTTCTTTCCCTGGTTGATCGTCTCGGTGCAAATGCTGGTTTTGGTGAGTCATTTGTTGGGCCCTCGCTGGGCTGCTGCACAGCTGGTCTTGCTGGGCTGCTGCGCGTGATGGGTTCTGCTTCGTGGTCAACCGCTGTGTCGGTTGCCACTGGTGTGTGTGTTGGGGTAGGGTCTAATTTTGGTTGCTCTGGATAGTCCATGAATCAGAGTTTGGTTTGGTCCAAGTGTTTCCTGTAGATGAGTCCATTTGAAAGTTTGACCCGAAACACCCTACTCCCCTCTTTGGCCACGACAGTGCCGGGAAGCCACTTAGGACCTTGTCCATAGTTCAACACAAATACATAGAAAACATAGAAAATAGGTAGAGGAGTCGGCCATTCGGGTCATTAATCTCAATTTCGCATGACACATTTGCGCTATCATGATATGTACTTTGTTGAAGCCGCCTACTCTCTACTGTTCGTGTAGATTAGGATGGACTAATGAGAGCCTTGTCTTACGTGCCCTTTTCATGAGCAGTTCAGTGGATGGAATCCCAGTGAGCGAGTGGGGTGACGTGCAATAACTGAGCAGGACTCGGGATAGGCGAGTCTGCAGTGAGCCTTCAGTTACCCTCTTCAAGCTCTGCTTAATTGTTTGTACTGCTCTCTCTGCCTGACCATTGGATGCTGGTTTGAACGGGGCAGATGTGACATATTTAATTCTATTGCGGGTCATGAACTCTTTGAACTCAGCACTGGTGAAACACGGCCCGTTGTCACTCACAAGGACATCAGGCAGGCCGTGCATGGCAAACATTGCCCGCAGGCTTTCGGTGGTGGCAGCGGACGTGCTTGCCGACATTATCTCACATTTAATCCATTTGGAGTAAGCATCTACTAGGAACATTTTTCCCAAGAACGGGCCTGCATAGTCGACATGGACCCGAGACCATGGATTGGAGGGCCAAGACCATAAACTTACTGGCGCCTCCCTGGGTGCATGGCTTAACTGTGAACATGTGTTACATTTGTGCACGCAGGACTCTAAGTCCGCATCGATACCGGGCCACCACACGTGGGATCTGGCTATCACTTTCATCATTACAATGCCTGGGTGGGTACTGTGGAGATCACTAATGAAAATGTCCCTGCCCTTTTTTGGTACCACTACCTGATTACCCCACAGGAGGCAGTCTGCCTGTATAGACATTTCATCTTTGCGCCGCTGGTACGGCTTTATTTCTTCCTGCATTTCTAATGGGACACTGGACCAGCTCCCATGAAGCACACAGTTTTTTACTAAGGATAGTAAGGGGTCCTGGCTCGTCCAGGTTCCAATCTGTCGGGCGGTAACAGGTGATTGCTCACTCTCGAATGCTTCCATTACCATAACTAAATCTGCAGGCTGTGCCATTTTCACCCCCGTGGTGGGCAATGGCAGCCTACTGAGAGCATCGGCACAGTTTTCTGTGCCTGACCTATGGCGGATGGCATAGTTGTATGCAAACAATGTGAGCGCCCATCTCTGGATGCGGGCCAATGCATTCGTATTTATCCCCTTACTTTCAGAAAAGAGGGATATCAGTAGCTTATGGTCAGTTTCCAATTCAAATTTGAGCCCAAACAGATATTGATGCATTTTCTTTACCCCATAAACACACGCTAATGCTTCTTTTGCAATCATGCTGTACACCCTCTCAGCCTTAGACAGACTTCTGGATGCATAAGCAACCGGTTGCAATTTTCCAGATTCATTAGCTTGTTGCAATACACACCCTACACTACACAGAAACATAGAAACCTAGAAAATAGGTGCAGGAGTAGGCCATTTGGCCCTTCGAGCCTGCACCGCCATTCAATGAGTTCATGGCTAAACATGCAACTTCAGTACCCAATTCCTGCTTTCTCGCCATACCCCTTGATCCCCCTAGTAGTAAGGACTACATCTAACTCCTTTTTAAATATATTTAGTGAATTGGCCTCAACAACTTTCTGTGGTAGAGAATTTCACAGGTTCACCACTCTCTGGGTGAAGACGTTTCTCCTCATCTCGGTCCTAAATGGCTTACCCCTTAACTTTAGACTGTGACCCCTGGTTCTGGACTTCCCCAACATTGGGAAAATTCTTCCTGCATCTAATCTGTCTAAACCCGAGAGAATTTTTAACATTTCTATGAGGTCCCCTCTCATTCTTCTGAACTCCAGTGAATACAAGCCCAGTTGATCCAATCTTTCTTGATATATCAGTCCCGCCATCCCGGGAATCAGTCTGGTGAACCTTCGCTGCACTCCCTCAATAGCAAGAATGCCCTTCCTCAAGTTAGGAGACCAAAACTATACACAATACTCCAGGTGTGGCCTCACCAAGGCCTTGTACAACTGTAGCAATACCTCCCTGCCCCTGTACTCTCATCCCCTCGCTATGAAGGCCAACATGCCATTTGCTTTCTTAACTGCCTGCTGTACCTGCATGCCAACCTTCAATGACTGATGTACCATGACACCCAGGTCTCGTTGCACCTCCCCTTTTCCTAATCTGTCACCATTCAGATAATAGTCTGTCTCTCTGTTTTTACCACCAAAGTGGATAACCTCACATTTATCCACATTATACTTCATCTGCCATACATTTGCCCACTCACCTAACCTATCCAAGTCACTCTGCAGCCTCATAGCATCCTCCTCGCAGCTCACACTGCCACCCAACTTAGTGTCATCCGCAAATTTGGAGATACTACATTTAATCCCCTCGTCTAAATCACTAATGTACAATGTAAACAGCTGGGGCCCCAGCACAGAACCTTGCGGTACCCTACTAGTCACTGCCTGCCATTCTGAAAAGTACCCATTTACTCCTACTCTTTGCTTCCTGTCTGACAACCAGTTCTCAATCAATGTCAGCACACTACCCCCAATCCCATGTGCTTTAACTTTGCACATTAATCTCTTGTGTGGGACCTTGTCAAAAGCCTTCTGAAAGTTCAAATACACCACATCAACTGGTTCTCCCTTGTCCACTCTACTGGAAACATCCTCAAAAAATTCCAGAAGATTTGTCAAGCATGATTTCCCTTTCACAAATCCATGCTGACTTGGACCTATCATGTCACCTCTTTCCAAATGCGCTGATATGACATCCTTAATAATTGATTCCATCATTTTACCCACTACCGATGTCAGGCTGACCGGTCTATAATTCCCTGTTTTCTCTCCCTCCTTTTTTAAAAAGTGGGGTTACATTGGCTACCCTCCACTCCATAGGAACTGATCCAGAGTCTATGGAATGTTGGAAAATGACTGTCAATGCATCCGCTACTTCCAAGGCCACCTCCTTAAGTACTCTGGGATGCAGACCATCAGGCCCTGGGGATTTATTTGCCTGCAATCCCATCATTTTCCCCAACGCAATTTCCCGACTAATAAGGATTTCCCTCAGTTCCTCCTTCTTACTAGACCCTCTGATCCCTTTTATATCCGGAAGGTTGTTTGTGTCCTCCTTAGTGAATACCGAACCAAAGTACTTGTTTTATTGGTCTGCCATTTCTTTGTTCCCCATTATGTCTTCCCCTGATTCTGACTGCAGGGGACCTACGTTTGTCTTTACTAACCTTTTTCTCTTTACATATCTTTAGAAGCTTTTGCAGTCCGTTTTAATGTTCCCTGCAAGCTTCCTCTTGTACTCTATTTTCCCTGCCCTAATCAAACCCTTTGTCCTCCTCTGCTGAGTTCTAAATTTCTCCCAGTCTCCGGGTTCGCTGCTATTTCTGGCCAATTTGTATGCCACTTCCTTGGCTTTAATACTATCCCTGATTTCCCTTGATAGCCACGGTTGAGCCACCTTCCCTTTTTTATTTTTACGCCAGACAGGGATGTACAATTGTTGTAGTTCATCCATGCGGTCTCTAAATGTCTGCCATTGCCCATCCACTGTCAACCCCTTAAGTATCATTCACCAATCTATCCTAGCCAATTCATGCCTCATACCTTCAAAGTTACCCTTCTTTAAGTTCTGGGCCATGGTCTCTGAATTAACTGTTTCATTCTCCATCCTAATGTAGAATTCCACCATATTATGGTCACTCGTCCCGAAGGGGCCTCGCACAACATGATTACTAATTAATCCTGTATGACGACACATCACATGCTAGTACAATACGCTTACATGGATCATACAACACAAGCAATTTGTTTGAGCATAACAGTTTTCCAGCTTTTACAAAGGCATTTTCTTGGCTTTTACCCCATACCCATTCGTCTCCTTTATGCAGTAAAACATGCAGTGGTTCTAACAGTGTGCTGAGACTCGGTAAGAAGTTACCAAAGTAGTTCAGGAGTCTCGAAATGACTGCAGCTTCGTCACATTCTGTGGACTCGGTGCGTTCTTGATGCCTCCGTCTTCGAATCGGTGGGCCTGATGCCGTCCACCGTGATTCTTCTCCCCAGGAACTCCACTTCAGGCGCCAGGAAAACGCACCGAGTGTTTTAACCTGAGCCCCACGTGATTAAGCCGACTAAGAACCTCCTCCAGGTTCTGCAGATGCTCCACTGTGTCCTGACCTGTAACCAAGATGTCGTCCTGGAAGACCACGTGGGACCAACTTCAGTAAGCTTTCCATGTTTCTGTGGAATATCGCTGCTGCTGATCAAATCTCAAAAGGGCATCTGTTGTAAATGAAGAGACCTTTGTGCATGTTGATGCAGGTGAGGCTCTTCGATGATTCCTCCAGCTTCTGCATCATGTACGCCGAGGTCAAGTCCAGCTTCATGAACGTCTTTCCTCCCGCCAATATTGGTAGTGGCTATTGATCCTGCAGGGAGAAACGATTGATAGTTACTTTGTAATTACCACAGATTCTGATGGTGCCGTCTCCCTTGAGGACTGGAACAATCGGACTGGCTCTCTCATTGAATTCGATTGGCGAAATGATGCCCTCTTGTTGCTGCCGGTGCAGCTCAATCTCCACCCTCTCTCTCATCATGTACGGTACTGCTCTCACCTTGTGATGGATGGGTCGCGCCCCGGAATTAGGTGGATCTGCACTGCTGCTTCTTGGAACTTCCCGATGCCTGGTTCGAACATCGAGGGGAACTTGTTCAGGACCTGGGCACACGAAGTGTCGTCGACGGGTGAGAGCGCTCGGACATCGTCCCAGTTCCAGCGTATGTTCCCCAGCCATCAGCATAGGCCCATCACCCCGTACCACCCAGAGTGGTCACTTGTGCATCGTTCCATCGTAGGAGACCTTTACAATAGTACTGCCAATTACGGGAATCAGTTCCTTCGTGTAAGTTCTCAGTTTAGTGCGAATGGGAGTCAGGACTGGCCTTGAGGCCTTGCTGCATCACAATTTATCCAAAGTCTTTTTGCTCATAATGGACTGGCTCGCGCCTGTGTCTAGCACCACTGACACCAGGAGTCCATTTAATTCAACCTTCAGCATTATCGGGGGACACTTGGTGGTAAATATGTGCACCCCATATACCTCTGCCTCCTTGGTCTGAGGCTCTTGTTCGCCATGGATTTGGCCTCCTCTGCAACATGGTGGTTTGCAGGATTATCAGTGTTTGCAGCTCGCCTGCACA
The DNA here is from genome assembly GCF_044704955.1 of Pristiophorus japonicus. Classification (NCBI taxonomy): domain Eukaryota; kingdom Metazoa; phylum Chordata; class Chondrichthyes; family Pristiophoridae; genus Pristiophorus; species Pristiophorus japonicus. The sequence continues at coordinate 31,007,789 of NC_091978.1, forward strand.
TACGTTGGAGATGTCCCATTGTTCCACAGCCCTTGCAAACATATCCTTTGAAGCGGCATGAATGGAAACAATGATCACCCCCGCAACACCAACAATGTGTTAATGGCCTAGCATTCGTCACTCTTAATGATGGACTCTGAGACATCTGTGGACGTGCAGCTGCAGGCATGTGAGGCCTGCCGTATACGTTATGATTCGAAAACAACATTACTTTGTTCATAGTACTTGTAGCAGCACTCGTGTTCTGAGAGACTTGCTTAGTATTGTCACTGGTGGCGATGAATGCCTGGGCTATCACTATGGCTTTACTCAAGATTGGGGGCTCTACAGTCAAAAGATTGCGAAGTATTACTTCATAGCCAATGCCAAGTACAAAGAAGTCCCTGAGCATGTGCTCCAAATGTCCTTCAAATTCGCAATGTCCTGCAAGGCGTCTTAGCTCGGCGACATAACTCGCCACTTCCCTGGCCTTCAGATCTCTTGCACGTGTCGAACCGGTACCTTGCCATCAGAACGCTTTCCTTCGGATTAAGATGCTCCCGGACCAGTGTGCACAAATCATCATACGATTTCTCTGTGTGTTTCGCTGGAGCAAGCAGATTTTTCACGAGGCCATACATTGGTGCCCCGCAAACTGTGACGAGAATCGCCCTTCGTTTGGCAGCGTTCGCTTCTCCTTCCAGCTCATTGGCCACGAAGTATTGGTCAAGTCGCTCCACGAATGTTTCCCAATCATCTCCCTCTGAAAATTTCTCCAGGTTGCCCACTGTTTTCTGCATCGCTGCGGTAGGGTTCGTCATCTGTATCTCATCGCCAGTTGTAGTGTATGAATAAAGAGTCTGACCAGATACTGTGCGCTCAAAGTAAAATGTGACCGTAGTCTTTTATTATAGCCTATGAGGCCTCCTTAAGTACAGGTGCTCCCAAGAGATTGTCTGATCTCTTGGGACTCCAGGGGATGAGCCTCTGGCGGTTAAACAAGGTATTTACAGGTTTACATATATAACAGTTGTGACCAAGGATGGATCGTTCGGGAACTTCTGAGGTGATGGTACGTGGTTGAGTACAGAAGCCTTTACTATAAATGATCTGGCTACGGTTGGCTAGGTAAGATTGGAACCAAGTAAGGGCAGTCCCACTGATCTGATCAATGGGGGGCGTCATGCTTTTATCTCCATAGAAGATGTGAGATGTAAGAAACTCTGTTCAAATTAGAGTCATGCAGCATTAGGAAGCAAATACTTAATTTTCAATAGCACATGGCAACCGGGGCAGTGCATCACTGCATTAGAGCTTATAAAAACTTCTCCAAATAATATGTACATGGAGCTCCTATTTATATTTGGTTAGCAGGTGGAGATAAGAAATAATAAGGGAAATAAGTAACTGATGGGAGTAGCCTATAGGCCCCCTAACAGTAGCTACATTGTAGCACAGAATATAAATCAAGAAATAATAGAGGCTTGTAAGAAAGCAATAATCATAGGTGATTTTAATCTTCATATTGATTGGACAAATCAATTTGGCAAATGTAGCCTTGAGGAGGAGTTCATAGAGTGTAGTCGCGATGGTTTCTTAGAACAATATGTTGTGTAACCAACCAGAGAGCAGACTATTTTAGATCTGGTAATGTGCAATGAGACTGGATTAATTAATGATCTCATAGTGAAGGATCCTCTTGGGAAGAGTAATCATAGCATGGTAGAATTTCAAATTCAGTTTGAAGGTGAGAAAGCTAGGTCTCAAACGAGTGTGCTGAACTTAAATGAAGGCAGAGTTGGCTGACATAGACTGGGAAAATAGATTAAAAGATAAGACGGTAGATGAGCAGTGGCAAATATTTAAGGAGATATCTCATAATTCTCAGCAAAGATATATTCCAGTGAAAAAGAAAGACTCTAAGAGAAGGATGAACCATCGTGGCTAACTAAGGAAGTAAAGGATGGTATCAAATTGAAAACAAAGGCATACAATGTTGCGAAGAATAGTGGAAGGCCAGAGGATTGGGACATTTTTAGAAACCAGCAAAGAATGACTAAAAAAAAATAAAGAGAGGGAAGGTTGTTTATGAGAGCAAACTAGCAAGAAATATAAAAACAGACAGTAAGAACTTCTACAAGAATATAGAACTGAAGAGAGTAGCTAAAGTAAACGTTGGTCCCTTAGAGGATGAGACTGAGGAATTATAAGGAAACATTGAAACGGCAGAGACTTTGAACAAATATTTTGTGTCGGTCTTCATGTTAGAAGACACTAAAAAAGCATCCCAATAATTAGTAATCAAGGGGCTATTGGGAGGGGGAACTTAAAACAATCACTATCACTGGAGAAAAAGTACTAAGCAAAGAAATGGGACTAAAGGTGGACAAGTCCCCTGGACCTGATGGCCTGCATTCTAGGGTCTTAAAAGAAGTGGCTGCAGAGATAGTGGATGCATTGGTTGTAATCTACCAAAATTCCCTGCATTCTGGAGACGTCCCAGCAGATTGGAAAACAGCAAATGTAATGCCCCTATTTAAGAAAGGAGGGAGATGGAAAGCAGGCAACTATAATCCAGTTAGCCTAACATCTGTCATTAGGAAAATGTTGGAGTCCATTATTAAGGAAGTCATCGCAGGACATTTAAAATAATCATAATACAGTCAAGCAACATCAGCATGGTTTTCTGAAAGGGAAATCATGTTTGACAAATTTGCTGGAGTTCTTTGAGGATGTAACGAGCAGGATGGATAAAGGGGAACCAGTAGATGTCGTGTATTTGGATTTCCAGAAAGCATTCGACAAGGTGCCACATAAAAGGTTACTGCACAAGATAAGAGTTCATGGGGTTGGGGTAATATATTATCATGGATAGAGGATTGGCTAGCTAACAGAAAACAAGAGTCGGGATAAATGGGTCATTTTCAGGTTGGCAGACGGTAACTAGTGGGCTGCCACAGGGATCAATGCTGGGGCCTCAACTATTTACAATCTATATTAATGACTTGGATGAAGGAACCGAGTGTAATGTAGCCAAGTTTGCTGAAGATACAAAGATGGGTGAGAAAGTAAATTGTGAGGAGGGCACAAATAATCTGCAAAGGGATATAGTTAGGCTAAGTGAGTGGGCAAAAATTTGGCAGATGCAGTATAATGTGGGGAAATGTGAGGTTATCCATTTTGGTAAGAAAAATAAAAAAGCAAATTATTATTTAAATGGGGCGAGATTACAAAATGCTGAGGTACAGAGGGATCTGGGGGTCCTTGTACATGAAACACAAAAAGTTAGCATGCAGGTACAGTAAGTAATTCGGGTCCCAAATTTCCCCAGCCGCCTTGAGCAGCGTAGTTAGCCGTGGTACACCGACTTGGTGGGGTAAAAAACACGCTGAAAATTTACCTTTTAATTTGGCTGTTCCTTCATCGTTCTGGTCCCGTGGCGTGGCGCTGCAGAGCCTGCGGGGGGCGGAGCTTCGGCCGCGTTTGCTCAGTGCAGCTGGCAGGGGGGCAGGGCTTGGGCCCAGCGTCTCCGAGTGCCGACAGGGGGACGCATGTCCATTTCAATGTGCGCACATACGCACAGTGCGTTTCAGCATGCTGCACAACGCAGCAGGAAGCTTGGCAATCGGCCAATTAAAGGGAGAGCGACCTCAGTGCCTCAGCAGCATTGGCAATGGACCATATATAAAGTTAAGCTGTGAATAGTGATGTTTGGGTGGCTAAGGGAGTGGAAAGGAGTGCTGCATAGGTGGAAGAAAGGTGAGAACTGTGATTTTTCAAGATAACCTGAGTGTAAGTCCAATACACCAATGGCGCAACGGCATGCTAGAAGAACAAAGGATTTCCTCCATGAGGAAGTGGAGAAACTAGTCACTGTCATTGAGGACAAATGGCTGGAGCTGGATATCCACAAGAGTGGTCCCACAAAAGTTCCACCCAAAGAAATGAGAAGACAATGAAACATAGTTGCAGAAGAATACTCCGCAATGGTGAATACCGTAAGATCTGGAAGCCAGTGCAAAAAGAAATTGATCAAGTAGTTAGTGTAAGTAATATCTTCATCTTTAAATGGAATTGCAATTGTAAATATGACCATCTGTATATGTCCCACCTATCAGAAGCTCACCATGTGTAAAAAGTTATATTTTCTTCTTTGCAGAAGAAATTGCCCACAACAAAAGGGAAAGACTTAGAACAGGAGGAGGGCCACCAAATCTGCACCAACTGTCACCCCTGGAACAGAGAGTTGCTGCCTTGCTGAGTCGCACCTGCAGAAAAAGAATCAGCTCTGCACAAGCTGAACCCACATGCGAAGGTGGGGGTGAGTCATTAAAATGCATCATCGCCCTTCAAATCAACCTGCTGACTGGCCTGCTACGTGTGAGCCTACTCATACCACCCATCTTGCCCCCTCCTGTGCTCCTAACCATTTGACTGTTCTGTTGTATTTTGCAGAAGAAGAAGACAATCCTGAACATTCTGAAGATCCACCAGAAGATTCAGATGCGTGCACTCCAGACCCAGGCGGGTGGGGGGAAGAGGGTCCATGGAAATGTGTTCACGGGAGAATGCTGATCGTGATATGGATCAGTCCATAATACAGGCCATCACACTGCCAGAAACCTTCATGAGCTCCGCGACGACATTCCATGGTTTCACATCTTCCAAGATTGCAGGTCCCAGTGGCGGTGGTGAAATGCATGTTTGAACACCCAGTGCCCCACCGTCCCAGCCTGCGCCTCGCACTGGAGGGGTGCCACTAGGCAGACCCACGAGGGGAAGGAGAAGCCGACCAGTCTCTCTTGAGATGCAGCCTTCATCAGATGTACATCAGGTTATGTCATTGGGTGAGGAGACCAATGCCTTTACAAGATCACTCGTGACGACCGTCAGTGGGGTGCGTGATGAGGTAGCGACACTGTCGGGTGAAATTTCAGCACTGAGACGGGAACTGAGGTCAGGCATATCAGACGGTGTGCAAATGATGGCAGATGCCATGAGGGAGCTAGCTGCTGCAATAAGGGCACAAAGGCTGGATACTCAAATGGCACTCCCACTTCAATCCATGCACCAGCCATTGGTGAGACCCAAGCCAGGCCTCCAACCACCCCCCCCGCCCCCCCACCACCATCACCGACCCTATGAGGAAATGCACTTTCCCCGAGATGTGGGTGAGGGATGGGTGCAGCCTTTCTTTGATGTTGTTGCTGTTGTTGTTGTTGTTATTGTTATTGTTGAAGTGCATTGTAAACTTCCCAATAAATGATATTTTGCATTAAGACTGAATCGTGTTCCATTATCACCACACAACATTTAGGAACAACTGTAAAAAAAAAATCCCTCACCCCTACAGTCATGCGTGCTTGCCGCCCCTAGTCCTAGCCGAAGGGCTAGCCGGTGCGTTCTGCAGTCGGCAAGGCAGGACTGCTCTATTTTCAGTAGCTGATTTATCTTTCATTTATTTTTGATGATGTTGTGAAGATATTGTGCTGAAGATGTTGTGATGTTGTGCTGATGCTGTGAAAGTGTTTAGTGCTTTAGAATCCTCTAACTCACCTTCCCCCGCCCCCCCACTCCCGCCCATCTCTGGCTACCTGCACTGATTTCTTAAATGTAGGTAAGGTTTTTCTGTGCCTACAAAAGTGGCCACATACACTGGCCTAAGTTAGTTTGGAGGAACTTTTAGCTGGCCAAATTTGCTCCTATGTCTAAACGAGGCATTCGTGGTTGGTAACGACCCCTTTTGGAGAAAAAAAGCTAAACCAAAAAAAAACCTAACTAACTGACTTACACTGGAGCAAGTTAAATGGGGAAATTTGCAATTTTTAAGTTACTCCATAAAAAAGCTACTTGCTCCAAAAAAAGCGGGGCAACTCCTGGGGAAATTTAAGCCCTAGGAAGGCAAATAGAATGTTGGCCTTTATTACAAGAAGGATGGAGTATAAAAGTCGGGAAGTCCTACTACAACTGGACAGGGTGTTGGTGAGACCACACCTGGAGTACTGTGTACAGTTTTGGTCTCCTTATTTAAGGAAGAATATACTTGCATTGGAGGCAGTTCAGAGAAGGTTCACGAGGTTGATTCATGAGATGAAGGGGTTGTCATGAAAAAAGGTTGAGCAGGTTGGGCCGTTACTCATTGGAGTTTAGAAGAATGAGAGGTGATCTTATTGAAATGTATATGATTCTGAGGGGGCTTGACAGGGTAGATGCAGAGAGGATGTTTCCCCTCGTGGGGGAATCTAGAACTAGAGGGCATAGTTTCAGAATAAAGGGTCACCCATTTTAAACCGAAACAAGGAGGAATTTCTTCTCTCAAAGGGTCGTGAATCTTTGGAATTCTCTAAGTCAGAGAACTGTGGAGGCTGGGTGATTGAATATATTTAAGGTGGAGATAGACAGATTTTTGAATGATAAGGGAGTCAAGGATTATGAGGAGCGGGTAGGAAAGTGGAGTTGAGGCAAGGATCAGATCAGCCATGATCTTACTGAATGACAGAGCAGGTTCGAGGAGCCAAATGGTCTACTCTTGCTCCTATTTCTTCTGTTCTTATGTACATCTCTACATAGATGTATTCATTGCAATCAGAAGACTGTAAAATCCAATGTGTTTCTCAGGAGGCATTCAGAAATTGTGATAAAATTAATTACCTTATAATTCAACCAATTTGTCACAATTTTCCTTTTACCAATTTCCCTCTGGTTATATGTTTGATGAAAATTATTTTTTATATTACATTTTATAATTTTTCTTCCAGTATACAGGAAGATGGGATTTCAGCTCTCGGCAGACTTGTTTGGAAAAAAATTGTTAAAATTTTAATGATTTCTCAGTGATCAGACTGCCCATTCCACTCCATCAACTGTAAGAAAAAAAACTTCAAAACAGGTAATCCAACTGAATAATTGCAAATTAAAAGTTATTCTCTATGAGGGAAGTATAATAAGAGTAACTGAAAGGATGATCTAGTCCAATTAAATGCAATGTAGACATAAAGAAATAGTTAATTACTTTCATTTCCTACCATTTTACATAATAATATAAGAAAGCAAGACAAGTAATTTTCCGCATGGCATCTATTCCTTTCAACAGCCCATTTACCATTTGCACAGTAATGGGCTTTTTGCAACATACTTAATCTCCAAAGGAGATAAATAAACTTCTAAGGAGGTAAAATAAAGACATTTCTCCTTGATTTCTGCTCTACCATGGCCTCCATTTAATCTAACCATCTGACAAGATGGTCGATAAATCGCTCCACCTCTTCCCTTGAAAAACATAACTCAGCAAAGTTCTAGAGTATCAGTCCAGTCTTACACCTACATTAACTATCCTTGACTAGCCGTCATCTTTGGCATGACATGGTCCAATCAGTTTATAACATTCAATCACTTCTAGCTACACTTATTGTTATAAGCTTGTGTTAGTTATCTAGCTCAACACAACATGAAACATAATGTACGAGGGAAAACTCCATGATATCATTGTAACAATACAGTCTGGATTTGACAAATTTACAAATTCCCCAGATATCGTCTCACTTGTTTGAAAGAGCAGGAATTATAGCACTGGTGAATTTTCTCAGTGTTGGAACAGTGTGGGAGCAATTTTAAATGAGGAAACTTGGGTAAAAGCGATGATGGACACTTGTGCATCTTTAAATAATTTCCCCCGAATATCATTGATCTTTCTGCTCCTGTGTTCCGCCCACTGTGCCTCCATGGAACTCATTGGCACACCAGCATCTGTCATCCTATAGCATTACAGATGCAATTTTTCTGTTTCTGCAGCCCTATTGCACACTAACTTACATCCAGATAGATGGGGCACAACAGCTCCCATGTCACCTATCCATGCGGATTTGAGGAGTTTGAGAACTTTGAAGAGTCCCCAGTTATTGCTTCTTGATTATTGGCTTCTGAAAACATAAGAACATAAGAACATAAGAATTAAGTATCAGGAGTAGGCCATCTCGCCCCTCGAGCCTGCTCCGCCATTCAATAAGATCATGGCTGATCTGGTCATGGACTCAGCTCCACTTACCTGCCCTCTCCCCGTAACCCTTAATTCCCTTATTGCTTAAAAATCTATCTATCTTTGACTTGAAAGCATTCAATGAGCCAGCCTCAACTGCTTCCTTGGGCAGAGAATTCCACAGATTCACAACCCTCTGGGAGAAGAAATTCTTTCTCAACTCGGTTTTAAATTGGCTCCTCCGTATTTTGAGGCTGTGCCCCCTAGTTCTAGTCTCCCCCACCAATGGAAACAACCTCTCTGCCTCTATCTTGTCTATCCCTTTCATTATTTTAAATGTTTCTATAAGATCACCCCTCATCCTTCTGAACTCCAAGGAGTAAAGACCCAGTCTACTCAATCTATCATCATAAGGTAACCCCCTAATTTCTCGAATCAGCCTCGTGAATTGTCTCTGTACCCCTTCCAAAGCTAGTACATCCTTCCTTAAGTAAGGTGACCAAAACTGCACGCAGTACTCCAGGTGCGGCCTTACCAATACCTTATACAGTTGCAGCAACACCTCCCTGCTTTTGTACTCCATCCCTTTCGTAATGAAGGCCAACATTCTATTTGCCTTCCTGATTACCTGCTGCACCTGCAAACTAACCTTTTGAGATTCATGCACAAGGACCTCCAGGTCCCTCTGCACCACAGCATGTTGTAATTTCTCCCCATTCAAATAATATTCCCTTTTACTGTTTTTTTTCCCAAGGTGGATGACCTCACACTTTCCGATATTGCATTCCATCTGCCAAACCTTAGCCCATTCGCTTAACCTATGCAAATCTCCTTGCAGCCTCTCTGAGTCCTCTACACAACCCGCTTTCCCACTAATCTTAGTGTCATCTGCAAATTTTGTTGCACTACACTCTGTCCCCTCCTCTAGGTCATCTATGTATATTGTAAACAGTTGTGGTCCCAGCACTGATCCCTGTGGCACACCACTAACCACTGATGTCCAACCGGAAAAGGACCCATTTATCCCGACTCTCTGCTTTCTGTTCGCCAGCCAATTCTCTATCCATGCTAATACATTTCCTCTGACTCCGCGTACCTTTATCTTCTGCAGTAACCTTTTGTGTGGCACCTTATCGAATGCCTTTTGGAAATCTAAATACACCACATCCATCGGTACACCTCTATCCACCATGCTCGTTATATCCTCAAAGAATTCCAGTAAGTTAGTTAAACATGATTTCCCTTTCATGAATCCATGCTGCGTCTGCTTGATTGCACTATTCCTATCCAGATGTCCCGCTATTTCTTCCTTAATGATAGTTTCAAGCATTTTCCCCACTACAGATGTTAAACTAACCGGTCTATAGTTACCTGCCTTTTGCCTGCCCCCTTTTTTAAACAGAGGCGTTACATTAGCTGCTTTCCAATCCGCTGGTACCTCCCCAGAGTCCAGAGAATTTTGGTAGATTATACCAAATGCATCTGCTATAACTTCCGCCATCTCTTTTAATACCCTGGGATGCATTTCATCAGGACCAGGGGACTTGTCTACCTTTTCATTTTTTGCTTTGAACTTCCTGAGCCTTGCACTTCACTTTGACTGAGTGCTACTGTCTCAGCTCCACCCTGCCCACCAGCACGGTCAGATCCACACAAAAGCATGTATAGCTTTCCTCTCTATTTAATGTTACAAGGGAGAAGGAAGAGCAATGTTTAATGAGAAGGAGAATCAGGCATTAGTCAGAAGACAAGAATCTATTAGTTATTACCCCCCCCACCCCAAATGAATCTACAGGCATCACAGAGGCCTTACTGCAATTATATAGGGCCATAGTGAGACCAGCCCGAAATTGATGATCCTACCACCTGCTGCCAAACTCGGCGGTCTCCCCGTTTTTTCAGCGCTCTCCCTCTGTGCGAGATTGGTGAGGCCCTCACGTCGGCAGTTTGAAAGGACAACTGGAGAGGGTCCGCTGGAGTGCGCCGGCATGCAATGCTGAAAAAAGTCCTCCCGCCCGTGCCCGCGCATGATTCATCCGAGTGGTCCTCCGCTCCAGCAGGACAAAAGACTGCCATGTGGAAGCAGGTCTTACCTGGACGGAAGGTATGAAGACTTGCAAGAAAAGGTTAGTGAGATTTTTGTTCTTTAATTCTTTTGCAGCGATTTTGTTTGAAAGTGTCCTCTGAGGTTTTGTGATGTTTTGTTTCTTATTTAATGAACACTTTTTTTTAATGTGTTCCCCCCTCCCTGGGCCCGACTCGAGCCTCAGTGTAACTTTCTCCAGGATTGCATTTGCGAACCAGAATCCTACCTACTGCCCTCTACCGCCCAGAATTGCCATGTAACGCCCATTTTTTCCACCGGCTGCTTCTTCCCTTCTTTATTCACCAAACTCCTGCCCAAAGTACCATCAGGATCTTAACGGTCTTTTCGACGGTAAATGGGTGGAACTTGGCTTTGATCAAATTCGTGCCCTTGGAGTATTGTGTACAGTTTTGGTCTCCTTACCTAAGGAAGGAGGGAGAGCAACAAAGGGTCACCAGATTGATTCATGGGATGGGGGATTGTCCCATGAGGAAAGATTGAGCAGACTAGGCCTATATTCTCTACAGTTTAGAAGATAGAGAGGTGACCTAATTGAAACATACAAAATTCTTACAGGGCTTGACAGGGTAGATGCAGGGAGGATGTTTCCCGTGGCTATGGAGTCTAGGACCAAGGGTCACAATCTCAGAATAAGGGGTTGGCCATTTAGGACTGAGATGGGGAGAAATTTCTTCACTCAGAGGGTTGTGAATCTTTGGAATTCTCTACCCCAGAGAGCTGTGGATGCTCAGTCGTTAAATATATTCAAGACAGAGATCAATACATGTTCTGATATTAAGGGAATTAAGGGGTAAGGGGATAGTGTAGAAAAGTGGAGTTGAGATAGAAGATCAGCCATGATCTTACTGAATGGCGGAGCAGGCTTGAGGGGCTGATTGGCCTACTCCTGCTCCTATTTCTTATGTCCTTATAAGGACCTTTCTAAGGAGCTTTTTACCAGAAAGGTTTGCTTCTGCAAAGCTCACATTTGAAATCTCTGTAATTTTTTGTACAAAGATCTGATGCTACATACACCTGACAATGCTGCTCTGTCTGTAGCTATGGAGGTCACCACTGCCCTCAACCTTTACAGCTGAAGCTCCTCTCAGGCAGCCACAGGGGATCCCTGCATCATAAGACAGGGAGCAATATGTGTGTAGAAATGCCAGGTTACTGACATGCTGTTAATCAAAGCATCCCATTTCACTAGCTTTGACATCACAGCCGGGCGGCAGAGACAAAGGCCCTCATTGTTGGCTCAATTTTCCCCAGTGATTTGCGGCGTTTTTTTTGGAGCAGGCTGTTTTTTTTGGCCTAAGTTAAAAAAACTACAGTTTCCCCAATCAATTTGCACCAGTGTAACTCAGTTACGAATTTTTTAGGTACTTTTTTTTCAGCCAAATTGGGCGTAACCTGCCACCCGCGTCAATTCTGGTCATTTAGGCAAGTTTGGCCAGCTGAGAGTTACTCCAGCGTATGTGGCCTCTGCAGAAAAACCTTTTGGAGAGTTAAAGAAATCAGCGCAGGTCAGGAAATCGGCGCAGGTAAGTCAGCAGATGCCCAGACAGCAGCAGCAGGAAAGGGGAAAGGTAAGAGAGAGGGGGAGAGAGAGATGGGGATGGATAGAGAGGTGGGGTGGGGGGCGGAGTGGGAGGTTGTGTGGGGGGGGGGAGAGAGAGGGTGGGGGGAAGCCTTCTGGGTGTAGGACTGGGAGGGAGGAGGCCATTCGGCCTGGGATAGGGGCGGGAGAGCGATCGGCAAGCCACTCAGGACTGGGGTCAGGTGGGGGATCGGACCGGCAAGCCCTTCGGCCTGGGCTAGGAACAGGAGACCGGGACCGGTAAGGCACCCGGGTCCAGGGTCGGACGGGGGATTGGACTGACAAGCTCTTCTCCCTGGGCTAGGAGCGGGGAGCGGGACCAGCTTTAATAATTGGAGATAAGTTGCTGCAATATATTTTAATGTGTTTTTAAGTTGCTGCAATATATTTTAATGTGTTTTTAAGTTGATGCAATGAGTTTTAATGTGTTTTTAAGCTGATGCAATGTATTTTAATGTGTTGCGAGCTATTGTATATTTCACTTTGCAGCCTCAGGCTCGGATTGTGTCCCTGGTTACCGTGACAACCTTATCTTTTTGGCGCAGATCAAGGCTTCACCCCCAAAACTAAAGGACAGGTTAGGCCACACCAAAATGAAGAAATCCAACGGGGAAACTTAGAACCTTTTTTTTTGGCGTACTTGGGCCCCCAAAAAACAGGCGTAACTCTTCAAGTACGCCAAAAAAAGCTTTGGGGAAAATTGAGCCCTTGGTTTGCTGTCTTGAGGTGCAGGCTGCTCTCGATGGCACCCACGTTGCATTGAAACAACAACAACAATAACAACTCATATTTATATAGCGCCTTTAATATAATAAAACATCTTAAGGCACTTCACAGGAGTGTTATCAAACAAAATTTGATACCAAGCCACATAAGGAGATATTATGATAGTTGAGGTCAAAGAGGTAAGCCTTAAGGATTGTCTTAAAGAAGGAGAGAGAGGTAGAGAGGTGGAAAGGTTTAGGGAGGGAATTCCAGAGTTTACCGCTTAGGCAGCTGAAGACACAGCCGCCAATGGTGGAGTGATGAAAATTGGAAATGTGCAAGAGGCCAGAATTGGTGGAGTGCAGAGATCATGGAGAGTTGTACGGCTGAAGGAGGTTACAGAGATATGGAGGGGTGAAGCCATTGAGGGATTTGAAAACAAGAATGCTAATTTTAAAATTGAGTCTTTGCCGAACCGGGAGCGTGCACAGGGGTGATGGGTGAGCGGGACCTGGCATGAGTTAGAATACGGGCAGCAGAGTTTTGGATGAGCTCAAGTCTATGTAGAGTGAAAGATGGAAGGTTTTCCAGAAGGACATTGGAATAGTCAAGTCTAGAGATAAAAAAAGGCATGGGTGAGGGTTTCAGCAGCAGATGAGCTGAGGCAGGGGTAGAGTTGGGTGATACTATGGGGGTGGAAATATGAAGTGGCCTTGGTGATGGAGTGGAAAGCACACACAGAGCAACCCGTCAACCATGTGAACAAGAAGGGATTCCACTCTGTGAATGTGAAGATAATTTGTGACACCACTCGGAGGGTACATTATGTCGACGTCCAGTGTGCAGGAAGCTTCATAAACCACTTAATCCTTGGGCATCCGGCACGCCCTCATCTATTTGGAGAAGAAAACCATATAAACAGATGGCCACTGGGCGACAAGACCCTGTTGACATGGATGGTGACCCCACTTCGGCTACCCAATACACAATTGTAGGAGCAGTACAACAAGATCCGTGCAGCTACCAACCTGGTGATTAACTTGACCATTGCAGTGCTGAAGAAGCGCTTTTGATGTCTGGATAGGTTGGGCCTTTCACTAGATATAAGGCAGCACTCAGGACTCCCTCTACAATTTTGCTCACCTGATATGCTCTATTTCAGAATGTGGCCTACCCAAATCTCAGCTTTCCGTGGAGGGTACGGTGATATACTTGCTATCTATAGTGGTATAGTGGCTAGCCTCAAGCTTATGACCTTGTGTACTCCACCATAACATACAACCCTCAGCTCAGTTTATGCACCTCAATAATAGAGCCACACCGCTGACTGACAAGGCAGTAAATTATTACAGAATTGGCAGATTTCCCAGGGTTGCGGAGCTATTGATTGCATCCATGTGGCTTTGCGATCCCAAGGTTAATGCTTATATTGATATCAACCACCAAAGGCTTCCATTCCCTAAACGTGCACATCATTTGAGATGATACACACAGCCTTCATATAAATTCCTCACATGCTGGGAGCTATCATGATGCATTTGTATTTGACCTGCCCAGTGTTTCAGAAATATTTCAACAGTGAGAACAGCCTTGAAGATACTCAAAGCCTCAGCATTCATAGCCCTTTGGGGTAGAGAATTTCAAAGATTCACAACCCTCTGAGTGAAAAAATTTCTCCTCATCTCAGTGTTAAATGGCCGACACCTTATCCTGAGACTATGCTGCCTTGTTTGTGTAATCTCTCCTCGTAATTTAATCACTGGAGTTCAGGTATCACTCAGGTAAACCTCTGTTGCAATACCTCCAAAGCCAATATATCCTTTCTAAGGTGTGGTGCCCAGAACTGCTCACAGTACTCCAAGTGTGCTCTGACCTCTAACCAGGGCTTTGTATAGCGGCAGCATAATTTTTACCCCCTTGTATTCTAGTCCTCTAGATTTAAAGGCCAGCATTCCATTAGCCTTTTTAGTTATTTTCTGTACCCGTTCATGACATTTTAATGAACTATGTACCTGGACTCCCCAAGTCTCTTTGGACCTTCACTGTTTTTAGCTTTTCACCATTTAGAAAATACCCTGTTCTATACTTTTTAGGTCCTCACATTTGCCTGCATTGAAATCCATTTCCACAGTTTTGCCCATTCACTTAATCTATCAATATCCTTTTGTAATTTTATGCTTTCATCTACACTGCCTACAATGCCACCTATTTTTACGTCATTTTCAAATTTGGATATGTGGTTTTTTATCCCATCATCGAAGTCTTTAAGAAACATAGAAACATAGAATCATAGAAATTAGGTGCAGGAGCAGGTCATTCGGCCCTTTGAGCCTGCACCGCCATTCAATAAGATCATGGCTGATGATTCCCTCAGTACCCCTTTCCTGCTTTCTCTCCATGCCCCTTGATCCCTTTGGCCGTAAGGGCCATATCTAACTCCCTTTTGAATATATCTAATGAACTGGCTTCAACAACTTTCTGCAGTAGAGAATTCCACAGGTTAACCACTCTCAGTGAATAGTTGAGACACAGAACCTGTTCTCCGTTGTCCAACAAGATAACTGAATACCAAGCTGTTCTTGTATCTGTAATTCCAGTGATCTATTACAACTATTTACAAAACAATTATTTGCTTTTTCACCATACTCCCTTAGGCAGTCCCTTGGAGTCAAAGATGATTTGATTCCACACTAATACGAGTTCTCAGGTGACTGATTAGTCCAATACAGGACCAACAGTCTCTGTCACAGGTGGGGCAGATGGTGGTTGGAGGGACAGGTGGGTGGGGTGCTTTGGTTGCCGTGTGCTCCTTCCACTGTTTGCACTTGGCTTCCGCTTACTCCCGGCGAAGAGACCCGAGGTGTTCGGCGCCCTCCCGGATGCTTCTCCTCCACTTTGAGCGGTCTTGGGCCAGGCATTCTCAGGTGTCGGTGGGGATGTTGCACTTTTTCAAGGAGGCTTTGAAGGTGTCCTTGAAGCGTTTCCTCTGGTCACCAACAGGGGCTCACTTGCCGTCTCGGAGCTCTAAGTAGAGCACTTGTTTTGGAAATCTAGTATCGAGCATGTGGACGATGTGGCCCATCCATCGGAGCTGATTGAAGCATTGACCATGCTCAATGCTAGGATTGTTGGCCTGAGCGAGAACACTGACATTGGTGCGCCTATCATGCCAGGATTTTCAGGATTTTGCAGAGGCAGCATTGGTCATACTTCTCCAGTGCTTTGATTCACCGTACACACATCTTGTGGCAATGCAAATTTTTCTCTGCCCTATTCTACCTGCTATCTGAGGGCCTGAAGTCTGAGATATAGACGGCTGCTGCAAACTACTGTGAGTCTCTTGCTCTCAGGGACCATGAAACCTGGGGTGGACATGGGATGGCTGACTCTTTATCATGGCTCCTTGGCAGCCTGGTTCTGCATAGCTGAAGGCTTCTATAGGGAACAGATGCAGTGCTCCTCTATGCTGAGTTAAAGCAGCCTCATTAGCACGTCCACCAGCTACTCTACTAGTACTGGGAGCAGGATTCTGATCACCAGCAATTAGCGGCACCTCACAGAAGCAGAAAGATCTGTAAATTTCTAAGAAAGAATCAATCAAATATCCTCATCCCTTCAAGATACTTTACATATTTTGCAATCTGCTTCACATTGACCTGTCCAATTGATTCCCCAAGACCTGCAGTCCTTTATGCTAAGCCTTGTAGGGTGTCTCCTTTCTCTTCAAAATGCAAAAGGGCAAAGATCAAGAGAGACACAATCGATATTTTCTAACTTTAGAGAATTTAATTTGAAAAACAGATTTGTCAGTTATTACCAGAAAGAAAGTAGTAGCTTCTCATACAAACTTTTTCCAGCGAGCATAATTCAAGACCGAAGTATTTCTCGCCTTTTTGTCTTGGGAGAACAAGAAGGTTCTTCTCCTATTCCGTCTTGTTCTTGCGTCACTTGTGGATCTCCTGAAAACCTGTGTAGAATGGGCTGTTTTATATGTAAGTGGTAAACAAATCCATGATCCTTTTCAGGTTATGTCAATGGCCTAATTTCCCAGCATTTTGATTTTGCTCATGTTGGCAGTTCTGTGTTCTTTTATCAAGTAATTAAGGGTTTCAAGTCCATTCTGTTAGTCTTTAAATACTGACATTATAAGTCCATATTGAAAAGTCTAAAATCCTTCAGCCACCACGTTAAATTGACAGCCTTTCTTCAAGGTACTCTGCAAAAAAGAACATAAGAAATAGGAGCAGGAGAAAGCCATAAGGCCCCTCGAGCCTGCTCTGCCATTCAATATCATGGCTGATCATCGACTTCAATTGCAGTTTCTCGCCTGATCTCCACATCACTTGATTCCTGTACAGTTCAAAAATCTATCTATCTCAGCCTTGAATATACGCAGAGACTCAGCATCCACAGCCCTCTGGGGCAGAGAATTCCAAAGATTCACAACCCTCTGAGTGAAGGAATTCCTCCTCATCTCTGTCTTAAATGGCCGACCCCTTATCCTGAGACTGTGCCCCCTAGTTCTAGACACTCCAGCCAGGGGAAATAACCTCTCAGCATCTACCCTGTCAATCCCCTTCAGAATCTTGTATGTTTTGGGAACGGACCAAATGGGCGCGCAACCTGCCACCCATGCCAATTCTGGCCAGTTAGGGAAGTTTGGCCAGCTGAGAGTTACTCCAGTTCTTATTAGGCCAGTGTATGTGGCATCTGCATAAAAACCTTCTGGAGAGTTAAGGAAATCGGCGCAGTTTCCCGGACAGCAGCAGCAAGAGAGGTAAGAGGGGGAAAGAGGAGGAATGAGGTGGGGAGGCAGAGAAACCTTTCAGGTATGGTTAGGTGCAGGGACCGGGAGGGAGGAGGTCATTCGTCCTGGGATAGGGGCGGGGGAGCGGACTGGGAGGCCGTTTGGCCAGGGCTAGGGGTGGGTGAGCAGACTAGGAGGCCACTCAGCCAGGGCTAGGGGCGAGGGAGTGGGACTGGCAAGGTACTGGGGGCTAGGGGAAGGCGGGGGAGCAGACCGGCAAGCCCTTCGGCCATGGCTAGGGCAGGGGAGCGGACTGGGAGGCCTGGGCTAGGGGTGGGTGAGCAGACCAGCAGGTCACTTGGTTGGGGGAGGGGGGAGCGGACCGGCAGGTCACTCGGCTAGGACTAAGGACGGGTGAGCAGACCGGGAGGCCCTTCGGCCTGGGATAGGGGTGGGGATCGGCACCGGTATCGGGAAGGGGGGGGGGGGGAACTTTAATAATTGGAGCTAAGTTGCTGCAATGTATTTTAATGTGTTTTTAAGTTGCTGCAATGTATTGTAATGCGTTTTTAATTTGATGCAATGTATTTTAATGTGTTGCAAGCTGGCTGTATGTTTCACTTTGCAGCCTCAGCCCGCATTGTGTCCCTGGTTATCGTGGCAACCCGATCTTTCTGATGCAGATCAAGGCTCCACTCCCAAAACTAAAGGACAGGTTAGGCTGCGCCAAAATGAAGAAATCAAACGGGGAAACTTTGAACATTTTTTGGGGCGTACTTAGGCCCCCAAAAAACGGGCTTAACTCTTCAAGTACGCCAAAAAAAAGCTTTGGGGAAAATTAAGCCCAAAATCTCACCACATGACAATTTCTCCTGTACGCTAACTGTATCCCCGAGTGACACTCTCACACTGCTGAATGCGAGGGTGAGGGTGAATGGCAGGTAGGTTAGTGAGCGCTAGTGTCACTAAAGGTAGAGGCGAATGCAATCTCTTGGTCATCATCATTATTCTTCAATGGCACAATTCATGAATCTAGAGGGCTTTCATGGGGAGATAGCTGGGCTTTCTCTTGTTTGAGATAGTCATTATCTGGCACTAATGCAGCATGAACATTAACTGCCACTTGTCAGTCCAAGCCTGGATATCATCCGAATCTTGCTGTAGGATGGCATGGCTGCTTTAAAATTGGATAAGTAGTGGATGGAGCTGAACAATGAGGAATAGTTAATGAACAGCCCCACCCCTGACCTTATGATGGAGGGTAGGTCACGAATGAAGCAGTTCAAGATACTTCAGTGGGTGGATGTCCGATCCTGCCACAGTTCTGCCAGAACATTCGGAAGCTTTCCTTGATGCATTTAAACTGCTTATACTTAAAAAAAATATTTAGTATTAACTGATGAAAGAAAGAAAGAACTTGCATTTATATAGTGTGTTGTTGACCTCAGGACGTCCTAAAGTGCTTCACAATGAAGAACGTTTGAACAGTGGTCACTTTTGGAATGTAGAAAACATGACAGCCAATTTGTGCACAGCAAGGTCCCACAAACAGCAATGTGATAACATCCAGATAACCTTTTGTTTAGTGATGTTGGTTGAGGGGTAAATATTAGTCAGGACACCAGGGAGAACTCCCCTGCTGTTCTTCGAAACTGTGCCGTGGGAATTTATGTCCACCTGAGAGAGCTTCAACAAACCAAAAGGGTCATTTTAAGCTGAAGAACCACTTCTTAAAGCAGCTCTGCAGTAAAGTTTAATACAAGCAGTGTATGATGCCAAAATGTTTCAAAATCTTTTTTGTTCCAATCATGCCAGGATTTTTTTAGAGCAAGGAATATGAGCGTATTCTATTTTTCATTTGAAAGGATTGGAATGACCCAAATTGCTGGGCACAGCAGCTTTAGATAAAATCACTCAGGGGTTTCAGGTGAAAAGCAGTATGTGGCAGCAGAAACCTTTTCCATAATGAATTTCCTGAGATTTTGATGACCAATCTATCAATCAAAAGCAAACCCGGTACAATGTTTATTCCTCGGCAGTCGTGTTGCTGTCATAAAAAAGTCAACAAATAACAGTTTGAAGACAAAAGTGGACATTTTCGACAGCTATTTTCAACATATAGTAGGATGATCATTTATTTTAAATGTTTCTCATCTATTTATCTAACTGCTTTTAATCCTCATGTTTATGTCAATAATTCACGTTTATGATTTTGGAATGAAACAATAAGGGTTCGAAATTAGTTTCTTAACGCCACCCGTTACCGTTGGAGAGGGGCGGCTAACGGATGGCTAAATCCTTACCGTCGGCAGCGACCGAGTTCCTGGGTGACTGGAAATTTAGTTGGGCGGTGCCAAGACGTAGTGCTGCGTGCTCAGCTTCCACCCACGTAGTGACGTTATCGAGCGTGCAGCGCCCCCTTGCTGCCGACGCTCCGAAATTAGGTGAGTACAGTGGCTTTACTGGCAGACGTCCGTACAGCCTGGGAAAGGTGGTGGGACATCGGGGATACTGGGGCGGTATTTATTTTAGCGTTTTGGTATTAATGGGACCAGTGGGGAAGTGTGGGTGGGGAAAGTGTCGGAAACTTTGTTTGTCATTATTTTTAACTTAGGCAGCCTACCATCGGGAAATTCGGTCGGCCTCCTGAGATGCCGCTCCGTTGGCGCCCGAGGATGAGTGTGCAACGCCATTTTTAGCGTTGCTCTCTCATCTTTGGGTGGCAAAACTGAATTTTGCAGTTTGAGGTGGCGCATACCGCCTGCAGTTAAAATCACCACTCAGCCAGTGTCACCACCTCAAAAACGGCGGGACCGAATTTAGACCCCTAAGCATGAGACCAGTTGGTATAAAAAGAATCAAAAATGTGGAGCAGCTAGGGAAAATTAATAGACTGACTGAGTTATTATTTCACAAAAGCTTATTAAGTTAACTAAAATTTTATAACAACAGTGACAGGACTTCAAAAGTCATTCTTCAGAAGTACTTTGGAATATTCTGAGACCTTATATAAATTCAGGTTATTTTTTAACAAGGTGTGATGAAAGTTATTTTCCATTAGAAGTCTTTCTGGCAGACAAATTTGAGCTCCCCAGGTATATGGCCATGGGTGAGACAAACAGGTGAGATTATGCAGTGTGTGGGCATTAAACGTATTTGAACTGTCAATCTGGGATATTACTCCCTGAGCATTGATGTGAGGTTTATCACTTTCACAAGTGCAGCTATAATGCTTGCAGTAAGTGAAGCCATTTAGTTAGAGACAAGATTAAATCATACCAGTTAATTGGTTTTACAACCAGAATTGTGCTTCGAGAACTTTGGTTAAGAATTGAGCTGTTATTACCACCAGTAGCCACATGAAGAAGATGGAGACGATGGAACATTTCTGGATGGCAGAACTTCACAGTTCGGTGATGGAATTTATTGAAAGAAAAGGTATGAGAAAGAAAAATTTACATTTATGCAGCACCATTCACAACCTCAGGATGTCCTAAAGTGCTTCACAGCCAACAAATTATCTTTGAAGTGTCATCACCATTGTAATATCGGAAATGTGGCAACCAATTCGCACACAGCAAGATCCTGCACATGGCAATGAGATAAATGACCAGATAATCTGTTTTAGTCATGTTGTTTGAGGGATAAATATTGGCCAGGACACTGGCTCTTCTTCAAAATAGTGCCATGGTATCTCTTATGCCCACCTGAGAGACCAGATAGGGCTACCAGAACCAAGCAAACGGACATTGTTGAAGAAGGGAAAATTGGCCACAAATAATCATAAATGGCATTCATAACTGTGCAAAGCATCCCAATAGGTTAAAAAATGCTGCAAAAACGATAAGGAATCATGGCTCAGATTTCAAAACCAATTCATGGTCATTATAAATTAAAATTATTGACATTGTGAAGTGTATAGTAAAAATGGGAAGAAGACCTATGATATTGTATTACTGTCATCATCATAGGCAGTCCCTTGGAATCGAGGAAGAATTGCTTCCACTCTTAAAATGAGTTCTTAGGTGGCTGAACAGTCCAATACGAGAACCATAGTCTCTGTCACAGGTGGGACAGATAGTCGTTGAGGGAAGGGGTGGGTGGGACTCGTTTGCCGCATGCTCTTTCCGCTGCCTGCGCTTCATTTATGAATGCTCTCGGCCTCCCGGATGCACTTCCTCCACTTAGGGTGGTCTTTGGCCAGGGCCTCCCAGGTGTCTGTGGGGATGTTGCACTTTATCAGGGAGGCTTTGAGGGTGTCCTTGTAATGTTTCCGCTGCCCACTTTTGACTCGTTTGCCGTGAAGGAGTTCTGAATAGAGCGCTTGCTTTGGGAGTCTCGTGTCTGGCATGCGAGCTATGTGGCCTGCCCAGCGGAGCTGATCAAGTGTGGTCAATGCTTCAATGCTGGGGATGTTGGCCTGGTCGAGGGTGCTAATGTTGGGGCATCTGACCTCCCAGGGGATTTGTAGGATCTTGCGGAGACATCGTTGGTGGTATTTCTCCAGCGACTTGAAGTGTTTACTGTACATGGACCATGTCTCTGAGCCATACAGGAGGGTGGGTATGACTACAGACCTGTAGACCATGAGCTTGGTGGCAGTTTTGAGGGACTGGTCTTTAAAACTCTTTTCCTCAGGCGGTCGAACGCTGCACTGGCGCACTGGAGGCGGTGTTGAATCTCATCGTCAATGCCTGCTCTTGTTGATAAGAGGCTCCCGAGGTTTGGGAAGTGATCCACATTGTCCAGGGCCGTGCCGTGGATCTTGATGACTGGGGGGCAATGCTGTGCAGCAAGGACAGGCTGCTGGAGGACCTTTGTCTTACGGATGTTTAGCGTAAGGCCCATGCTTTGGTACGCCTCAGTGAATACATATAGACATAGAAACATAGAAAATAGGTGCAGGAGTAGGCCATTCGGCCCTTCTAGCCTGCACCGCCATTCAATGAGTTCATGGCTGAACATGCAATTTCAGTACCCCCTTCCTGGTTTCTCGCCATACCCCTTGATCCCCCTAGTAGTAAGGACTTCATCTAACTCCCTTTTGAATATATTTAGTGATTTGGCCTCAACTACTTTCTGTGATAGAGAATTCCACTCTCTGGGTGAAGAAGTTTCTCCTCATCTCGGTCCTAAATGGCTTACCCCTTATCCTTAGACTGTGACCTGGTTCTGTACTTCCCCAACATTGGGAACATTCTTCCTGCATTCAACCTGTCTAAACCCGTCAGAATTTTGAACGTTTCTATGAGGTCCCCTCTCATTCTTCTGAACTCCAGTGAATACAAGCCCAGTTGATCCAATCTTTCTTGATAGGTCAGTCCCGCCATCCCAGGAATCAGTCTGGTGAACCTTCGCTGCACTCCCTCAATAGCAAGAATGTCCTTCCTCAAGTGAGGAGACCAAAACTGTACACAATACTCCAGGTGTGGCCTCACCAAGGCCCTGTATAACTGTAGCAACACCTCCCTGCCCCTGTACTCAAATCCCCTCGCTATGAAGGCCAACATGCCATTTGCTTTCTTAACCGCCTGCTGTACCTGCATGCCAACCTTCAATGACTGATGTACCATGACACCCAGGTCTCGTTGCACCTCTCCTTTTCCTAATCTGTCAGCATTCAGATAATAGTCTGTCTCTCTGTTTTTACCACCAAAGTGGATAACCTCACATTTATCCACATTATACTTCATCTGCCATGCATTTGCCCACTCACCTAACCTATCCAAGTCACTCTGCAGCCTCATAGCATCCTCCTTGCAGCTCACACTGCCACCCAACTTAGTGTCATCCGCAAATTTGGAGATACTACATTTAATCCCCTCGTCTAAATCATTAATAAACAGTGTAAACAGCTGGGGCCCCAGCACAGAACCTTGCGGTACCCCACTAGTCACTGCCTGCCATTCTGAAAAGGACCCATTTACTCCTACTCTTTGCTTCCTGTCTGACAACCAGTTCTCAATCCATGTCAGCACACTACCCCCAATCCCATGTGCTTTAACTTTGCACATTAATCTCTTGTGTGGGACCTTGTCGAAAGCCTTCTGAAAGTCCAAATATACCACATCAACTGGTTCTCCCTTGTCCACTCTACTGGAAACATCCTCAAAAAATTCCAGAAGATTTGTCAAGCATGATTTCCCTTTCACAAATCCATGCTGACTTGGACCTATCATGTCACCTCTTTCCAAATGCGCTGCTATGACATCCTTAATAATTGATTCCATCATTTTACCCACTACTGAGGTCAGGCTGACCGGTCTATAATTCCCTGTTTTCTCTCTCCCTCCTTTTTTAAAAAGTGGGGTTACATTGGCTACCCTCCACTCGATAGGAACTGATCCAGAGTCAATGGATCAATTACTGTACTGTCATGTCCAATCACTTTTACAATCAAAATATTTTATAATTAAAGACCTGTTTTATGCAATACAACAATTCTTGGGCACCAACGACCCTTCGGAACCCTCTACCCCTTCACTTCCCTCTAATCCCATCCCTTCTTCCAATCTCACCCCCTGCCGTGTTTTCACTATCCCCTCTGACCTTCCCCTCTCTGGCCCCGAACAATCAGTCCTCAGCAAAGGCCTGAGTTTCATCTCCTTACGCCCCACCTCAATGAATTTCGAGCTTGGCATGATGCTGAGCTCTTTTTCCGGCGCCAACGGAGGTACTAATGGGGCACAATGTCATTGCACACCAGGGGCGCTGCACACCTACTGCCCCTAACTCTGCAGAAAAGTTAGGGCTTGTCCATTCCAGTCTAAGTACCCTTTTAATAGCTTGGTAAGTCTTAATTACTGCCAAACAATCTCTCTGGCACTGAAAATTAACTTTTACAAGTGTGGAGTCTCATTCCTTCGGATTTTAATTCTTTTTGGAGATTAAAAAAAAAAGGGTTGAAATTGCCCCGCGCAACAAATGGGGGTGAAAACCTTCCAGGGCCGGGACTTCCTGTGCCTGGCCTGGAAGTCCTGCCCCGATGCAGAATTGGGTCATGCATCCCTGTGGTGCAGGCTCAAAGGGCCGAATGGCCTACTCCTGCACCTATTTTCTGTGTTTCTATGTTTCTATGAAACGAAACGCACCGCTGCCTCCGGCGCGCCACTTTGTTGGATGGGCACTCCTGAGGCGGCAGCACGATGCTGAGTTCAGCATGGCGCTGAGGAGGCCAGCGCTACGTGGAGCATCCATGTTGCACTGACCCGCTACAACACCCCTCTCCCTTCAGTTAAATGGGAGGGCTGCTGTGCACTCTGCAGGCCCATTGGTGGCCTCCACTGGGCCACCAGGGATGTGATCATCCGGGCCAGCAGCCCGGCATCCAAAACGGAGAGCCGGGCTGCACCAAGGGTAGGCCGACAAAATAAAATGGTGGCTCGAGGCGATAAAGGCCTCCTCTTTAAGGGGTGGTGACCCGCGAAGCTGGTGTTGACATCCGCCCACGCCAGTCTCGCAGTTCGCGGGGGAGTTTCTGGGTGCGCGCCGGCCTGGGAAGCTAATCGCGAGGCCCGGCGCTGCCAGGACAGCACCCCTCAAACCTCTGGGGCAATTTCCCTGGAGGCGGTAGCGCTCCCTCCCCGGGAGTAGATGACATTGCGCCCCGATAGTGCCCAACGGAGGCGTTAACATGGCTATAAAGAGGACCAATTTCTGCCTCTAAATATCTTGAATTTTTTTTTAGCTTTCTCTTTCTGTCTCTTTTACACCTCTCCCTTAATCCAATCTTTCTTTTCCGATCTTTATTTCGCTGTCTGTGCCTGATTTTACATTGACATTTCCTGAATCAGACTCTGGGCTGCTTGTTAACCATTCTCCAATCTTATTGGCGAAGGAGATACACAGTTACTTGTCCTGTTCACACAGATCCTAAATGCCCTCTATCGAGCCGTGCACTTTTTGGATGGTTAGCTGATCATAACATGCCGTGCAAAACTCCAGAGAAAGTCTATGGGCAAGTGTAGTTGTAATGAAAATCTGGCACCATTCATCCAGGACTCAAAGCAAAATCCAACCCATTATGTTGAGGAATCAGCAGAAAAGAAAGAGGAGTAAATCATGGACACTATAGCCATGCATCCGAGATCTTCAACACAACTGAATAAAATTTAATCTGACAGAGAATACTTCTGGTCACTTGTTATACACCCTGTCCGATTTTCTAAAATTGTGTGGGGTGAATGATGGGTGACTGATCTGCTACCAACTGTTATGTGCTGAGGTCGAAGTTGAATTTTACCACTGCAGATTTCTACAGGGGCACCTTGCGAAAGGAAGGGTCGTCCTTGTATCCAACTATCTGAAGAAAACCAAAAAGGGACAGAATGGTCAGTCCTTACCTCTTCAACCTTCACATTTTGTAACAACAGGAGAACTCAGGCCACAGAAAATATAGTTGCCAACATGTACAGGTGGATGTTCACTCATAGCGGGGAAACTGAACTGGCGAGTTAATTTCCCACGTACCCACAGCAGAATGAGCTGATTTTAACCGTCTGGCCTCATTAACATGTCACCAGCCGCTTTTTCGCCTGTCTTGGATGGGAAGTGGTTGCTGGCCCACGGAAAATTGGACGTCCGCCAGCACTCAGGTAAGATGGGGGTTCTGATGGGGAGACTCCGGGGGCAGGGGAGGTCTAACCTTTCCTGGTGGGTCCTAGAGAGGCAAAACCTGGAGCAGCTGACCTTCTGTGACAGCCTCCAGGCTAGCTAGCTTCATGTAAGTTCATTCAATGGGTACGACATTATATCCACAAGTAAAGTTTTTCTCCTTCAAAGTTTAATCCTCCAAATAAGGTGAAGTCCTTACAAATCTAGCAAACCTGATTTGGGGAAATGAGGTCTACCGAATATATAGTCCTTGAGCTCAAACTTTCTTGGCTGATCCAAATTCCTATCACAATTTGCTGGTTTAATATGGCTCCAAATCATGAATATAGTCTCAGATGTAATAAGCATGCAGGTGCTTATTTTGTCTTGGGAGAGCAGATTTAGCATTCCACTGGAGAAAGTAAATGTGCTGTGCGAGATTGTGTTTTTCAAGCTCTGCTGTTCTTTTTAAAATACTTTGTCAAACAGTTGTGTGCTTATTTTATAATGGCCTGGAGTAGAACTGATGAGAAGAACATGAAATCCAGCATGGGACCAATTTATTTTAATTAATTTTGCATATTAAGTGGGACCAGCGCTGAGTGCAATGGAACCTCTTTGTGTTTCCCAATTTTGCAAGTGGCACTGCATGGCAGAAAGTCTCTGAGTCATCAGCAAAACTGGTCTTTCTTCTTTCAGCTATACTGTCCAACGCCCAATATTGACAGGATTCAAATTAACTCTTACTCATGTAAGCCTGATGAATGCCCACAATTCCAGGAGGGCTTCAATCATACAAGTGTGATCAATAAAACAAGTCCTGTAAGGACAGTGAGAAGTTCTTGTTATTAGCAATCAAAATTAACTTCAGTCTATGTGTACCTCAACAACAACAACTTGCATTTTTATAGGTCCTTTCACAGGAGGAATTTTCAAACAAAACTTGGCATCGAACCACACAAGAAGGTATTCGGACAGGTGGCCAAAAGCTTGGTCAAAAAGGTAGGTTTTAAGGAGTGTCTTAAAGGAGGAGAGAGACATTGAGCGGCCGAGAGGTTTAGGGAGGGAGTTCCAGAGCTTAGGGCCTAGGCAGTTGAAGGCACGGCCACCAATGGTAGAAGTGGATAAAATCGGAGATACGCAAGAGGCCAGAGTTGGAGGAGCGCAGAGTTCTCGGAAGGTTGTGGGGCTGGAGGAGGTTACAGAAATAGGGAGAGGCAAGGGCATGGAGGAATTTGAAAACAAGATGATCATTTTAAAATTGAGGCACTGCTCATCTGTCCAATTGCTGTTGTTCACGATGCAGCCGTTTTGTAAGCAGTTGTGGCTGGATTTTTGGTTGTCTATCGTCTCAGCGGCCAGAGGGGACGTTAATGCGAGCATTAGAGCTTCGAGACCGGGAGCGCAGGTTTTAGCGTCCCAACAGAAAATTCATGAGAGGCTCGCCGTATGCGAAAATCATTGGCACCTGGCTGCTGATGATTACTCCAATCATGACATATTCCTGGTGCAATGCGCACCTGTTATATATGTGGACTTAATTTACTCTTCCACCAGAGGGCTCATCCCCTGGAGTCCCAAGGGATCCCATAATCCCTTGGGAGCACAAGTATTTAAGGAGGCTTCACAGGTTGGAGAGGCACTCTGGAGACCTGCAATAAGGGACTAAGGTCATACTTTACTTTGAGCTCACAGTGTTCATACACAACAACTGGTGACGAGATACAGATAGCGAACCCAAAGATGCAGAGAACAGTGGGCATCCTGGAGAAATTTTCGGAGGGAGATGATTGGGAAACTTTTGTGGAGCGACTCGATCAATGAGCTAGATGGGGAAGAGAGCAGTGCCAAATGAAGGGCGATACTCCTCACCGTCTGTGGGGCACCAACGTATGGCCTCATGAAGAATCTGCTCTCTCCAACGAAACCCATGGAGAAATCATACGACGATTTGTGCACACTGGTCCGAGAGCATTTGAACCCAAAGGAAAGCATTCTGATGGCGAGGTACCGGTTCTACACCTACAAAATGTCTGAAGGCCAGGAAGTGGTGAGTTATGTTGCAGAGCTAAGATGCCTTGCAGGACATGGCGAATTTAAAGGACATTTGGAGCACATGCTTAGAGACTTTTTTGTACTTGGCATTGGTCACGAAACCATATTTAGCAAACTTTTGACTGTAGAGACCCCAACCTTGAGGAAGGCCATAGCGATAGCCCAGGCGTTCATTGCCACCAGTGACAATACGAAGCAAATCTCTCAGCACACAAGTGCTGCTACAAGTACTGTGAACAAAGTGATGTTGTTTTTGAATCGTAACGTATAGGGCAGCTCACACATACATGCAGCTGCACGTCCACAGATGACTCAGAGTCCACCATCAAGGGTGATGAATGCTAGCCCATTAACACCTTGTTGGCGCTGCATTCATTTCACCAATCATCATTTCCATTCATGCCGATTCAAAGAATACGTCTGCAAGGGCTTTGGAACAATGAGACACCTCCAACGAGTGTGCAGGCAAGC
Organism: Pristiophorus japonicus; assembly: GCF_044704955.1. NCBI lineage: Eukaryota > Metazoa > Chordata > Chondrichthyes > Pristiophoridae > Pristiophorus > Pristiophorus japonicus. The sequence continues at coordinate 31,035,999 of NC_091978.1, forward strand.
TGCAAAGCCTGTTAAACCTGCAAATCACTATGTTGCAGAGGAGGACAGATCCATGGAGGATCACGACGAATCAGAGCTTCAGGCCGAGGAGGCAGAGATACATGGGGTGTACACATTCACCACGAATTCTCCCCCGATAATGCTGAATGTTGAACTAAATGGACTCCCAGTGTCAATGGAGCTGGAAACAGGCGCGAGCCAGTCCATCATGGGCAAAAAGACTTTCGAAAGGGATAAATACCAACGCATCGGCCCGCATCCAGAGATGGGCGCTCACGTTGTCCACATACAACTACAGCATCCGCCACAGGCCAGGCATGGGGGTGGAAATGGCGCGGCCTGCAGATCTAGCCATGGTTATGGAAGCATTTGAGAGTGAGCAGGTTTTGATCTGCCGTCACTGCCTGGCAGATCAAAACCTGGACAAGCCAAGACCCCTTATTGGGCCCAAGTTTCCACACGCGCCTAGAACAGCGCAGTCCCGACCTGGACACCCGTTTTTCGCACCACAAAGTGCGCCTAAAAAAATCCTCGGTATTCTCCACCTACCTGCAGGTCCTCTGGCCCTCGGCGCAGCTAGCACGAGCTGTGGGGGGGCGGAGCCAGGTCCCTGCGCTGAAAACAGTGCCGGGACCTCTGCACATGCGCGCTATAGTGGGCACGCAAGTGCAGTAGCTCCAGGCTCCGAACTGTGTGGAAGGGGCCCGAAGCACGCAGCTCCTAGCCCTGGCTGAATGGCCTCACTGAGGCTACGTGAATAAGGCTCCTCCCACGGCCAGCTCCTGCTTCCCCCCCGCCCCCGACCAGACCCGACACCCGCTGCCCGCCCCCCTGCCACCGGACCAGACCCGACACCCGCTCCCCCTCACCCACCTCCGGACCAGACCCGACACCCGCTCACCGCCCCCCGCTGCCTCCGGACCAGACCCGACACCCGCTCCCCCGACTGACCCGACCCGACCCGCGCTCCTGTTCCCGCTCCCCGCCCCCCCGACTGGACCCAACCCGACCCGCGCTCCCGCCCCCCGACCCGACCCGACCCGACCCGACCCTCCCCCACTGGACCCGACCCGACTCCCGCTCCCGGACTGGATCCGACCTGACCTCCCCCCCCCCTCTCTCTCCCTCCGCCCCCCCTCTCTCTCTCTCTCCCTCCCTCCCCCCCCTCTCTCTCTCCCTCCCCCCCTCTCTCTCTCTCTCCCTCCCCCCCCTCTCTCTCTCCCTCCCCCCCCATCTCTCGCTCTCCCTCCGTCCCCCCCTCTCTCTTCTCTCCCTCTCCCTCCCTCCGCCCCCCCCCCCCGCGACCTGACCCAACCCTCCCCGACCCGACCCAACCCAACCCAACGCCACCTACCTGTAAATCTGGTGCTGGGGACGGGCCCTACCGAAGTCTTGGGCCGGCCCGTTCAGCCTTCGGTACCGAAAGGTCTGCCTGAAGCACTTTCACACAGGTAGGAAGATGGTTTATTTAATCTTTTCTTTGCTTATAAATGTTTATTCAGGTTGGATTTATTTGTATAATATTTGTATAAGTATAAATAAGGATTTATTATAGAATTTAATGACTTCCCTTCCCCCTGCCACCCCCCCACCCCCACCTCGTTCTGGACGCCTAATTTGTAACCTGCGCCTGATTTTTTAATGTGTAGAACAGGTTTTTTTTAGTTCTACAAAAATCTTCACTTGCTCCATTCTACTTTAGTTTGGAGTACGTTTTCACTGTGGAAACTTTCAAATCAGGCTTCAGTGGCCGGACACGCCCCCTTTTGAAGAAAAAATTCTGTTCCAAAGTAGAACTGTTCTACCTGACTAGAACTGCAGAAAAAAAAATGTGGAGAATTGCAATTTCTAAGATAGTCCGTTCTCCACCAGTTGCTCCTAAAAATCAGGCGCAAATCACGTGGAAACTTGGGCCCATTATCTCTAGTCAAAAGCTGTGTGCTTCATGGGAGCTGATCCAGTGTCCCAGTGGAAATGCAGGAAGAAATAAAGCCGTTCCAGCGGCGCAAAGATGAAATGTCTATCCAGGCAGACTGCTTTCTGTGGGGCAATCGAGTAGTGGTCCCCAAGAAGGACAGATGCACCTTCATTAATGACCTCCACAGTACCCACCCAGGCATCGTAATGATGAAAGCGATAGCCAGATCCCACATGTGGTGGCCCGGTATCGATGCGGACTTACAGTCCTGTGTTCACAGATGTAATACATGCTCGCAGTTAAGCAATGTACCCAGGGAGGCACCGCTAAGCTTATGGTCTTGGCCCTCCAAACCATCGACTATGCAGGCCTGTTCTTGGGTAAAATGTTCCTTGTGGTTGTGGACGCGTACTCCAAGTGGATTGAATGTGAGATAATGTCGGCTAGCACGGCCGCTGCCACTACTGAAAGCCTGCGGGCCATGTTTGCCACACGCGGCTTAAGCGATGTCCTGGTGAGTGACAGCGGGCCATGTTTTACCAGTGCTGAGTTCAAAGAATTCATGACCCGTAACGGGATCAAACATGTCATATCTGCCCCATTTAAACCAGCGTCCAATGGTCAGGCAGAGAAAGCAGTGCAAACCATCAAGCAAGGCTTGAAGAGGATAACTGAAGGCTCACTGCAGACTCGCCTATCTCGAGTCCTGCTTAGCTACTGCACGAGACCCCACTCACTCACTGGGATCCCATCTGCTGAACTGCTCATGAAAAGAGCACTTAAGACAAGGCTCTCATTAGTTCACCCTGATCTACATGAACAGGTAGAGAGTAGGTGGCTTCAACAAAGTGCATACCATGACAGCGCAAATGTGTCATGCGAGATTGAAATCAATGATCCTGTATTTGTATTCAATTATGGACAAGGTCCCAAGTGGCTTCCCGGCACTGTTGTGGCCAAGGAGGGGAGCAGGGTGTTTCGGGTCAAACTTTGAAATGGACTCATTCACCGGAAACACTTGGACCAAATCAAACTCAGATTCACTGACTATCCTGAGCAACCCACCTTGGACCCTACCTTTTTTGATTCCCCAACATACACACCAGTGGCAATCGGCACTACGGTTGACCATGAAGTAGAACCCATCATCCACAGCTGCCCTGCAGGGCCCAACACATCAGGCAGCCCAAGCCCCGTCCCCTGCCAGCTGCGCTGAACAAGCGCAACCCAAGCTCCGTCCCCTGCAGGTTTCTCAGCGCCACGCCATGGGACCACAGGGATCCAGGGATAGCCAAATTAGCCCGGTAAATTTTCGGCGTGTTTTTTCCCCCACGAAGTCAGCACACCACATCTAACTATGCCGCTCTAAGTGGCTGGGGAAATTTGGGGCCAATCTGTTTGCAGGTGTTGATTGACAGATAAGTATTGGTCAGGGCACTGCTCTTCAAAATAGTGCAGTGGGATCTTTTACTGCCTCGGTTTAACGTCTCATCCCAAAGATGGCACTTCCAACACTGCAGCACTTTGACTTGAACCCATGACCTTCTGACTCAGGTGTGAGTGCTACCACTGAGACACGGCTGATACCTCTAAAGTAGTAAAGCTCAGAGGGTCACACTAAGCTGCGCATGCATATCTCTTTATTGGCAACTGGTTTCTACACTGGTGTTAGTTGCCTGAGAGTAGCAGGGAAAAATTGGGTACTGCCCCATTTCGGGGTGGTAACACTTGCGAGGTGTGGGAAATTGGGGTTACCACCCCCCGAAAGGAAGTGGAGTGTAAAATAAAGCGCTCCACTTCCTTTCTGGGGCGGTAGCGGGACAGACATGTCGGGAGCGGGGTGCAGCAGTATTAAAGGCAATGGTCCAAGCTGCATACTATGCAGCAACAAAAGAGTCCTACCTGGACCACCGGGGAGCAGAGGCACCGTGCGAACAGCGGCACAGACACCACGTTCAAAGCGCCAACGGGGTGCACCAAAAAAATCGGAGGAATTTTTTTTATAGTACCACTCGAGCGGCTGGCCAGCTGGTCCGCGTCCCATTTCGCTGTCATGGCACGGCGCAGCTTCAGCGGGCGATACCCAATTTAGGGTCGAGGGAGCTGCGCCCAGTGATGACGTCAGCATCACCAGCGCAGTGAAGCAGAGCGTTATTAGTTACCGCCGCCGCTAAACTCCAGCCAAATTTAGCAGGAGTCATAGCGAAAAGTTGTTTGTGCCCCACTAGCACCCCGCTAACGGGAAGCGCAAATGACCCTAATTTTTAGGCCTAAATCTTCTGTCTTTTTTTGGGTGGACAAGGTAGGTAGTGTGAGCAGACTTTGTGGGAAAGGGAGAAAAAAAAAATCAAGAAATGACTTCGAAGAAAAACACTTAGGGCAACAAACAGATATTTGTCATTTTTTCAATTTTTACAAATTTGACTTTGATTATGCTAAATTTGAAAAATGAGTCAACCTCATTTAAACTGATAGATTGATACAGTCAAATATGGACTTTCAAAGGGTGTTTGATAAAGTACCACATGAGAGACTTGTTTGGAAAATTGAAGCCAAGGAGTTAACAGTGCAATGGCAACTGGCATACGAAATTAGTGAAGGGCGAGAAAGCAGGGAGTAGTGTTGAATGGTTGTTTTTGAGACTGGAGGGAAGAGTGCAGTGGTGTCCTCCAGGGATCGGTATTAGGACCACAGCTCTTTTTGATATATATTAACGATCTGTACTTGGGTATACAAGGTATAATTGCAAAGTTTGCAGATGACACAAAACTCAGAAAAGCAGTAAAACGTGAGGAAGATAGTAGCAAACTTCAGGAGGATATAGACAGATTGGTGAGGCAATATAAACGAAATAGTACAATTTTAAAAGCCGTGCATGAACAGAGAAACCTGGGACTTTACATACTGAAATCTTTGAAAGTGCCGGGACAAGTAGATAAAGCTTTTAAAAAAGCATATGGGAGTCTTGGCTTTATAGATAGAGGCATAGAACCATAACATCATAGAAATTTACAGCATGGAAGGAGGCCATTTCGGCCCATCGTATCTGTGCCGGCCAACAAAGCTATCCAGCCTAATTCCATTTTCCAGCTCTTGGTCCATAGCCTTGTAGGTTATGGCACTTCAAGTGCATATCGAAGTACCTTTTAAATGTGGTGAAGGTTTCTGCCTCTACCACCTTTTCAGGCAGTGAGTTCGAGACACCCACCGCCCTCTGGGTGAAAGAAACTCCCTTCAAATTTCCTCTAAACCTCCTACCAATTTCGTTAAATCTATGCCCCCTGTTGTTGGCCCCTCTGCTAAGGGAAATAGGTCCTTCCAATCCACTCTATCTCAGCCCCTCATAATGTTATACACCTCAATTATTAAGGATGTCATAGCAGCGCATTAGGAAAGAGGTGACATGATAGGTCCAAGTCAGCATGGATTTGTGAAAGGGAAATCATGCTTGACAAATCTTCTGGAATTTTTTGAGGATGTTTCCAGTAGAGTGGACAAGGGAGAACCAGTTGATGCGGTATATTTGGACTTTCAGAAGGCTTTCGACAAGGTCCCACACAAGAGATTAATGTGCAAAGTTAAACCACATGGGTTTGGGGGTAGTGTGCTGACATGGATTGAGAACTGGTTGTCAGACAGGAAGCAAAGAGTAGGAGTAAATGGGGACTTTTCAGAATGGCAGGCAGTGACTAGTGGGGTACCGCAAGGTTCTGTGCTGGGGCCTCAGCTGTTTACACTGTTTATTAATCATTTAGACGAGGGGATTAAATGTAGTATCTCCAAATTTGCGGATGACACTAAGTTGGGTGGCAGTGTGAGCTGCGAGGAGGATGCTATGAGGCTGCAGAGTGACTTGGATAGGTTAGGTGAGTGGGCAAATGCATGGCAGATGAAGTATAATGTGGATAAATGTGAGGTTATCCACTTTGGTAGTAAAAACAGAGAGACAGACTATTATCTGAATAGTGACAGATTAGGAAAAGGAGAGGTGCAACGAGACCTGGGTGTCATCAGTCATTGAAGGTTGGCATGCAGGTACAGCAGGCGGTTAAGAAAGCAAATGGCATGTTGGCCTTCATAGCGAGGTGATTTGAGTACAGGGACAGGGAGGTGTTGCTACAGTTGTACAGGGCCTTGGTGAGGCCACACCTGGAGTATTGTGTACAGTTTTGGTCTCCTAACTTGAGGAAGGACATTCTTGCTATTGAGGGAGTGCAGCGAAGGTTCACCAGACTGATTCCCGGGATGGCGGGACTGACCTATCAAGAAAGACTGGATCAACTGGGCTTGTATTCACTGGAGTTCAGAAGAATGAGAGGGGACCTCATAGAAACGTTCAAAATTCTGACGGGTTTAGACAGGTTGGATGCAGGAAGAATGTTCCCAATGTTGGGGAAGTCCAGAACCAGTGGTCACAATGTAAGGATAAGGGGTAAGCCATTTAGGACCGAGATGAGGAGAAACTTCTTCACCCAGAGAGTGGTGAACCTGTGGAATTCTCTACCACAGAAAGTAGTTGAGGCCAATTCACTAAATATATTCAAAAGGGAGTTATATGAAGTCCTTACTACTAGGGGGATCAAGGGGTATGGCGAGAAAGCAGGAATAGGGTACTGAATTTGCATGTTCAGCCATGAACTCATTGAATGCCGGTGCAGGCTAGAAGGGCCGAATGGCCTACTCCTGCACCTATTTTCTATGTTGCTATGTTTCTATGTTTCAATAAGGTCTCCCCTCAGCCTCCCCTGTTTCAAAGAAAACAACCCCAGCTGATCCAATCTTTCCTCATAGCTAAAATTCTCCAGTCCAGTAAATCTCCTCTGTACCCTCTCAAGTGCAATCACATCTTTCCTGTAATATGGTGACCAGAACTGCACAAAGTACTCTAGCTGTGGCCTAACTCGTGGTTTATACAGTTCAAGCATAACCTTCCTGGTCGATATTCTCTTGCATTCCATGCCTTGACTAGTAAAGGCAAGTATTCCGTATGCCTTCTTAACCACTTTATCTACCTGGCCTGCTACCTTCAGGGATCTGTGGACATGCACTCCAAGGTCCCTTTGTTCCTCTACACTTCTCAGTGTCCTACCATTTAATGTGTATTCCCTTGCCTTGTTAGCTCTCCCCAAATGCATTACCTCACACTTCTCCAGATTGAATTCCATTTGTCACTTTTCTGCCCACCTGACCAGTACATTGATATCTTCCTGCAGTCTACAGCTTTCTTATTCATTATCAACCACACAGCCAATTTTTGTATCATCTGCAAACTTCTTAATAATACCCCCTACATTCAAGAGTACAAAAGCCAGGATGTTATGCTTAATGTTTATGAAGTACAGCTTCAGCCTCAGCTGGAGTATTGAGTTCAATTCTGGGCACCACACTTTAGAAAGGATGTCAAGGACTTGGAGAGTTTTCAGAGGAGATTTACTAGAATGGTACCAATGATAAGAGACCTCAGTTAGGTGGAGAGCGAGAGAAGCTGGGATTGTTCTTGTTAGGTTAGAGAAGGTTAAGGGGAGATTTAATATGTGTTCAAATCATGAAGGATTGTGATGGAGTAAATAAAGTGAAACTGTTTTGACTGGCAGAAGGGTCGGTAACCAGTGCACACAGATTTAAGGTAATTGGCAAAAGAGCCAGAGATGAAATTAGGAAAAAGATTTTCCCGCAACGAATTATTATGACCTGGAATACACTGTCTAAAAAGGTGGTGGAAGCAGATTCAATAGTAACTTTCGAACGGGAATTCGATAAATATGTGAAGGGGAGAAAACTGGAAAGCTGTGGGGAAGAAGCAGTGAAGTGGGACTAATTGGATAGCTCTTTCAAAGAGCCAGCACAGACTTGATGGGCTGAATGGCCTCCTTATGTGCTGTAATATTCTATTCTATTTGTTAATGCTGGACATCAGGCAGATTGTTGGAACATTAGGCGGTTTGCTACATTTCCCACCAGGGATGCAGAACTAATTAAAGATCTTAAAAAATCAGCACATCTATAGCATTTTCCAGCTGCATCAGTGCAATCAATATTAACAGCAGAGAAAATAAACTTTCTACTTATCCCTCCATGCTTCACTTTGTCCAAGCTTTCATTATGTACCTCATGAGTCATCTTGCTTCTTGTTTCTGTGGAACTTGTCTCGGGTGCAGATGTTATTCAGCTATTTGTGTTACTTTACATTCTGTATTTTTTTAAGCTTCCACTTTGTAAGATTTCCCTTCTTCTCTGTACTGTTGGTCCCTTAGTTTCTATAGTTCCCTGCATGCATAAAAGTGTAAATACCGCAAGAAGAGCACAAAAACAGAAAATCTGTTATTATATAATCATAGAATCATGGAATCACAGAAATTTACAGCATGGAAGGAGGCAATTTCGGCCCATCGTATCCAGCCTGATCCCACTTTCCAGCTCTAGGTCTGTAACCCTGTCGGTTACGGCACTGTAAATGCACATCCAAGTATTTTTTTAATGTGGTGAGTGTTTCTGCTTTTACCACCCTTTCAGGCAGTGAGTTTCATACCCCCACTACCCTCTGGGCGAAGAAATTTCCCCTCATATCTCCTCTAAACCTCCCCCCAATTACTTTAAATCTATGCCGCTGGTTGTTGACCCCTCAGCCAAGGGAAACAGATCCTTCCTATCCACTCTATCCAGGCCCCTCATAATTTTATATGCCTCAATCAGGTCTCCCCTTAGCCTCCTCTGTTCCATAGAAAACAGACCCAACATCTCCAATCTTTCCTCATAGCCAAAATTCTCCAGTCCAGGCAACATTCTTGTAAATCTCTTCTGCACCTTTTCTAGTACAATCACATCTTTCCTGTAATGTGGTGACCAGAACAGTACTCCAGCTGCAGCCTAACCAGTGTTTTATACAGTTGAAGCATAACCTCCTTGCTCTTGTATTCCATGCCTCGACTAATAAAGCCAAGTATTCCAAATGCCTTCTTAACCACCTTATCTACCTGGCCTGCTACCTTCATGGTTCTGTGGACCTGCACTCCAAGGTCCCTTTGTTCCTCTACACTTTTCAGTGTCATACCATTTAATATGTATTCCCTTGCTTTGTTGGACCTCCCCAAATGCATTACCTTACACTTATCCGGATTGAATTCCATTTGCCAATGTTCCGCCGACCTGACCAGCACATTGATATTATTATGTCTGTAATGTACCTATGAATGACTCCATGATGCAATGTGTTGTACTCAAACTGTAGTGACCTTGGTCCTTTATTCATAACTCCAGATGAGGCAGCCGCATGATGGCTACCCTTTAATACAGTCCCTGCCACCAGGGCAGGAAACCCCGGTCACCACCAGTTGCACCCTCTAGTGGTACCAGCATAGTATATACACAGTATAAACCTTATTGATAGTGCATCAGGTAAACAAGTCTCCATCTTATGCAACTATACAGTAACTACAGAGAATATATCTATATTCTGCATATATAACAGATATCTTCCTGCAATTCGCAGCTTTCTTCTTCATTGTCAACCTAGAATATTAGGTCCTTCATTGAAACACTTGTGAACTCATCCCTTTTTGGCGTGGAAGCAAGTCATCCTTGATACGAAGGATGCATTTGATGAAGGAATGATTTGGATGAAGGAATTGAGTACAATATCTCCAAGTTTGCAGATGACACTAAACTGGCTGGCAGTGTGAGCTGTGAGGGGGACGCTAGGAGGCTGCAGGGTGACTTGGACAGGTTAGGTGAGTGGGCAAATGCATGGCAGATGCAGTATAATGTGGATAAATGTAGTTATCCATTTTGGGGGCAAAAACACGAAGATAGAATATTATCTGAATGGCAGCAGATTAGGAAAAGGGAGATGCAACGAGACCTGGGTGTCATGGTTCATCAGTCATTGAAAACTGGCATACAGGTACAGCAGGTGGTGAAGAAGGCAAATAGTATGTTGGCCTTCATAGCTAGGGGATTTGAGTATAGGAGCAGGGAGGTCTTACTACAGTTGTGCAGGGCCTTGGTGAGGCCTCACCTGGAATATTTTGTTCAATTTTGGTCTCCTAATCTGAGGAAGGATGTTCTTGCTATTGAGGGAGTGCAGTGAAGGTTCACCAGACTGATTCCAGGGATGGCTGGACTGACATATGAGGAAAGACTGGATCAACTGGGCCTTTATACACTGGAGATTAGAAGGATGAGAGTGGATCTCATAGAAATATATAAGATTCTGACGGGACTGGACAGGTCAAATGCGGGTAGAATGTTCCTGATGTTGGGGAAGTCCAGAACCAGGGGACACAGTCTTAGGATAAGGGGTAGGCCATTTAGGACTGAGATGAGGAGAAACTTCTTCACTCAGAGAGTTGTTAACCTGTGGAATTCCCTGCTGCAGAGAGTTGTTGATGCCAGTTCATTGGATATATTCAAAAGGGAGTTAGCTATGGCCCTTACGGCTAAGGGGATCAAGGAGTATGGAGAGAAAGCAGGAAAGGGATACTGAGAGAATGATCAGCCATGATCTTATTGAATGGTGGTGCAGGCTCGAAGGGCCAAATGGCCTACTCCTGCACTGATTTTCTATGTTTCTATGACTTTTAAAAAATATATAAGATCACATTTATCTTGGCCTATAAATTTGGCCATGCAACGCCCATTTTTTGAGTGTAAACTGGCTACTGACCTCCCAGTATACCAGGCATGAATCATGCACACATTCTTGTGCACATTTCTTTACATTTTCATAGTGGTGTCCTGGCCAATATTTATCCCTCAGTCAACATAACAAAAACAGATTATCTGGTCAGTATCACATTGCTGTTTATGGGAGCTTGCTTGTGCTCAATTTGGCTGTCGCATTTCCCTCATTACAACAGTGACTACACTCCAAAAGTACTTCATTGGCTGTAAAGCACTTTGAGATGACTGGTGAGCGTGAAAGTCACTATATAAATGCATGGCTTTCTTTCTTTCTTCTATTGCTGAGTTGCCGTGGCTGAACAAGAGAATGGCTTGCTCCTGTTTCTATGAGACTATTGTACATAATGTGTTGTCCAGGAGAGGCATGAGTTTGGTGCCAGAAGAGGCGTGGGCCCAGGGGCAGCACGGGCCAGCTACACTGCGATTGTGTGCGCACTAGGTCCGTGCAGCAGAACTGGTCTCCAGTTGTCTTGGTTAATCCTTACCACTGGACCAAGACCTAACTCTGTCAAGCCCGTATGGTGGTTGGTGTGCAATGGCCACCACACGTTAAAAAAATCCATGCACAGGCATCTTCTACCCTTCAGGATGTAGTTTGGGACCTGGAATATTACGTCCTTCATTGAATCACCTGTGAACTCATCCCTTTTTGGCATGGAAGCAAGTCATCCTCGAGGGATGCCTTTGATGATGATGTGTACAAGACTTTTTAAAAATATATAAGATCATATTTATCTTGGCCTATAAATTTGGCCATGCAACATCCATTTTTTAAGTGTTAACTGGTTACTGACCTCCCAGTATACCAGGCATGAATCATGCACACATTTTTGGGCAGAAGTGCGCCATATTGGTAAAGGAAAAAAAATTATTGCCCGAAACAGCCATTAGACCCGTGTGCGTATCAAAATAAGGGATTTAACGTTTGTTTGAAGCCCCGACTGCAGGATTTGTTTGCTCTGAGGAAGCTGGTGCCAATTTCAGCTACATTAAAGGAGTGATTTTCCCGATCCACATTTAAAGAACACGAGCTGCAGTGCAGCTCTCACTCAGTCACCCTGAAGTCTCTAGGGTGGTAGTGAAATCCATAACCTTCTGACTCAGAGGTGAGAGTATTACCACTGAGCTATGCCTGACAGAGGAAGAAGACCCTGTTAGCCACTATGATGCAAGTCTGCAAGAAGAGCTGTTTGGTGATAATGGAAAGAGATGGCCATGGCAGACAGTGTATCTGCAACCATCCCATTCACAGGCATTCAGTGCAGGAAAAAGTTTAATGACCTTATCAGATCAGGCAAGGTAAAGGAAGCCGGCCAAATCTTCCAAAAATACACTTTACTGAGCATTTCTGTCAGTAACAATGACATCCCCCTAAAACTGTGTTAAAGTGCTTGAATTGCTTATGATAAGTGTCCACGAGTTCACATGATGTCCTTTATACATCTGGTCATCACCTGGAATTGTTCCTTCCCTCGCATCCTTAAATGCTTTCACCCCACAAAAAGACCTGCATGTTATATAGCATGTTTTTGAGTTATTATGCAAGGTATTGTCCAAGGTTCAACATGAGTGGTAACTCCTGTAAGCAGACCTCATGTCCACTATAATCTGGAGTGCACCTTTCCTTGCCCAATATGTAGGTAATTTCTACCATGACCTCGGGATAGCCACAGGAAAGCATTATATTGTACACTGGTTATTGATATATATCAGATACCACCACATGAATGATTTCTCTCAAAACATTGGACTGGATAAATACTCTACTGATACACTGACTTTGAACCAATAAATAGCTTTATTTACATACGGTAGATAAACGAATAGTACAAAGATTGACACAGTGGGATATTTCCCCTCCATTCCTGAATATGTAAAACAAAGGTGCAACCTGGTTTCTCTCTAAACTTGGAACTTTAAATGGGAGTCCTATACTCTGATTTCACAGTAGTCTGCTTCACAGACTAGAGGCATACGACATTTAAAACCAAAATGGCTTTGAACCCTTGGGTGTGAGCTGCACGCACAATTACTGCTCTTTGTGTTGCCCTGACTGACTGTAGGCTCCCAGCCAGTGTTCCCTGTAAGCTGTGCTTTGTTCTTCGCAGCCTGATTCTTTCAATGCGCAGTCCCTTTAAATGACTGGAAACACCGCGCAGGCACAATGTAAAAGTTTGTGTGCAGCCTGCGTGGGACCTTGCAAATTTCTGCGTGGCTGCACATGCATGCAGTTTAGAAGGAACATTGCTCCCAGTATAAAATTTTGAGCTGAATTCTCTGTGCGCTAAGCTATCAATCACAGAGGGGTCTAACCAGTCAAAGCCTAGTCCTTTCTCCTGTTGCTCTCAGAAACAACTGTCAATCAGGTTGGGGTTGACCATTTCAACTGTGACCAAATGTTTCTTAACATGCTCACCCACCCACCCCCCCACTCCCACCCTTCCGCAGATCCTTCGACAAAGGCAAAACACAATATACTAATTATATTAATTGCAATTCATTATTTAATGGAAGTAAATAGTTATTCATGAATAGTGAATGAAGGCAATATATCATAGGCTACCAATGGCCTAAGATGCTTGTCAATTAATGTGTTAAATTCAATCAAATTGACATCTGAAACTTTCTATTGTTTTCAGTTTATCAATTTGTGTAATACCTTCAGTGATACTGAATTGAACACTTATGTACTGATTCTAGCAGTGCAGAAATACAAGTAAAATAAATGAAGTGTGGGCAAAATCTGTTTTATGTGACTGCCTATTACATGCATACATCATAATACCCATTATGGTCTACATGCTGGGTACTGCATGTAACTGTATGCTTTGGTATAAAATATAATTTTGGCCATTTTTGTTTTCTTTTTTGGCAACACCTATGAGAAAGCTGCAACAGACAGCAAACCTCACAACCTCTAACCTCTCACCTCCTATGAGGAGGAAGCACTTCAAATTCTGTGAGGGAGGCCATTGCAATGCTTTGCACAGTATATCACACGGGCATGCCCATCACGGAATAGATTATGTAATGATCATGCTGTATTGAAATAGCTAAGTTATTCATCACACAAGGAGAACCAGTCACCCTCGATCAGACCGACCAGAGCAATATATACCCGAGCATCAACCGTCATAACTCATATTGAGATGTCCGCTTCCTCAGTCAGTCATACTCTCACCTACGGATCAGAAGAGTGTGGGTTTGTTTGCCGCTCCAGTGCTTCAGCACATAATCTAAGCTGACATTTCAGGGCAGTATTAAGAGATGCCATTCTTACATTAAGACGTTAAGCTGAGACCCCATCTGACTATTTCGATGAGTGTAAAAGAGCTCTTGGAAATAAATGGAGAAGAGTTTTTTTATTGTTGTGGCCAACATTCATCCTTCAGCTAATATCACCTGGAATAAAACAAATGAATTGGTTATTCACCTGATTTTCTTTTTGTGGGACCTTTCTGCACACATTCATAGCCATGTTGGCCTACAGAGCAACAGTAATTGGATTGTTCAGTTACCTAAGAACTCACTTTCAGAGTGGAAGCAAGTCTTCCTCGATTTTGAGGGGCTGCCGATGATGATGAATTGCACTTCAGAATAAAGACTTAATTTTTATATTGCCTTTCGCGACCTCAGGATGCACCAGTTTTGCAGTTTTACTTTTGAAGCGTAGTCACTGTTGTTATGTAGGCAGCCAAAATTGTGCAGAGCAAGTTCTTACAAACAGCAATGAGATAAATGACCAGATCGTTTAAGTGTTGATTGAGGAATAAATGTTGGCCAGGACACCAGCAGAACTCCCCAGCTCCTCTTCAAGTAAGGTAATGGGATCTTTTACATCCACCTGAGAGGGCAGAAAGCTTAACGTCTCATCCAAAAGACAGCACCTTTGACAGTGCAGTTCTGCACAGAAGTGCTAGACTAGATTATGTGCGCTGGAGTGGGGCTTGAAGCCACAAATGTCTGACTCAGATGCAAGGATGAGACACCAAACAATGGAAATGAAGGGCAGCACTCGTGGTTGATGAGGGCCCAACAGATTCAGGGTGGAAGTCTGGTTCGCTGAGGGCCCTTCCTTAATTCACATGGGGAGAGAGACCTTAGTATGCCTCCCTTTGATACTGAAGTTGGTTCTGCAGCAGGAATATATTAAACAGTCACCTAGCTTATTTGCTTGCACACGACAGTGGATATGATGTGAAGGAGTCCACAATACCGCTCAGAGGTTGCCCTCCAGGCATCAGACCTGCTCCGCTCAGATTTTCAAGGCACGGACGTGGACTAACACGCTACCATCACCTACAAGATAAGTTTATATTTAAAAATAAATTAATGGGGAGTGCACCTACCGACTCTACAGCACTTGTTCCGGCTGCAATTGCCACTCGACCCCCAACCCCCCACTCCCGCTGTCTCCTCCCCCACCTGACCTGAGGGTCTTTTCTGAAGTGGACAAGTTGCATGTGGAGGCAAGAACAGGCCCAGATGATTTTGATGCCATAGAGTGATGGTTGTCTGCACAGATTTCGGATTTATCTTCTGGTAACATTGTAATTCAAGTTGCCCATAAAATTAAAAAAAAGACTCAATGAATAGAAAATATCCTAGCCACATCTTTGAAAAATATTACTAGCTAAGTATTAACTTGCATTGGAGATGTTCATGATTAGCATGACACACTTTATACTATTAAAGAAAGTTAATTTATTTGACCTCATATACAGACCATTATGACAGCAGTTTTAGAAATGATTGCCGTAAATGCAAAATCAACCAAGATGTAAGGTTAAAGTAACACTTGTGATTAAAATTAATGTAATATGACTGTATGTAATTTTGTTGTCAAAATACTGTGACAGAACAAGCATGCACTATCCATATTAACCATAAAAATTAAATGCCTTGTGGCAATGGCAAGGGCATAGCTCATGAGTCAGAAGGTTGTGGGTTCAAGTCCCACTTCAGAGTTTTGAGCACAACTGTCCCGGCTGGCAGTCCAGTGCAGTACTGAGGGAGTGCTTCATTGTCAGAGTTGCTGCCTTTCAGATGAGATGTTAAACATATGTCCTCTCAGGTGGACATAAAAGATCCCATGGTACTATTTCAAAGAAGGGTTTCCTGTTTATGTTTAGGGTTCAGGAAGGTTGCTAATTTCACCTGCTTTTTATCTATGGTCTTATGGCGAATGGCTACAAACATTTAATCTCACCTTGGCCCAGCATCACGCAGAGAATATCATCATCACTGAGGCAACCTCTCATTTAGTAGCCAAATGCGTAGATGTTCCCAAGTTGGTGCAGGGTACATTTTGTTGCTGGCACAGAAATACTACACATAGATCTTAGGACCACCAGCCATGCTGTCAACAAAAGATAATTGCATGCTGCATGTTCATGGACTCCCAAAGGATGGGTGGTTACATGAGTGAAACATAGAAACATAGAAATTAGGTGCAGGAGTAGGCCATTCGGCCCTTCGAGCCTGCACCACCATTCAATAAGATCATGGCTGATCATTCACCTCAGTACCCGTTTCCTGCTTTCTCTCCATACCCCTTGATCCCTTTAGCCGTAAGGGCCACATCTAACTCCCTCTTGAATATATCCAATGAACTGGCATCAACAACTCTCTGCGGTAGGGAATTCCACAGGTTAACAACTCTCTGAATGAAGAAGTTTCTCCTCATCTCAGTCCTAAATGACTTACCCCTTATCCTTAGACTGTGTCACCTAGTTCTGGACTTCCCCAACATCAGGAACATTCTTCCTGCATCTAACCTGTCCAATCCCGTCAGAATTTTATATGTTTCTATGAGATCCCCTCTCATCCTTGTAAACTCTAGTGAGTAAAGGCCCAGTCGATCCAATCTCTCCTCATATGTCAGTCCAACTATCCCGGGAATCAGTCTGGTGAACCTTCGCTGCACTCCCTCAATAGCAAGAACGTCCTTCCTCAGATTAGGAGACCAAAACTGAACACAATATTCCAGGTGAGGCCTCACCAAGGCCCTGTACAACAGCAGTAAGACCTCCCTGCTCCTATACTCAAAACCCCTAGCTATGAAGGCCAACATACCATTTGTCTTCTTCACCACCTGCTGTACCTGCATGCCAACTTTCAATGACTAATGTACCATGACACCCAGGTCTCTTATGCACCTCCCCTTTTCCTAATCTGCCGCCATTCAGATAATATTCTGCCTTCGTGTTTTTGCCCCCAATGTGGATAACCTCATTATACTGCATCTGCCATGGATTTGTCCACTCACCTAACCTGTCCAAGTCACCCTGCAGCCTATTAGCATCCTCCTCACAGCTCACACCACCACCCAGATTAGTGTCATCTGCAAACTTGGAGATATTACACTCAATTCCTTCATCTAAATCATTAATGTATATTGTAAATAGCTGGGGTCTCAGCCCTGAGCCCTGCGGCACCCCACTAGTTATGGCCTGCCATTCTGAAAAGGACCCGTTTATCCCGACTCCCTGCTTCCTGTCTGATAACCAGTTCTCTGTCCACGTCAGTAGATTACCCCCAATACCATGTGCTTTAATTTTGCACACCAATCTCTTGTGTGGGATCTTGTCAAAAGCCTTTTGAAAGTCCAAATGCACCACATACACTGGTTCTCCCTTGTCCACTCTAGTAGTTACATTCTCAAAAAAAAGTGGCACTGCTCTTCCAAATTCCAACATATGCTCCTTTTGTATCTGCTTACAGGAGAAGGTCATGCATAATAGGCAACAACCGATGCAGGCCAGAGCAGAACTTCAAAAACCATCACTCCCTATGATGAAAACTCTCCTCATGATCTGGGGACATAAAGGGAGTGGTGAAGGGTGAAGTTGGATGTCCATCCTAAGCTCAGGCTAGCACCATCTGCAATCTTTTTCCCCACTAATTTATTCATTTCCTGACCCACAGGTATACACTGCATTGCAGCAGCAGCATAACATATAAGAACATAAGAAATAGGAGCAGGAATAGGCCATAAGGCCCCTCGAGCCTGCTCCACCATTCAATACGATCATGGCTGATCTGATCATGGACTCAGCTTCACTTCCCTGCCCGCTCCCCTTAACCCCTTATCCCCTTATCATTTAAGAAACTGTCTATTTCTGTCTTAAATTTATTTAATGTCCCAGCTTCCACAGCTCTCTGAGGCATCGAATTCCACAGATTCACAACTCTCTGAGAGAAGACATTTCTCCTCATCTCAATTCTAAATGGGCGGCCCCTTATCCTAAGATAATGCCCTCTAGTTCTTGTCTCCTCCACCAGTGGAAACATCCTCTCTCCATCCACCTTGTCAAGCCCCCTCATAATCTTATAAGATCACCTCTCATTTTTCTGAATTCCAATGAGTAGAGGCCCAACCTACTCAACCTTTCCTCATAAGTCAACCCACTCATCCCCGGGATCAACCTGGTGAACCTTCTCTGAACTGCCTCTACAGCAAGTATATCCTTTTGTAAATACGGAAACCAAAATTGCACGCAGTATTCCAGGTGTGGCCTCACCAATACCCTGTACAGCTGTAGCAAGACTTCCCTGCTTTTATACTCCATCCCCTTTGCAATAAAGGCCAAGATTCCATTGGCCTTCCTGATCACTTGCTTTACCTGCATACTATCCTTTTGTATTTCATGCACAAGTACCCCCAGGTCCCGCTGTACTGCAGCACTTTGCAATCTTTCTCCATTTAAATAATAACTTGCTCTTTGATTTTTTCTGCCAAAGTGCTCACATTTTCCAACATTATACTCCATCTGCCAAACTCTTACCCACTCACTTAGCCTGTCTATGTCCTGCTGCAGCCTCTTTCTGTCCTCCTCACACATTACCCTTCCTCCCATCTTTGTATCATCAGCAAACTTGGCTATGTTACACTCAGTCCCCTCTTCCAAGTCGTTAATATAGATTGTGAATAGTTGGGGTCCCAGCACTGATCCCTGCGGCACCCCAGTCATTACTGATTGCCAACCAGAGAATGAACCATTTATCCTGACTCTCTGTTTTCTGCTTGTCAGCCAATCTTCTATCCATGCTAATATATTACTCCCAACCCTGTGAACTTTTATCTTGTGCAGTAACCTTTTGTGTGGCACCTTGTCAAATGCCTTTTGGAAGTCCAAATACACCACATCTACTGATTCCCCTTTATCCACCCTGTTCGTTACATCCTTAAAGAATTCCAGCAAATTTGTCAAACATGACCTCCCCTTCATAAATCCATGCTGACTTTGCCTGATCAAATTTTGCTTTTCCAAATGTCCTTTTACTGCTTCTTTAATAATTGGCTCCAACATTTTCCCAACCACAGATGTTAGGCTAACTGGTCTATAGTTTCCTGCTTTTTGTCTGCCTCCTTTTTTGAATAGGAGCGTTACATTTGCAGTTTTCTAATCTGCTGAGATCACCCCAGAATCCAGGGAATTTTGGTAAATTACAACCAATGCATCCACAATCCCTGCCGCTACTTCTCTTGGCATATACAATACAGTGACTTAATGTTATGTAATTAGGCCTGGTAATCCAGAAAACGTGAACTAAGGACTCGGAACAGGAGTTCCCTTAGAGCCTGCTCCGCCATTTAATATCATGGCTGATCTTTGACCTCAACTCCATTTCCCGCCTGATCCCCATATCCCTTGATTCCCCTAGAGTCCAAAATCTATCTATCTCAGCCTTGAATATACTCAACGACTGAGCGTCCACAGCCCTCTGGGGTAGAGAATTCCAAAGATTCACAATCCTCTGAGTGAAGAACTTCCTCCTCAACTCAGTCTTAAATGGCCGACCCCTTCTAAAAATCTCACCATGGCAGTTTGAGAATTTCAATTCAATTCAAAAGGAAATCCGGACATAAAAATCTGGTATCAGTAAACGTGACTATGAAGCTGTCGGATTATCCTAAAAACCCAACTGGTCCACTAATGTACTTTAGGGAAGGAAACCTGTCGTCCTTACCCTGTCTGGCATATAGGTAACTCCAGTCACACACTAACATGGCTGGCTTTAACTTCCCTCAGAAGTAACCGAGCAAGCCGCTCAGTTGTCATCATCATCGGCAGTCCCTCGAAATCGAGGAAGACTTGCTTCCACTCTAAACATGAGTTCTTAGATGACTGAACAGTCCAATATGGGAATTCCAGTCTCTGTCACAGGTGGGACAGACAGTTGTTGAAGGAAAGGTTGGGTGGGACTGGTTTGCCGCGTGATCCTTCCGCTGCCTGTGCCTAGTTTCTGCATGCTCTCGGCGATGAGACTCGAGGAGCTCAGCGCCCTCCAGGATTCACTTTCTCCACTTAGGGCAGTCTTTGGCCAGGGCCTCCCAGGTGTAGGTGGGGATGTTGCATTTTATCAAGGAAGAGCAAGCCGCTTAGTTGTATCAAACCGCTATCAGCCATTCATGAAGAAGTGAATTAGAGAGGATAAAAGACAAGGGTAAGTGATGATGGCACTCCAGGAGAACAAACCTGCTATTCCAAGGGCCTGTCACATTTACTGACACCAGCTTTTTGTTTCTAGATTTTTCTTGAACTGAATTCAAGGGGCTTGACCGGGAAGATGCTGGGAGGATGTTTCCCCTGGCTGAGGAGTCTAGAACTTGGGGGTTACAGTCTCAGAATAAGGGGTCGGCCATTTGGGACTGAGATGAGGAGAAATTTCTGCACTCAAGGGCTTGTGAATCTTTGGGATTCTCTACCTCAGAGGGCTGTGGATGCTCAGTCGTTGACAGAGAGCAATAGATTTTTGGATACTAAGGCACTCAAGGGATATTAGGATAGTGCAGGAAGGTGGTGTTGAGATAGAAGATCAGCCATGATCTTATTGAAAGGTGGAGCAGGTTTGAAAGGACGAGTGGTCTACTCTTGCTCCTATACTTATATTCTTACGATTGTTCCTTCAGATTCTCGGCCCATTGATTTGGACCTCAGGAAGCATCAAAAATTTGTGCTAAGCAGCCTGGGTGAGCATGGAGCAGTCTACCTTCTGCAGCTGTGCAGTGCTGCCTAAAATATGCATGCACATCCCAGTCTCATCTCTTCAAATCCTTGTCTTAATTTTCCAGGCCAGCAAATAAGTGGTGTAGAACAGAAAATACTGGAAATACGCAGCAGGTCAATCAGCATCTGTAAAGAGCAAAGAAAAATCATGACGTTTTGAGTGTGCAGTCTTCATCAATGGTGAAGCATTTAGAAACATACTTGTGTACCTAGCAGAATGCCCATGGTCATAATTGTGGTATCTGTATTGCCACATTAGATTGCATTGGGCAAACACCCAGGAATCGCAGGATTTCTAATATATAATAGCCATCTTTCAGACAATCCTTATTCCTGATGAAGCGGAACCTAATCATTCTGAATCCTGACAGCTTAACACAGAATTTAGAATCTAAAAAAAATACCTTTAGCTCTGGGATTCTCCCACTTTTCTACATCTTTTATCCGATAGCAGGTCGTCTGGTTGCTTCGAATTAAGAATTGTTGTTTCCAGCTGTCACAAAATCCAATTATGTACCTTAGAATATTTTATTAAGCTCTCTTATTATGTTTCCTCAAAATATTGACACGCTTACTTTTCCTAAAAGTGGTTTTAGCTTCAGCTTAATGGCAGATTCGATCATCATTCCACTGTTGTAATTTATGTGTTATTCTTCACTGCCAATTTAAATCCTTAGACAAGATGACAGCCTTACACATCTGTGTGTCTCTACAACTTCCACCAATGATAACACACAGACAGGAGCTTCCTGATCATTTGGTCTTCTGCGATGGTTTTCATTTTAACTCTCATCCTCCTGGGATAATGTCTTTAGGGCTAGAAAGTCAGTAATGCCCCAACCAGTTTTAGTGCTTCAGGAGGGAAGGGGAGCGCTAAATCAAGCGCTAACCACTACTCGTAGGGCACTAAAGTCTGAGAGCGGGGCAGTAACGGCAGAGCGCTAAACAATTTAGGGCGCATTGGTAACGGCATCAGAGGCTGCTTCCCTCACTTAAAGAGAGGGGCCAATGATGCTGCACAAGCTAGTTGTCGGCAATTCTGTTTGCAAGGTGGCCTGCGCGACTGCCATTACGGACCCAAATACTCTCACAAAGTGGAGGGCTTGGGCATCTTGCAGCAATGAAACATGGATAACTTTGCGCAGGCACCAGACTGGTGAAAATAATAAAGGTTGCGTTAACTGAAAACCATTCTCTTTAATCACAGTTCCCCAAGCGGCCAGCCGAATTCACATCGCCTCCTCCTGCTGGCGCTGTTGGCGCGAGGCGATACAGCAGGGGGTGAGCATCAATTTTACATCCGGGGCGATAATGGGGCACTGCGTTCTTTATGACATCACGATCTGCGAGGCGCTAAAGGCCCAGGGGCTAACGGGAGGCGCTAAGCTAACGAATTTCTCCCCCTTAGAGTTCACAATGGTTGTGTACAGTTGCTACAATAACATTTTGTTCTTCTTCAACTGAGCACTACAATTCTCTCTCAAATTTCCTCCCCCCATTTTCAGGTAATCCCAGCTTTTGTGAGGCAAATATTGAGCATGGTGCAGAATCTGCCTACTCCATGGCTGCATCTCTGGGTCTGCCCCATATCCAAGGGTCAACAATATTAACATATTGTGGTTAGGTGCACCCACCATTTATGCACCAATAGAGTACCTGCCTCAGATGAGGGGAAGGGATATTATTGTGGCACATTGCTGCATCATGTGTTTTCCGAAGGGAAAGGTGAAAACGCGGTAGTTTTCCGTAATTCAATCAATTGCACCCCCTTCAATGCACAAACCTAAGGGGGTTGTGCTGGCTGTAATTCTCTGGGTAGTTTTGGAATGCCCAAAGACATGCCCCCAAATCTATGCTTTGACATGGAGGGCATGCAGAAGACTCACTCTATTTCCCTATCCAGAGTTTGGGCTGGATTTTACATGGGATATAACCCTGGTCTCTTATGCATCTCCCACTTCCTTCTCTCCACCATTGGCGGCTGTACCTTCAACCGTTTCTTTCCTCCTTTAAGACATGGCTTAAAACCTAGCTCTTTGACCAAGCATAGAAACATAGAAAATAGATGCAGGAGTAGGCCATTCGGCCCTTCAAGCCTGATTCAATAAGATCATTGCTGATCATTCCCTCAGTACCCCTTTCCTGCTTTCTCTCCATACCCCTTTAGCCATAAGGGCCATATCTAACTCCCTCTTGAATATATCCAATGAACTGGCATCAACAAATCTCTGCGGCAGGGAATTCCACAGATTAACAACTCTCTGAGTGAAGAAGTTTTTCCTCATCTCAGTCCTAAATGGCCTACTCCTTATCCTAAGACTGTGTCCCCTGGTTCTGGACTTCCCCAACATCGGGAACATTCTACCCGCATCTAACGTGTTCCGTCCCGTCACAACCTTATATGTTTCTATGAGATCACCTCTCATCCTTCTAAACTCCAATATATAAAGGTCCAGTTGATCCAGTCTTTCCTCATATGTCAGTCCTGCCAACCCGGGAATCAGTCTGGTGAACCTTCGCTGCACTCCCTCAATAGCAAGAACGTCCTTCCTCAGATTAGGAGACCAAAATTAACACAATATTCCAGGTGAGGCCTCATTAAGGCCCTGTACAACTGCAGTAAGACCTCCATACTCCTATACTCAAATCCCCTAGCTATGAAGGCCAACATACCATTTGCCTTCTTCACCGCCTGCTGTACCTGTATGCCAACTTTCAATGATTTGATGAACCATGACACCCAGGTCTCGTTGCACCTCCCCTTTTCCTAACCTGCCGGCATTCAGATAATATTCTATCTTCGCGTTTTTGCCCCCAAAATGGATAACTTCACATTTATCCACATTATACAGCATCTGCCATGCATTTGCCCACTCACCTAACCTGTCCAAGTCACCCTGCAGCCTCCTAGCATCCCCCTCACAGCTCACACCGCCACCCAGTTTAATGTCATCTGCAAACTTGGAGATATTACACTCAATTCCTTCATCCAAATCATTAATGTATATTGTAAAGAGCTGGGGTCCCAGCACTGAGCCCTGCGGCACTCCATTAGTCACTGTCTGCCATTCTGAAAAGGACCCATTTATCCCAACTCTCTGCTTCCTGTCTGCCAACCAGTTCTCTATCCACGTCAACACATTACCCCCAATACCATGTGCTTTGATTTTGCACACCAATCTCTTGTGTGGGACTTTGTCAAAAGCCTTTTGAAAGTCCAAATACACCGCATCCACTGATTCTCTCTTGTCCACTCTACTAGTTACATCCTCAAAAAATTCCAGAAGATTTGTCAAGCATGATTTCACTTTCATAAATCCATGCTGACTTGGACCGATCCTGTCACTGCTTTCCAAATGCGCTGTTATTACATCTTTAATAATTGATTCCAACATTTTCCGCACCACCGATGTCAGGCTAACCGGTCTATATTTCCCCGTTTTCTCTCTCCCTCCTTTTTTAAAAAGTGGTGTTACGTTAGCTACCCTCCAGTCCATAGGAACTGATCAAGAGTCGATAGACTGCTGGAAAATGATCACCAATGCATCTACTATTTCTAGGGCCACTTCCTTAAGTACTCTGGGATGCAGATTATCAGGCCTCGGGGATTTATCGGCCTTCAATCCCATCAATTTCCCTAACACAATTTCCTGACTAATAAGGACTTCCTTCAGTTCCTCCTTTTCGCTACACCCTCGATCCCCTAGTACTTCCAGAAGGTTATTTGTGTCTTCCTTCGTGAAGACAGAACCAAAGTATTTGTTCAATTGTTCTGCCATTTCTTTGTTCCCCATTATAAATTCACCTGAATCCGACTGCAAGGGACCTACATTTGTCTTCACTAATCTTTTTCTTTTCACATATCTATAGAAGCTTTCGCAGTCAGTTTTTTTACGTTCCCGGCAAGCTTCTTCTCGTACTCTATTTTCCCCCTCTTAATTAAACCCTTTGTCCTCCTCTGCTGAATTCTAAATTTCTCCCAGTCCTCAGGTTTGTTGCTTTTTCTGGCCAATTTATATGCCTCTTCCTTGGATTTAACACTATCCTTAATTTCCCTTGTTAGCCACGGTTGAGCCACCTTCCCCGTATGTACAATTGTTGAAGTTCATCCATGTGATCTTTAAATGTTTGCCATTGCCTATCCACCATCAACCCTTTTAGTATAATTTGCCAGTCTATTCTAGCCAATTCACGCCTCAAACCATCGAAGCTACCTTACCTTAAGTTCAGGACCCTAGTTTCTGAATTAACTGTGTCACTCTTCATCTTAATTAAGAATTCTACCATATTATGGTCACTCTTCCCCAAGGGGCCTCGCACAACAAGATTGCTATTTAGCCCTTTCTCATTACACATCACCCAGTCCTGGATGGCCAGCTCCCTAGTTGGTTCCTCGACATATTGGTTATCTATCCTAATATTCACTGCTGTGGCTCGGTTTCAGTTCTAATCTGATTACCCTTGAAACATCTTTCTACTTAAAGATGCTTTATAAATGCAAGTTGTTGTTGTGAAAAAAACGTGCCCGAGGTGCAAAGCAGTGATAACCAGTTCCATAGTTTAGCAATATAATTCAGCATAGTATTTTCTTTTACCTCGACTACACTTCCTTCCATCCCACTTCTTGTAAGGACTCTATTCCATTCTCTCAGTTTCTCCATCTCCATCACATCTGTTCTAACAACGCCACCTTCCACACTTGTGCTTCTGATATCTCTTCCTTTTACCTCAACCGAGGATTCCCCTCTACCGTGGTTGACATGGCCCTCGACCATGTCCTTCTATTTGCCGCATTTCTGCTCTCACCCCTTCCCCTTCCTCCCAGAACCACGATAGGGTTCCTCTTGTACTCACCTTTCACCCCACCAGCCTCCACATTCAATGGATCATCCTCCGCCATTTCCGTCACACTCAGCATAATCGCACCACCAAACACATCTTCCCCTCCCCTCCCCTTTCAGCATTCTGAAGGGACCGTTCCCTCCGCGACACTCTGATCCACTCCTCAATCACCCCCAACACCCCTTCCCATTCCTGCGGCTCTTTCCCATGCAAGCGCGGGTTACAAGCATGCACTGATCACTTTTAACATCATCTTTAGTGGGTACAACAATATCCATTGTGTGCCCAGCACCCCAGTTTTCCTTCCAATTTGCGGGAGCTTAACACTTATCTATATTAGATCATTTAAAGACCGTATGTTGTACCTGTGAATTTTACTGTTGCTGCTAATGAGTGAAGTTGACAGACCTCTGGACAAGCACAGCAAATCAGATTATGGAAATATCAAAATGTGCAATGAATTTCTCAGCATGATGCTGCCACAGTTGTGGTCCTACCGAGGTCTGATTCGAAAGTCATTACTTATGTTGATAGTACTTGGCTGAGTAAGCAAATGTAACCCAATTATAAAGGCATGACATGGCCCCTGTCATTGATCGAAGCATCAAGGAAGCAGTGTAGGGAAAGGAATATAAATAAGTAAGTGCCCTTGACTCTCTGCATCTTAGTGTAATCGCTGTGTTGGTTTTAGAGGAAGGGTACTTTATAAAATGCTTTATTCCAATTGATAGCCCACGGCAATGTCCTCTGACATCGTTATCCTGTGTCATTATTAATGGACGAGGCGATTTTCAAATCAAGCTCTGATGAAGTCGCACAGGAATGTTAAAGAAGAAAATCTTGCATTTATACGGAGCCTTTCATGACATCATGGCGTGCCAGAGCGCTTTAGAGCCAATGAAGTACTTTTGACGTATAGTCACTTTGTAATGTAGGACATATGACAGCTAATTTGCAGACAGCAAGCTCCCACAATCAGCAATGAGATTATGACCAGATAATCTGTTTTAATACTGTTGGTTGACGAATAAATAATGGTCAGGACATCGGGGAGAAAAGGATTATGGGGAGCGGGCAGGGAAGTGGAGCTAAGCCCAAGATTAGATCAGCCATGATCTTATTAAATGGCGGAGCAGGCTCGAGGGGCCAAATGGCTTACTCCTGCTCCTATTTCTTATGTTCTTATGTAGAACTTCCCTGCTCTTCTTCGAAATAGTGCCGTGGGAACCTCTGCGCCCACTTAGACGGCAGACGGGGCCTCGTTTTAACATCTCATCTGAAAGACGGATAACAAAGAAAGGTTCAGGACCTATCTGACTGATCCCAGAAACTAATGCCTTTCAATTGGCCACTCCTTTAAATTGTTCCACACTGTCTGCCTCCACTGCCACTCTGAAGTGTAGTGTCCTGACCAGTACTTATCCCTCAACCAACATCACTAAAACGAATTATCTGGTCATAATCTCATTGCTGTTTGTGGGAGCTTGCTGTGCACCAATGATGTGCTGTGTTTCCTACATTCCAACTGTGTATTTTCAGCATTTTAGCTTTGAAATGATGTTCTGCAAATATTTTACGATTTATCTGATGTTTGAGCAGATCTGGTGTGCTGCCATCCTTGCATTCACCAGCAATGACTGACACTGGGCAGATTTTCTGGAGTTAGCCTAATTTTTTATGTGCCCTCAGTTGCTGGCTCGGGATCGGGGCCTCCCACTGGGAGCTCGCCAAAGGTGAGCGGGAGGGTAGAGGAGGGGGGGGAGAGGGGTGGCAGAATATCCAACGTAATAATATGTTAAGGGCTGCAGACGTAACATTAAGTGGCTGCATGTGAAGGCAGGGCGGGGTAGGGGGGAATGTCTTGGCTACTTTCCCAAATGACAAAACAAGTAGCTGGGAATAAATAGCGAATGAAAAAAGAAATGTGGCAACCACAATTCGATTTCATAGGCAAATGATGGAGCAGTGCATCACCCGAACCCCCTGTTTGATGAAAGATGATGCGGAGGTAAGTGTGAGGAGGGTTGGCTTGTTTGGCTTTTCTTTCATTGTGTCCCTTTGCGACTTTTTATAGCTCTTGGTTGCATCAGGATAAAGAAAAGGTACATCGGACTGCAGTTCGACAGCAAGAGAAAGAGGAAGAGGTTGATATATATAAATGATTTGGATGAGGGAACCAAATGTAATATTTTCAAGTTTGCTGATGACACAAAACTAAGTGGGATTGTGAGTTGTGAGGATGATGCAAAGACGCTGCAAGGTGATTTAGATAGGTTGAGTGAGTGGGTAAACATATGGCAGATGCAGTATAACGTGGATAAATGTGAAGTTATCCACTTTGGTAGGAAAAACAGAAAGACAAGTAATTATTTAAATGGTGATAGCTTGGGAAGTGTCGATGCGCAGAGAGACCTGAGTGTCCTTGTACGCCAGTCATTGAAAGCAAACATGCAGGTGCAGCAAGCAGTTAGGAAGGCAAATGGTATGTTGTCCTTCATTGCAAGAGGATTTGGGTACAGGAGCAAGGATGTCTTACTGCAGTTATATACAGGGCCTTGGTGAGAGCACACCTGGAGTATTGTGTGCAGTTTTAGTCTCCTTACCTAAGAAAGGATATACTTGCCACAGAGGGGATGGCAGGACTGTCGTATGAGAAGAGATTGGGTCGAGTAGGCCTGTATTCACTAGAGTTATAAGAATGAGAGGGGATCTCATTGAAACGTTTAAAATTCTGACTGGGTTGGATAGACTGGATGCGGGGAGGATGTTTCCCCTGGCTGGGAAGTCAAGAACAAGGGGTCAGAGTCTCAGGATACAGGGTAGGAAATTTAGGATCAAGATAACGAGACATTTTTTCACTCAGAGGGTCGTGAACCTGTGGAATTCTCTACCACAGAAGGCTGTGGAGACCAAGTCACTGAATATATTTAAGAAGGAGATAGATAGATTTCTAGACACAAAAGGCATCAAGGGCTATGGAGAAAACACAGGAATATGGTGTTCAGTTAGAGGATCAGCCATAATCATATTGAATGGCGGTGCAGACTTGAAGGGCAGAATGGCCTACTACTGCTCCTATGTTCTATGTTTCTATGATTTGGAGGGAATAACATTGCCCGTCTACGTCAATGCAGCAGCTCATCTGCTGCTGAAACCCTCATCCATGTCTTTGTTACCTGCAGATTTCACTACTCCAACGCACTCCTGGCTGGCTTCCCACATTCTAACCTACGTAAACTGGAGGTGATCCAAAACTCGGCTGCCCGTGTCCTAACTCGCACCAAGTCCCGCTCACCCATCACCCCTGTGCTCACCTACACTGGTTCCCGGTTAAGCAACGCCTCAATTTCAAAATTCACATCCTTGTTTACAAATCCCTCCATGGCCTCGTCCCTCCCTGTCTCTGTAATCTCTTTCAGACTTACAACCCCACGAGATGTCTGCATTCCTCAAATTCTGCCCTCTTGAACATCCCTGATTATAACCATCAGTGGCCATGCCTTCAGCTGCTTGGGCCCTGAGCTCTGGAATTCCCACCCTAAACCTCTCCGCCTCTCTACCTCTCATTCCTCCTTTAAGGCGCTCCTTAAACCTACATCTTTGACAAGGTCACCTGCTGTAATTTATGTGGCTCGGTGGAAAATGTTTTTGTTTTGTCTTATAACACTGCGGTGAAGCGCCTTAGGACATTTTACTATGTTAAAGGCGCTATATAAATAAAATATGCTGTTGTTGTTGTTGAATTCAAGTGCAGGTGGTGAGATTGGTATGGCGCTCGGTAATTGAGAACTATTTTCAGTAATTTACACAATTGGCTCTTGAACAACAGTGAAATCCCACACACATTGGAGGAGAAATTCAACCTGCGCCGGTTTCCGGTGTGAAATGAGAGGGGTCGGAGATATTGGCCGTGTGAAATTGGGCTTTGCAGCTGCGTGAAACCAGCATATCTGTACACGTCAATTGGGCCTTCCATTACAGCTTGCCAATCGGGTCTCAGGAATAAAAACAGAAAATGCTGGAAATACTCAGCAGGTCTGGCAGCATCTGTGAAGAGAGAAACAGAGATAATGGGGCCGAATTTGGTCAATGCCTCTGAAATTCCTCTGCAAGATCCGCCCAGTGCCATTTTCGAGGGGAGTGCCGCCGGGAACCGCCCGCTGATGGCCAAGCGGCGCAACTGACCTCCTGCCCAAGTGCCGCCCAGATGGCCGCCGAGGTACCAGTACTTTGGGCACAATATTCATCGCCGAGGTCCCTCGAAGGTTGGCGGTGGCAAATGAACGATGTACGCCGCCAATCTGGGCGGCAGCCGGCGGGAGGTCTCATTCTCGGTGGCTGAGGCATTTGCTGCCCAAGTGCCACTGAGGATGGAGTCGGGCCCATGGAGGGTCGAACAGCTGAAAAAAAAAGTCAGCAGGAAAGAATTAAAAAGCTATCGGAAGACCTTCAGGAGACCCCCATCCTGGTAAGTCGCTGTGGAAAAAAAATACATAAAATGTTCTCTAATCTTTTTTCAGGATCTTCATACCAGCCTCCAGCCAGCGGTCCATCCACGTTTTAGGTGCCGACTCCAGCCCGCATGAATATGGGAGCTCGGTGGGCAGGAGGTCAGTTGCGCCGCTTGGCCATCAGCGGGCGGTTCCCGGCGGCACTCCCCTCGAAAGTGGCACTGGGCGGATCTTGCAGAGGAATTTCAGAGGCAATGGACAGCAGTGGCCGGTGAGTTGATCAATTTCGGCCCCAGTGTTTCAGGTCGATGATCCTTCGTCAGGAGCTCAGAAATGTAATTCTTATCTGTCTCCCTTCTTGTGTTTGATCATGTGTTCACTAAAGCTCACGTTCACAGCCACATCTCTTTTCGCAGCGACTGTCTTTTCTGCATTACATGCAGATTCCAGCTTAAATTTCACCCTTCCTGCTCTCGTCGCATCACACTCTCTCCACCATGTGCTGCCACATGCACGCTCTCCACCTCTCTCTCCAGCAGCACCGACTCATTCTGTCTCAGAGTTGTCCTGGTCCTCAGTTCCATTTCAGTTTTTGCCTCATCCCCCGCTTTAACAATAAACTTTTTTTCTTACTTTCAGGTGGAAAGCTTCAACAACTCTTAGGTCCCAACAACTCTTCTGATTCTTCTACCTCTAAAATTTCTTCTGTCCCCATCCCTCGCTCCAGTCTCACCCGTTGTCGTATTTTCACTGTCCCCTCTGACCTTCCCCCCTCTGACCCTGAGCGATCCGTCCTCATCTTCACCCGCTTAGGTCCACCACTTCAATGAATTTCAAGTGTGACATGATGCTGAGCCCTCCTTCCACCACCATCACGCCCACCTTTTAGGCCAGAAGTCCTCCCCCATTTCAACCGGATCCCTCCCTCAGGCCCCTTTTCCTCTCTTGATCTTTCTCCAGTTCCATCACTCACACAAATCTATCTCCCTCTGAACTTGCAGCATTCTGTTCTTTCAAGTCCAGCCTTGACATCATTATCAAAACTGCTGACAAGAGACGCATTGTTGTTGTGTAGCGAAACGACCTTTGCCTCAAGCTGCTGGATTGTCATAAAAACCCAACTTGTTCAGTCATGTCCTTCAGGAATGCAAACCTTCCAACCTTATCCAGTCTGCCGATATGTGACCCAAGTCACACTCCAACGTGGTTGACTTTTAACTGCCCTCAGAAGTGGCCTAACAAGCCACTCAGTTATATCAAACCGCGCTAAAAGAATATCACATGGAGTGTAACGGATCAAGAAGAAGCCCCACCACTTTCAAACAAATGCTAGACCTGCCAGCGATGAGCACATCCTAAAATGAATAAAATAAAGTTAGTTTTGTTCTTTAGGAGGGGAAATTGCATAGCACCCCATTTGAGGGTGGCAAGAGCCGCGAGGCGGGGGTTTCCTGCGCCAGGCGCGGAAGTCCCGCCCCACTCGCGATATTGGGGTTACCGCCCCCGAGAGGAAGTGGATCACAAAATAAGGAGCTCCACTTCCTCTGTGGGGCGGAAGCACAGGGAGAGGGACGTAGCGCTGCACCCCTTCATTAACGGGGAGAGCCAAGCCGCAGACTCTGCGGGTCTCTACCTGGGCCACTGGGGAGCGGGGTGCCATTCCATCAGCCGACACTCAAGCGGAGTACCAGACTACCAGATCGCAGCACGGACCCTGTGAGGAAGGATGCAATGGGCCGCGACACGTAAGTTGGACGATTTTTTTTGTTTCGCGCACGCACGCCCGGGTGAAAAGTTGTTTGTGGCTCAGGGTGCTAATGGGAGGTAAAAACAGACCTTAGTGTCATCAGCTGTCAAGGTCCCAAGCTCTGGAATTCACTCCCTAAACTGCTCCACCTCTCTACCTCTCTCTCCTCCTTTAAGACGTTCCTTTAAACCATCCTCTTTGACCAAGCTTTTGGTCATCTGTCCTAATCCTTATGTGGCTTGGTGTCATATTTTGTCTTACAATACTTCTGTGAAGTGCCTTGGGATGTTTTACTATGTTAAAGGCGCTATATAAATACATATTGTTGTTGTTGTTGCTTTCCTTCTTTTTCTCTTTCATTCTTTCTGTAACAGTGTCACAATTGTGTCCTGATTATTTAAAACAGGAGCTACAATACCTTTGGCACCTCTGAACCTTTTTCACATTTGACCTCTTGTTGTCTCAAATGCATCATTTCTCTCGAATGTACCAGGTGAACCTTTATGGTGATACTGCACTATGCAAAATTTAAGGGAACAGGGCAGCATGAGTAAGCATTATATCCAATGTCTCTTGTTACATATTGGAATGTTTGAGTAACGGAGACATAAATATATGAAAATCTATCTTGTGATTTACAATGGTGGTCCATCTCATTATCAATCCAGTCTTTCAAACACTGACACTGGATTCTTTAATAAATATATATCTATTATATTCTTAATTTCTGTTCAAAAGGAGGTGCCCAACTGTGCAGGCTGCTCTTTCTAAACCCTTAAAAAGAATTTTTCTACACAAAACACGTTTGACATTTGTATTAGAATTTAAATGAGCTGTCTTCAGAAAATGCTATGGATTGGAAAATTCAGAAGGGTCTGCTCGTAGACAATCTTTCTCGTGAAGCACGTAGACAGAGCACTCATCACAGAGCTGCCAATCAAAGACTAGTTAGAGGGCTAGGTGAATAACAAATGCTGTGTTGTGCTTTGTTCAAATTGCCTCGTCTACTCAAACTGTGACAAGCCAATTATGGAAAATTACAAACTCATAACTAATGGACTAATCCACAAAAAATTCATCCGTAGTTTTTTGAGGCATCAATTTATCTGACTGCCGAACTATGACATTATATTTTTATGCCCTTTAACTCTACAATGCTTCCACTCTCATATTGTGGTTTAATTTCCTGAACCTGTCCCATATTCACTGGTCAATTGACACCAGCGGTAAATCATTATTTCTAACCCAGCTGCTTTTCTCACAGTGGTGAACGTTCAATGTTGTCTTATTATTTCTCTCTGTTTACTCAGTTGTCGATCTGACGAGCACAGATAAGTAATGCGAGCGTCTCAACAACTAGATGCAGTCTAATCTAAAATGATGTTTCGCAGTTACTTCACTCATGAGGTTTAGCTGACATAAACAATTCAATGCAATTATTGATCAAAAAGGTGCAAAGTGCAAAAACAACTTCTATTCATATCGCACCTTTCATGTAGAAAAATGGCCCAAAGTGAAGAAATAAGAAGGAGCAAGTGCCAAACAATAGTGGAGTAGTTAGAAGTGTGACTTGATGGAAAAAATAGATTTTAAGAAGAATTTTAAAATAGCAGAAAAGAGATGGAGGGTTTAAGTGAGGGAGGTTTAGAGAATGGTAGAGAAAGTCCCAAGGCACTTCACAGAGGCCCAATCAGGAAAACAACATGGACGCCGAGCCACAGAAGGAGATACTTGGAGGCTTGGCTGTCTCATAATGACCGTCTCTCATGATGACTGTCAAAGCCTTATAAATCTTGCCTGACATCCACACACAAGCACACTTTCCAGTTGCGATAATTGGTTAGCTATTGAAAGCAAGAACTTGGCTCATCCCCATCTCTTCCCAGCTCAGGGGAGCTGAGGCCAGTTGTGCAGTACAAATCAGGCGCCATTGCAGGCTGTATGACTACGTTTACCAACTGAGCTCACAACGGTTAATAATCCACTTTCATTTGTTTCTGTTGCAACAAAAATAAATACTCAGTATTTTCTGCAGCACACTGGAGGGATTTGACTGCTCTCAATGCTATTTTACATTTAGAAATCATTAGCAAAGGCAATTAAGTTGATATTTTGTGATTTATAATTAGACTTCCACTTTTGAAGGAACAATTCTGAAGAAAAATCACCCGAATGCTTCGACATTGCTTAGAAGCTATTATGTCAATACTTCTTGCTGTTTATAAAGGAATTATATTGTTGTAAATGTATATACAGGCAATTCTCGATTATCCGGGTCCCTTGGGGATTAGGCTATTCCGGGTAAACGATTTTGCTGCTAGGGCGAGTGCACGTCTCAGAGCTGAAATTTGACGGTGATATAACCAACCACGAAGACTTAGTTCGTGTTATCATAGTGTGAACGTAATAAAATACATGACAATGGATTCATATCGTCTTGAAATTATAAATTATTTTATTATGCTAAAAAAGTTAAGTGTTAAAACTGGACTTGATTTTTTTAAAAGCGATCTTATATCTGCTTGTTTAAATGAATTCATTTTCTTCTTCATTAAAACAATTTCTAACTTCTGCTGAATGCCCAATATCTTTCGTTTCCTTTTAGTGCCTCCACAAGACAGTTTAAATTGTGCACCCGACTGCTTGAACTGCTTTCAATGCGTGTGGCAGTTGCAAAGTGAGAAAGTCCACACCTGCTTCAATTTATGTGTGCTTGAAGTGATGGAGATTTTCATGTGTGTGACAGTTATTTAATGCCTGTGTCAGTTGCGAAGTGAGAAAGGAACACACACCTGAGTCAATTTATGTGTGATTGACACTTGAGGTGATCAAGATATTCACGTGTGCGACAGTTTTTAAAAACGCCGTGACAGCGGGTTCTCCGTTAGATCCATGTACGGATAATCGAGAGTTGCTTGTACTACAACATAGTATGACAATAAATGCCATTGATAGCACAAAAAAAATCTTCTTCTTTAGAAACAAGTTTTTCTTTCTTTTTCGGTTTCCTACCAGTCCTTTTTTAACTGATTACGAAGCTTCCATTGATCCAAATTTGTAGGTGTATGAGTACAGCATCAATTGTCTTGCTTTCCAATATTTCTTTCCATTCTTTTGGGGTATTCCTTGCCTACCCTTGGTGCCTCCTGCTGACTGAGATCATTAACTCACTAAGTTAAATATCCTGGCCATAAACCTATTGCTCTAATGGTACATATTGATGCATTGGCAAACAAGTTTTTAAAAAATCATTCCTATAATGTAGGCGTCAGTGACAGGCCAGCATTTATTGCCCATCCCTAATTGCCCTTGAGAAGGTGGTGGTGAGCCGCCTTCTTGAACCGCTCAGTCCGTGTCCTGCAGTGCTGGTAGGGAGGGAGTTCCAGGATTTTGATCCAGCGACGAGGAAGGAACGCGATATACTTCCAGGTCAGGATGGTGTGTGACTTGGAAGGGAATTTGCAGGTGATGGTGTTTCAAGTGCAAATGTTTAATTCATATCTCTTTCATTTTTTGATGCTATAAGCACATATTAAACTTACCCAGAAGGCCAAACGTGTGGTCTGTAAAGTGTTTGTATCTTACAGATCCATGCCCGTGCAAAGATAAAGACAGGATTAAAGAGTCATTGTTACCGCACTGGGAAGTTTCCAGAACCGGCATAGTTCCAGGAACAACCAACAATAGTCTGTTCTCAATCATTGTGCTGGCTGCCAAGGAAAACTTGCTGCATCAGCTGTTACAATGTGTTTTTTTTCCTAAAATGTTATTTTGTTTCTTAGAGGCTTGAAGGCAGCCATCAATAAACCTGCAATGATGTTAGCATGTCAGGCTCCATTATGGAATGCAGCTCTCTTTACAATTGGGAAGTAATAAAATGTTCCATCCCAAGGCAATTCTGATTTTATGAATATTTTTATTTGTTTCTTATATGCATCCCTGATTTTCATCGCTCCATTATTGGCTGCTGTGCCATCAGCTGCATAGGCCCTATCTGGAATTTGCTCCCTAAACCTCTCTGCCTCTCCACCTCTCTCAACTACTTTGATGCTCTTTTGAACTTACCTCTGACCAAGCTTTTGGTCACTTGTAGTAATATCTCCCGACGTGGCTCGGTGTCAAATTCTGAAGCTTCTTTGGACGTTTTAAAACGGTAACGGCGTTACATTAATGCTAGTTTTTTGTTTTCACTCTATCTATTCTCCATACATTTGCTCTGCTTTCCCTTTTGTTTGCTGAAGATGTTACTGAGTATGCTCTGAATAAACATTCTGGTAATGTAGCATCAACACTGTTCCAGAAGTGACGAGGAGAAGGTGCCACTACATTTAAATCAAAGAATGGCAACAGACCAGGGCTCATGGGTTTGGGGGTAATTTACAAAAAAATTTATTCATATTCAAGGTGTCTGGACAGAGTAGATCGAGAGAAACAGTTCTCATTAGTAAAAGATTCGAGAACTAGAGGACACAAATTTAAGGTGATTGGCAAAAGAACCAAAGGCAACTTGGTTGGCTGGTGCGGACACGATGGGCTGAAATGGCCTCCTTCTGTGCTGTAAATTTCTGTGATTCTATGATTTTATGACTTGAGAAAAAACCTTTTTATGCAGCGCGTGGTTAGGATCTAAATTGCGCTGCCTGAAAGGGTGGTGGAGGCAAACTCAATGGTGGCTTTCAAAAGAGAGTTGGATAAGGACCTGAAGGAAAATAATTTACAGTGCTATGGGGAAAGGGCGGGTGAGTGGGACGAGCTGGGGTGCTCTTGCAGAGAGCTAGCACGGGCTCAACGGGCCAAATGGTCTCCTTCCGTACTGTAACCATCTATGATTCGTTCATCGGATATGGGTGTTGCTGGCAAGGCCAGCATTTATTGCCCATCCCTAACTGCCCTTGAGAAGGTGGTGGTGAGCTGCCT
The DNA here is from genome assembly GCF_044704955.1 of Pristiophorus japonicus. NCBI lineage: Eukaryota > Metazoa > Chordata > Chondrichthyes > Pristiophoridae > Pristiophorus > Pristiophorus japonicus. The sequence continues at coordinate 31,072,566 of NC_091978.1, forward strand.
TTTTGAACTGCTGCAGTCTGTGTGGTGAACAGTGCTGACTTTACCGGAGCAGCTTTGGTACAACTGAATGGCTTGCTAGGCCATTTCAGACGGAAGTTAAGAGTCAACCACATTGCTGTGGGTCTGGAGTCAGATATCGGCCAGACCGGATAAGGATGGCAGATTTCATTCCCTAAAGGGCATTAGTGAACCAGTTGGATTTTTCCGACAATCCGGTAGTTTCATGGTCACCATTACTGATACTAGCTTTAATTCCAAATTTATTTAATTAACTGAATTTAAATTCCCCCAGCTGCCATGGTGGGATTTGAACTCACGTTTCTGGATTATTAGTCCAGGCCAATGGATTACTATCATAACCACTATGCTACTGTAATAATATATTGACATGGATTGAGAATTGGTTAACAGATAGAAAACAGAGAGCAGGAAGAAACAGATCATTTTTGGATTGGCAGGGTGTAACTAATGGGATCAGTGCTTGGGCCTCAGTAATTTACAATCTTTATCAGTGACTTAGATGAGGGGACCAAGTGTAATGTATCCAAGTTTGCTGATGATACAAAGCTAGGTGGGAAAGAAGGATGTGAAGGCCTTGGAGAGGGTGCAGAAAAGATTTACGAGAATGATTCCAGGGATGAAGGATTTCAGTTACATGGAAAAGCTGGGGTTCTCCTTAGAGCACAGAAGGTTGAGAGGAGATTTGATAGAGGTGTTCAAAATCATGAGCAGTCTGGACAGAGTAGATAGAGAGAAACTGTTCCCATTGGCAGAAGGGTCAATGGTGATTGGCAAAAGAACTGAAGGCGACATAAGAAAAAACATTTTTACGCAGCGAGTGGTTAGGATCGGGAATGAGAGAGTGGTGGAGGCACATGGCTTCCAAGAGGGAGTTGGATAAGTACCTAAAGGAGAAAACTTTTCAGGGCTAAGGGGAAAGGGCGGGGGTGTGGGAGCTGCTGAAGTGCTCTTGTAGAGAGCCGGCACGGGCTCGATGGGCCCAAGGGCCTTCTTCTGTGCTGTAACCATTCTATGATTTGATGATTCTATAAGTTGTGAGGAGGATGCAAAGAGACTGCAAATGGATATAGTCAGGTTAAGTCAGTGAGCAGATGGAATATAATGTGGAGAAATGTGAAGTTATCCACTTTGGTAGGAAAAATAAAAAAGCAGAATACTTATTCATGGTGAGAGATTGGGAAACATTGTTATTCAGAGGGACCTGGGTGTCCTTTTACACGAATCACAGAAAGTCAACATGCAAGTTGAGCAAGCAATTAGGAAAGCAAATGGTATGTTGACCTTTATTACAAAAGGATTGGGGTATAAGAGTAAAGGCCGCCACGCTGTGGAGTGGAGTGGCCGCCGACTTTTGGCGGAATGGCTGCTGATCGCCCAATTGCCCACCTGAGTTTTCCCGGCGGTGCCCCGATCCCCCACTTTCCGCTCTGCTGCTGCCAATCCGTCTTAAGCGCCGTACGCACCGCTGATCTAACCCCCCAATGGTGACATATCCCTCGGAAAATCTTCGACCCGCCCGGCGGTGCCAAAACAAGCTTTCACCCGGTGGTCCAGTGAGGCTGTGGCGGTGGTGCGGCTTCCCTTAAAGGGATGCCCGGCCAAAATCCTCCCTGGTGGCCCAGTGGGCTGAAGTTTGAAAACCGTGAAGGCTCTCTCCTTTAAGTGAAAGGGAGAGCCATGGTGACGTGGCGCTGTGAAGACATCATCGCCGCGGTGACTCCTCACTGCCCCCAGACTCCGCCCCTCAGTTGCTGTCACCGACTTCCGGATCAAAACCAAAAAAAAAAACAAAGAGCCGAATATCGCTCAAGAGGCGACCTGAATCACAGCTGTGGTAAAAATCATTGAAACAGGGTGGGAGCACCCAGGTTTGAGCAGGGGGCAATTTCTAACCCAAAAAGGGCCTTGGTGAGACCACACCTGGAGTATTGTGTAGTGACTTGGGGGCTGAAATCCCCCTTTCCTTAAGGCCTGTTACTGCCGGAAATCGGCCGTCACGCTGTGGAGTGGAATGGCCGCCGATTTTTCGTGGAATGGCCGACTTTTTGAAAATTGCCCTCCTGCGGTATCTTGACAGTGACCTGCTCCCCCATTTCCGCCCAGTTGCTGCCGATCCATCCTAAGTGCGTCATCAGAGCGCAGACCGCCGATGTTACCCCCCGAACTCGAAATTCCGCGGAGAAAATGTTGTTGCCGCTACTCGGTTCCACCAGCAGCTTTTCCTGCCAATGCACGGTTTGTAAAATGTCGGTGCGGCCGCAATTAAAGGGGAGGGCACACTGCCGCGGCCGCCATCTTATTTTTTTTTTGCTGGCAACTGCCAGGTCGGGCCGACAATTATGGCCCCGGGTTCGGCCTCAGCCAAAACCCACACTGGTGGTCCAGTGGACCTAACTAAAATAATCGCAGAGCTCGCAGCGGTTCTCCCCTTTAAGTGACGGGGAGAGACATGGTGACATGCCAGCGCGATGACATCATCAGCGCTATGCTGATGAGTGACAGCGATGGATGGTCCGGCCGCCGCACTTCCGCCCCTCTGGTGTGCGAACTTCTGCTCTCCATCACACTCCCGCCCCCATTATGACCGCCTTTCGTGCCGCTGGAAAAAAAAGCCAAAGAGCGGAATTTCGCTCAAGAGGCAACCGTATCCATTGCAGCGGTGAAAACAGCTGAAACAGGGTAGGTGCATTGCTTTCCTGCGGCGGGTAATTTCAGACCCTTGGTCTCCTTACTTAAGAAAGGATATACTTGCCTTAGAGGGATTGCAACGAAGGTTCACTGGTTTGGTTCCTAGGTTGGGGTCATTGTACTATGAGGAGAGATTGAGGAGACTCAGTCTATACTCCCTCGAATTTAGAAGAATTAATGGTGATCTCATTGAAACATATAAAATTCTTAAGGAGCTTAACAGGGTAGCTTCTTGGATGATATTTCCCCTGGCTGGGGACTGTAGAACTAGGGGTCACTGTCTCAGAATAAGGGGTTGACCATTTACGACTGAGATGAGTAGAAATTTCTTCACTCAAAGAGCTGTGAATGCTCAGGTGTTGAGTATATTCAAGACTGAGATCGATAGATTTTTGGATATTAAGGGAATCAAGGGATATGGGGATAGTGTGGAAGGTGTCGTTGAGGTAGAAGGTCACCCATGATCTTATTGAATGGCGGAGCAGGCTCGAGGGGCCGAATGGTCTACTCCTGCTCCTATTTCTTATGTTCTTATGTAACGGAGATAGTGCTGATTTATTTATGGTTGAATTTCCTCTATTTTACCCCTGTTTTCCATTCCTGCTTTGTTTGGATAATGACCTGCTTGTATCTGACAGACTATGAGACTCGTTAGTCATTTTGAATTGGCCTCATAAAAGTGGCTCAGAAAACCCTCCCCTACTCATTTTACCTTGCTCTCTGTGGGGATGTGCTTGGCTTCCATGCTGTGCCAAATGACACAGCTAGGTCTAGAATTTCAAGGGTGCAAGAAGAAATCACCTGCACCATCCAAGGTCCAGCTTCAATGATCTCATGCACAATTGGTAGTGTACTGTCTGATGAACAGGATCTGAGTGAACGGGTATGGCTTTGTTATTAAACCGTGGCATTTCACAAATTAGATTTTTGTGCTATTGCCTGGGACATGAGTGGGAGTCAACAAGTCAAAGTGAGACATTTCTCCAAACAGAAGAAATGTAGGAGAGCCAATTAACTTAGGGCTTTCTTGCATACAGCCAATATGCAGGTCTAGGGCAATATTGGCAGACACCTGAGAACAAATTGCCCATATATCTTATCAGTCAGCAAATGATACTAAAAGCAGAGAAAAAAAACACTAAAGAAATGGTGTAATGCTTTGGCACACTGCATTTTCTCCTCTGGGAATTGGTTTTGAATCCAGCCTAGATTTATGGGATAAACATTTCCTCTCTCAACTCTCAGTGTCCTAAGTATCATCAATTGAGTTTCTAGTGTTCATGAGCCCACAACACAAAAACAAACATGTTTCGGAGCAAATTGGCATTAAATTGTTAAGCATGATAACAAATGGGATCAGAAATGGAAAAGTCCAATTGGCGCAGTGGGGTGTGGAAAGGTAGAAGGAGCTTTGCTGTACATTTGGCCATGCCGTACCTTATCAGTGAATGTTCGATTGGTGCCCAAAAGGGTATGTCAATCCCCAGCATCGGCCCTGCAAAACTTCAGCAGCATAAAAAGTCACAAATAGATATAAATTTAGGTCAGCAAAAAAAAACATTGGTTACATAGAAACATAGAAACATAGAAAATAGGTGCAGGAGTAGACCATTCGGCCCTTCAAGCCTACAATGCCATTCAATAAGATCATGGCTGATCATTCACCTCAGTACCCCTTTCCTGCTTTCTCTCCATACCCCTTGATCCCTTTAGCCATAAGGGCCTTATCTAACTCCCTCTTGAATATATCCAATGAACTGGCATCAACAACTCTCTGCGGTAGAGAATTCCACAGGTTAACAACTCTCTGAGTGAAGAAGTTTCTCCTCCTCTCAGTCCTAAATGGCTTACCCCTTATCCTTAGACTGTGTCCCCTGGTTCTGGACTTCCCCAACATTGGGAACATTCTTCCTGCATCTAACCTGTCCAGTCCCGTCAGAATGTTATATGTTTCTATGAAATCCCCTCTCATCCTTCTAAACTCCAGTAAATAGAAGCCCAGTCGATTCAGTCTCTCCTCATATGTCAGTCCAACCATCCTGGGAATCAGTCTGCTGAACCTTCGCTGCACTCCCTCAATAGCAAGAACGTCTTTCCTCAGATTAGGAGATCAAAACTGAACACAATATTCCAGGTGAGGCCTCACCAAGGCCCTGTACAACAGCAGTAAGACCTCCCTGCTCCTATACTCAAACCCCCTAGCTATGAAGGCCAACATATCATTTGCCTTCTTCACCACCTGCTGTACCTGCATGCCAACTTTCAATGACTGATGTACCATGACACCCAGGTTTTGTTGCACCTCCCCTTTTCCTAATCTGCCGCCATTCAGATAATATTCTGCCTTTGTGTTTTTGCCCCCAAAGTGGATAAATGGATAATCTCACATTTATCCACATTATACAGCATCTGCCATGCATTTGCCCACTCACCGAACCTGTCCAAGTCACCCTGCAGCCTATTAGCGTCCTCCTCACACCTCATACCACCACCCAGCTTAGTGTCATCTGCAAACTTGGAGAAATTACACTCAATCCCTTCATCTAAATCATTAATGTATATTGTAAATAGCTGGGGTCCCAGCACTGAGCCCTGCGCCGCCCCACTAATCACTGCCTGCCATTCTGAAAAGGACCCATTTATCCTGACTCTCTGCTTCCTGTCTGCCAACCAGTTCTCTATCCACGTCAGTACATTACTCCCAATACCATGTGCTTTAATTTTGCACACCAATCTCTTGTGTGGGACCTTGTCAAAAGCCTTGTGAAAGCCCAAATACACCACATCCACTGGTTTTCCTCTGTCCACTCTACTAGTTACAGCCTCAAAAAGTTTTAGTAGATTTGTCAAGTATGATTTTCCTTTCATAACTCCATGCTGACTTGGACCGATCCTGTGACTGCTTTTCAAATGCGCTGCTATTTCATCTTTAACAATTGATTCCAACATTTTCCCCACTACTGATGAGAGGCTAACTGGTCTATAATTACCCATTTTCTCTCTCCCTCCTTTTTTAAAAAGTGGTGTTACATTAGCTACTCTCCAGTCCATAGGAACTAATCCAGAGTCGATAGATTGTTGGAAAATGATCACTAATGCATCCACTATTTCTAGGGCCACTTCATGAAGTACTCTGGGATGTAGACTATCAGGCCTCAGGGATTTGTTGGCCTTCAATCTCATCAATTTCCCTAACATAATTTCCCACCTAATAAGAATTTCCTTCAGTTCCTCCTTCTCATTAGACCCTCGGTCCCCTAGTATTTCCGGAAGGTTATTTGTGTCTACCTTTGTGAAGATAGAACCAAAGTATGTGTTCAATTGGTCTGCCATTTCTTTGTTCCCCATTATAAATTCACCTGACTCTGACTGCAAGGGACCCACGTTTATCTTCATTAATCTTTTTCTCTTCACATATCTATAGAAGCTGTTGCAGTCAGTTTTTATGTTCCCGGCAAGCTTCCTCTCATACTCTATTTCCCCCCTCCTAATTAAACCCTTTGTCCTCCTCTGCTGAATTCTAAATTTCTCCCAGTCCCCAGGTTTGCTGCTTTTTCTGGCCAATTTATATGCCTCTTCCTTGGATTTAACACTCTCTTTAATTTCCCTTGTTAGCCACGGTTGAGCAACCCTATCCGTTTTATTTTTACTCCAGACAGGATGTACAATTGTTGAAGTTCAGCCATGCGATCTTTAAATGTTTGCCATTGCCTATCCACCATCATCCCTTTTAGTATAATTTTGCCTGTCTATTCTAGCCAATTCACATCTCATACCATCAAAGTTACCTTTCCTTAAGTTCAGGACCCTAGTCTCTGAATTAACACTGTCACTCTCCATCTTAATAAAGAATTCTACCATATTATGATCACTCTTCCCCAAGGGGCCTTGCACAACAAGATTGCTAATTAGTCCTTTCTCATTACACATCACCCAGTCCAGGATGGCCAGCCCTCTAGTTGGTTCCTCAACATATTGATCTAAAAAACCATCCCTAATACACTCCAGGAAATCCTCCTCCACCGTATTGCTACCAGTTTAGTTCGCCCAATCTATATGTAGATTAAAGTCGCCCATGATAACTGCTGTACCTTTATTGCATACATCCCTAATTTCTTGTTTGATGCCCCCAACCTCACTACTACTGTTTGGTGGTCTGTACACAACTCCCATTAGCGTTTTCTGTCCTTTGGTATACCGCAGCTTCACCCATACAGATTCCACATCATCCAAGCTAATGTCCTTCCTTACTATTACGTTAATTTCCTCTTTAACCAGCAACGCTACACCATCTCCTTTTCCTTTTTTGTCTATCCTTCCTGAATGTTGAATACCCCTGGATGTTGAGTTCCCAGCCTTGGTCACCCTGGAGCCATGTCTCCGTGATGTCAATTATATCATATTCATTAATTGCTGCCTGTGCAGTTAATTCGTCCACCTTATTACAAATACTCCTTGCATTGAGGCACAGAGCCTTCAGGCTTGTCTTTTTAACACACTTTAATCCAATCTGTACTTTTGCTGACTTTATTTCAATATGAAACACCATAATACCCAAATCGTTTATTTCTTTGTACCAACCCGACAAATATAGAAGCCGTTTAAAATTTTTTTAATGATGTGGACATCGCTGGCAAGTCCAGCATTTATTGCCCAACCCGAGAAGCCCTTGAAAAGGTGGTGGTGAGCCACCTTCTTGAACCTCTGCAGTCCTTGTGGTGAAGGTACTCCCACAGTGCCATTAGGGGGGGGAATTCCAGGATTTTGCCCCAGCGATGATGAAAGAATGGAGATATATTTCCAAGTCGGATTGGTGTGTGATTTGGAGGGAAACTTGGAGGTAGTAGTGTTTCCATGTGCTATGCCCATCTAGGTGGTGGACATCGCGGTTTTGGGACACGGGTTTCTCTACACAATTGTTGGAAAATGGCTGGAAGTGTGCCTACAATTTGTCAATATGTGGCCCCTCTGGCCAAAGCTCTGTGCCAGAAGTTCGCATTTATAAAATCGGTCTTAATAAGCTTATCTCTGTTCATAAACACTTTTCCTTTCAAGCAAACAGATATCAATTTTGTTTACAAAATGCACTGTTGCGTGATTCTGCACTAGTCTGGAATATACAAGACAATTTATCTGTGATCATTATTAGCTGTTGCCATTCTCGTTTCTGCACAGGATAAAATGAATGGCATTAATAATATATTTCCCCTGTCTCCTGCACTCGATTTTACATTTCAAATCATCACCTTCTCCTCTTACAAACAAGCTATTCCATTATATAAATTTTTTTTGTTACGGAGGAAAGGAAACCTATAGATTACAACTTACGCAAAGTTATAATGAATATCTTGCAACACAGCACAAAGTGCAACATAAACACAAGAGAAGGCAATGTCCAGAAGCCTTAAAACTGTAATATTATTATAATTAGCCTGGGTATAATGAGGACTAGGCTGCAGTCTTCCAGACAACTGATGAATTCAGGGTTCCTGAAGGATCAACTCAGAATTGGCATCTAAAAAGATATATTTTTCACAACAATTTAGCACTCCTAATGAAGAGCAGAAATTCTTGTCCATCAAATCAGAGGCTAAAGATCCAGAGACATATCCCTTCCAAAGAATTCTAATGCTGCATGTTCGTGACCTCATGTTCTGCCACTTATTTGTTGTCTTCTATAATCGAGGATCTCATTTCAATGCAATCGGGAAACAGTGCAGGCTCAATTTTCCCCAAAGCCGTTTTTTGGCATTCTTGAAGAGTTACGTCCGTTTTTTTGGGGCCCAACTATGCCATTAAAAAAAAACATCCAGCTTTGCCCATTTGAATTGTTGCCGCCTAGCCTGTCCTTTAGCTTTGGGGGTGGAGCCTAAGATCTGTGCCAAGAAGATCGGGTTGCCAGGGTAACGAGGGACACACTGCGGGCTGAGGCTGGAAAGTGAAACATACAACACATTCTGGCCAGCTCACAGCAACCTGCACAAGCACATTGCACATTGCAGCAGCTTACCAGCATGAAATTATTAAAGTGTTTATGCCAAAAGACTATGCTCCCCTCCCCCCGCACTCCTGGTGCCCGGTGCCGCTCCTAACACTGGCTGAAAGGACTCCCCTTTCTTCCCTCTCCCCTTTCAACATAGAAACAGAGAAAATAGGTGCAGGAGTAGACCACTCGGCCCTTCGAGCCTGCACCACCATTCAATATGATCATGGCTGATCATGCAGCCTCAGTACCCCACCCCTGCCTTCTCTCCATACCCCCTGATCCCTTTAGCCGTAAGGGCCACATCTAACTCCCTTTTGATTATGTCCAACGGACAGGACTCAACAACTTTCTGTGGCAGAGAATTCCACATGTTCACAACTCACTGGGTGAAAAGGTTTCTCCTCATCTCGGTCCTATATGGCTTACCCCTTATCTTTAGACTGTGACCCCTGGTTCTGGACTTCCCCAACATTGGGAACATTCTTCCTGCATCTAACCTGTCCAGTCCCGTCAGAATTTTATAAGTTTCTATGAGATCCACTCTCATTCTTCTAAACTCCAGTGAGTATAAGCCTAGCCGATCCAGTCTTTTCTCATATGTCAGTCCTGCCATCCCAGAATCAATCTGGTGAACCTTCGCTGCACTCCCTCAATAGCAAGCACGTCCTCCTTCAGATTAGGAGACCAAAACTGCACACAATACTCAAGGTGTGGTCTCACCAAGACCCTGTACAACTGCAGTAAGACCTCCCTGCTCCTATACTCAAATCCCCTCGCTATGAAGGCCAGCATGCCATTTGCTTTCTTTACTGCCTGCTGTACCTGTATGCCAACTTTCAATGGCTAATGTACCATGACACCCAGGTCTCGTTGTACCTTCCCTTTTACTAATCTGTCACCATTCAGATAATAATCTGACTTCCTGTTTTTGCCTCCAAAGTGGATAAGCTCACATTTATCCACATTATACTGCATCTGCCATGCATTTGCCCATTCACCTAAGCTGTCCACGTCACCCTGCAGCCTCTGAGCATCCTCCTCACAGCTCACACCGCTACCCAGCTTAGTGTCATCTGCAAACGTGGAGATATTACACTCAATTCCTTCATCTAAATCATTGATGTATATTGTAAATAGCTGGGGTCCCAGCACTGAACCCTGCGGCACTGGTCACTGCCTGCTATTCTGAAAAGGATCTGTTTATTCCCACTCTTTGCTTCCTGTCTGCCAACCAGTTCTCTATCCACGTCAATACATTACTCCCAATACCATATGCTTTGATTTAGCATACTAATCTCTTGTGTGCGACCTTGTCAAAAGCCTTTTGAAAATCCAAATACACCACAGCCACTGGTTCTCCCTTGTCCACTCTACTAGTTATATCCTCAAAAAATTCTAGAAGATTTGTCTTCTCCCTCTTTCTCCCTCTGCTGCTGTCCTGGCCGTGGAACTACATTTGCTGCGCTCATTCTCTTACCTGTGCCGGTTTTGTTAACTGCCCAGAAGGGTTTCCCAGAGTGGCCACATACATAGAAACATAGAAACATAGAAATTTACAGCGCAGATGGAGGCCATTTCGGCCCATCGTGTCCGCGCTGGCCGACAAAGAGCCACACGGTCCTTGGTCAGCAGCCCTAAATACGCATCCTAAGAACATAAGAAATAGGAACAGGAGTAGGCCATACAGCCCTTCGAGTCTGCTCCATCATTCAATAAGATCATGGCTGATCTGATCATGGACTCAGCTCCACTTCCCTGCCCGCTCCCCATAACCCCTTATCCCCTTGTTGTTTACGAAACTGTCTATTTCGGTCTTAAATTTATTCAATGTCCCAGCTTCCACAGCTCTCTGTGGCAGCGAATCCCACAGATTTACAACCCTCTGAGAGAAGAAATTTCTCCTCATCTCTGTTTTAAATGGGCGGCTCCTTATTCTAAGATTATGCCCTCTAGTTCTAGTCTCCCCCATCAGTGGAAACATCCTCTCTGCATCCACCTTGTCAAGCCCCCTCATAATCTTATATGTTTCGATAAGATCACCTCTCATTCTTCCGAATTCCAATGAGTAGAGGCCCAACCTACTCAACCTTTCCTCATAAGTCAACCCCCTCATTCCCGGAATCAACCTAGTGAACCTTCTCTGAACTGCCTCCAAAGCAAGTATATCCTTTCGTAAATATGGAAACCAAAACTGCACGCAGTATTCCAGGTGTGGCCTCACCAATACCTTATAAAGCTGCAGCAAGACTTCCCTGCTTTTATACTCCATCCCCTTTGCAATAAAGGCCAAGATACCATTGGCCTTCCTGATCACTTGCTGTACCTGCATACTATCCTTTTGCGTTTCATGTACAAGTACTCCCAGGTCCCGCTGTACTGCGGCACTTTGCAATCTTTCTCTATAAATAATAACTTGCTCTTTGATTTTTTTCTGCCAAAGTGCATGACCTCACACTTTCCAACATTATACTAAAAATTGGAGTAAATCGGAGCTGGCCAAACTTGCTTAAATGGCCAGAATTGGCCAGGGTGGCAGGTTACGATCCCAATGAGGTTAAAAAATAGTAGCCTAAAAAAATCCTACATAAGCGAATTACGCGACACAGAAACTTTGGGGATTTTAATTTCCTCCAAAAAAAGCGGTGCAGGCCAAAAAAATGGCGCAGGTACTTCGGGAAAATTGAGCTCATGGTCCCGAATCCAGAACTCCGAAAACCGGAATTGTCCAAAAACCAGACATTTTGCGCATATCTGATAGAGTCGTCCGGAATCTGGCATTATTGTCTGAAAACTGGACATTTTTTAGGCAAAACCCGAAATCCAGAACAGATTCGGTTGAGTATTCCTGATTTCAAAAAAGAAAATCAAATCTGAAATCCGGAATCCTCGACGTAATTTGTGTCCGATTTCGGGTTTTGCCGGATTTTGGACCTCACCGCTCAAAACCCGGCATGGATTAGGTCGAGGATTCCGGATTTCAGACGATTGATGTTCTTGTCTGAAATCCGGTAAAACCCAACAAACGGAACGGATCCTGTCCCAAGGATTCCGTATTTCGAATGTTGTACCTGTACTACATTTCTGTCCTTCAGATAAATGATAATGCTAGGTTAAGCCCTGAGCCATTATTTGATTTCTCCTTGTGTCCTGGCCAACAAACCCACAAGCACTACCACCGAGAAGGACAAGGGCAGCAGGCGCATGGGAGCACCATCAGCTGCAAGTCACACACCATCCTGATTTAGACATATATCGCCGTTCCTTCATCGTCACTGGGTCAAAATTCTGGAACTCCCTCCCTAACAGCACTGTGGAAGTACCTTCACAACAAGGACTACAGTGGTTCAAGGAGGGTCACCTCCACATTCTCATGAGCAATTAGGGATGGGCAATAAATGCTGGCCTTGCCAGCGATGCCCACATTCCAGGAATGAATAAAAAAGAATCCCGACCCACCCACCCCATCATAACAGTATCACAAAAAGCAGGTTGCCTCATCATTGTGTTCAAATTGGCTGCAGCATTTGCCTACATAATAATAGTCATTATATATCAAAAGTTACTTATTGATTGTAAAGAGCACTGGGATTCCGTTATAGAATACTATTTAACTCTTGAAGCTTGACATCATCCAGGAAGGGGTCGCCCACTTGATTGGCATCCCTACCATTGAATTCAATATCTATCAATCCACCATTGGCGCACTGTGGCCACAGTATGTACTACTGTATGTATGGATAGTGTTAAATCCAAGGAAGAGGCATATAAATTGGCGAGAAAAAGCAGCAAACCTGAGGATTGGGAGAAATTTAGAATTCAGCAGAGGTTTAATTAGGAGGGGGGAAAATAAAGTCTGAGAGGAAGCTTGCAGGGAACATAAAAACTGACTCAAAAGCTTCTATAGATATGTGAAGAGAAAAAGATTAGTGAAGACCAACGTAGGTCCCCTGCAGACAGAATCAGGTGAATTTATAATGGGGAACAAAGAAATGGCTGACCAATTGAACAAATATTTAGGAGCTATCTTCACTGAGGAAGACACAAATAACCTTCTGGAAATACTAGGGGTTCGAGGGTGTAGCGAAAAGGAGGAACTGAAGGAAGTCCTTATTAGTCAGGAAATTGTGTTAGGGAAATTGATGGGATTGAAGGCCAATAAATCCCTGAGGCCTGATAGTCTGCATCCCAGAGTACTTAAGGAAGTGGCCCTAGAAATAGTAGATGCATTGGTCATCATTTTCCAACATTCTATTGACTTTGGATCAGTTCCTATGGACTGGAGGGTAGCTAACGTAACACCACTTTTTAAAAAAGGAGGGAGAGAGAAAACGGGGAAATATAGACCGGTTAGCCTGACATCGGTGGTGCGGAAAATGTTGGAATCAATTATTAAAGATGTAATAACAGCGCATTTGGAAAGCAGTGACAGGATCGGTCCAAGTCAGCATGGATTTATGAAAGTGAAATCATGCTTGACAAATCTTCTAGAATTTTTTGAGGATGTAACTAGTAGAGTGGACAAGAGAGAACCGGTGGATGTGGTGTATTTGGACTTTCAAAAGGTTTTTGACAAGGTCCCGGACAAGAGATTGGTGTGCAAAATTAAAGCACATGGTATTGGGGGTAATGTGTTGACGTGGATAGAGAAGTGGTTGGCAGTCAGGAAGCAGAGAGTCGGAATAAATAGGTCCTTTTCAGAATGGCAGGCAGTGACCAGTGGGGTGCCGCAGGGTTCAGTGCTGGGACCCCAGCTCTTTACAATATAGATCAATGATTTTGACGAAGGAATTGAATGTAATATCTCCAAGTTTGCAGATGACACTAACCTGGGTGCGGTGTGAGCTGCGAGGAGGATGCTAAGAGACTGCAGGGTGACGTGGACAGGTTAGGTGAGTGGGCAAGTGCATGGCAGATGCAGTATAATGTGGATAAATGTGAGGTTATCCACTTTGGTGGCAAAAACAGGAAGACAGAATATTATCTGAATGGTGACAGATTAGGAAAAGGAGAGATGCAACGAGACCTGGATATCATGTTACATCAGTCATTGAAGTTTGGCATGCAGGTACAGCAGGTGGTGAAGAAGGAAAATGGCATGTTGGCTTTCAAGCTAGAGGATTTGAGTATAGGAGCAGGGAGGTCTTACTGCAGTTGTACAGAGCCTTGGTGAGGCCACATCTGGAATATTGTGTTCAGTTTTGGTCCCCTAATCTGAGGAAGGACATTCTTGCTATTGAGGGAGTGCAGCGAAGGTTCACCAGACTGATTCCTGGGATGGCAGGACTGACATATGAGGAGAGACTGGATCAACTGGGCTTGTATTCACTGGAGTTTAGAAGAATGAGAGGGGATCTCATAGAAACATATAAAATTCTGATGGGATTGGACAGGTTTGAGGCAGGAAGAATGTTCCCGTTGCTGGGGAGTTCCAGAACCAGGGGGTCACAGTCTAAGAATAAGGGGTAAGCCATTTAGGACTGAGAAGAGGAGAAACTTCTTCACTCAGTGAGTTGTTAACATATGGAATTCCCGAACGAAGAAAGTTGTTGATACCAGTTCGTTAGATATATTCAAAAGGGAGTTAGATATGGCCCTTACGGCCAAAGGGATCAAGGGGTATGGAGAGAAAGCAGGAAAGGGGTACTGAGGTTGAATGAACAGCCATGATCTTATTAAATGGTGGTGCAGGCTCGAAAGGCCGAATGGCCTGCTCCTGCACCTAATTTCTTTGTTTCTATGTTTCTATGTTACTACAGCAAGTCTCTTTCATAGCAGCTCCCAGCCTCCATATCTCTAACACCAGGAAGGGCAAGAGCAACAAAATCATAACACCATAATTTCCAAGTTCCCCTCCAATTTTCGTGACTTGGGCATATATCACCATTTCTCGTCATCATTGGGTCAACATCCTGGAATTCCCTTCCCAACACTATCCTGGGAGCATTAGCAGCACAAGGACTGCAGCGTGTCCAGGAGCCAGCCCACTATCCCCTTCTCAGAGCAACTAGGAATAGGAAAAAATTATATTTTTTCTCTGCTTCCCCAATGTACTCTCCTTCTCTCTTCACACTGAATCTTCCTGAGGTACTGTTCCCACAAGCTCCACTGTATGTCTCCCGAACAGCATTCTTCTTGTTTGGGTAACGTATACCACATAAGAAAGCAAGAAAGTCTTGCATTTATAAATTTTTCATGACCTCAGGACATCCAAAGTGCGTTACAGCCAATGAAGTACTTTTTGATGTGTAAACATAGAAAATAGGTGCAGGAGTAGGCCATTCGGCCCTTCGAGCCTGCACCGCCATTCAATATAAACATGGCTGATCATGCAACTTCAGTACCCCATTCCTGCCTTCTCTCCATACCCCCTGATCACTTTAGCTGTAAGGGCCACATCTAACTCCCTTTTGAATATATCCAACGAACTGGACTCAACAACTTTCTGTGGTAGAGAATTCCACAGGTTCACAACTCTCTGGGTGAAAAAGTTTAGAAACATAGAAAATAGGTGCAGGAGTAGGCCATTCGGCCCTTCGAGCCTGCACCGCCATTCAATGAGTTCATGGCTGAACATGCAACTTCAGTACCCCATTCCTGTTTTCTCGTCATACCCCTTGATCCCCCGAGTAGTAAGGACTACATCTAACTCCTTTTTGAATATATTTAGTGAATTGGCCTCAACTACTTTCTGTGGTAGAGAATTCCACAGGTTCACCACTCTCTGGGTGAAGAGGTTTCGCCTCATCTCGGTCCTAAATGGCTTACCCCTTATCCTTAGACTGTGACCCCTGGTTCTGGACTACAACAGTAGTCACTGTTGTAATGTAAGAAATGCGGCAGCCAATTTCCGCACAAGGTCACGCAAACAGCAATGTGAGAATGACTAGATAATCTGTTTTAGTGTTGGTTGCAGGTTAAATTTTGGCCAGGTCACCAGGGATATCTCCCCTGCTCTTCATTACCAGGTATTGTGGTGCATTTAAGCCATTGAGCCACTGCGACAGCTCAAATACATTATTTTAATGAGCTCTTTCACCAGCATAAGCATGAGATCCAAGTATGACCAAAAAACATGAACCTAAATTTCTTTCTTTTAAAAAGAATATCATGCAATAGAGACAAGGGGTTCCACGTTGGAATTTAATGTGATACAAATGCACGTTTTAACATAAATGTGAGTACTAATTAACACATAATATGAAAAATGCACAAATAAAATCATAACTACCAAAATTAGTGCCCTTCTAATGTGCGCATGACCAGATTTGGCTGGCAGAATGTGGAAAAAAACACACATAATTAAAATTATAGGCACACATAATACTGTATTATATATAGAGGCATTACTCAGGGGTGAAATTCTCAGTAGCTCAGTGGCTCTGAGCTATTAAATGGGTATTTTCAGCATCACTGTGTTGTGTGTAAGAATAAAAGTGTTCAGTAATAAAATTGATTCTGTGTATGTATAAATATTAAAAAAATGAGATTATACAAAAAGACAGTTTTGAAAGGTTCAAAATGAGACGGGGAGCGGGAGAGCGAGGAGGAGGAGCAGCGTCGAGTCGGGAGGCCTACAAGGGCCCATCAGTCGGGGAGCGGGAGAGCGAGGAGGAGGAGGAGCAGCGTTGAGTCGGGAGGCCAACAAGGGCCCATCAGTCGGGGAGCGGGAGAGCGAGGAGGAGGAGCAGTGTCGAGTCGGGAGGCCTACAAGGGCCCATCAGTCGGGGAGCGGGAGAGCGAGGAGGAGGAGCAGTGTCGAGTCGGGAGGCCTACAAGAGATCCATCAGTCGGGGAGCGGGAGAGCGAGGAGGAGGAGCAGCGTCGAGTCGGGAGACCCATCAGTCGGGGAGCGGGAGAGCGAGGAGGAGGAGCAGCGTCGAGTCGGGAGACCCATCAGTCGGGGAGCGGGAGAGCGAGGAGGAGGAGCAGTGTCGAGTCGGGAGGCCTACAAGGGCCCATCAGTCGGGGAGCGGGAGAGCGAGGAGGAGGAGCAGTGTCGAGTCGGGAGGCCTACAAGAGACCCATCAGTCGGGGAGCGGGAGAGCGAGGAGGAGGAGCAGTGTCGAGTCGGGAGGCCTACAAGAGACCCATCAGTCGGGGAGCGGGAGAGCGAGGAGGAGGAGGAGCAGCGTTGAGTCGGGAGGCCAACAAGGGCCCATCAGTCGGGGAGCGGGAGAGCGAGGAGGAGGAGCAGTGTCGAGTCGGGAGGCCTACAAGGGCCCATCAGTCGGGGAGCGGGAGAGCGAGGAGGAGGAGCAGTGTCGAGTCGGGAGGCCTACAAGAGATCCATCAGTCGGGGAGCGGGAGAGCGAGGAGGAGGAGCAGCGTCGAGTCGGGAGACCCATCAGTCGGGGAGCGGGAGAGCGAGGAGGAGGAGCAGCGTCGAGTCGGGAGACCCATCAGTCGGGGAGCGGGAGAGCGAGGAGGAGGAGCAGTGTCGAGTCGGGAGGCCTACAAGGGCCCATCAGTCGGGGAGCGGGAGAGCGAGGAGGAGGAGCAGTGTCGAGTCGGGAGGCCTACAAGAGACCCATCAGTCGGGGAGCGGGAGAGCGAGGAGGAGGAGCAGCGTCGAGTCGGGAGGCCCATCAGTCGGGGAGCGGGAGAGCGAGGAGGAGGAGGAGCGTCGAGTCGGGAGACCTACAAGAGACCAGCTGGTTCAGCTGCAGCGGGGGTGCAAAAAAGAAATAGAAAGAAATCGAAAAGTGACATCACAGCCAAGGGGGTAAGTAATTGGCTGGTGATTGGTGAGTAGTTTTTCTTTTTCTTTTCTATATTTAGCCTTGTTGTTGCCAATTTATGTTAATCTAAGGGTTAAGACATGGCAGGATTGCTCGGACATGTGTTATGCTCCTCGTGTACTATGTGGGAAGTCAGGGACACTTCCGGTGTCCCTGACGACTATGTGTGCGGGAAGTGTATCCACCTCCAGCTCCTGACGGACCGCATTGTGGCACTGGAGCTGCGGGTGGATTCACTCTGGAGCATCCACGATGCTGAAAATGACGTGAATAGCACGTTTAGTAAGTTGATCTCACTGCAGGTAAAGGGTACACAACCAGATAGTAAATGGGTGACCAACAGGAAGAGCAGTGCAAGGAGTGGTCCCCTGCGGTCATCCCCTTGCAAAACAGATACACTGCTTTGGGTACTGTTGAGGGGGATGACTCATCAGGGGAGGGCAGCAGCAGCCAAGTTCATGGCACCGTGGCTGGCTCTGCTGCACAGGAGGGCAGGAAAAAGAATGGGAGAGCTATAGTGATAGGAGATTCGATTGTAAGGGAAATAGATAGGCGTTTCTGTGGCCGCAACCGAGACTCCTGGATGGTATGTTGTCTCCTTGGTGCAAGGGTCAAGGATGTCTCGGAGCGGGTGCAGGACATTCTGAAAAGGAAGGGTGAACAGCCAGTTGTTGTGGTGCACATAGGTACCAAGATATAGGTAACAAAACGGGATGAGGTCCTACGAGACGAATTTAGGGAGCTAGGAGCTAAATTAAAAAGTAGGGCCTCAAAAATAGTAATCTCAGGATTGTTACCAGTGCCACGTGCTAGTCAGAGTAGGAATCGCAGGACAGCCCAGATGACTACGTGGCTTGAGGAGTGGTGCAAAAGGGAGGGATTCAAATTCCTGGGACATTGGAAACGGTTCTGGGGAGGTGGGACCAGTACAAACCAGATGGTCTACACATGGGTAGGACCGGAACCAATGTCCTAGGGGGAGTGTTTGCTAGTGCTGTTGGGGAGGAGTTAAACTAACATGGCAGGGGGATGGGAACCTATGCAGGGAGACAGAGAGAAATAAAATGGAGGCAGAAGCAAAAAATAGAAAGGAAAATAGTAAAGGTGGAGGGCAGAGAAATCCAAGGCAAAACAAAAAGTGCCACATTACAGCAAAATTCTAAAGGGTCAAAGTGTGCAAAAAAGACAAGCCTGAAGGCTCTGTGCCTCAATGCGAGGAGTATTCGGAATAAGGTGGACGAATTAACTGTGCAAACAGCAGTTAATGGAGATGATGTAATTGGCATCACGGAGACATGGCTCCAGGGTGACCAAGGCTGGGAACTCAACATCCAGGGGTATTCAACATTTAGGAAGGATAGGCAGAGAGGAAAAGGATGCGAGGTGGCGTTGCTGGTTAAAGAGGAAATTAATGCAATAGTAAGGAAGGACATTAGCGTGGATGATGTGGAATCGGTATGAGTGGAACTGCGGAATACGAAAGGGCAGAAAACGCTAATGGGAGTTGTGTACAGATCACCAAACAGTAGTAGTGAGGTTGGGGACAGCATCAAACAAGAAATTAGGGATGCGTGCAATAAAGGTACAGCAGTTATCATGGGCGACTTTAATCTGCATATTGATTGGGCTAACCAAACTGGTAGTAATGCGGTAGAGGAGGATTTCCTGGAGTGTATTAGGGATGGTTTTCTCGACCAATATGTCGAGGAACCAACTAGAGAGCTGGCCATCCTAGACTGGATGACGTGTAATGAGAAGTGATTAATTAGCAATCTTGTTGTGCGAGGCCCCTTGGGGAAGAGTGACCATAATATGGTAGAATTCTTTATTAAGATGGAGAGTGACACAGTTAATTCGGAAACTAGGGTCCTGAACTTAAGAAAAGTTAACTTTGAAGGTATGAGGCGTGAATTGGCGAGAATAGACTGGCCAAGGATACTTAAAGGATTGACGGTGGATAAGCAGTGGCAAACATTTAAAGATCACATGGATGAACTTCAGCAATTGTACATCCCTGTCTAGAATAAAAATAAAATGGGGAAGGTGGCTCAACTGTGGCTAACAAGGGAAATTAAGGACAGTGTTAAAATCAAGGAAGAGGCATATAAATTGGCTAGAAAAAGTAACAAACCTGAGGACTGGGAGAAATTTAGAATTCAACAGAGGAGGACTAAGATTTTAATTAAGAGGGGGAAAATAGAGTACGAGAAGAAGCTTGCAGGGAACATAAAAATTGACTGCAAAAGCTTCTATAGATATGTGAAGAGAAAAAGATTAGTGAAGACAAATGTAGGTTCCTTGCAGTCGGATTCAGGTAAATTTATAATGCGGAACAAAAAAATGGTAGACCAATTGAACAAATACTTTGGTTCTGTCATCACGAAGGAAGACACGAATAACCTTCTGAATGTACTAGGGGACAGTGGGTCTAGTGAGAAGGAGGAACTGAGGGATATCCTTATTCGGTGGGAAATTGTGTTGGGGAAATTGATGGGATTGAAGGCCGATAAATCCCCGGGCCTGATCGTCTGCATCCCAGAGTACTTAAGGAAGTGGCCCTAGAAATAGTGGATGCATTGGTGATCATTTTCCAACAGTCTATCGACTCTGGATCAGTTCCTAGGGACTGGATGGTAGCTAATGTAACACCACTTTTTAAAAAAGGAGGGAGAGAGAAAGCGGGTAATTATAGACCGGTTAGCCTGACATCAGTAGTGGGGAAAATGTTGGAATCAATCATTAAGGATGAAATAGCAGTGCATTAGGAAAACAGTGACAAGATCGGTCCAAGTCAGCATGGATTTATGAAAGGGAAATCATGCTTGACGAATCTTCTGGAATTTTTTGAGGATGTAACTAGTAGAGTGGACAAGGGAGAACCAGTGGATGTGGTGTATTTGGACTTTCAAAAGGCTTTTGACAAGGTCCAGCACAAGAGATTGGTGTGCAAAGTCATGGTATTGGGGGTAATGTACTGACGTGGATAGAGAACTGGTTGGCAGACAGGAAGCAGAGAGTCGGGATAAATGGGTCCTTTTCAGAATGGCAGGCATTGACTCATGGAGTGCCGCAGGCTCAGTGCTGGGACCCCAGCTCTTTACAATATACATTAACGATTTGGATGAAGGAATTGAGTGTAATATCTCCAAGTTTGCAGATGACACTAAACTGGGTGGCGGTGTGAACTGTGAGGGGGATGCTAAGAGGCTGCAGGGTGACTTGGACAGGTGAGGTGAGTGGGCAAATGCATGGCAGATGCAGTATAATGTGGATAAATGTGAGGTTATCCATTTTTGGGGCAAAAACACAAAGGCAGAATATTATCAGAATGGTGGCAGATTAGGAAACGGGGAGGTGCAATGAGACCTGGGTGTCATGGTTCATCAGTCATTGAAGGTTGGCATGCAGGTACAACAGGTGGTGAAGAAGGCAAATGGTATGTTGGCCTTCATAGCTAGGGGATTTGAATATAGGAGCAGGGAGGTCTTACTGCAGTTGTACAGGGCCTTAGTGAGTCCTCATCTGGAATATTGTGTTCAGTTTTGGTTTCCTAGTCTGAGGAAGGACATTCTTGCTATTGAGGGAGTGCAGCGAAGATTCACCAGACTAATTCCAGGGATGGCTGGACTGTCATATCAGGAGAGATTGGATCAACTGGGCCTTTATTCACTGGGGTTTGGAAGGATGAGAGGGGATCTCATCGAAACGTATAAGATTCTGACGGGACTGGACAGGTTGGATGCGGGAAGAATGTTCCCGATGTTGGGGAGGTCCAGACCAGGGGACATAGTCTTATGATAAGGGGTAGGCCATTTAGGACTGAGATGAGGAGAAACTTCTTCAATCAGAGAGATGTTAACCTGTGGAATTCCCTGCTGCAGAGAGTTGTTGATGCCAGTTCATTGGATATATTCAAGAGGGAGTTAGATATGGCCCTTACGGCTAAGGGGATCAAGGGTTATGGAGTGAAAGCAGGAAAGGGGTACTGAGGGAATGATCGGCCATAACCTTATTGAATGGTATTCGAAGGGCCGAATGGCCTACTCCTGCATCTATTTTCTATGTTTGTATGTTTCTATGAAGCTCCCAGACTCCCAGCATGTTGTTTTTGTATTGTGTTAATTGGAAAGCCATCAACCTAATCAAGGAATGCCTCCAGACAGACACATGGGTGAGGAGAGCCAATAAGGAACTGCCCTGGATCCAGATCCAATCCTGAGGCTTTCTGAGGAACAATGGCTTTGAGAGGTATAAGAACTCAAGCCAAAGGTTTTTCTCTCTCTTCTCATTTCCTGAGCAGTGGACAGATATAGATCCCAGTGCTCAAATAGCCTGGGAGATGGTAAAAGACCAGTTAAAGTGGAAGTCACCACCCACTGCAAATAAACCATTGTCAATGGTGGAGGGATCTCGAAGCTACCCCTTTAAGGGACAGTGCTTTATTTGCATGAAGGTAGGCCACCTAGCAAATGACTGCAGCAGACCCAGACCAGCACCGAACCATGATGCAGCGCATCGATACCTACTGAAGGATGAACCCAAGCCCTCTGGGACAGATCAATGATTGGATCAATTGATAACCCTCATGCAGGCCCAAATTGCCATGGGGAGGATGCAAAATCATTTACCGGTGCATACAATCGCCGACGCACACTCATTAGAGAGACCCATTCCAGGATCGACCCTATGACGGGGTTCGGCCCCCAAAGATTGGTCGGAAGTGGGGTTCCAGTAGTCCTTGTTGTCTTAAAAGGGGGCAGGCAGCAGATTATGCTTATCGATACTGGCTCAGCCGTTACCATCATCCACACCCCATACCCTGAACGCCACGCAGTGGCAGGCAAGGGCTATATGACCCTTAAAGGGTTTAACATTGATACAACCACTGCGTATAAAGGGAAGGCTACTGAACTTCAGTTGGGAGGCCTCACCTGTAAGGTTCCAGCACCTGTGCTGATGACCACCCCCGACGGAAGGGGAATTTTAGGGACTGGTGTGTGGGATCAGTATGGCGCGGTGATAGATTATAATCAGGACTGTGTTTGGATGGGATTGAGAAAAAAGGCAGGAGTGATAGAAATTTCAGATGCTCATTCGGTTTTTGCTATTAAAAAGCCATCTGAGTATGACCGTCCGGGGAGTGAAAATGAAGCTGTGGCAAAACTAATTCAGGAATACCTATCGGTGTTTGCCACATGCAAGCATGACTGTGGAAAAATGGCAGGTGAGGAATAGAAACATAGAAACATAGAAAATAGGTGCAGGAGTAGGCCATTCGGCCCTTCGAGCCTATTGAGAGACCTCCCCACTCATTCATTAAACAATACCCCATCCCAAGGGAGAGTCATTCTTATACCCAAGACACCATAAAATCCCTCGTCGAGCAGGGTGTTCTTAGGATAGGCACTTTCACGACCAATTCACCCACATGGCTGGTAAAAAAGCCTGATAGCAGCTGGTGACTGACTATTGATTACAGAAAGTTAAATTCTGTAACACCAGCCTGCTCATCGGTAGTAAGAGAAACTCCTACCGTATTATCTCAAATTCCTGCTGGTTCCAAGTACTTCTCGACCCTCGACATCGCCAATGGATTCTGGAGTATCCCTGTAAAGGGGAAAACCTGTACAAATTTGCATTCACATTTGAGGACCAGACTACACCTGGACATGCCTGCCTCAGGGGTTCTACAATGCCCCATGATATTCTACAAATGAATGGCTGCAATAATTTTAAAAGACTTTTCCCACCCTATCTGCTTGCTGTAGTACATAGATGACCTACTGCTGGCAACTGACAGCCTCGAGAGGCATCTGTCTCTTTTGCACAAACTTTTGACATTGTTGGCTCAGGCGGGACTAAAGGTGAATCCCAGTAAGGCTCAATTAGTAAAAGAACGGGTCACCTTTCTAGGAGTGTCCATTTCTCCAGAGGGATATCCCCCGACTCTCACAAAGTGGAGATAATACAGCGACTGCCATTCCCCACTTCTAAAACAGCCCTACGATCATTCTTGGGTTTGGTGGGGTACCAAAGGAACTTTATCCCAGGCTTTGCAGATTGTGCAAAGCCCCTGTATGATTTAATAAAACTGCAGGGTGATAACATACTCCCGGCATGGACTGATACCCATACCCAGTCTGTGGCTGAATTAAAAACTGCAGTGATACAGGCCGCATGTCTGATTCCTCCTGATCCCACGCAGACCTTCCATTTGGAGGTCGGGCCACAGAGCAAAGCCTCACTGCAGTTCTGTGCCAAATGCGAGCTGATCAACTGCAGCCCATTGCATATGCATCTCGAATCCTGCAGGGGGCAGAAAAACGTATACCGCATGTGAGCGCCACCTACTGGCCATCTTCTGGTCGGTACATCACTTTACCTATCACTGGGTTACAGGCTACAATCCTGCACAGGGGACACATACCTCTGAAACTACTGATGAAACCTGGAGATTCGCTAGTTTCCTTGCAGCGCCTCAGCAAATCGATATTGGAATTTATGGAAAGAGACATTGATACCATTTCCAAGCCCACCACATTGCTGCCACAATTTCTGATCTATGAGGGGTCCCGCATGCATGTCCGTTACCCCTGATTAACTTTGAGACCCATCAGGTGCAGAAAGAGCCCATACAGGGTGTCCCAGACGTCTATATCGATGGATCCTCATATCACATTGAAGGATTCCCCCACACTGGGTATGCTGTGGTATTGCCAGAAAGAACCATCCAGCGAAGATGCAACAGACAGTCTTCACAATATGCAGAAATTGCCGCACTTCTAACTGCTGTGAAGGAAACCTCAGAATATTTGGTCTGATAGTGCCTATACTATAAATACCATGCACTCCATGCCCCTATACCACAAAAATGACTATTGTACGACAGACAGTAAGGCCCTGGTTACGCCTGCTCTGGTCATACCTTAAACAGCGATCCCAGCCCTGCTTCATAGGAAAGGTAGCAGCCCATACAAAAGGGGGTCCACACAGTGGGGAAATTCCAGAGCAGACAGAGCAGCCAAGGACACTGCGATTGATGGGGAGATAGAGAATACAGTTGTTGAGCCCTGCAATGCTATTAGCAAGGCCTCCCCAAAAGATCACCGAGATTTAAAATCCCTGCAGCAGCAATACTGGTCATATGCTGTTGTAAACGCCTGGCATGAGGAAGGCAGACCCCTTCCTCAACCAACATCCTGGGCTCCAAATACCATACAAGCCACTGCCCCTGGCTCAGATGAGCTGTTGCTGATGTTCAAAAGAAAGCCAAATGCCTGCCCAGTGGTGTGTGTTCCACTAGAGGTGGGTCAGGAACTGTTCTCCCTCTTTCACTCCCACCCCACAGCAGGGCACTATTCGGCCCTGGTAACCTTCTATAAGATAGCATCTACAGCTTGGTGGCCTTCCATGAGGGAAACAATCAACCAATACGTGGCACGATGCCTACCGTGCCTGCAACACAATCCTCCCACATGCACTAACCGAGCCTTGCTTCAAAACGGACCCCACTCCAAGGGCCATGGACTCACCTCCAGATAGACTTCATTGGGCCACTTCCACAGACGCAAGGCCATTTTCAGCATGGTCTAGTGGTGGTGGATCAATTCACGAAATGGATCGAAGCATTCCCCTGCCGCTCCAATACCCCAATTACAGCAGCCAAAACACTATTGAATTATGTGTTTTGTAGGAGGGAAGTACCAGTACAAGTGGACAGTGATCAAGGTTCACACTTTACCGGTAAAATTTTTACCCATCTGCAGGAAATGTTGGGGATAAAACACAAATTACATATTGCTCACTACCCCCAGTCATCCGGAGGGGTTGAAAGGGGGAACAGGATCCTCAAGTTAATGTTAAAAAAATTGTGCGCGGACCACCCCACTCAATGGGCTAACATGCTGCACATGTGCTTAATAGCAATGAGGTCCACACCTCATGGAACAACAGGGGTCTCCCCATATCAGGCCATGCTGGGGAGGCTCATGAGAACACCAGGCCAGCTAACACTAAGAGGGATGAGTCCCCTGACAATGAAATCATGTAGTTCCAAGTGGCTGGAACAAATGGTAGATCACACCGATCAGATCAATCGATTTGTGGCCACCAAATGGGGGAAGTCAGGAAGACAAATTAAAAGGTACTTTGACAAGAAAGTACGTCCCTGTGAATACCAGGTGGAAGACTCAGTAATGATTACAAGTTATGGGAAAAAGAAGCATGTCTTTGAGCCCAGGGGGTGGGGACCGCATAAGATTATATAGACCGATTGAACCCCGCGGTTTATTTGATTCAGTTACCGGGGTTCCACATTAATCAGTTAAAAACTGCCAAAGAGTAAATACTGCACTGATCTTGTTTCCCACAGACCATATTACAGGTCCTCACGATTGTCAGGATGATACCGGCCTCGACCGAAGCCGAGGGAAGATGGAGAAGCAGGAGCTGCAGCACGACTCACGATCATCATCAATCATCAATGTGCTTTGAGAAGCGACGGTGCACCGAAGATACGGGAAGGGGAGAGTCTCCGCTGGAGATGTGATTGGACTATAATAAATCCCCTATGTGTCACCTACACCTTACAAGGTGGGGACCAAGTCAGGCCATCCACTTTTTTTTGTCTCTCTCTCTCTAAGTTTATACAGTATTACCCATTATACAGTAGTCATCCACCTCACAGAAACATAAACAGCAGAGCTATCAGAACCCTTTCAATGTTTATGATATGTGACCTCTGAGGAGATAAACCATATGGGGAATCAATAAGGATATTTCCCCCTCAAGGTGGGGAGTTTGTAAGAATAAAAGTGTTCAGTAATAAAATTGATTCTGTGTATGTATAAATGTTAAAAAAATGAGATTATACAAAAAGACAGTTTTGAAAGATTCAAAATGGAAGCTCACAGACCTCCAGCCTGGTGTTTGTGTGTTTTGTTAATTGGAAAGCCATTAACCTAATCAAGGAATGCCTCCAGACAGACACATGGGTGAGGAGAGCCAATAAGGAACTGCCCTGGAACCGAGATCCAATCCTGGGGCTTTCTGAGGAACAATGGCTTTGAGAGGTATAAGAACTCAAGCCAAAGGTTTTTCTCGCTCTTCTCCTTCTCTTCTGAGCACACGCAGACCTCCTGCTGAAGACCAGCCGAAACAGCAGGCCGTGTGCTCAGCCAGCCAGAGGAAAGTGAGGTATACCTTTTTATAAATCATTATTGTAACATTGTATCTGTTGTAACTAAGTAGATCTGTAGGGTAACTGATGACTGTTGATAAATGTGTGTGTGTTTAATAAACTGTTCCGCATTGTTTTAAAAGAATCCGTCTAGCTGTCAATTTAATGCCAGAGATTTAGAAATCTTATATGCGCTGTGAAGCTGCACAAACAGACGGCTCACTTATATCTGAATGAACGTGTAATGAAGAGAGTAGTGCATGAACACTCCATTCGCTCTATTCTCACTGCCACCAGGGAGCTGCAAAAACAAAGTGATTGCGTCAGACACTGCTATTGATGCTGATCAGGAGAATATAGAATAATTTTGCATCTTAGAGAGTACTGGATAACTGGACGATCAGGACGTAGAACTTGCAGCACAGAACGAGACCATTCGGCCCAGCTGGTCTGTGCCGGTGGTACAACCCGCACCCCCACCACCACTACCCTATTGTTTTCCGTGGCAGGCACTGAGCAGCTTGATGATCCTGTGCTTAAGTGGCCATCCTATGAGCTGAGATTGTGAATAAAGGGCATCACAGCCCAGTCCAATCCAACAGCAGCCACTGGATAATGGCCCAAAACAGGACGCCTGCCTGTTTTCGCCTCCCTCTGTAGCCCAGGCTGCTAATTGTAGTGGCCCCAACTGAGATGAATTAACTCAGAATGGACTGGGAATTCAACCTGGGAGCTCAAGGTCTATGTTTCACATCACGTCATCTCCAGTCATCAATGGTTCTGCCTCTTTCACCACTCCCCCCTGCCCCCCCACTTTCTTTTAGAGTTTATGGCCTGGATTTCCCTTTTTAAAACACCAATTTTGGACCATGTAGAAATGGCTTGGCAAATCAAGTGGGGTGGGAAGCTCTTTGCCAAAACTTTGCCCCTAAAAATGGGTCGCTGCGATTTCTCTCCCGACTCTGCTGTCATCCTGATCCCACCCACTGGAAGCGCACCCCGCCGCCAACTGTCCCCTGAGATTCTCCTGCATTTCCACCCATTCACCATCCCGAAAACCACCGTCACTGTGAAGGTGGCAGTGCTGATCCCGTGTGGTACCTGACAGTTGGGAGATCGCGAAGGTGAACGGAAACACAGGACGATGATCGTACAGCACTGTCCCGGCTGGGGAATCACTTCTGTCACTTTGTAACTACAGTACCTGAGCATTCAAAGGTACTTTGTGAAATTTGTGGGGAATTTAAAGGGAGCTCTGCACCGTGAAATCATGGATTTGCCTCTAATTCCTATGCTTTGAGGGGGAGGATAATAAGAACATAGTGGAGGAAAATATGGAATGCAGGAAACTGCAATAGAATGCACATGACCCACAGGTCTCCACCACACAGGGTCTACAGGCCATAAGAACATAAGAAATAGGAGCAGGTGTAGATGCTATGGCTCCTCGAGCCTGCTCCGCCATTCAACAAGATCATGGCCGATCAATGACTTCAACTGCACTTTCCCGCCCGAACCGCATATCCCTTGATTCCCCTAGACTCCAAAATCTATCTATCACGGCCTTGAATATATTCAAAGACTGAGCATCCACAGCCCTCAGGGGTAGAGAATTCCAAAGATTCACCACCCTCTGAGTGAATGGAGGACCGATGTGGATTTTTTCTTTAAGCAGGGTCTGCAAAGGCTACGTTTTTCCCCGTGGCGCCGTCAAAGAGAAATGGAACCTGACTTGTGGCATTGTACCACTTTATCTGGGGCTGTGAAAGTGACAACAATACTTAACTTTTCTACATCCCCCGGGCAGCTTCTGGTGACATTAGTCACATCAGCCAGCAGCAGATTACTGAATGGGACAGTTCACAGCTGCCCCATTCAGGTGTGCCTTTCAATTAATTCAGTCCCACGTGGACCCAGCAAAGCTCAGAGTCATCAACTGTTTCTGAGTGGCTGGATTCCTGCTGTGCGGGTTGTCACTGACAACGCTTATGTGCTTATAAAGGCCTTGTCCAAAGATCCCTTCACCTTCATCAGTAGGCTATGATTTTAATTGCTTGTATATACAGATGACTGATGGTCAATAAAACTATTCTGACACTTACAAGCTGTTCGTGGAGTGGCTGAGCTAGCAGTGACCACCAATGGCAATTCCTTTCAGTCTCCCTGCAAATCCTTTTTCTGCAGCATCGAATCGGAGCATGATACCGCACAGAAGGAGGCCATTTGGCCCATCATGCCTGTGCCAGTTCTTTCAAACAATTAGTCTCACTCCCCCGCTCTCTCCCCATAGCTCTGCAAATTTCTCCTTTTTAAGTATATATCCAGTTTCTTTTTGAAAGTTACAATTGAATCTGCTTCAACCACCCTTTCACACAGTGCATTCTGGATCATAACAACTCGCTACGTAAAAAAAATGCTCCTCATGTCTCCCCTGGTTCTTTTGACAAACACCTTAAACCTGTGTTCTCTGGTTCCCGACCCTCCTGCCAGTGGAAACAGTTTCTCCTTATTTGCTCTATCAGATCACCTCATGATTCTGAACACCCAGCACAAACTCCCTGGGTGCCAAAGGGCCTTATCTCTGCCGGCATTGCCTTGAACGCAGCTCTGGAAAACACTTTGGCCTGAGTCATTGAGGAGACCCCAGAAAGTGCTCCTCCCTCTGCTAACATTTATGAATCCAAGTGCAGCTCCTGTTCTTTCTGTCTCTCTTGGTTGTATACCAATGTAAGCATCTCCGTGGTAATGACTTTCCTAATCTGCCTGCTTTTAAATCAGTTTGGGTTCCACAGAACATGTTCAAACCTTAATGTTTACGTGTTATGTGGTATCATCTGTATGCAATGACTTGGACTTTTATAACCTAATATACTGGCTCATACTGAAGTGCAATAAAATATTTATTCATTAAATTATGAGAGGTAACCTGCCATACATATTGGTCTTAGCTGTGCTTGGTAGGATATGCATCAGATGCAGCATGATTCAGTCTTGCTCCAAATTAAGACTTTAGAAAGAACCTCATGCCTTCTCTGCTTTCTGCGTTTGTCAAGCAGGTTTCCTTTTCAGTTCAGTTATTGTGGGTCGGCATCCATGCTCTATGGGTCGAATACAGGCAATATATTGATCATATTGCATCTGATTCCTTGGCATTATGTGGGCGGGTAGGTATACACCTTACTCTTTGGTGGAGTAGTGGGTACCCCTTCTTTCTCTGGTACTTCAGCAGTGGGCATGCATCTGTTTCTGCTGCACTGTTTAATGGTCATGTTTCTGATTCTCTGGCATTGATGCAGCTAATAGCTTGGCATTATAGTGCTGGTATCGTGGTCTCTCTGTATCAGCCTTATTTGTTTGAAATTTGATTCATAAGAACATAAGAACATAAGAATTAGGAACAGGAGTAGGCCATCTAGCCCCTCGAGCCTGCTCCGCCATTCAACAAGATCATGGCTGATCTGGCCGTGGACTCAGCTCCACTTACCCGCCCGCTCCCCATAACCCTTAATTTCCTTATTGGTTAAAAATCTATCTATCTGTGACTTGAATACATTCAATGAGCTAGCCTCAACTGCTTCCTTGGGCAGAGAATTCCACAGATTCACAACCCTCTGGGAGAAGAAATTCCTTCTCAACTCGGTTTTAAATTGGCTCCCCCCTATTTTGAGGCTGTGCCCCCTAGTTCTAGTCTCCCCGACCAGTGGAAACAACCTCTCTGCCTCTATCTTGTCTATCCCTTTCATTATTTTAAATGTTTCTATAAGATCACCCCTTATCCTTCTGAACTCCAACGAGTAAAGACCCAGTCTACTCAATCTATCATCATAAGGTAACCCCCTCATCTCCGGAATCAGCCTAGTGAATCGTCTCTGTAACCCCTCCAAAGCCAGTATATCCTTCCTTAAGTAAGGTGACCAAAACTGCACGCAGTACTCCAGGTGCGGCCTCACCAATACCCTATACAGTTGCAGCAGGACCTCCTTGCTTTTGTACTCCATCCCTCTCGCAATGAAGGCTAACATTCCATTCGCCTTCCTGATTACCTGCTGCACCTGCAAACTAACTTTTTGGGATTCATGCACAAGGACCAATTGTGGAGCAGTGGAGGCGTGTCCTGCACAGTAGGAGCTGAGCTGCAGAGAGGAGAGCAGCTATCAACTTTTGCTCCTGCCTGGAGAGCCCTGAGACCAGCCCAGGAAGAGAAGGAAGGAAGGGGCTTCACCACCAACTTTCACCCAGAGGGAGAGGAGGAGAAAAGAAAACTTTGTACATCTTTTTACCATTCTGCAAAGAGTTGGAGAGAGGGGGAAAAGACCAACAACATCCAGTGTGGAAGGAGGGAGACTCTACATTTCTACAGGTGGGTGTTGGTGCAGTCCCAAAAAGACTTTGTTGAATCGGTGGGGGGAGGAAAGAAGACCACCGAGGGCCGGAACATCGCGGGGGGTGTGTGTGTGTGGAAAGTATGTGTGGGGGCCTTGCTTGCAACTGGGCCCCACACACATTTGACCCCCCCCCCCAATTGCCTAGCCTGGGATAGCTGGAGCTACCAGGCTCAAGAATTTCCTTAATCACCCTAATTAAACATCGTTGGGAGTGTGTGCCTGGTGGCTCTAGCTGCCCCAGGTGAAGACATCTTCTCCCCTCACCTGAAGACCACCCCAAAGACTTTGTGTTTTGCCATCTGGGGATTGCACCCACCCACAGCTGCGAGGGGAGACCTGCCCTCGCAGTTCCCCCCCCCCTTCCCACCCCCCTCTCTCTTTCTCTGTTACTCTGTTTTTCCCCTCTCTCTCTGAGGCCCCTTTCTCCTAATTTAAAAAAAAACAATTGAGACAACTGAGCAGAGGGAGCAAGGCCCCTCCCCAATTGCCAACTAGGGGAGTGGTGCCTCGTTAAGGGCTCCTCTGCTCAGTTAAATATACAAGGCCAATAAAGACCATTAAGGCCTGTGACTTTGGGGTGGGTGTAGCCCTTAAAGGGACCCCGTGATGGCGACCCCATCCACGCCAGTGGCAGGGCCAGCGAAGACGTATGCGCAGGTGGCAACCGCTTCCACGGCACCTCCTGCGCCACCCGCTGCCCTGCCACCTTTTCAACTTATAACCAGGAAACACGGGGTCAAGAGCTACACTCACCCCACAATGAGCATTGAGGAGTGCGTGCGGGCGATGGCTGGGGTAGTCGGCCCCTCGGCCATTGTCGCAGCCTCCAAGATGTCTGGGAAGGCTGTTTTCTTCCTGGGGTCGGAGCGGGCGGTGTCCCTGGCCCTTGAAAAGGGGCTCACGGTGGGCGGGACGTTCCTGCCGGTGGACCCTCTCGAGGCCACCGCGCAGAGGGTCATCGTGTCAAATGTCCCGCCCTTTGTTTCCGCTGAGCTCCTCCTCCCTCACCTACACCAACTGGGGGAGGTAAGGTCGGGGATCAACCCCATACCGCTTGGCCTCCGGGAGAACAGCCTGCGCCACGTGTTCTCCTTCCGCCGCCAGCTCTTTGTCTGGCTGGCGCGGGAGGACATGACAGAAGGGCACTTTAATGTGGTGCACGAGGGGACTGCCTACCGCGTCTTCTGGACGTCGGACGGCGTGCGGTGCCATGCCTGCAGAGAGGTGGGGCACGTTCGCAAGAACTACCCCACCTCCAAGGCTGCCAAACCACCAAAGGCGGCCAAGGCTGGCGCCGCCGCCACCCCTCCCCCTAGTTGCGTCCGCGTGCCGGGAGCCATAGGTGCGCGGGCATCATCGGGGGCCTTTGTTTTCAGGGCCTCCGGCGGGGGGGAGGGAGAGCGTCCGATCGAAAAGAAGGCGCGGAAGAAGACGAGACATCTAGAGGCGGGTCCCCTCAGTGCGCCGGAAAGTTTGACCACCGCGCTCAGCACAACCCAGTCACCGGCGAGCGCGGGGTGCCCTGAGCCCGTGCCCGAGCCCTTGACCAATACCGCAGAGGGGCTCGGGCGAGGGCAAGATAAGGAAAAGGGGGGGGCGGAGCGGGAGGCCTCGGCAGACATGGAGGTCTCCCTGCCTCAGCGCACCTCCAGCAACAAAAGGAGGCGCCGCTCCGTTGAGGCGGAGAGGGAACAACATCCCTCCGCGGAGGAGTCGGTGCCCGCCGCGTGTCCCGCGTCCCCCACCAGCGCCCCCAAGCAGCGCCGTAGGCGGGAGGAGTCTGTCCCCGGGGAGGGTGAGACAGTCGAGGCTGCCCAGCCTCTGCCTCCCGGGGATGGCGTGGAAGATCTGCCTGTCGGGGGGGACGTGGGGACCGCGGAGGAATGCGTTGCCGCCGGGCCGGGCGCCCCGGGAACTGAGGCGGGCGGGGCCGAAAAGGCCGAACCTGAGCCCGCCCAGCCAATACCCAACTTCCCCCGGGAGTCGCTCGACCCGGCGGAAACCGAAACAAATGCTTATTATGACACTGTAGATGCTGGGCCGGGGGGTGGCAGCGGGGAGGGGGAGGAACACCCACCCTCGCCTCTTGCTGTGGAGCTGGAGCACTTGGATAGCCTGGGGATTTCCTATGGCCGGGTCTCTCCTTGTTCCCCGGTTCCTGGGGCGGAGGGGGAACCCCTTCCGCTGTCATTTCCCGACCCAGCACCATTTTTAAAAGAACCCAGTGGGGACTCCTCTGCCGACGATCCTGGGGGTGGGATCGGGGCAGAGCCAGGGCCGGTTGGAGCGGCCGGTTACTTTGCCGTACCTTGTGCGGTCGATGGGCTGGCTGCTGGCGGCCACCTCCCGGAGGAGGACGGGGACTCGGTGGGGAACGCGGGTGAAGACCTAGAGACTACCGCCAGCGAGGCGGTGGATCTGCTCGCGGCCGCCGCCGAGACCATCCTCATTCCTGCAAAGGAACTCCGGGACTTTTTGGCCCAGAGCCGGGGTCGCTGCGACCAAGCCCGACTGGCCCTGGAAAAATGGTCCGAGCCAGAGCTGATCAAGGGGTCCGTCCGCGCCGCCGTCAAAACCTTGGCCGCGGGCGGGCCTTTGACAAAGGCGCAACACCTTGAGCTGCGCGAGCTCGAGGGACTCCTCGCTGGGCTGCGGAGGGAGCGGAGTTCAACAAAAGACTCCGCTCCCTCTCCCACAATAGGTTAAGGTAGAAGTTGCACTATGCTTTTGCCATGAAGATAACCATAGCCAGCCTCAACATCAACGGCGGCAGAGGGGCACGCCGTAGATTTGACAATTTTTCGATCCTGCGGGAGGGGAAATATGCGGTGTGCTTCCTGCAAGAAACCCACACCGTTCCGGGAGACGAAGCTACGTGGCTCCTGGAATGGCAAGGAGAGGTCCGCATGAGCCACCTCACCGCCATTTCTAGTGGGGTGGCCATCTTGCTGGGCCCGCATTTTCAGCCGGAGATCTTGGGGGTCGAGGAGCCCGTGCCAGGCCGCTTGCTGCACGTAACGGTTCGCCTGGGGGACGTGCCGCTCCATCTCGTGAACGTGTACGCCCCTCATCCCGGCCCGCAGCAAACGCGCTTCTTTGAAGAGGTGTCCGCTCTTCTTGGCTCCGTCGACGTCGGCGACTGCATTGTCCTCGGGGGGGATTTTAACTGCACCCTCGAGGCGAGGGACCGCTCCGGTGCCCCGCAGTGCATGACGGCGATGGAGAAGTTGAGGGACCTGGTCGGGTCCTTCGACTTGGTGGACGTCTGGCGAAATCTCCACCCCGACTCCAGCGCCTTTACTTGGGTGAGGCCTGGAGTAGGATGGTCTAGAGTCGACCGCCTTTACGTGTCTCGGGCGTACGTTTCCTGCGTCCCGGCGGCCTCCATGCGGCCGGTGCCGTGTTCGGACCACCACCTGGTGTGGGCGGAGCTCGCTTCGCTCCGCGCGAGGACGGGGTCCGCGTACTGGCACTTTAACAACCGGCTGCTGGAGGACGTGCGGTTCCAGGACTCGTTCCGTCGATTCTGGTCCGACTGGAGAAGGAAGCAGGGGGGCTTCCCCTCCTTGAGGCTATGGTGGGACGTGGGCAAGGCTCACGTCCGCGTCTTCTGTCAAGAGTACGCGAGGGGGTCGACCAAGAGGCGGGCGGCCAGAGTCGGGCGCCTAGAAAAAGAGGTGCTCGACCTGGAAGCTCGTCTCGGTCAAGTCGTCCAGGACCCGGCCCTGCGGACGGTGTACGAAGCGAAGAAGGCCGCGCTGAAGGACCTGCAGCTCGTCGGGTCCCGAGGCGCGTTCGTGAGGTCGCGGATCCGGTTCCTGCGGGATCTGGACCGCGGCTCCCCCTTCTTCTACTCGCTGGAAAAAAGGCAGAGTGTCCGTAAGCAGCTCTTGACGCTGCTGGCCGACGACGGCTCTCTCGTCTCGGATCCGGAGGGCGTCAACAACAGGGCCCGTGAATATTACGGGGCTCTGTTCTCTCCGGATCCATCCAGCGAGGAAGCGCGTAGAGTTTTGTGGGAGGACCTGCCGAAGGTCAGCCCGGAGGGCGCCGGAAATCTGGAAGCTCCGCTAAGCCTGGCGGAGCTGACCGGTGCCCTCGACCGGCTCTCGAGCGGAAAATCCCCGGGGCTGGACGGGCTGACCGTGGAGTTCCACAGGGCGTTCTGGGACGTCCTGGGGGGCGACTACGCGCGGGTCCTGGGGGAAAGTCTGGCGACCGGGGAGATGCCCCTCTCTTGGCGCAGGGCAGTCATCGTCCTGCTGCCTAAGAAGGGCGATCTCCGCCTCCTTAAGAACTGGCGCCCGGTCTCCCTCCTCAGCACGGACTACAAAATCTTCGCCAGGGCGATGTCTGCTCGCCTTGGTGCCGTGCTGGACCACATGATCCACCCCGACCAGTCCTACACGGTCCCGGGCCGGACAATCCACGATAACATCCATCTGGTCCGGGACCTCATCCATTGTTCCCAGGCGCTGGTCTGTCGGTCGCCTTCCTATCCCTCGACCAAGAGAAGGCGTTCGACAGGGTGGATCACGACTATCTGCTCGGAACTCTGCGCGCTTTCGGGTTCGGGACGCATTTCGTCGCCCGGATCCAACTTTTGTACGCCGCCGCGGAGTGTCTGATTAAGGTTAACGGGTCCTTGACGGCGCCCCTTCGCTTTAGGAGAGGGGTGCGCCAGGGATGCCCCATGTCCGGCCAGTTATACGCCGTTTGCGTGGAGCCTTTCCTGCGCCTCTTGCGGACGAGGTTGACGGGACTGGCTCTGCAAGGGCCGGGCGTGGAGGTCGTCCTCTCGGCTTACGCCGATGACGTGCTCCTCGCGGTAGAGGATCCCGCTGACCTGCGGAGGATGCGTGAGTGCCAGGAGATTTACTCGGCCGCGTCCTCCGCCAGGATCAACTGGGAGAAATGTTCCGGACTCCTGGTGGGTCAGTGGCGGGTGGACTCCCTGCCGGAGGAGCTCAGGCCTTTTGCCTGGAGCACGACCCATCTCCTCTATCTGGGAGTCTACCTTAGCCCCGACGAGGGAGCCTGGCCGGCGAACTGGCAGGAGCTGGAGGCCAAGGTCGCCGCTCGCCTAGGGCGCTGGACAGGACTGCTCCGAGTGCTGTCCTACAGGGGTCGAGCGCTAGTCATAAACCAGCTGGTGGCCGCAATGCTGTGGTACCGGCTGGTCACTTTGACCCCTCCCCCTGCGTTTGTCGCCAAGATACAGAAGAAGCTGGTGGACTTCTTCTGGAACAACAGGAAGCACTGGGTCTCTGCTGCGGTCTTGAGTCTCCCGTTTGAGGAGGGCGGTCAGTCGTTGGTGTGCATCAGCGCCCAGCTCGCGACTTTCCGTCTTCAGACCCTGCAGAGATACCTTTACGTCGAGCCCCCTCCTAGGTGGTGTGCTCTGGTGAGGTATTTCTTCCGCCAGCAGCGCGACCTCAATTATGACACGCAGCTCCTGTTTGTGAACTTGGGGGGTGCCAGGACCGCCCTCCGGGAGCTGCCTGTCTTTTACAGGGAACTCATCAGGGTCTGGAACAAAGTCTCCACCAAGCGCAGCTCTCCGCTGGCTGGAGTGGCGGCCGTCCTGCAGGAACCGCTGCTCGGGAATCCGTACCTCCACGGCCGAGGTTTTATGTGGCGGTCGGAAGAGAGGGCTGTGGCTGGTGAGGTGACCAGGGTCAGGGACCTGCTCGATGGCGGAGGAGCGGGCTGGATGGCGCCAGACACGCTGGCGCGGCGCCTAAATTCTGCCAACGTCCGCCACGCGGCCGATGCCATCGAGTCGCTAAAAACAGCTCTGGGCCCTGACTCCGTTAGGTGCATCGAGGAGGCTCAAGCACGTGGGGAGATCCCGTCCGAACTGACCCCCGTCCGGACGGAATTCCTCATTGGCGCCAAACCCCGGAACCTCCCTCGGGGGCCGGCGCCTCACAACTTGAGCCGCCTCGGGGAAATCCCCTCCGTGCCTTTCAGTTCCGCGCGGAGGGGTTTCCTGTACGGGCTGCTCCTGCACACCCTCAACTTTGCCATCCTCGCCGGCCGTCCGGACACGCCATGGCGTACCATCTTGCCGTCCGGAGGAGGCGGGGGTCCCCGATGGATGGCACTCTACGCAGGGGTCCTCCCACTATTCATCGGGGACTTGGCCTGGAGGGTGGTGCACGGAGCAGTGCCGTGCAACAAATTTTTAAGCCGGTTCACGGACTCCCAGGCCGCCTGCAATTTCTGCGGTCTGGAGGAGTCCGTGTTCCATGTTTTTATTGAGTGCACAAGGTTGCAGCCCCTGTTCCATTATTTGAAGGGGCTGCTCCTGAAATTCTGGCTGCACTTCAGTCCCACTCTCCTGATCTTTGGGCACCCTGTGCGGAGGGGAGCGGGTATGTCCGAGGGCCTCCTCGTAGCACTGCTCCTGGGCACGGCCAAGGGTGCCATCAGCCGGACCAGGCAGCGGGCGGTCGAGGGGGTCGTTCAACCTGACTGCCTGCCTCTCTTCCGCTCTTACATCCGGTCCAGGGTGTCCTTGGAGATGGAGCACGCGGTGTCCACCGGTACGCTCGCGGCCTTCCGCGAGAGGTGGGCACCGGAGGGACTGGAGTGCATCATCACGCCCGGCAACCAAATTTTAATTTGATTTTACGTTTTAAAGTTTAATTTGTTTTCATTGCCGGTGCTTTTAGTGTCCCCCTCCCCTTTTATAGGGGGCACTGGAAAAATTTGATTTTAGCGCCCCAAAAAAACCAAAAAAAAAATAAATTAAAAAAAAAGGGGCCTTGAAAATGTCTGCTGTGTCACCCAGGTCGGGTGGCATGGTTTTAATGTTTATGTTTTTGCAGGTAAACTCAAAAGAGTTTCATGCACAAGGACACCAGGTCCCTCTGCACTGCAGCATGTTGTAATTTCTCCCCATTCAAATAATATTCCCTTTTACTGTTTTTTTTCCCCAAGGTGGATGACCTCACACTTTCCGATATTGTATTCCATCTGCCAAACCTTAGCCCATTCGCTTAACCTATCTAAATCTCTTTTCAGCCTCTCTGTGTCCTCTACACAACCCGCTTTCCCACTAATCTTTGTGTCATTTGCAAATTTTGTTGCACTGCACTCTGTCCCCTCTTCCAGGTCATCTATGTATATTGTAAACAATTGTGGTCCCAGCACCGATCCCTGTGGCACACCACTAACCACCGATTTCCAACCCAAAAAGGACCCATTTATCCCGACTCTCTGCTTTCTGTTAACCAGCCAATTCTCTATCCATGTTAATACATTTCCTCTGACGCCACGTACCTTTATCTTCTGCAGTAACCTTTTGTGTGGCACTTTATCGAATGCCTTTTGAAAATCTAAATACACCACATTCATCGGTGCACCTCTATCCACCATGCTCGTTATATCCTCAAAGAATTCCAGTAAATTAGTTAAACATGATTTCCCCTTCATGAATCCATGCTGCGTCTGCTTGCTTGCACTATTCCTATCTAGATGTCCCGCTATTTCTTCCTTCATGATAGTTTCAAGCATTTTCCCCACTACAGATGTTAAACTAACCGGCCTATAGTTACCTGCCTTTTGTCTGCCCCCTTTTTTAAACAGAAACATTACATTAGCTGCTTTCCAATCTGCTGGTACCTCCCCAGAGTCAAGGATGTGGGCATCACTGGCATGTCTGCCACTTATTGCCCATCCCTCATTACCCTCAAGAAGGTGGTGGTGGGCCTTCTTCTTGAACTGCTGCAGTCCATGTTCCTCCAAGCCGTTTAATACAAACTGAGTAATTTGTTAGTTACTTCAGAGGGTAGGTAATAGTCAACCACATTGGTGCGGGTCTGGAGTCACATATAGGCCAGATTCGGTAAGGATGGCAGGTTTCCTTCTCTAAAGGATATTAGTGAACCAGTTGGGTTCTTACAACAATCCGACAGCTTTGTGGTCACTGATACAAATACCAGCCTTTAAAAAAACAGAATTTAAATGATCAAACTGCCACAGGAGAAATATGAACGCACATACTCTGGATTACCAGTCCAGTAATACAACCACTACACTAACATACCCGACTCTGACTGGATCCCTACTGATCCAGGGAGTAAAGGGTTATGGAGAGTGGGCAGGGAAGTGGAGCCGGGTCCATGATCAGATCAGCCATGATCTTATTGAATGACGGAGCAGGGGCCAAATGGCCTACTCCTGCTACTATTTCTTATGTTCACATGTTCATATGATCCCATGATCCAGTGCTCCCTGAAATAAAATCATGGAAGAACGCCTGCGATTTCCTGAGATGCTCTTCCTTATTGGAAGTGCCAGATGAGAGAATCATCCCTTTCATGGCTGCTTTAACTCCTACACAGCTCCAGTGCTCAGGCAAATAGTTAGTTGGTTTAGATTCAACCGAAGTTTACTTAGCACTGAAGTTAATGACTGGAGCCGGCAAGGAATTCTGGTGATCTTGTTGTTCGGTTGACTTGCTTTTTACAAAAGGATAGCATGGGTTTAGCGACAGGATCTCTTGGAATGTCTATATTGTTATATCTGTCTCCATCGGAAATTTTCCAGCAGTCAGTCAATCACACAGCACCGCGGAACCATAGAGTAGATACAAATAAACCTTATACAACACAAATCAATCAAAAGACAAATTGTTAAAGAAAGTCTGGGAGGAAATCGGCTGCAAAGCAAGTGCAGGGCAAACGGATCAGTGGGCATGTGAGCTGTTCTGAGTCACACAGACCAGGAACCTCTCAGTTTGATTCCTGTCTGAATTGGCAGGTGAGAAAATTGAAGGGTTCGGTGGGGACCACAATTGACCTCAGTACCCAAGGCAGGGGGAAAAAATAAATCAGTGCGAGATCCTGCTCCCGATTACCGTCTGGGACCCTTCCTCCTTGTTGGAACTTACACATGAGCGGAGGTGGAGTGAGGACAGTTTCAGTTTGAGCTGTGGTGCCCTGTTTGAGTAGAATGATTACTTGGGTGAGGAGCCGTTGTGCAGGATGAGTCAGTGCTTTCAGCAGTGAGAGAGAGAGGAAAAAATAATTTGAAAAAGGCAATTGCATTTTTGCAGTTGTATTGGTTAGGGCGAGTGCATATATACAGGATTGAGGTTCCTTCTCACTGCATTGACGCGACTTCTCTGTGTTATTGTGCAGTCATAGATTCCAC
This sequence comes from Pristiophorus japonicus, assembly GCF_044704955.1. Classification (NCBI taxonomy): domain Eukaryota; kingdom Metazoa; phylum Chordata; class Chondrichthyes; family Pristiophoridae; genus Pristiophorus; species Pristiophorus japonicus. The sequence goes on from NC_091978.1 coordinate 31,112,724, forward strand.
TGCCAGATGCGTCCCCATACACATCGATAGTAAAATTAAACGTCTTTTGACTGAAGTAACCATTCTCGATTTTAATTTTAAAATAAGCTCACAGGATTTTAACAGTAAAGGACCTTTTAAGCACCCCTATTTAAAATTCAATTTAAAATAAATGTCAGGATAACGGAAGGCCACTTGCAACCCAACCTCTTTCCATCAGAACCTGAGCGAGGTACTGGGTCAAAGGTAGCGGTAGACGTGCAAGCCAGAAAATCCTTGAAAGGCAACAATTTACAGGGCTATAGGGGTAGAGCAAGGGAAGTGGGACTAATTGGATCGCTCTTTCCAAGCGCCAGCCCAGGCACAATGGGCCGAATGGCCTCCTTCTGCACTGTAAGCCTCTGTACTTCTATGAGTATTGCAATTGTCCTTGCACTGTACGGCGCTGTGGAAACAGACCTTTGGTCAGCCTGGTTCCGAGACGGCAGGATTGGCCTGGATACGGCACTACGTCCATGATAACTTTATAGGACTTATAGTAGAATCCAATTAAATGAGCTGACAGCAACATTTATGGATCAACTAGCATTTGCTACAATGCAGCACAACAATAAGCACTTGTGCAATGAATGCACTTAAAATCCAACAAAATGCTTAGCAAAGTCATTATATTTGGATTGATATTGTCAGGGATAAGTTTTTGCTTTAATGTGACAATTTTTGACGTTTATTTTTCCCTGAGAAATCAATGACTATTGACTGACAGGCATTTCGAGAAAATAACTTCAAAAGTTACACAAAAAGAAAAATATTATAATCTTTCTGAAAAGCAGTGGCTCAATACATGTGATTCGAGTTACATAATTATGGGTCAGCCATTGATTTCTCAAACCATTGCATTCTGTCCCAAAGCTGTAGTTCCTGTCAGTTTACAAGACAGAAAGAAGCGAGCTCGAGAGTCAGCGTGAGCAGACACTGCACCCGCAGACAACTACTGGGGTTTGTTAGCAGCAGTTAACAGAAGTCTTCATTAACAGAGGTGATGTTGACCTCTGGAATCTGTCCACGTACAGGACGGTGGTCTAATATCCTGGTTACTGTGTAAGTGCATGGCAGATTCATCCATACTTGTGTTTGCAGTCCAGCCCTGAAAAAGTCGATTCTATTGATACCACTCATTGACAGCGGATAAAGATTCTTCTGATCAATTTGGTGCAAAAAATTCCATTCCTGTGCCCCTTTACAGACAGTTCTTGGACTTCAGGATTTATAAGAACAAAATACACACAGCACAGAGTTTGGCTCAACCTTAGAATAGGTCATTGATTGAACTCACAAAATTTCTCCCCCAGTGCAAACCCTTCTGTGATTTGACCGGAGTAACACAAAACCCACAATACAAAACCCCAATACCAGGTTACCTGACACTGACATGAAATACCACAGTTTAAACCATTCTGCGATTCCACTGCTACTTACACAATGACTCAGACAAACCCCTCTCCGATTTGGCTGATACCCACACATCTGGTTGTTCTGGTGCTGGTTGTGGCCGTGGACCAGGTGACCAATCTCTGTCCTTCTCCCGACTGCAGTCACCACACTCCGAAGTTGTCCTCTTTTTATAAAGATTCATATCACAATATCTCAAACATATTTCCTGTTGTTATCCCATTGAATCGTCAGATGGTTAACATCTTTTAATCAGTTTATTCCACACCCTGGTCTAGACCGGACCGAGCGGACATGATCAGTTCTAATGCTGTTTAAAACAATGCAGCCCTTCCATGGTAAAAGATACCTGGCTCCAAAGTTAATGAATGTGTGAATGTCCCTCTTCCTTCTTGGCATAAGCCATTTGTGATGGTAATGGCCATCGTCCAGTGCTATTGTCTATCGTCCGTTGGGCGGGCCACATTGTCCGCATGCCCGACACAAGACTTCCAAAGAAAGTGCTCTACTCGGAACTCCTACACAGCAGGCAATACCCAGGTGGGCAGAGGAAATGTTTCAAAGACACCCGCAAAGTCTCCTTGATAAAGTGCAACATCCCCACCAACACCTGGGAATCCCTGGCCAAAGATTGCCCTAAGTGGAGGAAGAGCATCCGGGAGGGCATTGAACACTTCGAGTATCATCGACGAGAGCATGCAGAAAACAAGCGCAGACAGCGGAAGGAACGTGCGGCAAACCAGACTCCCCACCACCCTTTCCTTCAACCACTGTCTGCCCCACCTGTGACAGAGACTGTAATTCCCATATTGGACTGTACAGCCACCTGAGAACTCACTTTTAGAGTGGAAGCAAGTCTTCCTCGATTCTGAGGGACTGTCGATGATGATGATATGATGATGGTACTCTCAATACCTCAATTGTATTAGATCGATGGCAGTTATCCTGTATCATTGTATATGATAATGTCTCTCTTCCAGTAACAATTTTCCTACTCCATCACTTAAGATAATATTACTATCAGTGTCTTAATGAGCCGTAGTTTCGTTGCAATGTTTGAATTAACGCCTTACTGCATAGCCCACCTCTGTGTGTTGCGCTGAGGTTTGGCTTTTTATATTTCACAGTCCAATCATGTCTGTGGGTTTGGGGTTTTTACATTGCATAAATTTGAGAGAGATGGGTTGGCAATTAAAAGATGCTAAGAGGCAATTAGTAGCTGTTTTAACTGCAGATTTGAGCTTTTACTCCGAGTGCACAGGTTTCCTGGGCTTTGTGGGCTTCCTGTATTGACGTGGATAGAGAACTGGTTGGCAGACAGGAAGCAAAGAGTAGGAATAAGCAGGTCCTTTTCAGAATGACAGGCAGTGACTCGTGGAGTACCGCAAGGTTCAGTGCTGGGACCCCAGCTATTTACAATATACATTAATGATTTGGATGAAGAAATTGAATGTAATATCTCCAAGTTTGCAGATGACACTAAGCTGGGTGGCAGTGTGAGCTGTGAGGAGGATGCTAAGAGGCAGCAGGGTGACTTGGACAAGTTAGGTGAGTGGGCAAATGCATGGCAGATGCAGTATAATGCAGATAAATGTGAGGTTATTCACTTTGGTGGCAAAAACAGGAACGCAGAATATTAGCTGAATAGTGACAGATTAGGAAAAGGGAAGGTGCAACGAGACCTGGGTATCATGGTACATCAGTCATTGAAAGTTAGCATGCAGGTACAGCAGGCGGTGAAGAAGGAAAATGGCATGTTGGCCTTCAAAGTGAGAAGATTTGAGTACAGGGACAGGGAGGTATTACTACAGTTGTACAGGGCCTTGGTGAGGCCACACCTTGAATATTGTGTACAGTGTTGGTCTCCTAATCTGAGGAAGGACATTCTTGTTATTGAGGGAGTGCAGCAAAGGTTCACCAGACTGATTCCCGGGATGGTTGGACGGACATATGAAGAAAGACTGGATCGACTAGGCTTATATTCATTGGAATTTAGAAGAATGAGAGGGGATCTAATAGAAACATATAAAATTCTGACCGGATTGGACAGGTTAGATTCAGGAAGTATGTTCCCGATGTTGGGGAAGTCCAGAACCAGGGGTCACAGTCTAAGGATAAAGGGTAAGCCATTTAAGACCGAGATGAGGAGAAACTTCTTCACTCAGAGAATTGTGAACCTGTGGAATTCTCTACCAGAGAAAGTTGTTGAGGCCAGTTTGTTAGATATATTCAAAAGGGAGTTAGATGTGACCCTTACATCCAAAGGGATCAAACGGTATGGAGAGAAAGCATAAATGGGGTACTGAAGTTGCATGATCAGCCGAATGGCCTACTCCTGCACCTATTTTCTATCTTTCTATGTTTCCTGGAACTCATCAGTGAACTCTGGTTTTCGAGATCAGTATGTTAAGGAACCAACTAGGGAACATGCTATTTTCAATATAGTCTTGTGCAATGAGAAATGGTTAATTAATAACCTTGTAGTAAAGGGGTCGTTAGGGACGAGTGACCATAATATGATAGGATTTGATATTAAGTTTGAAAGTGATTTAGTTCAATCTGAAACTAGGATCTTAAATCTAAACAAAGCAAACTACGTAGGTATGAGGGGCGAGTTGGCTAAGGTAGATTGAGAAACTACTTAAAATGTATGATGGTAGAAAAGCATGTCTAGCATTTAAAGAATTAATACATAATTTGCAACAAACATTCATGCCTTTAAGGCACAAAAACCCCACAGGAAAAGTGGTCCAACCATGGCTAACAAGAGAAATTAAAGATAGTATTAGATCAAAGGAAGAGGCTTATAATGTTGCCAAAAAGTGCAGTAAGCCTGAGGATTGGGAAGATTATAGCATTCAGCAAAGGAGGACCAAGAAGTTGCTAAAGAAAGTGGAAGTAGAATATGAGAATAAATTAGCGAGAGACATAAAAGCAGACTGTAAAAGCTTCTACAGATATGTAAAAAGGAAAAGATTAGCGAAAGTAGAAATGTGGGTCCCTAATAGGTTGAGACAGGAGAAATTATAATGGGGAATATGGAAATGGAAGAGAACTTAAACAAATACTTTGTGTCTGTCTTTACGGAAGAAGACACAAAAAACCTTGTGGAAATAGTGGAGAACCAAGGGTCTAGCGCGAATGAGGAAATGAAATAAATTAATATTCGTCAAAAAATAGTACTGGAGAAATTAATGGGGCTGAAAGCCGATAAATCCTCTGGACCTGATGGCCTACATCCTAGGGTTTTGAAAGAGATAGTGGATGCATTGGTTATTATCTTCCAAAATTCCATAGATCGTAGGATGGTTCCTGCGGATTGGAAGTTACCAAATGTAACCCTGCTATTTAAGAAAGGTGGGAGAGAAAAAACAGGGAACTACAGACCAGTTAGCCTGACATCAATAGCAGGCGAAATGCTACAATATATGATTAAGGATGTGGTAACAGGGCATTTAAAAAAGAATAATAAGTTTGGGCAGAGTCAACATGGATTTATGAAAGGGAAATAATGTTTGACAAATCTGTTAGAGTTTTTTGAGGTTGGAACTAGCAGAATAAATTAGGGGGAACTAGTGGATGTGGTGTATTTAGGTGTTCAGAAGACATTCAATAAGGTGCCACACAAGAGGTAATTAAACACAATTAGGGCTCATAGGATTGGGTGTAATATACTAACATGGATTGAGGATTGGTTAATGGACAGAAAACAGAGAATAGGAATAAACGGGTAATTTTTGGGATGGCAGGCTGTAACTAGTGTGGTGCCACAAGGATCGGTGCTTGGGGCCCCAGCTATTTACAATCTATATCAATGATATGGATGAGGGGACCAAATGTAATATATCCAAGTTTGCTGATGATACAAAGCTAGGTTGGAATGTAAGTTGTGAGGAGGATGCAAAGAGGCTTCAAGGGGATAAAGACAGATGAAGTGAGTGGCAAGAACATGGCAAATGGAATATAATGTGGAGAAATGTGAAGTTATCCACTTTGGTAGGAAAAATAGAAAATCAGAGTTTTTTTAAATGGTGAGAGATTGGGAAATGTTGGTGTTCAGAGGGACCTGGGTATCCTTGTACACTAATCACTGAAAGTTAACATGTAGGTACAGCAAGCAATTAAGAAAGCAAACAGACTAAGGTCCTGAACTTAAGGAACGGCAACTTCGACGGTATGAGACGTGAATTGGCTACAATAGACTGGCGAATGATACGTAAAGGGTTGATGGTGGATAGGCAATGGCAGACATTTATAGATCAAATGAATGAACTTCAACAATTGTACATCCCTGTCTGGTGTAAAAATAAAATGGGGAAGGTGGCTCAACCATGGCAAACAAGGGAAATTAGGGATAGTGTTAAATCCAAGGAAGAGGCATATAAATTGGCGAGAAAATGCAGCAAACCTGAGGACTGGGAGAAATTTAGAATTCAGCAGAGAAGGACGAAAGGTTTAATTAGGAGGGGGAAAATAGAGTATGGGAGTAAGCTTGAAGGGAACATAAAAACTGACTGCAAAAGTTTCTATAGATATGTGAAGAGAAAAAAGATTAGTGAAGACAAATGTAGGTCCCTTGCAGTCAGAATCAGATGAATTTATAATGGGGAACAAAGAAATGGCAGACCAATTGAACAAATACTTTGGTTCTGTCTTCACTAAGGAAGTCACAAATAACCTTCCGGAAATAGTAGGGGACCGAGGGTCTAGCGAGAAGGAGGAACTGAAGAAAATCCTTATTAGTCAGGAAATTGTGTTAGGGAAATTGATGGGATTGAAGGCCGATAAATCCCCAGGGCCTGATAGTCTGCATCCCAGAGTACTTAAGGAAGTGGCCCTAGAAATAGTGGATGCATTGGTGGTCATTTTCCAACATTCTATAGATTCTGTATCAGTTCTTATGGTTTGGAGGATACCTAATGTAACACCACTTTTTAAAAAAGGAGGGAGAGAGAAAACAGGGAATTATAGACTGGTTAGCCTGACATCGGTAGTGGGGAAAATATTGGAATCAATTATTAAAGATGTAATAGCAGCGCATTTAGAAAGCAGTGTCAGGATCGGTCCAAGTCAGCATGGATTTATGAAAGGGAAATCATGCTTGACAAATCTTCTAGAATTTTTTGAGGATGTAACTAGTAGAGTGGACAAGAGAGAACCAGTGGATGTGGTGTACTTGGACTTTCAAAAGGCTTTTGACAAGTTCCCACACAAGAGATTAGTGTGAAAAACTAAAACATATGGTATTGGAGGTAATGTATTGCCGTGGATAGAGAACTGGTTGGCAGACAAGAAGCAAAGAATAGGAATAAACGGGTCCTTTTCAGAATGGCAGGCAGCGACTAGTGGGGTACAGCAAGGTTCAGTGCTGGGACCCCAGCTATTTACAATATACATTAATGATTTGGATGAAGGAATTGAATGTAATATCTCCAAGTTTGCAGATGACACTAAGCTGGGTGGCAGTGTGAGCTGTGAGGAGGATGCTAAGAGGCAGCAGGGTGCCTTGGACAGGTTAGGTGAGTGGGCAAATGCATGGCAGATGCAGTATAATGTAGATAAATGTGAGGTTATCCACTTTGGTGGCAAAAACAGGAAGGCAGATTATTATCTGAATGGTGACAGATTAGGAAAAGGGGAGGTGCAATGAGACCTGGGTGTCATGGTACATCAGTCATTGAAAGTTCGCATGTAGGTACATCAGGCAGTGAAGAAGGCAAATGGCATGTTGGCCTTCATAGCGAGAGGAATTGAGTATAGGAGCAGGGAGGTCTTACTGCAGTTGTACAGAGCCTTTTGTGAGGCCACACCTTGAATATTGTGGGCAGTTTTGGTCTCCTAATCTGAGGAAGGACATTCTTGCTATTGAGGGAGTGCAGCGGAGGTTCACCAGACTGATTCCCGGGATGGCAGGACTGACATATGAAGAAAGATTGGATCGACTGGGCTTATATTCCCTGGAATTTAGAAGAATGAGAGGGGATCTCGTAGAAACATATAAAATTCTGACCGAATTGGACGGGTTAGATGTAGGAAAAATGTTCCCGATGTTGGGAAAGTCCAGAACTAGAGGTCACAGTCTAAGGATAAGGGGTAAGCCATTTAAGACCGAAATGAGGCGAAACTTCTTCACTCCGAGAGTTGTGAGCATATGGAATTCTCTATCACAGAAAGTTGTTGAGGCCAGTTCATTAGATATATTCAAAAGAGAGTTCGATATGGCCCTTACAGCTAAAGGGATCAAACGGTATGGAGAGAAAGCAGGAAAGCAGAGATGATCATATTGAATGGTGGTGCATGCTTGTAGGGCTGAATGGCCTACTCCTGCACCTATTTTCTATGTTTCTATGTTTCAAATGTATGTTGATCTTTATTACAAGAGGATTTGAATATAAGAGTAAAGATGTCTAACTGCAATTATATAGGACACTGGTGAGACCGCACCTAGAGTATTGTGTACAGCTTTGGTCTCCTTACCTAAGGAAGGATATACTTGCCATGGAGGGAATGCAACGAAGGTTCACCAGGTTGATTCCTGGGAAGGGGGGATTGTTCTATGAGGAGAGCTTGAGTAGACTAGGCCTATACTCTCTCGAGTTTAGATGGTAATCTCATTGAAACATACAAATATCTTACAGCGCTTGACAGGGTAGATGCAGGGAGGTTGATTCCTTTGGCTGGGGAGTCTAGAACCAGGGGTCCAAGTCTGTAAGAATAAAAGTGTTTAGTAATAATAAAATTGATTATGTATATATATAAATGTTAAAAGTGTAGTGTCGAAAGAAACAAAATGGATACCTTCCCCAAGTTCACGTCTCCTCTGGCTGGGCAGAGCTCAAGGAACAAAAGGAAGCATGGCTTTGAAACTCACCAAACGAGAAAAGGTGTTAATTGGAAAACCATTAACATAATCAAGGAATGGCACCGGCCCTCCAGACAGACACATGTATGAGGAGAAGCCAATCAGGAATGGCCGTGGAAACAATACCCAATCCTGAGTCTTTCTGAGAAACAATAGCCTTAAGGGATATAAGAAGTCAAGCCAAAGATTGCTGGGTCTCTCTTTTCTTCAGCACACGGCAAAAGCAGGACCTTCCTCGACAGAGCAAGGAACAGGCCGTGTGCTTTGCCAGAGGGAAGTGTAGTATACCTTTTTATACCTTTTTTTACTGTAACATCATTGTATCTGTTGTAACTAAGTAGATATGTAGGATAGCTGATGACTGATGTTTCTCTGATAGATGTGCATGGGTGTGTGCTTAATAAACAATTCCAAATTGTTTTAAAATAATCGGTCTTGCTGTCACTTTAATGCCTGAGATTTAGAAATCTTACAGTACTTAAGTTAAAGTAAGCCGACATTAAAGGGTTAAGAAGCTGTACTGTAAAGGCAGTTTTGTAAATTGACCAGCCTCGTATCCCAGCATGCCTCGAGGAACAAATGTGACTTTTAAATGAACTTTTATAAACAAGCTGTCAGCTGAACAGAATGCAGGAGGAGATTATTCAGACAGAGACACAGACACGATCGATTGACTTTATGAATATGCTAACCAAGGAAGGAGCTGGAGTGATCAGACCACACAATGACATTGTGTACGTTAAATGTAACTGGTTGTCTGGTGCATTGAACTCCTGTGGTCAGGCTGATAACAAGACTTACAAATCGACACGGCAGGTAATCACTATGGCCCCACCACATCTGGAGTGCTCTCTTCACCCTTTGGAAATGCTAATGTCGACATTGTTACTGGAGTGAAAGACCCATTCGTCAACCTTTCAGATGTTGATAGATCCGAAACTCCCCATCAAAACACTTGTGTGACAATATTTTAACATCAAACAATTTGATGAGGACATTTCCTTGTATTATAATGGCCTATTCACTGACCCAGGATGGGGAAGTGACTCAATTGATTTGCAGATGCAGCTATTATTAAGATGGTACCATCAAAGGGGGGATTGTGTCATTCATTGTCATGGGTAGGATCTTTGTATTATATAAAGGATGTGTTTAGGGACAAACTTCAGCAATTTGCAACGGAACTGCGGATGGATTTGATCACCCGTACAGATGGAAACACACTGATCTGAATGATTGCTGGGGTGAGTGGTGTTTGAAATTAAAGAGAGTTACTGTTCGAAGTTAAAGGCCAGTGCATTGACATTTGTTATCCATCGTATAATAAACAGTTAAAAGAATCCTGTGTTGTGAGCCTTGACCATTTTTATCCCACCCGGATGGGTTCAGGTCAGATTCCAGAATTAGAATATATGAGGAAGGTGTGAATTCACCTACCTACACTATTGGCTCAGAAATTCCAGCCTCCCCGGGTCCGTACGGAGTGTCTATGGACCCGGGAAGGTATTGGAAAAGCCGGTTTTCAGTGCGCAATACGCATGTGTTGAAAGCTTGCTTTTCCGATCTGTCAGGCTCCAGCTCGACAGATCATCTGCATCTCGGGAACGAGAACATTTGCAAGGGCAAGATTGCGGTATTTACCCATATCTTGCCCAGCAAATGTACTCAAAACTCTTGCACCTGATAAATGCAGGCACATAGCCTACTTTTACAGGTGTAAGAGTCTTAAAACACACTTAAGACATAAAAAATAAAATTAAAAATACACATTTTGTTTTTAAAAACCCTGCCCACTACGTTAAATTTATTTTAAACCATAATTAAAAAAAACTTTTTTAAAACTTGGAAATTTTTTTTTCCTCTAAGATATTTATTAACTTTAATTTCAATTAATTTTAATTATGTGAGGTGTGTTTTTTATTTTTAAATCGGTGTTATTGTGTTTGGTTTTTTTTCCCCTCAATTAATAGCATTGAGAACTCGTAGATACGGAGTTCCCATTGCTATTAATTGAGAATACTGTACCTGATTGGTTGCGCAGTCACATGTAACTGCATCTTCTGCGTGGGAACCTGGAGGATGGGAATGCGCTTCACTGCGCGGGAAGAAAAGGCCTCCCAACCGTAATCGCAGGCGCCTCCGGAACCACCAGGTACTTTCGGAAAAATTCTCCATTCGGAGGCTGCCCTATGTGGAGGAAGTGCATCCGGGAGGGCCTGAACACCTCGAGTCTCATTGCCGACGGCATGCAGAAATCAAGCACAGGCAGCGGAAAGAGCGTGCGGCAAACCAGTCCCACCCACCCTTTCCCTCAACGACTATCTGTCCACCTGTGACCGGGACTGTGGCTCTCGTATTGGGCTGTTCAGCCACCTAAGGACTCATTTTAAGAGTGGAAGCAAGTCTTCCTCGATTCCGAGGGATTGCCTATGATGATGATGAATTGCCCGCGGGAAGCCTCCGATTGGAATTTCAGGGCCATTAACTGAGGTCCTAAGCACAGTCTTAGCTTTCTTACCAAATGTCATGACTGGGAATCTCGAGATCCTGGGCTTCAATCAACAGCAATCAATCTTCTCCCTGTGAACATGTTGGGGAACCCGGCAATGCAGGGTTTCAATGAATTCACCCAGTTCTCTGTTCTCATAACTGTCTCTGGCCCTGCTGAGGCAGTGCTTCGCGGCAGGGGAATGGCAGGAGCTGGTTGAAAAAAGGAATGAATGGCTTGCATTTATATACCGCCTTATGCGAATTCTGGATGCCCCAAAGTACTTTGCAGCCAATGAAGTACTTCTGAAGTGTAGTCGTTGTTGTAATGTAGGAAAAGTGGAAGCCAATTTGCTCACTGCAAGCTGCCAAAAACAGCAATGAAATAGCTGACCAGGTAATCTGATTTTTTTAGTGATGTTGATTGAGGGATAAATATTGGCCAGGGCACCAGAAGAACTCCCCTCCTCTTTGAGTAGTGCCGTGGGATATTTTACATCCACCTTTGAGGGCAGATGGAGCATCGGTTTAACATCTCATCCAAAAGACAGCACCTCCGACAGTGCAGCACTCCCTCAGTGCCACACAGAAATGCCAACCTTGATTACGTGCTGAAGTTCCTGAAGTGGGTCTATGATCCCACAACATTCACATCTTGAGCCACGGCTGAGACTTTTGGTGATGGAATTCATTGAGATGATGAAACCATCTTTAAAGATGACACCACAGTGCCTCCCTGCTCAAATGACCACAGATTTGTCAAACAGCCTGTCAGGACAGTCAACCACTAAAGCAATATCCGTGCTGTCGCTGCAGAGCCATGTACTGACCCAGCACACAGAGCAAACGGACCATCTCTATTCCTCGAGGCAGAAACTGACAAGCAGCAGGCGATCGCATTACTTCCTCCTCCCCGCTGAGGGAACATTCAGAAGGAGCATATGGTTAAGATGTAAAAGGCACGCACCATACACCATTATAGAAGGAAAAGCAACTGAACACATCATTTCACACTGTTAGGCTTAATTGTTGACTTGGGAAGGGAAAGAATTAGATAGTTGAGAAAAAATGCTATTGTATTTATAGGTCTTGATGTAAAGCTGTAGGAAATGGTGATGATTCATTTGACTAGGATGTGAGGTACATGTGCAGATGGTTGCCGCACATTGGATATTTCAGTCATTTAAGTGAAAGGGGCTGAAAGGTACGGATGCATCCATTTGCTGGGGACCTCCAGAATTGATTCCGAAAGTGTTTGGGACCGTCAGGTGCAGTGCTACCCGTGGCACATTCTGGGTGCCCGACTACCCTGACAGATCAGAAACCTCACCGTTGATGCTCCACGGGAGTGGGGGGGGGGTTTGCTGGATCATGCTGGAAAATAAAAATCATCAGCCCTTTGTCAGAGAGCCAAAATAAATTATTACCATGCTCAATATCTTTGGTCTGGCCCACTAATGTGGGTCCTACACAATCCTCAAGCCGGTGTCCTCTTTTGTCTGAGAACATGGGTCACCAGTACATTACCTGGCGACCTCCAGACCAAGGCTGAGGACACTCCTGGTTTGAGAGCCCCTGTCCTCTCATCGCAGTGGATTATGTTGTGTGGTGACAGAGATTCCACCCCAAACAAGGCCGCTTGGAGACTGGGAGCACAGGGCGAGACACAGCCTATTTGGATCCCAAACAAATTTGCAGGTCTTCTTCTGCACTGCTGCTTGATTAACAGCAGGTCTACTCTGGGCCAATGTGTCTATTTGAGCCTATTACAATGTATTTATAGCACAGGGACAAGCCATTCGGCTCAACAGGTCCATGCTGATGTTTATGCTCCACACGAACCCCCTCCCATCCTTATTCATCCTATCCTATTCCTTTTCCGTCACGTGCTAATCTAGCTTCCCCTTAAATGCATCTATGTTATTCGCCTCAACCACTCCTCGTGGTACTGAATTCCTCATTCTAATCACTTTCTGGATAAAGAGGTTTCTCTTTTGAATTCCTTTTTGGATTTATTAGTGACGATCCTATATTTATGGCCCCTAGTTCTGGTCTCGCCCGCAAGTGGAAACATTTTCTCTATGTCTACCCTCTCAAATCCTTTCATAATCTTGAAGACCTCTATCACGTCACCCCTCAGACTTCTGTTGTTTGGAGAAAAGAGCCCAGGCCTGTTCAATCTTTCCTGTTAGATATAAACTCTGGTATCATTCTAGTAAATCTTTTTTGCACCTTCTCTAGTGTCTGTATATCCTTTTTAATAACATGGAGACCAGGGGGACGAAATTCAGGCCCGCCAGGAAACTGACGCACATACGATTTTTTACCTGTTGTTACCGGTGTATGGGAAGAGGTCGACTCCTGATTGATATTCAGGTCTTTGTCGTTTTTTTTTCTCCTCTTTGATGTTTTTTCACATTGGACCGCAAGTCGGTCATAATGGGGGTGGAATTGCAGTGGTAAGTCCTGGTGACGGGCGAACATTGGGGGCAGGACAGAGTCTCCACCACTGCCACTCAGCGACGGAGCGGTGGTGACGTCAGTGCACGTGTGCATCACCACGTCTCTCCCCTCATTTACAGGGGAGAAAAGCAGCGATTTTGTCGGTTCGGCCACCGGGCCACCAGGGAGGGTTTCGGCTGGGCCAACGACTTGGCACCCAAGAGGGGGTGCCAGGCTGCCTGTTGGCGGCCCGGTGCCCTCCCCTTGAAGGGTCTCCGCGCTGCCATGCCACAGACGCAAAACAAGGTGCCCGAAAAGAAAAAGCTGTCGGGGGCACGGCGGGGCGGATGAAAGATTTCACGCGGATTGGGATGCAGGTGCGGAAGATGATGCACTTGCAGCGGTCGGCAGCAGTGGGGTGGAAGTGGGGACAGGCCAACAAATCCCCGGGGTGAATTTGGGTCGCAGCGGCCAATCGACTGCAACGCAGCGGCCACTTGATTCTGCTGCATGGCCGCTGCAAAACAGCGATTATTGGGCCTTATCCGGATCCTGAATTTCGGCCCCCAGAACTGTTCACAGTATTCCCAGTGTGGTCTAACTAAAGTTCTATACAAGCTGAACATAGCTTCTCTCCTTTTCAATTTTATCCCTCTAGAAATGAATCCTAGCGCATTGTTTGTTTTTTTATGGCCGTATTAACCTGCATTGCTACTTTTAGTGATCTGTGTATCTGAACTCCCAGAATGGAGCATAAATGCCAGCATAGCCTGATTGGGCTGAATGGCCTGTTTCTGTGCTGTATATTCTATGTTATTCTATATAACTCTATGCAATCCCTCTGTTCCTCTACCCCATTTAGACACTTATTTTCCTCGCATTATGTGGCCCCTTTATTCTTCCTGTATTCCCTCGCACTTACCTATATTTCAGTTAATTTGCCAATTACATGCCTAAACTGCAAGATTATTCAAGTCTTCCTGTATTTTGTCGGCCTCTGTATTAACTACACCCCCAAGTTGATGTTATCCGCACATTTTGAAATTGTGCTTCCGATTTCAGAGTCCAAAGCGGTTATGTAAATAGTGAACAACAGCACCGATCCCTGTGGAACAACACTCCGCACCGTTTGACAATCTGAGTAACTACCTTTAACCCCTTTCCTCTGTTTTCTGTTTTGTACCCTACCATTAGACTCTTGCGAAGTGGCTGCAGTTTGCCAGTTTGTCTCTTATTTTTTTTGGTCTTATCTATCATTCTCGCTCTAAGATTTTTGGTTTCTGAATTATAGATTGGTTTATGAATTATAGATTACACTCTGAGGCGAGTCTTTGCTTCCTGTAGCTGGAGGGTATTTTCATTCTCTCTGATGGTAGGTAAGATTTGATAACATGCCCAGAGTAACCAATAGAGAACTCTTTGTTTAATTACTTTGGCTGCGCTTTTTATTCTGTGGCACTCCGTCTTTCGGCCCCGTCTGCTCTCTCAGGTGGACGTAAAAGATCCCGTGGCACTATTTCGAAGAAAAGCAGGAGAATTATCCCCGGTGCCCTGGCCAATATTTATCCCTCAATCAACATCACAAAAACAGATTATCACATTGCTGTTTGTGGGAGCTTGCTGTGTGCAAATTGGCTGCCATGTTTCCTACATTACAACAGTGACTACACTCCAAAAGTACTTCATTGGCTGCAAAGTGCTTTGAGACATCCGGTGGTTGTGAAAGGCGCTATATAAATGCAAGTCTTTCTTTTTATTTTCCTGGTCTTTGAATATGGCAGAGTAACACTACAACAGACCCATTGTACCTTTAACTGTCAAAAGACTTTATTGATCAATTGGGACAGCAGAGAAGGAGGCCATTCGGCCCGTCGTGCCTGTGTCGGCTCTTGGAAAGAGCTGTCCAATTAGTCTCACTCTCCCGCTCTTTCCCCATAGCCCTGCCAATTTTTTCTCTTCAAATATTTATCTAATTCCCTTTTGAAAGTTATTATGAAGTCTGCTTTTCCCAACCTTTCAGGCAGTGCATTCAAGATCATAACAACTCACTGTGTAAACAAATTCTTCTTATCGCCTCTCTGGTTCTTTCGCCAATTATAATTGAAGAAATGTCAGCTGCATTCAAGAGGAGCTCCCAGTCAGTAACATAAGTGAAAACAATCTCACAAAGGGGGTGAATTTTTTCAGGGCTTCCCCAGCCCTGAATTTGCCTCCACCACCTTTTCAGGCAGTGCATTCCAGATCAGAGCCACTCACTGCGTAAAAAAGAAATCTCGTTATTCCCCCGCTGAACTTTTTGCCAATTATTGTAAATCTTTGCCCTCCAGTTATCCCTCTTGGCAGTGGAAACAATTTCTTCCTATTTACTTTATCAAAACTCTTCCGAAGGTTGAACACCTCTATTAAATCTAATCAAAGGAGAAATATCGGCTTCTCTAGTCTCTCCACGTAATTTGGTTTTCTCATCTCTGATACCATTCTGGTCGATCTCCTCGACACTGAGGCCTTGATATCCTTCCTAACAGTGCGGTACCCAGAAATAGACACAATACCCCGGCTGAGGCCTAACCAGTGATTTATAAAGGTTAACCATAATTTCCTTGCTTTTGTACACTGCGGCTGGAATTTTTGAGGGGATCCGCGGGCGGGATCGGTGGCAGGTCGGGTGGGAAATTAGATTTTGTTGACAGCAGGTCGGCAACTCACTGTCCTCCCGCCACAACATGCCTTTCCCATGGCGCCTCTGTGATCTCGGATCGGACCCGACCAGACACGCAGAGGCGGCAACCCAATTAAATTGGCTTGTTGACCGACCCTTAATAATGGTTTTAACCTTACCTTTTAACGTTAACTGCTCAGCCACAGGGTCCATTCTGGTCTGTTAATCTGAGGCGGAAGTTGAATGGCCATTGAATCAGCTGATGAGTTGACAACTTGAAGTGTATTATAAAAGCTCCCACCTCACAGCTATTCACTTTCCAAGCACAGAAGTTGTTGCTTACTCCATTTGGAACACAGATTGAGCTTTATGCAGGCTACAAGTGTTTGGAGCAAACTCTCCATCCAGTGTCACCTCATTACCTCTCTCACCATTGACAGATTGCTTCTGTCATCTCAACTTCACCTACCATCTATTCCATCAGCATGGGTACCATTTATACTGTTTCAACTTAGACCTCAGAATCAGACCACGATCTGCCCCAACACCAGCAGCACCAGGTACACCAGCAGCACCACCAACAACACCAACCTTCTCTGCAAGCAGCTGATGCTGCACAGGGCAGAGGGCAGCAGCACCCGATCACATTGTTGCCTGGGGGACCTGGGATGGCCTCATCATCATGGGCAGATTTGGTTAACTTTACGCTGTACACCCATATAGCTGTCACATGATGCACCAGGTTGGCACCACCCCACACCAACACCATAAAGCATCCCTACAATGCCCAAGCCATTCCTTTCACACCATTGTGGCAGGTACTGTTATGTCTCACTCGCTCACTGCAACTCACCAAACTACTTCTAAAGGTGCACGCAAATCTGTCCAAGAACGCAAAGTGTTGAAAATAAAGATTTCAATTTTTGACAGCACATTAACAGAAACTTCACATGAACATTGGATAAAACACCAAAGTGGCTACCCTTGTGTGTTAATTGGTATGATTGCACTAGGATGATGGTGAGTGTGAGGGATGGCTAGTGAGAAGGGGATGTGATAATGTAGATATGGAGAGAGGGATGGGTGGAGGTGCAAGGTAAGTTGGCGTGAGTAAGGATGTGCAGGAGTAGGGTAGGGAAGGCAGAGTGATGGGGATGTGATGAGCGGCACAGAAGGATGAAGGTGAGTGTGGCTTTGTACTCCCATTTCCTGATCCGCTGAGATCATTGAAAGGTTTGCGCCACTGCACCCAGGTCCTCTGACCCTATCCCTACTTGTGACTTCCTCTGCAATGTGCAACCAGGCTGTGGTGGTCTCCTGGAAAGGTCTCTTCTGCCCATCAGAAGGGAAGAAGACTTCCCTGCGTCCTCTGACTCCCTCCATAAGCATATGGGATGGCCTGGGTGCTTGCTTCTGCCTCTGTGCAGTGATTGTTAGTGTTTGCAGCACCTCAATGCTGTAGAACACTGACAGCACAAATGTCAAAAGTAAGTTGGCCATGGTCCCTCAAAGGAAAACTGCTCAAGTCGCATCATGAATGATGTCACCAGACCCGCTCCATCTAATTGGGCCGGGAAACGCAGGATGGAGTCAGCAGTAGGGCCGCGACCCGCCACCAACACCGGCCACATCGGACCCGTCGAGGTGAGCACAATCTCGGCCAATGCCTCTATTTATAAATCCAGGGGTCCCATAAGATTTTTTTTATCAGTTCTCTAGTTTGGCAGCAGATGCAGGTAGAGAAAGTAATCAGGAAGGCAAATGGAATGTTGGCCTTTATTGCAAGGGGGATAGAGTATAAAAGCAGAGAAGTCCTGCAACAGGGTATTGGTGAACATAAGAACATAAGAATTAGGAACAGGAGTAGGCCATCTAGCCCCTCGAGCCTGCTCCGCCATTTAAAAAGATCATGGCTGATCTGGCCGTGGACTCAGTTCCACTTACTCGCCCGCTCCCCATAACCCTTAATTCCCTTATTGGTTAAAAATCTAACTATCTGTGACTTGAATACATTCAATGAGCTAGCCTCAACTGCTTCCTTGGGCAGAGAATTCCACAGATTCACAATCCTCTGGGAGAAGAAATTCCTTCTCAACTCGGTTTTAAATTGGCTCCCCTGTATTTTGAGGCTGTGCCCCATAGTTCAAGTCTCCCCGACCAGTGGAAATAACCTCTCTGCCTCTATCTTGTCTATCCCTTTCATTATTTTAAATGTTTCTATAAGATCAACCCTCATCCTTCTGAACTCCAACGAGTAAAGACCCAGTCTACTCAATCTATCATCATAAGGTAACCCCTTCATCTCCGGAATCAGCCTCGTGAATCGTCTCTTTACCCCCTCCAAAGCAAGTACCGGTATATCCTTCCTTAAGTAAGGTGACCAAAACGGCACGCAGTACTCCAGGTGCGGCCTTACCAATACCCTGTATAGTTGCAGCAGGATCTCCCTGCTTTTGTACTCCATCCCTCTCGCAATGAAGGCCAACATTCCATTCGCCTTCCTGATTACCTGCTGCACCTGCAAACTAACTTTGTGGGATTCATGCACAAGGACCCCCAGGTCCCTCTGCACCGCAGTATGTTGTAATTTCTCCCCATTCAAATAGTATTCCCTTTTACTGTTTTTTTTTCCAAGATGGATGAGCTCACATTTTCTGACATTGTATTCCATCTGCCAAACCTTAGCCCATTCGCTCAACCTATCTAAATCTCTGCAGTCTCTCTGTATCCTCTACACAACTCGCTTTCCCACTAATCTTTGTGTCATCTGCAAATTTTGTTACACTACACTCTGTCCCCTCTTCCAGGTCATCGATGTATATTGTGAACAGTTGTGGTCCCAGCACCGATCCCTGTGGCACACCGCTAACCACCGATTTCCAACCCGAAAAGGACCCATTTATCCCGACTCTCTGCTTTCTGTTCGCTAGCCAATTCTCGATCCATGCTAATACATTTCCTCTGACTCCGCGTACCTTTATCTTCTACAGTAACCTTTTGTGTGGCACCTTATCGAATGCCTTTTGGAAATCTAAATACACCACATCCATCGGTACACCTCTATCCAGCATGCTCGTTACATCCTCAAAGAATTCCAGCAAATTAGTTAAACATGATTTCCCCTTCATAAATCTATGTTGCGTCTGCTAGATTGCACTATTCCTATCGAGATGTCCCTCTATTTCATCCTTAATGATAGCTTCAAGCATTTTCCCCACCACAGATGTTAAACTAACCGGCCTATAGTTACCTGCCTTTTGTTTGCCCCCTTTTTTAAACAGAGGTGTTACATTACCTGCTTTCCAATCCGCTGGTACCTCCCCAGAGTCCAGAGAATTTTGGTAGATTATAACGAATGCATCTGCTCTAACTTCCGCCGTCTCTTTTAATACCCTGGGATGCATTTCATCAGGACCAGGGGACTTGTCTACCTTGAGTCCCATTAGCCTGTCCAGCACTACCCCCCTAGTGATAGTGATTGTCTCAAGGTCCTCCCTTCCCACATTCCCGTGACCAGCAATATTTGGCATGGTTTTTGTGTCTTCCACTGTGAAGACCGAAGCAAAATAATTGTTTAAGGTCTCAGCCATTTCCACATTTCCCATTATTAAATCCCCCTTCTCATCTTCTAAGGGACCAACATTTACTTTAGTCACTCTCTTCCGTTTTATATATCGGTAAAAGCTTTTACTATCTGTTTTTATGTTTTGCGCAAGTTTACTTTCGTAATCTATCTTTCCTTTCTTTATTGCTTTCTTAGTCATTCTTTGCTGTCGTTTAAAATTTCCCAATCTTCTAGTTTCCCACTAACCTTGGCCACCTTATACGCATTGGTTTTTAATTTGATACTCTCCTTTATTTCCTTGGTTATCCATGGCTGGTTATCCCTTCTCTTACCGCCCTTCTTTTTCACTGGAATATATTTTTGTTGAGCACTATGAAAGAGCTCCTTAAAAGTCCTCCACTGTTCCTCAATTGTGCCACTGTTTAGTCTGTGTTCCCAGTCTACTTTAGCCAACTCTGCCCTCATCCCACTGTAGTCCCCTTTGTTTAAGCATAGTACGCTCGTTTGAGACACTACTTCCTCACCCTCAATCTGTATTACAAATTCAACCATACTGTGATCACTCATTCCGAGTGGATCTTTTACTTGGAGATCGTTTACTATTCCTGACTCATTACACAGGACCAGATCTAAGATAGCTTGCTCAATTGTAGGTTCTGTAACATACTGTTCTAAGAAACAATCTCGTATGCATTCTATGAATTCCTGCTCCAGGCTACCCCGTGCGATTTGATTTGACCAATCGATATGTAGGTTAAAATCCCCCATGATTACTGCCGTTCCTTTTTCACATGCCTCCATTATTCCCTTGATTATTGTCCGCCCCACCGTGAAGTTATTATTTGGGGGCCTATAAACTACGCCCACCAGTGACATTTTCCCCTTACTATCTCTAATCTCCACTCACAATGATTCAACATTTTGTTCATTTGAGCCAATATCATCTCTCACAACTGCCCTGATATCATCCTTTATTAACAGAGCTACCCCACCTCCTTTCCCTTCTTGTCTATCCTTCCGAATTGTCAGATACCCCTGTATGTTTAATTCCCAGTCTTGGCCACCCTGTAACTACGTTTCTGTAATGGCCACCAAATCATACCCATTTGTAATGATTTGTGCCGTCAACTCATTTACTTTATTTTGAATACTGCATGCGTTTAGGTAGAGTGTTTTAATACTAGTTTTTAAACCATGATTTTTAGTTTTGACCCCTCCTGTAGCCCCCTTATATTCATTCATATTGTCCCTTCCTATCACCTTGTGGTTTACCCTTACCCCAGTGCTACTCTGCCCTGTTGCCTCCTGCCTTTTGCATTCTTTCTTGGGAGGATACTGTTCACCTGGAGTACTGCGTACAGTTTTGGTCTCCGTATTTAAGGAAAGATATACTTGCATTGGAGGCTGTTCAGAGAAGGTTCACTAGGTTGATTCCGGAGATGAGGGGGTTGACTTATGAAGATAGGTTGAGTAGGTTGAGCCTCTCCTCATTGGAGTTCTGAAGAATGAGAGGTGATCTTATTGAAATATATAGGATTATGATGGGGCTCGACAAGGTGGATGCAAAGAGGATATTTCTACGCATAGGGTAAACTAAAACTAGGGGACATAGTCTCAGAATAAGGGGCTGCCCATTTAAAACTAAGATGAAGTGGAATTTCTTCTCTCAGAGGGTTGTAAATCTGTGGAATTCTCTGCCCCAGAGAGCTGTGGAGACTGGGTCATTGAATATATTTAAGGCGGAGATAGACAGATTTTTGAGCTACAGAGGAATGAAGGGTCATGGGGAGCGGGCAGGGAAGTGGAGCTGAGTCCATGATCAGATCAGCCATGATCTTATTAAATGGCGGGGCAGGCTCAAGGGGCCAGATGGCCTACTCCTGCTCCTATTTCTTATGTTCTTATGTTCTTATGTGTGCATAGTGGTGTGATGGCTTTTTGAGGAATCATTAATGGTCCGAATATTAACGGGGAGTTAATGAAAGGGCGAGGGCCTGTGTTGCGGGGGGTGGGGGAGGCGGGGGGGGCAGTGTTGGCGGGGAAACCTGGAAATTCCAGGAATGCGGAGATCCTGCAGAATTTAACGGCAGGACCTCATCGTCATTTTTTACTTTGTTTCCCACCTGGCATCCGGGAAGAGATGGGGATATGATGGGGTGGGGGTGGGGGGGTGGTGGTCTAGAGCATGGCAGCAAGGAGGGAGGGAAAGATTGGGGCATAGTGGGGATCGGCAGATCGCGGAGGGCTCAGCAATTGAGGGGTCGGGAGAAGCATTCCAGTTCTTGTTGACCCATGAGCAGTGCTCTGAAAAGCTTTTACCTGCTGTGGCTGGCAGCTATCGCCTTCCTTTAGCTGCCGGGTTTCCCGAGCCCAGGTTTTCCGCTGTTTCATTTAAATGACCACCTATATCTGAGTAATGGAATCTAATTAACATATTATAATTAGAGCGAGTTTACTCAGACGCCACCAAACCCGCCGCGGTTAAACCAGACGTCGATACGTTCATGGCAGGTTGGGGTCGGGTTTCACGTAATTACAGATTGAACCTGACCTTCTCCCATTAAAATTCCTCCACAGTCTCAGCACAAGCTTCTATGGACATACCCAAGTTTGATTATCTGGCACATAATCAACAGTAGGGGTGTATGGGTAAGTGCGCATTTGAAGAGCTGGCACTGACACGATGGGCCGAATGGCCTCCTTCTATGCTGTATCATTCTGTGATTGTAAATCACAAATGATTTCCTAAGACACCAGAATGTCTGGCATCCGCTGATACTCCTCTTGCAACCTGCAAAAACAAAAGGTTAAACAGAAGGATACCCATAGCTACTATATAGAAAATGACGGTTAACTATCTGTGGGAAACAGGCACAGATAACCGGCAGGTTTAAGAACTTTGGCGTACCATGGCTTCAATGTGTACTGTTTACAGGATGCACTGCAGCAACTCGCCAAGGCTTCTTCGGCAGCACCTGACAAACCTGTGACCTATGCCACCTCAAAGGACGAGGCCAGCAGGTGCATGGGAACACCATCACCTGCAAATTTCTGTCCACGTCACACGACATCCTGACTTGGAAATATATCATCGTTCCTCCATCGTCACTGGGTCAAAATCATAGAACTTCCTCCCTAACAGCACTATATGGGAGCACCTTCACCGCACAGACTGCAGTGGCAGAAAGCAGAAAAAGAAGTGCTGCTCACCACCACCTTCTCAAGAGCAACTCGGGATGGGCAATCAAAATAACAGTCTTGCCAGCGATGCTCACATCCCAAGAATTGAATTTTTTAAAAGATCAATTTTTGTTTATCCAGTGCACTGTGGGATTCCACATCCATCATGTAAGCTTTAACCTGACATGTGTTCAGTTCTTGATGCTTTCTTTTTTTCCCAGTTTTTTTCCCTCTCCTGCTGGCTTTGTCTGAAGTTACAAAGCAGTTAGTTCCACATTGGCTGCACTCCAGCACCTTACCCAAGTGAATATCAGAAAAATAATATTTAACATCTATTTCCCTTCTTCACCTTTTTCAGTCACTGCCAAGTATTTTTATTAAAAATTATTGCATCTTTTAATATATCCCAGTCAAATGGTTTCACAACAAACAGTCTTCACATGGATTATTTGAAGTTCTCTAACATTTAAATAAATCAGTTGCTAAGTCACACAGCAGGGGGAGCTTAGACTCCATTAAGCTCCTGCGAAGTGTGTGATGTTTGCCCTCAGGTTTTTAGTTCTTCACGATTGTGTTTTTTCTATTTAGCCAGGCCATGGGTAGAAAGCCATCGACATTGAACAGAATTTTGAAACAGTTCTTCTGTTTGTAAGGTGGAGAATCATTGCAGCTTGTTGGTTTAGTGTAGGGACTCGGTCGATGCAGTTTATCTAGCAGATGAATTTAAGATAAATTGCAAGTGCAAGGAAAAGCACAACCATTCATAAAGGCCGCGATTTCGCCAACCGTGGCGGGCCCAGGGTGGGTTGCGACCCCGCTCCTGGCTTCAGCCGACAATGTGAAAAGAATCTTCCCTGGATTGAGTTTATTGAGCCCGCCCTGTGAGGTTCCCAGCCAATTAAAAAGAAACTGGTCTGATGACGTCATTTGATGATGCGTCATCAGCTGGTTTCCTTAAAGGGACCATGGCCACAATGATTTTGATAATAGTTCTGTCAGTATTCTGCAGCACTGAGGTGCTGAAAACTCTGACAAGCATTGCAAAGAGGTGGACAGCTGCACCCAGGCTCTCCAACGACCCACTCCAGATGCTTAATCATCATTATAGGCCATCCCTCGGAATCGAGGAAGACTTGCTTCCACTCTAAAAGTGAGTTCTCAGGTGACTGTACAGTCCACTGTGGGAATTACGGTCTCTGTCACAGGTGGGGCTGAGAGTGGTTGAAGGAAAGGGTGGATGGGGAGTCTGGTTTGCCGCACGCTCCTTCCGCTGCCTGCGCTTCTTTTCTGCATGCTCTCGGCGATGAGACTCGAGGTGCTCAGCATCCTCCCAGATGCTCTTCCTCTACTTAGGGCGGTCTTTGGCCAGGGATTCCCAGGTGTCGGTGGGGTTGTTGCACTTTATCAAGGGTGTCCTTGAAATGCTTCCTCTGCCCACCTGGGGCTCGCTTATCGTGTAGAAGTTCCGAGTCGAGCGCTTACTTTGGGAGTCTTGTGTCAGGCTAGCGAACAATGTGGCCTGACCAACAGAGCTGGTCGAGTGTGGTCAGTGCTTTGATGCTGGGGATGTTGGCCTGATCTAGAACACTGACATTGGTGCATCTATCCTCCCAGGGGATTTGCAGGATCTTGCGAGACATCATTGGTGGTATTTCTCCAGCGATTTGAGGTGTCTACTGTATATGGTCCATGTCTCTGAGCCATACAGGAGGACGGATATCACTACAGCCCTGTAGACGATAAGCATGGTGCCAAATTTGAGGGCCACTGCATGCAGGGAGGTTCCCTTCCCTTCCAGTGGGCAGAAGAATCCTCCCCAGGACACCAACACAGCCTGGTTGCACATTGCACAGGAGGGCACAAGCAGGGATTTCGTCAGGAGGACCTGGCTGCAGTGGTGCAAACCTTTCAATGATCTCAGTAAATCATGAAATGTTACTGCAAAGCCACATCCTGCTGTGCCACTCATCGCATCCCCATCACTCTGCCTTCCTTTCCCTACCCCACTCCTGCAGATCCTTACTCACATCAACTTACCTTGCACCTCCACCGATCACATCCCTATCTCATTCTTACCCTCATCCTTGTCCAATCATACCAACTAACAACACACACGGGTAGGCACTTGAGTCCTTTATCCAATGTTCATATATAGTTAATGTTGATGTGTTGTCAAACATTGAAATCTTTATGTTGAACACTTTGCGTTCTTGGACAGATTTGTGTGCATCTTTGGAAGTCGCTTTGTGAGTTATCGTGAATGTTGAGACATAACAGTACCACCTGCAATGGTGATGAGTGTGAAAGGAATGGGTTGGGCTTGGGATGGTTTATGGTGCTGGTGTGGGGTGCAAACCTGGCAGCCAGAGTGTACAGCGTTAAGTGTAGTAAATCTGTCCATGGTGAGGCCATCCCTGGCATCCCGGGCAGCAATGTGGTCGGGTGCTGATGTCCTGTGCACTGTGCAGCATCAGGTGATTGCGGAGAAGGTTGATGTTGTTGGTGATGCTAATGTGCTTAGTGATATTGGTGTTAGGGGTGATCATGGTGGGATTCTGGTGCCCAAGGTGAGATCTTTTCAAAGGCACCGATTCTGCTGGAATAGATTGCAGCTGAAATTGAAATGACAGAAGCGATCTGTCAATGGTGAGAGAGGTTGCTCCAATGAGGTGACCGTAGATAGAGAGTTTACTAAAACACTTGCATTCAGCTCAATCGTGTCTGCCAAATCCTGAAGACTTCAGCTTCTGAGATTGGAAAGTGAACAACTGTGAAATGGTAGCTTTTATACCACTTCTGCAGCAGTCAACCAGTCAAAGCAATGGAGAGTCATTGAGAACCCAACGCACTTACCTGACGTGTTCCCCTGAAGGACGTGAATCTCATAAAAACCTTGAAAAATTGGTAAAATTATTTTCAAATACCTTTAAAGTATCTCTTAATGGTGTTAACTGCTTGGGCCTTGGTGTTGGGTCTGTGAACCCGACACTTTGTAAATTTACAAGGAGGCGGGTTCAATGCGGGATCTCACCCTGCTCTCAAACAGGGCCATTTTCATTGTGGTCCTGCCTCCAAACCCGCTCTCGCAGGGCTGGTAAGTTTCTGGCCTCAGTATCTGAAGTTTGAGATATATTCATTCTTCAGCAACAGGTATTTAAGTATTATTCCGATTGCAGATAATGAACCACTGTATCAATCATTGCTGTTCCAGAGACATAAAAGTTATTTAATTCCACTGTTGCCTATTTTTTGGAACTTTGAAAACTCTTCTTCCATTCAGCTCAAATGACATGCCTAGTGCATGGGAACTTGTGCCGAGGTTATGTTGAATTTGTTCCCACATATTCTCATTTGATGTTCGCTTCTTGGCAGGAAAATTGTCAAAAGTTACTCTGCCTCCAGGAATAACATCATTCAGTGTCTGAAATTTATGCCTTGAGGCTGGCTGGCTGGAGAGAAATGGTCTTTTCCAGTCCTGTACGCTCCTCTCTTCCTATGAACAATAACAACTTGCGGTTCTAAAGCAACTTTAATGTAGAAAAATGTCCAAAGGCATTTCGCAGAGGAATAAGCAAAAAAATGCATGCCATACTTCAGGTGATATTAGGAGAGGTGACCAAACATTAGGTCAAAGAGGTGGGTTTTAAGGATGATCCTATTGGAGAATCGGGAGGTCGAGAGGTTCAGAGGTTTAGCGAGGGAATTCCAGAGATTGGGGCTCTGGCAAATGAAGGCACGGCCGTCGATGTAGGGCAAAGAGGACGGGGTGAACGGGGGCCAAAAGTAGAAGAATAGAGAGTTTATTCATAGCTTGTGGAGCTGGAGGAGTGAGTCTGTGAAAGGACTTAAACATAAGGATGAGAATTTAAAATTTGTTGCATGGGGGGACTGGGAGCAAATAGGTCAGCAAGGGCGGATATGATAGGCGAGCGTGAATTGATGTGATAAGATACTAGAAATGGAGTTTTAGATGAGCTGAAGTTTGTGGAGAGTTATGTTTGGAGACCAGCCAGGAGAGCATTGAAATAGTTGAGCCAAGAGGTGACAAAGACACGGATGAGGATTTCAGCAGCAGATGGGTTCAGGGCTGGAGGTGGGTGGCTACAGAGGTGGAAGTAGGAATTTTTATGATGGAGAGGTTATGGGGCCAGAATCTTAGCAGGGACTTGAACAAGTTGTCAAGGTTACATACAGGCGGATTCAACCTGAAATAGTGGCAAGGCAGGTGGATGGCGAGGGTGTGGTGGAGGCTAAAGAAAATTGTTTTGATTTTCCATTGTTTATCTGGAGGAAGTTACAGCTCACAAGAACATAAGAACATAAGAAATAGGAACAGGAGTAGGGCATTCGGCCCCTCGAGCCTGCTCCGCCACTCAATAAGATCATGGTTGATCTGATCATGGACTCAGCTCCACTTCCCCGCCCGCTCCCCATAACCCTTTACTCCCCAGAGAAAACATTTCAAGGACACCCTCAAAGCCTCCCTGATAAAGTGCAACATCCCCACCGACACCTGGGAATCCATGGCCAAAGACCGCCCAAAGTGGAGGAAGAGCATCCGGGAGGGCGCTGAGCGCCTCGAGTTTCGTCGCCGAGAGCATGCAGAAACCAAGTGCAGGCAGCAGAAGGAGCGTGCAGCAAACCAGACTCCCCACCCACCCTTTCCTTCAACCACTGTCTGTCCCACCTGTGACAGAGACTGTAATTCCCGTATTGGACTGTTCAGTCACCTGAGAACTTACTTTTGGAATGGAAGCAAGTCTTCCTCGATTCCGAGGGACTGCCTATGATGATGATGATGACTCCTTTATCGCTCAAAAATCTGTCGATCTCCACCTTAAATATATTCAATGACCCAGCCTCCACAGCTCTGGGGCAGAGAATTCCACAGATTTACAACCCTCATGGAGAGAAGAAATTTCTCCTCATCTCAGTATAAATGGCCCCTTATTCCAAGACTGGATATTGAACAAGCAGTCTATCTCTCTCTCTCTCTCTTTCTGTACAGATGGAGTGCAGGGGCTGAGTGAGGTAGCAGAGAGGTAGAGCAGGGTGTCAGCAGCATGCATGTAAAAGATACCCCCGTGGCTGTGGATGATGTCACCAAGGGACAGCATGTAGATATGGAAGAGGGCAAGGCAAAGACAGATCATTGGGGGACTCCCATTATGATGAATGTTGGGGGTGGGTGGAGACAGGTGATAGGGGAAGCCATTGGTAGAGATGCTATAGTTATGATTGGAGAGGTAAGAGTGGGACCAAGTGAGGGAAGTGCCACTGAGCTCCACAACGGGAGAGAGGCGTTGGAGGAGGGTTGTGTGGTCGACAGCGGAAAGGCTACACATAAATTCAGGAAGATGAGGAGGGATATTGCACTGTGAGTGTAATGTATTTGCTTCATGGGTTCTTTGCTTAAGAATTCATAGCAACACATTACTATTAAGAACTAGTTGGTTTATTAACAAAAGGTTTAACAATCACACTACACATTATCATCCACCAGGCTCACACCCACCTGCTACATCATGGATCCCCCAAACCCAACTGGCTGGGGTTTTATTGAGTCTTACGAACTTCACTTGACTGGCTAAGCCACTCCCAACTCAACCTGTGAGCATCCTCACAGGTGCATACATTACAGTGAGTCATAGGAAAGGTTGCTTTGTAACTTTGGTTTGGGGGGTTTCGGGGCAGTGGTGGGGTGGAGAGTTTAAAACTGAGAGTTGCAGGGAACAGATGTGAGAGGTGAGAACAACTTCAAGGACCTTGAAGAGGAAAGGAAAGTTAAAGATGGGGCATTAGTTAGCAAGGGGTCGAGGATATTTTTTCTTGAAGAGTAGTTTTGAAAAGGAGGGGATGGTGCAGTCCCTGAGGACAAAGAGCTATTACAACATCAACTGGCATGGGGCTAGGAAGGGAAATTGAGTGATCAGGAGAGAGTAGGGGAGTGGCAGGAGGAGACAATGGGGTAGATTTTCACTGGCTTCTCTTGGCGGAAATGAGGAAGTAGCGCCTCG
This sequence comes from Pristiophorus japonicus, assembly GCF_044704955.1. Taxonomy (NCBI): domain Eukaryota; kingdom Metazoa; phylum Chordata; class Chondrichthyes; family Pristiophoridae; genus Pristiophorus; species Pristiophorus japonicus. The sequence continues at coordinate 31,141,367 of NC_091978.1, forward strand.
TAAATCTTAGGGAAAAACTTACCGCCCCGTTCCTGCTCTCGATCCGGCCAATGCCAGCCTGAAGGGTCCTACAGCTGGGTGTCTGGGGCGATTGCCTGTTTCGGGCGATAGGCGATTTTAACGTGCAAATTCAAATCCTACTTGCGTAGGTCCCATTTGCCATTTTGAGAGACAACTAACACGCATAATATCATTCTGGAGTGGTCCCACACTAGGGCTGGAACATAAAGACTAGTACACTACCAAGAGAGTGCTGCTTTGCTGGACAAGACGTTAAGACTACATCTGTTCCCAAATTTTCAGGGGCTGATGTTAAAGATTCAATGGAACTATTGAAAGAATGACAGGGAACTCTGTTGGTGCTCTGAGTTCCGAGAAAGGGTTTTGTACCCTAAACATCGAGTTTTGTTCTTTCAAATCATTCTGAGCATTTCCAGCATTTTCTGTTTATGTTTCAGATTTCCTGCGTGGGTAGTATTTCGCTTTCTGAACTTTGCCGGTGCCCTGGCCAATATTCCTTCTTCAACCAATACCAAGGAAAGAAACTGATTAACTGGCAATTCATCTCATAGCCGTTTGTGGGAAGCTGCTGCCACAGGATGGCTGTTGCCTTTGCTCACGTAAGAATAGTCACAGCAATCAAATAGTGATTCACTGCGTGACCTTGTTGGGGATGTTTGCAAGAATATGACAAGGTTTGATATGAATACAAATATATATTGCTTTCTGATTCAGCCTTCTGAAACCAGTGCCATCTGTTTTGGGAAAAGTGCCTGTTAGATCTCTTAATTTCCAATGAAATAGGAACTCGATTGTAGTTTTAACTTTTTAATCTTGGCAGAGAGCAACAAGCGGCTGGCTGATTGCCAGTTCCTTTGTCTTACTGAAACCACATGGTCAAAATGGCTGCATTTATACCGGGTTCAATTTACAGAAAAGAACTCGCCTTCTTTGACCTTATTGGCTCAATTAATAGTCTTTTAACGTTTTAATTGGCTCGCTACCCAAGGTCCGAAAATGTCAAGTTGATTGATGACTTAATGCAATGTGGCCTGTGTTTTTCCACAGCCTGTCTAAATGCAGCATAGCTGCAGAGCTTGAATTCTCTATCAATCCCCCCTTTGATTCTTTCACAAACTGAATCATAAAACTTCAGGTATCACTGGTTAAACATTCTACAAAATAATTTCATACATGTTAATAGAGTTTCTTTCTAAAATTTGTTGATGTGTTTCGCCACATGTCCGGACTAGTAGCTTCCACACAAATTTACACCAACCCGAGTTCCATCGTGGCCACAATGGAAGTCTGGTTTTAGTAGGTTAATTAACCTTATTCCAATTTAATCCAAATCAATATCTTAATTCAACCAGTAAACAACCTTTCCTTAAGCATAACATACCCCTGTGCCACGTATAGATGGCCTGCTGGGACCTGTAATGTATCTCACCTGCAGGACAGCAGCTACAGCCGCCTGGTCGCAACAACATTTAATCAACATAAACAAACAATATAAAAATAAAAGGTATTTACATGTAATTCCCTTGCTACCCTACTATTTCCCTTTGGTGCAGAGGGTCGGCTAGTAAGAAGTAGGCCTAGGCCTAGAATACCTACAATCAATAATACAGTAAATTTATACATTTTCGCAAAAAATAATTGTCCTTATTAGATTTCAGCTTCAGTTACGGGTGCTCGTTTAACGTGTGAAGCGTGGATCCAGGCTTTCTTTTCTTGGACTTTAACAGCTGCCTGGGTGGTCAATAACACTTGATAAGGTCCCTCCCACTTGGCACCCAAAGATTCTTTATGCAACTTTTTCACATACACCCAGACTCCCGGGATGATGTCGTGTCCTCCTTCGGGTGGATTACCCCAAGCTGCCGATACCTATCGGGAAACAGAACTAATAGCATTGGTTAAGTTCTGACAGTATGATAACAAAGTGTCACTCATTAAGTGAACATCAGCTTTCCGTAAATCGATAGTTCCTGACAGCGACATGGGTCTGCCTGTTATAATTTCAAATGGGCTTAGACCTGGAGTTCTGTTCGGGGTTGCCCTAATGCTACATAGCACTATTGGTAGTGCCTGGGGCCATGGTGTTCCTTCTTGGTGATATTTGGCAAGCCGTTGTTTCAGAGTTCGATTCATTCGTTCTACTTGTCCTGATGATTGTGGATGATAAGGACAGTGTAAATCCCACGTAATGTTCAGTAACCTGCAGACTTCTTGGCAGACAGCACCTGTGAAGTGTGTTCCCTTATCTGAGGCAATGCTACTCGGGACTCCCCATCGGGGAATGTAATCCTTACACAAGACCTTTGCAGTGTGATTAGCTGTGGCTCTTTTAGTTGGGACAGCTTCCTACCCATCTAGAGAATCTGTCAACCATGACAAGAATGTTAGTGTATCCTTGGCATGAAGGAAGAGATATATAATCAACCTGCAGATGCTGGAATGGTCCGACAGGGACAGGGGGCCTCAGTTGGGGCATTACCGTGATGGGTCCAGAATTATTTTTCTGGCAGACCACACAGCGGTCTGTTACCAGCTGGACATGTTTTTTAAATCCCCGACCCCACCAGCTTTTCTGGAACCGTGCCGTCATCTGTTGTGAGGCTAAGTGTCCCCACAAGTGGATCTGTTGGGCTAAAAAAGGCATAAGCGCTTGTGGCGTGACTGGCTTGTCGGTAACTCTTTGTCTCCAGACACCATCTTCACATAGCTTAATTCCTGCCTCAATCCATGTCCATTTTTCCTCTCAGGAGCACTTGCCTTGCATTGTTTGAAGGTCTCGTGTCAGAGTCCTGAGTGCTTTCAATCTGCACATTTGTGTTGGTTCTTCTGGAGGAACGCCCTGTGAGGTGGCATCTTTAGCTGCCTGGTCGGCTAGGGCATTTCCCTGTGCTTCTGTGGTATTTTCCTTGGTATGGGCCTTACACTTCAGGATGGACACTTCCTGAGGTAATTGTATGGCCTCTAGTAAGTCTCGGACTTCTTTTCCATTTCGGATAGGTGTACCAGCAGCAGTGAGGAATCCTCTTTTCCGCCATAACATACCAAAGTCGTGAGCGACTCCAAAAGCATAACGCGAATCTGTGTAGACATTAGCTGTCTGTCCTTCTGCTATTCGACATGCTTCTGACAGGGCCCGTAACTCGGCCTGTTGTGCTGACGTTCCTGAGGGTAAACATCCGTTTGCCACTACCTCATATAAGGTTGTAACTGCCCATCCTGCTTTTCTGGTACCATTGTCAACAAAGGAGGAACCATCTGTAAACAGGATGAGGTCTGGGTTGTGCAGAGGCTCCTCTGCTGCTAAGGCTGCTTCTTCTGTTTCTTTTAAAATCTCCACGCAGTCATGCTCTTCACATTCTCCCCCCTCTTGCTCCCTCGATTCTGACATCGGGAGCATAGTTGCGGGATTAACCGGGCTGGCCCGGACGATATGGAGATTAGGAGCTTCCAAAACTGCTGTCCAGCGGGTCCATCTAGCTGCCGTCACCTGAGACATTCTATTCATAGACAGCAAAGCGTGTACGGTGTGGGGACACTTGACAATCAGCTTTTGGTCGAGGACGAGACCCGCAGTGATCATTACCGCTCGACATGTAGCTTCCATGGCCCTTAGGCAACTTCCCCATCCAAGGGCTACCGCATCCAGTTTTGCCGAATAATAGCCAATAGGTCTTTGCCGATCCCCATGTTCTTGTGTCAGTATAGCTGTCATATATCCTTCTTTCTCATGAACAAACAGGGTAAATGGCTTACCACTGTCAGGGATTCCCAGAGCCGGTGCCGAACACAAAGCCTTTTTCAAACTCAGGAAGGCCTCTTGCTGTTCCTTAGTGAGGGTGATGGCTTCTTTAGAGGCACGTTTCCCCTTTATAATATCATTCAGTGGCTGAGCAAGCTGTGTGAAGGAGTCAATCCAATTTCTGTTAAAGTTACACAATCCCAAAAAAGACCTTAGTTCCTGAATAGTGGTGGTTTTTTTAGCAGCCCGAATGGCTGCAGTTCTATCCTGGGTAAGTTCTCTCTTTCCTTGTGAAATCTTTTGTCCCAGGTATACAACCTCTTCTTGGGATATTTGTGCTTTGTCGATGCTGGCTTTATGTTCTTTCATCAGAAGGTGATCCAGCAAAGCTCGTAAATCTTGTTCATGCTGTTCTTCCGTGTTTGAAGCTGGCAAGATATCGTCTACATATTGGATGACTGTGGATGATAGGGGAAGTAATTCTCACAAATGGCTTTGTAAAGCCATGTGGAATACCGTAGGGCTGTTGTGGAAACCCTGTGGTAACCGGGTCCAAGTATACTGTTGTCCTTGGACAGTGAAAGCAAACCACTGTCGAACCTCCGGTGCCAGAGGCACCGACCAAAATCCGTTGGCCATTTCTATAACCGAGAAATATTTATGTTCCAGTTTGAGGACATTAAAAATGGTGGAGGGATCTGCGACCAAAGGAGCTTTTTGATCAATACACTGGTTAGCTTTCCTATAATCGACAGTCAAACGCCAAGTCTCATTAGATTTCTGTACCGGTCACACGGGGCTATTGGAGGAGCTATGCGTTTTAATAAGCACCCCTTGTTTCTCCAATTGCTGAATAACCGGTAAGATTCCCACGATGGCAGTTGGACTGATGGGATACTGTTTAGTACATGGAGGCTTGGTCCCTGTAAATGACGCAGGCTCCATCTGGAGTAGACCACAATCGTTCTTATCTTTAGCCCATATCGGGTATTCCTTCAATTCTTCTTTCTTCAAAGTTCTAATTGACCATGTCACCCGACCATCCTTGAAATGCAACGATGAATCTACTTGGATTAGAACGTCCATTCCCAAAATGGGTTGATCTACTGGGCCTATCCAGACTGGCGTGGTTAGTTCATGTGGACCCAGCCCTATAAGTACCGGTGTTGTCCTTTTAATTTCCATTTTATGGCCCCCAACTCCATAGGCTGTACGTGCCCTACCATCCAATGGCAAAAAGTCTCCATATTGTAGGGGTAAGCATGTTAATTCCGCCCCTGTGTCTAAAAGACAGTCCACATCCTTATCGCCCACTCTCACAGTTATATATAGCCCATCTCCCCTCTGTTGTATTAGTGCGAGGAAGGGGGCCAGGGTGGGCTCTCATCGTTTTTTGCTATCCCAAGTAACTCCTTCTGTTGTTGTATTGTCAGTCGCTTAAATGCTTCTATGAGGTCGTTATCTTGTGACAAGCCTGGCTTGTTGGCTGAATTGTATCCCTGGCTGCGTCCTCTTCCCCAGCCATGACCTTTCTATTTTGCCCTGCACGTCTTGGCCCAGTGACCTTCTTTCCCACAATAATGACATTTTCCAGGTAATTTTCCTCATAACTGTTTATCCTGGGATTTCTATCCCATAGCCTGTACAGCTCAGACTTTAGCTCCCATATCCCGGTCTAATTGGTTACATCGTTCCACCAATGCTGCAAAGGTAGTTCCTCTACCTTCCCAGTCCGGTAACACTACCTTAAGCATTTTGGACAGTTCTGGCTTTAGACCTGCCACGAAAGCTACTTTCAGGGGTCCAAACACTTGTTCATCCATTTCCTCATCCGTATTATTCATACCCGAATGTTCTAGCCACGTGCATCTAAACCACTCGTCATACTCCAGGACCTCCTCTCTTCCTTTCTGTTGGCAGGCTGCCATTTTTCCCCAGTCTGTCTTAGCCGGACTGAAGGCTTGCAGCCAGTGTTTAATCGCCTCCCATCCTGCGTTTAATTCTTGCTCATTCTGCCCCAAAGCTTCTTCTACCTTGTCGTGCAATTTTCTTCCCTGTGTTTTTGGCACCATTATGGTCAAAATTTGCACTCCGTCCCAGGGATGAAGTTGATATATATTTCTTAAGCGGTCTAATTGGTTCCACGTTTTTACTCCCCCTTTCTTTGGATTGGGCAATTCCTTGGACCATTTATCAATTTTCTCTGGGTCTGCCGGAGCATGAACTAAGTATTCTGCATACACCCTTCTTTTTGTTTTTTTGGTTCCGCCCTCATCCGCAGTCTCTTCTGATTTGACTACAACTCGACTTTTTTTAAACGGGGCAAAGCGCAGCCCTAATTCGTCATGCTCCGACACTGTATTGTCAGAGGATTCAGAATCCGTATCTATTCCTCGGTCGTGTCTTCGGGTTTGCGCTTTTAATTTATCCAAACATGGGTACCCTGGGAATTGATCAACACATTTTTCTTTTCCTATTACTGTCTCTTGACCTAATGATTTTTTCAGTTCTTTAATTTCACCTTTAAGATCTTTAACTTTCGCTTCCAGCTTTTCAAGTTCAAGCTTTTTCTGTCGCAGCTGTGCACATACAGCTTGCAATTGGTCCTTTGTACTGGTCAGTTCTCGATCATGTTGGGAACGCATTATAATTTCATTCCGGTTTCGAATCTGGCCCATAACCGCCAGGGACCATCTCGTTCGCTCTTTATTTTTCATACGGGTCGTTTTTCCCCAGACCCTTTTAATCTCGTCCAAGGACCATTGTCCTTTGGAGGTTCCGTACTTTTGTTCGATCTTAATACAGGTTTTAGATAAGTTGAATTGTTGCTCTATGTATTCTTTCAACTGTTCGAGAATTAAATCTATCGAAACCTCAGGTGGTGCCTGCCCACCTTTAACAGTTGTAGGCAATTCTTTGTTCTTATCTCCTGCTGCCATAATTTCTTTACTGGGGTCTCGAGTCGTAAGCTTTCCAGTCGATCAATAGGTCGGTGATTAATTAACTAACACACCGCTGAAGTTTAGACGTCTATGGGACCTCGAGCCGACTACCAACCGGAGGGTTCGCAAACCGGAGGCTTTCGGAATTGCGTAGAAGGAGAGGCGAATTTAGACTTTTGACCAAGGTCTTTTTAAAAAGAGGTGTCCTTACCTCAATATGTAGGTCCGATGTCCAAAATTCAGTTTCTTTCCTCAACGATCCTGTTCGCAGCGCCAAAATTGTTAGATCACTTAATTTCCAATGAAATAGGAACTCCGATTGTCGTTTTAACTTATTAATCTTGGCAGAGAGCAATAATCAGCTGGCTGATTGCCAGGTCCTTTGTCTTACTGAAACCACATGGTCAAAATGGCTGTATTTATACCGGGTTCAATTTACAGAAAAGAACTCGCCTTCTTTGACCTTATTGGCTCAATTAATAGTCTTTTAACGTTTTAATTGGCTCGCTACCCAAGGTCCGAAAATGTCAAGTTGATTGATGACTTAATGCAATGTGGCCTGTGTTTTTTCACAGTTTGTCTAAATGCAGCCTGGCTGCAGAGCTTGAATTCTCTCTCAGTGCCATCTTTTTCTTTCATAGTTTCTCCATATATGATTCACCCAACTTCACCTTCTCTGATTCTGGATGTTTCAGAACATAAGAACATGAGAAATAGGAGCAGGAGTCGGCCACCTGGCCCCTCGAGCCCGCCCCGCCATTTAATAAGATCATGGCTGATCTGATCATGGACTCAGCTCCACTTCCCTGCTCCCTCCCCATAATCCTTTATTCCCTTATTGCTTTGTGTTTTTACAATTTTGTTGCTTTTTACAATTGAATACAATATTTGCAGTATTCATTTGCTAAAAGTTAGCATTGTACCCTGGAAATAATTAATATTTTCCAAAAACATTACTATTCCTAATTCCTGTTTGTGATATCAGAACTGGAAATATTTAAATACAATGAGATGCATTAAAAAAAATCTCAGGTGCAGCTCATGTCATTGTGGAGGCTTTCATGACCTGCACGATTTCAGGAGGCTGAATTTCATTTCTCAAGCCCAGGCGTGCTCAGACAAGTTTCATATTCCGACTGCCACCCAGGCATAAGTTAATTCAGCACAGACAAGGAATCAAACCTGCGTGTCAGCCCTGGATCAGTGATAGCACTCACCCCTCTGAGTCAGTAGGTCGTAAGTTCAAGTTCCACGTCAGACACTTGAGCACAAAAGCCCCAGGCTGACGTTCCAGTGCCGCCCTGAGGGAGTGCTGCACTGTCAGAGGTGCTGCCTTTCAGATGAGACGTTAAACTGAGACCCTGTCTGCCCTCTCAGATGGATGTAAAAATTCCCATAGACCTATTACGTAGAAGAGCAACTGAGTTCTCTCTGGTGTCCTGGACAATAATTATCCCTCAATCATTATCTTATTGCTGTTTGTGGAAGCTTGCTGGTTGTAAATTGGCTACTGCATTTCCTACATTACAACAGTGTCTCTACTTCAAAAGTACTTTATTGACTGTAAAGTGCTTTGGGACGTCCTGAAGGCATGAAAGGCGCTATATAATTGCGTCAAAAGATTTCACCAATCTCTGTTTGGTCTAAGTAATGATTCCTTTTACCATCCCGTCTACTCATTAATAACAAGTTTCAAAGGGTGGCTTTCAGTGAGCGAGAGCAGTTGCTAATTGCTTTAGAGCTTTTGTTGGTGCAGTCCCGCTGCTTGATGCGGCTGGCTAAAATATGCAGGGAAACTAAAGCACAGAAATAACTGCGACTTTACTGGATGAACGTTTAATGGATTCACATAACATTCCTCTGTCGACTACTTTAAAGCAATATTGATCTGTTTAGATTAAGACGGTTACAACAACAACAATTTGCATTTATATAGCGCCTTTAACATAGTAAAACGTCCCAAGGCGCTTCGCAGAACCATTATCAAACAAAATTTGACACCGAGCCACATAAGGAGCTATTAGGACAGGTGACCAAAAGCTTGGTCAAAGAGGTAGGTTTTAAGGAGCTTCAAAAAGGAGGAGAAACAGGTAGAGTGGTTTAGGGAGGGGGGCGAGGCCATGGAGGGTTTTGAGCATGAGGGTGAGAATTTTAAAATCGAGGCGTTGGTGGACTGGGACCCAATGTAGGTCAGCGAGCACAGGGGGGATGGGTCAATGTTGCGAGTTCAGATACAGGCTGCAGAGTTTTGGATGAGCTCAAACTTATGGAGGTGGAAAGCTGGCCAGGAGAGTGTTGGAATAGTCCAGTCTGGAGGGAACAAAGGCAATGGATGAGGGTCTCAGCAGCGGATGGACTGAGCCAGGGGCAGTATTACATTGGTGGAAATAGCGACGATATTACATGGGTGGAAGTAGGCGGTCATGGTGATGCAGAGGATATGACGTCGGAATCCCAGCTTCGGGTTAACAAGGATCGCTGAGGTTGCCATCACTGTTAAGGAATGCCTGGCAAAGGTGTTAAATGTCAGCCTGCTAATATCAGCAGTGCAAATTTTAATTAGGATTAGATTTTTTGCTGTCAAGAAGGAAAAACAATTTAACGACATGTTTATATCTCATGTAATACTAAGACTTCTGATACTCTTTCCCGGGTCATGATTCTATCGTGAGGTGAATTATCAGAGTGTCGGTGGCAATAGAATTGCAATTGTATGTGGTGTCCAGTCGTCTTAGAGCCCCTTGCCACTGGGCCAAGACCTTTCTCTGCTAAGCCCACGTGGTAGCCAGTGTGCAATGGCCACCCCACGTTAAAAGAACTCACGCACAGGCATCTTCCACCCCGATGATGATGAAATTGTGCCTGCACAAGCTTGGATGGGTCTAATTGTTGGAAACGCTGCTGCAGAGATTTTAAGCTTTTAGCCACAAGCTTCTCGAATAGAATCATTGAATCATAGAATACTTGGGAAACATAGGCCAGCAATATAAAATCACAGTTTTTTGATTTGTCTGAGCGCGGAAACTCAGCCTGCTCAGGGACAGCTAACTATTGATGGCCAACAGCGGATTATATCACTGGCGGCAAACAGTTATGTCTGCTGATGACCTGGGGGCATCCACATTCTGAGGCAGTTTCTGTTTTGCTGGAGGCACCAGGTGAAATATAGTATTAAAAGAAAAGAAGAAAGACTTACATTTATATATCCCTTTTCAAAAAGTCCTAAAGCGCTTTACAGCCAAGAAGATACTTTTGGAGGTAGTCACTGTTGTAATGTAGGAAATCCGGCAGCCAATTTGCGCACAGCAAGGTCCCACAAACAGCAGTGACTAGATAATCTAAATTAGTGATGTTGATTGAGGGATAAATATTGACCAAGACACTGGGAGCAAATCCCCTGCTCCTTTTCAAATTATGCCATGGGATTTTTTACATTTACCTGTAATGTATCTTCCAAAGGACATCATTTCTGACAATGCAGCACTAGGAATGTAAACTGAGATTATGGGCTCCAATCTCCGGGGTGGGACTTGAACCCACAGCCTTGAGATTGTTACTTACCCGCTGCAGCCAGCAGGGTCCTCCTATAAATGTGCAGATCATGGTCCAATAACGTTATGGGTCCCTGATTGTGATTTTAACTTAGGCCTGGGGTAAGGGACCTGCCAGGTAGATAAAGAGACCCAAACAGGTAAATTACTTACATTTGAGGGCCCAGGAGGAGCCAAACAAAGAAAGTTGTGTCCTCTCCGACCCCAGACTCCCCCATTGCCTTCCTGAGAGACCCTGCCAGAACCCCTTTCCCCTTGGCTGCATGATTTTTCTGACGGCAGGCAGTCACTCTCTGTCCATTTTAACTGCCACCCACCTGGTTTCAAATAGGGCTCAAATCACCAGCCCCCGTTTATGCGTGTAAACAGAGATTCTGATTTGGCAGATTGGGAACAACTCAGATGAAATTCTCAGCCACTGAGTTCTTGGAGTGACTAGGAACACTGTGAGCTTGGGAATGATAATATCGCATATTCATGTATTTGCAACCGTCAATTCTGACTGGTGTGTTTATTTCACAGACTTAATTGACTCCTGTGCCACAATCCTCCTTGTGATTGAATGTTGCTGAGGTGTGCCACCTACTGCAGGCCCAGAAATAGTGCAGTTCCACAACTGTACCATGATGGGTTTTCTCGTTTATCAGCATGGACAATGACAGATTAGTCCTCTGCAGGTATCTCCGCTGGGGTTTCAGAAGTCTTTCTTCCAATTATGCAGTCCATAGATGTTGTGCATGGCAGGTCTCCACTTGAAGTGTCGCAACCTACTGGGCTACAGACCAAGAGCTGGAAAATGGGGTGAGGATGCGTAGCTGTTTTTCAGCCGGCACAGACACGATGGGACAAATGGCCTCCTTCTGTGCCATGAATTACTATGATTCTATGATTAAGCTTGGTTGATGATATGTTGTCCTTATTTTTTGGTTCTTCCAACCTGTGTCTGACTTATGGCCCAAGCTGGATGGCCATATTCCAGGATTGGATGGATGCAGGCTTCGCAGAGTTTGAGATAAGTTCTTAGTCTAACTACGTACCTTTTCACCACAGAGGGCTCGCAAATTGTCCAGACAGGCTGGTGCCCTCGTGACAATGTCGTCAATGGGCCGTGTCCAGGCCTTAATCCTCTGGAATGTTATTCCCAGGAACTTCTGCTGTATGCCGATCCTGATTGGTTTTGACAGCAGCTCAATCATCACGCGCTGTTCCTTGTGCTTTGTTCTTTTGGAAGACCGCCCACGTTACGAGTTTAGTAGAATTCTCCATTTGCATGGCCAGATCTTCCAGACATCCCTGGAGCTTTCCTCATGTTATTTCTGAACTCATGGAGCATTCTCAAATGGTCATGTCATCATCATCATCATCGGCAGTCCCTCAGAATCGAGGAAGACTTGCTTCCACTCTTAAAATGAGTCCTTAGGTGGCTGAATAGTCCAATACGAGAGTCACAGTCCCTTTCACAGATGGGGCAGATAGTCGTTGAGGGAAGGGGTGGGTGGGACTGGTTTGCCGCACGCTCTTTCCGCTGCCTGCGCTTGATTTCTGCATGCTCTCGTCGATGAGACTCGAGGTGCTCAGCGCCCTCCCGAATGCACTTCCTCCACTTAGGGCGGTCTTGGGCCAGGGACTCCCAGGTGTCAGTGGGGATGTCGCACTTTATCAGGGAGGCTTTGAGGGTGACCTTGTAAGGCTTCTGCTGCCCACCTTTGGCTCGTTTGTCGTGAAGGAGTTCCGAGTAGAGCACTTGCTTTGGGAGTCTTGTGTCTGGCATGCGGACTATGTGGCCTGCCCAGCGGAGCTGATCAAGTGTGGTCAGTGCTTCAATGCTGGGGATGTTGGCCTGGTCAAGGACGCTAATGTTAGTTTGTCTGTCCTCTGCAAACTGTGAGCGGACCCCACATTTTTGCTTTGGGTGTGGGCATATCAGTGATCTAAGAACTGAGCTCTGGGGGACTCCGGCCATTGGATAAAACCTATTGGAGATTACTGCGCCCACTCTGACATTGGCTGAGCACTCTGCCAGGAAATTCAAAATGTATCCAATCAGCTTGTTGGGGATGCTGAGCTGGGATGTGGCATATTGTACCAAACCTTGTCAAAAACCTTTTCCGCGTCCCTCACCACTGCATACAGTGTCAGCCTGAATTATATGCTCAAATTTTTGGAATGGAACTCGAGCCACAACATAGAAACATAGAAACATAGAAAATAGGTGCAGGAGTAGGCCATTCGGCCCTTCGAGCCTGCACCACCATTCAATATGATCATGGCTGAGCATGCACTTCAGTACCCCATTCCTGCTTTCTCTTCATACCCACTGATCCCTTTAGCCGTAAGGGCCACATCTAACTCCATTTTGAATATATCTAATGAACTAGCCTCAACAACTCTCTGCGGTAGAGAATTCCACAGGTTCACAATTCTCTGAGTGAAGAAGTTTCTCCTCATCTCGGTCTTAAATGGCTTACCGCTTATCCTGAGACTGTGACCCCTGCTTCTGGACTTCCCCAACATCGGAACATTCTTCCTGCATCTAATCTGTACAATCCCGTCAGAATTTTATATGTTTTTATGAGATCCCCTCTCATTCTTCTAAATTCCACTGAATATAAGCCTGGTCGATCCAGTCTTTCTTCATATGTCAGTCCTGCCATCCCGGGAATTAGTCTGGTGAACCTTCGCTGCAGAGGCAAGAGTGCTGCCACAGAACTAAGCCTGGAGCCTAGAGTAGATTTGGGAGTACAGGGCCTTGAATGGGACATTTTCTTTTGTAACCCTCCTGTGAAGCGCCTTGGGATGTTTTATCATGCTAAAGGCGCTATTTAAATATAAGTTGTTGTTGTCCAGGTCTACTGCCAAATGCCCTCTTTCTTGTACCCTTGCCACAATTCCATTTCCATCCCACCAACGTCCCAGGTTGAACCATACTGTTCTCGACTGTGGTGTTTTAGTCTATCTTGAGCTGAGTTTCCAACCTCAGATGCGCTCCATCACAAAGACTTCCACCTCCGTTTATGACGCCCGCCACTGCCCCTGCCTCTGCCTATATGATGGGGGAACCCTCACCCGGCCAGCCAGGAAAGCATTGGAATAGTCGGGTCTGTAGGTAACAAAAGCATGGGTGAGAGTTTCAGCAGCAGACGGGCTGTGATGGGCGGAGATGCAGCTTTTCAGCCAAGTCTCACTCTTTTCCACTTTGGCATTCCCTGAATAAACCGTCAGCTTGCGTTCCGTGTTTCCATGACGTACTTTTATTCCATCTGCTTCAGCACCCAGCAGATTGTCGTTTGCTTTCTTGCGTTCCTGTGCTCAGCTATTAGCTGTGTTTTTGGCCTATATCTGTGCATCGTTCTCCAATATCATACCAGCCAAACTGGTTGGAACTCTAATCTCACAAGTTCACAAGATATTATGGATGAGGAACATTGTTCAGCCCAATTTAATTAGTCCACCCAGAAAAACTCTGCCCCTCTGACTTTGGTATCATGTGAAAAAACTCCTCCCATTACTACATCTAATTGTTTCTGAAATGATTCCAGGGTTTTTATCTCCGCCACTCTGGCTGAAAATCCATTCCAAATTTTGATCACTTTCTGTGTGAGGGAGCATCTTCTGGTATCTGTCCTAAAGTTATATTCTACTAGTTATAATTAGTGTCCCCTGATCCTATTCCCACTGTTTGATTTAATGTAGTATTCTGCATTCACCCTTTCTATACCATTTACTACCTTATATACCCCGATAAGACCTCAGTCACTTTTCTTCCAGGCTGAAAAACCAAAGTTTCTCCTGTCTTTCCTCATAATGCAGACCCATGTCACTCGGAAATAAACCTCATGGCTCTTTTCTGCACTTCTTCCAGTGCATGAGAGTCGACCCTTGGTTCTCAGTTCTCTAACATATTCTGCCAATTTGGCAATTCAGTTCAACATACTGTCAGCTTTGTTGATTGCTACTCTGCGTTGGTTGGACATTGAGCCTACTAAGTCACGTTGCACATTACCAGTTCATCCACTAGGCTCACAACTGCATATCTCATCGTGGATGACCTAGACCCAAATGACTGGGGTTTTAGTGAGTCTTATGAACATCATGTGACTGGCTAAGCCACTCACAATGCAACAACTCTGCAACTATTTTGAATTGTATCTGTAACACATCTGCGGCCAACACTTAGCCGTAGGCAATGAGGCTTATCGAGCAGTGCCTGATCTCCAGTTGTCTTGGACCCCCTTGCCACTGGACCAAGACTTTGCTCAGCTGAGCCCGTGTGGTTGTCGGTGTGCAGCGGCCACCCCACATTAAAAGAACTCGTGCACAGACATCTTCCACTTCGTCAGTATGAAGTTCTGGACCTGGAATGTCAGGACCCTCATGGACAATCCCAACAGCAACAGGCCGGAACGCTGCACCGCCATAGTTGCCCGGGAACTCAGACGTTTTGACATTGACATCGCCGCCCTAAGCAAGACCCGGCGGGCAGGGAAAGGCCAGTTGAAGAAACATGGTGGAGATTACACCACCTTCTGGAAAGGGAAACCGGAGGCAGAACGCCGCCTTCATGGAGTCGGCTTTGCCGTCAAGAATGAGCTGGTCGACCGCCTCAAAGACTCCCCCTGTGGGGTCAACGAACGCCTCATGACTCACCATATCACCCTATCTCGGAACCAATGTGCCACAGTCATCAGTGCGTACACTCCCACACTCGATGCAATGGATGAGGCTAAAGAGGGTTTTTATTCCAACCTCGAGACATCCTTGTCCCGTGTCCCCACGGGCGACTAATTGATCCTCCTGGGTGATTTTAATGCCAGGGTTGGCAAAGACACAGCCCTCTGGGGAGGCGTGATTGGCAGAGAGGGAGTAGGGAAAGTCAATTCCAGTGGTACCCTACTCCTGACAAAATGTCTAGAACATGAACCCCTCATTACCAACACCCTGTTCCGCCAGAGGGACAAATACAAGGCATCGTGGCAACACCCTCGCTCCAAACACTGGCACCTGCTTGACTGTGTCATCGTCCGAGCCAGGGATCGCAAGGATGTGCGCATCACCCGCACCATGACAGGAGCTGACGACTGCTGGACGGACCACTGCCTAATCCGATCCCTCATCAACATTAACATTGCCCCAAAGCAGAGGGGACAACAGAAGCAGTTCTGCAAAAAAGTTAATGCCGGAGCACTTAGAGACCCAGCTAAGAGAGCCCTATACAGCCAGCGCCTCACAGCTAACCTGGCGTGCTTTGATGACCCTGAGATGCTGAATGCCCACAGCACTTGGTCTGCCCTCCAGGCCTCTATAACCAGTGCCTGTGAAGAGACACTTGGTCACTCAACCAGAGGACATCAGGACTGGTTTGATGAAAATGATCAGCAGATCGAAGAACTAATAGATCGCAAGCACAAAGCATTTCTGAGCCTCAAGCAACAGCCCAACTCGGAAGCTGCAAAACAACATTACAGACGGCTCAAGGCTCAGGCCCAACAAAAAATTCGGGACCTAAAGAGCAGCTGGTGGATGGAGAAAGCACAGCAGTACAACAACTGGCCGACAGCCACGATATGCAAGGATTCTTCACTGCAGTCAAGGCCACCTACGGTCCAAACTCGCAAGGCCCCACCCCACTCCTGACCAAGAACGGGGAAACACTCATCAAGGACACCGAGGCTGTCAGGGCCCGATGGAAGGAGCACTTTGAAGATCTCCTCAATAAAGACACTGCCTTTGACTCGAGTGTTCTCGACTCCATCCCGCAGCATGCCACCCGCCATCAACTCAGTGAAACTCCAACGTTGCACGAGGTAGGCAAAGCCATAAAACAGCTTAAGAATAACAAGGCTATGGGTGCGGATGGAATCCCTGCTGAGGCGCTAAAATATGGCGGAGAGGCGCTGTTGGCACGGATACATGACATCATCTCTTTCATCTAGAGGGAGGAGAGCATGCCGGGAGATCTCAGAGATGCAGTGATTGTGACCATTTTTTAAAAAGGGACAAGTCCGACTGCTGCAACTACAGGGGAATCTCCCTGCTATCAGCCACTGGGAAAGTTGTCGCTCAAGTTCTTCTCAATCGGCTTCTCCTTGTAGCCGAGGAGCTCCTCCCGGAATCACAATGCGGATTTCGTCCCCTATGTGGCACAACAAACATGATCTTTGCAGCGCGTTAGTTGCAGGAAAAATGCAGGGAGCAGCGCCAGCCCTTATACATGACCTTTTTCGATCTTACAAAGGCCTTTAACACTGTCAACCGTGAGGGTCTATGGAGTGTCCTCCTCAGTTTCGGATGCCCCCAAAAGTTTGTCAACATCCTTTGCCTGCTTCATGATGACATGCAGGCTGTGATCTTTACCAATGGATCCATTACAGACCCAATCCACGTCCGGACCGGGGTCAAACAGGGCTGCGTTATTGCTCCAACCCTCTTCTCAATCTTCCTCAGCGCCATGCTCCACCTCACAATTAACAAGCTCCCCGCTGGAGTGGTACTAAACTACAGAACCAGTGGGAAGCTGTTTAACCTACGCCATCTCCAGGCCAGGTCCAAGATCACCCCAATCTCTGTCATTGAGCTGCAGTATACGGACGATGCTTGCGTCTGCGCACATTCAGAGGCTGAACTCCATGATATGGTCAGTGTATTCACTGAGGCATATGAAAGCATGGGCCTTACGCTTAACATCCGTAAGACAAAGGTCCTCCACCAGCCTGTCATCGCCGCACAGCATTGCCCTCCAATCATCAAGATCCACAGCGCGACCCTGGACAACGTGGACCATTTCCCATAGCTCGGGAGACTCTTATCAACAAAGGCAGACATTGGTCCGGAGATTCAGCATCGCCTACAGTGTGCCAGCGCAGCCTTTGATCACCTGCGGAAAAGATTGTTTGAAGACCAGGCCCTCAAATCTACCACCAAACTCATGGTCTACAGGGCTGTAGTAATACCCGCCCTCCTGTATGGGTCTGAGGCATGGACGATGTACAGAAGGCATCTCAAGACGCTGGAGATATATCTCCGCAAGATCCTTCAAATCCCCTGGGAGGACAGGCGCACCAACATCAGTGTCCTCGACCAGGCTAACATCCCCAGTATTGAAGCACTGACCACACTCGATCAGCTTCGCTGGGCAGGCCACATAGTACGCATGCCAGATACGAGAGTCCCTAAGTAAATGCTTTATGTGGAGCTCCTTCATGGTAAACGAGCCAAAGGTGGGCAGCGGAAACGTTATAAGGACACCCTCAAAGCCTCCCTGGTAAAGTGCGACATCACCACTGACACCTGGGAGACCCTGGCCACAGACCGCCCGAGGTGAGGAAAGTCTATCTGGGAGGGCGTTGAGCTCTTTGTGTCTCGACGCAAGGAGCATGAAGAGGTCAAGCGCAGGCAGCGGAAGGAGCACGCGGCAAACCAGCCCCACCCACCCCTTCCCTCGATTAATGTCTGTCATCAAAGAACTCACTTTGGGAGTGGAAGCAAGTCCTCCTCGATTCCGAGGGACTGCCTATGATGATGTAACACATAAACAGCTATTTCAACAACAACGGCGACAACTTGTATTTATATAGCACCTTTAACGTAGTAAAACGTCCCAAGGTTTACAGGAATATTATAAGACAAAAGAATTTGACACGGAGTCACATAAGGAGAGATTACGACAAGTGACCAAAAGCTAGGTTTTAAGGAGCATCTTAAAGGAGGAAAGAGTGGTAGAGAGGTGGAGAGGTTTAGGGAGGGAATTCCAGAGCTTTCATGAAATACATGTGTCACCCATATTTCCTTCCTATGGGAAATTCTTTACACTTCTCTGCATTAAATTTCATTTGTCATTATTTGGCCCACTCACATTATTTGTTCAGTTTATTTTGTAATTTTTGGATTGTCTCCTTGATTCCACTGCTCCTCTGAGTTTGATAGCATCCAAAAACGTTTCCAATTTGCAATGAGTTTCTGAATCCAAGTCATTGATGTAAATTAGAAACAGCAGTGGGTCCAATACTGAATCCTGGGGCACGCCACTCATTAGTTATCCATTATCCTGATATTATCCTTCGAACCAGTACCCATTGTTTTCTTCCCTGCAGGACATTTCTTATTTAAGCCCAAATTTGCCCTGAATCCCCAACTCCTCTCAAATTAATTTGTGGCCTTTCATGTGAAACTTTATCAAGTGCCTCATGAAAATTTAAGTACACAATCCCCTAGGAATTATTAAGCTCTGGGAATTTATAGTTTCAATGATCTAGTATTTCAAGCTTGAGCACATTTTAATTGGTTGATGTGCATTCTGAAAAATATTAGCTAAAATTGAACGCCTGGTTAGGAGATTGCTTACATAGAAACATAGAAACATAGAAAATAGGTGCAGGAGTAGGCCATTCGGCCCTTCGAGCCTGCACCGCCATTCAATGAGTTCATGGCTGAACATGCAACTTCAGTACCCCATTCCTGCTTTCTCGCCATACCTCTTGATCCCCCTAGTCGTAAGGAATACATCTAACTCCTTTTTGAATATATTTAGTGAATTGGCCTCAACAACTTTCTGTGGTAGAGAATTCCACAGGTTCACCACTCTCTGGGTGAAGAAGACTAAGAGTAGGAATAATGGACATGTACTCTGTAATGTATTTGCTTCATAGGTTCTTTTTTTAAGATATCATAGCAACACATTGCTATTAAGAACTAGTTGGTTTATTAACAAATGTTTAACAATCACACTACACATTACCAGTTCATCCACGAGGCTCACAACGGCATACCTCATCGTGGATGACCTATACCCAACTGACTGGGGTTTTATTGAGTCTTGTGAACATCATTTGTCTGGCTAAGCCATTCATAATGCAATAGCTCTACAACTATTTTGAGTTGTATCTGTAACACATAAACATTAAATCAAGTGCCCCCTTGTTTTTTTTTGAGGGCACCAGGAACACAAATTATACAAGTGCCCCCTGGCTAAAGGGGGGGAGTGGGGGAGTCACTAAAATCGACAAACTTAAACAAAGTAACTTTTTACATGTGGTTCAAATTAAAATTTGGTTGCCGGGGGTGATGGTGCACTCCAGTCCCTCCGGTGCCCACCTCTCACGGAAGGCCGCGAGCGTACCGGTGGACACCGCGTGCTCCATCTCCAGGGACACCCTGGCTCAGATGTAACCGCGGAAAAGAGGCAGGCAGTCGGGCTGAACGACCCCCTTGACCGCCCGCTGCCTGGACCGGCTGATGGCACCCTTGGCCATGCCCAGGAGCAGTCCTACGAGGAAGCCTTCCGACCTGCCTGCTCCCCTCTGCACAGGGTGCCCAAAGATCAGGAGTGTGGGACTGAAGTGCAACCAGAATTTGAGGAGCAGCCCCTTCAGATAATGGAAGAGGGGCTGCAACCTCGCACATTCAATAAAAACATGGAACACGGCTTCCTCTAGCAACAGCTCTACAACTCTTTCGGGTTGAAGATAATTAAACAATTAAATCGAGTGTGCCCTGATTAAAGGGGGGGAACACTCCAAAAACTTTCAAACAAGTGCTCCCTTTTTTTGGGGGGGGAGGAGGGGCACTAAAAGCACAAATTATACAAGTGCCCCCTGGCTAAAAGGGAGCGGACACTAAAACCCGGCACATTAAACCAATTAAACTTTAAAACATATAAAATTAAATTAAAATTTGGTTACCAGGGGTAACGATGCACTCCAGCCCCTCCGGCATCCACCTCTCGCGGAACGCCACGAGCGTACTGGTGGACACCGCGTGCTCCATCTCCAGGGACACCCTGGCTCGGATGTAACCGCAGAAGAGAGGCAGGCAGTCGGGCTGAACGACCCCCTTGACCGCCCACTGCCTGGACCAGCTGATGGCACCCTTGGCCATGACTAGGAGCAGTCCTACGATGAGTCCCTTGGACCTACCTGCTCCCCTCCGCACAGGATCCTCAAATTCTGGTTGTACTTCAGTCCCAAAGATCAGGAGTGTGGGACTGAAGTACAACCAGAATTTGAGGAGCAGCCCCTTCAGATATTGGAAGAGGGGCTGCAACCTCACACATTTAATAAAAACGTGGAACACGGACTTCTCTAGCAACAGCTCTACAAACCCGTGAGCATACACACAGGTACATACATTACTTACTCGAATTGGAAGGACGTTACTAGTGGTGTGAAACAAGATTCTGTGCTGGGGCCTCAACTATTTGCTATATTTATTAATTACTTAGCGAACACAGTAAAGAGTCATATATCCACGTTTGACGATGAAGCAACGATTGTTGGCATAGTAAGTAGTGTAAATGAGAGCTTAAAATTACAAAACATCATTTATAGATTAAGTGGGTAGGCAAAACTGTGGCAGATGAATTTCAACCCAAGTAAGTGTGAGGTCATCCATTTTGGACCACAAAAGGATAGATCCAATTATTTTTTAAATGGTGAAAAGTTAGGAATAGTAGAAGCCTAAAGCACACAGGTCACTAAAATGTAGTAGTCAGGTACAAAAAATAATAAAAAAGGCTAATGGAATGCCTTTCTAACTAGAGGAATGGAATAAAAAGGGGAGGAAGTTTTACTACAGCTATACAAAGCACTGGTTAGACCACATGTGGATGACTGTGTACACCTCTGGGCATCACACCTCAGAAAGGATATGTTGGTCTTGGTGGACTGCAGCACAGATTCATCAAAATGTTAACAGGGCTCCTGTTAACTTTTGAGGAGAGATTACATAAACTAGGTGTGTGTCAGCCAATGGCTCAGTGGGTAGCACTCTTGCCTCTGAGTCAGAAGGTTCAAGGACTTGAGCACAAAAATCGAGGCTGACACTCCAGTGCAGCGCTGAGGGAGTGCTGTACTGTTGGAGGTGCCATCTTTCAGATGAGATGTTTAACTGAGGCCCCGTCTGCTCTCTCAGGTGGACGTGAAAGATCCCATGGCACTATTTCGGAGAAGAGCAAGGACCTTATCCCTGGTGTCCTGGCCAATATTTATCCCTCAAAAAACAAATTATCTGGTCATTATCACATTCTTGTTTGTGGGAGCTTGCTGTGTGCAAATTGGCTGCCGCGTTATTTACACAACAACAGTGACTACACTCCAACGTACCTTGGGTCTGTCTGCCTGCCCAACGATGCTCTTTGAAGCTCCGCTACCTCCAGCCCTCCGCCACCTCCATTTCTGCCATGATCCCACCACCAATCACATCTTCCCCTCCCCTCTCAGCATTCCGAAGGGACCGCTCCCTCCGCGACACCCTGGTCCATTCTGCAGTCACCCCCACCAACCCCTCCCCTCCCCACGACACCTTTCCGTGTCAGCGCAGGAGATGCAACACCTGCCCTTTCACTTCCTCCCTTCCCACTATCCAGGGCCTCAAATACTCCTCCCAGGTGAAACTGCGATTTACTTGTACTTCTTTCAGTTTACTGTATTATATTCGCTGCTGACAATCTGGTCTCCTCTACATTGGGGAGACCAAGCGTAGATTGGGTGACCGCTTTGCAGAACACCTCCGTTCAGTACGCAAGTGTGACCCTGAGCTTCCGGTCGCCCGTCACTTTAATTCTCCACTCCACTCCCACTCTGATATCTCCGTCCTCGGTCTCCTACACTGTTCCAATGAAGCTCAACGCAAGCTCGAGGAATAGCACCTCATCTTTCGTTTAGGCACTTTACAGCCTTCTGGACTCAACATCAAGTTCAACAATTTCAGAGTGTAGCCACTGCCAATCTTTGGCTCCCTTTCCACCCCTTCCCCACTCCCCCCACTCCCTCCACCCCACACCCCCCAGAGCCTGTTTCGTTCTTTTTTTCTCCTTGTCTCTAATGTCAGTTGGTCATAATCCACCATTCATACTCGATCTTGACTAATGTTTTTCTAACTCCTGGCATTACCATTTGAATTTGGGCCATTATTTGTCTCTCTAATCACTCCTGTCTTCCAACCTATCAGACCTTCCCTTTTGTTCTTTCTTCCCCTCCCCCTTTCAGTGCTCGTTAAGAATCTGTTCTTTTCGAACACTCTCCAGTTCTGATGAAGGGCCGTCGACCCGAAACGTTAACTCTTCTTTCTCTCCACAGATGCTGCCTGACCCGCTGAGATTTCCAGCATTTTCTGTGTTTATGCTCTTTGTATAACAGCATGCCTTTTTTTCTTTAATTCATGGGATGTGGGTGTCGCAAGGCGGCATTCATTGACCATCCCTAATTACCCTTGAAAAGGTGGCGGTGAGCCATCTTTTTGAACCGCTGCAGTCCGTATGGAGTGTCGTAGCGGTTTGGTACAACACAGTGGCTTTCTAGGCCACTTAAGGGCAGTTAAGAGTCAACTACTTTGCTGTGGTTCCTTAGTCACATATAGGCCAGACCGGGTAAGGATGGCAGATTTCCTTCCCTAAAGGACATTAGTGAATCAGATGGGTTTTTTATGACAATCCAGTAGTTACATAGGCCCCTATTTTCGGCACGATTTTGCGCCGGTTTTTGGTGTACAAAGGTTTTTTGGTGTGAAATCCTCCATTTCCAACTTTCGGCAATGTTTGTACACTGGCACCGACCATGTGCACCAGTTTAAAAATTTTTGCCACGCTCAGACGCCGTTTTTGTGAAGTTAGGCAATTTTGGTCATTCACGATTTTTTTCAGCGTGGCTCACACTGCCAAAGAGCCCCAAAAAAGCCCCCTCTGTGAACTTAAGGAAATTGACGCAGCGCCACAAAAGCACAAGAACCTGGGCTGCTTTTGAAGCTGAGCGTCGAGTTGTTGTGCTTGTGACTGGCCGAGCTGGCGATCATGCCCGGCCAACACTCCTTTGACCCGTGCCTCGAGCTCGGTCAGCATCCGAAATGGGACATTTTGTGCACAGGCACAGCAGCAAGTTAGAAATCACCATTTGTCAAAGGTGATCCTAGTGAATCACTGTACAAAC
Source organism: Pristiophorus japonicus (assembly GCF_044704955.1). NCBI lineage: Eukaryota > Metazoa > Chordata > Chondrichthyes > Pristiophoridae > Pristiophorus > Pristiophorus japonicus. The sequence continues at coordinate 31,164,537 of NC_091978.1, forward strand.
AAACAACCAAGCGCATGCGCAGATCAGGGTGTGGTCCGATCTCGGGCCTCACCCAGCCTTGTGGAGCAAAATGGAGTGGAAAGGTGTTGGAAGGTTACACAATTTCACAATTGAGGCACAGCAAGAGGCCACGGATTAAAAAGGTTTAAAGAAACTTTTGGGACTGTTGGAACTGGAGAAAGGGCGCCAGCCTGGGGCAGGTGATGACTCATAACTGATTAATGCAATTGCTGCGGTCAGGAGCAAAACCCGATTAAACATCGAGACAAAGGGTTTGATACAATCAAGGGGCACAAGAGATAAGGAGTTATCTTTTGCCCTGTCGACTCCGTGTGCAAATTGTGGCCATCCAAACAGATCCAGACTCATCATCACAGCCATCTAAACAGATCATCACACCCTTCAGACCGATCCAGACGCGTTAACTGAAAAGCAGCCCAACAGGAGATGTAGTCACCAAATGGATATATGTGTAAGAGCTGAGAACAGCAGTTCAGAAGAAGAACAAGAACAAAAACAGGTCGAGAAGGAGAACATCAGATCGACAAGCAGAATGAGAAGGAGGGAACATCAGAGTGGAACAACAGGTCAAAGGAACAATGACCACGAGCCTACAATCGACACCAGCAGCAACTGGCTGGATGGGCGATTGTATGTCTTCGGTCAATTCTCTAAGGAGTCTTGTTCTGTAAGTTTTTGTTGTTTTTTTTGTGTAATAAACTAATAGTTGGTTTTAAGCCTAAACTTTGCATTACGTGGAGTCCTTCCTGTAATTCCCGAGGTCTATGAATCAAAGTAGAGTGGAAAATGAATACCCTACAGCGTCAGTGATTTAAGTATTTATCTGTATAATAACAATAACATGCAATTTGTGATAAGGGCTTTGGCCATACACGGCATGCAGAGGTGACAAATAATTTGACACCGATATCGGGGCGACAGATTGATAGGGAGGAGGCCTTACCCGCAGCGAGTCTCATCATCATCATCATAGGCAGTCCCTCGAAATTGAGGAAGACTTGCTTTCACTCTAAAAGTGAGTTCTCATTTGACAGTACAGTGCAATGTGGGAATCACAGTCTCTGTAACAGGTGGGGCAGACAGTAGTTGAATGAAAGGGTGGGTGGGGAGTCTGATTTGCCACTTGCTTTTTCCGCTGTCTGCGCTTGGTTTCTGCACGCTCTCGGTGACAAGACTCCAAGAGCTCAGCGCCCTCCCGGATACTCTTCCTCCACTTTGGGTGATCTTGGGCCAGGGATTCCCAGGTGCCGGTGGGGATGTTATATTTTATCAAGGATGCTGTGAGGGTGTCCTTGAAGCGTTTCCTCTGCCCACCTGGGGCTCACTAGGAGTTCCGAGTAGAACACTTGCTTAGGGAGTCTCGTGTCGGGCATAAGGATAATGTGGCTCACCCAACGGAGCTGGTCGATTGTGGTCAATGCTTCGATGCTGGCGATGTTGGCCTGACGTTGGTTGCAGGATCTTGCGGAGGCAGTGCTGGTGGTACTTCTCCAGCACTTTGAGGTGTCTGCTGTATATAGTCCACATCTCTGAGCCATATAGGAGGGCAGGTAACACTACTGTCATGTAGACCATAAGCTTGGTGCCAGATTTGAGGTCCTGGTCTTCAAACATTCTCTTCCTCAGGTGACCAAAGGCTGCACTGGCACACTGGAGGCAGTGTTGGACCTCGTCAACGAAGTCTGCCCTTGCTGATAGTAAACTTCCGAGATATGGAAAATGGTCCACGTTGTCCAAGAGTGCACCGTGGATTTTGATGACCGGGGTGCAATGCTGTGTAGTGGGGTCAGGTTGGTGGAGGACCTTTATCTTACGGATGTTTTGTGTAATGCCCAAGCTTTCGTACGCCTCGATGAAGGTGTTGACGATAGTTTGGAGTTTGGCCTCTGAGTGTGCGCAGACGCAAACGTCGTTCACATGCTGTAGTTCCATAGGGACTCTATTGGTAAAGGTGCTCATACCTGCAATTGAGTGAGGGAGACTGTGTTCGAAGGCTGCGATCCAGTAAGGAGGTCATCACTGAGATCTGTAAACTAATCAGGGAAGACATATGGCCAAGAAGTGGAAGGAGGACAGCCCGACCTGTAAAAGTAAAGGTAACAGCGGCACTTGCCTTTATGTTATGGAATCATTTCAAGCTTCAACTGGGGACGTATGCTCAATCTCGCAGCACGCCATCCATTGCTGCATTTGCCAGGTGATTGTTGCACTGTATGCCAAAAGGGACCATTTCATCACTTTCCCTATGACCACGCAGGCAATGAGAGACAGGGCTGTCAGGTTCTTCAGAATTGCTGGCTTCCCCAGGGTACAGGTGCCATTGATTGTACCCACATCATCTTGAGAGCACCCTTGCAAAATTCCGAAGTTTACCGCAACAGGAAAGGGTTCCACTCCCTAAATGTGCAGCTGGTGTGCGACGATCTGCAGAGGATCATGGCAACGGATGCCAAATATCCCAATATAATCCATGATGCTTTCACCCTACCAGAGAGCATTATATCTGCGATGTTTCAGGAGCTGCCAGAAGGGCAGAGTTGGTTGCTTGGGGACAAAGGTTACGGGCTCGCCACCTGGCTTATGACCCCCCCCTTCACAAACCCCGCACTGAGGCAAAGCGTCAATACAATATGTCCCAAATAACGACACGGAGCATCATAGAGAGGGCAATTGGCGTTTTAAAGCAGCTTTTCCGATGCCTGGACCACTCTGGAGGATACCTGCAATATTCCCCTCACCACCTCACTCAGTTCACTGCCGTGTGCTGCATGCTGCACAACTTGGCCATCATGAGGGGACAGGTACGGGACATTGAAGATCCTCCTGAGGGGAGAAGGAGGGATGAGGATTCAGAGGAGGCTGACGATGAGGAGGAGGAGAGCCAGCAGCAGGAGGAGGAACCACCTCAAGTCGCAGGACGACGGCGGAGGAGGATGGGGTGACCAAGGGGACCTCTAGCCATTGCTAGAGACTTGCATCAGTGGCTAATCCGTGAACATTTTTCAGCCTGAAGGCTAAACGGCGGCACGGGGTTGATTATAATGTCGCACCATGTTTGCACTTTTAATAATGTTGTGTTGGTTTATGTTAGTTAAATTCACAAAATAATGCACTGATTCTGGTTAAATTAAAAGAATAGATTTATTAAACATTTGTACGTTTGTACTTAACTTTAATAAAACATCTTGTGTCAAACTTTTAACTTTTCAATGAAGAAATATCAAACTTTAGCGTTTTCCATTAACATGTATCAAACTTTAAACTTCTCGCAAACTTTAACATTTTCAATTAACAAAACTTTATTGTATCAAACTTTTCTGCTAACAAAACAAGTAGCAGCAAGATACACATATCTCTCCTCCCCCTTATTCAACGATCATTAGCGCGTAGTGGCCCTCTTGCCCGCCCTGGTGCCTTTAGCCATAGCCCTGTCTGTTGATGCAGCAAACGTTCTCAGCCCCCCGGTGAGCCCAAGGTTATATTTTTTTTGTTTTTCGTTGGTGGGGTTGAACAGGGGCAGATCTAGTAGATACCTTTGTGGAAGGCCCGGGTTCATCTTTGTCTTCTTTTGCAAGCTGTGGATCAACCTGCATCACAGTCCCTGAGGGTGGACTGGGGATGATATGAGTGACAGCAGTTGATGCCGCCAATTGGTGTTGTTGAATGACAACCTGGGTGTGTTCCCTTATTGCAGCAGCAGATCCCATTTCCTCTCAATGATATCTACCAGGGATAATATAAGAACATAAGAACACAAGAATTAGGAACAGGAGTAGGTCATCTAGCCCCTCGAGCCTGCTCCGCCATTCAAAAAGATCATGACTGATCTGGCCGTGGACTCAGCTCCACTTACCCGCCCGCTCCCCATAACCCTTAATTCCCTTATTGGTTAAAAATCTATCTATCTGTGATTTGAATACATTCAATGAGCTAGCCTCAACTGCTTCCTTGGGCAGAGAATTCCACAGATTCACAACCCTCTGGGAGAAGAAATTCCTTCTCAACTCAGTTTTAAATTGGCTCCCCCGTATTTTGAGGCTGTGCCCCCTAGTTCTGGTCGCGCCGACCAGTGGAAACAATCTCTCTGCCTCTATCTTGTCTATCCCTTTCATTATTTTAAATGTTTCTATAAGATCACCCCTCATCCTTCTGAACTCCAACGAGTAAAGACCCAGTCTACTCAATCTATCATCATAAGGTAACCCCCTCATCTCCGGAATCAGCCTCGTGAATCGTCTCTGTACCCCCTTCAAAGCTAGTATATCCTTCCTTAAGTAAGGTGACAAAAATTGCACGCAGTACTCCAGGTGCGGCCTCACCAATAGCCTGTACAGTTGCAGCAGGACCTCCCTGCTTTTGTACTCCATTCCTCTCGCAATGAAGGCCAACATTCCATTTGCCTTCCTGATTACCTGCTGCACCTGCAAACTAACTTTTTGGGATTCATGCACAAGGACCCCCAGGTCCCTCTGCAACGCAGCATGTTGTAATTTCTCCCCATTCAAATAATATTCCCTTTTACTGTTTTTTTTTCCAAGGTGGATGATCTCACATTTTCCGACATTGTATTCCATCTGCCAAACTTTAGCCCATTCGCTTAACCTATCTAAATCTCTTTGCAGCCTCTCTGTGTCCTCTACACAACCCGCTTTCCCACTCATCTTTGTGTCATCTGCAAATTTTGTTACACTGTCTCCTCTTCCAGGTCATCTATGTATATTGTGAACAGTTGTGGTCCCAGCACCGATCCCTGTGGCAAACCACTAACCACCGATTTCCAACCCGAAAAGGACCCATTTATCCCGACTCTGCTTTCTGTTAGCCAGCCAATTCTCGATCCATGCTAATACATTTCCTCTGACTCCGCGTACCTTTATCTTCTGCAGTAACCTTTTGTGTGGCACCTTATCGAATGCCTTTTGGAAATCTAAATACACCACATCCATCGTTATATCCTCAAAGAATTCCAGTAAATTAGTTAAACATGATTTCCCCTTCATGAATCCATGTTGCGTCTGCTTGATTGCACTATTCCTATCCAGATGTCCTGCTATTTCTTCCTTAATGATAGCTTCAAGCATTTTCCCCATTACAGATGTTAAACTAACCGGCCTATAGTTACCTGCCTTTTGTCTGTCCCCTTTTTTAAACAGAGGCGTTACATTAGCTGCTTTCCAATCTGCTGGTACCTCCCCAGAATCCAGAGAATTTTGGTAGATTATAACGAATGCATCTGCTCTAACTTCCGCCATCTCTTTTAATACCCTGGGATGCATTTCATCGGGACCAGGGGACTTGTCTACCTTGAGTCCCATTAGTCCATCCAGCACTATGCCCCTAGTGATAGTGATTGTCTCAAGGTCCTCCCTTCCCACATTCCCGTGACCAGCAATTTCTGGCATGGTTTCTGTGTCTTCCACTGTGAAGACCGAAGCAAGATAATTTTTTAAGGTCTCAGCCATTTCCACATTTCCCATTATTAAATCCCCCTTCTCATCTTCTAAGGGACCAACATTTACTTTAGTCACTCTCTTCCATTTTATATATCGGTAAAAGCTTTTACTATCTGTTTTTATGTTTTGTGCAAGTTTACTTTCGTTATCTATCTTTCCTTTCTTTATTGCTTTCTTAGTCATTTTTTGCTGTCGTTTAAAATTTTCCCAATCTTCTAGTTTCCCACTCACCTTGGCCACCTTATACGTGTTGGTTTTTAATTTGATACTCTCCATTATTAATTACCTTGGTTATCCACGGCTGGTTATCCCTTCTCTCCACTTCATGTTGGAGAAATCAAACGCCCTTCCTTCTCCTCGTCCTTTGAATTCCTCTTCCAGTTCCCTCTCGGCCATGTTTTGCAGGTTTCAATAGACAAAATTGCAGAAAGATCCAGTCAGCACGATCCGATCACAAAAGGAAAAATGATCCAATCACAAAGGGCTCTTTAAATATGTCTGATCCAGACCAGGAAGTTTCTTTTTTCGCTCATGCCCAAAGAGTTTTTAGCGTAGACTTGAAGCTCCGCCCCATCCCCAGACAACTTCAGAGAGTGCGGAGCCAAATTCAAATATTTCTTTGGCGAAAGTCCCGATTTTATTTTCTGGCGTGAACATACACAAAAAATCGAACGTTAATATGCGTGGGTGCCAAAATTGCAGCAAGTGGAAAATAGGGGCCATGGTCACTAATACTGATACTAACTTTTTATTCCAGATTTATTTAATTAACTGACTGTTACTTTATCCAAAATGCTGTTTTGGGACTCAGTATAGATACCAAGTTAAATAACAAGCTTGGGGCGGACTTTCGAGTCTTCAGCGCTCCGTTTTTTTGCCCTGGAGAGGCGGCAATGGGTCGGTGAGGTCTTCTGGGCAAGCGATCAACCTCCAGCGCTCCGCAGATCCTCAGGCCTGGTTTTGTGGCAGCGCGGAGCAATGTTTTGGGAATGATTTTGAGGGTTTTTTTAATATATATTTTTTCTCCCCCGGCTTCTCTCGGAGCGCTCCCGGTCTGGCTCTTTGGCTCAGGATTTTCCCATGCTAGCGCCCAAGAGAGGTGTACAACGCCACCCTTAGTGCTGTGCCCCCTGACTCAGGGCCCAGCTGCCCAATTTTACTTACTGAGGCGCAAACTGTTCCCCGGCACAAACCCTGCCACCATTACCACCCCGAAATCATCAAAGCCGAAAATCCAGCCCAATGAAATATCTGAGGTTCTTTATCAGACAGCTTTGTCCCCAAGTACTGTACGCAGCTGAACTATTTCCACGGTACATCCTGTTTATCCTTTACATGCAGTATGAGGTGTTCTATACAGCATTAGCATGTTGCATGTTAAAAATAAATCTACAGGACTGTTTTGCCTATTGGCTGAACCAGAAAGATTAGTAGCGTTACTTTCTTCGTTAACTGTAAGGAACTATAGTAGGTGGAGTAAGGAACAAATCACAGCGAGGCTTCAACATGCTCTTAAATGGAAATGAATGCTTAAAACATTTCCGCCCCTCTGGAAGCTGTTGACTCCTTGATGGAGCACAATTCCAAATCCAATACTTGCTCCGGTACCTCATTCAAGTGGCCATTATTCGTGTGAGTTTTCACAGTAAGTTTGAACAGGTTATCTGACTGTAGCGAGCATCAGAACCAAGTCCTCAAGGTTCAAACAGAGTCTCATGGACAGCAATGATCTAATCTATCCTCCACACAACTATATCTCCACCACCACCACCCCTCCTCCCACCCATCTCCAACCCCTCCCCAACAACAGTGCCCGAACTACAAGCCCCTGAGGCAAATTGTGACATCATTACAGCTGCCTTTGCTGAGATCAATATGCACTGGGGATTGAGCATAGCATTTTTCTGTTCTGACATTGCTTAGCGATGGTAATGTACATTAAAAAGAGCAAGGGGTTTACAGTTTTAGAGTCTGAAAATTTTCCATTAACCACTGCTCCACGTTTTCTCTCATTTAGCTAATGTCCATTAATCTAATATACACTGTTCACAGCTCATGTTGTGCTCTCCTCTACACTGGGACATCAAACACACAGCTTTGCCCAATATTCTGTCCACAGGTGAGACCTTGACTTTCCTGTGGCTTGCTACTTTAATTCCCCTTCTATTCTTGCTCTGCCCTCTCGATCTTTGGTCTTGCACACTGTATCTTCTCTCTGGCCTGAAAAAATTAGCTTTGGTACCTTCACAGCATAGCTATATCTACTATTTTGTTTACAGCAAGGTGTGCTGGTGAAGTGGATGTGTGTCTCTCGGTGTTGAGGCAGGCGGAGGGAGGTGGGGTTGGTGGGATGGGGTGCGGTAGGGTGATGTTTAGGGTGTCAAATTCCCCACTAAAGGTTAGACCCAAAAGGATAAGGTGTAACTGGGGTTTTGACAGAGTTATTACTGCTGAACAAATGTTAAGGGCCTGGAAAACTAATTTTAATTTTGTGCTGTGTGAAATTTGTCCATTTTAATAAAAAGGTTACATTTTTAAGAAACTTTCCAAATAAATGTTTTGAAGATTTTTTTAACGTTTGTCCATCTTTATTTTACTTTTGCCTTTTCTCCATGCGAGAGCCCCAATCTTTTGTTTGATCTCTCTAACTATTTTGAAAAGTTAGAACGCTAAGAGCTTGCTCACTTCCTTGTTTGCTGTCTGTGTTTTGATTGGCTGCTTAGTCAGAGCAGTTGACGTCACAGCAGTCCGCACAAGGGGATCCCCGCTATACTCTGTTGCGTTGAATCGGAAAACCCAAAGTTCTCGACACAGAGATCGCGAGATCCTTGTGCGAAGCATAGTTTGGGGTAAACAGCAAACATCTTCGCTTCGCCCCTGACCGCAAATTCCGGGCCTATGATGTTTAGGCATATGAGACCTTTTACTACCTTGAAAGCGCTATATAAATGCAATCTGTTGCAACAAAATGCAATTCGTTTCAAAAGTATTGCACACGATTTGGAGAAAATAAATGAAACAATGAATCGGATCCTCTGCAGAAAGGACCAGATAAATGATTAAAGGGAATAAGTGGACGTGGTGAGGACCATCAGCCTCCTCAAAGTGAATATTTAGCCTCAACAAAATACTGTGCCAGATTGACTGCTGTAGAAATTGCTAAAAAAATAAATCAAGAGCAGGTTTTCCATTAAAATTATTTCCTGGAGCGCTGGTTTAAAACAATAAAGGAGGACAAAGCTCCCTGGAGCTTTAGGTGAATAAAGGATAAACACGGCATTTTTAAAGCTGGATTTTCATTAGTAAGACTGGCAGAGAAGTGGGAACACATTTTTATCAATGCTTTGCTCCAGAATTAGCATTGTACTGGATACCACTGATGGTGCAATATGTCATTGCATAACAGCTAAGCAATTTTTTGCTAAATTATATTTTGCCTAATTGGATTTTAGCAGCCCCGTGTCAAAATCGTTCTCCTATTAAGTTCCACTTCACATGCAGTTCCCGATTACTGGAAATAAATTTAACGCTTTGAGTACCAAACGTCAGCTGGCTGGCGACCAAGAGCAGGAAGTCTCGCTGACTTGCCCCTCCCTGGTCTTAGGTGTGCAAAAAACAGAAGGCAAAGAAAAAAACAAAAAGTAACTGGTCGCTGAAAATAATTCTATGAAGCTTTCTTTAAAAAAAAAAAATTTTTTTTTGACCTTGCCTAAACGGGGGATGTGAGAGGTGCGGAATGGAGAATTTTACATTTCAGCAGATAGAATTATATTACATAGAATGTTACAGCACAGAAACAGGCCATTGAACTCAACATAGAAACATAGAAAATAGGTGCAGGAACTGGCCATTCGGCCCTTCGAGCCTGCACCACCATTCAATATGATCATGGCTGATCATTCAACCTCAGTACCCCACCCCAGCCTTCTCTCCATACCCCCTGATCCATTTAGCCCTTTTGAATATGTCCAACGAACTGGACTCCACAACTTTCTGTGCAGAGAATTCCACAGGTTCACAACTCTCTGGGTGAGAAAGGTTCTCCTCATCTCGGTCTTATATGGCTTACCTATTATCCTTAGACTGTGTCCCCTGGTTCTGGACTTCACCAACATCGGAAACATTCTTCCTGCATCTAACCTGTCCAGTCCCGTCCGAATTTTATATGTTTCTATGAGATCCCCTCTCATTCTTCTAAATTCCAGTGAATATAAGCCTAATCGATCCAGTCTTTCTTGATATGTCAGTCCTGCCATCCCAGGAATCAGTCTGGTGAACCTTCGCTGCACTCCCTCAATAGCAAGCACGTCCTTCGTCAGTTAGGAGACCAAAACTGCACACAATACTCCAGGTGTGGCCTCACCAAGGCCCTGTACAACTGCAGTAAGACCTCCCTGCTCCTATACTCAAATCCTCTCGTAATGAAGGCCAGCATGCCATTTGCTTTCTTTACTGCCTGCTGTACAGGCCTAAGCTGGTGTTTATGCTCCACACAAGCCTCCTCTATCTCACCTTCTCAACATACTCTTCTCCCTCATGTACTTATCTAGCTTCCCCTTAACTGCATCTACGCGATCCACCTCAACTACTCCCTGTGGGTGCAAGTTCCACATTCTCAGCACTCTCTGAGTAAAGAGGTTTCTCCTGAATTCCTTATTCGATTTATTTAGTGAGGCTTGTGTACGGAATGAGAGGGTGGGTGGAATCGTCCCAACCTTGACAAATAGAGCACAGGTATGAATTTTATTTGCTAGAATGTAAATTGGTTATAAAAAATATATTAGGGGAAGAAACGGGAAGTGTAATGAAATAGATATGACAGTTCTCAAGAGTTGATGTAAAAATAAGACAAGACTTCAAAGTAAACTGTCTAAGAAGGCATTTTGCCGAGTCTATAAATAAAAGATAAAAACAGAAAATGCTGGAAATGCTCAGTGAGTCAGGCAGCATCTGTGGGGAGAGAAACAGAGTCAACGTTTTAGGTCGATGACCCTTCGTCGGAACTCGTGATGAAAGGTCATCGACCTGAAACGTTAACTCTGTTTCTCTCCCCAGAGATGAACATCCCCAGCATTGAAGCACTGACCACACTTGATCAGCTCCGCTGGGCAGGCCATATTGTCCGCATGCCAAACACGAGACTCCCAAAGCAAGCGTTCTACTCGGAACTCCTTCACGGCAAATGAGCCAAAGATGGGCCGAGGAAACGTTACAAGGACACCCTCAAAGCCTCCCTGATAAAGTGCAACATCCCCACTGATGCCTGGCAGTCCCTGGCCAAAGACCGCCCTAAGTGGAGGAAGTGCATCCTGGAGGGCGCTGAGCACCTCGAGTCTCATCGCCGAGAGCATGCCGGAATCAAGCACAGGCAGCAGAAAGAATGTGTGGCAAATCTGTCCCACCCACCCTTTCTCTCAATGACTGTCTGTGACAGGGACTGTGGTTCTCGTATTGGACTGTTCAGCCACCTAAGGACTTATTCTAAGAGTGGAAGCAAGTCTTCCTCGATTCTGAGAGACTGCCTATGATGATGATGATGATGTTTCTCTCTCCAGAGATGCTGCCTGACCTGCTGAATAATTCCAGCATTTTCTGTTTTTATCTCAGATTCTAGCATTCACAGCATTTTGCTTTTGTATATAAATAAAAGAGACTCTCGAAGGTCATTTTTCTCTTGCACAGTTAACATCTGAAAGATGGCACCTCCGATAGTGCAGCACTCCCTCAGCACTACACTGGCATGTCAGCCTAGATTCATGTGCTCAAGTCTTTGGAGTGAAATGTGGACCCACAACCTCGACAGCACTTGCCTTTCGCTGTCAAGGTCACCGTGGCAGTTAACGTCATGGAACAGGCTCCCTCTGGGCTTCAGCAGGTGATATCTGTGACACATCTCATTTTGCAATGCACCGTTGTATCAGAGAGGTCGCCGAGGTTCTCTTGGATGGAACGCCTTTCCCAATGGCAGAGCGAAGCAAGTCGAGAGAGCATTGCAGATTTCCCCACAGTGCAAGGTTCCATCGACTGCATCCACATTACCGTTTGTGTATCCATGGTAGCAGTCATGATGCAATCATCAACATCCTGGCATCTTTCAGAATGGAAAGTGATTCCACCCCCTCAACATCCAACTTGTTTCTGACCACAGGCTGCAGTCATGCAGGTCTGTGCCTGCTTTCCTGGCAGTAGCATGATGCATTCATCCTGCACCAATCCTCGGGTGCTATCTTTAGTCCAACTAGAAAGAAAGACTTGCATTTATATAGCACCTTTCACGACCACCGGACATCTCAAAGTGCCTTACAGCCCATGAAGTACTTTTGGAGTGTAGTTACTGTTGTAATGTGGGAAATGCGGCAGCCAATTTGCACACCGCAAGCTCCCACAAACAGCAATGTGATAATGACCAGATAATCTGCTTTTTTGTTATGTTGATTGAGGGATAAATATTGGCCAGGACACAGGGGATAACTCTCCTTCTCTTCTTCGAAATAGTGCCATAGGATCTTTTATGTCCACTTGAGAAGGCAGACGGGAGCCTCGGTTTAACGTCTCGTCTCAAAGACGGCACTTCCGACAGAATAGCACTCCCTCAGCACTGCACTGGAGTGTCAGCCCAGATTTTGTACTCAAGACCCTGGAGTGGGACTAGTTCTTCATGTTAGGCTGGCCACTGGACGACAAGAGCGATCCCCTTCAGACTTGGCCGCTTAATCCTGTAAGGAATCCAGGCCCAGCTGCAGCACTGGCAAGCAACGAGAGCCGTGCCACCACCAGGAACATCAGCGAGCAAACAATTAGAGCGCTCAATCAACACTCCCGCTGCCTGGACCATTCCGCGGGAACTTTACAGCACACCCCTGAGTGGGCTTCCAGATTTGTGGTGGTCTGCTGCATAACTTTGCCATTGTGAGGGACCAGCCCTTACCACCAATTGGGCAGCAAGAAGTGCCAGCAGGAGCTGTGAAACAGGACCAAGAGGAGGAGGAGGAGGAGCAGGATGAGGAGGAAGGGCTCGAGCGGCATCAACCAACTTTGCGCCTAGTTGCCAGAGCTCTCAGAGAGCAGCTCATTCACGTGGTCAATCACTAATACACCAACTCTTCCTATATCCTTATCGCCTCTGTCCTTACTACCATTGTTTTCCTTCAGTCCTGCTTGATGGGCCTTGCCCTCACCGCACTGCAAATATAAACAACACCAAATGCACAACAAAAAACAAATTCATCATAATAACTTAATTCCATCTGTATCTAATAGTTAGCAGAAATAATGAAGAAGTATTTATTTACCTATTCTTGTGGTCCCATGAAGTATTTACCCAGTGGCTACAGCTCTGGAGGTCAAAGGCTGCTGAGCTTCTGTGAGGACACCTTAGATTGTGTCTTGTGTGGTGACCTCAAACATCTTTGGGTGTTGAGGGCGCGGCTGCAGACGGCAGAATCTCAGCATGGACCGGGCAGTCTGGCCCAGCTGGATGAGTGGCACGAACAAGGGCACAGTCGGAGTGCTTGGCGAAGGAGCAGGCATGCTGTCATCCTGAGGGAGGACACTAAGTGTCTATCCCACCGAGCCAAGGCCCCTCTCCTGGGACTGCACCTCAGCCGTCCGACGGCTCTGCACGACAACGGAGTGCATGAGTGATATGACGCTCTTGAAGCCTCTTTCAACACTGGCACCAAAGACCACGGGGCCGAATTTGGTCAAGGCCTCCGCCCGCACAAGTGCCGCCCAAACTGCCGCCGATGGCTGCCGAGGAACCTGACGGTACTTTCGGCGGGATATTCATGAAGAAGGTGCCTCAAAGGTCGGCGGGCGGCAAATATGGGAATTACGCTGTAAAACTGGGCGGCAGCCGGTGGGAGGTCTCATTCTCAGCGGCAGAGGCGCTTGCCGCCCAAGTGCCGCCGAGGATGGAGTCGGGCCCACGGAGGATCGAAGACCTAAAAATAAAAATCATTAACAAAAAATAAAAAAATTAGCGGAAACCTTCAGGGGACCCCAACAATGTAAGTCGCTCTGGAAAAACTAATTAAAAAATGTTCACTAAACTTTTTTCAACCATCTTCCTCCTTACATTCGGGGACAGACCAGACTCCAGCCAGTGGTCCACGCCCGTTCTGCCCCCCAACTCCCGCCCACACCAATCTGGCACCTCGGCGAGCAGGAGTCTACTTACGTCACTCAGCCGTCCGCTGACGTCGGCGGACGCTTCCCGGCAGTTCTCCCCTCCCGCCCGCTCCAGGCCACATCGAAAGTGGCACTGGGCGGATGTTGCAGAGGAATGTTGGCGGCAGTGGGCGGTAAGTTGATCAATTTCAGCCCCTAGGCGGCAGGCATCTGAGCTGTCAGGATTACATTGGATATCCGGCACAGAAACAGGCCATTCGGCCCAACCAGTCCATGCCGGCGTTTATGCTCCAATCGAGCCTCCTCCCTTGTTTCCTCATCTAAATCTATCAGCATAACCCTCTATTCCCTTCTCCCTCATATGCTTGTCTAGCCTGCCCTTAAATACATCTATACTATTCACTTTAACCACTCACTGTGGTAGCGAGTTCCATATTCTCATCACTCTTTGGGTAAAGACCTTTCTTCTGAATTCCCTATTTGATTTCTTGGTGATTATCTTATATTGATGGCCTCTAGTTATGCTCTTCCCCACAAGTGGAAACATTCTCTCTGTATCCTCTCTATCAAAACCTTTCATAATTTTAAAGATCTCTATTGGGTCACCTCTCAGCCTTCTTTTTTCAAGAGGAAAGAGACCCGGTCTGTTCATCCTTTCTGGTATCATCCTTGTAAATCTTCTCTGCAGCCTCACCAGTGCCTTTATATCCTTTTTATAATATGGCGACCAGAACTGTACGCAGGACTCTGTGTGTCATGTATTTCACCATCTTGCAATGACTATAAGTATGTAACTGTAACTCATGCATACTGTACCTGTACCCTTGTAATGCACACCCTGACCACAGGGAGTGAGCTCCTCACCTGGGCTTCCAGGTATAAAAGGGGAGGTCCCACCCAGGATCAAGACTCTTCAGTCCTGGAAATAAAGGAAGGTCACAGAGTGACCGTGTCTGATATATCCATGCCTCGTGTGAGTTTGTAACAAGGTGCAGGGACATTACACTGTGTGGTCTAACCAAAGTTCGATACAGGTTTAGCATAACTTCCCTACTTTTCAATTCTATACCTCTAGAAATAAATCCTAGTGCTTGGTTTGCTTTTTTCATGCTAACCCGTGTCGCAACTTTCAGTGATTTGTGCTCTGAGATCCCTCTGTTCCTCTACTCTACCTCGACTCGCACCCTCCAAGTAATAGGTGACCTCCCAGCTGGCCCATCAAGCCCACCTCACACCCTGATGTCTGGAGCATCATGACTAAACACATCTTCCCTCCCCCCACCCTTCTCCCCACCTCTTCTCGCAGCCACGTAACTTCCTGGGAGAGGGAAAACAAAATCGAGGAAAGACCCAGGGCCAATAAGGAAAAAAATACTCGCGAACATTCCTCTCCGACCCCCTCAGGTGACCCACAGTGACATCATCCACTAGCACCAGAGGTGTCACCTGGAAAGCTTCCTGCCCCCTTGGGGTGGAACAGGATTTCCATCCTGGACCAGGACCTGTGACGTGGCATCGAACAACCTGGGTTCCCGGTCTGGACCTCTTCCAGTCATCTTCTTCAATCTGGGAAGCTTCCTTTGTGCCTGCAGCCAGAGTGCGCCTCCCCTTAACGAGGAACTGGCCATCTATATGTGGTGTCACAGAGGCCGATATCTGCGCATCCCCCGACCCGCCACCAACACCTCAAAAATAAAATTAGGCGTGTAATCAATGAATAACGCTGGCTGCATGCCTCAATCATTTTAATAAATTGGTGCGTAAACCACTTGGACAGACACGTGCAGTGTACGCCCATACCCTGCGCACCCGTTATTAGGTGTGATGGAAAATCATTCTGTGAGTTTGACATCTGCAGGAAGGTGAATAGACAGTTGAGATTTAGCTACCTCACACACAGACCAGTGAATGTGTGGAATAGATTGGCCACCCTGGCACTGGAAATGGAGAGAAAAGAGAAGAAAGACTTGTATTTATAATGCAAAGTTCATGGGCTCAGGATGTCCCAAAGCATTTTACAGGCAATAAATTCAGTTTGAAGTGCTGGATAAAACCTGAAACACTACCAGTATTTATCTGGGAAAGGGATCAGATTGAAAAACACCTGCAGACCCTTGGTATCTGGATAAATAAGTAATAGATGGTATTTTATATTGATTCATACAAGGTAATGACGTAAAAAAAAAAATACTGGCCACAATGAAACAAGGTGGATAAGAAAGAAAGACTTACATTTATGTAGTGCCTTTCCTGACCACCGGACGTCTCAAAGCGCTTTACAGCCAATGAAGTTCTTTTGAAATGTAGTCACTGTTGTAATATGGGAAACGTGGCAGCCATTGTTCACACAGCAAGCTCCCACAAACAGCAATGTGATAATGACCAGATAGTCTGTTTTTGTGATGTTGATTGAGGGAAAAATATTGGCCAGGGCACCAGAAAGAACTCCCCTGCTTATTTTGGAAATAGTGCCATGGATTCTTTTATGTCCACTTGAGAGGGCAGACAGTTTAACATTTCATCTGAAAGACAGCACCTCTGCCAGTGCAGCACTCCATCAGTACTCATCATCATAGGCATTCCCTCAGAATCGAGGAAGACTTGCTTCCACTCTTAACATAAGTTCTTAGGTGGCTGTACAGTCCAACACGAGAACCACAGTCTCAGTCACAGGTGGGACAGATAGTCGTTGAGGGAAGGGGTGGGTGGGGCTGGTTTGCCGCACGCTCTTTCCGCTGCCTGCACTTGATTTCTGCATGCTCTCGGCGACGAGGCTTGAGGTGCTCAGCGTCCTCCCGGATGCACTTCCTCCACTTAGGGCGGTCTTTGGCCAGGTACTCCCAGGTGTCTGTGGGGATGTTGCACTTTATCAGGGTGTCCTTGTAACGTTTCCGCTGCCCACCTTTGGCTCGTTTGCCATGAAGGAGTTCCAAGTAGAGCGCTTGCTTTGGGAGTCTCGTGTCTGGCATGCCAACAACATGGCCTGCCCAGCGGAGCTGATCAAGTGTGGTCAGTGCTTCAATGCTGGAGATGTTGGTCTGTCAGTTGCACTGGATCTGTCAGCCTAGATTTTGTGCTCAAGTCTCCAGGATCGGACTTGAACACACAACATTCTGACTCAGCTGAGAGCACTACCACTGAGCCACAGCTGACACAAATTCAAGGAGGAGGTGGTTAGTGTTTGGCATCATAAGTAATTGAGGGATATACTGAATAGAGTACACGATTGTCCCTTCTTAGCTTTGGAACAGGCCAGAAGGCCCATAATGGTCCTTTCCTGTCCTATGCTTCCTTATGTTACGTAACAATAATAATGGGGAAAAGTCTGGAATATGACAAAGGAAATAGTTGCAGCATGCACAGCAATAATTCCATGACAAAATGGAAGGCATCTCACACCTAACAGATTGATGAGAATTTCTTCATGGATTGAAGAGTGATTGTAAGGTTATTTATACCACATATCACAATTTTCAGGAAATCATTCGATTCGCTCCATCGCAGGAAACATATCACTGAAGTGAAAGCTCGTGATGTCTAAAGTGCTATAAACTGGATAATTAATGGACTAGATAACAGAAAATAAAATGCAGCGATCAACGGTTCTAATTAGATATCTGTGACTGACAGAGAACTGCAGAAATCATTCCCAATAACTAGCTATAACCAGTCAATAATCGTTATGTGATTAAAATAAAAATAAATGAATGCTGGAAATGCAGACCAGGCTACTCAGCTTGTCAAAGGGAAAGTCAGGCTAATGGTTTGGAGGGAGCTCGAGATCAGAACTGCTGGCTACAATCCTTCCCTTTTGTTCAACAATCAGTGCTGGTTAAAACCTGAATCACTACCAGTCTTTCTCTGGGAAAGGGTTCAGGAAAGGGATCAGATTCAAAGATACTTGCAGAGACTTGGCACCTTGCAGAGACAGCTGAATAACAGATGGTATTTCATATTGAGTACTACAAGGTAACGACTTAAGAAAAGTACAAAATAAAGTGAATAAGGGAAAAAGATTGTGCTGGAACTAAATCCAACATTAGGGGCTGGATTCTCGGCTCATTTGTGCCTGTTTAGTGCCTGGGCAGGGTGTAAAAATTATTTTTTGATTGAAAAATGGGGCGCACAACATTTTGCGTCCGGTCGGAACTTTTGGCAGTGGCCCGCCCGTGTTTTCAGCATTTGGTTGACGTCAATCATCGTGGAATGCTGCGCTCAGGCCCCGGGCGGAACTTTCGAGCATATTGCCCAATTTAGCGTCGGCCCGGGAACCTGCCAGCAAAAACCAGTCGCACCCAGGGTGCACCCGGTGCTAACGCTGCCATCTTTAAAAGTTTTAAATCTAATGCTGTTTTGTAAAGATATCAAATTGTTTAAGTTAATAAAAATGTAGAAGCTTACTATAGTGCTGATCTTTTTTTTCTGTAACTCAAAACCTGAGTATATCTTTGGCATTTGGAAGGAATGCAATCGAAATGTTACATTTGACCTTGCTTTAGTGACTAATGATATGTTATTAAATTTTCTGTTCTGAGCAAACTATTTCTTGTGTTTATGGATCACTCTGTCAAACAGATGTTGCTCAGTTCATCGGCATTCCTGGGTTATTTTCTTTTCTTCAAAGCCAATTATAATGGCTCAGCACTGTCCTGGCTGAGATCAGCAAATCTCGCAGGCAAGTGGGTTAAGCCTGAGACCTTTATAATCTGCAGATCCGGTTTTAATGTTCCATTTTATTCATCTAGTGAAAGTGAGTGGAGGGTAGGGAAAGGCACGGCCAAGTGAGGTTCTCACTCATTATCCATAGGTGTGCAATTCTAGAAGCTTCGCTAAACATAAGCCAATTATATCGTGGCCATTGCTGTCTCGACTAATTCGCCATTGAAAAGGACTGGGAGAAGAAGGCTGTGTTTTTCATAGTGAAGTTTGATGTCAGTTTATAGTTTGTTGTAAAGGACATTTAAGGACATTTTAAAAGATGGGGGCTACACTATGTCAGCCATTATTCCTGGCTGCTATATTTACATGGCGTCAAACTGCAAAAAGGCTTATTGAAGATCATTTTGAATGTAATTGAAGAGGTTGCAGACGTATGGGGAGGAGGTCTTGCTCCCAATGAGTTTACAGGGAACATCGCTCGTCCCTGCAGCTGTCTGAGGCACAGTGTGTTTGAAGGCTGCGCTTCCGAAAAGAGGTGGTCACAAAGATATGCCAGCTCATACAGGCAGACCTACAGCCTACCAGCGGCAACAGGACTGCACTGCCCGTTGAGGAGAAAGGTGACTGCGGCACTTGCCTTCTATGCCTCCGGCTTCTTTCAGGCATCAGCGGGGGACATGTGCTCCATCTCGCAGCATGCTACACATTGCTGCATTCGCCAGGTGACTACTGCACTGTATGCATGCAGGATGGACTTCATAAACTTCCCAATGGTCAGGGAGACCCAAAATGAGAGGGCTGTAGGTTCTGGACCATTTGCTGGCTTCCCCAAGGTTCACGGTGCCATTGACTGTGTGCACATCGCCCTGCGAGCACCTTTGCACAATCCAGAGGTTTACTGAAACCGAAAGGAATTCCACTCCATGAACGTAGAGTTTGTCTGCGACCATACTCAGTGCATCATGGTAGTCAATTCCCAATATCCAGGTAGCATCCATGATGCTTTCATCTTGCGTGAGAGCAGTGTCTCACGCATGTTCCAGCATCAACCACAAGACCAGAGCTGGATGCTGGGGGCAAAGGTTATGGCCTCGCCACCTGGCTCATGACCCCTCAGACAGAAACCGAGCATCGCTATAATGAGAATCATATAGCCACACACAACATGGTCGCACAGACAATTGGAGTGCTCAAGCAGCGCTTCCGATGCCTGGACCACACTGGAGGCTGCCTGCAATACTCCCCTCAGCAGGTCTCTCAGTTCATTGTGGTGTGCTGCATGTTACACAACTTAGCCATCATGAGGCGACAGGATTTGTCACTGGGGATTGCAGGAGAACCTCAGGAGAAAGGGGAGGAGGGGGAGGAGGACAAGGAAGAGGAGGCTGGCGAGGATCCCGTACCACCACGACCCCCACCACAACCACAGGGGTGGTATCGTGGACATTTTTCCGCTGTGAAAGCCTTTCGTCAGCAGCTCATAATTGAATGCTTTGCTTGAAGAGTGAATGGCATGTTTGACCGTTGTCTGGCCACTCTATCCCAACATGTTGACTATCCCCCTCTTATTCTGCAAATGAGACACTACACAGCAACACATAAGGTAAACAACAGATTTTATGAAAAATTTAGTGCCCTCCCCCCTGCCCCGCCCATGATCTCTCTGCCGCACTCCCAGCAGGGAGCAGCGTCATCGGGAGGTCGGAGGAGAGGCCTATAAAGGCCCAGCAGGAGTTCGTGGACACTGAGGACAGCGGGAAGCAGCGTCGTCAGGAGGTCGGAGGAGAGGCCTATAAAGGCCCAGCAGGAGTTCGTGGTCACTGAGCCCACCTTGTGCAGCTGCAGCAGGGTGAGAAGACAAAAAAGAAGTAGAAAGAAATCGAAAGGTGACGTCACAGCCAAGGGGGTAAGTGATTGGCTGGTGATTGGTAAGTAGTTTTTCTGTTTCTTTTTTTTATCAGTAAGTAACCTTCGAGCCTTGTTGTTGCCAAATTAAGTTGATCTAGAGGTTAAGACATGGCAGGAGAGCTCGGACATGTGTTATGCTCCTCCTGTACTATGTGGGAAGTCAGGGATGCTTCCGGTGTCCCTGACGACTACGTGTGTGGGAAGTGTATCCAGCTGCAGCTCCTGATGGACCGCATTTTGGCACTGGAGCTGCAGGTGGATTCACTCTGGAGCATGCACGATGCTGAGAATGACGTGAGTAGCACGTTCAGTGAGTTGGTCATACTGCAGGTAAAGGTTACAAAGCCAGATAGGGAATGGGTGACCAAGAGGAAGAGCAGTTCAAGGAAGGTAGTGCAGGGGACCCCTGCGGTCATCCCCCTGCAAAACAGATACACTGCTTTGGGTACTGTTGGGGGGGATGAATCACCAGGGGATGGCAGCATCAGCCAAGTTCATGGCACCGTGGGTGGCTCTGCTGCACAGGAGGGTAGGAAAAAGAGTGGGAGAGCTATAGCGATAGGTGGTTCAATTGTAAGGGGAATAGGTAGACATTTCTGCGGCTGCAACCGAGACTCCAGGATGGTATGTTGTCTCCCTGGTGCAAGGGTCAAGGATGTCTCGGAGCGGGTGCAGGGCATTCTGAAAAGGGAGGGTGAACAGTCAGTTGTCATGGTGCATATAGGTACCAACGATATAGGTAAAAAACGGGATGAGGTCCTACAAGACGAATTTAGGGAGCTAGGAGCTAAATTAAAAAGTAAGACCTCAAAAGTAGTAATCTCAGGATAGCTAGTCAGAGTAGGAATCGCAGGATGGCTCAGATGAATACATGGCTTGAGGAGTGGTGCACAAGGGAGGGATTCAAATTCCTAGGACATTGGAACCGGTTCTGGGGGAGGTGGGACCAATACAAACCGGACGGTCTGCACCTGGGCAGGACCGGAACCAATGTCCTAGGGGGAGTGTTTGCTAGTGCTGTTGGGGAGGGGTTAAACTAATATGGCAGGGGGACGGGAACCTATGCAGAGAGACAGAAGGAAGTAGAATGGGGGCAGAAGCAAAAGATAGAAAGAAGAAAAGTAAAAGTGGAGGGCAGAGATACCTAAAGCAAAAAGGGCCACATTACAGCAAAATTCTAAAGGGGCAAAGTGCATTAGAAAGAAAAGCCTGAAGGCTCTGTGCCTCAAAGCGAGGAGTAGTCGTAATAAGATGGACGAATTAACTGCGCAGATAGCAGTTAATGGGTATGATGTAATTGGCATCACAGAGACATGGCTCCAGGGTGACCAAGGCTGGGAACTCAACATCCTGAGGTGTTCAACATTGAGGTAGGATAGACAGAAAGGAAAAGAGGTGGGGTAGCATTGCTGGTTAAAGAGGAAATTAATGCACTAGTAAGAAAGGACATTAGCTTGGATGATGTGGAATCGGTATGAGTGGAGCTGCGGAATACCAAGGGGCAGAAAACGCTAGTGGGAGTTGTGTACAAACCACCAAACAGTAGTAGTGAGGTTGGGGACAGCATCAAACAAGAAATTAGGGATGCATGCAATAAAGGTACAGCAGTTATCATGGGTGACTTTAATCTACATATTGATTGGGCGAACCAAACTGGTAGCAATGTGCTGGAGGAGGATTTCCTGGACTGTATTAGGGATGGTTTTCTAGACCAATATGTCGAGGAACCAACCAGGGAGCTGGCCATCCTAGATTGGGTGATGTGTAATGAGAAAGGACTAATTATCAATTTTGTTGTGTGAAACCCCTTGGGGAAGAGTGACCATAACATGGTAGAATTCTTTATTTGGATGGAGAGTGACACGGTTAATTCAGAAACTAGGGTCCTGAACTTAAGGAAAGGTAACTTCGATGGTTTGAGGCGTGAATTGGCTAAAGTAGACTGGCAAATGATACTTAAAGATTTGATGGTGGATAGGCAATGGCAAACATTTAAAGATCACATGGATGAACTTCAGCAATTGTACATCCCTGTCTGGAGTAAAAATAAAACGGGGAATTTGGCTCAACCGTGGCTAACAAGGGAAATTAAAAATAGTGTTAAATCCAAGAAAGAGGCAGATAAATTGGCCAGAAAAACATAGAAACATAGACACATAGAAAATAGGTGCAGGAGTAAGCCATTCGGCCCTTTGAGCCTGCACTGCCATTCAATAAGATCATGGCTGATCATTCCTTCAGTACCCCTTTCCTGCTTTCTCTCCATACCTCTTGATCCCCTTAACCGTAAGGGACATATCTAACTCCCTCTTGATTATATCCAGTGAACTGGCATCAACAACTCTCTGTGGCAGGGAATTCCACAGGTTAACAACTCTCTGAGTGAAGAAGTTTCTCCTCATCTCAGTCCTAAAAGGCCTACCCGTTATCCTACGACTATGTCCCCTGGTTCTGGACTTCTCCAACATCGGGAAAATTCTTCGCGCATCTAACTTGTCCAGTCCCGTCAGAAGCTTATATGTTTCTATGAGGTCCCCTCTCATTCTTCTAAACACCAGTGAATAAAAGCCCAGTTGATTCAATCTCTCCTCATATGACAGCCCAGCCATCCCTGGATTCAGTCTGGTGAACCTTCGCTGCACTCCCTCAATAGAAAGAACATTCTTCCTCAGACTAGGAGACCAAAACTGAACACAATATTCCAGGTGAGGCCTCACTAAGGCCCTGTACAACTGCACTAAGACCTCCCTGCTTCTATATTCAAATCCCCTAGCTATGAAGGCCAACATACCATTTGCCTTCTTTAACGCCTGCTGTACCTGCGTGCCCACTTTCAGTGACTGATGTACCATGACACCCAGGTCTCGTTGCACCTCCCCTTTTCCTAGTCTGCCGCCATTCAGATAATATTCTACCCTTCGTGTTTTTGCTCCCAAAATGGATAACCTCACATTTATCCACATTATACTGCATCTGCCATGCATTTGCCCACTTACCTAACCTGTCTAAGTCACCATGCAGCCTCTTAGTGTCCTCCTCACAGCTCACACCGCCACCCAGTTTAGTGTCATCTGCAAACTTGGAGATATTACACTCTGTCCCTTCATCCAAATCATTAATGTATATTGTAAAGAGCTGGGGTCCCAGCACTGAGCCCTGCGGCACTCCACTAGTCACTGCCTGCCATTCTGAAAAGGACCCGTTTATCCCAACTCTCTGCTTCCTGTCTGCCAATCAGTTCCCTGTCCACATCAGAATATTACCCACAATACTATGTGCTTTGATTTTACACACCAATCTCTTGTGTGGGACCTTGTCAAAAGCCTTTTGAAAGTCCAAATACACCACATCCACTGGTTTTCACTAGTCCACTCTGCTAGTTACATCCTCACAAAATTCCAGAAGATTCGTCAAGCATGATTTCCCTTTCATAAATCCATGCTGACTTGGTCCAATTCTGTCACTGCTTTCCAAATGCGCTGCTATTTCATCCTTCGCGATCGATTCCAACATTTTCCCCACTACTGATGTCAAGCTAACCAGTCTATAATTACCCGTTTTCTCTCTCCCTCCTTTTTTAAAAAGTGGTGTTACATTAGCTACCCTCCAGTCCATAGGAACTGATCCAGAGTCGATAGACTGTTGGAAAATGATCACCAATGCATCCACTATTTCTAGGGCCACTTCCTTCAGCACTCTGGGATGCAGACTATCAGGCCATGGGGATTTATCGGCATTGAATCCCATCAATTTCCTAACACAATTTCCTGACTAATAAGGATATCCTTCAGTTCCTCCTTCTCACTAGACCCACTGTCCCCTCGTACCTTCGGCAGGTTACTTATATCTTCCTTCGTGAAGACAGAACCGAAGTTTTTGTTCAATTGGTCTGCCATTTCTTTGTTCCCCATTACAAATTCACCCGAATCCGACTGCAAGGGACCCATGCTCGTCTTCAGCAATCTTTTTCTCTTCACATATTTATAGAAGCTTTTGCAGTCAGTTTTTATATTCCCTGCAAGCTTCCTCTCGTACTCTATTTTCCCCCTCTTAATTAAACCCTTAGTCCTCCTCTGTTGAATTCTAAATTTCTCCCAGTCCTCAGATTTGTTGCTTTTTCGAGCCAATTTATGTGCCTCTTCCTTGGCTTTAACACTATCCTTAATTTCCTTTGTTAACCATGGTTGAGCCACCTTCCAAGTTTTATTTTTACTCCAGACAGGGATGTACATTTGCTGAAGTTCATCCATGTGATCTTTAAATATTTGCCATTGCTTATCCACCGCCAACTCTTTGAGTATCGTTTGCCAGTCTATTCTCGCCAATTCACGCCTTATACCGTCGAAGTTACCTTTCCTTAAGTTCAGGGCCCTAGTTTCCGAATTAACTTTGTCACTCTCCATCTTAATAAGGAACTCTACCATATTATGGTCACTCTTCCCCAAGGGGGCTCGCACAACGAGATTGCTAATTAGCCCCTTCTCATTACACATCACCCAGTCTAGGATGGCCATCTCCCTGGTTGATTCCTCCACATATTGGTCAAGTAAACCATCCCTAATACATTCCAGGAAATCCTCCTCCACCGCTTTGCTTCCAGTTAGGTTAGCCCAATCAATGTGTAGATTAAAGTCACCCATGATTACTGCTGTACCTTTATTGCACACATCCCTTATTTCATGTATGATGCTGTCCCCAACCTCACTACTACTATTTGGTGGTCTATACACAACTCCCACTAGTGAATTCCGCAGCTCCACCCATACCGATTCCACATCATCCAGGCTAATGTCCTTCCTTACAATTGCATTGATTTCATCTTTAACCAGCAACACCACCCCGCCTCCTTTTTCTTTCTGTCTATCCTTCCTAACTGTTGAATACCCTTGGATGTTGAGTTCCCAGCCTTGGTCCCCCTGGAGCCATGTCTCCGTGATGCCAATCACATCGTCAACTGCTATCTGTGCAGTTAATTCATCCACCTTATTCAATACTCCTTGCATTGAGACACAGAACCTTCAGGCTTGTTTTTTTTAACACACGTTGCCCCTTTAGAATTTTGCTGTAATGTGGCCCTTTTTGTTTTTTGCCTTGTGTTTCTCTGCCCTCCACTTTTACTATTCTCCTTTCTACATTTTGCTTCTGACTCCATTTTATTTCCCTCTGTCTCCCTGCATAGGTTCCCATCCCCCTGCCATACTAGTTTAACTCCTCCCCAACAGCAATAGCAAACATTCCCCCTCGGACATTAGTTCGGGTCCTGCCCAAGTGAGAACGTCCGGTTTGTACTGGTCCCACCTCCCCCAGAACCGGTTCCAATGTCCTAGGAATTTGAATCCCTCCCTTCTGCACCACTCCTTAAGCCACGTATTCATCTGAGCTATCCTGCGATTTCTACTGTGACTAGCACGTGGCACTGGTAGTAATCCTGAGATTACTACTTTTGAGGTCCAACTTTTTAATTTAGCTCCTAGCTCCTTAAATTCGCCTCGTAGGACCTCATCCTACCTGAGGACAGGGAGAAATTTAGAATTCAGCAGAGGAGGACAAAGGGTTTAATTAGGAGGGGGAAAATAGAGTCTGAGAAGAAGCTTGCCGGGAACATAAAAACTGACTGCAAAAGCCTCTATAGATATGTGAAGAGAAAAAGATTCGTGAAGACAAATGTAGGTCCCTTGCAGTTGGATTCAGGTGAATTTATAATGGGGAACAAAGAAATGGCAGAACAATTGAACAAATACTTTGGTTCTGTCTTCACGAAGGAAGACACAAATAACTTCCGGAAGTACTAGGAGACCGAGGGTCTAGTGTGAAGGAGGAACTGAAGGATATCCTTATTAGGCGGGAAATTGTGTTTGGGAAATTGATGGGATTGAAGGCTGATAAATCCCCGGGGCCTGATAGTCTGCATCACAGAGTACTTAAGGAAGTGGCCCTAGAAATAGTGGATGCATTGTTGATCATTTTCCAACAGTCTATCGACTCTGGATCAGTTCCTATGCGCTGGAGGGTAGCTAATGTAACACCACTTTTTACACAAGGACGGAGAGAGAAAGCGAGTAATTTTAGACCGGTTAACCTGACATCAGTGGTGGGGAAAATGTTGGAATCAATTATTAAGGATGAAATAGCAGCGCATTTGGAAAGCAGTGACAGGATAGGTCCAAGTCAGCATGGATTTATAAAGGGGAAATCATGCTTGACAAATCTTCTGGAATTCTTTAAGGATGTAATTAATAGAGTGGACAAGGGAAAACCAGTGGATGTGGTGTATTTGGACTTTCAAAAGGCTTTTGACAAGGTCCCACACAAGAGATTGTTTTGCAAAATCAAAGCACATGGTATTGGGGGTATTATACTGATGTGGATAGAGAACTGGTTGGCAGACAGGAAGCAGAGAGTCGGGATAAATGGGTCCTTTTCAGAATAGCAGGCAGTGACTCGTGGAGTGCCGCAGGGCTCAGTGCTGGAGCCCCAGCTCTTTACAACATACATTAATGATTTGAATGAAGGAATTGAGTGTAATATCTCCAAGTTTGCAGATGACACTAAACTGGGTGGTGGTGTGAGCTGTGAGGAGGATGCTAAGAGGCTGCATGGTGACTTGGACAGGTTAGGTGAGTGGGCAAATGCATGGCAGATGCAGTATAATGTAGATAAATGTGAAGTTATCCACTTTGAGGGCAAAAATGCGAAGATAGAATATTATCTGAATGATGGCAGGTTAGGAAAAGGGGAGGTGCAACGAGACCTGGGTGTCATGGTTCATCAGTCATTGAAAGTTGGCATGCAGGTACAGCAGGCGGTGAAGAAGGCAAATGGTATGTTGGCCTTCATAGCTAGGGGATTTGAGTATAGGAGCAGGGAGGTCTTATTGCAGTTGTACAGGGATTTGGTGAGGCCTCACCTGGAATATTATGTTCAATTTTGGTCTCCTAATCTGAGGAAGAACGTTCTTGCTATTGAGGGAGTGCAGCGAAGGTTCACCAGACTGATTCCCGGGATGGCCGGACTGACATATGAGGAGAGATTGGATCGATTGGGCCTTTATACATTGGAGTTTAGAAGGATGAGAGGGGATCTCATAGAAACATACAAGATTCTGACGGGACGGGACAGGTTAGATGTGGGTAGATTGTTCCGCATGTTGGGTAAGTCCAGAACCAGGGGACACAGTCTTAGGATAAGGGGTAGGCCATTTAGGACTGAGATGAGGAGAAACTTCTTCACTCAGAGAATTGTTAACCTGTGGAATTCCCTGCCGCAGAGATTTGTTGATGCCAGTTCATTGGATATATTCAAGAGGGAGTTAGATATGGCCCTTACGGCTGAAGGGATCAAGGGGTATGGAGAGAAAGCAGGAAAGGGGTACTGAGGGACTGATCAGCCATGATCTTATCGAATGGTGGTGCAGGCTCGAAAGGCCGAATGGCCTACTCCTGCACCTATTTTCTATATTTTTATGTTTCTAAGGTAATCAATCTCGGCTATTGAAGGTAGATTGACTCTCCTCAGAGCTGAAGACTGTTGTATTTTCAGCCTGAAAGTTGGTGAAACGACTATGGGTCATTCTGCTTTACAAGGGCGGACCAGGCGCTGGTGGTCCACCTCAACAATGGAAATGACTCCAGTCCTGCCATTTCACAACCTTGAGCTTGGATGGATATGGGTTCTGATATACTGCGTTTACTTTGGTGGAGCAGGACCCCTGGACGTGGGACCTTCTCTCATCACTCTCCTGGTGACAATGTTAAATTGCTGACCATTTGTGACTGATTTCCCAGAGGAGGAAACATTTTGTTCCCTATTCCATTTAATAAAAACCTTGTCAAGTCTCCTGTGAACGGCCCAGGAAGGTCCACTGGAACCTGTGGATGAGTCTACTTGGGTAACGGTTAGTCTATGCCTGTGCGTCAGGCATAGACAGGCATCCCTCTGTTGAATCTTCTGGACAGTCTTCTTGTCCTTCAGCTCCAAGAGGGCAGGAGGAATTTCAAAGGAAAGCCCATTCTATCAACAGGTGCTTTACTCCTTTCGCGTGACCGGAAGCTGGTAACAGGAGATAAATAAAAATTAAATGGCGACTGGTACTGAAAAAGAGCAAGGGCCTGCATTGTAGACCTCTGAAGTTTTCTGGAGGCTTCTCACCAGGGTTAGGATTAGGGTGGCCTATGGTGGTCCCAGCAGAAAAGTGGTCTCGAGAGGCTGGAAGTTGTAAGAGCAGATGCAAAGGGACATGTATGTGCGCAATGTTCCTTCGGTCCTGGCCGGTGGCCTTGTGCCACCCAACATTGCTCACTGCCTGCCTTCCAGCTGTCACTTTCTCCATTAAAATCTTCATGGTCTCACATTGTCAAGGTCAGGTGGGTTATGCTTGAACTGTGTAACACACTAGTTTGGCCACAGCTAGAGTACTGTGTGCAATTCTGGTCACCACATTACAGGAAAGATGTGATTGCACTAGAGAGGGTACAGGGGAGATTTACGAGGATGTTGCCTGGACTGGAGAATTTTGACTATGAGGAAAGATTGGATCAGCTGGTATGTTTTCTTTGGAACAGAGGAGGCTGAGGGATGACCTTATTGAGGTATATAAAATTCTGATGGGCCTAGACAGAGTTGATAGCAAGGATCTATTTCCCTTAGCAGGGGAATCAACAACCAGGGGGCAATGATTTAGTGCTGGGACCCCAACCAATTACAATCTATATTAACGACTTGGAAGAAGGGACTGAGTGTAACGTAGTCAAGTTTGCTGACGATACAAAGATGGGAGGAAAAGCAATGTGTGAGGAGGACACATGGAAAAGGACATAGACAGGCTAAGTGAATGGACAAGAATTTGGCAGATGGTGTATAATGTTGTAAAGTGTTCTTTGGCAGAAAAAAAATCAAAGAGCAAGTTATTATTTAAATGGAGAAAAATTGCAAAGTGCTGCAGTACAGCGGGACCTGGGGGTACATGTGCATGATACACAAAAGGATAGTATGCAGGTACAACAAGTGATCAGGAAGGCCAATGGAATCTTGGCCTTTATTGCAAAGGGGATGGAGAATAAAAGCAGGGAAATCTTGCTACAGTTGTACAGGGTATTGGTGAGGCCGCGCCTGGAATAGTGTGTACAATTTTGGTTTCCATATTTACAAAATGATATACTTGCTTTGGAGACAGTTCAGAGAAGGTTCACTAGGTTGATTCCGGAGATGAGGGGGTTGACTTATGAGGAAAGGTTGAGGAGGTTGGGCCTCTACTCATTGGAATGCAGAAGAATGAGCGGTGATCTTATCGAAACGTATAAGATTATGAGAAGGCTTGACAAGGTGGATGCAGAGAGGATGTTTCCACTGATGGGGGAGACTAGAACTAGAGGGCATGATCTTAGAATAAGGAGCCGTCCATTTAAAACTGTGATGAGGAGGGATTTCTTCTATCAGAGGGTTGTGAATCTGTGGAATCCGCTGTCTCAGAGAGCTGTGGAAGCCGGGATATTGAATAAATTTAAGACAGAGATAGACAGTTTCTTAGCCGATAAGGGATTAAGTGGTTATGGGGAGCAGGCAGGAAAATGGACCTGAGTCCATGATCGGATGAGCCATGATCATATTTGTCATGTATTCAACTGTCATTGTAACCCATGTATAAGCTGACCTAAGTTGTTCATCTTGAGAACATTGACCACAAGGGGGTGAACTTGTGGGAGACACTCCTAACCTGGACTTTGAAGTATAAAAGGAGAAGCTCCACCCACCTTCATCACTTGAGGTCTTGGTAATAAAGGTAACTGGTCTCTCAAGTATGGGCCTCGTGTGCATTTATACTGTATAGTAAAGACATATCATTGGCGACGAGAAACTGGGATTTAAACCATGTGAGCATGGCCACTAGCAGCACAGAAGAGAGGTACTGTGTTGCTGATGGTTGGGATGACTTTATTGAGAGACGACAGCAAAGTTTTGTCATTAAGGAATGGTTGGGACAGGATTCGGCCGACAAACGCAGGGCTCATCTCCTGACGGTTTGTGGAGCCAGGACGCACTCCCTGATGAAGGACCTTCTAGCGCCAGCGATGTGTCGAAATCTCGACCTCAGAAAAGAATGACTCCGACACTTACAGCTCCGATAGAAGTTTCCCTTTTAATTTACTTGCTCGCAAGGGGTAGGTTTCACTCAGTCAAGGGCTAAATGAACACCTCCGCAATGGTACAGCTTCACAAGATATTTATACAGTAAAACCCAAGTTCTGGCCTCTCCCTGTGTATTGCTCTGTCTCACAGTCAGTGAATACAGATAAAGAGTTAATTACTATATCCTGGTCCTGACATGGTGTCGAGATATTTCCTTTTGTCAGGGTTATCAGAAAGCCAAACGGCCATTACTCCATGAGTCATAGGTAATGGGCTATCACCTGTCTTGTATTGTGTCAGGATTATCCAATTTCCTGGTCAGTTTACCTGTTTGCTTCAAATGGATGAGGTAAAGGAAAGAGATAATGGCTAGAAGATAAGGGTGGGGTGACATGGAACTCCTGTAGTGTAGACAATAGGAGAGCACCATGGGGGTTACTTGTCTCAGCATGACTTGTCTCCTAGCTGTCTGATAACCATCAGCCATCTAACAGCAGGTTTGGCTGTTTATGCAAGCTGGCTGCTAAAATGCAGAAAGTTCTGGAAGGGCCAGGACTCCATTTTAATCAAAAGGCACACAAATACCGTATGGTATCAGCTTAGATAAAAATACATTTCCACAGATGCCAGCGGACAAAACATTCGAAGAGCTCAGTAAGTTGATCGAGGAACACCTTAAATCGGCGAGCAGTATGCACATGGCGAGACACCGGTTTTACACGCACCGGCAGTGAAGAGGGCAAAGCGTTCCAGACTTCGTGGCAGATCTCTGGCGACTGGCGAGCCTATGTAAGTTCCCAGATTCATGCAGAGCGGAGATGCTGCAAGACTTTTTTATTGAGGGCATCGGGCACGCTGGGGTTTTCAGGAAACTGATTGAGACCAAAGACTTGACCTTGGAAGCGGCGGCTCTGATAGCCCAGACATTTATCTCAGGGGAGGAAGAGACCAGAATGATGTATGACAAAAATCTTGGCTCAAATGCGGCAAACGACCAGGGGGTCAACATTGTTAACACGGCATACAGTTCTCGAGGCAGACAAGAGCAATCGGACATGCCCTAGCATGTAGTCGAACCCAAAGGGGGAATTCAACAGGGACAATGGCGAACAGCGATTCATGCCATCGCAATGGACAATGCGGCCAGTAATGGGGCCATCAACAGCTGTTAATGGTGCGCTTAAGGACAGTTACAGAGACAGTCAGAGACAATAGACTGGTAATGGACCTTTTGTTTCCAACAACGGGACCTCCAGCTCATGCTGGAGGTGTGGAGGCAAACACCCACCCAAATATACCTGCAGAAACTGCAACGTCAGCGGTCACTTGGCGCGTATGTGCAGGAAGCCTGCCGCCAGGTTGATGTACGAGGAGGACGGGCCAAATGAATACTGGGGGAAATCACTGGAAGCTGAAGTTCAGCGAGTTCATGTGGAGCACATATACAGTTCATATACCAGGACGCCACCGATAATGATGAAAGTGCTCCTCAATGGCACCCCAGTATTAATGGAGCTAGACACGGGGGCCAGTCGGTGTCAAGTGAGCCACTGAGATGGGGCCAGTGAGTATCAAACAGTTCAAAAGGTTGTGGGCGTCCAAGGCCAGGAGGCCAAAATTATTGCCGATTGACGCACAGCTACGGACATATACAAAGGAGATAATTCCAGTGCTAGGCAGCGCCACAGTAGTTGTGACCCACAAAGATTCGGAGAACAGGTTGCCACTGTGGGTTGTCCC
Source organism: Pristiophorus japonicus (assembly GCF_044704955.1). Lineage (NCBI taxonomy): Eukaryota > Metazoa > Chordata > Chondrichthyes > Pristiophoridae > Pristiophorus > Pristiophorus japonicus. The sequence continues at coordinate 31,196,573 of NC_091978.1, forward strand.
GGGGGACAGTCCTGCACTACTGGGGAGGAGTTGGCTTGCAGTCAAGAACTGGAACTGGGGCGATGTCAATGCAATTTCTTCTGTGGAGCGAGTATCATGCTCACAGGTCCTGGACTAATTTGACTTATTATTTCAACCCGGCATCGGCACTTTCATGGGGGCCAAGGTAGTGACTCACATAAACCTGGACGCCAGGCCAGTGCACCACAAGTCCAGAGCAGTGCTGTACGTGATGCGGGAAAAGATAGAAGGCGAATTGGACCGCCTGCTGAGGGAAGGCACCATCTCGCCAGTCGGATTCAGTGACTGGGTGAGCCCGATCGTGCCGGTGCTCAAGGCGGATGGGTCGGTCAGGATATGTGGCGATTACAAGGCCACCATCAACCGGGTATCACTCCAAGACCAGTATCCGCTACCGAGAGCAGAGGACATCTTTGCGACGCTATCCGGTGGCAAACTTTTCAAAATTGGAACTGATCTCAGTTTACATTACCCAGGAGCTGGCGAGTGAGTCGAAGAAGCTGACCACCATCATGACACACAAGGGGTTGTTTGAGTATAACAGATGTCCGTTTGGGATTCGTTCAGCCGCTGCGATCTTTCAGCGAAACATGGAAAGCCTCCTCAAGTCGATTCCAACGACGGTGGTTTTTCAAGACGATATCCTCATCACAGGTCGCGATACTGAAGAACACCTCCACAACCTGGAGGAGGTGCTACGCAGAACTGGACCGGTTAGGGCTGCGACTGAAAAAGGTGAAGTGCCTCTTCTTTACTCCAGAGGTAGAATTCCTGGGGAGGAGGGTAGCAGCAGACGGGATCAGACCTACTGCGTCAAAAACGGAAGCGATCCAGAGAGCACCCAGACCCCGTAACACGACGGAGCTGCGTTCATTCCTGGGGCGCCTGAACTATTTTGGTAACTTTCTTCCCAAATTGAGCACACTGTTAGAGCCGCTGCACGTGCTCCTACGCAAAGGTCGCAATTGGGTCTCGGGGGCCAGGAAAGGGCTTTTAATAGAGCACGCAATTTGTTACGCTCCAACAAACTGTTAACGTTATATGACCCGTGTAAGAAACTTGTTTTAATGTGCGATGCGTCGTCCTATGGGGTCGGGTGTGTGTTGCAGCATGTGAATGCCAATGGTCAGTTACAGCCGGTAGCTTATGCCTCCAGAAGTCTGTCCCAGGCAGAAAGAGGCTACGGGCTGGTAGAAAAGGAAGTGCTAGCATGTGTATATGCAGTAAAAAAAATGCACCACTACCTGTTTAGCAGGAAATTTGAGCTGGAGACAGATCACAAACCCCTGACATCCCTTTTGGCTGACAACAAGGCCATAAATGCGAATGCATCGGTCCACATACAGAGGTGGGCACTCACGTTAGCCGCCTGTGACTACACAATTCGGCACAGACCGGGCACTGAAAACTGCGCCGATGCACTCAGCAGGCTCCCACTAGCCTCCACTGAGGGGACAACTGAGCATGGTGCTGAGATGGCCATGGCTGTTGAAGCTTTCGAAAGCGAAGGCTCACCTGTGACAGCCCGTCAGATTAAAGTCTGGACAAATAAAGACCCGCTACTGCCTTTAGTTAAGAAATGTGTCCTGAATGGGGACTGGGCAGCCACGTATGGGGCATGGCCTGAGGAATTTAAACCGTTTCATAGGCACAAGGAAGAACTCTCGATTCAGGCCGATTGCCTACTGTGTAGTCATGCCCCAGATGGGCAGAGAGGTGTTTATCAGAAAACTTCACAATGAGCACCCAGGCATTGTCACGATGAAGGCAATTGCCAGGTCACACGTTTAGTGGCCAGGGATAGATGCAGACCTGGAACTTTGTGTTCGCAGGTGCAACACGTGTGCCCAGCTGGGCAATGTGCCCAGGGAAGCTCCCCTTAGCCCCTGGTCCTGGCCCGCCAAGCCATGGTCACACATCCATGTGGACTACGCAGGTCCTTTCATGGGAAAAATGTTTTTCGTTGTCGTAGACGCCTACTCCAAATGGATTGAGTGTGCCATTTTAAATTCAAGCACATCCTCTGCCACGATAGAAAGTCTACCGGCAATGTTCGCCGTCCATGGTCTACCAGATGTCTTGGTCAGCGACAATGCCCCAGGACTTCATGGCAGGCAATGAAATCAACCATGTCAGAACGGCACCGTTCAAGCCGGCCTCAAACGGCCAGGCGGAATGAGCAGTGCAGATAATCAAACAGGGGATGCTCAGAATCCAAGGGGGTTCCCTACAAAGCCGCTTATCACGCCTCCTGTTGGCCACTGGATCCCAACCACACTCGCTCACAGGGGTTCCAATCGCAGAGCTGCTAATGAAAAGGACGTTCAAAACCAGGTTATCCCTTATACACCCCACTATGAAAGAAATTGTTGAGAGCAGGCGTCAGTCACAATGTGACTACCATGACTGGAATGCGAGGGCGCGATGTATTGATGTCAATTACCCTGTTTTAGTCCTTAATTATGCTGCAGGGCCAAAATGGCTTGCAGGCACTGTGATTGCCAAAGAGGGGAATATGGTTTTGGTAGTTAAACTTACCAATGGACAAATCTGCCGCAAACACGCGGATCAAACTAAAAGGAGGTTCAGCAACCCCATAGAAGAAGCAGAGGAAGAACAGGTGACCGAACACCGGAACCAAGTGGAGGAGAGCCCAGTCACTGTGGGCAGTCTGGACAGGCCTGAGGCACCGCAAACAGCAGACACTCAGGCCAGCACCCAACAACCGGAGCCCCAACTCCGGCGCTCTACAAGGGAGCGTGAACCACCAGAGAGACTTAACCTGTGATCCCAATAAGACTTTTGGGGGGAGGTGATGTCATGTATTCGACTATCATTGTAATCCATGTATAAGCTGACTTAAGTTGTACACCTTGAGAACATTGACCACATGGGGGTGAACTTGTGGGAGACACTCCTAACCTGGACATTGAGGTATAAAAGGGGAAGCTCCACCCACCTTCATCACTTGAGTTCTTGGTAATAAAGGTAACTGGTCACAGAGTGACTTTCTCTCAAGTATGGGCCTCGTGTGCATTTATACTGTATGGTAAAGACATATCAGTATTAAATGGCAGAGCAGGTTTGAGGGGCTGTAAGGCCTAATCCTGCTCCTATTTCTTGTATTCTTATGTTCTTAAAGTAATTGGTTGGAGGTTTAGAGGGGATTTGACAGGGAATATTTGCACCCAGAGGGTTGTGGTGGTCTGGAACTCACTGCCTGAAAGGGTGGTAGAGGCAGAAACCCTCACCACATTTAAAAAGTACTTTGATTGGCACTTGAAGTGCCGTAATCTACAAAGATAGCGACCAAGAGCTGGAAAGTGAGATTAGGCTGGATAGCTCTTTATCGGTCGGCTGGACACGATGGGCCAAAATGGTCTCCTTCTGTGCTGTAAATTTCCATGATTCTCTGATTTGGTGCTAATCTCGGGGCCCCCCTTCCCCACCCGCCTGTCTGATTCCCTCTTAAACTCGCGGATTTAGTTTCATGATCGGTGCGGAGTAAAGCACCCTTTACGAGGCTCCAACAATATGCCTCAGCCCCAACCTCAGAAGAGAACCCCTTACTGCACAAATGTGGCACTTTTCCATTTCTCACGTAAGCCATTACCGTGGCCTGCGTGCCCATTTTGTGACAGACTTATGCTGCGTTATGTAGCCAGCAGGAACTGGACTGAGACTGCACCCCCTTTGTACATAGATGTGACAGGCAGAAGAGGCTGGAAGTTGAATCTGAGACGCAATGGGGAACTCAGGTCACAGGGGGGCAAGGGGGTGTCTAGTCCACTGCACCATCCAGTCCTCGTACATTCTTTTACTTTTCCAATTGATTGAAAAACTGTTGTGAAGGGTCGAGGCCCATTGTGCAAAATACCACCACGGTTGGAGAGAGTTAGAGCCCCCTCCTTTTACCTTGTGCCTGTCGGGATATTTATCACTGGAGCTGTTTGCCTCTTCCCTATCCACTCCCCCCATCCCAATTGTAGTAAGAGATTGAATTTAGTGACATATTTGTTATTTGACTTACTAAAAACTTTCCTTGCTCTTAATAATTACATGAATTATTTAGACGTTACAGCAGTAAGGAGACCTCCTGAGCTTTTCAGTGACAGTCAAATGGAATTGAAGCAGAATGAATAAAGTTCAGATCAAGTCTCTTCAGCAGCTGTTTACAATCACCGCTCTCATGCCCCCGTGACATTTGCAGAAATTGGATTTGAGACAAAAGGATATTCTCACAACAGTAATCAACAAAATTACTCATAAGACAACCTCTCTTATTTTGGTAACAGTATCGTAGGGTCATCTCAGCCCTGTAGCCAATTATCTGACATGTAACAGCAGTGATCTTAGCCCTATGTTTATAAAAATAACAAACCTAATCTTAAAAAATTCTGATTCCACGTTTTGATAAGGCAAAATAATTCAATGTCACCCATTTTTGGTCATCATAGTGTTAGAGTCTTGTGATGGGATTGAATTGAGTTTTTGTTAAAACTGTTAACAATGATGGTAAGATTGTAAAATAGATCTCAGATTTGTTTTTTACTCCCCGGCCCTCATTGATGATGACTGAATTGTACTACAGGTGTCAGTGGCCATATTTCATTCTTCATCACAAAGGATATCAGAGTTGAGCCTGATCCCAGCCACCCCCAATGCCCACAAACGCATACGGGCCGATTTTGCTCCCCCACCTGAGACTATGTTAAAGATGTTAGTAAGTGTGAGGAAAATAGAAGCAGATCATCTTAAGTCACATCATCCACTGAACTAACATGGCCCCATTGCCGTCTTCTTTGAAGCCCCACAAAAGAGTTTAAGAGTTTATTGCAAGGGGGGATAGAGTATAAAAGCAGAGAAGTCCTGCTACAACTGTACAGGGTATTGTTGAGGCCACACTTGCAAACTGCGTACAGTTTTGGTCTCCGTATTTAAGGAAGAATATACTTGCATTGGAGGCTGTTCAGAGAAGGTTCACTCGGTTGATTCTGGAGATGAGGATGTTGACATATGAGGATAGGTTGAATAGGTTGGGTCTTTACACATTGGAGTTCAGAAGAATGAGAGGTGATCTTATTGAAATGTATAAGATTATGAGGGGGCTCGACAAGGTGGATCCAGAGAGGATATTTTCACACATAGGGAAAACTAGGAGACATAGAATAAGGGCTGCCCATTTAAACCTGAGTGAAGAGGAATTTCTTCTCTCAGAAGTTTGTAAAAGTGTGGAATTCTCTGCCCCAGAGAGCTGTGGAGGCTGGGTCATTGAATATATTTAAGGCGGAGATAGACAGATTTTTGAGCGATAAGGGAGTAAAGGGTTATGGAACGTGGGCAGAGAAGTGGAGCTGAGTCCATGATCAGATCAGCCATGATCTTATTGAATGGCGGAGCAGGCTCGAGGGGCCAAATGGCCTATTCCTGCTCTTATTTCTTATGTTCTTATATTCTTACTAAAACTGTTCCTGCACATTAACTGCTGGTGCTAAGTCAGAAAACACACCCACACACCTACTTCTTTCTACGATGCCCAGCCAGTTACTAAACCTGTAAATGTGAGAGAATAAAAGCGCAATTCATTTGCATCCTGTAGTTCAACTAAACTGTTGCTAGGTGGCACAAGCGGACCTTAACAGACAAACACAACTTCAATAATTACTACAGTGCTCAACCCCATTCTTTAATTCCAAGGAATATGGATTGTTTTTATATAGGAATACGTTTCTGAGGAGCTGTGTGCAAAGATTGCTTTGTATGTTAACCCTTCAAGAAATTATCCAGCAAACATTTTCCATCATTAACCACCTCTGTAAAACAAGCAGTTTCACACCTTATTATTTCCAGTGGTGAATATAACCAGATGAGAATTCTTGCTGCTTCCTCCACCACAACTTATTCCTTATACTTCCATGTTCTGAACACAAATATTCCCAGAATGGTATTACACCGTATTCTCATTTACCGCATTTTCAGGATTGTAAAGCTCTTCTCCGGCAACACTTTCACTGAATGTTCAATGTATTTTTGTATCCCGAGCAGGGCCGTACTGTTTGCAGTACTGAGGATGTGGTTCCACTCACTTCTGCTGGCACAGATTTCAGTCATTTTTCTTGTCATAACCAACTTCTTTACCCAGAGAGTGGTTAGAATGTGGAACTCATTATTATAAGGAATCTGGCATAGATATAAGGGGAAGCTACAGGAGGGAGAAAGGTATAGAAGGTTATAAGAATATAAGAACATAAGAAATAGGAACAGGAGTAGGCCATACGGCCCCTCGAGCCTTCTCCGCCATTCAGTAAGATCATGGCTGTTCTGATCATGGACTCAGCTCCACTTCCCTGCCCGCTCCCCATAATCCTTTATCCCCTTATCGTTTAAGAAACTGTTTATTTCTGTCTTAAATTTATTCAATGTCCCAGCTTCCACAGTTCTCTGAGGCAGTGAATTCTACAGATTTACAACCCTCTGAGAGAAGAAATTTCTCCTCATCTCAGTTTTAAATGGGTGGTCCCTTATTCTAAGGTCGTACCCTCTACTTCTAGTCTCCCCCATCAGTGGATACATCCTCTCTGCATCTACCTTGTCAAGCATCCTCATAATCTTATACATTTCGATAAGATCTCCTCTCATTCTTCTGAATTCCAATGAGTAGAGGCCCAACCTACTTAACCTTTCCTCATAAGTCAACCCCCTCATCCCCGGAATCAACCTAGTGAACTTCTCTGAACTGCCTCCAAAGCAAGTATATCCTTTCGTAAATATGGAAACCAAAACTGCACGCAGTATTCCAGGTGTGGCCTCACCAATACCCTGTATAACTGTAGCAAGACTTGCCTGCTTTTATACTCCATCCCCTTTGCAATAAAGGCCAAGATACCGTTGGCCTTCCTGATCACTTGCTGTATCTGCATACTATCCTTTTGTGTTTCACGCACAAGTACCCCCAGGTCCCACTGTATTACGGTACTTTGCAATCTTTCTCCATTTAAATAATAACTTTCTCTTTGATTTTGTCTGCCAAAGTGCATTATGCTGATAGAGTTTGATGAAGAAGGGTGGGAGGAGGCTCGTGAGGAGCATAAACACTGGCATGGACCTATTGGTCTGACTGGCCTGTTTCTGTGCTGTAAATACTTTGAAGCACTGTTTAACAACCTTTCTTGTCTTTCTTTGCTTTATCAATAATACTTTGGTCATTGATCATTGGATTATATAGGACAACACTCTCATTGTTGGCCAAACGTCTCCCTGAGCCGCAATGCTACCTGGCTCTCACCTCCTCCCAGTTTTTGCACATGCTCAGTCCACAGCCACACAGATTGTACTGAACACATTTGCACTTCCGGACAGTGGCAGCTATTCTACTACGGAAGGCACATGTGGCACAAGAGGAGCTGCACACTTACTCAATCCTTTTTCTTGCTGTTATTGCATCAAAATGATCGCATGATTGGAGGGAGCAGCAGTGGACCAGAGGCGGTGAGCCTGATCTACAGGACCTCACTGAGGTAGAGCAGCGAGTGTCGGCCCTCATGGGCACCCCAGTTCGCACAGTGGCCGACGGTGAGGCCAAGCCCCCTATGATAGCGATGGCATGTGAATGGCTCTTGCCATTTATGTGACTTCCTTGACCCCTAATATCAAGTGACCTAGCCCCTTTACATATACATGTCCAATGCCACCTTCCTCTTATTTGCCTGCCCCCTCCCCGCTGCTAATAACATGTCTTCCCATCGATATCTAGGCATGGTGGAGATGACGAGGGAGGGGAGGACTGTGTTCTCACTAAGCGTGAGACCCCATCAGTCCCACCGTGGAGGAGGGTGATTTTAAGGGGTTTGAGGACTCTGAGGCTCCTGGCCCGAGTGGCCTATAGCAAGGCCGAGCAGGAAGGGAAGCTTGGAAGCTCCCCGGAGGGTGAGTCGGCCCAGTAGTCCTGCTCAGAGACAGGCAGACGTGGACCTGGACTTGGTGACTATGTCCAGGGAGAACACGCAAATGCACCTCGACCTCGTAGGGTAGGGTCCCGCGCAGCATAGGTGCATTTGCTGTGTGTGGCGGAGGCAGCCTTACACATTGTCCATGCACCTGAGGAGTCCAGCGAGCCCATCCTTGGCCACTCACAGAGGCAGATGGGCTCCAGCAGCGATAGTGGACTCCCAGAGGGTATGGCGCGGGCCATGGGTGATCGCAGGCACAAGCCACGCTCCAGCTAGGTGATGCTATGCGATCACTGACTGCTACCATCTTCGCTGTTCCCTACAGTCCAACAGGGAAATGACGGTACTGAAGCAGGCCAGCAAGTTGTGGTCACACATCGATGCTGAGGTTCGGCGTCGTCTGATTGGCAGTGAGCCCTAGGAAATGGACGGTGCTGTCCTTCCTCAAGATGACAGCATTCTGGCTCCCACCATTGCCGCTCCAACCTTGCACCTAATGCGGTCCACACCCGAGCCATCACAGACTGCTGCTGCTGATGCTGAGTCGGAGGAGGCTGCAGCCTGGTCTTCCAGGCCCAGAGCTGGTCCAGTGCATCCTTGTAGGCTGTCTGTACTGTCTGGCCCAATAACACAGCAGCCCTGAAGCAGCCTTGCTGTAGGCACTGAGACCTCATTGAGGAGAAGCAGTAGGCATAGGAGGGAGGTAAAGGTGAGGGAGGGGAGAAAGGTGAGGCCATGTCTGATTAAGGACATTGCACCATATTGGGGACATGTACTTAGAATTGTTAATCAGGCCTGTATATAGTTAAATTACATTGTTGCACTTCATGGAGAGGCATGGTGGGAGCCGGAATGCCATCACCTTCCATTTCCTGAGGACCACGCCACTCACACGGGGCTGAGCCTCAGCATCCGGAGCACAATGTGTGACCACAGCTTGCTGGCCTGCTTCGGTACCATCACTTCCCCGTCGGACTGTGGGGAACACAGCGAGAATGGCAGCAGTCAGTCATTGCATGTTGTTGTTTCACCTAGTTGTTGAGTGGTTTGTGCCTGCGATGCGATTGCTACTGCCACATCACCCATGGCATGCGCTGTCCCCTCCGGGACTCCAGTATCGCTGCTGGAGCCCATCTGCCTCTGTAAGCGACCAAGGATGGGCTCGCTGGACTCCTCAGATGGATGGGCAATGCTTGAGGCTGCCTCCACCACAATCACAACAAGTGCATCTATGCTTTGCGGGAAAGGTGGCTCAACCGTGGCTAACAAGGAAAATTAAGGATAGTGTTAAATCCAAGGAAGAGACATATAAATTGGCCAGAAAAAGCAGCAAACCTGAGGACTGGGAGAATTTTATAATTCAACAGAGGAGGACAAAGGGTTTAATTAGGAGGGGGAAAATAGAGTGTGAGAGGAAGTTTGCTGGGAACATAAAAACTGACTGCAAAAGCTTCTATAGATATGTGAAGAGAAAAAGATTAGTGAAGACAAACGTAGGCCTCTTGCAGTCAGAATCAGGTGAATTTTAATGGGGAACAAAGAAATGGCAGACCAGTTGAACAAATATTTGGTTCTGTCTTCATGAAGGAAGACACAAATAACCTTTCCGGAAATATTAGCGGACCGAGGGTCTAGTGAGAAGGAGGAACTGAAGGAAATCCTTATTAGTCAGGAAATTGTGTTGGGGAAATTGATGGGATTGAAGGCAGATAAATCCCCGGGACCTGATAGTCTGCATCCCAGAGTACTTAAGGAAGAGGCCCTAGAAATAGTGGATGCATTGGTGATCATTTTCCAACAGTTCAGCGACTCTGGATCAATTCCTATGAACTGGAGTGTAGCTAATGTAACACCACTTTTTAAAAAAGGAGGGAGAGAGAAAACGGGTAATTATAGACTGGTTAGCCTGACATCAGTAGTGGGAAAAATGTTGGAATCAATCATTAAGGATGAAATAGCAGCGCATTTGGAAAGCAGTGACTGAATCGGTCTAAGTCAGCATGGATTTGTGAAAGGGAAATCATGCTTCACGAATCTTCTGGAATTTTTTGAGGATGTAACTGGCAGAGTGGACAAGGGAGAACCAGTGGATGTGGTGTATTTGGACTTTCAAAAGGCTTTTGACAAGGTCCTGCACAAGAGATTGGTGTGCAAAATCAAAGCACATGGTATTGGGGGTAATGTACTGACGTGGATAGAGAACTAGTTGGCAGACAGGAAGCAGAGAGTCGGGATAAACGGGTCCTTTTCAGAATGGCAGGCAGTGACTAGTGGGGTGTCGCAGGGCTCAGTGCTGGGACCCCAGCTATTTACGATATACATTAATGATTTAGATGAAAAAATTAATATCTTCAAGTTTGCAGATGACACTAAGCTGAGTGGCAGTGTGAGCTGTGAGGAGAATGCTAAGAGGCTGCAGGGTGACTTGAACAGGTTAGGTGAGTGGGCAAACGCATGTCAGATGCAGTATAATGTGGATAAATGTGAGGTTATCCACTTTGGTGGCAGAAACACGAAGGCAGAATATTATCTGAATGGCGGCAGTTTAGGAAAAGGGGAAGTGCAACGAGACCTGGGTGTCATGGTACATCAGTAATTGAAAGTTGGCATGCAGGTACAGCAGGCGGTGAAGAAGGCAAATGGTGTGTTGGCCTTCATAGCTAGGGGATTTGAATATAGGAGCAGGGAAGTCTTGCTGCAGTTGTACAGGGGCTTGGTGAGGCCTTACCTGGAATATTGTGCTCAGTTTTGGTGTCCTAATCTGAGGAAGGACGTTCTTGCTATTGAGGGAGTGCAGCGAAGGTTCACCAGACTGATTCCCGGGATGGCAGGACTGACACATGAGGAGAGACTGGATCAACTGGGCCTGTATTCACTGGAGTTTAGAAGGATGAGAGGGGGTCTCATAGAAACATATAAAATTCTGACAGGACTGGACAGGTTAGATGCAGGAAGAATGTTCCCGATGTTGGGGAAGTCCAGAATCAGTGAACACAGTCTAAGGATAAGGGGAGATGAGGAGAAACTTCTTCACTCAGAAAGTTGTTAACCTGTGGAATTCCCTGCCACAGAAAGTTGTTGATGCCAGTTCACTGGATATATTCAAGAGGGAGTTAGATGTGGCCCTTATGGCTAAAGTGATCAAGGGGTATGGAGAGAAAGCAGGAAAGGGGTACTGAGGTGAATGATCAGCCATGATCTTATTGAATGCTGGTGCAGGCTCGAAGGGCCGAATGGCCTACTCCTGCACTTATTTTCTATGTTTCTATGTTTCTATGATCCTACCCAATGCACCCATGAGGTCATGGTGCATTTGCGCGTTCTCCCTGGACATAGCCACCAAGTCCATGTCCACGTCTGCCTGTCTCTGAGCAGGCCTATTGGGCCGACTCACCCTTTGGGGAGCTCGCCTCCGAACTTCCCCTCTCGCTCTGCGTTGCTGTAGGCATCTATGCGCAGGAGCCTCAGAGTCCTCAAACCCCTCAAACGACCTCCCCCGCCACCCCCGCCCCCGACCACCGATGTTGTGTTCCCGCTCAGTGGGACTGATGGGGTGTCACGCTCAGGGAGCACACTGATGTCCCCTCCCTCATCTTCACTCCCGAGTCCCGATGTCGACGGCTCACGGGAAGGCTGCTGCGCGACTGACTGGTCATTTGTAAGCATAAAGCAATAGAAGTGTGGATAGCAGCAGGGAAAGGGGCCAGGGTGATAAGTAGACGGTGACATTGGACATGCATATGTAAAGGGGCTAGGCCACTTGATATTCGGGGGCAAGGAAGTCACATCAATCTCAAATGCCATTCACATGCCATCACTACCCTCGCCGCCGGCCACTGTGCGAACTGGGGTGCCCATGAGGGCCGATACTGGCTGCTCTACCTCGGTGAGGTCCTGCAGATCAGGCTCACCGTCTTCGGTCCGCTGCTGCTCCCTCCAATTATGCGCTACCTTGGCCTACAATAAAAGCAAGAAGGGTTGACTAAGTGCGCAGCTCCTCTTATGTCACATGTGCCTTTCATAGTAGAATAGCTGCTACTGTCTGGAAGTGCAAATGTGTTCATTATTGTCATGTATCCCAACGTGTTTACTGCTTGTACTATTAAATATGGTATATCACCAGAGGGCATTACTATGGGAAACTTGTACACCAACTGTATGGTCACTAAGGTGTGCCACCAGAGGGCACTGCAGTGGGAGAGTTGTAGGTTACCTGTACAGGTGTGCCTAGTATAAAAGGCAGGCCACCAGGTGTGATGATCACTCTGGAGTTATATTAAATAGACTACGGTCACTACAGTTCAAGTGCAATACCTTGCCTCGTGAAGTCATTATCAGAGCATCCAAAGACATAACAATTATAATCTGAGTGGCTGTGGATTGGGCATGTGGAAAAACTGGGAGGAGGTTAGAGCCAGGTAGGATTGCGGCTCAGGGCGATGTTTGGCCAACGCATGTCAAGAGTCGAAGGGGAGTACGAGGAGGGGTGAAAATGATCAGGGGACAAGAGGGTCTGCGCCACCTGAATGCATAGGGCATGGCTGCTGAACTGAGCCATCAGCTTTCACGTGGCTTCAACAACTCACACCGTGGCCTGGAACAGATAGAGAAGGGGCAGCTTCCTCAAAGACTTTACATTGTGTGAGACAATGATTTTGCAACAATGGCGGGGGTGCATAAATGATAAGGGTACTCACCCTGATGACCCTCCTGAGGTCGTTAAACTTCTTACGGCATCGGGTTAGAGCTCGAGGCACCGTGTCTGCCGCTGATGCCTCCAGCGCTATCTCCCTCCAAATGTTCCTGAAGACACTTGGCATGGGCCTCCTTCCTCCCACTAGATGCAGTGCGGGCCACTTCCTCCCAATGGCCTGAACTAGGGCCTAAGTGGGCATTGCAGAGAGGCAGGGTGCTCTCTGTCGTCCCTCCTGCTGGGCCATGTCTCCCGTTCTCAGCAAAGTGGGTCGGTGCATCTGCGCATATACAACCTAAACCTTCGCCTGGGCTCGGGAACTCTCGAGCGTGTCTGTGCATGCGCAAAGTTTAGAGCTTTTTTTGCGCCGCGGTTGTCGGCTGGGGTGGCCAAGCACAGGTGTGTAATGCCCAATTTAGCGCTCCCAATCATTGAAACTCAGTTTCGGGCGAATTTTTCGGATGGAGGCGAAACCTTTTTCAGGCACTATAAGTACCGCTCCGTCGTGAATAACACCCCAAAATCACCAATACCGAAACTCCAGCCCTGAAAGTGTTAAGGGTGCACGGTGGTTGCCATCAGGTAAAGCAATAAAATCCACTATTCGGTATATTTTTCTCATTAGTGTTTTGGGGTATGCATTAAAATATTATGAACCAGGAAATTGGATAGCAAGAGAAAACTCTCTTATTTTAAAGGTGAAAAAAATCACAGAAGTACCAAATCCTCATATTATGCTTTACAGAAACATAGAAACATACAAATCAACAACGCAGAAGGAGGCTATTTCAACCCATCGTGTCCGCGCCTGTCGCCAAAGAGCCACACGGCCCTCGGTCAGCAGCCCTGAAGGTTACATATAAACCGATGAACAATGGTGGAAAGGCAAAGAGCATCCGGCCCAACCAGTTTGCCCCACACAATTGCGATACCCCATGTATCGTAACTGTAAAGTCCTTACTCCACAGTATGAAACCACACGAGGCACATTCTGGGGATAAGGTCACTCTGTGAACTGAACTCTTTATTCACAGGACTCCAAAGCCAGTGATCCTGCGTGGGACCTCCCTTTTTATACCTGAGTGATCCGGTAAGGAGTGTCTCCCACAAGTTCACCCCTTGTGGTCAAGGTGTGCATCTAGGTTGAGTGTTTACTGTAATACAGTGGTGTTACATTTTGGTTACATACATGACATCACCTCCCCTCATAAAGTCTTATTGGAATCATAAGTTTAGTCTTTCAAGTGGTCTACGCTCCCTCGTGGAGCCCCGCAGTTGGGGCTCTGGTTGTTGGACACTGACGTGAGTGTCTGTCACCTGTGGTGATTCCGGCCTGTCCGGGCTGACCGCAGGGATTGTGCATTCTTCTGATTGCTCTTGTTGCTTGTTCACTGGCGGTGTTGTGAGTTCCATCTCCTGGTCTTCTTCAGGTTCCCCAGTGTCGATGCTGAACCTTTTTTTTACTTGGTCCAGATCTGACGGCATATCTGACCATTGTTGAGTTTTACCACGAAGACCCTATTCCCCTCTTTGTCAATTACAGTGCCCTCAAGCCATTTGGGCCCCATGGTGTGATTGAGGATGAATACGGATCATTTATTTCTATACACCTCCCTCTCGCATTACGGTCATGGTACACGTTTTGTGACTTGCGCTTGCCCTCAACTTTGTCGGTCAGGACTGGGTGAATGAGGGACAACCGAGTTTTGAGTGTCCGTTTCATGAGTAGCTCTGCGGGCGGGACCCCCGTGAGCGAGTGCGGTCGGGATCTATAGACCAGCAGGAGGCACGATAGGAGGCATTGTAGGGAGGGCCCTTGAATCCTGAGTATACCTTGCTTAATGATTTGGACCACACGTTCTGCCTGGCCATTGGAGTCCGGCTTGAACGGCACAGTCCTGACGTAAACTCCCGGAATTCATGGCTTGTGAAACATGTGCCATTATCACTAACCAGGATGTCCGGCAAGCCATGGGTTGCAAAGATCGCACGTAGGCTTTCCACGGTGGTGGATGACGTGCATGAATTCAGAATGATGCACTCGATCCATTTCGAGTACGCATCTACCACAATAAGGAATACCTTTCCCATGAATGGGCCCGCGTAGTCAACATGAATGCGTGCCCATGGCCTGGTGGGCCAGGGCCATGGGCTGAGCGGGGCCACCCTGGGGGCATTACCCAGCTGGGCACACGTGGTACACTGCGAACACAATGTTCCAGATCTGAATCAATTCCAGGCCACCAAACGTGTGACTGGGCAATGGCATTCATCAGCACAATGCCTGGGTGCTCGCTGTGGAGTTCCCTGATGAATGACTCCCTGCCCTTCTGGGGCATAACTACCCAGCTGCCCCATAGTAAGCAGTCGGTTTGGATGGAGAGCTCATCCATCCGTCTGTGGAACGGTCTGACCTCCTCAGGGCATGTTCCGTGTGCGGGCGCCCAATCCCCAGTCAGGACACAATCTTAATCAGGGATAGGAGGGGATCTCTGTTTGTCCAGATTTTGATCTGGCTGGCTGTGATGGGGGAGCTTGTGCTGTCAAAGGCATCGACAGCCATGACCATCTCGGCGCTTTGCTCCACTGCCCCCTCAGTGGTGGCCAGTGGAAGCCTGCTGAGCGCGTCAGCGCAATTTTCAGTGCCGGGCTGGTGCCGGATGGAGTAGTCATAATCAGCCAGCGTGAGAGTCCATCGCTGTATGCGAGCTGATGCGTTGGCATTGACAGCCTTGCTGTCTGACAACAGGGATGTTAATGGCGTGTGGTCCGTCTCTATTTCAAACTTCCTACCAAATAGGTACTGATGCATTTTTTTTACACCATAGACACATGCAAGCGCTTCCTTCTCGACCATCCCATATCCCCGTTCTGCTTGAGAGACGACCTGGAGGCATAAGCCACAGGTTGTAGTTGACCCTCAGCATTGCCCTGCTGCAACACGCATCCAACCCCATAGGACGATGCATCACATGTCAGAACCAATTTTTTACAGGGGTCGTACAGGGTCAACAACTTGTTTGAACAAAGTCGGTTTTGCACCCGATCAAAAGCCCGTTCCTGACAGTCCCCCCAAAACCAATCGCAACCCTTACGCAGGAGCACGTGTAGCGGCTCCAACAACATGCTCAAGTTCGGCAGAAAGTTCCCGAAATAGTTCAACAGTCCCAGGAATGAACGCAACTCCGATGTGTTGCAGGGCCTGGGTGCTCGTCGAATCGCCTCTGTTTTGGATTCGGTGGGCCGAATCCCATCTGCAGCAACCCTCCTGCCCAGAAACTCAACCTCAGGAGCTAAGAACAAACATTTAGACTTTTTGAGTCGCAGGCCTACCAGGTCCAGTCGGGGTAGCACCTCCTCCAGGTTGTGGAGGTGTTCCTCGGTGTCTCGACCCGTGATGAGGATGTGGTCCTGGAATACGATCGTTCCAGGAATGGATTTAAACAGGCTTTCCATGTTTCGTTGAAAAATCGCAGCCGCTGATCGAATGCCAAACGGGCACCTGTTATAAATGAACAGTCTCTTGGTGTGTGGTGATGGTGGTCAGTAGTTTAGATTCGTCGGCCAGTTCCTGGGTCATATAGGCTGAAGTGAGGTCCAACTTGGTGAACAGCTTGCCGCCTGCCAGCGTGGCGAAGAGGTCCTCCGCTCTTGGGAGCGGGTATTGATCTTGTAGGGACACCCGATTGATGGTGGCCTTGTAGTCGCCACAGATCCTGACAGAGCCATCCGCTTTTAAGACAGGAACGATGGGGCTTGCCCAGTCAACAGGCGAGATGATGCCCTCTCTCAACAGTCGGTCCAGTTCGCTCTCGATCTTTTCCCGCATCACATACGGCACGGTTCCGGCTTTGTGGTGCACTGGCCTGGCGTCCGGGGTGGTGTGTATCACCGTGGTGTTACATTGTGGTTACATACATGACAGCAACATTCTGCACTCCACCCCAACCAGAGCCATGCGATCTCCTGGGAGAGGCAAAAAACAAATAAAAACCCAGGCCAATTGGGGAAAAAATCTGCGAAAATTCCTCTCCGACCAATCCAGGCGATCAAAACCAGTCCAGTAGATCACCCTGGCCGTATTCAATTCCCTGTAGGACTTACCATCGTATCTGTTAAGTCCTGACTCTAATGTACTGACTTACACGAGACACATGCTGAAGTCAAGGTCACTCAGGACCTGCACCTTTAATTCCAGCTTTCCAGTGCTGCACTTGCCTGAGACCTCCCTTTATATACCTCAGTGGGACAGGTATGGAGTGTCTCCTGCAAGTGCACCCCTGGTGGTAAGGTAAACATAGAAACAAAGAAAATAGGTGCAGGAGTAGGCCATTCGGCCCTTCGAGCCTGCACCGCCATTCAATGACTTCATGGCTGAACATGCAACTTCAGTGTCCCATTCCTGCTTTCTCGCCATACCCCTTGATCCCCCTAGTAGTAATGAGTACATCGAACTCCTTTTTGAATATATTTAGTGAATTGGCCTCTGAAGTAGAGAATTCTTATTGTTACAGGTCATATCCAGTTACAGTCATGTAAAGCATGGTAAGATACAGTTATATACAGTAATGTGAGATACATGACATCACCCTCCCCCAAGGTCTTATTGCCTTTATAGATTCAGTCTCTCAGGTGGTCTGCACTCTCGCGTGGAGCGTCTTAGTTGTGGTTCAGTTGTTTGCCTTGGTGCCTGTTTTTCGTTCGGTGTGATTGCTGGTATCTCGCCTGGGCTGTCTGTTTTGTTCGGTGTGAGTGCTGGTATCTCGTCTGGGCTGTCTGTTGAGACTGCCCTTTCCTCAGGTTGTTCCACCTGTCTGTCCACCAGGTGTAGTGTGAGTTCCACATTGTAGTCTGCCTCTGGTTCTTCAGTGTTATCAGTGAATCTACTTTTTACTTGGTCTACATGCCTCCGGCAGGTTTGGCCATTGTCCATTTGTACAACCAGTAGCCTGATTCCCTCTTTGTCTGTTCCTGTCCCTACAAGCCATTTGGGACCCCGGCCATAGTTTAGCACAAACACTTTGTCCCCTATCTCATTCCACCTCCCCCTCGAATTTCTTTCATGGTACTCAGTTAGCTTTTAACGTTTAGCCTCAACAATTTCATGCATGTCTGGGAGGATTAACGAGAGCCTGGTCTTTAAGGTTCATTTCATCAATAGTTATGTGCGGGGAACACCAGTCAACGAATGCGGACGAGATCTGTATGCCAGCAGCAGTCGTGACAGGCGGCTCTGCAGCGTGGGACCTTGGATTCTGAGCATGCCTTGTTTAATGATCTGCACTGCTCGCTCCGCCTGGCCATTGGAGGCCGGCTTGAAAGGTGCCGTCTTAACGTGATTCATACCGTGGTCAACTATAAAATCGTGAAATTCTAAACTGGTGAAGCACAGGACCATTATCACTGACCAATATGTCAGGAATGCCGTGCGTTGCAAACATGGTTCTAAGGCTCTCCACAGTGGTTGAGGTGGTGCTCGAGTTTAAAATGGTGCACTCGATCCATTTTGAAAATGCATCAACGACTACGAGGAACATTTTGCCCATGAATGGGCCCGCATAGTCTACATGCACCCTCGACCACTGTTTGGTGGGCCAGGGCCAAGGACTTAGGGGGGCCTCCCTGGGGGCATTACTGAGTTGGGCACAAATGGTGCACCATGGACGCAGAGCTCTAAGTCCGCGTCAATGCCAGGCCACCAGACATGAGATCTGGCTATGGCCTTCATAAGGACGATCCCCGGGTGCTCGTGATGGAGCTCCCGGACAAACGCCTTCCTGCCTCGTAAGGGCATAACTACTCGGCTGCCCCACATCAGGCAGTCTGCCCATAGTGAGAGTTCATGCATGCGCCTATGGAAGGGTTTGACCTCCTCGGGGCAGGCATCGCGAGCCTCTGCCCAGTCACCGGTTAAAACGCATCTTTTAACTAGAGATAACGGGCCCAAGTTTCGGGCTGCGCCGATGCCTGTTTTTTGTGCCACAAAGTGCGCCTAAAAAAAACTTACAGATTCTCCGGCTCCCTGCTGGCCCTCTGGAGTCGGGCATGGCGCAGTACGAGCTGTAGGGGGCGGAACCAGGTCCCTGCGCTGAAAACAGTGCCGGGACCTCTGCACATGTGCACTACAGTGGGCGCGCATGTGCAGTAGCTCCAGATGCCCAAAACTGTGTGGGAGGGGCCCGAAGCACGCAGTCCCTAGCCCTGGCCGAATGGCCTCACTGGGGCTGCGTGCATAAGGCTGCCTCCCACTTCCAGCTCCTGCTTCCTCCCGACCCGACTCGACTCAACTCCCACCCACGCTCCCGGACTGGACCCGACTCGCGCTCCCCCCACCCCCAACCGACCTGACCTCCCTCTCCCTCTCTCCCGCCCTCCCCCCTACCCGAACCAACCCGACCTCCCTCCTCCCCACCCCCGACCCGACCCGTGCTCCCGACCGCCCCCCCACCTCCCCGGACCGGACCGGACCCGACCCGACCCGACCTCCCTCCGCCCCCCCAACCCGACCCGCGCTCCCGACCCCGGACCCGACCCGACCCAGCGCCACCTACCTGTAACCTGTAAATCTGGTGCTGGGGACGGGCCCTGCCCGAAGTCTTGGGCCCGGCCGGGCCCGGCCTGTTCAGCCTCCCTCCCCCTTCTCCTTCCCCCCCTCCCTTCTCCTTCCCCCCCTTCTCCTTCCCCCCTTCTCCTTCCCCCCTTCTCCTTTCCCCCCTTCTCCTTTCCCCCCTTCTCCTTTCCCCCCCTTCTCCTTTCCTTTCTCCCCCCTCTCCTTCCCCTTCCCCCCTTCTCTTTCCCCTTCTCCCCCCCTTCTCTTTCCCCTTCTCCTCCATCTTCCCCTTCTCCTCCCCCCCGCTTCCCCTTCTCCTCCCCCCCTTTCCCTTCTCCTCCCCCTTCCCCTTCTCCTCCCCCCTTCTCCCCCCCTTCTCCTCCCCCTCTTCTCATCCCCCCCTTCTCTCCCCCCTCCCCTTCCCTCCCTCTTCTCCCCCATCCCTCCCCCCCTGCCTTCCTCCCTCCCCTCCTCCTGCCTCTCTCCCTCTACCACACTCCTCCCCCTCCCATCGCTGTCAGAAACACAGACACTGACAGACAGAGAGTGAGAGACACACACAGACAGACAGAGAGATAGAGACACTGACAGAGACACTGACAGAGACACACTTGGGGGGGCATCCCAGCACGCGGTTGGAGGGCTCCCGGTGCTGCAGTCGGAAAGTAGAAAATGTTTTATTTATTGATTTAAAAAAAAAATAATTTCTTATTAATTTTTTTTGATTCATTTATTGGTTGATTTATTGATGTTTTTATCATTTATTACTGATGATGGCTCTTTTTTTGTAAAACTGAAGTGTTTAATGTTTGTAAAATTCTCTTTAAACCACCACCCCCCATTCCCTATGCCTGATTTGTAACCTACGCCTGATTTTCTAAAGTGTAGACAAGGTTTTTTCGAGCGTACAAAAATCTTCACTTACTCCATTCTAAGTTAGTTTGGAGTAAGTTTTCACTGCTGAAACTTTGAAAACAGGCGTAAGTGGCCGGACACGTCCCCTTTTGAAAAAAAAATTCTGTTCCAAAGTGAAACTGTTCTAACTGACGAGAACTGGAGCAAACTAAATGCCGAGAATTTGAATTTCTAAGATACTCCGTTCTACACCAGTTGCTCCAAAAAATCAGGAGCAACTGAGGCCGAAACTTGAGCCCATCGTGGGGTCGCTGGTCGTCCAGGCTCTGATTTGGCGAGCCATCATGGGCGAACCTGTGGATTCAAAGGCATTGATTGCCATGACCATGTTGGTCCCTTAGAAGATGAGAAGAGGGATTTAATAATGGGAAATGTGGAAATGGCTGAGACCTTAAACAATTATTTTGCTTCGGTCTTCACAGTGGAAGACACAAAAACCATGCCAAAAATTGCTGGTCACAGGAATGTGAGAAGGGAGGACCTTGAGACAATCACTATCACTAGGGGGGTAGTGCTGGACAGGCTAATGGGACTCAAGGTAGACAAGTCCCCTGGTCCTGACGAAATGCATCCCAGGGTATTAAAAGAGATGGCGCAAGTTATAGCAGATGCATTCGTTAAAATCTACCAAAATTCTCTGGACTCTGGGGAGGTACCAGCAGATTGGAAAGCAGCTAATGTAACGCCTCTGTTTAAAAAAGGGGGCAGACAAAAGGCAGGTAACTATAGGCCGGTTAGTTTAACATCTGTAGTGGGGAAAATGCTTGAAACTATCATTAAGGAAGAAATAGCGGGACATCTAGATATGAATAGTGCAATCAAGCAGACGCAGCATGGATTCATGAAGGGGAAATCATGTTTAACTAATTTACTGGAATTCTTTAAGGATATAACGAGCATGGTGGATAGAGGTGTACCGATGGATGTGGTGTATTTAGATTTCCAAAAGGCATTTGATAAGGTGCCACACAAAAGGTTACTGCAGAAGATAAAGGTACGCAGTCAGAGGAAATGTATTCGCATGGATCGAGAATTGGCTGGCTAACAGAAAGCAGAGAGTCGGGATAAATGGGTCCTTTTCGGGTTGGAAATCGGTGGTTAGTGGTGTGCCACAGGGATCGGTGCTGGGACCACAACTGTTTACAATATACATAGATGACCTGGAAGAGGGCACAGAATGTAGTGCAACAAAATTTGCAGATGACACAAAGATTAGTGGGAAAGCAGGTTGTGTAGAGGACACAGAGAGGCTGCAAAGAGAGTTAGATAGGTTAAGCGAATGGGCTAAGGTTTGGCAGATGGAATACAATGTCGGAAAGTGTGAGGTCATCCACCTTGGGAAAAAAAACAGTAAAAGGGAATATTATTTGAATGGGGAGAAATTACAACATGCTGCGGTGCAGAGGGACGTAAGAACATAAGAACATAAGAATTAGGAACTGGAGTAGGCCATCTAGCCCCTCGAGCCTGCTCCGCCATTCAATAAGATCATGGCTGATCTGGTCGTGGACTCAGCTCCACTTACCCGCCCTCTCCCCGTAACCCTTAATTCCCTTATTGCTTAAAAATCTATCTATCTTTGACTTGAAAACATTCAATGAGCCAGCCTCAACTGCTTCCTTGGGCAAAGAATTCCACAGATTCACAACCCTCTGGGAGAAGAAATTCTTTCTCAACTCGAATCAGCCAAGTGAATCGCCTCTGTACCCCCTCCAAAGCTAGTATATCCTTCCTTATAAGGTGACCAAAACTGCACGCAGTACTCCAGGTGCAGCCTTACCAATACCTTATACAGTTGCAGCAACACCTCCCTGCTTTTGTACTCCATCCCTTTCGCAATGAAGGCCAACATTCCATTTGCCTTCCTGATTACCTGCTGCACCTGCAAACTAACCTTTTGGGATTCATGCACAAGGACCCCCAGGTCCCTCTGCACCAAGCATGTTGTAATTTCTCCCCATTCAAATAATATTCCCTTTTACTGTTTTTTTTCCCAAGGTGGATGACCTCACATTTTCCGACATTGTATTCCATCTGCCAAACCTTAGCCCTTTCGCTTAACCTATCCAAATCTCCTTGTAGCCTCTCTGAGTCCTCTGCACAACTCGCTTTCCCACTAATCTTAGTGTCATCTGAAAATTTTGTTGCACTACACTCTGTCCCCTCCTCTAGGTCATCTATGTATATTGTAAACAGTTTTGGTCCCAGCACCGATCCCTGTGGCACACCACTAACCACTGATTTCCAACCGGAAAAAGACCCATTTATCCCGACTCTCTGCTTTCTGTTCGCCAGCCAATTCTCTATCCATGCTAATACATTTCCTCTGACTCCGCGTACCTTTATCTTCTGCAGTAACCTTTTGTGTGACAGCTTATCGAATGCCTTTTGGAAATCTAAATACACCACATCCATCGATACACCTCTATCCACCATGCTCGTTATATCCTCCAGGAATTCCAGTAAGTTAGTTAAACATGATTTCCCCTTCATGAATCCATGCTGCGTCTGCTTGATTGCACTATTCCTATCCAGATGTCCCGCTATTTCTTCCTTAATGATAGTTTCAAGCATTTTCCCCACTACAGATGTTAAACTAACCGGCCTATAGTTAACTGCCTTTTGCCTGCCCCCTTTTTTAAACAGAGGCGTTACATTAGCTGCTCTCCAATCCGCTGGTACCTCCCCGGAGTCCAGAGAATTTTGGTAGATTATAACAAATGCATCTACTATAACTTCCGCCATCTCTTTTAATACCCTGGGATGCATTTCATCAGGACCAGGGGACTTGTCTACCTTCAGTCCCATTAGTCTGTCCAGCACTACCTCCCTAGTGATAGTGATCATCTCAAGGTCCTCCCTTCCCACATTCCTATGACCAGCAATTTTTGGCATGGTTTTTGTGTCTTCCACTGTGAAGACGGAAGCAAAATAATTGTTTAAGGTCTCAGCCATTTCCACATTTCCCATTATTAAATCCCCCTTTTCATCTTCTAAGGGACCAACATTTACTTTAGTCACTCTTTTCCGTTTTATATATCTGTAAAAGCTTTTACTATCTGTTTTTATGTTTTGCGCAAGTTTACCATCGTAATCTATCTTCCCTTTCTTTATTGCTTTTTTAGTCATTCTTTGCTGTTGCTTAAAATCTTCCCAATCCTCTAGTTTCCCACTAACCTTGGCCACCTTATACGCATTGGTCTTTGATTTGATACTTTCCTTTATTTCCTGGGGGTCCTTGTGCATGAATCCCAAAAAGTTAGTTTGCAGGTGCAGCAGGTAAGAAGGAAGGTGAATGGAATGTTGGCCTTCATTGCGAGAGGGATGGAGTACAAGAGCAGGGAGGTCCTGCTGCAACTGTATAGGGTATTGGTGAGGCCGCACCTGGAGTACTGCATGCAGTTTTGGTCACCTTACTTAAGGAAGGATATACTAGCTTTGGAGGGGATACAGAGAGGATTCACTAGGCTGATTCCGGAGATGAGGGGGTTACCTTATGATGATAGATTGAGTAGACTGAATCTTTACTCGTTGGAGTTCAGAAGGATGAGGGGTGATCTTATAGAAACATTTAAAATAATGAAAGGGATAGACAAGATAGAGGCAGAGAGGTTGTTTCCACTGGTCGGGGAGACTAGAACTAGGGGGCACAGCCTCAAAATACGGGGGAGCCAATTTAAAACCGAGTTGAGAAGGAATTTCTTCTCCCAGAGGGTTGTGAATCTGTGGAATTCTCTGCCCAAGGAAGCAGTTGAGGCTAGCTCATTGAATGTATTCAAATCACAGATAGATAGATTTTTAACCAATAAGGGAATTAAAGGTTACGGGGAGCGGGCGGGTAAGTGGAGCTGAATCCACGGCCAGATCAGCCATGATCTTGTTGAATGGCGGAGCAGGCTCGAGGGGCTAGATGGCCTTTTCCTGTTTCTAATTCTTAGGTTCTTATGTTCTTATGACCATCTCACAGTCCTGTTAGTTGGACCCTTCTGTGGTCGCCAGGGGTAGCCTGCTAAGCGTGTCGGCACAGTTGTCTGTGCCTGGTCTGTGCCTTATCGTGTAGTCGTAAGCCGCCAGCATGAGTGCCCACCGCTGAATGCGCGCTGAGGCGTTGCCGTTGATTGCCTTGCACTCGGATAGTAAGGAAATGAGGGGTTTGTGGTCGGTTTCTAATGCAAACTTGGCTCCGAAAATGAATTGGTGCATCTTTTTGACACCATACATGCAGGCGAGCGCCTCCTTCTTAACTATACCGTACCTGTACTCCGCCCGCGAAAATGACCTGGAGGCATAAGCAACGGGTTGCAATTTACCTGCATCATTGATGTGCTGTAAACCGCACCCAACCCCGTACGCTGATGCATCACACGTAAGGACTAACTTTTTACCTGGGTCAAAAAAGTCTAAAACACTCTTGGAACATAGAAGGTTGCGTTCCTTATTGAAGGCGCGTTCTTGGGCGTCCCCCCAAAACCAATCGCACCCCTTTCTGAGTAGCATGTGGTGAGACTTCGGATTTGAATTCGGTTGGGTGCATTCCATCAGCGGCAATCCTTCTGCCCGATTCCCGGGATGGCGGGACTGACATATCAAGAAAGACTGAATCAACTGGGTTTGTATTCACTGGAGTTCAGAAGAATGAGAGAGGATCTCATCAAAACATTTAAAATTCTGATGGGTTTAGACAGGTTAGATGCAGGAAGAATGTTCCCAATGTTGGGGAAGTCCAGAACCAGGGGTCACAGTCTAAGGATAAGGGGTAAGCCATTTAGGACCGAGATGAGGAGAAACTTCTTCACCCAGAGAGTGGTGAACCTGTGGAATTCTCTACCACAGAAAGTTGTTGAGGCCAATTCACTAAATATATTCAAAAAGGAGTTCGATGTAGTCCTTACTACTAGGGGTATCAAAGGGTATGGCTAGAAAGCAGGAATGGGGTACTGAAGTTGCATGTTCAGCCATGAACTTATTGAATGGCGGTGCAGGCTCGAAGGGCCGAATGGTCTACTCCTGCACCTATTTTCTAAGTTTCTATGTTTCTATGCCCAAAAATTCAACCTCAGGCGCGAGAAACGGACACTTTGATTTCTTAACTCTTCAGCCAGCCTGATCCAATCGACTTAGTAGTTCCTCAAGATTGCGGAGATGAGATTCTGTGTCCCTGCCCATGATGAGTATGTCATCTTGACACACAACCGTCCCCAGGATGGACTTGAGCAGACTCTCCATGTTGCGCTGGAATATAGCCGCTGCCGACCTGATGCCGAATGGGCATCGATTGTCCATGAAAAGGCCTCGATGTGTGTTGATGGTGGTGAGTAGCTTGGACTCTTCGGTCAGTTCTTGTGTCATATACACAGATGTGAGGTCAAGTTTCAAGAAAAGTTTTTCTCCAGCCAACGTGGCAAATAGGTCCTCCGCTCTGGGCAGCGGGGATTGGTCCTGTAGGGAGACTCTGTTTATGGTGGACTTGTAATCGCCACAGATTCGCGCGGATCTATCAGGCTTCATGACGGGGACAACGGGGCTTGCCCAGTCGTTGAATTCCATGGGAGAAATTATGCCTTCCCGCAGAAGCCGGTCCAGTTCGTTTTCAATCTTTTCCCTCATCACATAAGGCACAGCTCAAGCCTTGTGATGGACCAGTCTGGCATTCTGTGTGATGTAGATTCTAACTTTAGCTCCTTTGAAGGTGCCCACACCTGGCTGAAAGAGATGTTCAAAACGGCTTAGAACTGTTGAGCAGGAGGTCCGTTCCTCTGACGACATGGCGTAAACATCATCCCATTTCCAATTAAGTTCTGCTAGCCAGCTTCTCCCCAACAGGGCTGGAAGATCCCTGGGGACAATCCACAGGGAAAGTCGGTTCACCATCCCTTTGTGTGTGACTGAGAGCATGGCGCTGCCAAGGACTGGGATGATTTCTTTAGTATAGGTCCTTAGTTTGGTGTCGATCTTTGTGAGTTTTGGTCTGTTGCTTTTGTGCGGCCACAGCTGTTCAAATTATTGAATGCTCATGAGGGATTGACTGGCCCCCATGTCCAGTTCCATGTTGACGGGTATCCCATTGAGTAGAACCCTCATCATAATTGGAGGCGTCTTGGTGTAAGAACAGTGGACATTGATCGTGTTAACCCGCTGTACCTCGGCGTCCCGTGCACTGTTTCAACCGTCTTCTAGTCCGCTTTCCGACCCTTCCGATTCGTGTACCAGCCGAGCTACTGTTTTTCTGCACATGCAAGCCAGATGCCTTGTGTAGTTGCAGTTTCTGCAAACGGCATGCTGAAATCGACACACCCTGGTTGAGTGTCTTACCCCACACCTCCAACACAGAACGTTTCCATTGTTTTCAAAGAATGAGCTGCGTCTGGCTGATCTCCCTTGAGCTACTCTCAATCTTTTGTTGATTGCTCGCATTGTGGGTTGATGAGGTGTGATCGGCCGTTCATGTGGCCCTTGATTTTGATGGCTTCTGGCGCCACTGTCTGCTGTTGAAGGCCTGCTCTCCTGCCTTTGTCTGTGTGTGGGGTTAGCGATTTGTTTCACAATGTGAATCCCTTGTTCCGATGCCTCGTTGGTTGTCGTACCCGAAGTATAGATCCGCCTCGTTTCTTCTTCGCCTGACAAGAACGTCTGTGCAACCAGTGCTGCTGCCTCTAGAGTCAAGTTCTTAGTCTCTATAAGCTTTCGGAATATGCCTGCGTGGCCTATTCCTTCAATAAACAAGTCTCTCAGTACTTCTCTCCTTAGTTCATCGGGGAACTCACATGAACTAGCCAGCCTCTGAAGTTCCGCCACGAAGTCGGGTATGCTTTGGCCCACACAGCGCCTGTAGTTGTAGAACCTGTGTCTGGCCATGTGTAGGCTGCTCGCTGGCTTCAGGTGGTCTCTCACCAGTGTGCTCAACTCCTCAAATGACTTGCTTGCTGGTTTCTCGGGTGCCAACAGGTCTTTCATTAAAGCGTATGTTTTCGAGCCACAGCTGGTCAAGAGATGGGCTCTTCTCTTGTCTGCCTTATCATTGCCGAACCAGTCTTTGGTCACAAAGCTTTCCTGGAGCCTTTCATCCCAATTGTCTCCAGCATTGTATTTCTCATCTGAGCTGTTGGTAGCCATTCTGTGGATTCTGTGATCCCGTAACTCGTCGCCACTGTTAAGTCCTGACTCTAATGTACTGACTTACACGGGACACATGCTGAAGTCAAGGTCACTCAGGACTTGTACCTTTAGTTCCAGCTCTCCAGTGCTGCACTTGCCTGAGACCTCCCTTTATATACCTCAGTGGGACAGGTATGGAGTGTCTCCTGCAAGTGCACTCCTGGTGGTAAGGTATGCTTATTGTTACAGGTCATATCCAGTTACAGTCATGTATAGCATGGTAAGATACAGTTATATACAGTAATGTGAGATACATGACAGTACCTGCGCCAGCCAACAAGAGGTTATCCAGTCTAATCCCACTTACTAGCTCTAGTCCGTAAACATGTAGATTACGGCACTTCAAGAGTCCATCCAAGCACTTTTTAAATGTGGTGAGGGTTTCTGCCTCTACCACCTTTCCAGGCAGTGAACTCCAGACCCTCACAACCCTCTGTGTTGTGCATTTATATATCCTGTACATTTAATGTAGTTACATGAGACCACTGAATCTATCTTCACACTGTATACAATATGCCTGTACCACCAGAGGGTGCAACTGCTGGAGACCTAGAGGTCACCTGCACACTGCAGGTAACCAAGTATAAAAGGGAGCTCACCTTACTGTACCCTCATTCAGGAGCTGCAATAAATGGACTAAATCACATCAGTTCAAGTGCAATACCTTACCTCGTGGAATCATTACCAGAATGATTGCAGACACAATAACTGCCGACGAGAATACGAATTTCCATGAGAAAAATGGCTAACCTTTGCAACTTTCAACAATTTGCTGATGGGGAAGATTGGGATGTCTTTGTGGAAAGACTGGAACACTATTTCATCGCGAACGACCTGGCTGGAAACACATCTACATTACTGGCTGATAAGCGCAGAGCTGTCCTGCTCAACAGTTGTGGGCCCACCGTTTATGGCCTTGTCAGGGACTTGCTAGCCCCAGAGAAGATGACAAACAAAACGTTTGCGGAGCTCGTAATGTTGATACAGGAACAGCTCAAGCCTAAAGAGAGCATCCTCACAACCAGACACCGGTTCTACACACACCGGCGGCCCAAAGGTCAAGAAATCGCAAAATATGCTGCAGACCTGAGACGATTGGCTGCACCTTGTGATTTTGGTGACCACCTCACCGAAGCACTGAGGGACATCTTTGTTATTGGAATTGGGCACGAAGGCCTCCTCTACGGGCTGCTCTCTGCGGACACCATGGTCACCCTGCAGAAGGCAATTAACGTCAGCCAGTCAGTCATGGCCTCGGCCTGTGATTCCAGAAGGATGATGACTCAACCCCAGGACTCTAAGCCGGCAAGTACCATGAACCGAATGGCGCCTTTCAGAGGCAAGACTGCGACCCTGGGCCTCGCAACCCTGAATCCACCGCATGGGGCCAACCGGCCAGCCCCATGCTGGTGTTGTGGAGGAAATCACAGAGCCCACCAGTGCCGATACAGAGTCTATCCTTGCAAAGGCTGTAACACTAAAGGCCATCTCCAGCGAATGTGTAAAAGAAATTTTACTCACCGAGTCGCTGAAGAGTTGGCCGATCACCCGGGCTCCAGCGCTGATGAAGACGAAGAGAGAGTCCAGGAGGCAGCTCAGCCCCAGGAAGAGGTGTACGGAGTGTTTAGCTACTCCACCGAGAGTTCCCCGTTGAAAATAGAAGTCGAAATCAACGATGTTCCAGTCTCGATGGAGGTCGACACAGGGGCGAGCCAATTGCTGATGAACCAGACGAGAAACTCTGGGACAATCCCGGCGAACAACCTAAAATGCTACCAGTCCAGGTGAAGCTGCTCACTTACACAAACAACACCATCCCAGTCGTTGGCAGCGTGGATGTCCAGGTGTCCTACTGCGGCATGATGCACAGGCTACCTTTGTGGATCGTTGCTGGTGATGGTCCAACGCTGCTAGGAAGGAGGTGGATGAAATAAATCCAAATCTGTCGGAGCTGGGAAAGCCTCCAGGCCCCGCCGATCGATGTCCTACGCGGTCCCAAATTTGGATCCATCGCAGCACCTGAAGATCCAACCGTCCACTCGACTGCGCTGCGACGACACAGACCGCACTACCCAACAGTGAGATGATCCAACCTGAACGACCAGACCTCACCTTCCAGGCTCCAGTGGCAGGACTCCGAAGGAAGAAGATCGGCGCAGAAGGTAATTTTGCAGTTTCAGTGGCAGAACCTGGGGAGAGAAGGATCACTGCAGCCTACCTCGTGGAGAGAGAAAAGATGGCGCCCGCACCACGAGGTGAAGCACCTGAAATCAAGATGGCCGCAACCAGACCACGAGGGGCAGAGTTGAGGGAGCAACACTTGATGTTGAGCAGCGAACTGGATTGGGGTAAAGATTGCAAGGCACTCTTAAAGGAGACCGGCAACCCAGAATAATTAAAGGGGCAGTTCCACTTTTTGTGCCCGTAATACTAATGTAAGAGATGTAATTAATGCAAGTATCTAAATGTACCTTTGAACAGCGATGCCGGTAGGATATGTGGAAATGATGTAATTGATGGATACAAGTATCTAAATGTAATATTGTGCAGCAATGCCGGCAGTATACAGGGAAAAGATGTAATTGAGGGAAAAGATGTAATTGACAAATGTGAATTTGTAAAGACAACCAACAATGTTGAGTCGGGTGATTGCGATCGGAGCCAATGTATCATGAATGTAAATGATGGAATAATGTGTGATGCCGGGTTCTACATGTACGCCGACAAAACCAAGGGCAACCTCCCGTTTGAAGCACCCAGGTCCAGTGGGCTACCCGATCATATAGCCTGCACCTCCGGGACCAATGTGATGCCCCAGGGAGTGTGGCCACACACAGAGGGGACATACCCACTGCAGGGCCAGCGATCAGTGGATGGCACAGGCACCACTACTGGCACCCTGCCCCAGATCGGCCCTACCTCTCTGGCCACCACCGGGAGCAAGTACCGGGAGGAAGAGGCTAGCACCCTCCAGCCCTCCCGATGGGACCTGGGATAATACAGCAGAATTCTTTATTAAGATGGAGAGTGACACAGTTAATTCAGAGACTAGGATCCTGAACTTAAGGAAAGGTAACTTTGATGGTATGAGACGTGAATTGGCTAGAATTGACTGGAAAATTATACTTAAAGGGTTGACGGTGGATAGGCAAACATTTGAAGATCACATAGATGAACTTCAACAATTGTGCATCCCTGTCTGGAGTAAAAATAAAACGGGGAAGATGGCTCAATTGTGGATAACAAGGGAAATTAAGGATAGTGTTAAATCCAAAAAAGAGGCATATAAATTTGTCACTCTTCCCCAAGGGGCCTTGCACAGCAAGATTGCTAATTAGTCCTTTCTCATTACACATCACCCAGTCTAGGATGGCCAGCCCTCTAGTTGGTTCCTTGACATATTGGTCCAGAAAACCATCCCTAATACACTCCAGGAAATCCTCCTCCATCATATTGCTACCAGTTTGGTTAGCCCAATCTATATGTAGATTAAAGTCGCCCATGATAACTTCTGTACCTTTATTGCACGCATCCCTAATTTCTTGTTTGATGCTGTCCCCAACCTCACTACTACTGTTTTGGTGGTCTGTACACAACTCCCACTAGCGTTTTCTGCCCTTTGGTATTCCGCAGCTCCACCCATACCGATTCCACATCATCCAAGCTAATGTCCTTCCTTACTATTGTATTAATTTCCTCTTTAACCAGCAACGCTACCCCACCTCCTTTTCCTTTCTGTCTATCCTTCCTGAATGTTGAATACCCCTGGATGTTGAGTTCCCAGCCTTGGTCACCCGGGAGCCATGTCTCCATGATGCCAATTATATCATATTCATCAATTGCTGCCTGTGCTGTTAATTCGTCCACCTTATTATGAATACTCCTCGCATTGAGGCACAGAGCCTTCAGGCTTGTCTTTTTAACACACTTTGCCCCTTTAGAATTTTGCTGCAATGTGGCCCTTTTTGATTTTTGCCTTGGGTTTCCCTGCCCTCCACTTTTACTTTTCTTCTTTCTATCTTTTGCTTCTGCCCCCATTTTATTTCCCTCTGTTTCCCTGCATAGGTTCTCATCCCCCTGCCATATTAGTTTAACCCCTTCTTAACAGCACTCAGCAAACACTCCCCCTAGGACATTGGTTCCGGTCCTGCCCACGTACAGACCGTCTGGTTTGTACTGGTCCTACCTCCCCCAGAACCGGTTCCAATGTCCCAGGAATTTGAATCCCTCCCTTCTGCACCACTTCTCAAGCCATGTATTCATCTGAGCTATCCTGTGATTCCTATCTGACTAGCATGTGGCACTGCTAGCAATCCTGAGATTACTACCTTTGAGGTCCTACCTTTTAATTTAACTCCGAGCTCCCTAAATTCAGCTTGTCGGACCTCATCCCATTTTTTACCTATATCGTTGGTACCTATATGCACCACGACAACTGGCTGTTCACTTTCCCCCTTCAAAATGTCCTGCACCCACTCTGAGACATCCTTGACCCTTGCACCAGGGAGGCAATATATCATCCTGGAGTCTCGATTGCGGCCGCAGAAATGTCTATCTATTCCCCTTACAATAGAATCCCTTACCACTATAGCTCTCCCACTCTTTTTCCTATCCTCCTGTGCAGCAGAGCCACCCACGGTGCCATGAACTTGGCTGCTGCTGCTTTCCCCTGATGAGTCATCCCCCTCAACAGTACTCAAAGCGGTGTATCTGTTTTGCAGGGGGATGACCGCAGGGGACCCCTGCACTACCTTCCTTCTACTGCTCTTCCTGTTGGTCACCCATTCCCTATCTGGCTGTGTACCCTTTACCTGCGGTGTGGCCAACTCACTAAACGTGCTATTCACAACATCCTCAGCATCGCAGAATAAATCCACCCGCAGCTCCAGTACCGCAATGCGGTCTGTCAGGTGCTGCAGATGGATACACTTCCCGCACATGTATTCGTGAGGGACACTATGTATGGGGTGGGGGCGGAAATGGATGGATGTAGCCATGGACACACATGGATCACACCCATACCCACTCAAACCCCACTGCAACCTCCAACCGTCCACTGCTGACTATTTCCCAATGTCGTGGCAATAAGGACTTGGGGATCCACAGGGAGAGAGCCATTCCCAAACACAGACAAAGTGCTTTGGGCACTCAAGTCGAGGGCCAGAGCACACAGTGCAAAGGTCAGTGGCACAAGACTGAGGAGGGAGTGATGTTGTCTATGTATATACCTTGTACTTAATGTATAGTTACATGAGACCATTGAATGTATCTTCACACTGTATACAATATGCCTGTACTACCAAGGGTGCAACTGGTGCAGACCTAGAGGTCACCTGCACACTGCAAGTAACCAAGTATAAAAGGGAGCTCACCTTACTGTACCCTCATTCAGGAGCTGCAATAAATGGACTAAGGTCACCACAGTTCAAGTACAATACCTTACCTCATGGAGTCATTACTAGAGTGCTTACAGACACAATACTCTGCATGAAGAAGCTTCCCCTCAAATCCCCTCTGAACCATCCACCAACCGCCTTAAACCTATGCCCCCTCGTAATTGACCCCTCCACCAAGGGAAATCGGCAGTTGCTATCCACTATATCCAGGCCCCTCAAAATTTTATACACCTCAATGAAGTCTCCTCTCAGCGTCCTCTGTTCCAATGAGAACAAACCCAGCCTATCCAATCTGTCCTCATAGCTAAGATTCTCCACTCCAGGCAGCATTCTAGTAAATCTCCTCTGCACCCTCTCTAGTGCAATCATGTCCTTTCTATAATACGGCTACCAGAACTGCACACAGTATTCCAGCTGTGGCCCAACCAATTTAATTGGCCTAACCTAATACAATTTAAGCATAACCTCTCTGCTCTTGTATTCTATGCCTCGGCCAATAAAGGCAGGCAGTCCGTATGCCTTCTTAACTGCCTTATCTGTGGATAAGCACTCCAAGGTCCCTTTGTTCATCTACACTTCTAAGTGGCCTACCATTTAATGTGTATACCCTTTCCTTATTATCCCTCCCCAAGTGCATTACCTCACACTTCTCTGAATTAAATTCCATTTGCCACTGTTCTGCCCACCTGATCAGTAGATTGCTATCCTCCTGCAGTCCATGACTTTCCTCTTCATTATCAACCACACGGCCAATTTTAGTGTCATCTGCAAACTTCTTATTCATACTCCCTATATTCAAATATAGATCTTTGATATATACCGATTTGCCGAACGCACAGGGCCTCCCGACTCACCGACCTTCCGACTCGCTGAACTCACTGATCTCCCAACTCGTCGAACTCTGGACTCGCCGAATTCCAGACTCAACGAGACTATACTGACTGTACCATTGAAATGAACACATGAGCTGAAGACAGGATGAATTTGCAGAGAAGATGCTGCAGAGAATTCATTTTTTTAAATTAAAATTTAAATTGTTCCAGGTGTTATCCATGTCATAAGGAACATGGACTACCAGTGACCATATCCAGGGAGAATATTATTGTCCAATGTGTAAAGAAATACGAACATGCATTTATATAACACCTTTAATGTTCCCAGGATGTCCCAAAGTACTTTACAGCCAATTAAATACTTTTAGAAGTGCAGTCACTTCTAACAATGCTGCACTCACTCAGTACTGCACCAGTGTCTGCCGGGATTTTATGTTCAAGGCTCCAGAGTGGGATTTGAGCCCACTACCTTCTGAGTCAGAGGCAAGATTGCTTCCCACTGAGATGACATGTTGGATGCCAGATGTGTAGAGATACCTGTTAAGTATGGAAGAACTCCACAAGACTGAGTACTGTGAGCTAAAACTGATGTGACCTTAGTCTCTTTAATACAATTCCAGAGTGCCTAAGCAGCATGGCAGACAATCTTTTATACTCCCTTGCACGAGGTGTCAGGTGACCCTTGGGCCTCCAACAGTTGCGCCTTCTGGTGGCAAGTCTTACACAGTTACAATGTTTACATACGTAACAACACCAACTTGCTATGAAGACATAGCAGTGCCAGATTTTCTAAGTGCTCGCCTGTTGGCGTGGTACCTCACTCACCATGAGGGTGAATCGGAAAATATTGAACAGTGTGACAGCAGTTTTCCTGATGTCCATTCCTAGCGGGTGAGCTACCTTATTCTGGGGAGGAGAACGGAAAATCTGGACCCTGAAGTTTTTTAGTGAGCTTGAGGTCTCAAGAGTTTCAAGAATCTGAAATCTCACGTGCGCAGAGGAGATTGCATGATTTCCCCGTCCAATTCTACAGTTCTCCGGCCCATCTCTTGCACGATTACACGTAAAGCCCCACACAAAGCTCAGTCAAAAACAATATTTTCACTTGTTTTCTGTTCCTCTTTATATATTGCAAAACTTGAATTTTGTTTATGAAGGGGCCACTGAAGGGGATTGACAGGGTAGATGCGAAGAGGTTGTTTTCCCTGGCTGGAGTGTCTAGAATTAGCGGTCAAAGTCTCAGGATAAGAGGTAGGCCATTTAAGACAGAGATAAGGAGGAACATAAGAACATAAGAACATAAGAATTAGGAACAGGAGTAGGCCATCTAGCCCCTCGAGCCTGCTCCGCCATTCAACAAGATCATGGCTGATCTGGCCGTGGACTCAGCTCCACTTACCCGCTCGCTCCCCATAACCCTTAATTCCCTTATTGGTTAAAAATCTATCTATCTGTGATTTGAATACATTTAATGAGCTAGCCTCAACTGCTTCCTTGGGCAGAAAATTCCACAGATTCACAACCCTCTGGGAGAAGAAATTCCTTCTCAACTCGGTTTTAAATTGGCTCCCCCGTATTTTGAGGCTGTGCCCCCTAGTTCTAGTCTCCCTGACCAGTGGAAACAACCTTTCTGCCTCTATCTTGTCTATCCCTTTCATGATTTTAAATGTTTCTATATGATCACCCCTCATCCTTCTGAACTCCAACGAGTAAAGACCCAGTCTACTCAATCTATCATCATAAGGTAACCCCCTCATCTCCGGAATCAGCCTAGTGAATCGTCTCTGTAACCCCTCCAAAGCTAGTATATCCTTCCTTAAGTAAGGTCACCAAAACTGCACACAGTACTCCAGGTGCGGCCTCACCAATAGCTTGTACAGTTGCAGCAGGACCTCCCTGCTTTTGTACTCCATCCCTCTCGCAATGAAGGCCAACATTCCATTCGCCTTCCTGATTACCTGCTGCACCTGCAAACTAACTTTTTGGGATTCATGCACAAGGAGGCGATCTCCGCCTCCTTAAGAACTGGCGCCCGGTCTCCCTCCTCAGCACGGACTACAAAATCTTCGCCAGGGCGATGTCTGCTCGCCTTGGTGCCGTGCTGGACCACATGATCCACCCCGACCAGTCCTACACGGTCCCGGGCCGGACAATCCACGATAACATCCATCTGGTCCGGGACCTCATCCATTGTTCCCAGGAGACTGGTCTGTCGGTCGCCTTCCTATCCCTCGACCAAGAGAAGGCGTTTGACAGGGTGGATCACGACTATCTGCTCGGAACTCTGCGCGCTTTCGGGTTCGGGACGCATTTCGTCGCCCGGATCCGACTTTTGTACGCCGCCGCGGAGTGTCTGATTAAGGTTAACGGGTCCTTGACGGCGCCCCTTCGCTTTAGGAGAGGGGTGCGCCAGGGATGCCCCATGTCCGGCCAGTTATACGCCGTTTGCGTGGAGCCTTTCCTGCGCCTCTTGCGGACGAGGTTGACGGGACTGGCTCTGCAAGGGCCGGGCGTGGAGGTCGTCCTCTCGGCTTACGCCGATGACGTGCTCCTCGCGATAGAGGATCCCGCTGACCTGCGGAGGATGCGTGAGTGCCAGGAGATTTACTCGGCCGCGTCCTCCGCCAGGATCAACTGGGAGAAATGTTCCGGACTCCTGGTGGGTCAGTGGCGGGTGGACTCCCTGCCGGAGGAGCTCAGGCCTTTTGCCTGGAGCACGACCCATCTCCTCTATCTGGGAGTCTACCTTAGCCCCGACGAGGGAGCCTGGCCGGCGAACTGGCAGGAGCTGGAGGCCAAGGTCGCCGCTCGCCTAGGGCGCTGGACAGGACTGCTCCGAGTGCTGTCCTACAGGGGTCGAGCGCTAGTCATAAACCAGCTGGTGGCCGCAATGCTGTGGTACCGGCTGGTCACTTTAACCCCTCCCCCTGCATTTGTCGCCAAGATACAGAAGAAGCTGGTGGACTTCTTCTGGAACAACAGGAAGCACTGGGGCTCTGCTGCGGTCTTGAGTCTCCCGCTTGAGGAGGGCGGTCAGTCGTTGGTGTGCGTCAGCGCCCAGCTCGCGACTTTCCGTCTTCAGACCCTGCAGAGATACCTTTACGTCGAGCCCCCTCCTAGGTGGTGTGCTCTGGCGAGGTATTTCTTCCGCCAGCAGCGCGACCTCAATTATGACACGCAGCTCCTGTTTGTGAACTTGGGGGGTGCCAGGACCGCCCTCCGGGAGCTGCCTGTCTTTTACAGGGAACTCATCAGGGTCTGGAACAAAGTCTCCACCAAGCGCAGCTCTCCACCGGCTGGAGTGGCGGCCGTCCTGCAGGAACCGCTGCTCGGGAATCCGTACCTCCACGGCCGAGGTTTTATGTGGCGGTCGGAAGAGAGGGCTGTGGCTGGTGAGGTGACCAGGGTCAGGGACCTGCTCGATGGCGGAGGAGCGGGCTGGATGGCGCCAGACACGCTGGCGCGGCGCCTAAATTCTGCCAACGTCCGCCATGCGGCCGATGCCATCGAGTCGCTAAAAACAGCTCTGGGCCCTGACTCCGTTAGGTGCATCGAGGAGGCTCAAGCACGTGGGGAGATCCCGTCCGAACTGACCCCCGTCCGGACGGAATTCCTCATCGGCGCCAAACCCCGGAACCTCCCTCGGGGGCCGGCGCCTCACAACTTGAGCCGCCTCGGGGAAATCCCCTCCGCGCCTTTCAGTTCCGCGCGGAGGGGTTTCCTGTACGGGCTGCTCCTGCACACCCTCAACTTTGCCATCCTCGCCGGCCGTCCGGACACGCCATGGCGTACCATCTTGCCGTCCGGAGGAGGCGGGGGTTCCCGATGGAGGGCACTCTACGCAGGGGTCCTCCCACTATTCATCGGGGACTTGGCCTGGAGGGTGGTGCACGGAGCAGTGCCGTGCAACAAATTTTTAAGCCGGTTCACGGACTCCCAGGCCGCCTGCAATTTCTGCGGTCTGGAGGAGTCCGTGTTCCATGTTTTTATTGAGTGCATGAGGTTGCAGCCCCTGTTCCATTATTTGAAGGGGCTGCTCCTGAAATTCTGGCTGCACTTCAGTCCCACTCTCCTGATCTTTGGGCACCCTGTGCGGAGGGGAGCGGGTAGGTCTGAAGGCCTCCTCGTAGGACTGCTCCTGGGCACGGCCAAGGGTGCCATCAGCCGGTCCAGGTAGCGGGCGGTCGAGGGGGTCGTTCAACCTGACTGCCTGCCTCTCTTCCGCTCTTACATCCGGTCCAGGGTGTCCTGGGAGATGGAGCACGCGGTGTCCACCGGTACGCTCGCGGCCTTCCGCGAGAGGTGGGCACCGGAGGGACTGGAGTGCATCATCACGCCCGGCAACCAAATTTTAATTTGATTTTACATTTTAAAGTTTAATTTGTTTTAATTGCCGGTGCTTTTAGTGTCCCCCTTCCCTTTTATAGGGGGCACTGGGGAAAATTGTGATTTTAGTGCCCAAAAAAAAACAAAAAAAAGAAAAACACAAAAAAAAAAAGGGGGGAAAAAAAAAAAGGGCCTTGTAAATGTCTGGAGTGTCACCCAGGTCGGGTGGCACCGTTTAATGTTTTATGTTTTCGCAGGTAAACTCAAAAGAGTTTCATGCACAAGGACCCCCAGGTCCCTCTGCACTGCAGCATGTTGTAATTTCTCCCCATTCAAATAATATTCCCTTTCACTGTTTTTTTTTCCAAGGTGGATGAACTCACATTTTCCGGCATTGTATTCCATCTGCCAAACCTTAGCCCATTCGCTTAACCTATCTAAATCTCTTTGTAGTCTCTCTGTATCCTCTACACAACCCGCTTTCCCACTAATCTTTGTGTAATCTGCAAATTTTGTTACACTACACTCTGTCACCTCTTCCAGGTCATCTATGTATATTGTCAACAGTTGTGGTCCCAGCACCGATCCCTGTGGCACACCACTTACCACCGATTTCCAACCCGAAAAGAGCCCATTTATCCCGACTCTTTGCTTTCTGTTAGCCAGCCAATTTTCGATCCATGCGAATACATTTCCTCTGACTCCGCATACCTTTATCTTCTGCAGTAACCTTTTATGTGGCACCTTATCGAATGCCTTTTGGAAATCTAAATACACCACGTCCATCAGTATACCTCTATCCATCATGCTCGTTATATCCTCAAAGAATTCCAGTAAATTAGTTAAACATGATTTTCCCTTCATGAATCCATGTTGCGTCTGCTTGATTGCACTATTCCTATCTAGATGTCCCGCTATTTCTTCCTTAATGATAGCTTCAAGCATTTTCCCCACTACAGATATTAAACTAACCGGCCTTTTGTCTGCCTCCTTTTTTAAACAGAGGCGTTACATTAGCTGCTTTCCAATCTGCTGGCACCTCCCCAGAGTCCAGAGAATTTTGGTAGATTATAACGAATGCATCTGCTATAACTTCTGCCATCTCTTTTAATACCCTGGGATGCATTTCATCAGGACCAGGGGACTTGTCTACCTTGAGTCCCATTAGCCTGTCCAGCACTACCCCTCTAGTGATAGTGATTGTCTCAAGGTCCTCCCTTCCCACATTCCCGTGACCAGCAATTTTTGGCATGGTTTTTGTGTCTTCCACTGTGAAGACCGAAGCAAAATAATTGTTTAAGGTCTCAGCCATTTCCACATTTCCCATTATTAAATCCCCCTTCTCATCTTCGAAGGGACCAACATTTACTTTAGTCACTCTTTTCCGTTTTATATATCGGTAAAAGCTTTTACTATCTGTTTTTATGTTTTGCGCAAGTTTACTTTTGTAATCTATCTTTCCTTTCTTTATTGCTTTCTTAGTCATTCTTTGCTGTCCTTTAAAATTTTCCCAATCTTCCAGTTTCCCACTAACCTTGGCCACCTTATACGCATTGGTCTTTGATTTGATACTCTCCTTTATTTCCTTGGTTATCCACGGCTGGTTATCCCTTCTCTTACCGGCCTTCTTTTTCACTGGAATATATTTTTTTGAGCACTATGAAAAAGCTCCTTAAAAGTCCTCCATTGTTCTTCAATTGTGCCACCGTTTAGTCTGTGTTCCCAGTCTACTTTAGCCAACTCTGCCCTCATCCCACTGTAGTCCCCTTTGTTTAAGCATCGTACGCTCATTTGAGACACTACTTCCTCACCCTCAATCTGTATTACAAATTCAACCATACTGTGATCACTCATTCAGAGAGGATCTTTTACTAGGAGATCGTTTATTATTCCTCACTCATTACACAGGACCAGATCTAAGATAGCTTGCTCCCTTGTAGGTTCTGTAATATACTGTTCTAAGAATCAATCCCGTATGCATTCTATGAATTCCTCCTCCAGGCTACCCCGTGCGATTTGATTTGACCAATTGATATGTTGGTTAAAATCCCCCATGATTACTGCTGTTCCTTTTTCACATGCCTCCATTATTCCCTTGATTATTGTCTGCCCCACCGTGAAGTTATTATTTGGGAGTCTATAAACTATGCCCACCAGTGACTTTTTTCCCTTACTATCTCTAATCTCCACCCACAATGATTCAATATTTTGTTCATTAGAGCCAATATCATCTCCCACAACTGCCCTGATATCATCCTTTATTAAAAGAGCTACCCCACCTCCTTTCCCTTCTTGTCTATCCTTCCGAATTGTCAGATACCCCTGTATATTTAATTCCCAGTCTTGGCCACCCTGCAACCACGTTTCTGTAATGGCCACCAAATCATACCCATTTGTAATGATTTGTGCCGTCAACTCATTTACTTTATTTCGAATGCTGGGTGCGTTTAGGTAGAGTGTTTTAATACTAGTTTTTAAACCATGATTTTTAGTTTTGACCCCTCCTGCAGCCCTTTTATATTCATACATATTGTCCCTTCCTATCACCTTGTGGTTTACTCTTACCCCAGTGCTACTCTGCTCTGTTGCCTCTGCCTTTTGCATTCTTTCTTGGGGTCCTGTTCATCTGTGCTCTTACCCACTCTAACTAGCTCAGAGCCCTCTCCTGGGTTCCGAATACTCCTTGCATTGAGGCACCGAGCTTTCAGGCTTGCCTTTTTATTACACTTTGACCCTTTAGAATTTTGCTGTACAGTGGCGCTTTTTGTTTTTTGCCTTGGGTTTCTCTGCCCTCCACTTTTACTCATCTCCTTTCTGTCTTTTGCTTCTGTCTCCATTTTGTTTCCCTCTGTCTCCCTGCATTGGTTCCCATCCCCCTGCCATATTAGTTTAACTCCTCCCCAACAGCACTAGCAAACACTCCCCCTAGGACATTGGTTCTGGTCCTGCCTCGGTGCAGACCGTCCGGTTTGTACTGGTCCCACCTCCCCCAGAACCGGTTCCAATGCCCCAGGAATTTGAATCCCTCCCTGCTGCACCACTGCTCAAGCCACGTATTCATCTGAGCTATCCTGCGATTTCTACTCTGACTAGCACGTGGCACTGGTAGCAATCCCGAGAGTATTACTTTTGAGGTCCTACTTTTTAATTTAGCTCCTAGCTCCTTAAATTCGTCTCGTAGCCTTTGGAATTCTCTACCCCAGAGAGCTGTGGATGCTGAGTCTCTGAATATATTCAAGGCTGAGATAGATAGATTTTTGGAGCCTAGGGGAATTAATGGATATGGAGATCAGACA
This sequence comes from Pristiophorus japonicus, assembly GCF_044704955.1. Taxonomy (NCBI): domain Eukaryota; kingdom Metazoa; phylum Chordata; class Chondrichthyes; family Pristiophoridae; genus Pristiophorus; species Pristiophorus japonicus. Next base: position 31,237,707 of record NC_091978.1, read on the forward strand.
GGAAAGTGGAATTGAAACTGATGATCAGCCATGATCTTATTGAATGGCGGAGCATGCTCAATGGGCCATAGGGCTTACTCCTGCTCTTATTTCTTCTGCTCATACTATTGATGTTGATGACTTGCTTCTGACTCCCATTTTGTTCTGAATACTGTATTGGTACCTCTAATTTAGCTTGTTTCCATTTTTATCTTTTTACCAATAAATTTATTCATTTTATTTTCGGAATAATTCCCCGGGATATATTCCAGGAGAACATTCACACAATCAAGTTTGTCCACCACAATCGGAATCATTTTTAATTAATTGCAGAGCAAAGCTTCAAGTAATATGACCTGACTTTCATATGTGGATTGTATCTGGTCATCACTAGAAAACTACTCAGTCAAAAGGATTCTCAGTTCGCCCATTGTAACGCCACCTTACTCCTTTTCACTCTTTGAACCCTCACTGCTTTGATTTAAGGACACTGTTGTTCACTGAAATAAAACCCGCTACTGAAAATTCAAAACAAGATGCACCTTTTACTGATAATATCCCAACTGAGTATGAAAGCAAAATAGTCTGATCTCAATGCATAAGTATGCGAGTATTATTACTGTGTGGGATGGAATGCTTCACATGCCTTGCCACTTTCAAATACAGGCAAAATACACAACAACACTGACCTTTGATACCAGGATTCATAACTGATAATGAGAGTGAGCTTTTATGGACTAAAAAGCTGTAAGGTGTGGTTGTCAGGGGGTCAGTTTTCCCTTCTGACCTTATATGAGCGGTTCCGAATCGCTCCCACACCCTTGGTTCTAGACACTGGAATTATGAAGGGACTGTGACAGACTTGGACAGACAGTCGCTTTTAAGGTAGGAAGCAGGTATGGCTTTATTGTGTTTAAAAAGAAGTAAAAGGCACACCTTTAATAACACACACAGACCAATACACACTGAGGGGTACAACACATTGAATAAATTGTCAAATTACAGCCTGTGGGGAAAAGAATACAGCTTAAACTCTAAATGGGGTAAAGAGGAGAATGCAGATACATTTACATAAGTTATCCTAGCCTCCTCCCTCCCAATTCCCCTAACTAACTAAGTTATAGCTCTTAGGATTCAGGGGCTATGCTCACCAATCCCTTTAGACAGTTGCTGGTGAATCGTGGTTTCGGGGTTCGCTGCACTTGGCCTTCTAGGCGAGCCGCACCCCGGACGGAGGAGAGGACTTCGGACTGCGTAGTCTTCGGTTGGGTGCGTCCGTTGATGCGGTAAGTTGCGTTTTGGATGTATGGGGTAAGTACCCACTTTCTTTGGTTCGGAATAGTTTTAGTTAGTCCCTTTTGGTAATTTCTCCCCCGTTGGTCGTTCAGAAGTAGATTGTAGAGTGGTTGTCAATTTGGTTGCTGACAACCTTCCATTTCGTGGGCCTCGTGCTCGGTCTGTTCTTGATGAGTTCTGGTAGTTTCTTCACTGATAGAGAATTCAAGCTCTGCAGCCTGGCTGCAGTTTTGAGAAAGCACAGACCACATTGCATTAAGTCATCAATCAACTTGACATTTTAGGACCTTTGGGTAGCGAGCCAATTAAAGGTTAACAGACTATCAATTGAGCCAATAAGGTCAAAGAAGCGAGTTATTTTCTGTAAACTGAGCCGGGTATAAGTACAACCATTTTGGCCATGTGGTATCAGAAGGACAAAGGCCTGGCTTAAAGCCAAGAGCTTGTTGCTGCTGCCAGAATAAAGTTACATTAAAACTACAATCGGAGTTCGTATTTCATTGGAAATTAAGAGATCTAACAATTTTGGCATCACGAACACGATCGCTGAGGAAAGAAACTGAATTTTGGACATCGGACCTACATACTGAGGTAAGGACTCCTCTTTATAAAAGTCCTCGGTCAAAAGTCTAAATTTGCCTCTCCTTCTACACGATTCCGAAAGCCTCTGGTTTGTGAACCCTCCGGTTGGTAGTTGGCTCGCTGTCCCATAGACGTCTAACTTCGGCGGTGTGTTAGTTAATTAATCACCAACCCACTGATCGGCTGGAAAGCCTACGACTCGAGACCCCAGTAAAGAAATCAGTATTATGGCAGCAGGAGATAAGAGCAAAGAATTGCCTACAGCTGTTAAAGGTGGGCAGGCACCACCTGAGGTTTCGATAGATGAAATCCTCGAACGGTTGAAAGAATACATAGAGCAACAATTTGACTTATCTAAAACCTGTATTAAGATCGAACAAAAGTACGGAACCTCCAAAGGACAATGATCCTTGGACGAGATCAAAAGGGTCTGGGGAAAAATGACCCGTATGAAAAATAAAGAGCGGACTAGATGGTCCCTAGCCGTTATGGGACAGATCCGAAAGCAGAATGAAATTATAATGCATTCCCAACATGATAGGGACCTGACCAGTACAAAGGACCAATTGCAAGCTGTTTGTGCGCAGCTGCGACAGACAAGACTTGAACTTGAAAAGTCAGAAGCGAAAGTTAAAGATCTTGAAGGTGAAATTAAAGAATGGAAAAAATCATTAGGTCAAGAGACAGTAATAGGAAAAGGAAAATGTATCGGTCAATTCCCAGTGTACCCATGTTTGGATAAATTAAAAGCGCAAACCCGAAGACACGACCGAGGATTAGATACGGATTCTGAATCCTCTGACGATACAGGGTCGGAGGATGAAGAATTAGGGGTGCGCTTTGCCCCATTTAAAAAAAGACGACTTGTAGTCAAATCAGAAGAGACTGCGGATGAGGGCGGAACCAAAAAAAACGAGGAAAAGGGTGTATGCAGAATACTTATTTCATGATCCGGCAGACCCAGAGAAAATTGATAAATGGTCCAAGGAAATGCCAATCCAAAGAAAGGGGGAGTGAAAACGTGGGACCAATTGGACCGCTTAAGAAATATATATCAACTTCATCCCTGGGATGGAGTGCAAATTTTGATTATAATGGTGACAAAAACACAAGGAAGAAAATTGCATGACAAGATAGAAGAAGCTTTGGGGCAGGACGAGCAAGAATTAAACGCAGGATGGGAGGCGATTAAACACTGGTTGCAAGCCTTCAGTCCGGCTAAGACAGACTGGGGAAAAATTGCAGCCTGCCAACAGAAAGGAACAGAGGAGGTCCTGGAGTATGACAAGCGGTTTAGATGCACGTGGCTAGAACATTCGGGTATGAATAATACGGATGAGGAAATGGATGAACAAGTGTTTGGACCTCTGAAAACAGCTTTCGTGGCAGGTCTAAAGCCAGAACTGTCCAAAATGCTTAAGGTAGTGTTACCGGACTGGGAAGGTAGAGGAACTACCTTTGCAGCATTGGTGGATCGAAGTTACCAATTAGACAGGGATATGGGAGCTAAAGTCCGAGCTGTACAGGCTATGGGATGGAAATCCCAGGATTCCGATAAACAGCCATTAGGAAAATTACCCGGAAAATGCCATTATTGTGGGAAAGAAGGTCACTGGGCCAAGATATGTAGGGCAAAACAGCAAGGTCGTGGCCGGGGAAGAGGACGCAGCCAGGGATACAATTCAGCCAACAAACCAGGCTTGTCACAAGATAATGACCTCATAGAAGCATTTAAGCGACTGACAATACAACAACAGAAGGAGTTACTTGGGATAGTAAAAAACGATTAGAGCCCATCCTGGCCCCACTCCTCGCACTAATACAACAAAGGGGAGATGGGCTATATATAACTGTGAGGGTGGGCGATAAGGATGTGGACTGTCTTTTAGACACAGGGACAGAATTAAAATGCTTACCCCTACAATATGGAGACTTTTTGCCGTTGGATGGTAGGGCATGTACAGCCTATGGAGTTGGGGACCATAAAATGGAAATTATAAGGACAACACCGGTACTTTTAGGGTTGGGTCCACATGAACTAACCACGCCGGTCTGGATAGGCCCAGTAGATCAACCCCTTTTGGGAATGGACGTTCTAATCCAAGTAGATTCATCGTTGCATTTCGAGGATGGTCGGGTGACATGGTCAATTAGAACTTTTAAAAAAGAAGAATTGAAGGAACACCCGATATGGGCTAAAGATAAGAACTATTGTGGCCTACTCCAGATGGAGCCTGTGTCATTTACCGGGACCAAGCATCCATGCACTAAACAGTATCGCATCAGTCCAACTGCCATCGTAGGAATCTTACCGGTTATTCAACAATTGGAGAAACAAGGGGTGCTTATTAAAACGCATAGCTCCTCCAATAGCCCCATGTGGCCGGTACAGAAATCTAATGAGACTTGGCGTTTGACTGTCGATTATAGGAAAGCTAACCAGTGTATTGATCAAAAAACTCCTTTGGTCGCAGATCCCTTCACCATTTTTAATGCCCTCAAACTGGAACATAAATATTTCTCGGTTATGGATATGGCCAACGGATTTTGGACGGTGTCTCTGGCACTGGAGGTTCGACAGTGGTAAGCCATTTACCCTGTTTGTCGATGAGAAAGAAGGATATATAACAGCTACACTGACAGAAGAACATGGGGATCGGCAAAGACCTATTGGCTATTATTCGGCAAAACTGGATGCGGTAGCCCTCGGATGGGGAAGTTGCCGAAGGGCCATGGAAGCTACATGTCGAGCGGTAATGACCACTGCGGGTCTAGTCCTCGACCAAAATCTGATTGTCAAGTGTCCCCACACCGTACACGCTTTGCTGTCTATGAATAGGATGTCTCAGGTGACGGCAGCTAGATGGACCCGCTGGACAGCAGTTTTGGAAGCTCCTAATCTCCATATCGTCCGGGCCAGCCCGGTTAATCCCGCAACTATGCTCCCGATGTCAGAATCGAGGGAGCAAGAGGGGGAGAATGTGAAGAGCATGACTGCGTGGAGATTTTAAAAGAAACAGAAGAAGCAGCCTTAGCAGCAGAGGAGCCTCTGCACAACCCAGACCTCATCCTGTTTACAGATGGTTCCTCCTTTGTTGACAATGGTACCAGAAAAGCAGGATGGGCAGTTACAACCTTATATGAGGTAGTGGCAAAAGGATGTTTACCCTCAGGAACGTCAGCACAATAGGTCGAGTTACGGGCCCTGTCAGAAGCATAGCAGAAGGACAGACAGCTAATGTCTACACAAATTCGCGTTGTGCTTTTGGAGTCGCTCATGACTTTGGTCTGTTATGGCGTAAAAGAGGATTCCTCACTGCTGCTGGTACATCTATCCGAAATGGAAAAGAAGTCCGAGACTTACTGGACGCCATACAATTACCTCAGGAAGTGTCCATCCTGAAGTGTAAGGCCCATACCAAGGAAAATACCATGGAAGCACAGGGAAATGCCCTAGCCGACCAGGCAGCTAAAGATGCCGCCTCACAGGGCGTTCCTCCAGAAGAACCAACACAGATCTGCAGATTGAAAGCACTCAGGACTCTGACACGAGACCTTCAAACAATGCAAGGCGAGTGCTCCCGAGAGGAAAAATGAACATGGATTGAGGCAGGAATTAAGCTATGTGAAGACGGTGTCTGGAGACAAAGAGTTACCGACAAGCCAGTCACGCCACAAGCGCTTATGCTTTTTTTAGCCCAACTTGTGGGGACACTTGGCCTCACAACAGATGACGGCACGGTTCCAGAAAAGCTGGTGAGGTCGGGGATTAAAAAACATGTCCAGCTCGTAACAGGCCGCTGTGTGGTCTGCCAGAAAAATAATTCTGGACCCATCACGGTAATGCCCCAACTGAGGCCTCCTGCCCCTGTCAGACCATTCCAGCATCTGCAGGTTGATTATATATATCTCTTCCTTCATGCCAAGGATACACTAACATTCTTGTCATGGTCGACAGATTCTCTAGATGGGTAGAAGCTGTCCCAACTAAAAGAGCCACAGCCAATCACACTGCAAAGGTCTTGTGTAAGGATTACATTCCCCGATGGGGAGTCCCGAGTAGCATTGACTCAGATCAGGGAACACACATCACAGGTGCTGTCTGCCAAGAAGTCTGTAGGTTACTGAACATTACGTGGGATTTACACTGTCCTTATCATCCACAATCATCAGGACAAATGGAGCGAATGAATCGAACTCTGAAACAACGGCTTGCCAAATATCACCAAGAAGGTATACCATGGCCCCAGGCACTATCAATAGTGCTATGTAGCATTAGGGCAACCCCAAACAGAACTACAGGTCTAAGCCCATTTGAAATTATAACAGGAAGACCCATGACGCTGCCAGGAACTATCGATTTACGGAAAGCTGATGTTCACTTAATGAGTGACACTTTGTTATCATACTGTCAGAACCTAACCAATTCTATTAGTTCTGTATCCCGACAGGTATCGGCAGCTTGGGGTAATCCACCCGAAGGAGGACACGACATCATCCCGGGAGTCTGGGTGTATGTGAAAAAGTTGCATAAAGAACCTTTGGGTGCCAAGTGGGAGGGACCTTATCAAGTGTTATTGAACACCCAGGTAGCTGTTAAAGTCCAAGGAAAGAAAGCCTGAATCCATGCTTCACACGTTAAACGAGCACCCGTAACTGAAGCTGAAATCTAATAAGGACAATTACTTTTTGCCAAAATGTATAAATTTACTGTATTACTGATTGTAGGTATTCTAGGCCTAGGCCTACTTCTTACTAGCCAACCCTCTGCACCAAAGGGAAATAGTAGGGTAGCAAGGGAATTACATGTAAATACCTTTTTATATATGTCATACATTTATGCCAAACAAGGTAACATTTCTAGTTGTTGGGTATGTGCCCATATGTCTATTCACTCAAAGGGAGGGATTCCCTTCAGGCCAGTTCCCTTGAATATCTCGGAAATGGCTGATTGGATAATTAATCAAAACACAACAGGCAATGCGTTTCAGGATACAGAAAACTGGGCAGGTAAATGGAAGTCAGCAGGTTACAATCTGACTACCTTTGAAGGGGGATACCAACCGTGCTACAATAATTCCAAACGGCCCCCATTTTTTGTTATCACGAATACAACGGGAATAGGAAGACCGGGGGAATCGGTTTGTCTGATTAGAAACATCAAAGGAGGTCAATATATGGGGCATTGTAACTGCTCCCGGAATTATAATATAATCAAGCCACGGAACCGTCCAAACTGGGCCGATGTGGGAATTCTTAACGTAACGGGGATACTGAATAAAACAGATGGAAAAGCCTGGATAGGCCCCGGAGTGTTGCTGACAAAGAAACAGCTAACCTTCATTGCCTATAATGGCACCTATTGGGTATGTGGCCACAAGGCCTACTCTTGGTTGCTCCAGAATTGGACGGGATCCTGCTATTTAGCCTACATTGTGCCTTATATGTCGGAACATTTACACCGTCCTAAGAGAGCTATCACAGAAACAGAGAGGTTCTTTGCCATTCTGATCCCCAGGTATGGGACCGCCAGACTGGCAAGGGAATCCATTAACATGGCATCCGTTGTGGAACGGGTAGCCAATGATACCTCAGAGGCCCGAGTTAAAATCAATGCAGAAATGGTAGCAATCCACACAGTAGCCCTACAGAATAGACTTGCCCTTGATTACATCCTGGCTGAAAAGGGAGGTACTTGCGCCCTACTCGGAACTGAGTGTTGCACACATATCCCAGATAGCTCCGAAGAAATTACCCACTTAGCGGAGCATATCCAAAAGGAGGTAGAAAAACTTAAGCAACCCCCATCATTCACTTTGTGGATCGGAGCCACTGAAAAGCTAGGTTCAATAGGAACTTCATTGGTGGAAGGTTTAATTCTATTTGTTGCAATTACTTTACTTTTATATTGTTTGTTTATGTTGATTAAATGTTGTTGCGACCAGGCGGCTGTAGCTGCTGTCCCGCAGGTGAGACACCTTGCAGGTCCCCGCAGACCATCTGTACGTGGCACAGAGTTATGTTATGCTTAAGGGAAGGTTGTTTACTGGTTGAATTATTATATTGATTTGGATTAAATTGGAATAAGGTTAATTAACGCACTAAAACCAGACTTCTATTGTGGCCACAATGGAACTCGGGTTGGTGTAAATTTGTGTGGAAGCTCCTAGTCCGGACATGTGGCGAAATACATCAACAAATTTTCGAAGGAAACTCTATTAACATGTGTGAAATTATTTTGTAGAATGTTTAACCAGTGATACCTGATGTTTTATGATTCAGTTTGTGAAAGAATCAAAGGGGGGATTTATGGAGAATTCAAGCTCTGCAGCCTGGCTGCAGTTTTGAGAAAACACAGACCACATTGCATTAAGTCATCAATCAACTTGACATTTTAGGACCTTTGGTAGCGAGCCAATTAAAGGTTAACAGACTATCAATTGAGCCAATAAGGTCAAAGAAGGCAAGTTATTTTCTATAAACTGAGCCAGGTATCAGTACAGCCATTTTGGCCATGTGTTATCAGAAGGACAAAGGCCTGGCTTAAAGCCAAGAGCTTGTTGCTGCTGCCAGAATAAAGTTACATTAAAACTACAATCGGAGTTCGTATTTCATTGGAAATTAAGAGATCTAACATTCACTATTCCATTTCTTCACTGTAGAGGAAGCAGGCTGCTTATGTCTGTGTCTGCGTTCCAGTCTGTGTCCTTGTGCGAGTCTGTGTCAGTTCGAGTCTGTGTCCTTTCCTGGTAAAACTGGGAATAGATATATATCCCAAAAAAGGCTTCCTTATCTCCCATCAAATCAGTTCTTGGGCTTTGTTTAAACTGTTCCTGTCCATTGGTTTTCAAATGTCTCCTTTGTCGGCAGTAACTCGATTAGGGTGTGAGAATGTGCTATCACTGGTTTTGCATTGTTTCAGGATTGTCCAGTTTCCTGACCATCCAGTTGGGCTCATGATTTCCATTGTGCTTGATTGGATAATTTGATTATCCCTTAGGGCATGAATTGGTGTTGCATAATTCTCCCAGACCGTCTGGGATCCTTAATACACGAATTTGCTTCACAGAGGTTAGCCCCACCTCCTGTATTCGGTCACTCTTTTTCGCAGCCAAAATGTTGCAGAATCTTAAAATTGATATGCTCCTTCCCATAGATGTTTAGGGGATCTCAGGCTTCTGTAATTTAGGTCCATTTTGAATTCCCTTTCCTCTGAGTCCAAACACTGTGGGGGGGGGTGGGTCTCCATGAATGCGTCCCCTTTTGTCCCCTGCCGGCTTCGTCTGCCCCTTTAAACTCATTTTAAAAGTCCAGAAAGGGATTCTTCTCCTCTGCAGGGAAAAGGTACCTGGAATCTTTGCGAGATATTGGTAAATTCTACATTCCCCCCTGTGATACCATATCAATTATGGTATCATCTTCCAGGTGAGCAAAGTTCCTGACTCCCAAGAGATAACCTTCCCCATAAATTAACTAAACTAATACCCAAAATATGCATTACACTTCACCATCACCATAGATACACACTTTTCCCTTTACAGGTACAAACTTTGGAGCTTGGAGGGGGGTTCAATCACACAATTGCATTTCAGCACAGTTACATTTCATTTCAGTTACATTATATTCACCAGCATGTAGGCAACGTACAACCACATTATAGAAGGAAAAACATAGATTAAAATTAAACAACATCAATTGGTCTCCTGAGGTTTGTCCATCATCCGGTAATGTCTGGATCCTGCCCTTGAGAACTGCTCTCAGGCTGGCTGACACACAAGACAAAACTCAAAACAATCACCTAAACATGACTGCAACATTACCCTCAATTCTAAACTAAACCTGAAAATGTAAGATGGTGCAGTCAGCTGCCTTAAACTAAAAATTAGAGCTATGTACAACCGCCACCCGTCTCTGGGTGGCCTGGTTAGCCCCTGTCAGGCCCATGCCTTGTGCGGCCTGATAGCCGCCTAGATGCGAGGGTTTCCCCGCAGCCGGTGAGCTGGAGACCCTTGTCTCTGGGACAGCTCGTTGCTACTGCTCCTGTGAGACCCTCACCACTGGAGGCAGCTGGCTGGGGGTCCCTACTCTGAGCGGCCTCTGTATTACTGACCTTTGGCCTTCCCTGTCGGGCTGCCCTTCTCCTAGTGTAGAATCGCTGAGGCTCAGATGCCGGTGACCACTGTATCTTTGGCCGTGGTGTACGGAGGGTCCTTCTCAAGGCTTGGGTTACTGGGGGTGCGTCCGAATCCCAAACGATGGGTGGGATAGCCCCTCCAGTAGTGCAATTCACCGCCCCTATGGGCACGGTTTCTGAGCCTGCCACATTCCCTGTGGGTCGTCCACCGTTGGGGGTGGCCAACCGTCTGTCTGAGGTGTTCAAACAGGTTCCTGACAAACCGGTCCCGGTTCACCTCTCTGAATTGACCTTCTGTGAGCACTGGGGCTAGGACATGGGTGGGGGTCCGCATGATCCGGCCAGTCATGAGCTCGTATGGGGAATATCCTGTGCTCTTTGACTGGCTGGCTCGGATCCCCATTAGGACCAACGGTAAGACCTCCACCCACTTTTGGGGTGAGTCTCCCGTTTCCTTCCACAGCCTTTCTTTAATGGTGCGGTTTAAACGCTCCACAATGCCCGATGAATGTGGGTTGTGGCAACGTGCCATTTCCCCTCAATGCCGAGCACCTTAAGGGTTGCCTGCATTACCTGCCCGGTGAAATGGCTCCCCTGGTCCGACTCTACATACTGTGGGAGTCCCAACCGGGAGAACACTTCCCTCACGAGTATCTTAGCTGTCCCTAGTGCGGTGGCTGTTCAGCAGGGGAAGGCTTCAACCCATTTTGAGAACACGTCCACCAGGACTAGACATTATTTGTAGCCTCCCTGGGCGGTGGGTAGGGGCCCGATGTAGTCAATTTAGATTTACTGCCATGGTCCCTCTACCCTCCTGACGTGTCCTAGGGACACCTTCCTTTTCTGGGGGTCAGGGTTGTTCGCAGTACACACTCATTAGCTTGGATGATGTGGAATCTATATGGGTAGAGCTGCAGAACACCAACGGGCAAAAAACGTTAGTGGGAGTTGTGTACAGACCTCCAAACAGTAGTAGTGATGTTGGAGAGGGCATCAAACAGGAAATTAGGGGTGCATGCAATAAAGGTGCAGCAGTTATAATGGGTGACTTTAATATGCACATAGATTGGGCTAACCAAACTGGAAGCAATACGGTGGAGAAGGATTTCCTGGAGTGCATAAGGGATGGTTTTCTAGACCAATATGTCGAGGAACCAACTGGGGGGAGGCCATCTTAGACTGGGTGTTGCGTAATGAGAGAGGATTAATTAGCAATCTCGTTGTGCGAGGCCCCTTGGGGAAGAGTGACCATAATATGGTGGAATTCTGCATTAGGATGGAGAATGAAACAGTTAATTCAGAGACCATGGTCCAGAACTTAAAGAAGGGTAACTTTGAAGGGATGAGGCGTGAATTGGCTAGGATAGATTGGCGAATGATACTTAAGTGGTTGACTGTGGATGGGCAATGGCAGACATTTAGAGACCGCATGGATGAACTACAACAATTGTACATTTCTGTCTGGCGTAAAAATAAAAAAGGGAAGGTGGCTCAACCGTGGCTATCAAGGGAAATCAGGGATAGTATTAAAGCCAAGGAAGTGGCATACAAATTGGCCAGAAATAGCAGCGAACCCGGGGACTGGGAGAAATTTAGAACTCAGCAGAGGAGGACAAAGGGTTTGATTAGGGCAGGGAAAATGGAGTACGAGAAGAAGCTTGCAGGGAACATTAAGGCGGATTGCAAAAGTTTCGATAGATATGTAAAGAGAAAAAGGTTAGTAAAGACAAACATAGGTCCCCTGCAGTCAGAATCAGGGGAAATCATAACGGGGAACAGAGAAATGGCGGACCAATTGAACAAGTACTTTGGTTCGGTATTCACTAAGGAGGACACAAACAACCTTCCGGATATAAAAGGGCTCAGAGGGTCTAGTAAGGAGGAGGAACTGAGGGAAATCCTTATTAGTCGGGAAATTGTGTTGGGGAAATTGATGGGATTGTAGTCCGATAAATCCCCAGGACCTGATGGACTGCATCCCAGAGTACTTAAGGAGGTGGCCTTGGAAATAGCGGATGCATTGACAGTAATTTTCCAACATTCCATTGACTCTGGATCAGTTCCGATCGAGTGGAGGGTAGCCAATGTAACCTCACTTTTAAAAAAAGAAGGGAGAGAGAAAACAGGGAATTATAGACCAGTCAGCCTGACATCGGTAGTGGGTAAAATGATGGAATCAATTATTGAGGATGTCATAGCAATGCATTTGGAAAGAGGTGACATGATAGGTCCAAGTCAGCATGGATTTGTCAAAGGGAAATCATGCTTGACAAATCTTCTGGAATTTTTTGAGGATGGTTCCAGTAGAGTGGACAAGGGAGAACCAGTTGATGTGGTGTATTTGGACTTTCAGAAGGCTTTCGACAAGGCCCCACACAAGAGATTAATGTGCAAAGTTAAAGCACATGGGATTGGGGGTAGTGTGCTGACATGGATTGAGAACTGGTTGTCAGACAGGAAGCAAAGAGTAGGAGTAAATAGCAGGCAGTGACTAGTGGGGTACCACAAGGTTCTGTGCTGGGACCCCAGCTGTTTACACTGTACATTAATGATTTAGACGAGGGGATTAAATGTAGTATCTCCAAATTTGCGGATGACACTAAGTTGGGTGGCAGTGAGAGCTGCGAGGAGGATGCTATGAGGCTGCAGAGCGACTTGGATAGGTTAGGTGAGTGGGCAAATGCATGGCAGATGAAGTATAATGTGGATAAATGTGAGGTTATCCACTTTGGTGATAAAAACAGAGAGACAGACTATTATCTGAATGGTGACAGATTAGGAAAAAGGGGAGGTGCAAAGGGATCTGGGTGTCATGGTACATCAGTCATTGAAGGTTGGCATGCAGGTACAGCAGGCGGTTAAGAAAGCAAATGGCATGTTGGCCTTCATAGCGAGGGGATTTGAGTACAGGGGCAGGGAGGTGTTGCTACAGTTGTACAGGGCCTTGGTGAGGCCACACCTGGAGTATTGTGTACAGTTTTGGTCTCCTAACCTGAGGAAGGACATTCTTGCTATTGAGGGAGTGCAGCGAAGGTTCACCAGACTGATTCCCGGGATGGCGGGACTGACCTATCAAGAAAGACTGGATCAACTGGGCTTGTATTCACTGGAGTTCAGAAGAATGAGAGGGGACCTCATAGAAACGTTTAAAATTCTGATGGGTTCAGACAGGTTAGATGCAGAAAGAATGTTCCCAATGTTGGGGAAGTCCAGAACCAGTGGTCACAGACTAAGGATAACGGGTAAGCCATTTAGGACCGAGATGAGGAGAAACTTCTTCACCCAGAGAGTGGTGAACCTGTGGAATTCTCTACTACAGAAAGTTGTTGAGGCCAATTCACTAAATATATTCAAAAAGGAGTTAGATGAAGTCCTTACTACTAGGAGGATCAAGGGGTATGGCGAGAAAGCAGGAATGGGGTACTGAAGTTGCATGTTCAGCCATGAACTCATTGAATGGCGGTGCAGGCTAGAAGGGCCGAATGGCCTACTCCTGCACCTATTTTCTATGTTTCTATGTTACACCAGGCAGTTCACACAGAACTCACGGACGTCCTCCCTGAGTCCCGGCCAGCATCCTGTCTGTTCCACCCGTTGCCAGGTGGTCTCAGGCCCGGGGTGTCCCGCTCCTGGACCCTCATGGGCCAGTTTTAGGAATTCCCTCTGGTGCTGCTGTGGCACGACCCATTATCCCTCTTTAAACAGCATGCCTTCCTTAACGGTAATGGCTGCTGTGCTGTATGGACCTTCTACTCTCTCTCCTCTAGCTAGCGCATTCAGGACAGCTTTCAGGACTGGGTCCTGTGCCTGAAATGTTTTTAAGTCCGGGGCCAAAGCAATCCTGTACTCCCTGCTGCCCTGTTCTTATTCTTGACCGCTGCTATGTGGCCGGTGTCATAGGGGTCCCAGAACTTTCCCGTGCGGGCACCTTCTTTGGCCGGTTTGTCAGCCTGTTGGTTTCCCTCTGCACGGGGTTCCGTTTTTGAATGGGCCTTCACCTTATGTATGTAGACCTTTCCCTCTTCCCCCACCGCTGTTATGATTTTCTCTATCAGGAGCTTGATTGCCAGGGGTTTCCCGTCAGCGGACGTGTATCCGTGACGGGACCAGATAGTCAGGTACTCCGTACATGAATTGCAGGTGAACATACTGCCCGAGCAAATCGTGTATGGGGTACGGAATTCCTCGGGGTGGGTCACCACGTACATTACGGCGGACAGTTCAGCATGCTGGGCGCTCATGGTGCTGGGGAGCTTGATTGCCAGGGCAATATCTATCCTTGGGTCATAGACTCCGCACCCAGTGAGTCGTTCGCCAGCAGATACCGTGCTGGACCCGTCCACGTAGATGTCCCGGCCAGTAGGGTGTAACCCCGCCCAAAGGCCAATGTTTACCTCCCATACTCCTTCTATGGAGCACCTGTGGGCTTTCCCTGGGTAGATTAGGTTGGCTGTGAGCCTTGGCTCGCGGGGGCCTTCTACTCTGAGGTCCATCTGGGAGAGGAGCAGGGTCCAGCGAGCAATGCGGGCACTGCTCACTGTCCCGTCCTTATTCCTCCCATCTAGTAGCATCTGAGTCGGTGTGTGGTAGGTTTGAAGTGTTAGAGGAGACCCTCCCGTGAAGATCAAGGATCTTTTCACTGTCCAATGTGTGGCTTGGAGGTGTCTCTCACAGTTGGAGTACCCCTTCTCCACATCTGTGAGAATCCTGGAGGAGTAAACCACCGGCCTCAGCTGGCCGTGCCGCTCTTGAAGCAGCACTGAGCTCAAACTGTCCCCGCTGGCTGCCACCTCCAGGAAAAACTCCTTTCCTACATCTATCGCTCCTAAGGCTGGCACGGTCTGCAAGTCCTTCTTGAGCTGGTTAAATGCTGCCTCGCAACCCTCATCCTAGTCCCACTCTACACCCTTGTGTAGGAGCCTGAGCAGAGGGGGTGCGTTGGCTGCATAATCCTCAATGAAGTCTCTGCAGTACCCAGTGAGCCCTAGAAAGGATCTTACCCCTGTCACTGTGTTGGGAGCCGGTAACTCCTGTACTGCCTCCCTTCTAGCCTTGTCTATGGCCCTTTCCCCAGCGAGCACAGTCAGCCCCAGGAATTTGACTTCCTTCTGGCTGATCTGTGCCTTCTTGGGGTTTACTTTAAACCCTACTTCTTTTAGCAGCTCCAGCAGCTCGGCCAGCAGTGGGCCATGCTCCTCCCCCTGATCGGTGAACAGGAGCAGGTCATCCACATACTGCACCAACTGCTGGGGTCTGCTAAAGCCCTTTAAACAGTTTTAAGAGTTTGGTGAAAAATGCTGGGACTATTGTGGAAGCCTTGGGGAAGTCAGTTCCACGTGTATTGTTGGCCCTTAAAGGTAAAGGCGAACTTGTACTGGTCCTCCCCTTTTAAAGGAATAGATCAGAACCCATTTGAAATATCCAGCACCATGAAAGTGGTCGCGGATGCTGGAATACTCCCTATGAGATCCGCTACTGCTGCGACAGTGGGTGCACAGGTAGGTATATTCTTATTTAGTACTCAATAGTCCACGGTGGCCCTCCATGAGTTGTCCGGTTTCTTAACCGGCCACAGTGGAGAGTTCACATGGGTTGCTATCGGTCTTAACACCCCTTGCTCTACCAGTGATCCCAGCGCCGTTGTCAGGTCTGCCTCTGCCTCCCTGGGGAAGTTATATTGCTTTTGTGGTCGGGTCATGGGGTCCCCTACTATACTAACTTCCACCCCCGTTACCCTACCACAGTCATGTTTGTGGGTGGCAAATGCTGCAAGATGTGCCCGTACATATGCCTGGTACTCCACTGGGGTGTTACTGACTAGTAATTCCAAGTCGTAACCCCCCTTTGGCTTCACGGTACACAATGTTCCCTTGGCCCCTTTTTCTGGGATCACCGCCACCTCACCTTCCCTGTCAGTCCCTATGGCTCCCCATAGACAGTGGTTCCTGAGATCCACTAGGATCTGGTGGCTAAGATAAAATCAGCTCCCAGGATCTCTTTTCCCTTCTGCTCCCATTTCATCAGGACATACTTCCATTTGGTTTTGAGTGTCCCTAACTGAATGGTGAGCGGGATGGAAAACGAACCAGTTTGCTCATTGCATATGAACCCCACTAGACTGTACGGGACCCCGTTCGATAGAGGTGAGGTAGCTGGGTTATCTGCATATACAAGGGTGCTGGAAGCACCAGTATCTAGCAGGTAGATGCCGTTCACTTTCTCCACCTCCATCGTAACGCACGGTCTCTTCCAGGCATCGTACTCTAAGCAACACAGGTACACAGGCTGCGCTGGCACTAGTCATGCATCTGGGTGGGTTGGAGCAGAGGGTTTTACCGTACCGGCTACTGTACCGGTTGCGATCTGTTTATAAGTGTCTGTAGGGCAGCTACGAGTGTTTCATATGAGTCGGGTGTTCCTGCCCCGGCCTTACGGGCTGGGGCTGGAGTGGCCTTTCCCTTAGTTTCTTTCCAGGGGTTCCTACAGTCCTTCCTCCAGTGCCCACTTTTCCCACACCCAAAACACTCGCCCCCTTTGTGGGGAGGGTTCCCACCTTCCTGATGCCACTCTCTCTTGCCTTGGCTGGGTTTAATCTCATGGACCCTCCCTTTAGAAGAGAGCCCCTCTGTCCCTCTACCGTTCTGTCTGACCACTGTCTCCTCGGTGGTTCTGGGATCTCTTGGATCGAACTAGACCTCGGCTTTTGCCTTTACTCCAAATAAGCTGTTTGCCACCAGGCTGTGGAGCCAGTGAGCCCGCTTATTAGGGTTCAGGTGGGCCCGGTCAAGAACCCCACTACAGGCCCTTTCGTAGACCGGCCACAACCTGTCGCCGAAAGCCTGTGGGTTATGTTTCCTTCAATGGAGGAGCTCCATTACCTCACCTAAATAGCCAAGTAGTGCTTGCGTGAGTTTTAGATGGTGAGCAGAGGTAAGAAATTCAACTGTGGAGGGCATCATAGCCAAGCCCTTTCTTGTCCACAATCAACACCCACATTTGTACCCTTTCCAACAAGGAATACCAAATAATATTCTGGAGCAGGAACACTGTCCCCCCGACCTTGCCCCCCGCCTTCCCAATCTCAAGGGGAGTGAAGCCAGTTGGGGTGCCCAAAGTCTTGCGCTGGTGAATAAAGCACAGGTGAGGAATGGTATCTGGCACCTTCCTATCAGTTGGGAATTTGGGCATAAACGCACCACAATCCTTTAGTGGAATTTGTAAAATTATCATTGTGACGTCGTTACACATCAAGCCATCGGGAAAAAAATCCTGAATTCAATTAAAAATAGATATGTCGGGGGAGAATCATGCTGGGTTTGCGCCCATATTTTGGGCATTAAACCAATGGTGGGGGATAGGATATCAGGTACCGATCTCCTGTACCCGATCTGCTAACAAAGTCCGCCAGTGGCCACATTGGAAACTTTTGACTTCCAGCTGTGCAGGGCACCCCATGAAACAGGCATTCGTTGTGTTGTATATGGAATTCGGGGTCCTAATGCCAGTTGTAGGAATCAAATTTGGTCAGCAATGGGAGGAGCTTGCAGCACGCACGTTCCACCCCGTTTTTTTTTCTGCGACTTGAGTGGCCTTCAAGGGATGGCTGGAGGTTGATCAAAAAATGGTAAGGAATTTTTTTAACGGTTTCATTTCTGTGGAGCTAAGAAAGGCAGCAGCATTCGTCCAGGCTCCGCAAAATGACTGCAGGCCTCTGGCTGTCCCCCTCCGACTCACCCCCGCCACCCCAAGGACCTAGCTGTAGGCCGGCTCGTCACTGGAGTCGGCTACAATTGGTCAGTCCCTTGACCGGCGAGCTGCATTGGCAAGCCCTGGTTCATTGCAAGTCAGGCCTGATGCCTGATTTCGCTAATGCTTCACGCTGACGTCTCCGGGTGTGCAATCGGAGAGTTCCACCCATTTCATGCTGGGGATTGGATTTCTCCCCCCGTTATACTTCAATAAGAACATAAGAAATAGGAGCAGGATTAGAGTAACTGGCCCCTCGAGCCTGCTCCGCCATTTAATAAGATCATGGCTGATCTGATCATGGACTCAGCTCAGCGTCGAGAGAGGCGGGAGTCCTTAAGGAGGTGGCCTTGGAAATAGTGGATGCATTGACAGTCATTTTCCAACATTCCATTGACTCTGGATCAGTTCCTATGGAGTGGAGGGTAGCCAATGTAACCCCACTTTTTAAAAAAGGAGGGAGAGAGATAACAGGGAATTATAGACCGGTCAGCCTGACATCGGTAGTGGGTAAAATGATGGAATCAATTATTAAGGATGTCATAGCAGTGCATTTGGAAAGAGGTGATATGATAGGTCCAAGTCAGCATGGATTGTGAAAGGGAAATCATGCTTGACAAATCTTCTGGAGTTTTTTGAGGATGTTTCCATAGAGTGGACAAGGGAGAACCAGTTGATGTGGTATATTTGGACTTTCAGAAGGCTTTCGACAAGGTCCCACACAAGAGATTAATGTGCAAAGTTAAAGCACATGGGATTGGGGGTAGTGTGCTGACATGGATTGAGAACTGGTTGTCAGACAGGAAGCAAAGAGTAGGAGTAAATGGGTACTTTTCAGAATGGCAGGCAGTGACTAGTGGGGTACCGCAAGGTTCTGTGCTGGGGCACCAGCTGTTTACACTGTATATTAATGATTTAGACGAGGGGATTAAATGTAGTATCTCCAAATTTGCGGATGACACTAAGTTGGGTGGCAGTGTGAGCTGCGAGGAGGATGCTATGAGGCTGCAGAGTGACTTGGATAGGTTATGTGAGTGGGCAAATGCATGGCAGATGAAGTATAATGTGGATAAATGTGAGGTTATCCACTTTGGTGGTAAAACAGAGAGAAAGACTATTATCTGAATGGTGACAGATTAGGAAAATGGGAGGTGCAAAGAGACCTGGGTGTCATGGTACATCAGTCATTGAAGGTTGACATGCAGGTACAGCAGGCGGTTAAGAAAGCAAATGGCATGTTGGCCTTCATAGCGAGGGAATTTGAGTACAGGGGCAGGGAGGTGTTGCTACAGTTGTACAGGGCCTTGGTGAGGCCACACCTGGAATATTGTGTACAGTTTTGGTCTCCTAACCTGAGGAAGGACATTCTTGCTATTGAGGGAGTGCAGCGAAGGTTCACCAGACTGATTCCCGGGATGGCGGGACTGACCTATCAAGAAAGACTGGATCAACTGGGCTTGTATTCACTGGAGTTCAGAAGAATGAGAGGGGACCTCATAGAAACGTTTAAAATTCTGACGGGGTTAGACAGGTTAGATGCAGGAAGAATGTTCCCAATGTTGGGGATGTCCAGAACCAGGGGACACAGTCTAAGGATAAGGGGTAAGCCATTTAGGACCGAGATGAGGAGGAATTTCTTCACCTAGAGAGTGGTGAACCTGTGGAATTCTCTACCACAGAAATATGTTGAGGCCAATTCACTAAATATATTCAAAAAGGAGTTAGATGAAGTCCTTACTGCTAGGGGGATCAAGGGGTATGGTGAGAAAGCAGGAATGGGGTACTGAAGTTGCATGTTCAGCCATGAACTCATTGAATGGCGGTGCAGGCTAGAAGGGCCGAATGGCCTACTCCTGCACCTATTTTCTATGTTTCTATGTTTCTATGAGTCGGCGAGAGGCAGCGGCCTATAAAGGCTCAGCAGTCGGGCAGTCCGGGGAGAGAGAGGCGTGGCTTGTGCAGCTCCAGCTGGGAGAGAAAGCAAAAAAGAAGTGGAAAGAAATGAAAAGGTGACGTCACAACCAAGGGGGTAAGTGATTGGCTGGTGATTGGTGAGTAGCTTTTCTTTTTCTTTCTTTTTTTATATCAGTCAGTAACTTTTAACATTGTTGTTGCCAATTTAAGTGTATCTAAGGGTTAAGTCATGGCAGGGGAGCTCGGTCACATGATATGCTCCTCCTGTACCATGTGGGAACTCAGGGACACTTACGGTGTCCCTGACGACTACATCTGCGGGAAGTATATCCGCCTCCAGCTCCTGACGGACCGCGTTGTGGAATTGGAGCTGAGGGTGGATTCACTCTGGAGCATCCACGATGCTGAGAATGACATGTAGCGAGTTGGTCTTACCGCAGGAGAAGGGTCCACAGCCATCTAGGGAATGGAAGACCAGCAGCAAGAGCAGTGCAAGGAAGGTAGTGCAGGGGTCCCCTGTGGTCATCCCCCTGCAAAACAGATACATTGCTTTGAGTAATATTGAGGGGGATGACTCATCAGGGGAGGGCAGCAGCAGCCAAGTTCTTGGCACCGTGGCTGGCTCTGTTGCACAGGAGGGCAGGAGAAAGAGTGGGAGAGTGATAGTGATAGGGGATTCAATTGTAAGGGGAATAGATAGGCGTTTCTGCGGCCGCAACCGATGACTCCAGGATGGTATGTTGCCTCCCTGGTGCAAGGGTCAAGGATGTCTCGGAGCAGCTGCAGGACATTCTAAAAAGGGAGGGTGAACAGCCAGTTGTCGTGGTGCACATTGGTACCAACGACATAGGTAAAAAAAGGGATGAGGTCCTACGAAACGAATTTAAGGAGCTAGGAGCTAAATTAAAAAGTTGGACCTCAAAAGAAGTAATCTCGGGATTGCTACCAGTGCCACGTGCTAGTCAGAGTAGGAATCGCAGGATAGTGCAGATGAATATGTGGCTTGAGCAGTGGTGCAGCAGGGAGGGATTCAAATTCCTGGGGCATTGGAACTGGTTCTGGGGGAGGTGGGACCAGTACAAACCGGACGGTCTGCACCTGGGCAGGACCGGAACCTATGTCCTAGGGGGAGTGTTTGCTAGTGCTGTTGGGGAGGAGTTAAACTAATATGGCAGGGGGATGGGAACCTATGCAGGGAGACAGAGGGAAACAAAAAGGAGACAAAAGCAAAAGACAGAAAGGAGATGAGGAAAAGTGGAGGGCAGAGAAACCCAAGGCAAAGAACAAAAAGGGCCACTGTACAGCAAAATTCTAAAAGGACAAAAGGTGTTAAAAAAACAAGCCTGAAGGCTTTGTGTCTTAATGCAAGGAGTATCCGTAATAAGGTGGATGAATTAACTGTGCAAATAGATGTTAACAAATATGATGTGATTGGGATTACAGAGACGTGGCTCCAGGATGATCAGGGCTGGGAACTCAACATCCAGGGGTATTCAACATTCAGGAAGGATAGAATAAAAGGAAAAGGAGGTGGGGTAGCATTGCTGGTTAAAGAGGAGATTAATGCAATAGTTCGGAAGGACATTAGCTTGGATGATGTGGAATCTATATGGGTAGAGCTGCAGAACACCAAAGGGCAAAAAACGTTAGTGGGAGTTGTGTACAGACCTCCAAACAGTAGTAGTGATGTTGGGGAGGGCATCAAACAGGAAATTAGGGGTGCATGCAATAAAGGTGCAGCAGTTATAATGGGTGACTTTAATATGCACAAAGATTGGGCTAACCAAACTGGAAGCAATACGGTGGAGGAGGATTTCCTGGAGTGCATAAGGGATGGTTTTCTAGACCAATATGTCGAGGAACCAACTAGGGGGGAGGCCATCTTAGACTGGGTGTTGTGTAATGAGAGAGGATTAATTAGCAATCTCGTTGTGCGAGGCCCCTTGGGGAAGAGTGACCATAATATGGTGGAATTCTGCATTCGGATGGAGAATGAAACAGTTAATTCAGAGACCATGGTCCAGAACTTAAAGAAGGCTAACTTTGAAGGTATGAGGCGTGAATTGGCTAGGATAGATTGGCGAATGATACTTAAGGGGTTGACTGTGGATGGGCAATGGCAGACATTTAGAGACCGCATGGATGAACTACAACAATTGTACATTTCTGTCTGGCGTAAAAATAAAAAAGAGAAGGTGGCTCAACCGTGGCTATCAAGGGAAATCAGGGACAGTATTAAAGCCAAGGAAGTGGCATACAAATTGGCCAGAAATAGCGGTGAACCTGGGGACAGGGAGAAATTTAGAACTCAGCAGAGGAGGACAAAGGGTTTGATTAGGGCAGGGAAAATGGAGTACGAGAAGAAGCTTGCAGGGAACATTAAGACGGATTGCAAAAGTTTCTATAGATATGTAAAGAGAAAAAGGTTAGTAAAGACAAACATAGGTCCCCTGCAGTCAGAATCAGGGGAAGTCATAACGGGGAACAGAGAAATGGCAGACCAATTGAACAAGTTCTTTGGTTCGGTATTCACTAAGGAGGACACAAACAACCTTCCGGATATAAAAGGGGTCAGAGGGTCTAGTAAGGGGGAGGAACTGAGGGAAATACTTATTAGTTGGGAAATTGTGTTGGGGAAATTGATGGGATTGAAGGCTGATAAATCCCCAGGGCCTGATTGACTACATCCCAGAGTACTTCAGGAGGTGGCCTTGGGAATAGCAGATGCATTGACAGTAATTTTCCAACATTCCATTGACTCTGGATCAGTTCCTATCGAGTGGAGGGTAGCCAATATAACCCCACTTTTTAAAAAAGGAGGGAGAGAGAAAACAGGGAATTATCGACCGGTCAGCCTGACCTCAGTTGTGGGTAAAATGATGGAATCAATTAATAAGGATGTCATAGCAGCGCATTTGGAAAGAGGTGACATGATAGGTCCAAGTCAGCATGGATTTGTGAAAGGGAAATCATGCTTGACAAATCTTCTGGAATTTTTTGAGGATGTATCCAGTAGAGTGGACAAGGGAGAACCAGTTGATGTGGTATATTTGGACTTTCAGAAGGCTTTCGACAAGGTCCCACACAAGAGATTGATGTGCAAAGTTAAAGCACATGGGATTGGGGGTAGTGTGCTGACATGGATTGAGAACTGGTTGTCAGACAGGAAGCAAAGAGTAGCAGTAAATGGGTACTTTTCAGAATGGCAGGCAGTGACTAGTGGGGTACCGCAAGGTTCTGTGCTGGGGCCCCAGCTGTTTACACTGTACATTAATGATTTAGACGAGGGGATTAAATGTAGTATCTCCAAATTTGCAGATGACACTAAGTTGGGTGGCAGTGTGAGCTGCGAGGAGGATGCTATGAGGCTGCAGAGTGACTTGGATAGGTTAGGTGAGTGGGCAAATGCATGGCAGATGAAGTATAATGTGGATAAATGTGAGATTATCCACTTTGGTGGTAAAAACAGAGAGACAGACTATTATCTGAATGGTGACAGATTAGGAAAACGGGAGGTGCAACGAGACCTGGGTGTCATGGTACATCAGTCATTGAAGGTTGGCATGCAGGTACAGCAGGCGGTTAAGAAAGCAAATGGCATGTTGGCCTTCATAGCGAGGGGATTTGAGTACAGGGGCAGGGAGGTGTTGCTGCAGTTTTACAGGGCCTTACTGAGGCCACACCTGGAGTATTGTGTACAGATTTGGTCTCCTAACTTGTGGAAGGACATTCTTGCTATTGAGGGAGTGCAGCGAAGGTTCACCAGACTGATTCCCGGGATGGCGGGACTGATCTATCAAGAAAGACTGAATCAACTGGGCTTGTATTCACTGGAGTTCAGAAGAATGAGAGGGGTCCTCATAGAAACGTTTAAAATTCTGATGGGTTCAGACAGGTTAGATGCAGGAAGAATGTTCCCAATGTTGGGGAAGTCCAGAGCCAGTGGTCACAGTCTAAGGATAAGGGGTAAGCCATTTAGGACCGAGATGAGGAGAAACTTCTTCACCCAGAGAGTGGTAAACCTGTGGAATTCTCTACCACAGAAAGTTGTTGAGGCCAATTCACTAAATATATTCAAAAAGGAGTTAGATGAAGTCCTTACTACTAGGGGGATCAAGGGGTATGGCGAGAAAGCAGGAATGGGGTACTGAAGTTGCATGTTCAGCCATGAACTTATTGAATGGCGGTGCAGGCTAGAAGGGCCGAATGGCCTTCTCCTGCACCTATTTTTTATGTTTCTATGTTTCTATGTTTCTATGTTTCCTCTTCCCTGCCTGCTCCCCATAACACTTTATTCCCGTATCACTCAAAAATCTGTCGATTTCCGCCTTAATATATTCAATGACCCAGCCTCCACAGCTCTCTGGGGCAGAGAATTCCACAGATTTACAACCCTCTGGGAAGAAATTCCTCCTCATCTCAGTTTTAAATGGGCGGCCCCTTATTCTGAGACTAACGTCCCCTAGTTTTAGACTCCGCTATGAGTGGAAATATCTTCTCTGCATCCACCTTGTCGAGCCCCCTCGTTATATTTTATGTTTTGATGAGATCACCTCTCATTCATCTGTACTCCAATGAGTATAGGCCCAACCTAGTCAATCTATCTTCATAAATCAACCCCCTCATCTTCGGAATCAACCTAGTGCACCTTCTTTGAACAGTCTCCAATGCAAGTATATTCTTCCTTAAATACAGAGATCAACCCTGTATGGAGTACTCCAGCTGTGGCCTCACCAATACCCTGTACAGTTGTAGCAGGACTTCTCAGCTTTTATACTCTATCCCCCTTGCAATAAATGTTAATATTCCATTTGCCTTCCTGATTACTTGCTGTATCTGCATACTAACTTTTTGTGTTTCATGTACAAGGACCCCCAGATCCCCTGTACTGCAGTACTTTGAAATTTTTCTTAATTTAAATTATCATTTGCTTTTCTATTTTTTCTACCAAAGTGGATAACTTCACATTTTCCCACATTATACTCCATCTGCCAGATTTTTACCCACTCACTTAACCTGTCTATATCCCTTTGCAGATTTTTTGTGTCCTTACTCACAATTTGCTTTCCCACCCATCTTTGTATCATCAGCAAATTTGTCTACAATACACTCGGTCACTTCATCCAAGTCATTAATATAGATTGTAAATAGTTGAGGTCCAGCACTGATCCCTGCGGCACCCCACTAGTTACTGTTTGCCAAGCGGAAAATGACCCATTTATCCCGACTCTGTTTTCTGATAGTTGGCCAATCCTCTATACGTGCTGATGTATTACCCCCAACCCCGTGAACTTTTATCTTGTGCAGTAACCTTTTATGAAATCCAAATGCATCACATCCACTGGTCCCCCCTTATCCACCCTACTCATTACTTCCTCAAAGTGCTCCAGCAAATTTGTCAAACATGATTTTCCTTTCATAAAACCATGCTGCCTCTGCTTAATTGAATTATGCTTTTCCAAATGTCCTACTACTGCTTCCTTAATAATGGACTCCAGCATATTCCCAATGACAGATGTTAGGCTAACTGGTCTGTAGTTTCCTGCTTTTTGTCTGCCTCCTTTTATAAACATGGGGGTCACATTTGCAGTTTTCCAATCCGCTGGGACCACCCCAGAATCCAAGGAATTTTGATAGATCACAACCAATGCATCCACTATCTCCACAGCCACTTCTTTTAAGACCCTAGGATGTAAGCCATAAAGTCCAGGGGACTTGTCCGCCTTTAGTCCCATTATTTTACCGAGTACTACAGCGTGAATGTTATCGAGCCAGGTATGGCATAAAAACGAGCATTAGCTTCCAGTACGAAAACGCTGGAGAAATCCAGCACATTGGTCAGCATCTCTAGCGAACAGCAAGGTCAAGGTTTAGAGCAGAGAGCTGTCACCCGGACTGCTCCAATGAAGGGTCCCGAGCAAGTGGAGGTTGGACTGCAACACTGCCAGTGCACCGCCCACTGAAAGCAGTAAACCTTGATTTCACTCTGTTTTGTGTGATTGGTCAAGTTACATAATAGTTGGAGGAACGCAACGATCTTGAAGGGTTGTAGGGCTGGGTGAGGTTATAGAGATACTGAGGAGCGAGGTCATAGAGGGATTTGAACATGAGGATCAGAATTTTTAAAATCGAGGTGTTGCTGGCAGGGAGTCAATGTATGTCAACGAGCACAGGGGTGATGTAATCTGATGCGAGTTAGGATATGGGCACCAGAATTTTAGATCAGTTCAAGTTTATAGAGGGTGGAAGAAGGGAGGTGAAGGATTGGAACATTTGATCTGTTCCAATGAACGATTCTTTATGAAGTGAAGGTTGGACGACAATACGGCCAGTGCATCACTCATTGAAAGGAGCAAAGCTTGACTTTGATCTGTTTCGTGTAATTTTTCATGTTACATCATAACTGTGATTTCCTGGCCTAGATTTTGCCTGTAATTGGGAGCTTGCCAAAGGGATGGGGGAGGGGTGGCACTTCAAACATTTTCCATTGCTAAAAAATTTTAAAATACCTGAAATAATAATAGAAATAGCTGTTGGCGATAACAGTGGATGAATTCTAAATGCATTCCCCTGTCTAATCTTAACAGGAGGTGACGATTCATTTAAAATAAATAGGCCAATACTTTGATTGAAGGAATGGTCAGGAAAATGTTTTGAGAACTTGTTCAGCAATCTTCCACCAGTATCGACAACAGTAAGTTTGAGCCTGCATTGCTATCCTGTCAAAATGGTACACTTTCTTGCAATGTAAAGAATTCTGATTACGTGCTGCAATCATGTGTACAAAAAAATAAATGTGCATGAAACATGATTTGCAAGAACATTTCCAGGGAGCTGACTATCAATATAAGATAGTCACCAAGAAATCAAATAGGGAATTCAGAATAAACTTCTTTACCCTGAGAGGGGTACGATTGTGGAACTCGCTACCACAATAGTATAGATGCATTTAAGGGGCGGTTAGATAAGCAAATGGGGAAAAGGGAATAGAGGGTTATGCTGATCGGGTTAAATGAGGAAAGATGGGAGAAGGCTCGAGTGGAGCATAAATGCCAGCATGGACCGGTTGGGCCAAATGGCTTGTCTCTGTGTCATATATCCTATGTTCCGGTGGAACTGACTTTTTTTTTTATTCGTTCCTGGGATATGGGCGTCGCTGCCAAGGCTAGCATTTATTGCCCATCCCTAAATGCCCTTGAGAAGGTGGTCGTGAGCTACCTTCTTGAATTGCTAGAATCCGTGTGGTGAAGGTACTCCCACAGTGCTGTTAGGGAAGGAGTTCCAGGATTTTGACCCAGTGACAATTAAGGAACGTTGATATATTTCCAAGTCAGGAGGGGAACTTGCAGGCAATGCTGTTCCCATGCACCTGCTGCCCTTAGCCTTCAAGATGGTAGTGGTCGCGGGTTTGGGAGGTGCTGCCGAAGAAGCCTTGGCGAGTTGCTGCAGTCGATCTTGCAGATGCCGCCATGGTGCATCGGTGGTGGAGAAAGTGAATGTTGAAGGTGGCAATCAAGTGGGCTACTTTGTCCTGGATGGTGTCGAGCTTCTTGAGTGTTGTTGGAGCTGCATTCATCCAGGCAAGTGGAGAGTATTCCCTCACACTCCTGACTTGTGCCTTGTAGATGGTGGAAAGGCTTAGGGGAGTCAGGAGGTGAGACACTCGCCACAGAATACCCAGCCTCTGACCTGCTCTTGTTGCCACAGTATTTATGTGGCTGGTCCAGTTAAGTTTCTGGTCAATGGTGACCTCCAGGATGTTGATGGTGGGATTCGGCGATGGTAATACTGTTGAATGTCAATGGGTGGTGGTTAGAGTCTTGCTTGTTGGAGATAGTCATTGCCTGGCACTTGTGTGGTACGAATATAACTTGCCACTTATCAGCCCAAGCCTGAATGTTGCCCAGGTCTTGCTGCATGTGGGCATGGACTGCTTCATTATCTGAGGAGTTGCGAATGGAACTGAACACTGTGCAATCATCAGCGAATATCCCCACTTCTGACCTTATGGAAGATCATTGATGAAGTAGCTGAAGATGGTTGGGTCTGATGATTTGGACACTGCCTGAGGAACTCCTGCAGTGATGTCCTGGGGCTGAGATGATTGGCCTCCAGTAACCACAACCATCTTTCTTTGTGCTAGGTATGACTCCAGCCAGTGGAGAGTTTGCCCCCTGATTCCGATTGACTTCAGTTTTACTCGGGCGCCTTGAAGCCACACGGTCAAATTCTGCCTTGTTGTCAAGGGCAGTCACTCTCACCTCTCACTGATTTCCTGTAGTCTGGAATTTGTACACTATTCTATGCTTATTTTTAGGCTCACTAATTGCATTTTCCTTGGATAATTGAATTCTCTGAATTAGATGGTGCGAAGTAATTTCTTTGGTTACTGCAAAGGGAACATGGACATATAAACAAATTGAGAACGGCTTTAAAGTTACAGAGCATAACTAGGTGTTGAATTCACACTCAACATAGTCTGCGTTAAACATAAAAAAAGGAAAGACAGACTTTGCATTTATATAGCGCCTTTCATTACCTCAGGACGTCTCAAAACGATATGCAGCCAATGAAGTAGTTTTGAATTGTTGTCACTGTTGTAATGTAGGAAATGCTGATCGTAAAGCCAGTCAATATATGCATACAGGAGAAAAAGTTTCTGAAACCAGTTTAAAGAAAATAAGCTATCACATAAGACAGTAGTTGGCTATGCCCTAGATTGTTTGTTTATCGGGAAATCAAGTTTAAAAAAAATGCATCTTAGCAGATTATCTGTTATATATAACTTCTTTAGGGACAAAGACTGAATGGCCTCACCCCTCCCTATCTCTCTAACCTCCTCCAGCCCTACAACCTTCTGAGATCTTTGTGCTCCTTCAATTCTAGCCTCTTATGCATCCCCAATTTTCATCACCCAACATTGGCGGCCGTGACTTCAGTTGGTCTCGGCCCTAAGTTGGACATGTTGGAATGTGAAGAAGGAAGAGCCAGAGAGGTTGATGGGAAATTAAGGCTAGCTTAGCTGTAGCATATGATGCAAATGAACTAGTTTGTTGTTTAAATTTGTGTTTCCTTACAGCTGGAATAGTTATTAGTTTCAAGGTCTGAATTAACTGTTGAATAAAGAAAGTTTGCAGGAAACTAAAAATAAAGATAAGAGAATCTAAGCCTTGTCTCTGTCATATAGAATAGGGTAGGCACAATGGTGCACCATCATATTAATCCATAGTGTATGTGTAAGCTTATTAGCAACAGTTAATTGAACAAAAGACATTGGGAGAAATTGCCCCTTTTTGCGACGCCCGTTAGCGCCTCCGGGGACGCTAATAGAGCGCAAAACACTTTTTGCCTGGGGGAGGGGGGCTGCTACCGGCTCCCGGGAAATTGCCGGGACTTTGTCGAGACGCTGTCACTGCAGCGCTGCGCCCCACAGGTAGCGCCCCGGGCTACCGCGCAACCAGTGATGACGTCATCGGTGTGCGCGCCAACCTTTTCCGCCCTACAAGGGATATTGCCCGTGGCGCACGAGGCTGGCGCTCATGGGTGTCAGTGCCAGCGTAACGGATCGCGAAGGTGGCTGACATCCGCTCGTGGGTCAGAAGTTAAAGAGAGGTCACCAGTGCTCCGTGCTGCCATCTTTGAAGTTTTGCCGGCTCTCGGGTCGGTTCTAAGAAGTGCCCCCTAGCATGGTATGGGCTGCCATCGTGCAGCCGGCACTCGGTTTTGGGTGACGGGCTCCGGGCCTGGTCATACGCTGCCCTGGTGATCCAGCGGAGGCCTTCAGAGACCTTGCAGAGTGCGCAGCGGATCTCCCCTTTAACATAAGGACATAAGAAATAGGAGCAGGAGTCGGCCATACGACCCTCGAGTCTGCTCCGCCATTTAATACAATCATGGCTGATCTGATCATGGACTCAACTCCACTTCCCTGCCTGCTCTCCATAACTCCTTATTCCATTATCAGTTAAGAAACTGTCTATTTCTGTCTTAAATTTATTCAATGTTCTAGAATTCACAGCTCTCTGAGGCAGAGAATTCCACAGATTTACAATCCTCAGAGAGAAGAAATTCCTCCTCATCTCAGTTTTAAATGGGCGGCCCCTTATTCTAAGATCATGCCCCCTAGTTCTAGTCTCCCCTATCAGTGGAAACATCCTCTCTGCATCCACCTTGTCAAGCCCCCTCATAATCTTATACGTTTTGATAAGATCATCTCTCATTCTTCTGAATTCCAATGAGTAGAGGCCTAACCTACTCAAGCTTTCCTCGTAAGTCAACCCCCTCATCTCCGGAATCAACCTAGTGAGCCTTCTATGAACTGCCTCTAAAGCAAATATATCCTTTCTTAAATGTGGAAACCAAAACTGTATGCAGTATTCCAGTTGTGGCCTCACCAATACCCTGTATAGCTGCAACAAGACTTCCCTGCTTTTATACTCCATCCCGTTTGCAATAAAGGTCACGATTCCA
Organism: Pristiophorus japonicus; assembly: GCF_044704955.1. Taxonomy (NCBI): domain Eukaryota; kingdom Metazoa; phylum Chordata; class Chondrichthyes; family Pristiophoridae; genus Pristiophorus; species Pristiophorus japonicus. The sequence goes on from NC_091978.1 coordinate 31,267,828, forward strand.
TTGGCCTTCCTGATCACTTGCTGTACCTGCATACTAACCTTTTGTGTTTCATACACAAGGACCCCCAGGTCCCGCTGTACTGCAGCACTTTGCAATTTTTCTCCATTTAAAGCAGGGTGCTGGGCAATTTCATCCCCATTATACCTGGACCTTAAAAAAACTTGCTAAAGAAGAGCTTTTTAGAGGGTTGACTCGGAGTATACTCACAGATTTCAGTCATCAGCTTAGCTCTGATGACGTCATCACGGCGTCGCATCACCACGGCTCTCCCCTTCACTTAAAGGGGAGAGCCTGCGCGATTTCTAAAGTTAGGGCCACTGGGTCTCCAGAGAGGGTTTTGGTCAGGCCAACAGCCGGCCACCCAAGAGAGGGTGCCAGGCTGCCTGCTGGCGGCCTGGCCGAACCCGTCGGCATAATTGTCGGGCCGACCTGGTAGTCGCTAACAAAAAAAAACATGGCCGCAGCGGCAGTGTGTCCTCCCCTTTAATGGGAGCTGCACCACCATTGCAGAATGCCACAGCCTTGCTGTATCGTTGGGAAAAAGCAGGTTTTGGCAGCGCCTGGCAGGAGGAAGATTTTCACAGCAGAATTTCGCCTTCAGGGGAGAATACCGGTGGTGTGCTCACTGTGATGACGCACTTAGCACGGATTGACAGCAGCGCAGCGGTGGGGAGGGGGGGGGGCAGCGGCAGGGGCATGGGTCACAGCCGGGATACCGCAAGAGCGGAATTTTGATAATGGTGGCCATTACACAGACAGTCGCCAGCCATTGCACTCTATAGCATATTTAATATTTAAATGATGCATGCAAATTTTTATTGAAATCTTGAATGTCATTTCATTATAGTATTAATTAATTAAATTCTGAATTAATTTATGCATCCTAACACTAAGTTGAATTTTATATTATGAAGTATTGTTCATAAGCAATGCAATGCAAAGTTCTAATCGAACATTTAAAGCCTTAAGGAAAGGGGCAATTTCAGCCTCTTTGTGTTTTAAAGTCTAGTACAAGGTAAGGATGCTGCTTACATCTGTTGTAATCTGTCTATCAATCTACTCCGCCTGTAAAAGGCTTTGCATGCTGAAAGAAGTATTGAACCTGTCTATTTTCAAGAAATGTCTATTTTCATTGCTGGTCAAGTAAAGAGACGAGCTGAAATAAAATCAGAAAATGCTGGAAATCTCAGCTGGTCAGGCAGCTGCTGTGGCTAGAAACAGAGCTAACGTTTCAGGGCTGTGATCCTTCATCAGAAGAGACGCGCTGGGTCTCTTGTGTCACTGAGCTCCAGAATTCCCTTCATAAACCTCTCTGCCTCCTCATCTCTCACTCCTCCATAAACCCTGCCTCTTTGACCAAGCTTTTAGTCACCTGTCCTAATATCTCTTTATATGGCTTGGTGTCAATTTTTTTCTGATAAGGCTCCTGCAAAGCACATTGGGGACCTTTTTAATATGATAAAGGTGCTCTATAAATGCAAGTTGTTGTTGAATAAACACACCTGCAGCTTTGACTTTCGGAAACTGTCAGCTCACCTTGGAACTTTTCTGACTTAATTAATGAAGCACTCTAGGAGATGTTCAAATGCAAGATTTTCTTTAAGATCTTATGCAACCAACAGCGGAAGAAAGCAACATTGATTGATTGGTTCAGAAATGCCTTCCAATTAATTGATACTGAAGTGAATTCCTTATGAGACACTTTCAAGCCTACAAATGAGTTGGAACAGTAACTCTCAGCTGAAAAAAACTGACCATTGCTGTTATGTCTCAAATAAAGCAATGTGACTGAGTACTGTCGACTTGAGTAAGTGTGACCTTAGTCTCTTTATTCTGACTTCAGAGTGCTGGCACAGCATAGGAGGCCTGCTTATATACAGTGCTCCCAAGGGATCCCTTGGGACTCCAACAGATGCGCCCTCTGGTGATGGTAGAATGCCGGTTACATAGTGTTGCATACATAACATCACTCCCCCGCAAAGACAATAGTACACTTATTTACAGGGTGAGACGATCTGGGGCTTTCCGCTCCCTGGTCGATCGTCTCGGTACAAACACAGGTGCAGGTGAGTTGGTTGGGCCTTCGCTGGGCTGCTGCCAGCTGGCCGTGTTGGGCTGCTGGGAATGATGAGTTCAGCTTCGTGTTGGTTGCCACTTGTGTGTGTATCGGAGGGTTGAAGTTGGTGGTGTACTCTTCAGGTTGCTCGTGGCTGTCTGAAATCACAGTTTGGTTTGGTCCAAATGTTTTCTGCAAGTTAGACCATTTGCAAGTTTGACCTCAAACACCAAACTTCCTTCTTTGGCTACGACAGTGACAGCAAGCCATTTGGGACCATGTCCATAGTTGAGTACAAAGACAGGGTCATTGACTTCAATATCGCGTGACAAATGCTTTGTTGATGTCGCCTGCCTTCGACATGATCATGGAGAGCAGGGATTAGAGAGAGCCTTGTTTTGAGCGCCCTTTTCATGAGCAGTTCGGCAGGGGGGACCCTGGTGAGTGAGTGGGGTCTTGTGCGGTAACTGAACAGGACTCGGGACAGGCAGCTCTGCAGGAGCCTTCTGACACGCGTTTCAAGCTTTGCTTGCTGGTTTGGACTGCCCATTCTGCCTGGCCGTTAGATGTGGGCTTGAACGGGGCAGATGTGACGTGCTTGATCCGATTGCGGGTCATGAATTCCTTGAATTCAGCGTTGGTGAAGCACGGCCCATTGTCGCTGACAAGGACATCAGGCAGGCCGTACTTGACAAACATGGCTCGTAGGCTTTCGATGGTGGCAGTGGACGTGCTTACAGACATTATTACACACTCAATCCATTTTGAATAAGCATCCACAACAACCAAAAACATTTTGCCTAGAAACGGGCCAGTGAAATCAACGTGGATCCTAGACCACGGTTTGGAGGGCCATGACCACAAACTTAGCGGTTCCTCACTGGGTGTATTGCTCAGTTGAGAGCAAGTGTTGCATTGGCACGTACAATATTCCAAATCTGAGTCGATGCCGGGCCACCACACATGGGATCTGGCTATAGCTTTCATCATTACTATGCCTGGGTGGGTACTGTGTAGGTCGCGTATGATCGTTTCCCTGCCTTTCTTAGGCAAAATCATGGGATTTTAAAAGGGACAGTAAAGGATCCTGGCTGGTCCAGGTCCTGATCTGGCGGGCCGTAACAAGCGACTTTTCATTTTCAAACGCATCCACCACCAAGAGCAAGTCTGCAGGCTGTGCCATTTCCACCTCGGTGGTGGGCAATGGTAGCCGACTGAGAGCATCAGCGCAGTTCGCTGTTCATGGCCTGTGGCGAGTTACATAGTTATATGCAGACAGCGTGAGCGCCTATCTTTGGATGCGAGCAGAGGCATTGATATTAAAACCTTTGCTCTCTGAGAATAGCGATATGAGCGGCTTATGGTCAGTTTCTAACTCGAACTTAAGCCCAAACAGATACTGGTGCATTTTTTTTACCCCATAAATGCATGCCAGAACTTCTTTTTCAATCATGCTGTAGGCCCTTTCAGCCTTGTACAAACTCCTGGACGCATAAGCGAATGGTTGCAATATTCCCGATACGTTTGCTTTTTGTAACACACACCCGATCCCGTACGAAGATGCATCGCAAGCTAGCACTAAAGGTTTACATGGGTCATATAGAACAAGCAGTTTGTTGGAACATAACAGATTTCTGGCTTTCTCAAAAGTGGTCTCTTGTGATTTCCCCCATACCCAGTCATTTCCCTTGCATAGCAACACATGTAGAGGTTCTAGCAAGGCGCTTAACCCGGGTCGGAAATTATCAAAATAATTGAGGAGTCCCAGGAACGCTCGGAGCTCCATCACGTTCTGTGGCCTCGGTGCGTTCTTGATGGCCTCCGTTTTGGCGTCGGTGGGTCGGATGCCGTCTGCTGCAATTCTTCTCCCTAAGAACTCAATCTCTGGTGCCAAGAAAACACACTACAAGCATTTGAACCTGAGTACCACACGATCTAGTCGACTTAGAACCTCTTCCAGGTTCTGCAAGTGTTCGATGGTGTCCTGACCTGTGATCAATATATCGTCCTGGAAAACCATGGTGCGCGGAACCGACTTTAGCAGACTCTCCATGTTCCTTTGAAAAATTGCTGCGGCCAATTGAATCCTGAACGGGCATCTATTGTCGATGAACAGACCTTTGTGCGTGTTGATGCAGGTGAGGCCTTTCGAAGATTCCGCCAGCTCCTATGTCATGTAGGCCCAGGTCAGGTCCAACTTGGTGAATGTCTTCCCTCCTGCCAGCGTCGCAAATAGGTTGTCTGCCTTGGGTAGCAGGTACTGTCCCTGGAGCGAAAAACGGTTAATCGTTATTTTATAGTCCCCACAAATTCTGACCGTGCCATCCCCCTTGAGAACCAGAACAATCAGACTGGCCCACTCGTTGAATTCAACTGGCGCAATGATGCCCTCTCATTGCAGCCTGTCCAGCTCAATCTCCACTTTCTCTCACATCATGTATGGCACCACACGTGCCTTGTGGTGGATGGGTCGTGTACTGGGAACCAAGTGGACCTTTCACCTTCGTCCCAGAGAAATTTCCGATGCCTGGCTCAAACAACGACGGGAACTTTCTCAAAACCTGGGCACATGAGACGTTGTCGACGGATGAAAGCGCTCGGATGTCGTCCCAGTTCCAGCGGATTTTTCCCAGCCAGTTTCTGCCAAATTGTTTGGGGCCATCTCCTGGTACAATCTATAGTGGTAGTTCGTGCATCGCTCCAACAGAGGAGACTTTTGCTGCTGCACTGCCAATTACAGGGATCAGCTCTTTAGTGTAAGTTCTCAGCTTGGTATGAATAGGGCTCAGCTTGGGCCTTTGTGCCTTGTTCCACCACAGCCTCTCAAGGCCTTTTTGCTCATGATAGACTGACTCGCACCCATGTCCAATTCCATGGACACTGGAATTCCAATTCAGTCCAACTTTTAACATGATCGGTGGAAATTTCGTGGTGAAGGTGTGTACCCCGTACACTTCTGCCTCCTCGGTTCGAGTCTCTAGTTCAATTTGATCTGCCATGGATTGGTCTTCCTCTGAAACCTGGTCGTTTGCAGGGTTTGCAGGTCGTTTGCACATTCGCTGGAGGTGTCCCACTGTTTCACAGCCTTTGCACGCATAGTGTTTGAAGCGGTATTGATGGGCTCGATGATCACCTCCACAGCACCAACAAGGTGTTAATTGCCTTGCATACGCACTTGATGCAGACTCTGAGTCATCTGAGGTCGTGCAACTGCAGGCGTGTATGTTCTGCCATAGCATTCCTGCCTGAAAACAACGTTACTTTGTGTACAGTACTTGCCGATGCATCTTTATGTTGCAAAATTTGTTTGCCATTATCGCTGGTGGACATAAATGCAGGGCTATCGTTATGGCTTTGCTCAGGTTCGGTGCTCCAACAGTCAATAGTTTGCGAAGGATAACCTCATCGCCAATGCCAGGCACAAAAAAGTCTCTTAGCATTTGCTACGGAATCCACTGAATTCGCAATGTCCTGCAAGGAACCTTAGTTCGGCGACGTAGCTCGTCACTTCCTGGCCTTCAGACCGTTGACATGTATAAAATTGATACCTTGCCATCAGAATGCTCTCCTTCGGATTTAGGTGCTCCCGGATCAGCGTACAGTTCTTCATACGATTTGGTTGTTGGTTTCACTGGAGCAAGAAGATTCTTCATGAGGCCATAGGTTGTTGTCCCGCAGACGGTGAGGAGGATCGCCCTTCGTTTGGCAGCATTCTCATTCCCTTCCAGCTCATTGGCCACAAAGTATTGGTTGAGTCGCTCCACGAAGAGTTCCCAATTGTCACCTTCGAGAATTTCTCCAGGATATCAACAGTCCTCTTGCATTTTCACGTGATAGTTCGTTATCCATTACTCGTCGCCAGTTGTTATGTCTCAGATAAAGCAATGTGACTGAGTACTGTAGACTTGAGTAAGTGTAACTTTAATCTCTTTATTCTGTCTCCAGAGTGCTGGCACAGCATGGGATCCCTTGGGCCTCCAACAGATGCGCCCTCTGCTGGCGGTAGAATGCTGGTTTCAAGGTGTTGAATACATAACAATTGCTATATCTGCTATCACAGGCATATATTATGTAAGAAAGATAGCTTCACAGTGTAATTTCTACAGTGAATAAATGCAACAACAACAACTTGTATTTATATGGCACTTTTAATGTCGTGAAATGTCCCAAGGTGCTTCACAGGAGTATTATGAGTTAAAAAATTTGATACCAAGCCGCATAAGTAGAAATTAGCGCGGGTGACCAAAAGCTTGGTCAAAGTGATATGTTTTAAGGAGTGATTAGAAGGAGGAAAGAGAGGTAGAGAGGTTTAGGCTGGGAGTTCCAGAGCTCAGGGTCCAGGCAACAGAAGGCACGGCCACCGATGGTTGAGCGATTATAATCAGGGATGCTCAAGAGGGCAGAATTAGAGGGGCACAGACATCTCGGGGTGTTGTGCGGCTGGAGGAGATTACTGAGGTAGAGAGGGGAGAGACCACGGAGGGATGTGAAAATAAGGATGAGAATTTTGAATTCAGTGTTAAAGTGATAGTATATGAACATATAATAGATACTATAGTGAAGAAAACATCCTTAGTACTGATTTGGATTTTGAGTATTGTCATGATGTGAATAGATCACAAGATTGGCTCCGATGAAGAAAACATTTGATAATCATTCTTTCCAGAATGCCAATTTACCATCTTCCCGTTACAACTTTAATGACCACCCGAACAAGTGTACAGGGCCTTGGTTTAATATCTGAAGGTAGGCATCTCTAATAATGTAGCAGCCCTCATTCCGGCACTGGATTGTCAAATTGGCCTCAGTCGATTTGCAGGCGTCCCAGGCAGCCGCCTTAAATAGGCGTCATACACCTGCATAAGCAAATGAGGGGCCTAATGCCTGTCCGAGGAGCCTTCCGCAAAATTGACCAGTGCCGAGCCTGCTCCCCACAGGTTTTGGGTGGGATTGTTGTGGCCTAACAAGCGGCATCACCGAAAAGCTTTTTTTTTGTTGAAAAGAATTGTCTTCCTGCGGAGCTCGTCCTCAGCCCCCCTGTGGGACCGTAGCCCGCCTGCGATTGTCCTCTCCCATACTTCATCGCTCCTTCCCAGGACTTACCTGAGGGCCACTGCCAACGAGGCCTGCGGCCTACTCGGAGCATCGCTCACGGGAGATCTCCTTCTGGAGATGCAATTATTATAATAAGACCCAAGGACCAATTTCAAGAGAGGCTCAGGAAACCCCCCGCCCTTTTCGGACACTCTCGCTGCGTGAGCGCTGTCTGTTACCGCTCCCTGCCCATCCCCCTGAAAATAGCCCATAAGCAGTTTCTGCCCCAAAGCGTTTACAAAACATGACATTAGCTTATCATTGTTTAGTCATTTCCCGTTTGAAGAACCCATTGGGTCTGATGTGTTTTTATCCTATTAAGAAAGATAATTGAATACAAAATGGATGTTTATCATCCATTTCATTCTCAGCCATCAGATGCAATCAGTAAAGAAATGCTGGGAGTTTGAATTAAAAACAGTAAATGCTGGAGATACACAGGTGGTCAGTCAGCATCTGAAATAAGAACAATTCGGGTGGAGACCCTTCATCAGAACGTTAAACAAAAATTGTTCTTAGGAGGTGGGTGTCACTGGTGAGGTCGGCATTTATTGTCCATCCTTAGTTGCCCTGGATACAACTAAATCACTTGTTAGGCCACTTAAGAGAGCAAGAGTCAACCACATTGGTGTGGGATTGAATCATAGCATCTTACAGCACGGAAGGAGGCCATTCGCCCCATTATGTTAGTGCCGGCACTTTGAGGGAGCTGTCCAATTTGGTCCCCCATGCTAGCTTTGTCCCCATTACCCAGCAAATTAGTCCTCTTCAAGTCCATGTCCAATTGCCTTTGAAAGTTCTTATGGAATCCGCTTCCACCAGAATGAAGTCACATATAAGCCAGATCAGGTAAGGACGACAGGTTTCCATACCTAAAAGAAGGACATTAGTGAACCAGTTGTTTTTTTTTTCCTGGCAATCAGACAGCTCCATGGGCCGGGATTTTACTTACCTCAGCGGGTCCTTGGTGGGCGATGTCGGTGACGGGTCGTGGCCCTGCTGCTGGCTCCATCTCGCTCTGTGAAATGACTTTCCATTGATGGGGCTTTTTAAGCCCGTCCACTGCGTTTACTGGGCCAATTAGAGGAAGCGGGTCTGATGATGTCATTTGATAATGTGTCATCAGAAATTTCCTGATAGGGACGATGGCAACATTGGTTTTGACATTTGTGCTGTCAGTGTTCTGCAGCATTGAGGTGCTGCAAACACTGACAAGCACAGCACTGATGCACAGGGCTGCACCCAGGCTCTCCCATGAATCCCTCCATATGCTAACGGAGGGAATCACAGCAAGCAGGGAGGACCTCTTCCCTTCCAATGAGCAGAAGAGACCTCCCCCGGAGGGGAGTCTAGCTGCACATTGTACAGGGGGCACAAGCAGTGATGTGGTCAGGAGGACCAGGCCGCAGTGGCACAAATATTTCAATTATCTCAGTAGGTCACGAAACATTACTGCAAAGCCACACTCAACCTCATCCTGCTGTGCCTCTCATCACATTCCCTCATCACTCTGCCTTCCCTACTCCACCCCTGCACATCCTTACATACACCAACTTACCTTGCACCTCCAACCATCCCTCTCTCTCTATCTACATTATCACATCTCCATCTCACTAGCTACTCCTTACAATCACCCTCATCCTTGTGCAATCATACCAACTAACAACACACAAGGGTAGGCGTTTTATCCAATGTTAAGTTTCAGTTAATGTGGTGTCGAACATTGAAACCTTTATTGTCAACACTTTGCGTTCTTGGACAGATTTGTGTGCACCTTTGGAAGAGGCTTAATGAGTTGTAGTGAATGGTGAGACATAACGGTTCCCCCTGCAATGGTGATGAGTGCGAAAGGAATGGCTTGGACATTGGAGGGATGTCTTATGGAGCTGGTATGGGGTGGTGCCAACTTGGCGCATCATATAGCAGCCTGAGTGTACAGCATCAAGTGAAGTAAATGTGGCCATGATGAGGCCATCCTTGGCTTCCCGGGCAGCAATGTGGTTGAGTGCTGATGCCCTTTGTCCTGTGCAGCATCAGATGATTGTGGAGAAGGTTGGTGTTGTTTTAGTACTGCTGGTATGCCTGGTGCTGCTGGTGTTGGGGCTGATTGTGGTCAGATACTGAGGACCAAGGTGAAACAGTATAAACAGTACCCATGCTGATGGAATAGATGGCAGGTGAAGTTGAGATGACAGAAGCAATCTGTCAATAGTGAGAGAAGTTGTTCCAATAAGGTGACATTGGATCCAGGGTTTGCTCCAAACACTTGCAACCTACATAAAGCTCAATCAGTTTTCCAAATGGAGCAAGCAACAGCTTCTGAGCTTGGAAGGTGCACAGCTCTGAGTTGGGAGCTTTTATAATACATTTCAAGTTGTACTGACATGGATAGAGAACTGGTTGGCAGACAGGAAGTAGAGAGTCGGGATAAACAGGTCCTTTTCAGAATGGCAGGCAGTGACTAGTGGGGTACCGCAGGGCTCAGTGCTGGGACCCTAGCTATTTACAATATACATTAATGATTTAGATGAAGGAATTGAGTGTAATATCTCCAGGTTTGCAGATGACATTAAGCTGGGTGGCGGAGTGAGCTGTGAGGAGGACGCTAAGAGGCTGCAGGGTGACTTAGACAGGTTAGGTGAGTGGGCAAATGCATGGCAGATGCAGTATAATGTGGATAAACGTGAGGTTATCCACTTTGGTGGCAAAAACACGAAGGCAGAATATTATCTGAATGGCGGCAGATTAGGAAAAGGGGAGATGCAACGAGACCTGGGTGTCATGGTACATCAGTCATTGAAAGTTGGCATGCAGGTACAGCAGGCGGTGAAGAAGGCAAATGGTATGTTGGCCTTCATAGCTAGGGGACTTGAGTATAGGAGCAGGGAGGTCTTACTACAGTTGTATAGGGCCTTGGTGAGGCCTCACCTGGAATATTGTGTTCAGTTTTGGTCTCCTAATCTGAGGAAGGACGTTCTTGCTATTGAGGGAGTGCAGCGAAGGTTCACCAGACTGATTCCCGGGATGGCAGGACTGACATATGAGGAGAGACTGGATCGACTGGGCCTGTATTCACTGGAGTTTAGAAGGATGAGAGGGGATCTCATAGAAATATATAAAATTCTGATGGGATTGGACAGATTAGATGCAGGAAGAACGTTCCTGATGTTGGAGAAGTCCAGAACCAGGGGACACAGTCTAAGAATAAGGGGTAAGCCATTTAGGACTGAGATGAGGAGAAACTTCTTCACTCAGAGAGTTGTTAACCTATGGAATTCTCTACCGCAGAGAGTTGTTGATGCCAGTTTATTGGATATATTCAAGAGGGAGTTAGATATGGTCCTCACAGCTAAAGGGATCAAGGGGTATGGAGAGAAAGCAGGAAAGGGTTACTGAGGTTGAATGATCAGCCATGATCTTATTGAATGGTGGTGCGGGCTTGAAGGGCCGAATGGCTTACTCCTGTACCTATTTTCTATGTTTCTATGTTTCTATATCAACTGATCAGCTGATTCAATGGCTATTCAACTCCCGCCTCAGCTTAATAGACGTGATCCCTGAGCATTGCCAAAAAGTTAAAAAGAAAAAGCACCCTACTTCCTCCTCATCTTCATCATCATCAGAAAGCTCCAGTCCCTCTTCAGATTATAACTAATTCCATAGTGTTATAATTCCAGGTCTGTTTTTCTGTGTACAGGACTATGACTCAGATATTCACGAATATTTCTTTTTGAGTTAGAAAAAGTGTAAACAGAATATTTAACTGTAAGAGCAGTGTGCATTTTAACACATTTGAAAATTTTGTTTGAAATTTGCTTTCAGCACAGAGTATGTTACATGGAAAATGTTCAGAAAATTCAGAATGTCAGTTATTAAAATGGCTATTATTAATGTTGCATTACCAAGCTCGCAATTGTGTCTTCTGATATCTCAATGTCACTATTTGATTAATAATATTAACTATATAAAACAGTGAAATAAACATAGAAACAATATCTAGCAATCTTTCAAAATGTTTATACTGGATTATTTTTATCACTTTTCTGATACAATCATCTACGTAAAAAAAAATACCCAAACAGACGTGATCCTCGAGCAGCATGGACCCCGTGGATGAGCAGTTAAAGAGAAAAGATAAGGTTAACTATATTATTAATGATCTGTCATGGCAATAATCAGCTTAATTGGGTCCCCCGCCGCTGCGTGTTGGATCTGCTCAGCGCTGACAGACCAGTTCTTATGGGTAAGTGGAGCTGAGTCCACGGCCAGATCAGCCGATCTTATTGAATGGCGGAGCAGGCTCGAGGGGCTAGGTGGCCTACTCCTGTTCCTAATTCTTATGTTCTTATGTTCTTATACATTGGGAAAGGCGCGAGGCAGTGGATTGACAGCGGGGTCCTGACCCGCTGTTCAAAAAAACCCACTTTCCCACCCAACCACCACCGCTCCCACCCACTGACCCCCAGAAAATTCCAGCCATGGAATTACTAATTTTTATTTCCATATTTTATAAAACTGAATTAAAATTCTTATACTGCCATGCTGGCATTTGAACTCACGATCTCCGGATCTGGTTCACTTTAGGGAAGGAAATCTGCCGTCCTTACCCGGTCTGGCCTATATGTGACTCCAGACCCACAGCAATGTGGTGGACTCATAACTGCCTGGCAAGCCACTCAGTTGTTACAACCACTGCAACAAAGTCAGCACTGTGTGGACTGCAATGGTACAAGAAAGCGGCTCACCACCACCTTCTCAAGGGCAATTAGGGATGGGGCAATAAATGCCGGCCTTGACAGCGATGCTCACATCCTGTGAACGAATTAAAAAAAATCTGAAATGAAAGGGAAGGCAAGAGAAAAATCAGCCTGTAATAATGTTGGCTGGTGACAATACTCTGTAAGAATAAACAAGAAGCCCGAGTGATTAATCACCTAGGAAAACTCACTGAGCTCTCATTTACATTGTTCCTCAAGATAAATGTGAAGCATTTGCCATTATCCTTTTATCACTAACAAACCAGGAATTTGACAGATTCAGGTCTACAAATAAGTTTTTACTAACAATGTAATTTCCAGTGCAAAGATTTTAATGTTCTCTTTACTTGCTTCTTGCCATATCCATGAGGCATTGAAACAAAATGAGCCAGACATACGTGGGGAAAATTGACAATTTTAAATGGAATAAGGGAATTCAGAAGACCATCAGGTCGGGGGTGCGGGGGGCAGGGTGGGGTGTGGTGGCGGGGGGGGGGTATAGGAGGAGAAAATATACGGGCAACAAATCCTAGCCGAGACTCACCAGGTCGGGATGTCCGGTTGATCCTGCCCCCACAGATTTATGGGGGTGAGGGGAGCTCCCTTCAGTTCCATGGCAGTGGAAGGAACCCAAGTCACGAGGGGTAATTTTCATCGCTCCACCATTGGCGGCCATGCCTTCAGCTGTCAAGGCCCTTAACTCTGGAATTCCCTCCATGAACCTTTCCACCCCTCGAGCGCTCTCTTCCCCCCTTTACGACGTACCTTAAAACCTACCTCTTTAACAAAGCTTATCCTGATATCTCCTGCTGCAGCTCAGTGTCAAATTTTGTCTGCTAACGCTCCTGTGGAACACCTTGGGCCATCTTTACTATGTTAAAGGCGCGCTACAAATGTAAGTTGTTGTTGTTGGTTCATCAAGTTATACACGGCATCTTCCACTAACAATGGCAAACAGTGCTAAATATTTATGTTTATTTGGTTTCACCCTCAGACTTTTTAATTATCTTTTGGCTGCGGGAATGAGCAGCTCATCGTGTCCGCTGTTGGATTGAAATGCTCGGAATGCCACAGCTGGTGAAGAAGTGCGGTCTGGCATGAGACGAGGTGTCTAATCCGTTGATGGATCTGTTTTGCAATAGATTGATTCTGAGCCGATCTACCCTGGAGCTGTGCCATAGATATATCACAGGTTGATGTTATTAGGACATTATGATCCTGTCAGTTCCCATGTGCGATTTATCATTCAAAGAAGAAAATAAAATGGTCTTGAACAGAATGTGAGACTATTACCTGGACTCTGTCCACTTGAGCCAGACAATCAAGGCGGGACTGACATGTACATTTAAGGCATACTTCTTCACATCTTCAAAGTGCTATTTTCACACAACCACCCTTCACGAAAATAAGAACAAAATCCAACACGAAGGCTCACAGTTTCTGCAACGAGTAAAAATAGAATAATGAACATGGGAGACCAATCAAAAATCCACACCGAGTGGAGACAAGGAAGAGAAATAAATCAGAGGGCAACGCAAGTCAGACAGTTCTCGGTGAAAGCATGTGCTCCCCATTATAATGATTGATTCCAATGTACACAGGCCTAGAAATGTAAATGCGCCCATTTCTGGGCATGTGGCAGGGGAGATGGAGGGGGGGCAGGGCAGGGGATGGTGGGAACGGGGAACAAACATGAAAATCTCCCTATATTGCCATAGATATTTAGAATCACAGAATCATTCTGACAGAAGCCATTCAACTCACTGCATCTGTGCGGAGCGGTTTAGGGAGGGAATTCCAGGGTTTAGGGCCCAGATAGGTGAAGGCACGGCCGCCAATGGTGGGGCGAAGGAAACCAGGGCTGCACAAGAGGCCAGATTTGGTGGAGTGGAGGTGACCCATAATCTCTGTGTGCTGGGTTAGAAATGGCCCTATAACTGCGGGCACTCCTGCAAGGGGTGCAGTGACGGTCTTAGCCTGCATGCTTAGGGCTAAGTGTGTAGTTATTTGAGTAGACTGGCAGGTAAGCACAATACTGTACTGCTCTGAGAGATAATACCCTTGTCCATGGCAGCTTTTGTCAGTACCCTGTTGAAGGGTATTTCCTCAGCATGGCAACAGGTGTGCAGTGAAGGGACAATAAAAAGGTTGAAAGACCACCTATCAAATGGTTATCGGGACCTACTCGTCTGCCAAAACTGCTCGCTATATCAGGATCATTCTGGAATGCAAAGATAAGCCCCGGCTACTATTCCCTACTGCCAACCGTCTTCTTAAACCCCTCTCCCCTGTCTCCACCACACTCACCTCCAACAACAAGTGCGAGGAGCTCATGGACTTCTTTGTCTCAAAGATTGAAACCATCCGATCAGCTGCCTCTGCCAGTTCTCTTCCTTTCTCCTGGCCCACCGGGCCAAACTTCCTCTGAGGATCCCCCCTGCCCTAGCCTTGAACTCGCATCTCTCTTCAGTTTCTCTCTGATCTCCCCTCTTGACCTCTCCACGCTCAGTTGGTCCATGAGACCCACTTCCTGCTCCCTCGACCCTATTCCCCTATTCCCACTAAACTGCTGACACCCAACTTCCTTCACTGGCACCCATGTTAGCTGACATTGTTCATGGTTCTCTCTCCTCAGGTACTGTTCCCCTTTCCTTCAAATCTGCGGTCTTCACCTCTCTCCTCAAAAAATCACACTTGACCCCACTGTGCTCGCAAGCTAACGCTCCATCTCCAACCTTCCTTTCCTCTCCAAAATCCTTGAACGTGCTGTCACCTCTCAAATCCGTGCCCATCTTTCCCGGAACTCTATGTTTGAATCCCTTCAATCTGGTTTCCGCCCCTGCCACAGTACCGAAACGGCTCTCATCAAAGTCACAAATGATATCCTTTGTGACTGTGACAAAGGTAAACTATCCCTCCTCGTTCTTCTTGACCTGTCTGCAGCCTTTGACACGGTTGACCATTCCATCCTCTTCCAACGCCTCTCCACCACCGTCCAGCTGGGTGGGACTGCACTCGCCTGGTTCTATTCTTATCCATCTAATCGTAGACAGAAAATCACCTGCAATGGCTTCTCCCACTCCCGCATCCTAACCTCTGGTGCCCCCCCCAGGATATATCCTTGGTCCCCTCCTATTTCTCATCTATATGCTGCCGCTTGGCGACATCATCCGGAAAAACGTCGGCAGTTTCCATATGTACGCTGACGACACCCAGCTCTACCTCACCACCACTTCTCTCAACCCCTGTATGGTCTCTAAATTGCCAGGCTGCTTGTCCAACATCCAGCACTGGATGAGCAGAAATTTTCTCCAATTAAATATTGAGAAGACCGAAGCCATTGTCTTTGGTCCCCGCCAAAACTGTGTACTCTAGCCACTGAATCCATCCCTCTCCCTAGCATCTGTCTGAGGCTGAACCAGACTATTCGCAACCTAGGTGTCATATTTGACCCTGAAATGAGCTTCCGGCCACATATCCGCAACATAATTAAGACCGCCTATTTCCATCCATCTCCGTAACATTGCCCATCTCTGCCCCTGCCTCAGCTCATCTGCTGCTGAAACCCTCATCCATGCCTTTGTTACCTCTAGACTTGACTATTCCAATGCACTCCTGGCTGGCCTCCCACATTCTACCTTACGTAAACTTGAGGTCAGCCAAAACTCGGCAGCCCATGTCCTAACTCGCACCAAGTCCCGCTCACCCATCACCCTATGTACTCGCCGATCTACATTGGCTCCCGGTTAAGCAATACCTTGTTTTCAAAATTATCATCCTTGTTTACAAATCCGTCCATGGCCTTGCCCCTCCTTATTTCTGTAATCTCCTTCAGCCTCATAACGTCCCGAGATGTCTGCGCTCCTCAAATTCTGCTCTCTTGAGCATCCCTGATTATGTCTGCTCAACCATTGGTGACCATGCCTTCAGCTGCCTCGGCCCCAAGCTCTGGATCTCCCTCCCTAAACCTCTCCATCTCTCTACCTCTCTTTCCTCCTTCAAGGCGCTCCTTAAATCATCATCATCATCATCATAGGCAGTCCCTCGGAATTGAGGAAGACTTGCTTCCACTCTAAAAATGAGTCCTTAGGTGGCTGAACAGTCCAGTACGAGAACCACAGACCCTGTCACAGGTGGGACAGATAGTCATTGAGGGAAAGGGTGGGTGGGACTGGTTTGCCGCACGCTCGTTCTGCTGCCTGCACTTAATTTCTGCATGCTCTCGGCTATCTCTTTGAATCTGCCACAATATCTTCTTATGTGGCTTGGTGTCAAATTTATTTGCTTTGTCTTAAAACACTCCTGTGAAGCGCCGTGGAAAATTTTACTGCGTTAAAAGCGAAAACAAATGCAAGTTATTTTTGTTGTTTAGCTTTGGAAGACACACGCAGCACAGAAATTGTCTTTCTCCCCTTTCTCAGAGTCAGGCCATGAGTGGGACTACATTTAAGTGCTCTGTATCCTCCATCCATTCTCCAAACAGGGTCACTCTTTGCTGCAGGGCCTCCAACATCTGATCGCTTAATGAAAGCAAACTATTTTTCAGACCCACCACCAGAACCAGAGCGAGAGGAGCCATCAACTTTACCTGTCGATTTCTTCTTTCTACGAGGCCATGTCCCAGGCATGGATAGATTGCCAACTCTGGCGTGATGTATTCGTGGAGGTTTCATCACACTACCTTCTTCCTCCAATTGCCCCGCCCCCATACTCCTCCCATTGGTTCTCCATTGTCACGGCGCTAGACTTTCCCACTCTAATTGGAAAGCGAACAGATTCCAAGGGCTAGAAATTCTATAGCCCCCCATTCGGGGCGATAACTTTTCAGGGAGTGTAAAAGTATCGCCGGGCGGAAAGGATTTGCTTCTGCCGGGAACGTCCGCATTAGCGCTCCATGAGGGAAGTGGAGTGTTAAATCAAGTGCTAACCACTTCCCTTAGAGCGCTAAAGGGAGTGAGAGGGGCGGTATTGGCAGAGCACTGAACAATGTTCAGTGCAGCGCTGCCACCTGTACAGGTGCCTTCCCTCCCTTAAAGGCTGAATGAATCTTCAGGCTGCCCGTGGTGGACCACGGCACCTGCGCTACGTGCATAGCAGCCCCAAGCACGCCAAGAGAGTGCAGGGCTGAGCGATCATGGGGTAAAAAGAAATCAGAAGGCACCAGAATGGGGAGATAAATAAATTTCGCCCTACCTGACCACCACTGTCTTTAAATCTCGCTCCCCAAGTGGCCAGCCGAGGTGACAATGCCTCCTGCAGCTGTTGACGCCCGGCGATGCTGCAGGGGGCAGAAGCGCATATGACATCCGGGGTGCTAACGGGGCGCTATGCGCCGGATAACGTCATGAGCTCCGGGGCGCAAGAGAATGAGGCGGTAAGTGTTAGCACCTTAGCGCAAAACCGCCAAGGAAGTTGGTGGGCATCTGCTGCGTCCGGTCGGTAACCCCTTAGCGCCCTGTTACCTCCCCCCGCAGGTGTTAACGGGAGGTGCAAACCAGGCCAATTTCTCCCCCAGATATCTAATTGGACAATCCTTGAGTGTCAGTCAAACAGCCTTCCCTTCCCATCTCCAACTTTTTAATAACCAATAAACAAAGATTTTGAAAGAAAATTATTTTTTTAGCAGCCAATAGCATTTTTCCATTGGGTTGCTCTCAGCAGTGTCCAGGAGATTAATCTTCAATTCCTGGAGACTCCAGGGGAGCCCTGGAGGGTTAACAATCATTAACCTTTCTGCTGATGGACAGGCCGGTATGCCTGCCTCCACCTGCTGTACTGGCCCACCATTGTCCTGCCGGGCTGAGGGCGCAGAGACACCCAGCCTTGGCACCCCCACCACTGGTCATCTCTCCCTCTCCCCCTCCCCCTGCTAATGCCATGGCTGCCAGAGCCTTATTTGAGGAGGGTGGAAGCTCTGCCCCTTAAAAGGTCCCATGGAAACCCAGCGTATCCAAGTTCCAGCCGAACTTGCGGCACTGGTGTCATGATGGGATTGCCCCAGAAGAGCCGCTGATCTCTTACTCCAGGCCAAAGCCAAGCATTTTAAATGTTTGACAAGTTATCTCACCAGCATTTGCTGAAAGCTTTAATGCTGTTCCTACTCAGCTGAAGGAGACAGCCACTAGAACACTAACTGCGACAATACCATCAGAAAAAAATATTCCCTCTAATCTCTGGCTTATGTGAGTATTTTCAAGCATTGGATTCTTGACAAAATTATTCTTGAGTCAAAGGCTTTATATCTTGACAGAAATTATAAGGAAACTACTAAATCACAGGATCCCTTGGGGTTTCAGCCCATACTGCATCTATTTATTGCTTTTTTGATTTGTCCCCTGGTTGCTCAACTGAAATATACTGGCTGTGGCTGTTTGATAATAAGTTATCTTGATGTTTTACAGTGGTACATAAGAACATAAGAAATAGGAACAGGAGTAGGCCATTTGGCCCCCTCGAGCCTGCTCCGCCATTCACTAAGATCATGGCTGATCTGATCCTGGCCTCAGCTCCACTTCTCCGCCCGTTACCCATAACCCTTGACTCCCTTATCATTCAAAAATCTGTCTAACTCCACCTTAAATACATTCAATGATGCAGCCTCCATAGCTCTCTGGGGTAGAGAATTCCAAAGATTCACGACCCTCTGAGAGAAGAAATTTCTCCTCATTTCCGTTTTAAATGGGCGACCCCTTATTGTGAAAGTATGCCCCCTAGGTCTAGATTCCCCCATGAGGGGAAACATCCTCTCTGCATCTACCCTGTCAAGCCCCTCAGAATCTTATACATTTCAATAAGAGCACCTCTCATTCTTCTAAACTCCAACGAGTTTGGACCCAACCTACTCAAGCTTTCTTCATAAGTCAACCCCTTCATAGAAACATAGAAACATAGAAAATAGGTGCAGGGGTCGGCCATTCGGCCCTTCGAGCCTGCACCACCATTCAATGAGTTCATGGCTGAACATGCAATTTCAGTACCCCATTCCTGCTTTCTCGCCATACCCCTTGATCCCACTAGTAGTAAGGACTACATCTAACTCCTTTTTGAACATATTTAGTGAATTGGCCTCAACAACTTTCAGTGGTAGAGAATTCCACAGGATCACCACTGTCTTGGTGAAGAAGTTTCTCCTCATCTCAGTCCTAAATGGCTTATCCCTTATCCTTAGACTGTGACCCCTGGTTCTGGAATCAACCTAGTGAACCTTCTCTGAACTGCCTCCAATGCAAGTATATCGTTCCTTAAATAATGAGACCAAAACTGTACGCAGTACTCAAGGTGTGGCCTTACCAATACCCTGTGCAGTTGTAACAGGACTTCTCTGCTCTTATACTCTATCCCCCTTGCAATAAAGGCCAACATTCCATTTGCCTTCCTCATTACTTGCTGTACCTGCATACTAACTTTTTGTGTTTCATGTACAAGGATCCCAGATCCCTCTGTACCACAGAATTTTGTAACTTCTCCTCATTTAAATAATAATTTGTTTTTTTATTTTTCCTACCAAAGTGGATAACCTCACTTTTTCCCACATTATACTCCATCTGCCAAATTTTTTGCCCACTCACTTCGCCTATCTATATCCCTTTGTAGATTCTTTGCAACCTCCTCACAACTTGCTTTCCCACCTATCTTTGTATCATCAGCAAATTTGGCGACATTGCATCCTTCATCCAAGTCATTAATATAAATTATAAATAATTGAGGCCCAGCACTGATCCCATTGGTTGTAATCTACCAAAAGTCCCTGAATTCTGGGGAGGTCCTAGCAGACTGGAAAACAGCAAATGTAATGCCCCTTTTTAAGAAAGTTGGGAGACAGAAAGCAGGAAACTATAGACCAGTTAGCCTAACATCTGTCATTGGGAAAATGCTGGAGTCCATTATTAAGGGAGTAGTAGCAGGACATTTAGAAAACCAGAATGCAGTCAAGCAGAGTCAGCATGGTTTGTGAAAGGGAAATCATGTTTGACAAATTTGCTGGAGTTCTTTGAGGATGTAACGAGCAGGGTGGATAAAGGGGTACTAGTAGATGTCATGTATTTGGAATTCCAGAAAGCATTCGATATGGTGCCACATAAAAGGTTACTGCACAAGATAAGAGCTCACAGGGTTGGGGGTTGGGGGTATAGAAGATGAGAAGGGGGATTTAGTAATGGGAAATATGGGAATGGCTGAGACCTTAAACAATTATTTTGCTTCGGTCTTCACAGTGGAAGACACAAAAACCATGCCAAAAATTGCTGGTCACAGGAATGTGGGAAGGGAGGACCTTGAGACAATCATTATCACTAGGGAGGTAGTGCTGGACAGGCTAATGGGACACAAGGTAGACAAGTCCCCTGGTCCTGATGAAATATATCCCAGGGTATTAAAAGAGATGGCAGAAGTTATAGCAGATGGCATTGGTTATAATCTACCAAAATTCTCTGGACTCTGGGGAGGTACAAGTGGATTGGAAAGCAGCTAATGTAACGCCTCTGTTTAAATAAGGGGCAGACAAAAGGCAGGTAACTATAGGCCGGTTAGTTTAACATCTGTTGTGGGGAAAATGCTTGAAGCTATCATTAAGGAAGAAATAGCAGGACATCTAGATAGGAATAGTGCAATCAAGCAGACGCAACATGGATTCATGAAGGGGAAATCATGTTTAACTAATTTACTGGAATTCTTTGAAGATACAAGGAGCATGGTGGATAGAGGTGTACCGATGGATGTGGTGTATTTAGATTTCCAAAAGGTATTCGATAAGGTGCCAAACAAAAGGTTACTGCAGAAGATAAATGTATGCGGAGTCAGCGGAAATGTATTAGCATGGATAGAGAATTGTCTGGCTAACAGAAAGCAGAGAGTTGGGATAAATGGGTCCTTTTCAGGTTGGAAATCGGTGGTTAGTGGTGTGCCACAGGGATCGGTGCTGGGACCACAACTGTTTACCATATACATAGATGACCTGCAGGAGGGGACAGAATGTAGTGTAACAAAATTTGCAGATAACACAAAGATTAGTGGGAAAGCGGATTGTGTAGAGGACACAGAGAGGCTGCAAAGAGATTTAGATAGGTTAAGCGAATGGGCTAAGGTTTGGCAGATGGAATACAATTTAGGAAAATGTGTGGTCATCCACCTTGGAAAAAAAAAACAGTAAAAGGGAATATTATTTGAATGGGGAGAAATTACAACATGCTGCGGTGCAGAGGGACCTGGGGGTCCTTGTGCATGAATCCCAAAAAGTTAGTTTGCAGGTACAGCAGGTAATCAGGAAGGCGAATGGAATGTTAGAAACATAGAAACATAGAAAATAGGTGCAGGAGTAGGCCATTCGGCCCTTCTAGCCTGCACCGCCATTCAATGAGTTCATGGCTGAACATGCAACTTCAGTACCCCATTCCTGCTTTCTCACCATACCCCTTGATCCCCCTAGTAGTAAGGACTTCATCTAACTCCTTTTTGAATATATTTAGTGAATTGGCCTCAACAACTTTCTGTGGTAGAGAATTCCACAGGTTCACCACTCTCTGGGTGAAGAAATTTCTCCTCATCTCAGTCCTAAATGGCTTACCCCTTATCCTTCGACTGTGTCCCCTGGTTCTGGACTTCCCCAACATTGGGAACATTCTTCCTGCATCTAACCTGTCTAACCCCGTCAGAATTTTAAACATTTCTATGAGGTCCCCTCTCATTCTTCTGAACTCCAGTGAATACAAGCCCAGTTGATCCAGTCTTTCTTGATATGTCAGTCCCGCCATCCTGGGAATCAGTCTGGTGAACCTTCGCTGCACTCCCTCAATAGCAAGAATGTCTTTCCTCAAGTTAGGAGACCAAAACTGTACACAATACTCCAGGTGCGGCCTCACCAAGGCCCTGTACAACTGTAGCAACACCTCCCTGCCCCTGTAATCAAATCCCCTCGCTATGAAGGCCAACATGCCATTTGCTTTCTTAACCGCCTGCTGCACCTGCATGCCAACCTTCAATGACTGATGTACCATGACACCCAGGTCTCTTTGCACCTCCCCTTTTCCTAATCTGTCACCATTCAGATAATAGTCTGTCTCTCTGTTTTTACCACCAAAGTGGATAACCTCACATTTATCCTCATTATACTTCATCTGCCATGCATTTGCCCACTCACCTAACCTATCCAAGACGCTCTGCAGCCTCATAGCATCCTCCTCGCAGCTCACACTGCCACCCAACTTAGTATCATCCGCAAATTTGGAGATACTACATTTAATCCCCTCGTCTAAATCATTAATGTACAATGTAAACAGCTGGGGCCCCAGCACAGAACCTTGCGGTACCCCTCTAGTCACTGCCTGCCATTCTGAAAAGTCCCCATTTACTCCTACTCTTTGCTTCCTGTCTGACAACCAGTTCGCAATCCATGTCAGCACACTACCCCCAATCCCATGTGCTTTAACTTTGCACATTAATCTCTTGTGTGGGACCTTGTCGAAAGCCTTCTGAAAGTCCAAATATACCACATCAACTGGTTCTCCCTTGTCCACTCTACTGGAAACATCCTCAAAAAATTCCAGAAGATTTGTCAAGCATGATTTCCCTTTCACAAATCCATGCTGACTTGGACGTATCATATCACCTCTTTCCAAATGCACTGCTATGACATCCTTAATAATTGATTCCATCATTTTACCCACGACCTATGTCAGGCTGACCGGTCTATAATTCCCTGTTATCTCTCTCCCTCGTTTTTTAAAAAGTGGGGTTAAATTGGCTACCCTCCACTCCATAGGAACTGATCCAGAGTTAATGGAATGTTGGAAAATGACTTCAATGCATCCACTATTTCCAAGGCCACCTCCTTAAGTACTCTGGGATGCAGTCCATCAGGCCCTGGGGATTTATCGGCCTTCAATCCCATCAATTTCCCCAACACAATTTCCCGACTAATAAGGATTTCCCTCAGTTCCTCCTCCTTACTAGACCCTCCGACCCCTTTTATATCCGGAAGGTTGTTTGTGTCCTCCTCAGTGAATACCGAACCAAAGTACTTGTTCAATTGGTCCGCCATTTCTCTGTTCCCCGTTATGACTTCCCCTGGTTCTGACTGCTGGGGACCTACGTTTGTCTTTACTAACCCTTTTCTCTTTACATATCTATAGAAACTTTTGTAATCCGCCTTAATGTTCCCTGCAAGCTTCTTCTCGTACTCCATTTTCCCTGCCCTAATCAAACCCTTTGTCCTCCTCTGCTGAGTTCTAAATTTCCCCCAGTCCCCGGGTTCACCGCTATTTCTGGCCAATTTGTATGCCACTTCCTTGGCTTTAATACTATCCCTGATTTCCCTTGATAGCCACGGTTGAGCCACCTTCTCTTTTTAATTTTTACGCCAGACAGGAATGTTCAATTGTTGTAGTTCATCCATGCGGTCTCTAAATGTCTGCCATTGCCCATCCACAGTCAACCCCTTAGAAACATAGAAAATAGGTGCAGGAGTAGGCCATTCGGCCCTTCTAGCCTGCACCGCCATTCAATGAGTTCATGGCCAGTATCATTCGCCAATCTATCCTAGCAAATTCAGGCCTCATACCTTCAAAGTTAGCCTTCTTTAAGTTCTGGACCATGGTCTCTGAATGAACTGTTTCATTCTCCATCCTAATGCAGAATTCCACCATATTATGGTCACTCTTCCCCAAGGGGCCTCGCACAACGAGATTGCTAATTAATCCTCTCTCATTACACAACACCCAGTCTAAGATGGCCTCCCCCCTAGTTGGGTCCTTGACATATTGGTCTAAAAAACCATCCCTTATGAACTCCAGGAAATCCTCCTCCACCGTATTGCTTCCAGTTTGGTTAGCCCAATCTATGTGCATATTAAAGTCACCCATTATAACTGCTGCACCTTTATTGCACGCACCCCTAAATTCATGTTTGATGCCCTCCCCAACATCACTACTACTGTTTGGAGGTCTGTACACAACTCCCACTAACGTTTTTTGCCCTTTGGTATTCTGCAGCTCTACCCATATAGATTACACATCATCCAAGCTAATGTCCTTCCGAACTATTGCCTTAATTTCCTCCTTAACCAGCAATGCTACCCCACCTCCTTTTCCTTTTATTCTATCTTTCCTGAATGTTGAATACC
The DNA here is from genome assembly GCF_044704955.1 of Pristiophorus japonicus. Classification (NCBI taxonomy): domain Eukaryota; kingdom Metazoa; phylum Chordata; class Chondrichthyes; family Pristiophoridae; genus Pristiophorus; species Pristiophorus japonicus. The sequence continues at coordinate 31,291,850 of NC_091978.1, forward strand.
CCTGGATGTTGAGTTCCCAGCCCTGATCATCCTGGAGCCACGTCTCCGTAATCCCAACCACATCATATTTGTTAACATCTATTTGCACAGTTAATTCATCCACCTTATTGCGGATACTCCTTGCATTAAGACACAAAGCCTTCAGGCTTGTTTTTTTAACACCCTTTGTCCTTTTAGAATTTTGCTGTACTATGGCCCTTTTTGTTCTTTGCCTTGGGTTTCTCTGCCCTCCACCTTTCCTCATCTCCTTTCTGTCTTTTGCTTTTGCCTCCTTTTTGTTTCCCTCTGTCTCCCTGCATTGGTTCCCATCCCCCTGCCATATTAGTTTAAATCCTCCCCAACAGCACTAGCAAACACTCCCCCTAGGACATTGGTTCCGGTCCTGCCCAGGTGCAGACCGTCCGGTTTGTACTGGTTCCACCTCCCCCAGAACCGGTTCCAATGCCCCAGGAATTTGAATCCCTCCCTGCTGCACCACTGCTCAAGCCACGTATTCATCTGCGCTATCCTGCGATTCCTACCCTGACTATCACGTGGCACTGGTAGCAATCCCGAGATTACTACTTTTGAGGTCCTGCTTTTTAATTTAGCTCCTAGCTCCTTAAATTCATTTCGTCGGACCTCATCCCTTTCTTTAACTTTTTCATTGGTACCAATGTGCACCATGACAACTGGCTGATCTCCCTCCCTTTTTAGAATGTCCTGCATCCGCTCCGAGACATCCTTGACCCTTGCACCAGGGAGGCAACATACCATCCTGGAGTCTCGGTTGCGGCTGCAGAAACGCCTATCTATTCCCCTTACAATTGAATCCCCTATCACTATTGCTCTCCCACTCTTTTTCCTGCCCTCCTGTGCAACAGAGCCAGCCACGGTGCCATGAACTTGGCTGCTGCTGCCCTCCCCTGATGAGTCATCCCCCTCAACAGTACCCAAAGCAGTGTATCTGTTTTGAGGGGAATGACCACAGGGGACTCCTGCACTACCTTCCTTGCACTGCTCTTCCTGTTGGTCTTCCATTCCCTATCTGGCTGTGGACCCTTTCCCTGCAGTACGACCAACTCGCTACACGTGATACTCACGTCATTCTCAGCATCGTGGATGCTCCAGAGTGAATCCACCTTCAGCTCCAACTCCGCAACGCGGACCGTCAGGAGCTGGAGGCGGATACACTTCCTGCACACATCGTCGTCAGGGACACTGGAGTCATCCCTGAGTTCTCACATGGTACAGGAGGAGCATAACACCCGACCGAGCTCTCCTGCCATGACTTAACCCTTAGATACACTTAAATTGGCAACAACAATGTTAAAAGTTACTCACTGATATAGAAGAGAAAAAAGAAAAACTACTCACCAATCACCAGCCAATCACTTACCCTCTTGGCTGTGACGTCACCTTTTGATTTCTTTCTACTTCTTTTTTGCCTTCTCGCCCCGCTGCAGTTGCACCAGCCACGCCTCTCGGACTGCCACCGCCTCTCGCTGCCGCTGGGCCTTTATAGGCCTCACTAACGGCAGGAACTCCCGCCTCTCAGACTGCCGCCGCCTCTCGCTGCCGCTGAGCCTTTATAGGCCTCACCAACGGCAGGAACTCCCGCCTCTCGGACTGCCACCGCCTCTCGCTGCCGCTGAGCCTTTATAGGCCTCACCAATGCCAGGAACTCCCGCCTCTCGGACTGCCACCGCCTCTCGCTGCCGCTGAGCCTTTATTGGCCTTCATTGCAAGAGGGATGGAGTACAAAAGCAGGGAGGTCCTGTTGCAACTGTACAGGGTATTAGTGAGGCCGCACCTGGTGTACTGCGTGCAGTTTTGGTCACCTTACTTAAGGAAGGATATACTAGCTTTGGAGAGGGTACAGAGACGATTTACTAGGCTGATTCCGGAGATGAGGGGGTTACCTTATGATGATAGATTGAGTAGACTGGGTCTTTACTCGTTGGAGTTTAGAAGGATGAGGGGTGATCTTACAGAAACATTTAAAATAATGAAAGGGATGGACAAGATAGAGGCAGAGAGGTTGTTTCCACTAGTTGGGGAGACTAGAACTAGGGGGCACAGCCTCAAAATACGGGGGAGCCAATTTAAAACCGAGTTGAGAAGGAATTTCTTCTCCCAGAGGGTTGTGAATCTGTGGAATTCTCTGCCCAGGGAAGCAGTTGAGGCTAGCTCATTGAATGTATTCAAATCGCAGATAGATAAATTTTTAACCAATAAGGGAATTAAGGGTTACGGGGAGCGGGCGGGTAAGTGGAGCTGAGTCCACGGCCAGATCAGCCATGATCTTGTTGAATGACGGAGCAGGCTCGAGGGGCTAGATGGCCAACTCCTGTTCCTAATTCTTATGCTCTTATGTTCTTATGTATAACAGTTAATGTGATGCTGCTTAAAAATGTTTCTGCCACTGGATCTTTCCAGACAGCCTCAAGTGACCCTAGTCGGTAGAAGTTCAAAATTGCATAAAGAAAGTGACTGATACTCTATTCAAGTTGGCTTCTCAGAAACTTGTGAAACAAAGTGATCAATACGATTCTTTCGATTGGTAGTAGCAAGAAAGAATTGATGGAGTTTGTGTGGTACACTAAACCCCCCCTCACTCTCATAAACAGAAAAAGGTTTCATTCACTTAACCCAGCACTGTCACTGCGCAGGAAGGGCCAACCATGCCGGTGTGAGATTGGAGTCACGCATAGGCCAGAGCAGGTAACCATGGCAGGCTTTCTTTTATGAAGGCCATTCTTGAACCAGTTGGACTTTTATGACAATGGCCACTTTTACTGATATTTTCATTTCCCAATATCTTTCAAAAACGGGAATTAAATTCACCAATTGCCATGTTGGAATTGGCATGTTTTCGAGACTGCCAGTCCATTAACATAACCACAGTACTATCACACAAGCAGCCTAACATGACAGTAATAAAGTCAAGTGATCCTCATTGTTTCGAGGATGCGAGTCTGGATGCCAGGTCTGAACCCTGATCCAATGTCAGGTCTGCTGTCCTGTGAATTCAACACCTTGAGATCCAAGTTTAATACAATCATAGCATGTTTAACATTATACCAGGGTCCCACTTGCCCCGTGCAGACATGATCTGTAATCCAAAAATGTGACGTTCACTTAAACCTGTCCACATCTTCACTTGAAGTTGAACTCGAAAAATTGGTTGCAAATTGGCTCTGTCTGATATTCACAGTGCGCCATTTGGGTTTAATCTGCCCCCATCGGGAAATCCAGACTGTGAAATGGACAATGGAACCAGGGAGGAAGATGACGAAAGAAAATGAATGATTTTGACCTTTTTAAAAGTAGGAAACTGCATTCGGATGAGCAGAATAGAGCAAAATAAAAGTACATGAGTGTCACAGTGAATCAGTTGATTATATAAGAACATAAGAAATAGGAACAGGAGTAGGCCATATGACTCCTCAAACCTGATCCACCATTCAATAAGACCAAGACTGATCCGATCATGGACTCAGGTCCACTTCCCCCGCCCGCTCCCCATAACCCCTTATCCCCTTATCGTTTAAGAAACTGCCTATTTCTGTCTTAAAGTTAGTCAATGTCCCAGCTTCCACAGCTCTCTGAAGCAGCAAATTCCACAGATTTACAACCCTCCGAGAGAAGAAACTTCTCCTCATCTCAGTTTTAAATGGGCGGTCCCTTATTCTAAGATCATGCCCTCTAGTTCTAGTCTCCCTTATCAGCTGAAACATCCTCTCTGCATCCACCTTGTCAAGCCCCCTCATAATTTTATACGTTTTGATAAGATCACCTCTCATTCTTCTGAATTCCAATGAGTCGAGGCCCAACCTACTCAACCTTTCCTCATAAGTCAACTCCCTCATCCCCGGAAACAACCTAGTGAACTTTTCTGAACTGCCTTCAAAGCAAGTATATCCTTTCGTAAATATGGAAACCAAAACTGCACATAGTATTCCAGGTGTGGCCTCAGCAATACCCTGTATACCTGTAGCAAGACGTCCCTGCTTTTATACTCCATCCCCTTTGCAATAAAGGCCAAGATTCCATTGGCCTTCCTGATCACTTGCTGTACCTGCATACTATCCTTTTGTGTTTCATGCACATGTACACCCAGGTCTCGCTGTACTGCAGCACTTTGCAATCTTTCTCCATTTAAATAATAACTTGTTCTTTGATTTTTTTCTGCCAAAGTGCATGACCTCACAGTTTCCAACATTATACTCCGTCTGCCAAATTTTAGCCCACTCATTTAGCCTGTCTATGTCCTTTTGCAGATTTTTCATGTTCTCCTCACACATTGCTTTTCCTCCCATCTTTGTATCATCAGCAAACAGGTCAATGCAGTGAGACAGGAATTTCTCTGATCCTGTCAGAAATATAGAAACATAGAAAATAGGTGCAGGAGTAGGCTATTTGGCCCTTTGAGCCTGCACCACCATTCAATATGATCATGGCTGATCATGTATTTCAATACCCCATTCCTGCTTTCTCTCCATACCCCCAGATCCGTTTCGCGGTGAGGGCCACATCTAATTCCCTTTTGAATATATTTAACGAACTGGCCCAATAACTTTCTGTGGTAGAGAATTCCACATGCCCACAACACTGAGTGTGGAAGTTTCTCCTCATATCCGTCCTAAATGGTTTACCCCTTATCCTTAGACTGTGATCCCTGGTTCTGGACTTCCCCAACATCGGGAACATTCTTCCTGCATCTAACCTGTCCAATCCCGTCAGAATTTTATATGTTTCTATGAGATCCCCTCTCATTCTTCTAAACTCCAGTGAATACAGGCCCAGTCGATCCAGTCTTTCTTCATATGTCAGTCCTGTCATCCCGCGAATCAGTCTGGTGAACCTTCGCTGCACTCCCTCAATAGCAAGAATGTCCTTCCTCAGATTAGGAGATCAAAACTGTACACAATATTCAAGGTGTGGCCTCACCAAGGCCTTGTACAACTGTAGTAAGACCTCCCTGCTCCTATACTCGAATCCTCTCACTATGAAGGCCAACATGCCATTTGCCTTCTTTACCGCCTGCTGTACCTGTATGCCAACCTTCAATGACTGATGTACCATGACACCCAGGTCTTGTTGCACCTCTCCCATTACCAATCTGTCATCATTCAGATAATATTCTACCTTCCTGTTTTTGCCCCCAAAGTGGATAACCTCACATTTATCCATATTATACTGCATCTGCCATGCATTTTCCCACTCACCTAACCTGTCCAAGTCACCCTGCAGCCTCTTAGCATCCTCCTCACAGCTCACACCGCTACCCAGTATAGTGTCATCTGCAAACTTAGACATATTACATTCAATTCCTTTGTCTAACTCATTAATGTATATTGTAAATAGCTGGGGTCAGCAATCTAAATATTGAATATCATGAAAAATCAGGTCTCTCCAAGGGAGACCAGCCTGGAATCAATTTTTAAAAATGTAATCACAACATGATCGTGAGTTGTTCAATTTTTGTAAGTATCTCAGTAACCCAATTTGACAAAAACCATTGCAATAATATTGAACTGAGAGTTCTTGCTGAGGCCAGTGGTATCGAGCTGCCAGTACTGCCCTGAACAGCAAGCAGAAATTGGCAAGCTTAGATAGGTGGCAAGATTGCAGCTCATAAATGCGCATTTGTGATTACTGGATTCTTTTAAAGAGATCGAGTCAGCTTCCCCAATAGCTCTATGGGGAAAATATACTGCCACGAGCCCATACCGAGGGGGAAGGTCGCAGCCTTACTAACCTGATCCGTGCTGAGTTCGCTAATCTCACCGTCTATAGAAATTGGGATGGTACAATTGGCCTCACTTGGTCTAGCGAGGAGAATAACGCTTTCAGCATCCCTGCTGTCGAGTGACCTCTAGTGGCGGTTTGGGAATGTTGACATTGGGTGGAACAGGACAAGCTCGACTTGGATGCCCTTCAACCTGCTGAGTTGCATTGGGGCTGGAAATCAATAGATCTTCGAGCTCAATCTCGCTGTGACTCAGTGAGAATCGGTGAAAAGACTTTCGCTTGGACTTGGATATATGTATTCAGCCAATCCCAGGCAGTTTCAGGTAAACCTTTTTGGGTCTGCCCCAAACAAGGACACTGGCGGAAGGCGTGGTTGTAAAGACTCCCGGGTCAGGGGGTTCTGCGTCCCCCTATCCATCTCAGCCTTGAAAACAATTCAGCAGCCACAGGCTTCTGGGATACCGAATTCCAAAGATTCACAACCCTCTGAGTGAAGAAATTCCTCCTCATCTCAGTCTTAACTGGCCGATCGCTTATCCTGAAGCTCTATGCCCTCCAGCTAGAGGAAACAACCTCTCAGCATCTACCATGTCAATCCCCTTCAGAATCTTATGGGATCGAAATTGCCCCTGTTTTGCACCCTGTTAGCACTCCTGGGAAGCGCTACCGGGGCGTAATTGCCTTTTTGTCCTAGGGGATGGTGGTGGTTGCGCCTGGGGTGAAATTGCCCCTGAGATTTTGGGGGCGATTTGAAGTTAGCGGCGTGACCCGCGATTTGCACCCCGGGGCGGCGCGCACCCTGCGATGACATCATTGCCGTGCCCGCCGAACCCTTTGCGCTCTGTGGGGGAAATTACCCACTTTGTGGAGTGTTGAAATCCACCTGGGGCTTCCCTTAAAGACAAGGCTGTGTGCGCCCTGGGCCGCCATCTTTTTTTTTGTCGGACGACTCTTCCGTCGGCCTGACAATGGCAGTCCTCGTCTCAACCAGGCCACTGGCCTGGTCAAGATTGTTCCTGGTGGCCCAGTGGTGGCCAGCAAAGGGCCCGCAGAGTCCACAGTGGCCCTCCCCGTTAACTGACGGGGCGGGGCGTTGTGGAGCATCCGCTTAGCGCTGACCTCTTGAGCGCGGTGCTGGACTCAATGCCGTGCTGACGCTGCAGGAGCGTCTCTCGAATAAGGTCAAGCGCCTGAGACAGCGCTCCTCCTCGTTTGAGGAGCGCAAAGGGCAACCCCACACCCGTGGCTGGACCTCCCTCTGGACCGGGCGATAAAAGTTCCCAGGTGCAACTGCCGCCCACCACCCCCCGGGGCAATTGCGCACCCTTCGTGCCTCCCAGCAATGCTAACGGGGTTCAAAAAAGGGGCAATTCCCATCAGATTCCGAAGGGGATTGACATGGTCGGCCAGTTCCTCCGGACGGGGGGGGCGGGGAATTTCGGCCCCTATATGTATCAATGAGATCACCTCTCATTCTTCTAAACACGAGAGAACATAGATCCAATCTACTCAATCGCACCTCATAGGACAACCCTCTCATCCCAGGAATCAATCTCGTTGCACCGCCTCGAAGGCAAGTGTATCCTTCTTCAGATGAGGAGACCAAAACTGTGCACAGTACTCCAAATGTGGTTTCACCAAAGCCCTGTACAATTGTAGCAAGCCATCCTTTACTCTAGTGCTCCAACCCCCTGCGAAAAAGGCCAACGTGCCAATTGCCTTCCTCCTCCCACATTCTCCCCAGGTCATGTAATCTCCTGGGAGGGGCAAAAGAAACAGAGAAAAAAAACCTTCAGGAGTGAAAGGGGGGAGAAGATTAGGGAAAACAGAGAACAAGGAGCAATCTGCAGGCTCGTCTTTGCACGGATACATCGAGCTGTACCCTAGTGAATCTAATTTCATTTGCCACATAATGGAAAGCTGGAGCTATCCACTGCATTGTCCACATACCAGCACAGTTACACTGCAATCACCCATTCATTTCAGTGCTGTTCTCAGTTTAACTTGGTTCTCTTTGATCTTAACCATCAGGCTCTTGGGCTGCGTATTCTCTGGTCAAAGCTGTTGTTTGAGAAGCACGGGCTAAATGGGGAAAACAACGCGAGTGAAGCGAGTGCATTTTGCCACTTAACTGTGTCCTTTTTAAACCAGCTGTTAAGTTAATTCAAAGAGACTCTTGTATCTGGGAACTTAGACAGGATCTCAGGGAATTTTTCAAATAATAAGGTACTTTATAACACTCCTGGCTTCTGCGCAGGTGATTGGTTTATCGTATTTTTGTCAGTAACCTGTTATATAACGGAGTAATGGGCTGACCTTCTTTACCATTGCCGCCATGGATCACCGAGGTGGTGAAATTGTTTTTTGGTAGCACAAAACAGGCACTATCAAATTGGCAGCCTGTCTGATACATTACCCAAGTTACTTTTTCCATTGATTACAATTGGACAGATTGTCAAATGGGATGCTGATTCTCTGTCGCCTGCATCTCTCTAGAATGTTCCCGATGTTGGGGAAGTCCAGAACCAGAGGTCACAGTCTGAGGATAAGGGGTAAGCCATTTAGGACCGAGATGAGGAGAAACTTCTTCACCCAGAGAATTGTGAACCTGTGGAATTCTCTACCACAGAAAGTTGTTGCGGCCAGTTCATTGGATATATTCCAAAGGGAGTTAAATGTGGCCCTTATGGCTAAAGGGATCAAGGGGTATGGAGAGAAAGCAGGAAAGGGGTACTGAGGTGAATGATCAGCCATGATCTTATTGAATGGTGGTGAAGGGCCGAATGGCCTACTCCTGCACCTATTTTCTATGTTTCTATGTTTCTATATTTGTAACAAAAATTTATCAACCTTTGTCTTGAAAATTTTGATTGCCCTAGCAGCCACAGTATTTTGGGGAGATGGTTCCAGGTTTCCACTACTCTTTGTGTGAAAAAGTGCTTCCTGATTTCACTCACAAATAAACCTAGCTCTAATTTTAAAATTGTGCCCCCTTGTTCTGGATTATCAACCATAGGAAATAATTTCTCTGCATCTACTCTATCGAATACCTTCATAGTTTCAGACACCTTGATTAGATCATCCCTCAACCTTCTATACGCAAGAGAATAAAAGCCAAGTTTATGCAACCTGTCATCGTAGTTAAACCCTCGAAACTCTCGTATAATTCTGGTGAATCTGCACTGTGCTTCCTTCTAGAGGTGTGGTGCCCAAAACTGAACACATTACTCCACATGTGGTCTGACCAAGGCTCTGTATAACTGAAGCATCACTTCTTCACTTTTGTATTCCAGCCTCTTTGAGATAAAGGCTAACATTCTGTGTGGGGCAGGCTTGAAGGACCAGATGGCCTTTTCCTCTCACTGCATGTTCATACATTCTTAATCATCCTATTTGATTAATTTTTGTAAATGTGCACTAGCTTTTAGTGATTTGTACACATAGCCATCTAAATCTTTTTGCTCCTCCACAGTTCCTAGTTTCTCACCATTAAGAAAATACTCCAGTTTCTAGTTTATGACTCCAACTTGGATGACCTCACACTTCTGCACATTGAACTCCATCTGCTGTAATTTTGGCCACTCATTTAATCCATCCATGAATCGTTGTAACTTCCTGCTCCCAGCTACACAATGTACTGTGTCGTCTAACAGCTGATGAAAAGCTGAGGCCTCAGTACAAATCGCTGGGAAATACCCCTTGTCACATCCAGCTGATCAGAGAACAACCCTTTTATCCCTGCTGTCTGCCTCCTACTTCCCAACCAGTTACCTCAAATTCTTTGCACTTTCATTTTTTTAACTAATAATCTCTTATCACTGTTGCAAAACCTTAATAGAATCGTCTCAACTTATGCGATGCGTTTCGGTCCGTAAAAATGCATATGAATAGTGAGAAGAAGGGGAAATGGCTGTAATATCAAAATACATCTCACTGCTATGATTACAATCGATGAGTAATCAGCGAGGAGGCCGGGCTTTCTGATAATGAGATTGTCAGCGTTGCACAGAAAACAATGGGGTTGAAGCTGGTTTGTGAATGTCTGTTTTGCATTTATAGAGAGGGTTAGAACCAAATAGCTTGAACTTTCTGTTTCTTACATGGTGATGACAGTCTCATTATCAAAGAAGCCCACTTGGGAATTGTGTGCAGAGCAAATCCGAGTCGGTCCCCAGATTGATGATAAAAGAAGTATAAAAGCAAAATACTGCGGATGCTGGAATCTGAAATAACAAAGAGAATGTCGGAAATCTCAATGGGTCAGGCAGCATCTGTGGAGAGAAAAACAAAATTAACCTTTTGGGTCGTCGACCCTTCGCCAGAACTGCCTCTCCATAGGATGCTGCCTGACCCGCTGAGATTTCCAGCATTCTCTGTTTTTATTGATGATAAATGAGCCTGTCAAATGATCAGCACAAATCGTCTGGTGAAAACCAATAAGCTGCTTCTGACAAAATGAATTTGGAACCATTTTATATTTGTGCTGTAAGATGTTACCCGTTAGATGTACCAGGATATTTAAATCCCAGAGACGTTCCGTCTTGTCACTTTAGACTTGTGTATTGTTTATGGACCAAAATTGGGAATTTCCTGGGATTGGGTGGGGGAGGTTTCTCCTGAGCGTCCCCCCCTACCTTCGGCAGAAGATCGGCCGAAATCCCGTTACCGCTTCTTTCGGGGTTTTCCACCAATCCTCCGCTGAAGTTATGCCTGCCAATTGGGAGAATTCTGAGGGAAATTCCCATCGCTAAAAGTATCATATAAGCTGAGATGACCTCATAACGCAAAGCTGTCACTACATATTTAATAAAGGTTATCATTGCGTTGACGAGAAGGGGTGGGATGGACAATCCCTTGCACAGTTCGTGTGTAACTGACAGCTTGGCACTCTTGCCTCGCAATGAAGTTTGTGAATTCAAGCCCCACTCCACAACTTGAGAACATAAGCTCAGCTGACACATCAGTGCAACACTGAGGGTGTGCTGCTTTGTCAGAGCTGCAGTCTTCTGGATCTGCTTCTAAACGGAGCCTGTTAAAAGTCGCAAAGCACTCTTTCATCCAGTATTCATGCCTTAACCAACTGAATGACATGATGGCTGCCGAAAAGAAACAAGATGCCAAGAAAGGCACCAAGAAGGTAATCATAAAAGCACTGCCGAAGGAAGGCAAGAAGTGCGTAAATTCGAGGAAGGAGAGCTACTCCATCCACATCGACAAACGAATGAAGTAGGTTCACACCGACACTGGCATCTCCTCCAAGGCCATGGGCATCATGAACTCGTTTGTGGACGGTATTTTCGAGCGCATCGCGGGTGAAGCTTCCCGCCTGGCCCACTACATCAGCTCCCGGGAGATCCAGACCGCCTTGCGCCTGCTGCTGCTCGGGGAGCTGGCCAAGCACGGTGTGCGTGTCGGAAGGGACAAAGGCTGTGACCAAATACACCAGCTCTAAGTAAAACTCCACGCTGTCCTGAACAAAACAAACCAACACTATGAAAAGTGATTAACTGCTCTTTGATCTCAATGTTGTTTGTGGAACTTTGATGTGTGCAAATATACCGCTGTGTTTGCATACAAAAACATCAGTGCCGACACTTCAAAAGCAATTAATTAGCTGTGAAGCACTTTGAGATGTCCTGAAGACATTTAAAAATAAACTGTTCCTGAGATGTGGGTGACACTGGCAAGGTCCTTCCTTCATTAGCCTGAGGGCATTAAGAGTCAACCATGACGAGAATCCAGTGCAGACAAGAATGGGGAGGGGTGGCAGGCTCCCTTCCCTGACGGAAATTAGTGATCCAGTTTGCAACAGTCCAGCAGCTTTCATAGTCATCATCTGAAGCCAGACCATAAACTATCAGAATTCACAATCTCTGCATTGTGAGGCAAGTACCAGAACACAAGGCGACCATACCCATTAAAAGGTGATTTATCGATACAAACCTTTCTTTTAGGTGGTGTGAATCCGCGCGATACCATATTAGCATCTGGATGCTAATTGCATCCATTAAGAACATAAGAACATAGAAACAGAGAAATTGTGTGCAGGAGCAGGCCATTTGGCCCTTCGAGCCTGCACCGCCATTCAATAAGATCATGACTGATCATTCAACCTCAGTACCCCTTTCCTGCTTTCTCTCCATATCCCTTGATCCCTTTGGCCGTAAGGGTCACATCTAACTCCCTTTTGAATATATCTAACGAACTGGCCTCAACAACTTTCTGCGGTGGAGAATTCCACAGGTTAACCACTCTCTGAGTGAAGAAGTTTCTCCTCATCTCGGTCCTAAATGGCTTACCCCTTATCCTTAGATTGTGACCCCTGGTTCTGTACTCCCCAGCAACGGGAACATTCTTCCTGCCTCTAACCTGTCCAATCCCGTCAGAATTTTATATGTTTCTATGAGATCCCGTCTCATTCTTCTCAACTCCAGTGGATACAAGCCCAGTTCATCCAGTCTCTCCTCATATCTCAGACCTGCCACCCCGAGAATCAGTCTGGTGAACCTTCGCTGTACTCCCTCAATAGCAAGAACATCCTTCCTCAGATTAGGAGACCAAAACTGAACACAATATTCTAGGTGTGGCCTCACTAAGGCTCTGTACAAATGCAGTAAGACATCTCTGCTCCTATACTCAAATCCTTTAGCTATGAAGGCCAACATGCCATTTGCCTTCTTCACCACCTGCTGTACCTGCATGCCAATCTTCAATGACTGATGTACCATGATACCCAGGTCTCTTTGCACCTCCCCTGTTTCTACCTATCACCATTCAGATAATATTCTGTCTTCCTGTTTTTGCCAACAAAGTGGATAACCTCACACTTATCCACATTATACTGCATCTGCCATGCATTTGCCCACTCACCTAACCTGTCCAAGTCACCCTGCATCCTCCTCACAGCTCACACCGCCACCCAGCTTAGTGTCATCTGAAAACTTGGAGATGTTACATTCAATTCCTTCATCTAAATCATTGATATATATTGTAAATAGCTGGGGTCCCAGCACTGAACCCTGCGGCACCCCACTGGCCACCACCTGCCATTCTGAAAATGGCCCATTTATTCCGACTATCTGCTTCCTGTCTGCCAAACAGTTTTCTATCCACGTCAATACATTACCCTCAATAGCATGTGCTTTGATTTTGCACACTAATCTCTTGTGTGGGATCTTGTCAAAAGCTTTTAAAAGTCCAAATACACCACATCCACTGGTTCTCCCTTGTCCACTCTACCAGTTGCATCCTCAAAATATTCCAAAAGATTTGTCAAGCATGATTTCCCTTTCATAAATCCATGCGGACTTGGACTGATCCTGTCACCGCTTTCCAAATGCGCTGCTATTTCACCTTTAATAATTGAGTCCAACATTTTCCCCACCAGCGATATCAGGCTAACCAGTCTATAATTCCCTGTTTTCTCTCTCTCTCCTTTTTTCAAAAGTGGTGTTACATTAGCTACCCTCCAGTCCATAGGAACTGATCCAAAGTTAATAGAATGTTGGAAAATGATGACCAATGCATCCACTATTTCTAGGGTCACTTCCTTAAGTACTCATGGATGCAGCCTATCAGGCCCTGGGGATTTATCGGCCTTCAATCCCATCAATTTCCTGACTAATAAGGATTTTCTTCAGTTCCTCCTTTTTGCTAGATCCTCGAACCACAGTATTTCCGGAAGGTTATTTGTGTCTTCCTTCGTGAAGACAGAACCAAAGTATTTGTTCAATTGATCTGCCATTTCTTTGTTCCCCATTATAAATTCACCTGATTCTGACTGCAAAGGACCTACGTTGGTCTTCACTAATCTTTTTCTCTTCACATATCTATAGAAGCTTTTGCAGTCAGTTTTTATGTTCCCTGCAAGCTTACTCTCATACTCTATTTCCCCCATCCTAATTCGACTCTTTGTCCTCCTCTGCTGAATTCTAAATTTCTCCCAGTCCTCAGGTTTGCTGCTTTTCCTGGCCAATTTATATGCCTCTTTCTTGGATTTAACACTGTCCCTAATTTCCCTTGTTAGCCATGGTTGAGCTACCTTCCCCGTTTTATTTTTACTCCAGACAGGGATGTACAATTGTTGACGTTCATCCATGTGAGCTATAAATGTCTGCCATTGCCTATCTACTGTCAACCCTTTAAGTATCATTTGCCAGTCTATCCTAGCCAATTCACGTCTCATACCATCGAAGTTACTTTTCCTTACGTTCAGGACCCTAGTTTCTGAATTAACACTGTCACTCTCCATCTTAATAAAGAATTCTACTATATTATGGTCACTCTTCCCCAGGGAGGCCTCGCACAACAAGATTGCGAATTAGACCTCTCTCATTACACAATGTAAGAAATAGGAGCAGGAGCAGGCCATACGGCCATTCGAGCCTGCTCCACCAACCAATAAGATTATGGCTGATCTGATCATGGACTCAGCTCCACTTCCCTGCCCGCTCCCCATAACCCTTTATTCCCTTATCGCTCACAAATCTGTCTATCTCCGCCTTAAATATATTCAATGACCCAGCCTCCACAGCTCTCTGGGGCAGAGAATTCCATAGATTTACAGCCCTCTGAGAGAAGAAATTCTTCTTCATCTCAGTTTTAAATGGGGAGCCCCTTATTCTGAGACTTTGTCCCCTAGTTTTAGTTTCCCCTATGAGTGGAAATATCCTCTCTGCATCCACCTTGTCGAGCTCCCTCATTAACTTATAAGTTTCAATAAGATCACCTCTCATTCTTCTGACCTCCAACGTGTATAGGCCCAACCTGCTCAACCTATCTTCATAAGTCAACTCCCTCATCTATGGAATCAACCGAGTGAACCTAGTTAAACAGTGGACTAAGTGTTTGTGTAAGTGTAAGTAATTGAACATTGTTAGGTCGAGAAATTCCATAGTGCCCCGGTTTGGGCGTTAATTTTTAAAATCTGGGAAAAGTATCGGCAGATGATAATAAATCTCTTCAGTTGGGAGTAACAGCAGAATCAGGTCTTATATCCAACTTTTGTTGATTTAATCCTCTAAGCAAATTGAATCTTCAGGCTAGAAATTTCATTGCGCCCCGTTTGGGGCGATTACTTTTGAAATCTCGGAAAAGTATTGTCAGGCGATAATGATTCTATCCGTCCGGGAAATTCAGCTTTAACGCTCCAAGAGGCAAGTGGAGCGCTAAATCCAGCGCTAACCACTTGTCTTCGGGCGCTAAAGTGCGAGAGCGGGATGGTAGCGGCAGAGCGCTGAGCAATGTGGAGTGCATTGGTAACGCCATCAGAGGCTGCTTCCCTCGCTTGAAGGGAAGGGCCAATGGTGATGTACAACCCACTTGTCGGCAGCTCTGTATTGCCAGGCGACCTGCGTGACTGCCATTACAGCCCCAAACACTCTCAGAGAGTGGAGGACTTGGACACCGTGCAGCAATGACACATCAAAAACTTTGAGCATGCACGAGACTGATGCAAATAATTAAGCTTGGCCTACCTGAAAACCATATCCTTTAATTAGCGCTCCCAAGCCCAGTGATACGGAAGGGGGCAGGAGGCAATTTCACATCCGGGGCAGTAACGGGCTCTGCGCTCTTTATGACATCACAATCTGCAAGGCAGTAGAGGCCCAGGTGCTAAGAGTTAGCGCCAGCGCTAAACTGGCACTGAAGCTCAGGGGTGTCGCTGCATTCGCCACGTGCGTTTGCTGACCCCTTAGCGCCCCATTAGCACCCCCACCCAGAGGTAGCTTAGTGGTAACTTTCTGACCACTCACATTCAATAGAAAGTTTCACCCAGTCTAGAACTAGTAGCTGTTCTTTTAAATCCAATCACTGCAACTAAACAACTGACTGCAGTTCAGATTCCTGTACCAACATGATCCTGATAGAGTGTTGCAAGTTTCATCACTTATAGGTTGGAAAGAGTGGTAGAGAGGGGTGGAGAAGTTTATGGAGTGAATTCCAGAGCTGAGGGCCTAGATCGCTGAAGGCAGAGCCGTCAATGGTGGGGCAACTAATATTGGGGATGCACAAGAGGCCAGAGGTAGGGAGGGGGGAGCCATGGAGACATTTTAAAACAAGAATGAGAAAATTAAGGTTTTGCCGGTCTGGAAGCCAATGTAGATCAGCGAGCACAGAGGTGATGAGTGAAACATAGAAACATAGAAAATAGATGCAGGAGTCGGCCATTCGGCGCATCGAGCCTGCACCACCATTCAATAAGATCATGGCTGATCATTCACCTCAGTACCCCTTTTCTGCTTTCTCTCCGTACCCCTTGATCCCTTTAGCCGTAAGGGCCATATCTAACTCCCTCTTGAATATATCCAATGAACTGGCCTCAACAACTCTCTTCGAGATGCCGATCAGGAACAGAAGGAATCAGAAATTGACACGAGGATGTTTCTCACCTAATCCCTTAGGCCTGCAATTTTCGAGCCAGCTGATGGAGATTTTAAAGAGGATCAGACTTTGTATAAAGCAATTTTGATTTATTCACAACAGTAACTATTTTTAAAATCATGACATTATTGCTCACTGAATCACAGCAAGTGAAACATTTACATTTACATGAACGGTTGAAAAAAATGAGTTTTGGGAAAAGGAGTTTCCTCCCATACCGACTTTCGCAGGAACTCTCGGTAACATCAAGGTGCAAGCTATGGAGTCCTTTGGTGGTCGGTAAGTGATGGTAAACGGGTTTGCTTTGGATGTGTCTCAAATACAGTATTTGATGGTTGAAGTGGTACAAAATGAACGAAGACATTCGAGGGGGATCAGAACAGACTTCAGCTGCACTGTCCACACCTGCCATTATGCCACCAATCCTATCCGCAGGTCATGTCGTACCTACTCTCCAGTGACCAAGGACAACTACCTCCGCAGGCTCCAGGTGAGCAGGGTGCAAGAGGCAGAGCTTTGCCATCTGCTGCAAGAGCACAGCAAACCAGCAGGAGGCGAGCTCGCCACTGCCCTCAGTGTTGAATTGCTCAACGGAAAAACACTGAGGAGCATCTAGTTTGTCTTCCGCCATCCTGTTGTCGCGTGATACAACAATAATAGAGTTGTTGGCTAATTTAAAACTGAGACGAGGAATTTTTTTCTCTCAGAGGGTTGTAAATCTGTGGAATTTTCTGCCTCAGAGAGGTATGGAAGCCGGGACATTGAATACATTTAAGACAGAGATAGACAGTTTCTTACCGATAAGGGAATAAGGGGTTATGGGGAGCGGGCAGGGAACTGGACCTGAGTCCATGATCAGATCAGCCATGCTCGTATTAAATGGTGGAGCAGGCTCGAGGGGGCGTATGGCCTACTCCTGCTCCTATTTCTTATGTTCTTATATTCTTATCATGGCAATCAGTCTGTATCAATTGGTCCACAACAGACCCATACATGACGTGAAGAAAACTCGCCAGTGATGGAAAACTTTGGCAACCATAGGTTGCCCTCAAGCAGACTGTGTTATGGCTCATTGCAAGATATTGTGTGTGATGCATATGTGGTTGTGTGAATACCTGTGAGGGAGTGAGTGAAGAGAGGAACTCGACAGGGATACGATGGCACGAGAGGTGAAATTAAAAAGGATATTAGGAATGCCAAGAGAAAGCATGAAAAAGTCTTGGCAAGTAAAATCAAGGAAAACCGAAAGATGTTCTATAAATATATTAAGAGCAAGAGGATAACTAAAGGAAGGGTAATGCCTATTAGAGACCATGAGGATAATCTCTGTGTAGAGGCGTAAGATGTGGGTATGTTTCTTAATGAATACTTTGCGTCTGTTTTCACAAAGGAAAGGGGCAATGCAGATACTGCTATCGAGGAGGAATGTGAAATTCTGGATGAAATAAACATAGTGAGAGAGGAAGTATTAAGGGGTTTAGCAGCTTTGAAAGTGGATAAGTCCCCAGGCCCGGAAGAAATGCATCCCAGGCTGTTGATCGAATCTAAAGAGGAACTGGCAGAGGCCTCGACCATCATTTTCCAGTCCTCTTTGGATTCAGGCAGGGTACTGGAGGACTGCTAATGTGGTACCCTTGTTTAAGAAGGGAGAAAGGGATAGGCCAAGTCATTATAGGCCTGTCAGCCTAACCTCAGTGGTAGGAAAATTATTGGAAAAAGTTCTGAAGGACATCTACATTTAGAAAGGCAAGGATTAATCAAGGATAGTCAGCATGGATCTGTACTTAAGGAGGTGGCCTTGGAAATAGTGGATGCGTTGACAGTCATTTTCCAACATTCCATTGACTCTGGATCAGTTCCTATGGAGTGGAGGGTAGCCAATGTAACCCCACTTTTTAAAAAAGGAGGGAGAGAGAAAACAGGGAATTATAGACCGGTCAGCCTGACATCGGTAGTGGGTAAAATGATGGAATCAATTATTAAGGATGTCATAGCAGTGCATTTGGAAAGAGGTGACATGATAGGTCCAAGTCAGCATGGATTTGTGAAAGGGAAATCATGCTTGACAAATCTTCTGGAATTTTTTGAGGATGTTTCCAGTAGAGTGGACAAGGGAGAACCAGTTGATGTGGTATATTTGGACTTTCAGAAGGCGTTCGACAAGGTCCCACACAAGAGATTGATGTGCAAAGTTAGAGCACATGGGATTGGGGGTAGTGTACTGACATGGATTGAGAACTGGTTGTCAGACAGGAAGCAAAGAGTAGGAGTAAATGGGTACTTTTCAGAATGGCAGGCAGTGACTAGTGGGGTACCGCAAGGTTCTGTGCTGGGGCCCCAGCTGTTTACACTGTACATTAATGATTTAGATGAGGGGATTAAATGTAGTATCTCCAAATTTGCGGATGACACTAAGTTGGGTGGCAGTGTGAGCTGCGAGGAGGATGCTGTGAGGCTGCAGAGCGACTTGGATAGGTTAGGTGAGTGGGCAAATGCATGGCAGATGAAGTATAATGTGGATAAATGTGAGGTTATCCACTTTGGTGGTAAAAACAGAGAGACAGACTATTATCTGAATGGTGACAGATTAGGAAAAGGGGAGGTGCAAAGAGACCTGGGTGTCATGGTACATCAGTCATTGAAGGTTGGCATGCAGGTGCAGCAGGCGGTTAAGAAAGCAAATGGCATGTTGGCCTTCATAGCAAGGGGATTTGAGTACAGGGGCAGGGAGGTGTTGCTACAGTTGTACAGGGCATTGGTGAGGCCACACCTGGAGTATTGTGTACAGTTTTGGTCTCCTAACCTGAGGAAGGACATTCTTGCTATTGAGGGAGTGCAGCGAAGGTTCACCAGACTGATTCCCGGGATGGCGGGACTGACCTATCAAGAAAGACTGGATCAACTGGGCTTGTATTCACTGGAGTTCAGAAGAATGAGAGGGGACCTCATAGAAACATATAAAATTCTGACGGGGTTAGACAGGTTAGATGCAGGAAGAATGTTCCCAATGTTGGGGAAGTCCAGAACCAGGGGTCACAGTCTAAGGATAAGGGGTAAGCCATTTAGGACCGAGATGCGGAGGAACTTCTTCACCCAGAGAGTGGTGAACCTGTGGAATTCTCTACCACAGAAAGTTGTTGAGGCCAATTCACTAAATATATTCAAAAAGGAGTTAGATGAGGTCCTTACTGCTAGGGGGATCAAGGGGTATGGCGAGAAAGCAGGAATGGGGTACTGAAGTTGAATGTTCAGCCATGAACTCATTGAATGGCGGTGCAGGCTAGAAGGGCCGAATGGCCTACTCCTGCACCTATTTTCTATGTTTCTATGTTTCTATGTTAAGGGATGATCGTTTTTAACTAACTTGATTGAATTTTTCGAGGAGGTAACCAGGAGGGTCGATGAGGGTAGTGCGTATGATGTAGTGTATATGGACTTTATCGAAGCTTTTGATAAGGTCCCACATGGCAGACTGGTAACAAAAGTAAAAGCCCATGGTTTCCAGGGCAAAGTGTCAAGTTGGATCCAAAATTGGCTTAGATATAAGAAGCAAAGGGGAATGGTTGATGGATGTTTTTGTGACTGGAAGGGTGTTTCCAGTGGGCTTTTTGTGGTATACATTAATATCTAGATTTGATTAAGAAGTTTGCAGATTACACTAAAATTGGTTTTGTGGTTGATACTGAAGAGGAAAGTCATGGACTGCAGGAGAATATCAATCTACTGGTCAGGTGGGCAGAACAGCTGCAAATGGAATTTAATTCAGAGAAGTGTGAGGTAATGCACTTGGGGAGGGCTAATAAGGAAAAGGTATACATATTAAACGGTAGGCCACTTAGAAGTGTAGATGAAAAAAGGGACCTCGAGTGTTTGTCCACTGATCCCTGAAAGTAGCAGGCCAGGTGGATAAAGTAATTAAGAAGGCATACAGAATGCTTGCCTTTATTGGCCGAGGCATAAGAGCAGGAAGGTTATGCTTAAATTGTTTAATACACTGATTAGGCCACAGGTGGAGTATTGCATGCAGTTCTGGTCGCCGTATTATAGGAAGGACGTGATTGCACTGAAGAGGGTGCAGAGGAGATTTACTAGGATGCTGCCTAGAATGGAGAATCTTAGCTATGAGGACAGATTAGATAGGCTTGGTTTGTTCTCCTTCAACAGAGGAGGCTGAGGGGAGACCTCATTGAGGTGTATAACATTTTGAGGGGCCTGGATATAGTGGATAGCAAGGGTCTATTTCCCTTGGTGGAGTGGTCAATTACGAGGGGACATAGGTTTAAGATGGTTGGTGGAAGGTGAGTGGGCAAATGAATAGCAGATGAAGTATAATGTGGATAAATGTGAGGTTATCCACTTTGGTAGTAAAAACAGAGAGACAGACTATTATCTGAATGGTGACAGATTAGGAAAAGGGAAGGTGCAACGAGACCTGGGTGTCATGGTACATCAGTCATTGAAGGTTGGCATGCAGGTACAGCAGGCGGTTAAGAAAGCAAATGGCATGTTGGCCTTCATAGCGAGGGGATTTGAGTACAGGGACAGGGAGGTGTTGCTACAGTTGTACAGGGCCTTGGTGAGGCCACACCTGGAGTATTGTGTACAGTTTTGGTCTCCTAACTTGAGGAAGGACATTCTTGCTATTGAGGGAGTGCAGCGAAGATTCACCAGACTGATTCCCGGGATGGTGGGACTGACCTATCAAGAAAGACTGGATCAACTGGGCTTGTATTCACTGGAGTTCAGAAGAATGAGAGGGGACCTCATAGAAACGTTTAAAATTCTGATGGGTTTAGACAGGTTAGATGCAGGAAGAATGTTCCCAATGTTGGGGAAGTCCAGAACCAGGGGTCACAGTCTAAGGATAAGGGGTAAGCCATTTAGGACCGAGATGAGGAGAAACTTCTTCACCCAGAGAGTGGTGAACCTGAGGAATTCTCTACCACAGAAAGCAGTTGAGGCCAATTCACTAAATATATTCAAAAGGGAGTTAGATGAAGTCCTTACTACTAGGGGGATCAAGGGGTATGGCGAGAAAGCAGGAAGCGGGTACTGAAGTTTCATGCTCAGCCATGAACTCATTGAATGGCGGTGCAGGCTAGAAGGGCTGAATGGCCTGCTCCTGCACCTATTTTCTATGTTTCTATGTTTCTATGTTTAGAGAGGATTTGAGGGGAAGCTTCTTCACGCAGAGGATTGGCGGGGTCTGGAACTCACTGCCTGGAAGGATGGTAAAGGCAGAAACTCTCACCACATTTAAAAGGTACTGGGATGGGCACTTGAAGAGCTGTGACATGCAGGGTTACGGATCGAGAGCTGGTGAGTGGGATGAGACTGGATAACCTCTTGTTGGATAGTACTTCAGGGAATCTAATGCGGCCAGAGATGATATGTCCTTACTATACAGTATAAATGCACACGAGGCCCATACTTGAGAGAAGGTCACTCTGTGACCAGTTACCTTTATTACCAAGACCTCAAGTGATGAAGGTGGGTGGAGCTTCCACTTTTATATCTGAAAGTCCAGGTTAGGAGTGTCTCCCACAAGTTCACCCCGCTGTGGGCAATGTTCTCAAAATGTACAACTTAGGTCAGCTTATACATGGGTTACAATGATAGTTGAATACATGACAAGAGTTATCTCCTGGAGTAGTTTTGATTGCCTGGATGTGTCGGAGAGGAATTTTCCCAGATTGTTTTCCCCAATTGGCCTGGGTTTTTACCTTTTTTTTGCCTCTCCCAGCAGATCACATGGCTCCGTGTGGGATGGAGTGTGAAATGTTGCAATACATGGGGTACCGCAGTTGTGTGTGGTTGGACTAATTGGGCTGGGTGCTCTTTACCTTTCCAGCATTGTTCATTGTTCATAGTAATGTTATATGTGACCTTCATGGAAACATAGAAACATAGAAAATAGGTGCAGGAGTAGGCTATTTGGCCCTTCGAGCCTGTACCACCATTCAATAAGATCATGGCTGATCATTCACCTCAGTACCCCTTTCCTGTTTTCTCTCCATATCCCTTGATCCCTTTAGCCATAAGGGCCACATCTAACTCCCTCTTGAATATAGCCAACGAACTGGCATCAACAACTATCTGCCGTTGGGAATTCCACAGGTTAAAAACTCTCTGAGTGAAGAAGTTTCTCCTCATCTCAGTCCTAAATGGCTTACCCCTTATCCTAAGACTATGTCCCCTGGTTCTGGACTTCCCCAACGTCGGAAACATTCTTCCTGCATCTAACCTGTCCAGTCCTGTCAGAATTTTATATGTTTCTCTGAGATCCCCTCTCATCCTTCTAAACTCCAGTGAATAAAGGCCCAATCGATCCAATCTCTCCTCATATGTCAGTCCAGCCATCCCGGGAATTAGTCTGGTGAACCTTCGCTGCACTCCCTCAATAGCAAGAACGTCCTTCCTCAGATTAGGAAATCAAAACTGAACACAATGTTTCAGGTGTGGCCTCACCAAGGCCCTGTACAACTGTAGTAAGACCTCCCTGCTCCTATACTCAAAACCCCTAGCTATGAAGGCCAACAGACCATTTGCCTTCTTCACCACCTGCTGAACCTGCATGCCAACTTTCAATGACTGGTGTACCATGACACCCAGGTCTCGTTGCACTTTCCCTTTTCCTATTCTGCTGCCATTCAGATAATATTCTGCCATTGTGTTTTTGCCCCCAAAGTGGATAACCTCACATTTATCCACATTATACTGCATCTGCCATGCGTTTGCCCACTCACCTAACCTGTCCAAGTCACGCTGCAGCCTCTTAGCGTTCTCCTCACAGTGTACACTGCCACCCAGTTTAGTGTCATCTGCAAACTTGGAGATATTACACTCAGTTCCTTCATCTAAATCATTTATGTATATTGTAAATAGCTGGGGTCCCAGCACTGAGCCCTGCGGCACCCCACGAGTCACTGCCTGCCATTCTGAAAATGACTTGTTTATCCCGACTCTCTGCTTCCTGTCTGCCAACCAGTTCTCTATCCACGTCATTACATTACCCCCAATACCATGTGCTTTAATTTTGCACACCGATCTCTTGTGTGGGACCTTGTCAAAAGCCTTTTGAAAGTCCAAATACACCACGTCCACTAGTTTTCTCTTGTCCACTCTACTAATTACATCCTCAAAAAATTCCAGAAGATTTGTCAAGCATGAATTCCCTTTCTTAAATCCATGTTGACTTGGACCAATGCTGTCACTGCTTTCCAAATGTGCTGCTATTCCATCTTTAATAATTGATTCCAACATTTTCCCCGCAACTGATGGCTGCTGACCGAGGGCCTTGCGGCTCTTTGTCGGCTGGCGCGGACATAAGAACATAAGAACAAAAGAATTAGGAACAGGAGTAGGCCATCTAGCCCCTCGAGCCTGCTCCGTCATTCAGAAAGATCATGGCTGATCTGGCCGTGGACTCAGCTCCACTTACCCGCCCTCTCCCCGTAACCCTTAATTACCTTATTGGTTAAAAATCTATCTATCTGTGACTTGAATACATTCAATGAGCTAGCCTCAACTGCTTCCTTGGGCAGAGAATTCTACAGATTCACAACCGTCTAGGAGAAGAAATTCCTTCTCAACTCGGTTTTAAATTGGCTCCCCCGTATTTTGAGGCTGTGCCCCCTTGTTCGAGTCTCCCCGACCAGTGGAAACAACCTCTCTGTCTCTATCTTGTCTATCCCTTTCATTATTTTAATTGTTTCTATAAGATCACCCCTCATCCTTCTGAACTCCAACGAGTAAAGACCCAGTCTATTCAATCTATCATCATAAGGTAACCCCCTCATCTCCGGAATCAGTCTAGTGAATCGTCTCTGTACACCCTCCAAAGCTAGTACATCCTTCCTTAAGTCAGGTGACCAAAACTGCACGCAGTGCTCCAGGTGCGGCCTCACCAATGCCCTATACAGTTGCAGAAGGACCTCCCTGCTTTTGTACTCCATCCCTCTCGCAATGAAGGCCAACATTCCATTCGCCTTCCTGATTACCTGCTGCACCTGCAAAGTAACTTTTTGGGATACATGCACAAGGACCCCCAGGTCCCTCTGCACCGCAGCATGTTGTAATTTCTCCCCATTCAAATAATATTCCCTGTTACTGTTTTTTTTCCCAAGGTGGATGACCTCACACTTTCCGACATTGTATTCCATCTGACAAACCTTAGTCCATTCGCTTAACCTATCTAAATCTCCTTGCAGCCTCTCTGTGTCCTCTACACAATCCGCTTTCCCACTAATCTTTGTGTCATCTGCAAATTTTGTTACACTGCACTCTGTCCCCTCTTCCAGGTCATCTATGTATATTGTAAACAGTTGTGGTCCCAGCACCGATCCCTGTGGCACACCACTAACCACCGATTTCCAACCCAAAAAGGACCCATTTATCCCGACTCTCTGCTTTCTGTTAGCCAGCCAATTCTCTATCCATGCTAATACATTTCCACTGACTCAGCGTACCTTTATCTTCTGGAGTAACCTTTTGTGTGGCACCTTATCGAATGCCTTTTGAAAATCTAAATACATCATATCCATCCGTACACCTCTATCCACCATGCTCGTTATATCCTCAAAGAATTCCAGTAAATTAGTTAAACATGATTTCCCCTTCATGAATCCATGCTGCGTCTGCTTGATTGCACTATTCCTATCTAGATGTCCAGCTATTTCTTCCTTAATGATAGTTTCAAGCATTTTCCCCACTACAGATGTTAAACTAACCGGCCTATAGTTACCTGCCTTTTTCCTGCCCCCTTTTTTAAACAAAGGCGTTACATTAGCTGCTTTCCAATCCGCTGGTACCTCCTCAGAGTCCAGAGAATTTTGGTAGATTATAACGAATACATCTGCTATAACTTCCGCCCTGGGATGCATTTCATCAGGACCAGGAGACTTGTCTACCTTGAGTCCCATTAACCTGTTCGGCACTAACCCCCTAGTGATAGTGATTGTCTCAAGGTCTTCCCTTCCCACTTTCCTGTGACCAACAATTTCTGACATGGATTTTGTGTCTTCCACTGTGAAGACCGAAGCAAAATAATTGTTTAAGGTCTCAGCCATTTCCACATTTCCCATTATTGAATCCCCCTTCTCATCTTCTAAGGGACCAACATTTACTTTAGTCACTCTTTTCCGTTTTAAATATCTGTAAAAGATTTTACTATCTGTTTTTATGTTTTGCGCAAGCTTACCTTTGTAATCTATCTTTCCTTTCTTTATTGCTTTCTTAGTCATTCTTTGCTGTCATTTAAAAATTTCCCAATCTTCTAGTTTCCCACTAACCTTGGCCACCTTATACGCATTGGTCTTTGATTTGATACTCTCCTTTATTTCCTTGGTTATCCACGGCTGGTTATCCCTTCTCTTACCGCCCTTCTTTTTCACTGGAATCTATTTTTATTGAGCACTCTGAAAGAGCTCCTTAAAAGTCCTCCACTGTTCCTCAATTGTGCCACCGTTTAGTCTGTGTCTTCAGTCTACTTCAGCCAACTCTGCCCTCATCCCACTGTAGTCCCCTTTGTTTAAGCATAGTACGCTCATTTGAGATGCTACTTCCTCACCCTCAATCTGTATTAAAAATTCAACCATACTGTGATCACTCATTCCGATAGGATCTTTTACTAGGAGATCGTTTATTGTTCTAAAAAACAATCCCGTATGCATTCTATGAATTACTCCTCCAGGCTACCCCGTGCGATTTGATTTAACCAATCAATATGTAGGTTAAAATCCCCCATGATTACTGCCGTTCCTTTTTCACATGCCTCCATTATTCCCTTGATTATTGTCCGCCCCACCATGAAGTTATTATTTGGGGGCTTGTAAACTACGCTCACCAGTGACTTTTTCCCCTTTCTATCTCTAATCTCCACCCACAATGATTCAACATTTTGTTCATTCGAGCCAATATCGTCTCTCACAACTGCCCTGATATCATCCTTTATTAACAGAGCTACCCCACCTCCTTTCCCTTCTTGTCTATCTTTCCGAATCGTCAGATACCCCTGTATGTTTAATTCCCAGTCTTGGCCACCCTGCAACCACGTTTCTGTAATGGCTACCAAATCATACCCATTTGTAATGATTTGTGCCGTCAACTCATTTACTTTATTTCGAATGCTGCGTGCGTTTAGGTCGAGTGTTTTAATTCTAGTTTTTAAACTATGATTTTTAGTTTTGACTCCTCCTTTACATTCAGTGGCCCTTTTTGCTTTTTGCTTTGGGTTTCTCTGCCCTCCACTTTTACTCATCTCCTTTCTGTCTTTTGCTTTTGTCTCCTTTTTGTTTCCCTCTATCTCCCTGCATTGGTTCCCATCCCCCTGCCATATTAGCTGAACTCCTCCCCAACAGCCCTAGCAAACACTCCCCCAAGGACATTGGTTCCTGTCCTGCCTAGGTGCAGACCGTCCGGTTTGTACTGGTCCCACCTCCCCCAGAACCGGTTCCAATGCCCCAGGAATTTGAATCCCTCCCTGCTGCACCACTGCTCAAGCCACGTATTCATCTGAGCTATCCTGCGATTCCTACTCTGACTAGCACGTGGCACTGGTAGCAATCCTGAGATTACTACTTTTAAGGTCCTATGTTTTAATTTAGCTCCTAGCTTCTTAAATTCGTCTCGTAGGACCTCATCCCTTTTTTTACCTATATCGTTGGTACCAATGTGCACCACGACAACTGGCTGTTCACCCTCCCTTTTCAGAATGTCCTGCACCTGCTCCGAGACATCCTTGACCCTTGCACCAGGGAGGCAACATACCATCCTGGAGTCTCGGTTGCGGCCGCAGAAACGCCTATCTATTCCCCTTACAATCAAATGCCCTATTACTATCACTCTCCCACTCTTTCTCCTGCCCTCCTGTGCAGCAGAGCCAGCCACGGTTCCATGAACTTGGCTGCTGCTGCCCTCCCCTGATGAGTCATCCCCCTCAACTGTATTCAAAACGGTGTATCTGTTTTGCAGGGGGATGACCGCAGGGGAGCCCTGCACTACCTTCCTTGCACTGCTCTTCCTGCTGGTCTTCCATTCCCTAGCTGGCTGTGGACCCTTCACCTGCGGTAAGACCAACTCACTAAACGTGCTATTCACGTTATTGTCAGCATCGTGGATGCTCCAGAGTGAATCCACCCTCAGCTCCAATTCCGCAACGCGGTCTTTCAGGAGCTGGAGGTGGATACACTTCCCGCACACGTAGTCGTCAGGGACACTGGAAGTGTCCCTGAGTTCCCACATGGTACAGGAGGAGCATAACACGTGTCCGAGCTCTCCTGCCATGACTTTGGATACACTTAAATTGGCAACAACAATGCTAAAGTTTACTCACTGATGTAGAAGAGAAAAAAGAAAAACTACTCACCAATCACCAGTCAATCACTTACCCCCTTGGCTGTGACGTCACCTTTCTGTTCCTTCCAATTCTTTTTTGCCTTCTCCCTGTAGCTGCATAAGCCTCTCGCCGACCCCAGAACTCACACCTCAGCGACGCACCTCCTCACGCTTCTCCCGACTGCCGCCGCGTTGGGCCTTTATAGGCCTCTCGCCGACCCCGGAACTCACGCCTCTCCACGCACCTCCTCGACGCTGCTCCCGACTCAGCGACGCACCTCCTCATGCTGCCGATTTGCCGGAATGGCCTCCTTCTGCGCTGTAGATTTCTATGTTTCTATGTTTGTAGCTCTGAGCTTGTGAGGGCTTGCTTCATACTTTCTTACTCTCTCCATGTTCTTAAATGCCAGGATGCCCAGTGTGACTTGCGGGGAGTCACGGGCTGGTGATTTATAAACCTTTCTCCAGGTTGGACCGTGCCTTGGTATTACGTGCCATCTTTTCATGAAAGCAGAGATGTACTGTTGAGATCAAAGCTGAAGGAGCAGATACACCGAGACTGACATTTACCAACCAGCAGTTTACCTTCGCTATCTGTCAAGTGATCACATGCCGCACATCTGGAGTCAGTTGCCACGATTTAATGTGAAAAGCCCTTTGAAGATATGAGTGTTCCACGACTTTCAAGTATAATTTGCAGTTAATTGTGCCATGAATGGGATAGAGTTAAAATTATCCTTCAGGCACAAGACGGAGAACTATTTAAGTGATAAGAATTCAATGGAATGAAACACACTGCTGCTTCACTTGAACAGTTTGCCATTGTGGACTCCTTACTGTTGTCACCAACCGATTGATTTTCTGGTACCGCCAGGAATTATGCATCCCCATAATTACTACATAACCGGGCCGATGTCACTTGAGTTTCTCCCTGTGTCCATTTGTGTGTGCATTTTGGCTGCTGCTTCGGACCTGAGACATTCACTTCTGTTTCCACTTCTTTCTCCTGCTTTTTCTTTTCTCTCTATCCCTCCCTGACCAGTACCTCTTTGACCAAGCTTCTGGTCATCTGCCGTAATTTCTTCCCATGTAGCTCAGTGTCAAATGTATTTGTTTTGTCTTTTCACACTCCTGTGAAGCACCTTGTGATGTTTTACTATGTTAAATGCACTATATAAATACACGTTTTTGCTGTTGTTGTCATCTCAAGCCCTGAGATTAGTACCTTAGAATCACTTTTCCATGTCCATTTCAAAATAAAAATGATGCAGAAAGAAAGACTCACATTTCTACAGTGCCTTTCGTGACCTCAGAATAACCCCAATTGCGTTACCACCAATTAAGTACTTTTTTGAAGTGCAGACACTGTTGTAATGTAGGAAACACAGCAGCCAATATGCACACAGCAAGCTCCCACGGTGTGCTGATGACTAGATAATCTGATTTTAGTGATATTGGTCGAGAGATAAATATTGGCCAGAACACCACGGACCCCTCCCGTGCTCTTCTTCAAAATAGAGCCATGGGAATTTTAATGTCTCATCTGAAAGGCGGCACCTCTGGCACTGCAGCACTCCCTGAAGTGTCAGCCGAGATTTTTCTTCCATTCTCTGGAGCAGGACTTGAACCCACAATTGCCTGATTAAGAGGTGAGATACTACCATTGAGCCATGGCTGGCACATAACAAATGTGATCCTGAAGCTGTAATCTCAGGGGTTGAGATGACAATTAAAAATAGTTCAAATGAGGTCTCACTGAAATAGAAAGCAATAAGAAAGGATGAGAATGAGAAATGTCTTTCATTCTATTCAATTAATTTCATTGACATAGGTTTCCATTTTATACTGCCACAATTATTTTAACTCTATCCCATTCATGGTATAATCTATCTCTCCACTCCATAATTAACCTGGAGTCTGTCAACTTCCTTTGGAAGAATTCCAAAGAGTTCACTGCATTTGGCAATCGGTTGCACTGCACAATTAGTTCTCGTAAGGGCAAGTTCAGTTCACAGAACCTGCGTCAATGCCAACGACTGTTACCAAGGTAATATATAGCACCGCAATGCACGAAGTCTGTGATTTGCCAACATTAAACAAAGCTTGGAGCTGTCAATTGAACAAACACATTTTCATTTAAAGCCGCATTTTTGCCTCCAATTTTTTCCTCGTGTCGTAGAATTATCGAATGATATTGCACAGAAGGAGGCCATTTGGCCCATCGTGCCTGTGTCAGCCTTTTGAAACGCAACTGATGTCACTCATCCCTGGTACGATTCTGGAAAATCTCCTCTGCACCCTCTCTAAGGCCTTGCCATCCTTCTTAATGTGTGATGCCCAGAGTTTGCCACAATAATCTCGCTCTGGCCCAACCAATGTTTTATAAATTTTGTACTTTTGTGCTTTTGTGCTCGATGCCTCTGTTTATAAAGCCAAGGATCCAGTATAGAAACATAGAAAACATAGAAAATAGGTGCAGGAGTAAGCCATTCGGCCCTTCTAGCCTGCAGCGCCATTCAATGAGTTCATGGCTGAACATGCAACTTCAGTACCCCATTCCTGCTTTCTCGCCATACCCCTTGATCCTCCTAGTAGTAAGGACTACATCTAACTTCTTTTTGAATATATTTAGTGAATTGGCCTCAACAACTTTCTGTGGTAGAGAATTCCACAGGTTCACCACTCTCTGGATGAAGAAGTTTCTCCTCATCTCGGTCCTAAATGGCTTACCCCTTATCCTTAGACTGTGACCCCTGGTTCTGGACTTCCCCAACATTGGGAACATTCTTCCTGCATCTAACCTATCTAAACCCGTCAGAATTTTAAACGTTTCTACGAGATCCCCTCTCATTCTTCTGAACTCCAGTGAATACAAGCCCAGTTGATCCAGTCTTTCTTGATATGTCAGTCCCGCCATCCTGGGAATCAGTCTGGTGAACCTTCGCTGCACTCCCTCAATAGCAAGAATGTCCTTCCTCCTCAAGTTAGGAGACCAAAACTGTACACAATACTCCAGGTGTGGCCTCACCAAGGCCCTGTACAACTGTAGTAACACCTCCCTGCTCCTATACTCAAATCCCCTCGCGATGAAGGCCAACATGCCATTTGCTTTCTTAACCGCCTGCTGTACCTGCAGGCCAACCTTCAATGACTGATGTACCATGACACCCAGGTCTCGTTGCACCTCCCCTTTTCCTAATCTGTCACCATTCAGATAATAGTCTGTCTCTCTGTTTTTACAACCAAAGTGGATAACCTCACATTTATCCACATTATATTTCATCTGCCATGCATTTGCCCACTCACGTAACCTATCCAAATCACTCTGCAGCCTCATAGCATCCTCCTCGCAGTTCACACTGCCACCCAACTGAGTGTCATCTGCAAATTTGGAGATACTACATTTAATCCCCTCATCTAAATCATTAATGTACAATGTAAACAGCTGGGGCCCCAGCACAGAACCTTGCGGTACCCCACTAGTCACTGCCTGCTATTCTGAAAAGTACCCATTTACTCCTACTCTTTGCTTCCTGTCTGCCAACCAGTTCTCAATCCTGACACGGAGCTTCACCAACTGGGAGCAGCTCGCAGGAAACTGTGGGAGGGTTTTCCGCAATTGTGCAAACATGGCAGATGAAATTTATCCTTTAAAGGATGTACATCCTTTAAGATTGTACCCTTTAATTTATATTCATTCTCCTCATTCTTCATACAGAAATGAATCACTTCCCACTTCTCTGCTATAAATTTCATTTGCCATGTTTGCACAATTGCGGGAAACCCTCCCACAGTTTCCTGCGAGCTTTGGTGAAGCTCCGTGTCAGGAGTGGGAATTTGGGAAAATCGTCCCTTTGGCATACAAAATGGTGGAGCAGATTTCCTATACGTATTCCTGAGCCAGAATAGCCCGCACAAGGACAGCACTCAAAAAGTTTGAGTAGAGCTTAACGTTGTGATTATTTTGCAAGTTAATATATATTATCTGGTGATTATCACATTGCTGTTTGTGGGACGTTTGCTGTGCACAAATTGGCTCCCGCGTTTTCCACATTACACCACTTACTATGCTTGAAAAGTAGTCAATTGGCTGTAGTGTACTTTGGGACGTCCTGAGGTCGTGGAAGGCACTCTATACATGCAAGTCTTTCCAAAACTCGGCTGCTCGTGTTCTAACTCAGAACATGTCCTGCTCACCATCACCCCTGTGCTCGCTGTGCAAGCTACATTGACATTAGCAACGCCTCAATTTCAAAATTCTCATCATTATTTTCAAATTCCTCCATGGCCATGCCCCACCCTATTTCTGTAATCTCCTCCAGTCCCACAACCCCACCGAGATGTCTGCGCTCCTATAATTCTGCCCTCTTGAGCATCTCTGATTATAAACGCTCCACCATTGGTGGCCGTGCTTTCTGTAACTTCTGGCCCAGGCTCTGGAACTCCCTTGCTAAACCTCTCTGCATCTCTGCCTCTCTTTTACTCCTTCAAGATGCTCCTTAAAATCTACCTCCTTGACCAAGCTTTTGGTCACCTGCACTAATTTCTACTTACGTGGCTCGGTGTCAAATTTTTATCTCATTGTACTCCTGTGAATGGCCTTGGGCGGTTTCACTACATTAAACATAGAAATATAGAAAATAGGTGCAGGAGTAGGCCATTCGACCCTTCGAGCCTGCACCACCATTCAATATTATCATGGCTGATCATTCACCTCAGTACCCATTTCCTGCTTTCTCTCTATATCCCTTGATCCCGTAAGGGCCACATCTAACTCCCTTTTGAATATATCTAATGAACTAGCCTCAACAACTTTCTGTGGTAGAGAATTCCACAGGTTCACAACTCTCTGAGTGAAAAAGTTTCTCCTCATCTTGGTCCTAAATGGCTTACCCCTTATCCTTAGACTGTGACCCCTGGTTCTGGCCTTCCCCAACATCGGGAACATTCTTCCTGCATCTAACCTATCCAATTCTGTCAGAATTTTATGTTTCTATGAGATCCCCTCTCATTCTTCTAAATTCCAGTGAATATCAGCCGAGTCAATCAAGTCTTTCTTCATATGTCAATCCTGCCATCCCGGGAATCAGTCTGGTGAACTTCGTTGCATTCCCTCAATAGCAAGAATGTCCTTCCTCAGATTAGGAGACCAAAACTGTACACAATATTATCTCACCAAGGCCCTGTACAAATGCAGCAAGACCTCCCTGCTCCTATACTCAAATCCTCTAGCTATGAAAGCCAACATGCCATTTGCCTTCTTCACTGCTTGCTGTACCTGCATGCCAACTTTCAATGACTGATGTACCATGACACCCAGGTCTCGTTGCACCTCCCCTTTTCCTAATCTGTCACCATTCAGATAATATTCTGCCTCCCTGTTTTTGCCACCAAAGTGGATAACCTCACATTTATCTACATTATACTGCATTTGTCATGTATTTGCACACTCACCCAAACTGTCCAAGTCACCCTGCAGCCTCTTAGCATCCTCCTCACAGCTCACACCGCCACCCAGCTTAGTGCCATCTGCAAACTTGGAGATATTACATTCAATTCCTTCGTCCAAATCATTAATGTATATTGTAAAGAGCTGGGGTCCAGCACTGAACCTTGCGGTACCCCACTAGTCACTGCCTGCCATTCTGAAAAGGACCCATTTATTTCCACTCTTTGCTTCCTGTCTGCCAACCAGTTCTCTATCCACGTCAGTACATTACCCCCAATACCATGTGCTTTAATTTTGCACACTAATCTCTTGTGTGGGACCTTGTCTAAAGCCTTTTGAAAATCCAAATACACCACACCCACTGGTTCTCCCTTGTCCACTCTACTAGTTACATCCTCAAAAATTTCTAGAAGATTTATCAAGCATGATTTCCCTTTGATAGGGCCCAACTTTGCCCAACACCTTTTTTCGAGCACTTACCTTAAGTGCGGCAACTTTGCGCGCTGGAAAGGGCGCCGGAAAAAAGGGGCCCCATCCTGGCTGCTCTTCCGAGTGCCCGGAGTCCCGGCATGGCGTGCATTCTGAAATGGGGGGCGGAGCAACAGGCTAGCGCCGAAATCAGTGCCGGCACCTGCGCGCATGCGCAGTGAAGTCTGCGCGCATGCTCCTGCCCTCCCAGCATGTCCTGCAGGCTGTGAGCAGGACCCGATGCTTGTAGCCCCTATCTCCGGCCGAAGGGATGCCCCGATCTCACCGCACCCTATCCCCGGCCGAATGGCCTCCCGCACTGGCCGGCCGGACCGCTGAGTTCCTGGGCCGAGGTAAGACTTTGGTTTTATTTTTTATTTATTGGTTGTGCTTGAGGGTTTTGATTGCGGGGGGGGCGGGGAGCAGGAGAGTTTTGAGGGGGGTGGCGGAGAGAAAGTGTATAGGGGAGGAGAGTTTTGGGGGGGTGGGAGAGAAAGTGTGTTTTGGGGGGCATGGGGGAGAAAGTGTTTGGGCGGGGGGGGAGGAGAAAGAGTATTTTATATACTAGCTTCTCTCTCTCTCTCTCTCTCTGGTTACCACGCTTCCCGCTCCTGCCCCCACCCCTGTGACATCATGACCAGCAGCTCGCATTTCTCCGGTAGGATTTACTTCATGTTTATTAGTATTTTAATTGTTTGAGCTTTTCCTTGCAATGTTTGGTGCTTGGTTGTTGAGATCCTCTCCAGTTCCTTCCCTCTCCTATCCCTGCCCTAATGACTGCCGAATGTGCGCTGCTTTTTCTTCACTGCCCGCAAGGTTTTTCAGAGCTGGCCACATACGCTGACCTAAGTCGATTTGAGGAAGGTTTTGCTGGCCAAAGTGGCATAAATGGCCAAAACTGGCGTAAGTGTCTGGGAACGCCCCCTTTTGAAAAAAAACTGATCTCAAAAAAATTGTACCTAACTGACTTACTCTGAAGCAAATTTTTGGGGGAAAATGGCATTTTTTAAACTTACGCCAGAAAAAAAACTTACTCCAAAAAATTGATGCAAGTCATGGCCAAAGTTGGGCCCATAAATCCATGCTGACTTGGACCGATCCTGTCACTGCTTTCCAAATGCGCTGCTATTACATAGCAACATAGAAACATAGAAAATAGGTGCAGGAGTAGGCCATTCGGCCCTTCGAGCCTGCACCACCATTCAATGAGTTCATGGCTGAACATGCAACTTCAGTACCCCATTCCTGCTTTCTCGCCATACCCCTTGATCCCCCGAGTAGTAAGGACTACATCTAACTCCTTTTTGAATATATTTAGTGAATTGACCTCAACAACTTTCTGTGGTAGAGAATTCCACAGGTTCACCACTCTCTGGGTGAAGAAGTTTCTCCTCATCTCGGTCCTAAATGGCTTACCCCTTATCCTTAGACTGTGACCCCTGGTTCTGGACTTCTCCAACATTGGGAACATTCTTCCTGCATCTAACCTGTCTAAACCCGTCAGAATTTTAAACATTTCTATGAGATCCGTCAGAATTTTAAACGTTTCTATGAGATCTTTAATAATTGTTCCAACATTTTTCCTACTACCGATGTCAGGCTAACTGGTCTATAATTGTCTGTTTACTCTCGCCCTCCTTTTTGAAAAAGTGGGGTTACATTAGCTACCCTCTAATCCATAGGAACTGATCCAGAGTATATAGAATGTTGGAAATAGACCACCAATGCGTCCACTATTTCTAGGGTCACTTCCTTAAGTGCTCTGGGATGCAGACTATCAGGCCGTGGGGATTTATCAGCCTTCAATTTAAAGGCGCTATATAAATACAAGCTGCTGTTGTTGTTATTGTTTCAATAAAAATTTGAGAACCCCCTGCTAGGATGATACGGATCAAAGAGAACCTGCCTAATGGGGTTAGGAGCATAGCAAGAGGAGTAGGCCTTTCATTGACTCGAGCATGCTCTGCCATTTAATTAGATCATGGGTGATCTGTACCTCAACATCCATTTACCTGCATCTGCTCCATATCCCTTAATACCTTTGCCAACTAAAAATCTCTCCATCTCAGTCTTGAATGATTGTAGCAGAAAAGCCCCCAGGAAGGGCTTCTTCCAAATTTAGGTTGTTGCCTATGGAGGCAAAGATGTTGTGAGACTTTGTCAAATAAATAGTGGACTTTTGAAAGGCTGTATTGGATAGAGGGTGAGGGGAGCAATGCCCTCTACTAACAAAGAGGGAAAAAAAACAGAATCTGTGGGCAAGCAATGGAGTGGTGTGACACCTCATCTCTTGTTTAATTGCTGGAAATGTGTCCCTATTGCCGCGTGAGTTGATTACAAGAAATACTGTCCTATTTGGCATTCCAGAACATAAGAACATAAGAAATAGGAACAGGAGTCGGCCATAAGGCCCCTCGAGCCTGCTCCGCCATTCAACAAGATCATGGCTGATCTGATCATGGACTCAGCTCCACTTCCCTGCCTGCTCCCCATAACCCCTTATCCCCTTATCATTTAAGAAACTGTTTATTTCTGTCTTAAATTTATTCAATGTCCCAGCTTCCACAGCTCTCTAATGCAGCGAATTCCACAGATTTACAACCCTCTGAGAGAAAAAATTTCTCCTCATCTGTCTTTTAAATGGGCGGCCCTTATTCTAAGACCATGCCCTCTAGTTCTAGTCTCCACCATCAGTGGAAACATCCTCTCTGCATCCACCTTGTCAAGCCCCTCATAATCTTATACGTTTCGATAAGATTGTTGTAAATCTGTAAAGCATGCACTCCCATGTTCCGCCACCAGGGAGCTAATCTCCTGAAGTCCCAAGGGATCCCAGTATCCCTTGGGAACACTGTATATCAGCCGGCCCCTAAGACCCCTTAGGCACACAATAACTGGCGACGAGAATACGAATCCAATGCAAAGATGCAGCAAATTGTGGGCATCCTGGAGAAGTTCTTGGAGGGTGAGGACTGGGAAGCCTATGTTGAACGGCTAGACCAGTACTTTGTAGCCAACGAGTTGGACGGAGAAGGAAGCGCTGCAAAAAGGAAAGCGTTCCTCCTCACGGTCTGCAGGCCACCGACCTATAGCCTCATGAAGAATCTTCTGGCTCCGGTGAAACTCACAGATAAGTCATATGAGGAGCTGAGTACACTGGCTCGAGAGCATCTTAACCGAGGGAGAGCATGCTGATGGCGAGGTATCGGTTCTACACATGCCAGCGATCTGAAGGTCAGGAAGTGGCGAGCTACGTCGCCGAGCTAAGGCGACTTGCAGGACAATGTGGCTTTGATGGCTACCTGGAGCAAATGCTCAGAGACCTTTTTGTACTGGGCATTGGCCACAAGACCATCTTATGAAAACTTTTGACGATAGAGACACCGACCCTCAGTAAGGCCATTGCGATAGCACAGGCGTTTATGTCCACCAATGACAACACCAAACAAATCTCTCAGCACACAAGTGCTAGCAATGTCATAAATTAATTGGAACTGTGTTTTGGAGTCGAAATGTACAGGGCAAAACCAACGAGTCTGCAACTGCCAGCAGGCCTCAGGTGACCCAGATGACTCAGAGTCCGCAACAAAGGATGAATGCAAAGCAATTCACACCTTGTTGGCGTTGTGGAGGTGTCCATTCAGCCTATTTATGCCGCTTCAAAGGGTATGTTTGCAAGAGCTGTGGAACAATGGGGCACCTCCAACGAGCTTGTAAACGAGCTGCAAGCTCTGCAAAACTTGCTAACCACCACGTGGCAGAGGAAGATCGGTCCATGGTGGATCAAAGCAATTTCGAACCTCAGATAGAGGAGACAGATGCTAAAGTACACAGGGTGCACACATTTTCGATGAAATGTCCACCTATAAAGCTAACGTAAAATTGAATGGCTTACCCGTAGCCATGCAACTGGACACTGGCGCTAGCCAAATCCATCATGAGTAAAAAGATGTTTGAGAGACTGGTACAACAAGGCACTCAGACCAGCCCTGAGCCCCATCCACACGAAACTGAGAACGTACACCAAAGAGCTTATCACTGTCCTGGGCAGCACCATGGTCAAGGTCACCTACGAGGGCATGGCGCACGAACTGCCACTCTGGATTGTCCCGGGCGATGGCCCCACACTGCTTGGAAGGAGCTGGCTGGGCAAAATCCGCTGGAACTGGGATGACATCCGAGCGCTATCACATGTCAATGAGGCCTCATGTACCCAGGTTCTTAACAACTTTCCTTCCCTTTTTGAGCCAGGCATTGGAAACTTTTCCGGGGCGAAGATGCGGATCCACTTGGTCCCAGAGGCACGACCCATTCACCACAAGGAGCGAGCGGTACCTCACATGATGAGGGAGAGAGTGGAAAGCGAGCTGGACAGGCTGCAATGCGAGGGCATCATCTCCCCAGTGGAATTCAACGAGTGGGCCAGCCCGATTGTTACAGTACTCAAAAGTGATGGCACGGTCAGGATTTGCGGCGATTATAAAGTAACTATTAATCGTTTCTCGCTGCAGGACCAATACCCGCTACCTAAGGCAGATGACCTATTTGCGATGCTGGCAGGAGGCAAGACATTCACTAAGCTTGACCTGACTTCGGCCTACATGACGCAGGAGCTGGAGGAGTCTTCGAAGGGCCTCACCTGCATCAACACGCACAAGGGACTGTTCATCTACAACAGATGCCTGTTTGGAATTCGGTCGGCTGCAGCGATCTTCCAGAGAAACATGGAGAGCCTACTCAAGTCGGTACCACACACGGTGGTCTTTCAGGACGACATATTGATCATGGGTTGGGACACCGTTGAGCACCGACAAAACCTGGAGGAGGTCCTCCAGCGACTGGATCGCGTAGGGCTGCGGCTGAAGAGGTGGAAATGCGCCTTCATGGCAACAGAAGTGGAGTTTTTGGGGAGAAAGATCGTGGCGGACGGCATTCGGCCCACAGACGCCAAGACAGAGGCTGTCAGGAACACGCCCAGGCTACAGAACGACACAGAGCTGAGGTCGTTCCTGGGACTCCTCAGCTATTTTGGTAACTTCCTACCGTGTTAAGCACCCTTTTAGAGCCCCTACATGTATTATTGCGCAAACGTGAGAACTGGGTATGGGGAAAAAACCAAGTAATTGCTTTTGAGAAAGCCAGAAACATTTTATGCTCCAACAAGCTGCTTGTACTGTATAACCCATGTAAAAGACTTGTGCTAGCATGTGACACGTCGTCATACGGAGTCGGGTGTGTGTTACAACAAGCCAACATTGCGGGGAATGTCGCCTATGCTTCCAGGAGGTTGTCAAAGGCCGAGAGGGCCAACAGCATGATTGAGAAAGAGGCATTAGTGTGTGTGTTCGAGGCAAAGAAAATGCATCAGTACTGTTTGGCCTCAAATTTGAGCTGGAAACCGATCACAAGCCCCTCACATACCTGTTCGCTGAAAACAAGGGGATAAATACTAATGCCTCAGCCTGCATACAAAGGTGGGCACTCGCGCTATCAGCGCATAACTACACCATCCGCCACAGGCCAGACACCGAGAACTGTGTGGATGCTCTCAGTCGGCTACCATTGCCCACCACGGGGGTGGAAATGGCGCAGCCTGCAAACTTGTTAATGGTGGCGCAGCCCGCAGACTTGATGGTCATGGAACATAAGAACATAAGAACATAAGAATTAGGACCAGGAGTAGGCCATCGAGCCCCTCGAGCCTGCTCCGCCATTCAATAAGATCATGGCTGATCTGGTCGTGGACTCAGCTCCACTTACCCGGCCTCTCCCCGTAACCCTTAATTCCCTTATTGGTTAAAAATCTATCTATCTGTGACTTGAATACATTCAATGAGCTAGCCTCAACTGCTTCCTTGCGCAGAGAATTCCACAGATTCACAACCCTCTGGGAGAAAAAATTCCTTCTCAACTGGGTTTTAAATTGGCTCCCCTGTATTTTGAGGCTGTGCCCCTTAGTTCTAGTCTCCCCGAACAGTGGAAACAACCTCTCTGCCTCTATCTTGTCTATCCCTTTCATGATTTTAAATGTTTCTATAAGATCACCCCTCATCCTTCTAAACTCCAACGAGTAAAGACCCAGTCTACTCAATCTATCATCATAAGGTAACCCCCTCATCTCCGGAATCAGCCTCGTGAATCGTCTCTGTACCCCCTCCAAAGCCAGTATATCCTTCCTTAAGTAAGGTGACCAAAACTGCACGCAGTACTCCAGGTGCAGCCTTACCAATAACCTATACAGTTGCAGCAGGACCTCCCTGCTTTTGTACTCCATCCCTCTCGCAATGAAAACCAATATTCCATTCGCTTTCCTGATTACCTGCTGCACTGCAAACTAACTTTTTGGGATTCATGCACAAGGACCCCCAGGTCCCTCTGCACCTCAGCATGTTGCAATCTCTCCCCATTCAAATAATATTCGCTTTTACTGTTTTTTTCCCCAAGGTGGATGACCTCACACTTTCCGACATTTTACTCCATCTGCCAAACCTTAGCCCATTGGCTTAACCTATCCAAATCTCTTTGCATCCTCTCTGTGTCCTCTACACAACCCGCTTTCCCACTAATCTGCAAATTTTGTTACACTACAATCTGTCCCCTCCTCCAGGTCATCTATGTATATTGTAAACAGTTGTGGTCCCAGCACCAATCCCTGTGGCACACCACTAACCACCGATTTCCGACCCGAAAAGGACCCATTTATCCCGACTCTCTGCTTTCTGTGAGCCAGCCAATTCTCGATCCATGCTAATACATTTCCTCTGACTCCGCGTACCTTGATCTTCTGCAGTAACCTTTTGTGTGGCACCTTATCGAATGCCTTTTGGAAATCTAAATACACCACATCCATCGGTACACCTCTATCCACCATGCTCGTTATATCCTCAAAGAATTCCAGTAAATTAGTTAAACATAATTTCCCCTTCATGAATCCATGCTGCGTCTGCTTGCTTGCACTATTCCTATCTAGATGTCCAGCTATTTCTTCCTTAATGATAGTTTCAAGCATTTTCCCCACTACAGATGTTAAACTAACCGACCTATAGTTACCTGCCTTTTGTCTGCCCCCTTTTTTAAACAGAGGCGTTACATTAGCTGCTTTCCAATCCGCTGGTACCTCCCCAGAGTCCAGAGAACTTTGGTAGATTATAACGAATGCATGTGCTATAACTTGCGCCATCTCTTTTAATACCCTGGGATGCATTTCATCAGGACCAGGGGACTTGTCTACCTTGAGTCCCATTAGCCTGTCCAGCACTACCCCCCTAGTGATAGTGATTGTCTCAAGGTCCTCCCTTCCCACATTCCTGTGACCAGCAATTTTTGGCATGGTTTTTGTGTCTTCCACTGTGATGACCAAAGCAAAATAATTGTTTAAGGTCTCAGCCATTTCCACATCTCCCATTATTAAATCCCCCTTCTTATCTTCTAAGGGACCAACATTTACTTAAGTCACTCTTTTCCATTTTATATATCTGTAAAAGCTTTTACTCTCTGTTTTTATGTTTTGCGCAAGTTTACCTTCATAATCTATCTTTCCTTTCTTAATTGCTTTTTTAGTCATTCTTTGCTGTTGTTTAAAATTTTCCCAATCCTCTAGTTTCCCACTAACCTTGGCCACCTTATACGCATTGGTCTTTGATTTGATACTCTCCTTTATTTCCTTGGTTATCCATGGCTGGTTATCCCTTCTCTTACCTCCCTTCTTTTTCACTGGAATATATTTTTGTTGCGCACGATGAAAGAGCTCCTTAAAAGTCCTCCACTATTCCTCAATTGTGCCACCGTTTAGTCTGTGTTCCCAGTCTACTTTAGCCAACTCTGCCCTCATCCCACTGTCGTCCCCTTTGTTTAAGCATGGTACGCTCATTTGTGACACAACTTCCTCACCCTCAATCTGTATTACAAATTCAACCATACTGTGATCACTCATTCCGAGAGGATCTTTTACTAGGAGATCGTTTATTATTCCTGTCTCATTACACAGGACCAGATCTAAGATAGCTTGCTCCCTTGTAGGTTCTGTAACATACTGTTCTAAGAAACAATCCCGTATGCATTCTATGAATTCCTTCTCCAGGCTACCCTGTGCGATTTGATTTGACCAATCGATATGTCGGTTAAAATCCCCCATGACTACTGCCGTTCCTTTTTCACATGCCTCCATTATTCCCTTGATTATTGCCTGCCCCACCGTGAAGTTATTATTTGGGGGCCTATAAACTACGCCCACCAGTGACTTTTTCCCTTTACTATCTCTAATCTCCACCCACAATGATTCAACATTTTGTTCATTGGACCCAATATCGTCTCTCACAACTGCCCTGATATCTTCCTTTATTTGCGTTTATTTGCGTTTGAAAATGATAAATCACCTGTCACGGCCCTCCAGATTAGGACTTGGACCAACCAAGATCCTCTGCTGTCCCCAGTAAAAAACTGTGTACTGCATGGGAGCTGGACAGCATCCTCGTTGAAAGGCAAGAGCCAATCAAGTCATTCCAGCTGTGAAAGGACGAGCTGTCTATTCAGGCAGACTGCCTGTTGTGGGGTAGCCGCGTAGTGCTACCAAAAAAGGGCAGGGAGACGTTCATCTCGGATCTCCACAGCACACATCCGGGTATAGTAATGATGAAATCGATAGCCAGATCCCATGTGTGGTGGCCCGGTATCAACTCTGACTTAGAATCTTGTGTACGGCAATGCAGCGTATGTGCTCAGCTGAGCAGCGTGCCCAGAGAGGCACCACTAAGTTTGTGGTCCTGGCCCTCCAGACCATGGTCGAGGATCCATGTCAACAATGCGGGCCCGTTTCTCGGTAAAATGTTCCTGGTGGTGGTGGATGCTTTTTCAAAATGGATTGAATATGAAATAATGTCGGGAAGCACCGCCACCACCACCATTGAAAGCCTGAGGGACATGTTTGCCACACGCGGCCTGCCTGACATACTGGTCAGTGACAACGGGCCATGTTTCACCAGTGCCGAATTTAAAGAATTCATGACCCGCAATGGAAACAAACATGTCACCTTGGCCCCATTTAAACCAGCCTCCAATGGGCAGGCAGAGCGGGCAGTACAAACAATCAAACAGAGTCTTAAATGAGTCACAGACGGCTCACTCCAAACCCACCTGTCCCGAGTACTGCTCAGCTACGAGACCCCACTCGCTCACAGGGGTGCCCCCAGTTGAGCTACTCATGAAAAGGACACTTAAAACCAGACTCTCGCTGGTTCACCCCAACCTGCATGATCAGGTAGAGAGCAGGCGGCAGCAACAAAATGTAAACGAAGGTCGCACCTCTGTGTCACGGGAAATTGATCTGAATGACCCTGTGTATGTGATAAACTATGGACATGGTCCCAAGTGGATCACGGGCACGGTGATAGCTAAATAAGGGAATAGGGTGTTTGTAGTCAAACTAGACAATGGACAAATTTGCAGAAAGCACTTGGACCAAACGAGGCTGCGGTTCACAGACTGCCCTGAACAACCCACAGCAGACACCACCTTTTTCGAGCTCACAACACACACCCAAAGGATCAACGACACCACGCCGGACCAGGAAATCAAACCCATCACGCCTAACAGCCCAGCAAGGCCAGACTCACCTAGCAGCTCTGCAGGACCAACAACACGCCAGCCCATCGAGAGCACAGCCAACACACCAGAACAGACATTTGTCCTGAGGCGGTCCACCAGGGAAAGAAAGGCTCCCGACCGCCTCACCTTGTAAATAGTTTTCACTTTGACTTTGGCGGGGGAGTGATGTTGTGTATCTGTAAAGCATGCATTCCCATCTTCCGCCACCAGGGAGCTCATCCCCTGAAGTCCCAAGGGGTTCCAGTATCCCTTGGGAAGACTGTATATAAGCCAGCCCCTAAGGCTTGTTCCTCACTCTGGAGTGTCTTATTAAAGACTGAGGTCACTGTTACTTTAACCACCTGTGTGCAGCCTCATCTGTGTTAGGAACACAATAAAGATCACTTCTCATTCTTCTGAATTCCAAAAAGTAGAGGCCCAACCTACTCAACCTTTGCTCATGGGTCAACCCTCTCATCCCCGGAATCAACCCAGTGAACCTTCTCTGAATTTCCTCCACAGCAAGTGTATCCTTTCCTAAATATGGAAAGCAAAACTGCACGCAGTGTTCCAGATGTGGCCTCAGCAATACCCTGTATAACTGTCGCAAGGCTTCCCTGCTTTTATACTCCATTCCCTTTGCAATAAAGGCCAAGATTCCATTGGCCTTCCTGAGCACTTGCTGGACCTGCATACTATCGTTTTGTGTTTCATGCACAAGTACCCCCAGGTCCTGCTGTACTGCAGCACTTTGCAATCTTTATCCATTTA
Organism: Pristiophorus japonicus; assembly: GCF_044704955.1. NCBI lineage: Eukaryota > Metazoa > Chordata > Chondrichthyes > Pristiophoridae > Pristiophorus > Pristiophorus japonicus. Next base: position 31,335,573 of record NC_091978.1, read on the forward strand.
AATAATAACTTGCTCTTTGATTTTTTTCTGCCAAAGTGTATGACCTCACACTTTCCAACATTATACCCCATCTGCCAAATTTTTGCCCACTCACTTAGCCTGTCTATGTCCTTTTGCAGATTTATTTGTGTCCTCCTCACACATTGCTTTTCCTCCCATCTTTGTATTATCAGCAAACTTGGCTACGTTACACTCAGTCCCTTCTTCCAAGTTGTTAATATAGATTGTAAATAGTTGGGATCCCTGCAGCACCCCACTAGTTACTGGTTTCCAACCTGAGAATGAACCATTTATCCCGACTCTCTGTTCTCTGTTAGTTAGCCAATCCTCAATCCATGCTAATATATTACCCTCAACCCGGTGAACTTTTATCTTGTGCAGTATGTGGCACCTTGTCAACTGCCTTCTGGAAGTCCAAATACACCACATCCACTGGTTCCCCTTTATCCACCCTGTTCGTTACGTCCTCAAAGAACTCCAGCAAAGGTGGCAGTGCACCAGGATTGGGATGAGATGGTGACCAGTCTCAATGCTGTGTACGCTACTTGCAGACCCCAGGAACAGATGGGGCAAGAAGATGGTACGCTTGAATGAATCTGGCAATAGTAGCAGGAATCAAGTGTATAGTCCAAGCTTGCATATCGTAAAGTGTTACCTGTGACTCCATATCCTCCTGAGCACAAAGACTGCCTACTTTCACCTCTGAAATATTGCCCATCTCTCCCCCCACCTCAGCTCATCTACTGCTAATAGCCTCTTCTGCAACCCTAACTTCCTTTCCCACCATTGGCAACTCTATTCCTCTGTCTAGGCCATAAGTCCCTCCTTATACCCCACAGCCTCTCTACCTCTCTTTCCCCTTTTAAGACGTTGCTTCAAACCTACAACTATTTTTAGGAAACAATGAAATCAAGTACCCCCTTGTTTTTTTTGAGGGCACTAAAACACAAATTATACAAGTGCCCACTGGCTAAAAGAGGCAGAGGGCACTAAAACCAGCACAATAAACAAATTAAACTTTAGTCAAAACGTCAAATTAAAATTTGGTTGCCGGGTGTGATGATGCACTCCAGTCCCTCCGGTACCCACCTCTGGTGGCAGACCGCGAGCTCCATCTCCAGGGACACCCTGGCTCGGATGTACCTTCAAACCTGCATCTTTGACTGAACTTTTGTCACCTGATCTAATCAGGTGTTACAGGGATCAGTGCTGGGACCCCAACTATTTATAATCTATTTTAACAACTTGGAAGAAGGGACTGAGTGTAATGTAGCCAAGTTTGCTGACAAATCAAAGATGGGAGGAAAAGCACAAAAGGACACAAAAAATCTGCAAAAGGACATAGATTGTCTGTGAGTGGGCAAAAATTTGCAGATGGAATATAATGTTGGAAAGTGTGAGGTCATGCACTTTGCCAGAAAAAATTCAAAGAGCAAGTTATTATTTAAATGGAGAAAGATTGCAAAATGCTGCAGTACAGCGGGACCTGGGGGTACTTGTGCATAAAACACAGAAGGATAGTATGCAGGTACAGTAAGTGATCAGGAAGGCCAATGGTATCTTGGCCTTTATTGCAAAGGGGATGGAAGATAAAAGCAGGGAAGTCTTGCTACAGTTATACAGGGTATTGGTGAGGCTACACCTGGAATACTTCATGCAGTTTTGGTTTCCGTATTTACGAAAGGATATACTTGCTTTGAAGGCAGTTCAGTGAAGGTTCACTCGGTTGATTCCGGGGATGAGGGGGTTGACACATGAGGAAAGGTTGAGTAGGTTGGGCCTCTACTCTTTGGAATTCAGAAGAATGAGAGGTGATCTTATTGAAACATATAAGATTATGAGGGGGCTTGACAAGGTGGATGCAGAGAGGATGTTTCCAATGATGGGGAGACTAGAACTAGAGGGCATGATCTTAGAATAAGGGACCGCCCATTTAAAACTGAGATGAGGAAAATTTATTCTCTCAGAGGGTTGTGAATCTGTGGAATCCGCTGCCTCAGAGAGTTGTGGAAGCTGGGGCATTAAATAAATTTAAGACAGAAATAGAGAGTTTCTTAAACGATAGTGGGATAAGGGGTTATGGGGAGCGGGCGGGGAAGTGGAGCTAAGTCCATGATCAGATCAGCCATGATCTTCTTGAATGGCGGAGCAGGCTCGAGGGGTCGTATGGCCTACTCCTGCTCCTATTTCTTATGTTCTTATGCTCTAATGTCTCCTTCTTTGGTGCCCTTTGTTTGTTATATTAGGCTCTTGTGAGCGTCTTGGGATGTTTTACTATGTAAAGGCACTGGGGCCGAAACTCAGGGTCCGAAGAAGGCTTGTTACCGCCGTTTTGCGGCGGCTATGCAGTGGAATCGAGAGGCCGCCGCATTGCAGTCGATGGGTCGCCCCGACCGAAATTTAGCTCGGGGATTTTTCAGCCTGTCCCCACTTCCGCCCCGTTGCGGCCGACCACCTCAAGCGCGTCACCTAAATGCGCACCGCCGCTCTCCTGCTCCTTCAGAATACTCCGACTCAAAGTTAGTTAAAAATATCGTTGCCCCGCCGTGCGGTGCCCCCAACAGCTTTCTCCATTGGTGCACCGTCTCCTGACGGTGTGCGGCCTCGCAGCGTGGCGGCCCTTCAAGGGGAGGGCCCACTGCCGCGGCCGCCATGTTTTTATTTTTGCCCACGGGTTTGGCCGGGCCGCAAACAGGCAGCCTGGCAACCCCTCTGAAATCCTCCCTGGTGGCCTAATGGCTGAAGCTAAAAGTGCCCCAGTCTGTTCCCTTTAATGGAGGGGAGAGTCGTAGTGATGCATACGCTGAGTGACAGCGGCGGAGGCTCGGTGCCGCCCCAACTCCCACCCCTCAGCCTGATTCACCGCCGCACTTCCACCCCCATTATGACTGGCTTCCTGTCCCACGTCAAAAAAAGTTCAAAGTGCCTACTATCGATCCAGAATCCGCCTCATCGGTCCTGGTGGTAAAACCAGGTAAGAAATCGTTAGTACACCAGCTTTCTGGCATCCCTGAATTTGGGCCCCAGTGTATAAATGCAAGTTGTTGTTGTTGTTGTCATCAACTTGTACCATATTTACTGCCATTTCCCCCACCTCCAGCGTGATGACACCAACAAACACATCTTCCCCCTCCCCTCCCCTTTCAGCAATCCGAAGGGACTGCTCCCTCCGCGACACCCTGGTTCACTCCTCAACCACCCCCAGCACCCCCTTCCCTTCCCACGGCACCTTCCCGTGCAATTGCAGGAGATGCAACACCTGCCCTTTTACCTCCTCCCTCCCCGCCACCTTCCAGTGAAACAGCGATTTACCTATATTTCTTTCAATTTACGATACTGTATTCGCTGCTCGTGAAACGTTCTCCTCTACATTGGGGAGAATGGGCGATCGCTTTGAGGAACACCTCCCTTCAGTCCATAAGCATGATCCCGATCTTCCTGTCACCTGTCACTTTAATTCTCTGCCCCACTCCCTCTCTGACCTGGTTCATTAGATATATTCAAGAGGGAGTTAGATGTGATCCTTACGGCTAAAGGGATCAAGGGGTATGGAGAGAAAGCAGGAAAGGGGTACTGAGGTGAATGATCAGCCATGATCTTATTGAATGGCAGTGCAGGCTCGAAGGGCCGAATGGCCTACTCCTGCACCTATTTTCTATGTTTCTATGTTTCTATGTTTCTCTGTCCTCGGCCTCTTACACTATTCCACTGAAGCTCAATGGAAGCTCGGGAAATAGCAGCTCAAGTTTCGATTCGCCACTTTACAGCTTTCCGGATTCAACATCGTGTTCAACAATTTCAGATCATAAGCACCGTTCCCATTTTTTCAGGCGGCAGCTGTTGGTAAGATTCTGCTATTCCCATTTACACCTCCTCTGGACCCATCTTTTGTTTCTTTACTTGTTCCTTTAGCCTTGCACCATCATCCCCTTTGTCCTTTAATCTCTCCTGACTTCTGCCCTATCACAGACCTTCCCTTTTGCTCTTTCCTCCCCTCCTCTGCTTTCCGTGCCTCTGTACTTGCTTAAAACCTCTTACATCAATAACTTTTTCCAGTTCTGATGAAAGGTCATCGACCTGAAACATTGGCCCTGAAATTCCGGCCTCCCCGAGTCCGTACGGAGTTCCTACGGACCCGGGAAGGCATCGGAAATGCAGGTTTCCAGCGTGCAATGTGCATGTGCTGGAAACCGGCTTTTCCGATCTGTCAAGCCAGATCGTATCTCGGGAGCGAGGACATTTGTGAATGGAAATTTCCAATATTTACGTTTACAATTGTCCTCAAAAATCTTGCACTTGAAAAAGCAGGTGCATAGTCTACTTTTACAGGCGCAAGCGTTCTAAAAAACACAAAAACATATAAAAATAAAGTTATTAAAACAGATTTTATCATTAAAAACCTTCCCCACAACGGTAAGTTTATTTAAAAAACCTTTTTTAAAAATCGGGAAATTATTTTTTTAAGACATTAATAACTTTAATTTAAATTAATGTAGTTTAATTATTTTCAATTTTTACTTGTGTTTTAGGTGTTTGGAGCTATGTTTTGGGTGTTTCTGACTCTATCACAAACATATTAATCGGAGTTTAGGATCCTGCGGAACTCCTATATACTATGATACCTTACCTGATTGGCTGCCCAGAGCCATGTGACTCCAGCTCGAGGCCAGGCGTGTCGATGTGCACGCGCTACGAATCGCAGTCGAAAGAAGCCTCAGCATCAGAAAGTCGAACGTGGGCAGCAGCTTAAGGCAGGTGTGTATTTTTTCTCTAAAATACTCGCGGGAAGGCCAAAACGGAATTTCAGGGTCGTTAACTCTGTTTCTCTCTCCACAGATGCTGCCTGACCTGCTGAGTGTTTCCAGTATTTTCTGCTTTTATTTCAGATTTCCAGAATCCGCAGTATTTTGCTTTGGTAATATAAATGTGCTGTACTGTCAGTGGCTTCAGGATTATTTCATTTCCAAACTTAGATTATTTTCCCTGACAGGGGCTGTCATTGCAGATGGCAAATGCCCATGAGGCATTATGGCAACTCCACTGAAATTGATCAATTTATTGCATTTATTGAGTGTGTCAGCTGTGGCTCAGTGGATAGCACCCTTCTCCTTTGATTCATAAGAGTACGGGTTCAAGTCCCACCCCAGAACCCAAAAATGTAGGCTGACACTCCATTGCTCCATTGCAGTACTGAGGGAATGCTGTGCTGTCGGAGGTGCCGTCTTTTGGATGAGACGTTAAACTGAGGCCTTTTATGCTTTCACAGCTGGACGTAAAAGATCACATGGCACTATTTTGAAGAAGAGCAGGGAGTTACCCTGGTGTCCTGCCCAATATTTATTCCTCAATTAACATCACCAAAACAGATTATCTGGTCATTATCACATTGTTGCATGTGGGATCTTGCTGTGTGCAAGTTGGCTGCTGCATTTCCTACATTACAACAGTGACTACTCTCCAACAGTACTTCATTGGCTATAAAGTGCTTTGGGACATCCGCTGGTCATGAAAGGCGCTATATAAATGAGATACTTTCCTTTTTCTTTTTCTGCAGTTGGTTTACCACATTTAAGATAGAGATGAGGAAGAATTTATTCTCTCAGAAGGTTGTGAATCTTTGGAATTCTCATCTCCAGGGAGCTGTGGAGGCTGGGGCATTGAATATATTAAAGGAGAAACTTCTTCACTCAGAGAGTTATGAGCATGTGGAATTCAGTACCACAGAAATTTGTTGAGGCCAGTTCGTTAGATCTATCCAAAAGGGAGTTAGATGTGGCCCTTACGACTAAAGGGATCAAGGTGTATGGAGAGATAGCAGGAATGGGGTACTGAAGTGCATGATCAGCCATGATCTTATTGAATGGCGGTGCAGGCTCGAAGGGCTGAATGGCCTATTCCTGAACCTATTTTCTATGTTTCTGTGTTTGAGATAGACACATTTTTGATCGATAAAGGAGTCACGGATTATGGGGAGCGGGCAGGGGAGTGGAGTTGAGGTCAAGATCAGATCAGCCAAGATCTTATAGAATGATGGAGCAGGCTCGAGGGGCCAAATGGTCTACTCCTGCTCCTAGTTCTTATGTTTTTATGTTTGGTGGGGAGAGGCCAGGAACTTGGGCGGTGGGGGCAGGAACCTTCTTAGGTGGTGGGAGAACGTCTTAACCCAGGAGGGTGACCCAATCAGAGCTTTGCAAATAAACACGACCCAAGGAATATGGACCGCTCTTCCTCTTCTAGCGTTCTAGGAGTGTAGCAACAAGTTGTATTTAAATAGTGTCTTTAATGAGTAAAACAGCCCAAGGTGCTTCACAGGAGCGTAAATAGACAATAATTTGACACTGAATTACATAGGGTGATATTAGGACAGGTGACCAAATGCTTGGTGAAAGAGGTCGGTTTTAAGGAGTGAGTTAAAGGAGGAGATAGGGGTGGAAGCACTATGTACAGGCTGTTGTGCTCCAGATTGTTTCTATACTTATTGGAGTTCAGAGGAATGAGCAGTAATCTTATGGAAACATATAAGATAATGAGGGGGTTCAACAAGGTGTGGCATTAAATTGACAGCAAGACCGATATTCTTTTAAAGCAATTTGGAATAGTTTATTAAACACACACACACGCACATCTATCAGCAGTCGTCAGCTATCCTACTGATCTACTTAGTTACCACAGATACAATGATGTTACAATAATGATTTATAAAAAGGAATACGTCACTTCCCTCTGGCAAAGCACACATCCTGCTTCTTGGGGCCCAATTTTCCCCAAAGCTCATTTTTTTGGTGTACTTGGAGTTACGCACATATTTTTAGAGCCCAAGTTCGGCAAAAAATTTTTTTCTAAGTTTCCCCGTTTGATTTCTTCATTTTGGTCAGCCTAGCCTCTCTAGTTTTGTGGGTGGAGCCTTGATCTGCGCCATAAAGTTCGGGTTGTCACGATAACCAGAGACTCAATGCGGGCTGAGGCTGCAAAGTGAAACATACAGCCAGCTCCCAACACATTAAAATACATTGCAGCAACTTAAAAACACATTAAAACACATTGCAATAGCTTAAAAACACATTAAAATACATTGTAGCAACTTACCTCCAATTATTAAAGTCTCCCCCTCCCGATGCCGGTGCAGATCCCCAGCCCTATCCCAGGCCGAAGGACCTCCCGGTCTGCTCCCCAACCAAGCGACCTGCCGATCCACTCCCCGCCCGCCCCTAGCCCCAGTGCCTTGCCAGTCCCACTCCCCCGCCCCCAGCTCCCCCAACCAAGTGACCTGCCGATCCGCTCCCCGCCCGTCCCTAGCCCCAGTGCCTTGCCAGTCCCATTCCCCCGCCCCTAGCTCCCCCCTCCTCCATCCAAGCGACCTGCCGGTCCACTCCCCCGCCCCTAGTCCTGGCCGAAGGGCTTGCCGATCCGCTCCCCGCCCGCCCATAGCCCCAGTGCCATGCCAGTCCCACTCCCCCGCCCCTAGCCCTGGCCGAAGGGCCTCCTGCTCCGCTCCCCCGCCCCTATTCCAGGCCAAAGGGCCTCCTCCCTCCTGGTCCCTGCAGCTAACTGTACCTGAAAGGCTTCCCCCACCGCCCCCCTCACTCTTCCTCTTTCCCCCTTTCTCTTACCTCTCTTGCTGCTGCTGTCTGGGCATCTGCTGCACTTAGCTTCTCCAATTTCCTTACCTGCACTGATTTCCTTAACTCTCCAGAAGGTTTTTCTGCAGAGACCACATACGCTGGCCTAAGAAGAACTGGAGTAACTCTTAGCTGGCCAAATTTCTCTTAATGGCCAGAATTGGCGTGGGTGGCAGGTTACGCCCCGTTTGGCTGAAAAAAAAAGTACCTAAAAAAAATCGTAACTGAGGTACGCTGGTGCAAATAGATCAGGGAAACTGTGTTTTTAACTTAGGCCAAAAAAAGCGGCCTGTTCCAAAAAAACAGTGCAAATCACTGGGGAAAATTGAGTCCTTGGTCTGTAGAGGAAAGTCCGTGTGCGAGAGAAAAGAGAGACCCAACAATCTTTGGCTTGACTTCTTATATCCCTTACGGCCATTGTTTCTCAGAAAGCCTCAGGATTGGGTATTGTTTCCAGGGCAGTTCTTGATACATGTATCTGTCTGGAGGGCTAGTGCCATTCCTTGATTAGGTTGATGGCTTTCCAATTAACATCTTTTCTAGTTTGTTGAGTTTCAAAGCCTTGCTTCCTTTGTTCCTTGGGCTCTGCCCAGCCAGAGGAGACGTGAACTTGGGGAAGGCATCCATTTTGTCTCTTCAAAATTGTCTTTTTGTATAATCTATACTTTTAACATTTATATTTATGTGTACAGAATCAATTTTATCATTATTGAACACTTTTATTCTTACAACAGGTGACCAAATGCTTGGTCAAGGTGGTCGGTTTTAAGAAGTGACTTAAAGGAGGAGAGAGAGGTGGGAGTACGATGTACAGGCTGTTGTGCTCCAGATCGTTTCTGTACTCATTGAAGTTCAGAGGAATGAGAGGTGATCTTATCGAAACATATAAGGTAATAAGGGGGCTCGACAAGGGGATGCAGAGAGGATATTTCCACTCATAGGGGAAACTAAACTAGGGGACATAGTCTCAGGATAAGGGGCTGCCCATTTAAAACTGAGATGAGGAGAAATTTCTTCTCTCAGAGGGTTGTGAATCTGTGGAATTCGCTACCTCAGAGAGCTGTGGAAGCTGGGACATTGAATAAATTTAAGACAGATATAGACAGTTTTTTAAACGACGCAGGAATAAGAGGTTATGGAGCTGCGTCTATGATCAGATCAGCCATGATCTTATTAAATGGCGAAGCAGGCTCGAGGGGTCGTATAGCCTACTCCTGTTCCTATTTCTTATGTTCTTCGACCTCACTGTGGTTTTCAATCACAGATAAGAATAAAAGCCTCTCTGGCGTGGATTTATTTCTGTCAGCCCAGAAATACTGCAGTGCTGCAGCATTGGACAATCAGTATTAAGGACATTCAAGCTCCTTACAATTGCCTGTCCGGTTTATTACAGTTTTAAATGTGACATGAAGTGAGGACTATGATGCCAGCTGCCAGTCAGACCAGTACAGAAAATTTTGATTGACACCTCAATTACTAAAATCTAATTTCTCTGTATAAATGGTCTGGCTTTATTTTTAAATGTAAAGCTGCAAGGCACTGATTTTTTACTTCACATCTCATTAAGCAGAGCGATGGCAGTGGCGGAAATTTAACATTTTCATTCTTTGGATTTTGATGACATAATTGAAGTACCCTTAGGCATACTTCAGATATAGAATGTCAAAAGACTGTACATCATTTTCTGCAATCAAATGTAGTCACACTATGTAAGCACCCGTGGACCTGTCTTAGAGGAGTTAATTCCACGAAAAGTCCTCTCTGCCTGGAAATGTGAGAAAGGCGAAAGACTTAGGACGAGCGAGGGGAGGCAGAGAAAGCAAGTGCGAGAGAAGAGACAATTACGTAGAATTACACAGAGCTTACAGCACAGAAAGAGACCATTTGGCCCAACTGGTCCATGCCACTGTTTATGCTCCACACAAGGCTCCTCCTACCCTTCTTCTTCAAACCATATCTGCAAATCCTTCCATTGCTTTCTCCCTCGAGTACTTATCTAGCTTCCCCTTAATTGCATCTATGGCTATTCGCATCAACTGTTCAATATGGTAGCGAGTTCCACATTCTAACCATTCTCTGGGTAACATCATCAACATAGGCAGTCCCTTGAAATTGAGGAAGATTTGCTTGCACTCTAAAATTGAGTTCTCAGGTGACTGTACAGTCCAATACGGGATTTACAGTTTCTGTCACAGGTGGGACAGACAGTGGTTGGAGGAAAAGGTGGGTGGGGAGTCTGGTTTGCTGCATGTTCTTTCCGCTGCAACAACAACTTATATTAAGAAGTTCCTCCTGAATAGTTTATTGGATTTATTAGTGGCTACCTTATACTTATGATCCCAGTTATGGTCTGCGCCACAAGTGGAAACATCGGGGAAAAAATTTGGGATGTTTGCGCCTCCCATTAGGGTGCGCCAACGGAGCGCATACGACTTTGCGCCCGGGCTGTGCGCCACTGCCGACTTAATCGCCGTGCGCAGCAACCCGTTTTCACCCCGGAGCGAAAATTCAGTAGTAAGGCTGCTACGGGCAATGCCCACGACAGCTTCGTGGGGCACATACCAGGCTGTAGGCCGCAAATTAAAGGGGAGGTGCGGCGCTGAAATTTTTAAAAATGGCCGACTTACAGGTCGCGGCCTTCTTCAGTGCAGATCGCGGGGTCCAAGCCACGATCTTGCAGCCCGACACTCCGCTTGTGTGCCGGGCTGCTGACATGGCACCCCGCTCCCTGGTGGTCCAGCGATGGCCCCTTCTCCCTCCTGCAGAGTCGGCAGCTTGATGGAAGGGGAGGGCCTTGTCTTCCCAGTAGCACTATGTGCCCCTCCGCGTAGCTTCGTGCCCCGGTCCCATCCCCCAGAGGAAGCTAAGCACAATTTAGTTCGCGGGGTGTGTCTTCTGCGCTTGGCGCAGGAACTCCCGCCTCAATTTTGCACCGATCATGTTCACGTCTACTGTATCAACCCCCTTCATAGTTTTAAATACCTCTCACCACCTTTTCTTTCTCGAGAAAAGAGCCCCAGCCTGTTCGGTCTTTCCTTATCGTTATAACATATCAGTTCTGGTATCACTGACATAAGGAAAGTGTGAGAGAGAATACGGAAATATGAGAAAGCAATGAATGTAAATAAGCAAAATAAAGAACTAACTTGATTCAGAACGTGAGGCGGGAATTGATCTCTAATTATTATTGGCTTTAAGACATGAATTGAGACATTATTTATAAATAAGTTTATTGGGTACGACTTCAGTGTTCGGGGCACTTGTTTGGAATTATTCATCCAGAAAATACTAACACCATAAAGAAATAAAGCCTTTGAGTTCTACTCTGAAGAGCTGCTTTTTGACCTGGAGAATGTCATCTCTCTCTCTTCCTTCATGGTTCTCCCACCCAGTAGGTGTTGTTTCCTTGTGTGTCATCCTCCCCAATTGTTGGTAATGCTGACTCATGGAAGAGATAAAAACAGAAAATTCTCCGTTCTGTCTTCTCCCCTTTTTATTCTTTACCCTCGATAGTGTGTTACAAATTTTCTCTCATGCACTTTCATTTGATCCTAGTGCAAAAGGATAGTATGCAGATACAGCAAGTGATCAGGAAGGCCAATGATATCTTGGCCTTTACTGCAAAGGGGATGGAGTATAAAAGCAGGGAAGTCTTGCTACAGCTATATAAGGTATTGGTGAGGCCACACCTGGAATACTGCGTGCAGTTTTGGTTTCAATATTTACGAAAGGATATACTTGCTTTGGAGGCAGTTCGGAGAAGGTTCACTTGATGCCGGAGAAGAGGGGGTTGACTTACGAGGAAAGGTTGAGTAGGTTGGGCCTCTACACATTGGAATTCAGAAAAATGAGAGGTGATCTTCTCGAAACGTATAAGATTATGAGGGGGCTTGACAAGGTGGATGCAGAGAGGATGTTTCCACTGATGGGGGAGACTAGAACTAGAGGGCATGATCTTAGAATAAGGGGCCACCCATTTAAAATAGAGATGAGAAGAAATTTATTTTCTCAGAGGGTTGTACAACTGTGGAATTTGCTGCCTCAGAGAGCTGTGAAAGCTGGGGCATTGAATAAATTTAAGATAGAAATAGACAGTTTCTTAAGCGATAAGGGGATAAGGGGTTATGGGGAGTGGGCGGGGAAGTGGAGCTGAGTCCATGATCAGATCAGCCATGATCTTATTGAATGGCGGAGCAGGCTCGAGGGGCCATATGGCCTACTTCTGTTCCTATTTCTTATGTTCTTATGTTCTTATTCTTCTTTCTCACATTTTTCCTCTTCTTGATTTGGGGTAGTATACTAGCATGGATTGAGGATTGGTTAAAGGACAGAAACCAGAGAGTCATTTTTGGGTTGGCAGGCTGTAACTAGTTGGGTGCTGCAAGGATCAGTGCTTGGGCCCCAGCTATTCACAACCTACATCAATGATTTGGATAAGGGGACCAAATGTAATATATCCAAGTTTACTGATGATACAAAGCTAGTTAGGAATGTAAGTTGTGAGGAGGATGCAAAGAGGGTTCAAGGGGATATCAAGAAGCTAAGTGAGCGGGCAAGAACATGGCAAATGGAATATAATGTTGAGAAATGTGAAGTTATCAACTTTGGTCGGAAAAATAGAAAAGCAGAGTATTTTTTAAATGGTGAGGATTGAGAAATGTTGGTGTTCAGAGGGACCTGGGTATCATTGTACAGGAATCACTGAAAGTTAACATACAGGTCGGGCAAGCAATTAAGAAAGCAAATGGGATGTCGGCCTTTATTACAAGAAGATTTGAGTACAAGAGTAAAGTCTTCTTACTGCAATTATATAGGGCCCTTGGTATACAATTTTGGTCTCCTAATCTAAAGAAGGATCTACTTGCCATTAAGGGAGTGCAACAAAGGTTCACCAGACTAATTCCTGGGATGGGGGATTGTCCTATGAGGAGAGATTGAATAGACTAGGCCTATATTCTCTAGAGTTTAGAAGAATGAGAGGTGATCTCATTGAAACATACAACGTTTTTACAGGGCTTGACAGGGTAGATGCAGGGAGGATGTTTCCTCTGGCTGATGAGTCTAGAACCAGGGGTCACAATATCAGAATAAGGGATCAGCCATTTAGGACTGAGATGAGGAGAAATGTCTTCAGTCAGAGGGTGGTGAATCCTTCGAATTCTCTATCCCAGAGGGCTGTGGAGCTCAGTCTTTGAGTATATTTAAGATAGAGATTGCTAGATTTTTGAATATAAAGTGAATCAAGTGATATGGGGACAGTGCAGGAAAGTGGAGTTGATATAGAAGATCAGCCATGAACTTATTGAATGGTGGAGCAGGCTCCAGGGGCCGAATGGCTTACCCCTGCTCCTAATTTTTATGTTATGTTCTTATGTTCTTTCACATTCTCTCACTTCCATTATTTTGCTTCTTTTATTTATTTGCTTCTCTTCTAATATTTAATGTTTTGTTTTCTCATTCTCTCTCCTATATCTTTCCTCTCCCATATCTTTATCCTATCTCTCCTCTCTCCTCCTTCCCCTCTCTCTCTCTCATGTCATTCCTCTATCTCTCGATTCCATTCCTGAAATGTTTTTCTGTCTTTCATTTCCAGGATGTATTTTAGTTTTTTAGAAGACCAAGGAAATTGTAAAGGGATAATGATAAGAGGGGGAAATTGGCTAGTAAGTGGCAGATGGAATCTATTGTCAGTAAGTGTGAAGTGATGCATTTTGGCAGAAAAATAAGAGTGGAAGTTGTACACTCTTAATGGAAGTAGGCTCGATGCTGTGGAAGAGCAGAGGGACTTTAGGGGTGCATGTTCACAGAATGTTAAAGGCAGCACCTCAGGTTGATGCTGTAAAATCTCTTAACTCCTTCAATCTTTTATTTGTCCACAAACTTCAGGCGACCAAGGGAAACAATCTATCACTGTTTAAACGACCATCACCTTTACATTTGTGCTTCCTGTGTGTGGCCAACTTGAGACCAAATTTATACAGTGAACTGGTCAGTCGTGGACAACTCCTACAGCATCTCACAAGGCAAAATCATATTGATGAAAATATTGAAACAAAAACTGTATTCGGTACATTGCCACTGAATACTTTGCCAGTGAATGATAAACTGCAGTGCCACAACTCCATAAAAATGAAAGAATTTTGTTTTCAAAGAGTAGCAAAGTCATTAATGGACATTTAATTGTCAACATAATTTTATTCAAATAATGTTCTATTCTAATTTGTAAGTGCAGATTAGAGACCTACAATAGATTAAAAAACACACCTCATTTACTGTTTGTGTACCCTGTTCTGTTGATTGGCAATGTTTAATGCTATGTTCAGACCAGGCACTTACCATTCGCGAGTATCACAGTTAGCTGCAAACTCAAGGGGGCTGAAATTGGTCGATACCAATGGTCCGCCCATTTCTCGGCGTTATGCCGGCGGTATGTCGTTTCATATCGCCGGCATACTGCTGAGATCGAAGAAGGCAAAATTGGTGAAGATATTTTTGGCGTTATGTCGGCAGTATGTCACCCGTCTGCATCGGGAGGTATGCATCTTAGTCGTCTGTTCGATGGGTGGTGTGGCATGGAACTGCGCATGCAAACCTTTTTTTATTCCAATTTTGTTTCACAAGTATTTTACCCATGATTTTGGGGGTCAGGGGTCACCCACGCATGTGCAGTGAGTTGAGGAGGAAGAAAGAGAGAGTGTGAGAGGAGCAGCAAGGTAGTTGAAGGCCAGTGAGTTTGAAAATAGATAGCTCAGTGGAAAAAAATTGGTAGCAACTAATAATTATTCAGTTTCAACACAAGAACAGATATTTAAGAAGGGAAAATTAATATCCAGAAAAAAATTATGCCAATGTTAAAGAAAACATCCAAGTGGAGGAATATCGAGAAGGAGGGGAGGTTGAAAGTGCCTGTCTTTGATGAAATGGAGTTGCCTACCCTTTTGGAGCACATCACAGAGAGGTACTCCAACCTCACCAAAGGTGGTCATGAAAAGCCCCTCCCAAAGGAGTACAACCGAATTTGGGTCGAGATCGGGGAGGCTGTGTCCTCAAAAAGTACGATGGTACACACCGGGGAAAGGTGCCTTAAGAGGTGGAATGACCTGGTGAGGGTTGCAAGAGTAAGTAATGATTTTATTTATGACCCCCACCACATGTAAGAACATAAGAGCTTAAGAAATATGTTATGTATTGATGCCTGGGGTCACCAGACACCAGATGGTGCTACTGTCGGAGGTCATCGGGCTGTATGTGCGTGTGCATGGTCACGGGTGTATATAAGCACAGGTACTATGTCACGCAGGTACACCTGACACAGGTTACAGTCACAAGACTCTTGAGTCATTACATTTGGCGACGAGATAAATTAAGAACCTTTGCACGTACAATGGGCACTATTGGAATTCTTCACGAATTCGTGGATGGTGAGGATTGGGTGGACTTCATTGACTGTCTGGATCAATATTTTGTGGCCAACAAAATGGAGGGAGAGGCTGATGCAGTTTGCCGCAGGGCAGTTTCCCTCACCATTTGTGGTCAGAAAGTTTATGGCCTCATGAAGAACCTTCTCTCGCTTTTACGTCCAATGGACAAAAAGTACGAGGATTTGTGTGTTTTGGTTTGTGACCATCTTAAGCCAAAAGAGGGCATCATCATCTCACGCTATCGCTTCTATATGCAAGTTCGTGCTGAGGGCCAGGATTTGTCGAGATTCATCGTCGACCTATGACGGCTTGCTGAGCCGTTTAAGTTCGGGAACATGTTGGAAGACATGTGCGAGGTTTCTTCGTAATAGGCATCAACCACGATGTGATTCTCCGGAAGTTATTGGCCGAAGAGAAACTGGATTTGAAAAAGGCCATCGTAACTACCCAGGCATGCATGACGACTGATGATAATTTGAGGCAGATACCGTCGAAGAGTCGGAGCTCCATGGCACGTAATGTAAACAAGATTGTGTCGTCTTCTGGCAGAGCTGCTTATGGCAGGGCCTACTTGACTGTTTATGTGAAGCCTGTAACTGCTCAGATTCCGCCAACTGGTACGAATCTGATTTCACCCTGTTGGCGTTGTGGGGGCAATCATCGGCCTCATCAGTGTCGGTTTAAACAATACTCCTGTGATGGCTGTTCGAAAGTGGAGCATCTTCAGAAAATGTGCCCACAACTGAGCCAGCGTGCTGCTGCTCATCACATTGTTGATGATGACCAGTCCAGTGCTGGCCCAGATACAAAAGGAGGAAGTGTATGGTCTGTATTCGTTCTTGGCAAAGAGCCAGCCGATAATTGTTAATGTGAAGCTGAATGGCGTGGCTGTATCAATGGAGCTGGACACGGATGCGAGTCAGTCGATAATGAGCCAAAGGATATTTGACAAGCTGTGGGACACTGAGGCTGTGAAGCCTAAGCTGAGTCCAGTCAATGCCAAGTTGCGTACTTACACTAAGGAACTCATACAGGTGATTGGCAGTGCAGTAGTCAAGGTGTCATATGATGGTGTAATTCAAGATCTACCATTATGGATCATCCCAGGTAATGGTCCAATGTTGTTTGGCAGAAATTGACTCGCGAAAATCAACCTGAACTGGACTGATGTCAAAGCGTTGTCCTCGGTGGATGACACTTCATGTGTTCAAGTGTTGAAGAAGTTTCCTTCTTTGTTTGAACTGGGCATTAGCAATTTTACTGAAGCCAAGGTGCATATTCACCTGGATTCTGATGCAAGGCCTGTCTATCATAAAACTCGGTCTGTTCCTTTAGTGATGAGGGAGAAGGTTGAAATTGAGCTTGACAGACTCCAATGTGAAGGGTTCATATCACCGGTCGAGTATAATGAATGGGCCAGTCCCATTGTTCCTGTATTGAAGAGTGATGGCACTGTCAGGATTTGTGGAGTCTATAAGGTTACGATTAACCGATTTTCAAAACAGGATCAGTATCCGTTTCCGAAGGCTGATGATCTATTCGCCATGCTAGCTGGTGAAAAGTCATTCACTAAGCTAGATCTGACATTGGCCTATATGACAGAGGAGCTTGTCGGCACTTCGAAGAAACTCAACTGCATCAACACCCATAAAGGACTGTGTGTCTACAACAGGTGTCCTTTTGGAATTCGTTCGGCTGCAGCCATATTTGAGAGGAATATGGAGAGTCTACTGAAGTCCGTTCCTAGAACTGTCATGTTTCAAGGTGACATTTTGGTCACAGGTCGCGATACTGCTGAACATCTGAACAATCTTGAAGAAGTCCTATATCGTCTGAACAAACTGGTACTCAGGCTGAAATGTTCAAAGTGTGTCTTCATGGCACCTGAAGTTGAATTCCTGGGGAGGAAGATTTCTGCTGATGGCATCAGGCCTACTGATTCGAAATCCAAGGCCATCAAAAATGCACCCAGACCTCAGAATATGATGGAGCTGTGTTTGTTCCTTGGGCTACTCAACTACTTTGGTAATTTCTTACCCAGATTGAGCACTTTATTAGAGCCACTGCACATGCTACTCAGAAAAGGCGACAAGGTCTGGGGTACGTCTCAAGATAGAGTCTTTGATAAAGCTAAGAATCTGCTCTGTTCAAACAAGTTGCTTGTTCATTATGATCCGTGTAAGAGTCTTGTATTGGCCTGTGATGCTTCATCATATGGGGTTGGCTGTGTACTGCAACAAGCAAATGAGTTGGGTAAGTTACAACCTGTTGCATTTGCTTTGAGAAGTTTATCAAAACTGGTAAGAGCTTACAGCATAGTAGAAAAAGAAGCTTTGGCCTGTGTGTATGGGGTCAAAAAGATGCATCAGTACCTGTTTGGTCTTCATTTTGAACTCAAAACGGATCACAAGCCACTCATTTCATTGTTTTCTGAAAACAAAGGTATTAATACCAATGCATCGTCCCGTATTCAGAAGTCGGCGTTGACATTGTCTGCCTATGAATACGTTATTTGTCATAGACCCGGTACTGAGAATTGTGCCGATGCATTGAGTCGTGAAAGATCAAAATTCACGGGAAACCCCCCAGTGTTTGGGCTCACTGGAAAGGAAATTTAATTTGGGATAATCTACCAGAAAGTTTGAAATCCTAAAGTGCTTATGGAAGAAACTTCGAACTTTAACCGAATTTTGGACTTTTACAATACAAATTCAAGTCTATGGGCGGGCCTAAGGAACTAAGGAAGCTTGATTATTGGAACTGTCTGGGTGTTGGGACTAAAGTAAATTGTCTGGAGAAATGGATATTCAAAAACCCTTCTCCACAACATTACAACAATAACTCAGAGATGGCCAGCCATCAAACTGAACCGAGAAAAGCCATCTTCAACATGAATAAGAACAAAGGGCCCACTACAGCCTGTATGCGAAAACCAAGCACAAAAGCGCATTGCGATTACCAAGCTAATATTTCCATCAGGAAACAGATTTAGAAGAGCAACCCACCCAAGACATATTAACTTTTAACGAGCCCACCAAAATATTACAAAGAAATGTCAAGCCTGGCAAATTTAAACAAAGAATTCTGGACTGATTTGGCATGAAGATTAGGACAACTCAAACTGTATAACTGGCCCCCTGTTTTAACCAAGGGTATGCCATACTACACCAGATGCCATACTACGCTTGTGTCATCAGAAGGGAGAGAAACCAACGTGACAGTTGTAAACTAACTTTTCCAGCCTCGAAGTCCTGAAGTCCAAAAGGAAGGAAGAACATCACCATCGTGGCAGCAACCAACCACAGCCAACGTTGTACCATCGAAAAATCATCGCGATCGACCAATTTCGAAACGAAACTCCACAAGGAAGAAACCGAAGAATCTAAAGTTTCCACTCTACAATCTAAGTCCTGACTACCAACAGATGAAAACATTACCTAATGAGACTTTGAACCTATTTCTAATGAAGGAAATCGGGTACTTACCCCATAGATCCAAAACGCGCCTGACCGCATCAGCGGACTCAACCCAACTGAAGATTGCGCAGTAAGAAGTCTTCTCCGACATTTGGGGTATGGCAAGCAGAACCTACAGAATTCAACAAACCCTGAAATCGCGAACTACCGCTAACTGACCAGAAAGGATTGGTAAGCATAGTCCCTGCCTGCCCTGGAGTCTAACCTAGCTAGGATTAGGTATTGGGAGGTGGGAGGTGTAATTTTTACTGCAACCCCCTTTGAATGTGTAATGTATTGTTCTTTATTAGAGTGATTATAAGTTTGACCTTGTTCTTTCTTGTCTGTAATAAAATCAAAGTTGTTTTGCATCAAACCAGTTGTCCTTTGCACTTTATCACATTCCCCAAATAAATCCAGAGTCTAGAACCCAAGGGAGTGGGAGCGATTTGAACCGCTCAAGTAGGTCAGAGGTGAACCCGACCCCCAGGACCACCCCTTACAGTCGTCTGCCTTTGCCCACACCTGATATGAAGATGCCTGCAGATCTACTGTTAGTTATGAATGCTTTTGAGAGTGAAGGAACTCCTGTCACTGCTCAACAAGTTAGGATATGGACCAGCCATGACCCTATCTTAATGGTTATGAAATATTATGTCCTCAGTGGTGATTGGTCTGCAATATCTATGGAGATATGTGATGAGACTAAACCTTATAACCGTTGCAAAGATGAGCTGTCCATTCAGTCAGATTGTTTACTGTGGGGTAATCGTGTCATCATGCCGAAGAAAGGTAGAGAAAAATTTGTACGTGAACTACATAGCACTCATCCTGGTATTGTCATGATGAAAGCCATTGCTAGGTCTCACGTATGGTGGCCTGGAATTGACTCTGATCTGGAATCATGTGTACATCAGTGCAATACTTGCATGCAGCTAAGTAAATTACCAGCGGAATCTCCACTGAGTCTTTGGTTGTGGCCATCTAAACCATGGTCGAGGATCCACATTGATTTTGCGGGTCCTTTCCTGGGAAAAATGTTTTTTGTTGTGGTGGATGCATATTCAAAGTGGATAGAGTGTATCATTATGTTATCCAGCACATCTACAGCCGCTATCGAGAGCCTTCGTGTCATGTTTGCTACTCATGGTTTACCTGACATTGTTGTGAGCGACAACGGATCTTTTTTCACAAGTCTTGAGTTTCAGGAGTTTAGGAGTTCATGAAGCTCAATGGTATTCGACATGTGAGGTCAGCACAGGAGGGCAGGAAAAAGAGTGGGAGAGCGATAGTGATAGGGGATTCAATTGTAAGGGGAATAGATAGATAGATAGGCGTTTCTGCGGCCGCAACCGAGACTCCAGAATGGTATGTTGCCTCCCTGGTGCAAGGGGCAAGGATGTCTCGGAGCGGGTGCAGGACATTCTGAAAAGGGAGGGTGAACAGCCAGTTGTCGTGGTGCACATTGGTACCAACGATATAGGTAAAAAAAGGGATGAGGTCCTACGAGACGAATTTAAGGAACTAGGAGCTAAATTAAAACGTAGGACCTCAAAAGTAGTAATCTCGGGATTGCTACCAGTGCCACGTGCTAGTCAGAGTAGGAATCGCAGGATAGCTCAGATGAATACGTGACTTGAGCAGTGGTGCAGCAGGGAAGGATTCAAATTCCTGGGGCATTGGAACCGGTTCTGGGGGAGGTGGGACCAGTACAAACCAGACGGTCTGCACATAGGCAGGACTGGAACCAATGTCCGAGGGGGAGTGTTTGCCAGTGCTGTTGGGGAGGAGTTAAACTAATATGGCAGGGGGATGGGAACCAATGCAGGGAGACAGAGGGAAACAAAAAGGAGACAAAAGCAAAAGACAGAAAGGAGATGAGTAAAAGTGGAGGGCGGAGAAACCCAAAGCAAAACGCAAAAAGGGCCACTGTACAGCAAAATTCTAACGGGTCAAAGTGTAATAAAAAGGCAAGCATGAAAGCTCGGTGCCTCAACGTAAGGAGTATTCGGAACCCAGGAGAGGGCTCTGAGCTAGTTAGAATGGGTGAGAGCTCAGATGAACAGTGTCCCAAGAAAGAATGCAAAAGGCGGGAGGCAACAGAGCAGAGTAGCACTGGGGTAAATGTAAACCACAAGATGATAGGAAGGAACAATATGTATGAATATAAAGGGGCTGCAGGAAGGGTCAAAGCGAAAAATCATGGTTTAATAACTATTATTAAAACACTCGACCGAAACGCACGCAGCATTCGGAATAAAGTAAATGAGTTGACGGCACAAATCATTACAAATGGGTATGATTTGGTGGCCATTACAGAAACGTGGTTGCAGGGTGGCCAAGGCTGGGAATTAAACATACAGGGGTATCTGACAATTCGTAAAGATAGACAAGAAGGGAAAGGAGGTGGGGTAGCTCTGTTAATAAAGGAAGATATCAGGGCAGTTGTGAGAGACGATATTGGCTCTAATGAACAAAATGTTGAATTATTGTGGGTGGAGATTAGAGATAGTAAGGGAAAAAGTCACTGGTGGGCGTAGTTTATAGGCCCCCAAATAATAACTTCATGGTGGGGCGGGCAATAATCAAGGGAATAATGGAGGTATGTGAAAAAGGAACGGCAGTAATCATGGGGGATTTTAACCAACATATCGATTGGTCAAATCAAATCGCACGAGGTAGCCTTGAGGAGGAATTCATAGAATGCATACGGGATTGTTTCTTAGAACAGTATGTTACAGAACCTACAAGGGAGCAAGCTATCTTAGATCTGGTCCTGTGCAATGAGACAGGAAAAATAAACGATCTCCTAGTAAAAGAGCCTCTCGGAATGAGTGATCACAGTATGGTTCAATTTGTAATACAGATTGAGGGTGAGGAAGTAGTCTCTCAAATGAGCGTACTATGCTTAAGCAAAGAGGACTACAGTGGGATGAGGGCAGAGTTGGCTAAAGTAGACTGGGAACACAGACTAAACGGTGGCACAATTGAGGAACAGTGGAGGACTTTTAAGGAGCTCTTTCATAGTGCTCAACAAAAATATATTCCAGTGAAAAAGAAGGGCGGTAAGAGAAGGGATAACCAGCCATGGATAACCAAGGAAATAAAGGAGAGTATCAAATTAAAAACCAATGCGTATAAGGTGGCCAAGGTTAGTGGGAAACTAGAAGATTGGGAAAATTTTAAACGACAGCAAAGAATGACTAAGAAAGCAATAAAGAAAGAAA
Source organism: Pristiophorus japonicus (assembly GCF_044704955.1). Lineage (NCBI taxonomy): Eukaryota > Metazoa > Chordata > Chondrichthyes > Pristiophoridae > Pristiophorus > Pristiophorus japonicus. Next base: position 31,357,295 of record NC_091978.1, read on the forward strand.
AGGTAGATTACGAAAGTAAACTTGCACAAAACATAAAAACAGATAGTAAAAGCTTTTACAGATATATAAAACGGAAAAGAGTGACTAAAGTAAATGTTGGTCCCTTAGAAGATGGGCAAATGCATGGCAGATGAAGTATAATGTGGATAAATGTGAGGTTATCCACTTTGGTTGTAAAAACAGAGAGACAGACTATTATCTGAATGGTGACAGATTAGGAAAAGGGGAGGTGCAACGAGACCTGGGTGTCATGGTACATCAGTCATTGAAGGTTGGCATGCAGGTACAGCAGGCGGTTAAGAAAGCAAATGGCATGTTGGCCTTCATAGCGAGGGGATTTGAGTACAGGGGCAGGGAGGTGTTGCTACAGTTGTACAGGGCCTTGGTGAGGCCACATCTGGAGTATTGTTTACAGTTTTGGTCTTCTAACCTGAGGAAGGACATTCTTGCTATTGAGGGAGTGCAGCGAAGGTTCACCAGACTGATTCCCGGGATGGCGGGACTGACCTATCAAGAAAGACTGGATCAACTGGGCTTGTATTCACTGGAGTTCAGAAGAATGAGAGGGGACCTCATAGAAACCTTTAAAATTCTGACGGGGTTAGACAGGTTAGATGCAGGAAGAATGTTCCCAATGTTGGGCAAGTCCAGAACCAGGGGACACAGTCTAAGGATAAGGGGTAAGCCATTTAGGACCGAGATGAGGAGGAACTTCTTCACCCAGAGAGTGGTGAACCTGTGGAATTCTCTACCACAGAAAGTTGTTGAGGCCAATTCACTAAATATATTCAAAAAGGAGTTAGATGAAGTCCTTACTACTCGGGGGATCAAGGGGTATGGCGAGAAAGCAGGAATGGGGTACTGAAGTTGCATGTTCAGCCATGAACTCATTGAATGGCGGTGCAGGCTAGAAGTGCCGAATGGCCTACTCCTGCACCTATTTTCTATGTTTCTATGTTTCTATGAAGGGGGATTTAATAATGGGAAATGTGGAAATGGCTGAGACCTTAAACAATTATTTTGCTTCGGTCTTCACAGTGGAAGGCACAAAAACCATGCCAAAAATTGCTGGTCACAGGAATGTGGGAAGGGAGGATCTTGAGACAATCACTATCACGAGGGGGGTAGTGCTGGACAGGCTAATGGGACTCAAGGTAGACAAGTCCCCTGGTCCTGATGAATTGCATCCTAGGGTATTAAAAGAGATGGAGGAAGTTATAGCAGATGCATTCGTTATAATTTACCAAACTTTTCTGGACTCTGGGGAGGTACCAGCGGATTGGAAAGCAGCTAATGTAACGCCTCTGTTTAAAAAAGGGGGCAGACAAAAGGCAGGTAACTATAGGCCGATTAGTTTAACATCTGTAGTGGGGAAAATGGTTGAAGCTATCATTAAGGAAGAAATAGCGGGACATCTAGATTGGAATAGTGCAATCAAGCAGACGCAACATGGATTCATGAAGGGGAAATCATGTTTAACTAATTTACTGGAATTCTTTGAGGATATAATGAGCATGGTGGATCGAGGTGTACCGATGGATGTGGTGTATTTAGATTTTCAAAAGGCATTCGATAAGGTGCCACACAAAAGGTTTATGCAGAAGATAAAGGTACGCGGAGTCAGAGAAAATGTATTAGCATGGACAGAGAATTGGCTGGTGAACAGAAAGCAGAGAGTCGGGATAAATGGGTCCTTTTCGGGTTGGAAATCGGTGGTTAGTAGTGCGCCACAGGGATCGGTGCTGGGACCACAACTGTTTACAATATACATAGATGACCTGGAAGAGAGGACAGAGTGTAGTGCAACAAAATTTGCAGATGACACAAAGATTAGTGGGAAAGCAGGTTGTGTAGAGGACACAGTGAGGCTGCAAAGAGATTTAGATAGGTTAAGCGAATGGGCTAAGATTTGGCAGATGGAATATAATGTCGGAAAAAGTGAGGTCATCCACCTTGGGAAAAAAAACAGTAAAAGGGAATATTATTTGAATGGGGAGAAATTACAACATGCTGCGGTGCAGAGGGACCTGGGGGTCCTTGTGCATGAATCCCAAAAATTTAGTTTGCAGGTGCAGCAGGTAATCAGGAAGGCGAATGGAATGCTGGCCTTCATTGCGAGAGGGATGGAGTACAAAAGCAGGGAAGTCCTGCTGCAACTGTATATGGTATTGGTGAGGCCGCACCTGGAGTATTGTGTGCAGTGTTGGTCACCTTACTTAAGGAAGGATATATTAGCTTTGGAGGGGGTACAGAGACGATTCACGAGGCTGATTCCGGAGATGAAGGGGTTACCTTATGATGATAGATTGAGTAGACTGGGTCTTTACTTGTTGGAGTTCAGAAGGATGATGAGTGATCTTAAAGAAACATTTAAAATAATGGAAGGGATAGACAAGATAAAGGCAGAGAGGTTGTTTCCACTGGTCGGGGAGACTAGAACTAGGGGGCATAGCCTCAAAATACGGGGGAGCCAATTTAAAACCGAGTTGAGAAGGAATTTCTTCTCCCAGAGGGTTGTGAATCTGTGGAATTCTCTGCCCAAGGAAGCAGTTGAGGCTAGCTCATTGAATGTATTCAAATCACAGATAGATAGATTTTTAACCAATAAGGAAATTAAGGGTTACGGGGAGCGGGCGGGTAAGTGGAGCTGAGTCCACGGCCAGATCAGCCATGATCTTGTTGAATGGCGGAGCATGATCGAGGGGCTAGATGGCCTACTCCTGTTCCTAATTCTTATGTTCTTATGTTTATTCAAACCTGCTTCTAATTGTCAAGCAGAGCGTGCTGTTCAAACGATTAAGCAAAGTATGAAATGTGTAACTCAGAGTTCACTGCAGATTCATTTGTCATGTATATTGCTCAGTTACAGGACTTAAAAAATGATTGAGAAAGGGAAGATAGTCTATGAAAATTGTATTGTCCTGTCCCCTCAGTACAGATTCACGCGAGGCATGTAGTGAAGTCAAGGTCACTCTGGACCTGCACCTTTATTTCACAGCTCTCTGGAATGCTGCACTTGCCTGAGACCTGTCCTTATATACCTGTCTCTTGCAAGTGCACCCCTGGTGGTAAGGTATGCTGGTGGTTACAGGTCATATCTTATTACAGTCATGTATAGCCTTGGTGAGGCCACACCTGGAGTATTGTGTACAGTTTTGGTCTCCTAACCTGAGGAAGGACATTCTTGCTATTGAGGGAGTGCAGCGAAGGTTCACCAGACTGATTCCCGGGATGGCGGGACTGACCTATCAAGAAAGACTGAATCATCTGGGCTTGTATTCACTGGAGTTCAGAAGAATGAGAGGGGACCTCATCGAAACGTTTAAAATTCTGATGGGTTTAGACAGGTTAGATGCAGCAAGAATGTTCCCAATGTTCAGAACCAGGGAACACAGTCTAAGGATAAGGGGTAAGCCATTTAGGACCGAGATGAGGAGGAACGTCTTCACCCAGAGAGTGGTGAACCTGTGGAATTCTCTACCACAGAAAGTTGTTGAGGCCAATTCACTAAATATATTCAAAAAGGAGTTAGATGAAGTCCTTACTACTAGGGGAATCAAGGGGTATGGCGAGAAAGCAGGAATTAGGTACTGAAGTTGCACGTTCAGCCATGAACTCATTGAATGGCGGTGCAGGCTAGAAGGGCCGAATGGCCTACTCCTGCACCTATTTTCTATGTTTCTATGTTTCTATGTTGGGATACAGTTATATATAATAATGTAAGATACATGACATCACCCTCCCCCAAGGTCTTATTGTCTTTATAAGTTCAGTCTCTCAGGTGGTCTACGCTCTCGCGTGGAGCGTCTGAGTTGTGGTTCAGTTGTTTGCCTTGGTGTCTGTTTTTCTTTGGGTGTGGTTGCTGGTATCTCGCCTGGGCTGTCTGTTTCGGTTGGTGTGATTGTTGTTGACTCGCCTGGGCTGTCTGTTGGGATTGCCCTTTCCTCAGGTTGTTCCCTCTGTCTGTCCACCAGGTGTGGTGCGAGTTCCACATTGTAGTCTGCCTCTGGTTCCGCAGTGCTGTTGGTAAATCTGCTTTTGACTTGGTCTACATGCCTCCGGCAGGTTTTGCCATTTTCCATTTGTACTACCAGTAGCCTGTTTCCTTCCTTGCCCTTTACTGTCCCTGCAAGCCATTTGGGACCCCTGCCATAGTTTAGTACAAACACTTTGTCCCCTATCTCATTGCATCTCCCCCTCGAATTTCTGTCATGGTACTCAGTCAGCTTACGACGTTTGCCTCAATGATTTCGTGCATATCTGGGAGGATTAATGAGAGCCTTGTTTTTACAGTCCTTTTCATCAACTGTTGCGCGGAGGGGATCCCATTCAGTGAGTGCGGACGAGATCTGTATGCCAACAGCAGTTGCGACAGGCGACCCTGCAGCGTGGGACCTTGGATTTTAAGCATGCCTTGTTTGTACTGCTCTCTCCGCCTGGCCGTTGGAAGAGGCCGGCTTGAACGGTGCCGTCTTGACACGATTTATGCCATGGTCAATTATAAAGACTTGGAATTCTGTGCTGGTGAAGCACGGACCATTGTCACTGACTAATATGTCAAGGATTTCGTGCATTGCAAACATGGTTGTGCTCGAGTTTAAAATGGTGCATTCGATCCACTTTGAAAATACATCTACAACTACGAGGAATATTTTGCCCATGAATGGGCCTGCATAGTCTACGTGCACCCGCGACCACGGTTTGGTAGGCCAGGGGCTCAGTGGAGCCACCCTGGGGGCATTGCTGAGTTGGGCACAAATGGTGCACCTTCGGACGCAGAGCTCCAAGTCCGCCTCAATACCAGGCCACCAGACGTGGGATCTGGCTATGGCCTTCATGAGAACGATCCCCGGGTGCTCGCGGTGGAGCTCCCGGACAAATGCCTCTCTGCCTCGCAGAGGCATGACTACTCGGCTGCCCCACATCAGGCAGTCTGCTTGTAGTGATAGCTCATGCATGCACCTGTGAAAGGGTTTTAATTCCTCGGGGCAGGCATCGCGAGCCTCCGCCCAGTCACCGGTTAGGGCACATCTTTTTAATTAGGATAACGTGGGGTTGCTGGCTGTCCAGGCTTTGATTTGGCGTGCCATCATGGGCGAACCTATGGACTCAAAGGCATTGATTGCCATGACTATCTCACAGTCCTGTTCGTCAGACCCTTCCGTGGTCGCCAGGGGTAGCCTGCTGAGCGTGTCGGCACAATTGTCTGTGACTGGTCTGTGCCTTATGGTATAGTCGTAGGACGCCAGCATGAGTGCCCACCGCTAAATTCGCGCCGAGGCGTTGGCGTTTATTGACCTGTTCTCGGATAGGAGGGACGTGAGGGGCTTGTGGTCGGTTTCTAACGCGAACTTGGCCCTGAAAAGTTATTGGTGCATCTTTTTGACACTGTACACGCACGCGAGCGCCTCCTCCTCTACCATTCCGTACCCGCACTCCGCCCGCGAAAGTGACCTGGAGGCATAAGCTATGGGTTGTAATTTGCCCGCACTATTGACATGTTGCAAACCGCACCCGACCCCATAGGTTGACGCATCGCATGTGAGAACTAGCTTTTTACCTGGGTCAAAGAAAGTCAAAACACTGTTGGAACAAGAAGGTTGCGTGCCTTATTGAAGGCGCGTTCCTGGGCGTCCCCCCAAAACCAATCGCACCCCTTCCTGAGTAGCACGTGGAGAGGCTCCAGCAGCGTGCTTAAGTTCTGCATAAAGTTCCTAAAGTAATTGAGTAGCCCGAGAAAGGCGCGCAGTTCTGAGACATTCCGGGGCCTGGGTGCCAGACGAATAGCTTCTGTTTTGGACTCTTGGGCGGATTCCATCAGCGGCAATCCTTCTGCCCAAAAATTCAAACCTCGGGTGCGAGAAACAGGCACTTGGATTTCTTGACTCGTAGGCCTACCCGATCCAACCGCTTTAGTACTTCCTCCAAATTACGGAGATGGGAGTCGGTGTCCCTGCCCGTGATAAGTATGTCGTCTTGAAATACAATTGTCCCCAGGATGGACTTGAGCAGACTCTCCATGTTGCGCTGGAATATGGCAGCTGCCGACCTGATGCCGAATGGGCATCGATTGTACATGAAAAGGCCTCGATGTGTGTTGATGGTGGTGAGTAGCTTGAATTCCTCGGTCAATTCTTGCGTCATATACGCAGATATGAGGTCTAATTTTGAGAAAAGTTTACCTTCAGCCAATGTGGCAAATAAGTCCTCCGCTCTGGGCAGCGGGTACTGGTCCTGTAGGGAGACTCTGTTTATGGTAGATTTGTAGTCCCCACAGATTCGTACGGATCCATCAAGCTTCATGACTGGGACGATGGGACTTGCCCAGTCGCTAAATTCCACAGGTGATATAATGCCTTCCTGCCAAAGCCTGTCTAGTTCGTGTTCAATCTTTTCCCTCATCACATAGGGTACAGCTCTGGCCTTGTGATGGACCGGTCTTGCATCCTGTGTGATGTAGATTTTGACTTTGGCCCCTTTGAAAGTGCTCACACCTGGCTGAAAGAGATGTTCAAATCGCTTTATAACTGTTGAGCAGGAGGTCTGTTCCTCTAATGACATGGCATGGACATCATCCCATTTCCAGTTTAGTTTTGCCAGCCAGCTTCTCCCCAGCAGTGCTGGGGGGTCTCCGGGGACAATCCACAGGGGAAGTCGGTTTACTGTCACTTCGTGTGTGACAGAGAGCATGGCGCTGCCGAGGACTGGTACGATTTCTTTGGTATCGGTCTTTAGTTTGGTGTCGACCCTTGTGAGTTTTGGTCTGTCTCTTTTATGCGGCCACAGTTGTTCAATTGTTGAGCGCCCATGAGAGATTGACTCGCTCCTGTATCCAGCTCCATGTTGACAGATATCCCATTGAGTAGGACCCTCATCATTATAGGAGGTGTCCTGTCGTAGGAGCAGCGGCCATTGATCGTGTTGACCCGCTGTACATCGTTGTCCCGGGTACTGTCCCCACCGTCTTCTGGTCCGCTTTCCGACCCATCCGACTCGTATACCAGCCGAGCTACCGTTTCTTTGCACATACGGGCCAACTGCCCTGTATATTCACGTTCCTGCAAACAGCCTTCTGAAATCGACATTCTCTGGATAAGTGCCCACCCCCACACCTCCAGCACAGACTGCTTGCAAAGAATGAGCTGCATCTGGCTGATCTCTCTTGAGCTTCTCTCAGTTTGTAGTTGATTGCTCGCATTGTGGGTTAATGAAGTGTGAACCGCCGTTCCTGTGGCCCTTGATGGCTTCTGTTGCCACTGCTTGCTGTCGAAAGCCTGTTCTGCCGGTTTTGTCTGTGTGGGGGTAGCAGCTTTTCTAATGCTGTGAACTCCTTGTTGCATTATTTCGTTAGTTGTCGTACCTGCATTGTAAATCAACCTTGTTTCTTCTTCCCCTACCAAGAATGTCTGTGCAACCAGTACTGCTGCCTCGAAGGTCAGGTTCTTGGTCTCGATGAGCTTTCTGAATATGCCTGCGTGGCCTATTCCTTCAATGAAAAAGTCTCTCAGCATTTCTCTCCTCAGTTCATCGGAGAACTCACATAAACGAGCCAACCTCCGAAGTTCCGCCACGAAGTCGGGTATGCTCTGGCCCACACAGCGTCTGTAGTTGTAGAACCTGTGTCTGGCCATGTGTAGGCTGCTCGCTGGCTTCAGGTGGTCTCTTACCAGTGTTCTCAATTCTTCAAATGACTTGCTTGCTGGTTTCTCAGGTGCCAACAGATCCTTCATTAAAGCGTATGTTTTCGAGCCACAGCTGGTCAAGAGATGGGCTCTTCTCTTGTCTGCCGTATCATCGCCTAACCAGTCTTTGGTTACAAAGCTCTGCTGGAGCCTTTCTATAAAGTCCTCCCAATTGTTTCCCGCATTGTACTTTTCATCTGATCCGTTGTTCGCTATTCTGTGGATTCTGCAATCCCGTAACCCGTCGCCACTGTAAAGTCATGTCCCCTCAGTACAGATTCACACGAGGCATGTAGTGAAGTCAAGGTCACTCTGGACCTGCACCTTTATTTCACAGCTCTGGAATGCTGCACTTGCCTGAGACCTGTCCTTATATACCTGTCTCTTGCAAGTGCACCCCTGGTGGTAAGGTATGCTGGTGGTTACAGGTCATATCTTATTACAGTCATGTATAACATGTTGGGATACAGTTATATATAATAATGTAAGATACATGACAAAAATAAACTAGCGCAAAATATAAAAGCAGATTGTAAGAGTTTCTATAGGTATGTAAAAAAAGAGCGGCTAAAGGGAATTAGTAATGGGGAACATCAAGATGGCAGAAAATCTAAACAAGTATTTTGTATAAGTTTTTACGATAGAGGACACTAACAATATTCCAATAGTGGATAGTCAAGGGGCGATAGGAGGGAAGGAACTTAAAACAATCACAATCACTAAGGAGGCGGTGCTCAGTAAGATAATGGGACTAAAGGCAGATAAATCCCCTGGACCTGATGGCTTGCATCTTCGGGTCTTAAGAGAAGTAGTGGCAGGGATTGTGGATGCATTGGTTGTAATTTTCCAAAATTCCCTGGATTCTGGGGAGGTCCCAGCAGATTGGAAAACTGCAAATGTAACACCCCTATTCAAAAAAGGAGACAAACAAAAAGCAGGAAACTATAGACCAGTTAGCCCAACATCTGTGGTTGGGAAAATGTTGGAGTCCGTTATTAAAGAAGCAGTAACAGGACATTTGAAAAAGAAAAATTTGGTGAGGCAAAGTCAGCATGGATTTATAAAGGGGAATTCATGTTTGATAAATTTGCTGGAATTCTTTGAGGATGTAACGAACAGGATGGATAAAGGGGAACCTGTGTATATGGTGCAGTTGGACTTCCAGAAGGCAAGGTGCCAGACAAAAGGTTATTGCACAAGATAAAAGTTCACAGAGTTGGGGGTAATATATTAGCATGGATAGAAGATTGGCTGACAAAGAGAAAACAGAGAGTCGAGATAAATGGTTCAGATGACACTAAGCTGAGAGGCGGTGTGAGCTGTGAGGAGGATGCTAAGAGGCTGCAGGGTGACTTGGACAGGTTAGGTGAATAGGCAAATGCATGGCAGATGCAATCTAATGTGGATAAATGTGAGGTTATCCACTTTGTTGGCAAAAACATGAAGGCAGAATATTATCTGAATGGCGGCAGATTAGGAAAAGGGGAGGTGCAATGAGACCTGGGTGTCATGGTACATCAGTCATTGAAAGTTGGCATGCAGGTACAGCAGGCAGTGAAATAGGAAATTGGCATGTTGGCTTTCATAGCTAGAGGACTTGAGTATAGGAGCAGGGAGGTCTTGCTGCAGTTGTACAGTGCCTTGGTGAGATAATATTGTGTACAGTTTTGGTCTCCTAATCTGAGGAAGGACATTCTTGCTATTGAGAGAATGCAACGAAGGTTCACCAGACTGATTCCCGGGATGGCAGGATTAACATATGAAGAAAAACTGGATCGACTTGGCTCATATTCACTGGAATTTAGAAGAATGAGAGGGGATCTCATAGAAACATATAAAATTCTGACGGAATTGGATAAGTTGGATGCAGGAAGAATGTTCCCTATGTTGGGGAAGTCCAGAACCAGGAGTCACAGTCTAAGGAAAAGAGGTAAGCCATTTAGGACTGAGATGAGAAGAAACTTTTTCACTCAGAGAGTTGTGAACCTGTGGAATTCTCTACCACAGAAAGTTGTTGAGACCAGTTCATTAGATATATTCAAATGGGAGTTAGATGTGGCCCTTACAGGATCAAGGGGTATCGAGAGAAAGCAGGAAAGGGGTAAACATAGAAACATAGAAAATAGGCGCAGGAGTAGGCCATTCGGCCCTTCTAGCCTGCACCGCCATTCAATGAGTTCATGGCTGAACATGCAACTTCAGTACCCCATTCCTGCTTTCTCGCCATCTACCTTGACCCCCTAGTAGTAAGGACTTCATCTAACTCCTTTTTGAATATATTTAGTGAATTGGCCTCAACAACTTTCTGTGGTAGAGAATTCCACAGGTTCACCACTCTCTGGGTGAAGAAGTTTCTCCTCATCTCGGTCCTAAATGGCTTACCCCTTATCCTTACACTGTGACCCCTGGTTCTGGACTTCCCCAACATTGGGAACATTCTTCCTGCATCTAACCTGTCTAAACCCATCAGAATTTTAAACGTTTCTATGAGGTCCCCTCTCATTCTTCTGAACTCCCAGTGAATACAAGCCCAGTTGATCCAGTCTTTCTTGATAGGTCAGTCCCGCCATCCCGGGAATCAGTCTGTTGAACCTTCGCTGCACTCCCTCAATAGCAAGAATGTCCTTCCTCAGGTTAGGAGACCAAAACTGTACACAATACTCCAGGTGTGGCCTCACCAATTGTGTGGCCCTGTACAATTGTAGCAACACCTCCCTGCCCCTGTACTCAAATCCCCTCGCTAAGAAGGCCAACATGCCATTTGCTTTCTTAACCGCCTGCTGTACCTGCATGCCAACCTTCAATGACTGATGTACCATGACACCCAGGTCTCGTTGCACCTCCCCTTTTCCTAATCTGTCACCATTCAGATAATAGTCTGTCTCTCTGTTTTTACCACCAAAGTAGATAACCTCACATTTATCCACATTATACTTCATCTGCCATGCATTTGCCCACTCACCTAACCTATCCAAGTCACTCTGCAGCCTCATAGCATCCTCCTCGCAGCTCACACTGCCACCCAACTTAGTGTCATCCGCAAATTTGGAGATACTAGATTTCATCCCCTCGTCTAAATCATTAATGTACAGTGTAAACAGCTGGGGCCCCAGCACACAACCTTGCGGTACCCCACTAATCACTGCCTGCCATTCTGAAAAGTCCGCATTTACTCCTACTCTTTGCTTCCTGTCTGACAACCAGTTCTCAATCCATGTCAGCAAACTACCCCCAATCCCATGTGCTTTAACTTTGCACATTAATCTTTTGTGTGGGACCTTGTCGAAAGCCTTTTGAAATCCAAATATACCATATCAACTGGTTCTCCCTTGTCCACTCGACTGGAAACATCCTCAAAAAATTCCAGAAGATTTGTCAAGCATGATTTCCCTTTCACAAATCCATGCTGACTTGGATTTATCATGTCACCTCTTTCCAAATGCGCTGCTATGACATCCTTAATAATTGATTCCATCATTTTACCCACAACCGATGTCAGGCTGACCGGTCCATAATTCCCTGTTTTCTCTCTCCCTCCTTTTTTAAAAAGTGTGGTTACATTGTCCACCCTCCACTCGATAGGAACTGATCCAGAGTCAATGGAATGTTGGAAAATGACTGTCAATGCATCCGCTATTTCCAAGGCCACCTCCTTAAGTACTCTGGGATGCAGTCCATCAGGCCCTGGGGATTTATCGGCCTTCAATCCCATCAATTTCCCCAACATAATTTCCCGACTAATAAGGATTTCCCTCAGTTCCTCCTCCTTACTAGACCCTCTGACCCCTTTTATATCCGGAAGGTTGTTTGTGTCCTCCTTAGTGAATACCGAACCAAAGTACTTGTTCAATTGGTCCGCCATTTCTTTGTTCCCCGTTATGACTTCCCCTGATTCTGACTGCAGGGGACTTATGTTTGTCTTTACTAACCTTTTTCTCTTTACAAATCTATAGAAACTTTTGCAACCCATCTTAATGTTCCCTGCAAGCTTCTTCTCGTACTTCATTTTCCCTGCCCTAATCAAACCCTTTGTCCTCCTCTGCTGAGTTCTAAATTTCTCCCAGTCCCTGGGTTCGCTGCTATTTCTGGCCAATTTGTATGCTACTTTCTTGGCATTAATACTATCCCTGATTTCCCTTGATAGCCACGGTTGAGCCACCTTCCCTTTTTTATTTTTACGCCAGACAGGATTGTACAATTGTTATAGTTCATCCATGCGGTCTCTAAATGTCTGCCATTGCCCATACACAGTCAACCCCTTAAGTATCATTCGCAAATCTATCCTAGCCAATTCACGCCTCATACCTTCAAAGTTAGCCTTCTTTAAGTTCTGGACCATGCTCTCTGAATTAACTGTTTCATTCTCCATCCTAATGCAGAATTCCACCATATTATGGTCACTCTTCCCCAAGGGGCCTCGCACAACGAGATTGCTAATTAATCCTCTCTCATTACACAACACCCAGTCTAAGATGGCACCCAGTCTAAAATGGCCTCCCCCCTAGTTGGTTCCTCGACATATTGGTCTAGAAAACCATCCCTTATGCACTCCAGGAAATCCTCCTCCACCGTATTGCTTCCAGTTTGGTTAGCCCAATCTATGTGCATATTAAAGTCACCCATTATAACTGTTGCACCTTTATTGCATGCACCCCTAATTTCCTGTTTGATGCCCTCCCCAACATTACTACTACTGTTTGGAGGTCTGTACACAACTCCCACTAACGTTTTTTGCCCTTTGATATTCTGCAGCTCCACCCATATAGATTCCATATCATCCAAGCTAATGTCCTTCCTAACTATTGCATTAATCTCCTCCTTAACCAGCAATGCTACCCCACCTCCTTTTCCTTTTATTCTATCCTTCCTGAATGGGTACTGAGGTGAATGATCAGCCATGATCATATTGAATGGTGGTGCAGGCTCGAAGGGCCGAATGGCCTACTCCTGCACCTATTTTCTATGTTTCTATATTTAATGTAGTGAAACCTCCCAAGACCATTCACAGGAGTACAATGAGATAAAAATTTGACACCGAGCCACATAGATAGAAATTAGTGCAGGTGACCAAAAGCTTGGTCAAAAAGGTAGGTTTTAAGGAGTGCCTTGAAGGAGGAAAAGAGAGGCCGAGATGCAGAGAGTTTTAGCGAGGCAGTTCCAGAGCCTGGGGCAGAGGTAACAGAAAGCACAGCCACCAATGGTGGAGCGTTTATAATCAGAGATGCTCAAGAGGGCAGAATTATAGGAGCGCAGACATCTTGGTGGGGTTGTGGGACTGGAGGAGATTACAGAAATAGGGTGGGGCATGGCCATGGAGGAATTTGAAAATAATGATGAGAATTTTGAAATCGAGGCGTTGCTAATGTCAATGCAGCTTGCACAGCGAGCACAGGGGTGATGGTGAGCAGGACATGTTCTGAGTTTGAACACGGGCAGCCGAGTTTTGGAAAGACTTGCATGTATAGAGTGCCTTCCACGACCTCAGGACGTCCCAAAGTACACTACAGCCAATTGACTACTTTTCAAGCATAGTAAGTGGTGTAATGTGGAAAACGCGGCAGCCAATTTGTGCACAGCAAACGTCCCACAAACAGCAATGTGATAATCACCAGATAATATATATTAACTTACAAAATAATCACAATGTTCAGCTCTACTCAAACTTGTTGAGTGTTGTCCTTGTGCGGGCTATGGCCCTGATTGCTAAAGGGATCAAGGGGTATGGAGAGAAAGCAGGAATAGGGTACTGAGGTGAATGATCAGCCATGGTCTTATTGAATGGCAGTGCAGGCTCGAAGGGTCGAAGGGTCGAATGGCCTACTCCTGCACCTATTTTCTATGTTTCTATCTTTCTATTCTCTGGTTGGCATTCAGTAACGAGTGCGGTGTCGCAGGGATCAGTGCTGGTATCGCAACTATTTACAATCTATATTAATGACTTGGAACAGGGGACTGAGTGTAAAGTAGCCAAGTTTGCTGACGATGCAAAGATGGGAGGAAGGACAATGTGTGACGAGGACAAAAAGAGACTGCAGGAGTACATAGACAGGCTAAGTGAGTGGGCGGGCAAGAATTTGGCAGATGGAATATAATGTTGGAAAGTGTGAGGTCTTGCACTTTGGCAGAAAAAATTAAAGAGCAAGTTATTATTTAAATGGAGAAAGATTGCAAAGTGCTGCAGTACAGCGGGACCTGGGGGTACTTGTGCATGAAACACAAAAGGATAATATGCAGGTACAGCAAGTGATCAGGAAGGCCAATGGAATCTTGGCCTTTATTGCAATGGGGATGGAGTATAAAAGCAGGGAAGTCTTGTTACAGCTATATAAGGTATTGGTGAGGCCGCACCTGGAATACTGTGTGCAGTTTTGGTTTCCATATTTATGAAAGGATATACTTGCTGTGGAGGCAGTTCAGAGAAGGTTCACTAGGTTGATCCTAGGGATGAAGGGGTTGATTTATGAGGAAAGGTTGAATCGGTTGGGCCTCTACTCATTGGGATTCAGAAGAATGAGAGGTGATCTTATCGAAACGTATACGATTATGAGGGGGCTTGACAAGGTGGATGCAGAGAGGATGTTTTCACGGTGGGGGAGGCTAGAACTAGAACTAGAGGGCATGATCTTAGAATTAGGGGTCGCCCATTTAGAACTGAGATGAGGAGAAATGTCTTCTCTGTAAATCTGTGGAATTCGCTGTATCAGAGAGCTGTGGTAGCTGAGACATTAAATAAATTTAAGGCAGAAATAGACAGTCTCTTAAAGGATAAGGGGATAAGGGGTTATGGGGAGTGGGTGGGGAAGTGGAGCTGAGTCCATGATCAGATCAGCCATGATCTTCTTGAATGGCGGAGCAGGCTCGAGGGGCCTTATGGCCTACTCCTGCTACTATTTCTTATGTTCTTATGACCTCATAGGCTTCCTGGAGTTTCCCCTGCTGAACTCATGAAGAGAAATCTCAAGACCAAGCTTTCTCTTGTTCATCCTGATTTGAATGATCGTGTTGAAAACAGACGTCAAAGTCAGCAATGGTATCATGATCGTGCTGCTGTGTCACGAGATATTTCTCTTAACGATCCAGTTTATGTACTGAACTTTGGTCAAGGTACAAAGTGGATCGTCGGTACTGGTACAGCCAAGGAGGGTAACAGAGTGTTTATTGTTGTGCTCAAGAATGGACAAACATGCAGGAAACATGCTGAACAGTTAAAACTGCGACACACGGATGAACTGGAACCGTTTGAGGAAGATGCAGTCAGTGACCAACCAACCAATGTTCATTCATCAGAGGACTTTGCTGTCATTACTGAACCTGGACCTCCAGTCTCTGATGTGGTCATTACCACTCCCACCAGATCTGTTACTCAGCCTTCAGTCACAACTGACTCAGAACGCTCGCCCAGAACTAAAGTTGAACTGCGACGATCAACTCGTGAGCAGAAAGTCCCAGACCGTCTTAATTTGTAAAAAGACTGATATTAAGATCTTGAAAGGGGGATGATGTTATGTATTGATGCCTGGGGTCACCAGACACCAGAGGTCGCTACTGTCAGAGGTCATCGGGCTGTATGTGCGTGTGCACAGTCACGGGTGTATATAAGTGCGGGTACTATGTCACGCGGGTACTTTGGGCGCGAATAAAGATGGATCAGGTTTACACCTGACACAGTAACAAAACTCTTGAGTCATTACAAAAAAGGAGCAGGAGTAGGCCATTTGGCCCCTCGAGCCGGCTCCACCATTCAATAAGATCATGGCTGATCTGATCATGGACTGAGCTCCACTTCCCTGCCACGGATCGAATTTGAATTAATTAATCTAATTAGCGTGATTAGCTCCTGGATTGCGGCTTCCAGCTAATTCTCCCCTTCCCTGATGTGTCATAGTGTCTGCAGCTCATCAACGCGGAGCCGAAGTTCGTCGAGCTGCAGACACTTACTTGCAGATGTGGTCGCCGTGGACCTCAATGGTGTCTACCAGCTTCGACATGTTGCAGCAGTGACACATTGCCTGCCCTGCCATATATAATGTATTTAATTAATTCAATTTCGTTTTTAGTAATTAATCCCGGTCCTTAATCTAAGGCCCTTAATTTAAAGCAAGAAGTGAAAAAAACTCACCAACCAATCACTTCCCTGCCTTCCTGTGACGTTGAATGTAGTCGCCCTGTTCCCCTTTGTCACCCTCTCTCACCTGCTCGCGTTGCTCCCCCGTGGTGGCTGGCTGCTCACTGCTTTTAAGCTCCGCTGCTGCTCAGGTTTTCCCTCCAAGGTCTGGGGTATCGGTGCTTTTTACGTAGTTTCCACTCTTAAAGAATATTTTCTAAAGCAAGATATTTACGTTTTAAAAATTCAGTTTTTAAACTCTGCCCCATTGCGCTAGTTCATGGCAGATTTTGCATTTGGTGATATGCAATTGAGTTTGAGCGGAAACTCAGGGAAAATAAATCTTTTCAAAAGGAGCTCAATTTGTGCCAGAATCGCCGATTGCGCTCAAAGCGGAAACTTTAATCCATGATATATAATTGTAGAAAATAGAAAACTCCAAAGCTTCCTTACAGGGTCTTTGTTCTCACGCCATTTTCTGACCCCAGGAGCAAATGTGCTGGGTCGCGGTTATGTTGTGTTTATTTTGTCTTCTGTACTCTATGAAGTCTGTTGACAAACCATAGAGTTCGGGCAGTTACAGAGTGAAGAGTAAGACTTCAAGCTTAGCCAATAAGGCATCGGATCAAAGCCCTGCAGACCCGCCACATCCAATAGTGAATGGTGGTGGACAGTTCAACAACTAATGGGACGAAGAGACCCCCTGAATATCCCCATCCTCAATGATGTCGGAGCCCAGCACACAAGTGCAAAAGACAAGGCGGAAGCGTATGCAACCATCATCAGCCAGAAGTGCCAAGTGGAGGATCCATATCAACCTCCTCCTGAGGTCCCCACCATCACAGAAGCCAGTCTTCAGTCAATTCGATTCATAACACGTGATATCAAGAAGCAGCTGAGTGCACTGGATACAACAAAGGCTATGGGCCCTGACAACATCCCGGCTGTTGTGCTGAAGACATGTGCTCAGAATTAGCTGCACCTCTAGCCCAGCTGTTCCAGATGATTGACCTCCAACAACCACAACCATATTTGTTTGTGCTTGGTATCACTCCAGCCAGTGGAGAGTTTCCCCCTGATTCCCATTGACTTCAATTTTACTAGGGCTCCTTGGTGCCACACTCAGTCAAATGCTGCCTTGATGTCAAGGGCTGTCACTCTCACCTCACCTCTGGAATTCAGCTCTTTTTTCCATGTTTGGACCAAGGTTGTAATGAGGTCAGGAGCCGAGTGATCCTGGCGGAATCCAAACTGGGCATCAGTGAGTAGGTTATTGGTGAGTAAGTGCTGCTTGACAGTACAACACTGGCATCTACCTGATGATATGGAAGACTGCCCAGGTATGTCCTGTCCACAAAAAGCAGGAAAAGTCCAATCTGGCCAATTACCATCCCATCAGTCTACTCTCAATCATCAGCAAAGTGATGGAACGTGTCATCGTAATACCATCAAGCGGGGGCGAGGGGTTGGCTCACAGTAGCCAGGAAGCCCAGAATTGCGGCTTAATTGGAGTCCTGCTGAATTTAATGGCAGGACCTAATTTATATTTCCCGGCCTCTGGCTCCAGGCTGAAGCCAGAGTGTAGAGTGGGGGGAAGGGAGGGACGTTATAGTGTGTCGGGCGGACATTGAGGGCGGGGGTGGGTGGTGGCAGGGAGAAGATTGCAGGCTGTGGAGGAAATCTGGGAATAGAAGCTTTGGGGGATGGGGGGGTGGGCGTGGTCGGGGTGATGATCGGGTGGGGGCAGGCGAGGAGGACATTGGAGTGGGGAGGAATTGGATAATGGGGGGGGGGATTTAATCGCATGGAGTGAGAGGGGGCTCCAATCACGATGGGGGGTTCGATCACGAGGAGGGGGTTCCAAACACATGGCAGACGCCGATCGGAGTTGGAGTTGGTGGGTGGGGTGGGGGGAGCTCTCCTGGGCTACAAGCAGGGCTGAAAATACTTGATCCAGCCATTCTTGCCTCCCTTCTGCTGCCATACTTCCCAAGCCAGGGAAAATCCAGCCCACAGCGTTAAAAGGGTAGTATTTACAATCTATATTAATGACTTGGATGAAGGGACCGAGTGGAATGTAACCAAATTTGCTGAAGATACACAGATAGGTGGGAAAGCAAATTGTGAGGAGGACACAAAGAATCTGCAAAGGGATATAGACAGGCTAAGTGAGTGGGCAAAAATTTGGCAGGTGGAGTATAATGTGGGAAAATGTGAGGTTATCCACATTGGTAGGAAGAATAGAAAAGCAAAATATAATTTAAATGGAGAGAAACTACAGAATCTGCAGTACAGAAGGATCTGGGTGTCCTTGGTATGTGAAACACAAAATGTTAGCATGCAGGTACAGCAAGTAATTAGGAGGGCAAATGGAATGTTAGCCTTTATTGCAAGGGGAATAGAGTATAAAAGGAGGGAAGTCCTGCTACAACTGTACAGGATATTGGTGAGACTACTCCGAGAGTGCTGCATACAGTTTTGGTCTCAGTATTTAAGGAGTGATGCACAGGTACTTGCATTGGATACAGTTTAGAGAAGGTTCACTCAGTTGATTCCTGAGAGGAAAGGGTTGTCTTATGCAGAAAGGTTGAGCAGGTTGGGCCGATACTGATTGGAGTTTTGGAAGAATGAAAGGTGATTTTATTGAAACAAGATTCTGAGGGGGCTTGACAGGGTAGATGCTGAGAGGTTGTTTCCCCTCGTGGAGGAATCTAGAACTCGGGGGCATAGTTTCAGAATAAGGGGTCGCTCATTTAAGACGGAGATGAGGAGGAATTTCTTCTCTCAGAGGGTCATGAATCTTTGGAATTCTCTACCCCAGAGAGCTGTGGAGGCTGGGTGATTGAAAATATTCAATATATTCAAGGCGGAGAGCGACAGATTTTTGAACTACCGGGGCATCAAGGGTTATGAGGAACAGACAGGAAAGTGGAGTTGATGCCAAGATCAGATCAGCCATAATCTACGTGAATTTCGCAGCAGGCTCGAGGAGCCAAATGGCCTACTCCTGCTCCTATTTCTTATGTTCTTATGTAGTGGGTAGGTAGATGAGTACAGTATTGTAGTGGTTGTGTTACTGCATGCGGTATTGCAGAGGCCTGGACTAATAATCACTGAGATGTGAGATCAAATCCCACCATGACAGTTGGTGAATTTAAATTCAGTGAATTAAATTAACCTGGAATTTGAAGAAAGAGCTAGTTATAGAATCCTAGAATGGTTACAGCACAGAAGAAGACCATTTGGCCCATTGAGCCTGTGCCGGCTTCTGCAAAAGTACTTCAGCTCGTTCCACTCCCCCGCCTTTTCCCCGAAGCCCTGCAAATTTTTTTCTTTCCTAAGAACATAAGAAATAGGAGCAGGATTAGGTCATTTGGCCCCTCGAGCCTGCTCTGCCATCCAATAAGATCATGGCTGATCTGATCCTGGCCTCAGCTCCACTTCCCTGCCCGCTCCCCATAACCCTTTATTCCCTTATCACTCAAAAATCTGTCTATCTCCGCCTTAAATATATTCAATGACCCAGCAACCTCCACAGCTCTCTGGGGCAGAGAATCCCACAAATTTACAATCCTCTGAGGGAAGAAATTCCTCCTCATCTCAGTTTTAAATGGGCGGCTCCTTATTCTGAAACGATGCCCCCTAGTTCCAGTTTCCCCTATGAGTGGAAATATAGAAACATAGAAACATAGAAAATAGGAGCAGTAGTAGGCCATTCAGCCCTTCGAGACTGCACCGCCATTCAATATGATCATGGCTGATCCTCTATCTCAACACTATGGGCCCAAGTTTCGGGCTGCGCCGTTCTCTGGATGCCCGTTTTTCGCGCCACAAAGTGCGCCTAAAAAAACTTCCAGATTCTCCGGCTCCCTGCTGGTCCTCTGGCCCTCGGCGCGGCACAGCACGAATGGTGGGGGGCGGAGCTAGATACCTGCGCTGAAAACAGTGCCGGGACCTCTGCACATGCGCGCTACAATGGACGCGCATGTGCAGTAGCTCCAGGCACCCAAAATTGTGTGGGAGGGGCCCGAAGCACACAGCCCCTAGCCCTGGCCGAATGGCCTCACTGGGGCTGTGTGCATAACGCCCAGCTCCTGCTTCCTCCCGACTGGACCCGACCGGACCCGACCCGACCTGACTTGACTCCCGCTCCCACCCCCCCACCGGACCACCCCCCGCCCCCCCACCGCGACCCGACCTCCGCTTCCCCCGCTCCTGACCTTTCCCCCGCTCCCCGACCAACCTCCGCTCCTGACCGATCTCCGCCGCCGCCCCCCCTGACCGACCGATCCAGACCTCCCCCCCCCCCCACCCCCCGACCGACCGTACCCTCCGCCCCGACCCAGGCTCTCGACCCCCCCCGGACCCCAGACCCGACGTCACCTACCTGTCAATCCGGTAAGTCTAAGCTCGAATTCTTGGGCCCAGCCGGGCCCGGACCATTCAGCCTCCCTCTCCTTTCTTTCTCTCTCTCTCTCTCTCTCTCCCTTCTTTCTCTCTCTCTCTCTCTCTCTCTCTTCCCCCCTTCTCTCCCCCCTTCCCTTCTCTTTCCCCCTCCCCTCCTTCCCTCCCTTCTCTCACCCCCCCCTCCTCCCTCCCTTCTCTCCCCCCCTCCCTTCTCTCCTCCTACCTCTCCTCCCCCTTCCCTCCTTCCTCTCCCCCCTCCCCTCCCTCCTCTGCCTCCCTCCCCTCCCTCCCTTCTCACCACCCCTTCTCCCTCCCTTCTCACCGCCCCTCCCCTCCCTCCCTTCTCATCCCCCTCCCCTCCCTCCCTTCTCACCTCCCTCCCCTCCCTCCCTTCTCACCCCCCACCCCCTCTCCCCCTACCCCCTCTCCCCCACTACACCCCCTCTCCCCCAGTACACCCCCTCTCCTCCCCCTCCCCATCCTCCCCCTCCCCTCCACCCCTCGCTGTCAGAAACACAGACACTGACAGACAGAGAGTGAGAGAGACACACACAGACAGACAGAGATAGAGACACTGACAGAGACACACGGCGGGGGGGGGGGCGGGGTGGGGGCATCCCAGCACGCTGTTGGATGACTCCCGGTGCTGCAGTCAGTAAGTAGAAAATGTTTTATTTATTGATTTTTTAAAAATTTATTTTTTATTAATTTTTTTTGATTGATTTATTGGTTGATTTATTGATGTATTTATCATTTATTATTGATGATAACTCTTTTTGTAAAACTGAAGTGTTTAATGTTTGTAAACTTCCCTTTAAACCCCCCCCGCCCCCCCCACCGCATTCCCTACGCCTGATTTGTAACCTACGCCTGATTTTCTAAAGTGTAGACAAGGTTTTTCGAGCCTACAAAAATCTTCACTTACTCCATTCTAAGTTAGTTTGGAGTAAGTTTTCACTGCCGAAACTTTGAAAACAGGCGTAAGTGGCCGGACACGCCCCCTTTTGAAAAAAAAATTCTGTTCCAAAGTGAAACTGTTCTAACTGACTAGAACTGGAGCAAACTAAATGCCGGGAATTTGAATTTCTAAGATACTCCGTTCCACACCAGTTGCTCCAAAAAATCAGGAGCAACTGAGGCCGAAACTTGGGCCCTATATTCCTGCTTTTTCCCTTGATGCCTTTTGTTTCTAGAAATCTATCCACCTCACTCTTAAATATATTCAGTGACTTGGCCTCCACAGCCTTCTGTGGTAGAGAATTCCACAGGTTCACCACCCTCTGAGTGAAAACATTTCTTCTCATCTTGGTCCTAAATTTCCTACCCCGTATCCTGAGAATGTGATCCCTTGTTCTGGACTCCCCAGCCAGGGGAAACATCCTCCCCGCATCTAGTCTATGCAACCCAGTCAGAATTTTATGCGTTTCAATGAGATCCCCTCTCATTCTTCTAAACTCTAGTGAATACAGGCCTAGTCGACTCAAGCTCTCCTCATACGACAGTCTTGCCATCCCAGGAATCAGTCTGGTGAACCTTCGCTGCATTCCCTCTATGGCAAGTATATCCTTTCTTAGGTAAGGAGATCAAAACTGCACACAATACTCCAGGTGCGGTCTCACCAAGGCCCTGTATAACTGTAGTAAGAAATCCTTGCTCCTGTACTCAAATCCTCTTGCAATGAAGGCCAACATACCATTTGCCTTCCTAACTGCTCGCTGTACCTGCATGTTTGCTATCAATAACTGGTGTACAAGGACACCCAGGTCTCTCTGCACATCAACACTTCCCAAGCCATCACCATTTAAATAATACTTTGTCCTTATATTTTTCCTATCAAAGTAGATAACTTCATGTTATACTGCATCTGCCATGTGTTTTCCCACTCACTCAACCTATCTAAATCACCTTGCAGCATCTTTGCATCCTCCTCACAACTCACAATCCCATCTAGTTTTGTGTCATCAGTAATCTTGGAAATAATATATTTGGTTCCCTCATCCAAATCATTTATATATATATTGTGAATAGCTGGAGCCCAAGCACTGATCCCTGTGGTACCCCACTAGTCACTGCCCGCCACCCCAAAAAAAGCCGTTTATTCCTACTCTCTGCTTCCTGTCAGTTAACCAATTTTCAATCCATGCCAACACAATCCTATGTGCTTTAATTTTGCACACGAACCTCTTATGTGGGACTTTATCAAAGGCCTTCTGAAAATCCAAATACACTACATCCATTGGTTCTCCCTTATCTATTTTATCAGTTACAACTTCAAAAAACTCCAGTAGGTTTGACAAACATGATTTTCCTTTCATAAATCCATGTTGACTTTGTTTAATCCCGTTGATATTATCTAAGTGTGCCGTTATCACATCTATTATAATAGACCCAAGAATTTTCCCTACTACTGATGTCAGGCTAACTGGTCTGTAGTTCCCTGTTTTCTCTCTCCCTCCTTTTTTAAATAGTGGGGTTACATTTGCCAACCTCCAATCTGTAGGAACTGTTCCATAATCTGTAGAATTTTGGAAAATGACAACCAATGCGTCCACTATTTCCATGGCTACCTCTTTTAGTACTCTGGGTTGCAGATCATCAGGCCCTGAGGATTAATCTGCCTTCAGTCCCATCATATCCTCTCTGCATCTATCTTTCAGGTGCTTATGCAATTCCCTTTTGAAAGCCACGATTGAGTCTGCCTTCACCACCCTTTCAGGCAGTGCATTCCAGTTCCTAACCACTTGCTATGTAAATAAGTTTTTACTTATGTTGCTTTTGCTTCTTTTGCCAGTCACTTTAAATCTGTGTCCCCTGGTTCTCGACCCTTCTGCCAATGGGAACAGCTTCTCTCTATCTCCTCTGCCCAGACTCCTCAAGATTTTGAACACCTCTATAAAATCTCCTCTCAACCCTCTCTGCTCTAAGGAGAACAACCCCAGCTTCTCCAGTCTATCCACGTAACTGAAGTCCCTCATCCCTGGAATCATTCTCGTAAACCTTTTCTGCACCTTCTCTAAGTGCCTTCACATCCTTCCTGACGTGCGGTGCCCAGTAATGTGACCAGGAAACCAGCAGATTGTTGTAAAAACCCATGTGGTTCACTAATGTCTTTTGGGGATGGAAACCTGCTGTCCTTACCCGGCCTGGCCTATATGTGACTGCAGATCCACAGAAATGTGGTTGACTCCTAACTGCCCTCCGAAATGGCGGAACTGATAGGGTCAATGGAGAGGAACTATTTCTGCTGGTTGGGGATTCTAGGGGGCACAGTCTAAAAATTAGAGTCAGACCTTTCAGAAGTGAAGTTAGGAAACACTTCTACACACTAAGTGTGGTAGAAGTTTGGAACTCTCTTCTGCAAACTGCAATTGATGCTAGGTCAATTGTTAATTATAAATCTGAGATTGATAGATTTTTGTTAACCAAAGGTATTAAAGAATATGAGGCAAAGGTGGGTATAAGGAGTTAGGTCGCAGATCAGCCATGATCTCATTGAATGGCGGAACAGGCTCGAGGGGTTGAATGGCCTACTGTTCCTAGGTTCCTACACAACTGGTCATCATTCCCCAGTTCATTGAAGTGCCAATGAATGACATAATCCAATCTTTTGTATTTATTGTATGTGGACCCTTCACCTGGCCTGCTTTTGAACCATGACACAATGAACTCAGTTGATAAAAAATATATGAAAGATTTTATTTTTCTGCTTTGAGAAAACTTTGGTCTAGAAATTGTGTAGCGTCCCGCTCGGGGTGATAACTTTTCAGGGAGCTCAAAAGTATCGCTGAGTGGAAAGGATTTGCTTCTGCCAGGAACTTCCGCTTTAGTGCTCCAAGAGGGAAGTGGAGTGTTAAATCAAGCACTACCACTTCCCTTAGAGCGCGAGAGGGAGTGAGAGAGGCGGTATCTGCAGAGCACTGAGCAATGTTCAGTGCAGTGCTGCCGTCTATACAGGCTCCTTCCCTCCCTTAATGGGAAGGGCCAATGAATCTTCAGGCTGTCTATGTTGGGCCACGGCACCTGCGCTACATGCATAGCAGCCCCAAGCATGCTAAGAGAGTGCAGGGCTGATCAATTACATGGGCAAAAGAAATCAGGAGGCACCAGAATGGGGAGATAAATACATTTTGCCCTATCTGACCACCAATGTCTTTAAATATCGCTCCTCAAGCAGCCAGCTGAGATGACAATTCCTCCTACAGCTGCCGTTGTTGACACCCGGCGATGTTGCAGGGGGCGGGGGTGAATTTTACATCTGGTGCAGTAATGAGCTGCTGCGCACCGGATGACATCACAATCTATGAGGCGCAAGTGTTAGTGTAAGCGCAAAACCGCTTGGGAAGTTCGCGGGCATCGGTGATTTCGCCGCGCCCGGTCGGTAACTCCTTAGCGTCCCGTTACCACCCCCCACAGTGGCTAACAGGAGACGCAAACCAGGCCAATTGCTATATCCTAGTCTCATTAAAAGGCCCATTTTCAGGACCATTGTGTTGATTTAGTGAGTCGTGTATACAACATAGCAAAGTCTTTTATTTACATCTAAATAGATTATAATGACTCACATTAAGATGATGGTTTGTTTAAATTGACTAGCGCTGAGAGTTCTGACGAAGGGTCAT
The DNA here is from genome assembly GCF_044704955.1 of Pristiophorus japonicus. Lineage (NCBI taxonomy): Eukaryota > Metazoa > Chordata > Chondrichthyes > Pristiophoridae > Pristiophorus > Pristiophorus japonicus. The sequence goes on from NC_091978.1 coordinate 31,382,107, forward strand.
CGGCCTGAAACGCTAACTCTGTTTCTCTCTCCACAGATGTTCCCTGACCTGCTGAGATTTCCAGCATTTTCTGTTTTTACTTAGTTATTGATTAATGGAACGCTTCACGCTGAAAAGTCCAGGCGTTGTTCTTTCATACTGGGTTCAGCTCTGGACTCCTAAATTTCTGCTCCATATGTTTAAAACAAGAAAGTAAAACCTCTTCAAGCACCGAGAATGATAGCCTGAATTGATGTAACTCACAACAAAACAGAGTTTGAAGTTTAGGGTTTAAGACTGCTCGTCAGATGTCATCAAACTGAATTCACGGCCTTGTGTTACAAGCATTATGTTACACACCCATGATCTCATCCTGCTAGACCTGGCTAGATGGTGTGTGTAAAACTGTGCCATCTTTTTCAAATGTTAAGGCTGAAGTGAACACCATTTAATTGGTTTATTTTAAATCCAGATAGAAGGTTGTTAAAGAGCCTGTACTTGCAGTCTGAATTTTTAAATGAACTCCTTGCTTCCCTACTAATGTAGAACTGTTATCAGTATGAAACGGTAAATCAGTGTGTGTTTAGGAGGGAGGAAGGGATGAGGGAGGAGAGGTGGAGGGACAGCAAGTGATTTGAATCTTTTTATAATGAAACCTGTTTAGTGTAGAGCCAAGGCCCCTGAGCATGACACCATGAAGATTCATGTGAGCAGGAGAGAAGTTGAGGTAAATCAAGATGCCATGGCTCGGTGACATCGATCTGGATTCTCAAAGTCTGTAGATCACAGGAGAAAGGGAAGGTAGGGAGATAAGTGAATAGACTTTGGGCTAGAGTTTCCTTATTTTTTGCATGCTTAACGCCCACTTAACGTCCATTTTACCGCTGAAATGAAACATAATGCCCATATATCGCCCTTTTAGCCACAAAATGGAAACTAATGGGCATTTTTCGGAAACTTATCGCTGAGTGTTACTTTCCCCATGTGTGTAACGCCGGGAAAAAATAATACCGCCCGCCCACTTTTTTGGGGCGGAATCATCAGAATGGGCGAAATCTACGCCCATAATATCGCCCAGCGTTACTTTCCTCACAGAATTAACGCCGAGATTCAATAATACCGCCCGCCCACTTTTTTTTGTCGTAAAGATCATATTTGCCGAAACTAGCGGCCATGAGATTGCCCAGCGGTACTTTCACCACCTCGCACACAATATCGCTCGTCCAAAAAAACGCCCAGAAGAAGTAGAATTAACCGGAACTAATCACAGCGTTATGGACACCACATTCTACATCATATGTCGCATCCTTTAAAAGGCTGCTGTGCTTCAACCTCAGGGGAGTTTGGATGTACTCTGGATGTCGTTGGAGTTGATGTGAACATCTGTACAAATATCTTGACCATACTGTGACTGATTGGTATTTAATAGGTCTCTTCATCGGGACATTCATTGTTTGTGGAAAACAGAGAGCTACTGCAATGGGGCCTGTCCTTTCTCACCCTCTCTTGATGACCAATTACAGACTCGAGATGGCCAAAGGTACGCTCCACAGCATTATGTGCCCAATGTAAGACGTGACAGACTGATGAGGAGGACCAGACGTTACATCCCCCACAAGTACAGGGAGCAACATTCTTACCTCGACTTGCCCGACACCACCTGCCTTCGGACACTGCGTTTCCACAGAGAGTTATCACTGAGGTATGCCAGCTGATAAGGGGAGATCTGCAGCCTGCCAGCACCATCAGTACTGCACTGTCTGTTGAGTTCAAAGTCACCGCGGCACTTTCATTCTACACGCCGGGTTCTTTTCAGGCCTCAGCTGGCGACATTTGCGGTCTGTCTCAGCATGCCACACATTGCTGCATTAGGCAGGTCACTGAAGCCCTTTACGCACGCAGGAGGGACTTGATCAACTTCCTTATGACCAGGGAGACACAGAGTGAGAGGGCTCTAGGATTCTCCAGAATTGCAAACTTCCCCAAGGTACACACATCGCGATGCGGGCACCTTTTCAGGATGCTGAGGTTTCCAGGGACCGCAAGGGATTCCACTCCCTGAATGTCCAACTCGTTGTCATACACCAGCAAGTTATACTGGCAGTGAATGCTCAATTTCCGGGCAGCATCCATGAAGCTCACATCCTGCCAAAAGGTCAATGCTGGATGCTTGGTGACAAAGGATATGGCCTCGCCACCTGGCTGACGACCCCCCCTACATGACACCCACACCGAAGCTGAGAAGCGATACAACAAGAGCCACAGAGCCACTCGCAATATCGTGCAGAAAACCATTGGAGTGCTTAAGCAGTGCTTTAGATGCCTGGACCACTCAGGAGGCGAGCTCTAATACCACCCTGAGCAGGTAGCTCAATTCGTGGTTGTTATGTCTTGAATAAAGAGTCAGACTAGATACTGCAAGCTCAAAGTAAGGTGTGACCGTAGTCCTTTATTACAGATCTGAGAGTGCTTCTCCAGCCTGTGAGGCCTCCTTATATACAGGTGCTCCCAAGGGATAGTGGGATCCCTTGGGACTCCAGGGGATAAGCCCTCTGGTGGTTAGACATGGTATTTACAGGTTTACATACATAACAGTGGTGGTGTGCCCCATGCTGCACAACTTGGCTATCAGGAAGGGACAAGAATTGCCTGGTGAGTCTGACAGTCCACCTCACCAGAGAAAGTAAGAGGAGGACGAGGAGGCAGATTCTGACATCGGCCCACACAATCAGGCTGACGCTGAAGCCATGCCCCCGCCCCCCTGTAGACCGCATGAAAGGGCCTGTGGTGGCATCATAGTTGCAGGACTCTTATGTCAGGAGCTCATAAATGAGCGCTTTGCCTGAAAGAACGTTGGTTTTATTTACAAGGCTGACACACTGCAGGGTGTGGAGGCCATACATCAATGGTGGGCATCACCTTGGTGACAGTTAAAGTTTAAGTTGATTGAAGTTAAGTGTAAGTATATCTTTTGATGTTAAGGAATCACCAGCGTGTAATGGTGCAGCTATCTGAGCCAATGCGCAACAAGGTTTTGTTAAATAAAAAACATTTAATAACAATAAAGAACAGATGTCTGAAATCATCAAACCAACCCTCCCTCCCCGCACCTCCTCCCCACCTCTACCCCTTCCCCTCCTGACTCTAAGCCGCCTGGCCGAGGAGCTCCTCAGGCGATGCTTCATTGCGGAGGGGGTGGGGGGGAGAAATGACAGCTTGGATGTATACGGGAGAGGACGGTCCCGAGGTGGGAACATGCTCTGAGCCAGATGCAAGATGTTGCTGGTGGCTCTCATGTGTGGTTGGCAATGGGGGTGCGGCACTTTGGGGTGCAGTGCCGTGCTCCGGGACCACTGGGAGCCCTCTGCCACCAGTGTTCCTGGATATCAGCTCCAGGGCCTCCAACATCCCTTCCATGTTATATATTATTTGTTGGACAAAAACTCAGTGCCAACTATGTTCTTGGCGCTTAGTAGGCTTTTTGCTGCTGGTGAATCTCCCTCGTGCCTCCCACAACAGCCAGACAAGCACACACCACACCCACACATGCCTTCATTCCCTCTCTGCTCCCTCTCTCTCTGTCTCCTCTTCTGCGCATGTCATGATGACCCTTGACCTCTTGAATCGCGGGAATCGAGTGTTGCCATGCCGTTGCTAAGGACGGTGACACTTTACGGCAGAAGGTCATTGAGATTTAATGCTACCGCCCATTTCATATTGCTATGGTAACGCCCAATTTCAAAAATGGAGACTAGGTGCTTTGAGAATGGGCGAGAAGCTGGTGATCGGAAAACCCATTTTTACCACCCACTCCGGAAATAACGCCCATTTTTGGGCGATATGCACAAAAGTGTGAAATCTAGCCTTTTAACTTTCGGCTGGCCGACCAGTGTCACTCAATCTCAGTTCCCCACCACCTCCAATTTAAAATCTTCTTCCTAATGTTTAAATACCTTCATGGTCTTGCCCCTTCCTGCCACTGTAACCCTCTCCACTCCTCCGAGAACTCTGTGTTTGTCCAGCTCTGGCCTCCTGTGCATCTCCCACTCCCCCCGCCAACCATTGGCAGCTGTGGAATTCCCTTCCTAAACCCCTCCACCTCCCGCTACTCCTTTAAGACCCTTAAACCCCACTTCTTTGAACAAGCTTTTAGCTACTCCTCCTAAAATCTGGCTTGGCATCGATTTTTGTCTAATTATGCCTTTCATATTTCTAAGTTAAAGGTGCTATATAATTGCAAGTTGATTGGATGGGGAACCGTGTGAGTGAAAGTATACGGGAGGAAAGAGCATGTTTGGTCGGAATGGTGAGGAGAAGGCACAGTGATGATCATAAACTGTAGGGTTCAACAACAACAACTTGTATTTATATAGCGCCTTTAACATAGTAAAATGTCCCAAGGAGCTTCACAGGAGTGTTGAGAGACAAAAGATTTGACACCAAGCCGCATAAGGAGAAATTAGGGCAGGTGATCAAAAGCTTGGTCAAAAAGGTAGGTTTTAAGGAGCATCTTAAAGGAGCAAAGAGAGGTAGAGAGGTTTAGGCAGGGAACTCCAGGGCTTAGAGCCTAGGCAACAGAAGGCACAGCCACCAATGGTTGAGCGATTATAATGAGGGATGCTCAGGAGGGCAGAATTTGAGGAGCGAAGATATCTCACGGGGGGATGGAGGGGGGTGGTTTGGGGTTGATTACAGATCACTGGGATGTGAGACAGGGATGGAGGTACTGGAAATATATTGTAAGTGCTTTAAACATTTTGGTTCCTCCACCATCCATCACTTTTTGGATGCTAGGGGAATCAAGGGATATGGGGATCAGATGGGAAAGTGGAGTTGAGGTTGAAGATCAGCCATGATCTTATTGAATGGAGGAGCAGGCTCGAGGAGCTATCTGGCCTACTCCTGCTCCTATTTCTTCTGTTCCCATTAACTGAGAGGAGAGACATACGTAGGTAGATGACACAGAAAGAAGTGCAAGAGATGATAACGAGAGAGACACAGCAACTCGAAAATGACAGAGCCAGTTAAGAGAAACACTCCTCTGATCCACCCTGAGCAGTGCCAACCACGACCCCTTGGTCCCGATCCGACATTTGAAATACTTTGTCTACTTAGGCCCTGATCTCAGCTTTGTTCCACTCGCTTCCAGTCATTTAGGCCCCATGTCCCAGCTTTGTCCCGCTTGCTCCCAGCTCCCTTGATTCCTGTGCACGCTCTGTGTCACTCTGACTCCCTGTTAGGCAGCTGCCACTCTTTCCAGCTCGCCCCAAAATTTACAAAGTTGCGTCTAAAGCTGAAGGAGTGAGGTGCGAAGCTCGATAAGTACACGAGGGAGAAAGGAACAGGAAGCTCTGCTGATAGGGTGAGATGAAGTAGGGTGGGAGGAGGCTCGTGTGGAGCATGAACACCAGCATAGACCAGTTTGACCGAGCGGCCTGTAAATTCGATGTAATTCTACGTGGAAGCCACAGAGCAGGTGCAGGGTAATATCAGTTGGTGACATTAGTCCTCTGAGGTAGATGTATGGCCCAAACCAAGCAGGAATGATTTTTTTATACTGGTAAATGGTTTGGATTCAGCTTATAACTTCTTATGTTCTTCTTTATTGCCAAACAAGCTAGATGAATTCGACCCACAATTCACAATCGCAGGAGATTTACGAGGATGTTGCCAGGACTGGAGAATTTCAGCTATGAGGAAAGATTGGATAGGCTGGGGTTGTTTTCTCTGGAACAGAGCAGGCTGAGGGGAGACCTTATTGAGGTGTATAAAATTATGAGAGCACAGATTTAAAGTAATTGGTAGAAGGATTACAGGGAAGTTGAAGAGAGGTTTTTACACCCAGGGGGTGGTGGGGGCCTGGAGCTCAATGCCTGAAAGAATGGTAGAGGCAGAAACCCTCACCACATTTAAAAAGTATTTGTTTCTGCACTTAAAGTGCCGTAACCTACAGGTCTAGCGCTGGAAAGTGGGATTAGACTGGGTAGCTCTTCATCGGCCGACGCAGACACAATGGACCTCCTTCCGTGCTGCAAATTTCTATGATCTTGTCACGTCAATATTTAAACTGAATACAGCAGGATATCCACCTGACTGAGAGCGAAAGCTCGAGCGGAACCTATTGATCCTCTGCCTGACCTGGTGCTCAAGCTTACCTGCTCCAACAGCAACGTTAACAAGAGGAAACATGAACCCTGGCAGTCCGAGCTAACTATAAACAGAAATTGCTTCAAATACAGGGATAGCCAATTAGCACGTGCAAGAGAAAGACTGGATTTCATCCCCCGCCTCATTGCGTGGCTATGTGTTAAATCCCTGGTTTCCTGTCAATATATGCAGCGTTTGTTGCTGCTAGTCTTTGCTGCTGGTCTCCCGGAAATGTTGTAATCTTGCTGCCAGATTAACCTCCGACTGATAAGCCTGAACTTTTTAAACCACCTGCTGGTGACAGTGAGGTTAGCAGTGGGGTTCCAATCTGATTCGTCGTCCACTTTGGATGGGAGAAAGACAAAGCAGAATATTTTTATAATGATGGGAGGCTAGGAGCTATGGAAGGGTGGAGGGATTTAGCAGGGATTTTGTGCGAGAATGAGACGGCAGCCCATTTCACATCTCTCCCGATTGACTTCAATGGAAATTAAAACCGGGGAGAGATGTAAAACGGGGCCTCTGGCTCGCTGTCACCCGTTTTAAACTATCGCATCAAGTCAAGATCTATCCCCAGCTGACCATGTACACAAACCACGAGCCCTGAGGGATCTGGGCACATGGACACCTAAACTTCTTTGCTCTCTACGGCTCCTACTCTCTCAGCATTTGTCCCTCCCAGATCCAAAGTAGATGACCTCACCCTTCCTCGCACTCAGCTCCATCTGCCACAGTTTTATCCACTCACTTAGTCTGTCTAATTCCCCTTGCATCATCATAATAGGCAGTCCCTCGAAATGAGGATGACTTGCTTCCACGCCAAAAAAGGATGAGTTCACAGGTGTTTCAATGAAGGACCTAATATTCCTGAACATACATCCTGAAGGGTGGAAGATGCCCGTGCGTGGATTTTTTTAACGTGTGGTGGCCGTTGCACACCAGCCACCACACGGGCTTGACAGAGCTAGGTCTTGGTCCAGTGGCAAAGATTATCCAAGACGACTAGAGACCAGTCGCTGCATGGACCTAGTGCGCACACATATCGCAATGTGGGCTGGCCCGTGCTGTCCCTGAGCTCCTGACCCTGAACTCACGCCTCTCCTGGGCCCCGATCACATCCTTCCACAATCTCGCGCTGCTGCTTCGCCCCGACCTCGCTGCTCCTGCTGTATCTGCCCACGCTCCAATCACTGACCTGGACCTTGATGACGTGACTCTTTGCTGCCATCCCCCTCCTGCACCAGCTAGCGCTGCTCCCTGAAATGGCCTACCTCCACGCTGCTCTCGAGGGCGCCGCACTTCTGCTCCTTTTATGGTCCCCTTGCAGAGAGACGTGCTGTCTCTTGAAAGCTCAGTTTAAATTAAGTGAAGATTTAGCACCTGGTGAGATGCTAAACCTTGCTGAATTGGGCACACAGAAGAGAGAAAGTGCTGGAGGTGAGAATGTACTCTGTGGGGCGCAACACTCAGCGCATCGAGGACGTGCTGCTTTGCGCCAATGTCCCTCCCCTTCTTTAAAAGGGGAAGGTCACTGTGAACTCCGCAGCCGCTTTCATGGCGCCCACTGGGCCACCAGGGAGGGTTTCGGCCAGGCCAGTGGCCCAGTACCCGAGAGGGGGTGAGGACTGCATGTCAGTGGCCCGGCCGAACCAGAAGCCGCCATTGTCGTGCCGACTGTAAAGTCGGCCGACAACAAAAGATGGCGGCCGCGGAGTATGGACTTCCCCTTTAAGGGTGGCCGGCCGCCCCAGCCACCACAGCTTCACGTCCCGCCAAGCTTTCGTTGGCATCGTCCCACGCCAACCTCACATCCGCGGGGCAATTTCCCCTACAGGGCGCAAAGGGGTCTGCGTGCATGGCGATGACATCATCACCGCCTGCGACCCCGCCCGGGGCGAAAAGTACGGGGCGCGGCAAAAACCCGTTTCCGCCCACAGAATCCCGGAGCCAATTCTCAGAGGCGCTAACAAGCCTTTCCTAAAGGGGCAATTTCATCCCTAAAGGATGGTAACAGTCCCATTCCACATCTGCTCGCTGAGAATTTCTACCATATTCAATGCTGAATTGGGTTTATTTTTCGAGGGATAGAATTGAAAAGTAGAGCAATTATGCTAAACTTGTATTGAACCTTGGTTAGGCCACACGGAGTACTTTGTGCAATGCTGGTCGCCATATTATAAAAAGGATATAGAAGCACTGGAGAGGGTGCAAAAAAGATTCACAAGGATGATACCAGAAATGTGAGGGTATACCTATCAGGAAAGGTTAAACAGGCCCTCTCGAAAAGAGAAGGCTGAGGGTTGACCTAATAGAGATCTTTAAATTTATGAAAGGTATTGATATACAGAGAGAATATTTTCACTTATGGGGAAGAGGAAAACTAAAGGCCATCAATATAAGATAGTCACCAAGCAATCCAATAGGAATTCAGGAGAAACTTCTTTACCCAGAGAGTGGTGAGAATGTGGAACTCGCTACCACAGGGAGTGGTTGAAGTGAATAGTATAGATGCATTTAAGGGGAGGCTGGACAAGCATATGAGGGAGAAGGGAATAGAGGGTTAAGCAGATAGATTTGGATGAGGAAAGACGGGAGGTGGCTCGAGTGGAGCATAAACGCCGGCATGGACTGGTTGGACCGAATGGCCTGTTTCTGTGCCGTATATCTGAGGTAATCCAATGACTCACCGAAGGCAACTCATATTTTCCATCTTTTTTCATTTTCCTGTTAGTTTAATGGATACATCTGCTTTTGTTTCTGCCCATGGTGGAGTATATATCTGACTAGGTGGTAATGCAGTGGTAAAGGGGGTAAATGGATCCATTGGTGGTCCAGCGGCTTTGGCATGTTATTGTCCCTGGCATTCTAAGTTCTTAAGAAAACAGCCTGATCGCACGCTCTTACCAGCTGTTATTTACATTTTATGTTCAGATTGATCTGTTTGTCAGACTCCCTGACCTTGCTACGCAAAATATCCACGGCGTTTACCTCGGGGGTAGAGCACTGGAGTCCCTTGGTGCCAATTTGATCTCAAGACTTAGCCTTGACTGACATCCAGAAGTACTCCTCTGCAACAGCTGAATTCATCTGGGCTCTGAGGTGGGCAATGAGAAGAAAAAGGCAAGGGGGACATTGGCAGCTAAATTGATGGTACTCTATATAAACGAGTCTTCGCTGGGAAATATGGTGCACCGTTTATAGCAACAATAGACAAGTCTGCAGACCAGTATACCCAGATATAGTGAGGGGGGTGGATGAGGGTCACTGAAAAAGTGGGAAAATATCAGATTTGGAGCATAGGAATTAGTGAATCTTTTTTTAATTAAAAATGAAGCAGCGAAACTGCGATACTATTAAGGAATTGGAGAGATCTGTAACTCGGCAGTGTTGTAATTATGGGCAAATTGTAATTGGCTTTCACATGAGCAGACTGTTCTTTAAAGCTCTTTGCAGATACCAGTGAGATACTGTTTGCTCTATAAGATGGAGCTGTTCCAGGAATCCGTGCCAATTTATCAATAATGGAATTGACAATACTACAGCACTTATTAGGTGGCAATTTGCACATCTTCCCCATTATATTTACTTGTTTCTCTCTAGGGCACTGTAAGGATATTTTACTCCCGTTGAAGGAAAGATATTTATTCTGCATGGCTTCTTTTTGTTGCTGCACTTTTCTCATTGTGCGGGCATACTTGTCCATATATAGCGCCTTTCATGACCACCGGACATCCCAAAGCGCTTTACAGCCAATGAAGTACTTTTTGAAATGTTGTCACTGTTATAATGTGGGAAACGCGGCAGCCAATTTGCACACAGCAAGCTCCCACAAACAGTGATAATGACCAGAGAATCTGTTTTTGTGATGTTTATTGAGGGATAAATATTGGCCGGGGCACCAGAGATAACTCCCCTGCTCTTCTTCGAAATAGTACACCTGAGAGAGCTTCAGTTTAACATCTCATCCAAAAGACAGCACCTCCGACAGTGCAGTACTCCCTCAGCACCGCAGTGTCAGCCTAGATTTATGTGCTTAAGTCACTGGAGTGGGAGTTGAACCTACAACCTTCTGACAGAAGGCAAATGGGACTACCCACTGAGCCACGGCTGAGACTAGTAGAAAGGGAGGAGGCTCGTGTGGAACTTAAACACCAGCAGTGACCATTTGGGTCGGCCAATTAGGACTGAGATGAGGAGAAATTGCTCCACTCAAAGGGTTGTGAATCTCTACCCCAGATAGCTGTGGATGCTCAGTTGTTGAGTATATTCGAGATAGTGGTTGGTACATTTTTGAAAACTAAGGGAATTAAGGCTGACAGGGATCGGGCAGGAAGGTGGAGTTGAGGTGGAAGATCAGCCATGATCTTATTGAATGGTGGAGCAGGCTCGAGGGGCCAAATGGCCTACTCCTGCTCCTATTTCTTATGTTGTTGTGCACACTTCTGCTTTTTCTCAGTTAATTTGTCCCTTTGTCAATTGAGCTTCCATCACTAATAACCAGAAAGTCACCCAGAGAGATGGGGTTATCAAAATAACAGAAAACGGTGTAAATTCACAGCAGGCCCATCAGGATCGGCAATGATAAGAGAGAAGGGTGGTGGGGAGGTGAGTGGTCATTTTGACTTTTGGTGATAATGTAAAACTGGCGCTATTGGCTTGGCTGCCCATTAACCAACACTCCTGTGTTTCATTTCCATTGAGCTGAGGTGTTTAACGGGTGGCCCAGTCAATATCGTATGCATTACTCTCTCAGAAATGGTCAAAATTAAATAAGGATCTAAGAACATGAGAAATAGGAGCAGGAGTAGGCCATTTGGCCCTTCAAGCCTGCTTCACCATTTAATGAGATCATGGCTGATCTTCGACATCAACTCCATTTTCCCGCATGATCGCCATACCCCTTGATTCCCCTAGAGTCCAAAAATCTATCGACCTCTGTCTTGAATATACTCAACGGCTGAGCATCCACAGCCCTCTGGGGTAGAGAATTCCCCCAAATTACCCCTGAGGTTAACACTTCTCTCTCCTGCTGAAGGCGCTGTACCTGAAACATTAATGTTATCTATTATCCTTATAGATGCTAACTGACCATCTATCCATTTCCAATGCTTTCCTTTTTCATTTCAAAGTTTGGGCATTCAAAGTTTGTTTAGTCTTTCTCTTTTGGAAAAATATATCACAAATGCTACACTATAAGCAAGTAGGTTAAAAAAAAACTATATATGGAGAATGTTTCAGTATAAGGGGTGTCACAGTTGTGTGAGGCGGACTGGTTGGGCTGGGTGCTCTTTGCCTTCCCGTCATTGTTCTATGTTTTGATGTAACATAGAAACATAGAAAATAGGTGCAGGAGTAGGCCATCCGGCCCTTCGAGCCTGCACCACCATTCAATACGATCATGGCTGATCATTCCTTCAGAACCCCGTTCCTGCTTTCTCTCCATACCCCTTGATCCCTTTAGCCGCAAGGGCCATATCTAACTCCTTCTTGAATATATCCAATGAACTGGCATCAACAACTCTCTGCGGTCTGGAATTCCACAGGTTAAAAACTCTCTGAGTGAAGAAGTTCCTCCTCATCTCAGTCCTAAATGGCTTACCCCTTATCCTAAGACTATGTCCTCTGGTTCTGGACTTCCCCAACATCGGGAACATTCTTCCTGCATCTAACCTGTCCAGTCCCGTCAGAATTTTATATGGTTCTATGAGATCCCCTTTCATCCTTCTAAACTCCAGTGATACAGGCCCAGTCGATCCAGTCTCTCCTCATATGTCAGTCCTGCCATCCCAGGAATCAGTCTGGTGAACCTCCGCTGCACTCCCTCAAGCAAGAACGTCCTTCCTCAGATTAGGAGACCAAAACTGAACACAATATTCCAGGTGAGGCCTCACCAAGGCCCTGTACAACTGCAGTAAGACTTCCCTGCTCCTATACTCAAATCCCCTTGCTATGAAGGCCAACATACCATTTGCCTTCTTCACCGCCTGCTGTACCTGCAAGCCAACCTTCAATGACTGATTAATCATGACACCTAGGTCTTGCTGCACCGCTCCTTTTCCTAATCTGCCACCATTCAGATAATATTCTGCCTTTGTGTTTTTGCCCCCAAAGTCGATAACCTCACATTTATCCACATTATACTGCATCTGCCATTATTTGCCCATTCGCCTAACCTGTCCAAATCACCCTGCAGCCTCTTAGCGTCTTCCTCACAGCTCACACCGCCACCCAGTTTAGTGTCATCTGCAAACTTGGAGATATTACACTCAATTCCATCATCCAAATCATTAATATATATTGTAAAGAGCTGGGGTCCCAGCACTGAGCCCTGCGGCACTCCACTAGTCACTGCCTGCCATTCTGAAAAGGACCCGTTAATCCCGACTCTCTGCTTCCTGTCTTCCAACCAGTTCTCTATCCACGTCAGTACATTACCCCCAACACCATGTGCTTTGATTTTGCACACCAATCTCTTGTGCGGGACCTTGTCAAAAGCCTTTTGAAAGTCCAAATACACCACATCCACTGGTTCTCCCCTGTCTACTCTACTAGTTACATCCTCAAAAAATTCCAGAAGATTTGTCAAGCATGATTTCCCCTTCATAAATCCATGCTGACTTAGACTGATCCTGTCACTGCTTTCCAAATGCGTTGCTATTTCATCCTTAATGATTGATTCCAACATTTTCCCCACTACCGATTTCAGGCTAACCGGTCTATAATTCCCGTTTTCTCTCTCCCTCCTTTTTTAAAAAGTGGTGTTACATTAGCAACCCTCCAGTCCATAGGAACTGACCAAGGGCTGCTGACCAAGGGCCGTGTGGCTCTTTGTCGACCGATGGGCTGAAATGGTCTCCTTCTGCGCTGTAAATTTCTATGTTTCAATGGGCTAGAACCTCCACTTTTTTTGGCGGCTTAACGCCCACTTAATGCCCATTTTACCGCTGAAATGATGTATAACGCCCAGATATCGCCCATTCTGGCACAAAATGGAAACTGACGGGCTTTTTTAGGAGATTTATCACCGATCGTTATCTTCCCCATGGGCTTAACGCCGAGAAAAAATATCAATGCCCGCCGGCTTTTTTTGGGCGGAATCAGCAGAATGGGCGAATTCAACGCCCATAATATCGCTCAGCGCTGTGGCTGGTATTTGTTAAATCACATTCTTACATGAGGAGCTGATATCGGAAAGATTTGCCTGTAAGAGCGCTGATGTGAGTGACAACGCTGACACACTGCTGTGTGTGTGTGCAGCTCACCTGTCAATGGTGCCCATATTCTTGGTTTCAGTTAAAGTTTACGTTGATTGATGTTAAGTTGTATTTAACCCTTTCATGGTAAGGAATCACCAGTCTGTAACTGTCCAGCTATTTGAGACAATGCACAACAAGGTTATGTTCAATAACAAAAGTTTAATACCAACATTGGCCTGAAATCATAAGTATCACAGCCAATAACACCCAACTCTTGCCCACACCCCGCTTTTTCCACCATTGACATCAATCACATGTTCAACGTATCCTGCAACACAAAATACAAAGGCAAAGCAGGAGCGTGGTCCCCAGCCCTCATACATTGCAACAAATTGCATACACCCAGATGGAGATATAACAGCCATCATCTGCGCACATGCACCTCACTTTCCTTGCCCCCTCTCCTTCTTCTCCCCACCTCTACCCCTTCCCCTCCTCGCTCCACAGCGCGTAGCTGGGGAGCTCCTCAGGTGGTGCCTAATTGGGAGGGATGAAGGCAGATGCGTTGGTTGCATGGGTATGGGAGTGGGGGCTGCCGGGGGGGCAACATTATCTGATGCAGAAGCAAGATCTTGGTCCTTGCTCTCATCTGTCGTTCACTGTGGTGGTGTGGAACCTAGGGGTGGAGTGCCGCACTCTGGGACCACTGGTAGGCCTGTGGCAGCAGTGTGTCTGGCTATTGCATCCAGGGACTCCGCCATGCGTGGAATGTACTCAGTCATGGTGGCCAGGTGTCGGGATATTCCCCCCAAAGCTTCGATGAGCTGGTCACCAATGTCTACAGTCCTCTTGGACAACTGTACCATCTCTCCGCTGTCATGTCGCGCTTGTGGAACAGACCTGCCGCGTCCACGAGACCTTTGTGGGGTCGACGCCGTCCTGGGGAGAAATGTGGTGCCCTGTGGAGAGGTGCTTGGGACCGGCACCTCCAGAGTGGAGGCGGGAATGACCAAAGGACCAAAAGATGGCCTTGGGGTGGAATGGGTTCTGGAGCGTGGTGATGCAGGTTCTTTGAAGTCCGCGCTCTCATCCATTGAGACCAGACCCAGCGGATTAACAGGCGACAATCGGAGCTCCTCAGCATCAGATGTAGTAGGATCGTCCGCCGACTCCTGCCCTGTGCTCCCACCTTCTGGCCTCTGTGGCCTTGCCTGGGGTAGGTGTGCTGGCTGAGCTGCAAGACACAAATGAGGTCATTAGAGGAGAAGTGGGTGCTCGGGTGACAAGGTGAGTCCAGCGCTACACACAGCATATGCACGACAAAAGCACTACTGATCTCAAAATCATTGCAGACATCACATTTCATGACCATCAACACATTGTGCATTGCAATAATTTTCATTAGGCCAGCATTATTTCTATGTAACTTTCAGAAATCATCTATCGTATATGATTGGTCGGATATGAGCTGGTGTGGCATCTATTAAATTTACATTACGCAATGGTGTAAGCTTTACTCACGTGGCATCACTTCAGGGTCTGCAGATGTATCCGTGGCTGTCCGGGGGTGCTCCCCCACGAGTGCTAGCACTGGCTCCTCCATGTCAGTGATGTCACTGGGGACTGGTGACCCCCCCACCCGTTTGCCTCTGCATGGACCTCATCATCGATAGCTTCTTCTGTAAAAGGTGACAGGACGACATGGCATGAGATCGTTGTGTGATATCATTGCTAGGTACTGTCACAGAGAGTGATACAACACGTAACCAACAGATGTAATCATGATTATTATAATTATTATCATTCTTTACCTAAAGACGTAGACCGTGACCGCAGGCTTTGAGTAAAACATTCCCGGTAAAAGTGCAAGACCTCACATGCTGATAGTCACTCATGACTGTTACAAATTAAATTATATAAATACATAAGTACATGTAAATCAATGTACTACTTACTCTTGCGGATCCCACAAGGTCGTTCCATCGTTTGCGGCATTGGTTGTCCTTACGCACCTCGTTGGTCACCGACGAGACCACCTCTGCTATCTTGGTCCATATTTTCTGGTAGGCCTTTGGGTTGGGCTTCTCACCCTGTGTCAAATCACCTCAGCGTAATTTGACCTCCTGCAGGAGGGAGGCATTTGCCTCGTCCGAGAACCTCCTGGCTCTTTTGCGGCCTCCATTGTGCTCTTCTCCCATCTCACTGCTCTCTCCAACGTCAGTCTCCACAGCATGCTATAACGTCTCCTCCTCTCTCTCCATTATAGGGCAAATCCAGTCAAATATGTGGCTGTTAACAGCTACTTTTTGTTTGCCTACTTGCTGTGAAGTTCTAAAGTCTCCCTCCTTCCTCCCAAAGCAGCCACACCACACCCAGCCACGCCTTCAGTCCCTCTGAGCTTCCTCTCTCTTTGTCGCCTCTTCGGCATATGTCATGGTGACCCTTGACCTCCAGAATCACGGGAATCGAGCGTTGCCATGCCGTTGCTAAGGACGCCCACACTTTACGACAGTAGGTCAAAAAAACTTAATGCTACCGCCCATTTGATATCGCTCGCGGTAATGCCTATTTTCAAAAATGGAGACTAGGTGTTTTGCAAATGGGCAAGAAGCTGGCGATCTGAAAATTCTTTTTAAACGCCCACGCCGGAAATAATTCCCATTTTTGGGCGATAAGCTCAAAAGTGGAGGTTCTAGCCCATATGTTTCTATGTTTCTCTATATATTGTTTTACGTGAATTAATCTCCTGGATACTTCAGTCATCTTTCTCTTTTTCTAAAAAAAACCTCTGAAAATAGTGGAAATACGCAACAGGTCAGGCGGCATCTGTAGAGAGAGAAACAAAGTTAAGGTTTCAGGTCGATGGCCTTTCATAGAACCCTTTTTTTTAATCTCAGTTCAGCATTTATCTCTTTCAAGTTTATTATCTGCCCCCAACCTGCCTCCAATTCATCTTCCTCTGTCGGCACTGTCTCCCAGCATTGTTTTCCAAATCTTTCCATCTGACTCCTCCACTCTTTATTTCTGACACTATTTTCCTCACAATCTTTCAAACTCAATCCTGACTGTTATTAAACGTCTTTTTTGGCTTCTCATTAAGGACCATGGGCTAGAATCTCCACTTTTTTTGCCTGCTTAACGCCCATTTTACCGCTGAAATGACGTATAACACCCATATATCGCCCATTTTGACACAAAATGGAAACTGGCGGGCATTTTTCGGAAACTTACCGCTGAGCGTTACTTTCCCCATGTGCTTAACGCCGAAAAAAAGTATTACCGCCCGCCTACTTTTTTTGGGCGGAATCAGCATGATTGGCGAATTCAACTCCCATAATATCGGCCAGCATTACTTTCCTCATGGAATTAACGCCGAGATTCAATATTAACGCCTGCCGACTGTTTTTTTCATTCAGAGCATACTTTTCCAAACTAGCAGCCATGGAGATCACCCATCATCAATTTCACCACCTCGCACACATTTCGCCCACAATATCGCTCGCTCAAAAAAACACCCACAGAAAGTGAAACAAACCAGGATGAATCACAGCGTTATGGACGCCATGTTGTAGATCATACGTCGTGTCCTTTAAAAGGCTGCTGTGCTTCAACCTTGGCGGAGTTCGGATGTACTCTGCAGGTTGTTGGAGTTGATGTGAACATCTCTAAAAACATATTGACCACACTGTGACCGATTGGAATTGAAGAGGTGTGCTCATCGGGACATTCTTTGTTTGTGTACAATCGATGGAAAACAGAGAGCTACCGCAATGGGGTCTGTCCTTTCTCACCCTCTCTTGGTGACCAAATACATGCAGCAGACTCGACATCGCCAAAGGAAGGCTGCATTGCATAATGTGCCCAATGAACGAAGTGACAGACAGATGAGGAAAACCAGACGTTACACCCCGCGCAAGTATAAGGAGAATCATTCTTACCTCGACTTGCCCGACACCACCTGCCTTCGGAGACTGGGCTTCCACAAGGAGGTTATCACTGAGGTATGCCAGCTCATAAGGGGAGATCTGCAGCCTGCCAGCACCATCAGCACTGCACTGTCCGTCGAGGTCAAAGTCACCGCGGCACTGTCGTTCTATGCCTCTGGTTCTTTTTAGGGCTCAGCTGGTGACATTTGCGGACTTTCTCAGCATTCCACACATCGCTGCATTAGACAGGTCACTGAAGCCCTGTATGCATGCAGGAAGGACTTGATCACTTCCCTATGACTAGGGAGGCTCAGACTGAGAGCGCTCTAGGATTCTCCAGAATTGCAAACTTCCCCAGGGAGCAATAGACTGTATGCACATCGCGATGCGGACACCTTTTCAGGATGCTGAGGTTTTCAGGAACCGCAAGGGATTCCACTCCCTGAATGTCCAGCTGGTTGTTGACCACCAGCAAATTATACTGGCAGTGAATGCTCAATTTCCGGGCAGCATCCATGATGCGCACATCCTGCGTGAGAGCACGGTATCTGACTTGTTTAACAATGAGCCACAAGGTCAATGCTGGATGCTAGGGGACAAAGGATGTGGCCTTGGCACCTGGCTGATGACCCCCCTGCGTGACACCAACATCGAGGCCGAGAGGCGATACAACGAGAGCCAGAGAGCAACTCGCAATATCGTTGAGAAAACCACTGGCGTGTTTAAGCAGCGCTTTAGATGCCTGGACCACTCAGGAGGCAATCTCCAATACCACCCTGAGCAGGTAGCTCAATTCGTGGTGGTCTGCTCCATGGTACACAAATTGGCTATCAGGAGGGGACAAGAATTGCCTGATGAGCCTGACAGTCCACCTCACCAGAGAGAGGAAGAGGAGGATGAGGAGGCGGACGCTGACATCAGGCCAGACAATCAGGCTGATGCTAAAGCCATGCCCCCACCTCCCTGTAGACCACCTGAAAGGGCCCATGGTGGCATGATCGCTGCAAGAGCCTTACGTCAGGAGCTCATCAATGATCGCTTTGCCTGAAAGAACATTGGTGTTATTTACAAGCCTGACACACTGCTGGGTGTGCAGGTGATACATCAATGGTTGACATCACTTTGGTGACAGTTAAAGTTTAAGTTGATTGAAGTTAAGTGTGATTATACCCTTTGATGTTAAGGAACCAGTGTGTAACGGTGCAGCTATCTGAGCCAATGTGCTGCAAGGTTTTGTTAAATAAAAAACATTTAAACCGAACATTCGTCTGAAATCATCAGTATTTCTGTACAAACCAACCCTTCCCCCCTCCCGCTTCTCCTCCCCACCTCTACCCTTTACCCTTACCCTCCTGATTCCAAGCCGCCTGGCCGAGAAGGTCCGCAGGCGGTGTTTCATTGGGGGGGAGGGGGCGATGACGGCCGAAGCGATGCTTGGACGGATACAGGAGAGGACGGTCCCGAGGTGAGGGCGTGCTCCGAGCTATAAGCAAGATGTTGCTGCTGGCTCTCGTGTGGTTGGCTATGGGGGTGCGTCACTTTGGGGTGCAGTGCGGCGCTCTGGGACCACTGGGAGCTCTCTGCCACCAGTGTTCCTGGCTACCAGCTCCAGGGCCTCCTCCATCCCTTCCATTTTATGTGTTATTTGTTGGACAAAAACTATGTTCTTGGTGCTTAGTGGGCTTTTTGCTGCTGGTGAATCTCTGTCGTTCCTCCCACAATATCCAGTTCCCTTTTCAATGTTACTATTGAATCTGCTTCCACCACCCTTTCAGACAGTGCATTTCAGATCATAAAAACTCACTGTGCAATTTATTTTCCCTCATATCATATGAACATAAGAAATCGGAGCAGGAATAGGCCATTTGGCCGCTCGAGACTGCTCCGCCATTCAATAAGACCATGGCTGATCTGATCTTGGCCTCAACTCCACTTTTCTGCCTGTTGCCCATAACCCTCTGCCTCTTTTGTCAATCACCTTTAATCTGTGTCCTCTGGTTATCGACCCCTCTGCCCCTGGAAAGTGTTTCTCCTGATTTACATTATCGCGATGGCCATTGCTGAGAGTTTTGTTCCCATTGAATTCTTTTATGGATCTTGAGTACACTTATAGTCCAAGATTGTAGCTTTGCTAATGACTAGCAGTGACCCACTGTGCACAAACCCTTTTAATATAGTACTCAGCAGCGACAATGAGGTCTCAATAAACATAGGAGACCCACAGGGTCGCAGATGCTAAAACAGAGAGCTGAGAAACAGAAAGTGTGGAAAGACTTGACCTCAAATTGTTCCGCACTCCAGAATTCCCCACTGAATCTTCTGGAGTCTGTTTTATCAGTCAGTGACAAGCAGTATAAAATGATCTCCTTTCTGGACTCTCTCTCGCTTTCTCTCTCACGTTTTTGATGGAATACTCTGAATAACCAATAGATGGCAGCACTGATCTCTGGTGCTGCAATAAAGTTTGGAGACTTTAGGCTAAAATCAATTGTATAAGGTTTATTTTAAATGCCTGGGGAATAGAGGAAAAGTAATGGCTAGTTCAAAACGTGAGCTTTAAAATTTATTTAAAAAAAATGTCGGGACTCTTCAATGGCTTTTAATTATTGTTTCCATTCTTTGCCGTGTTCCAGTTTTGACATCCTTTCTGAATATTCCCAGAGTTTGAAAAACCGAGAAGCTTTCCTCACACGCTGAGGCAACTCCGTTCAATATTTACTGATTTTATATCTTCTAAAATGTAAACCTGCTGAGGAGGCTATAACCGCATTCTCCCTCTGGGTGACGATGAGACAGCCACAGCTGAGGAAGTGGGGTAAGAGGATAAAAGAGGAAGTGGTGAGATTATTCAAAGACTTGGGCCGAGAAATTCAGGTCATTTGCGCCTCCGGTTAGTGCCCCCGGGCGTGGCGCCGCTAACGACACCTGTTTAGCGGCAGCGGTAATCCGTAGCGCCCCCACTCTGCCGGCGATGATGACGTCCTCATCGTGCCCCACACCCTGAAGCCACACCCAGCGATAGTTAAAGGAGAGTTGTAGGGCTTGACAAAGAAAGCTCAAATCTTTTGGTGCTCCTCGCTGGCGCTTTGACTGCGGGGTCCGTGCCACGATCGGTCTGTTGGCACGGCACCCCATGCTCCCCAGTGGTCCAGATGGGGTCCTTTTTATAATGCAGAGTTAAGAGAAGAGTGCCTCTTACCTGGCAGCACTACGTGGCCCAGTGCCTAGCACTGTGCCCCGCTTTCTACACGTCCGCCCCCGCTAGTACCCCAGAAAGGAAGTGGAGCGCTTTATTTTCGCCGGGTGGTAACCCCAATTTCTCGCGTGAGGTGAGGCTTCTGAGCCTGGCGCAAAGTCTCGTATCTCGCGAGTGAACAGGGCGGTACCAAGTTTTTCCCCCCTTGACACCTGAGGTAGGACAGAGAGCACTGTTGGCAAATCCGGTCACAAAGAGAGAGTTGCATTTATAAAGTGCCTTGCCAGGGTAGATGCAGGGAGGATACTTCCTGTGGCTGGGAGTCTCAAACAAGGGGTCACAGTCTCAGAATAAGGGCTTGGCCATTTAGGACTGAGATGAGGAGAAATTTCTTCACTCAGAGGATGGTGAATCTTTGCAATTCTCTACCCCAGAGGGCTTTGGAAGCTCAGTCATTGAGTATATTCATGACAGAGATCAATAGATTTTTGGATCCTAAGGGATGCAAGAGATATGGGGATAATGCAGGAATGTGGAGTTGAGCCCGAAGATCAGCCACGAGTATTGTGTGCAGTTTTGGTCTCCTAATCTGAGGAAGGACGTTCTTGCTATTGAGGGAGTGCAGCGAAGGTTCACCAGACTGATTCCCGGGATGGCAGGACTGACAAATGAAGAAAGACTGGATCGACTTATATTCACTGGAATTTAGAAGAATGAGAGGGGATCTCATAGAAGCATATAAAATTCTGACGGGATTGGACAAGTTAGATGCAGGAAGAATGTTCCCGATGTTGGGGAAGTCCAGAACCAGGGGTCACAGTCTAAGGATAAAGGGTAAGCCATCTAGGACCGTGATGAGGAGAAACCTTTTCACCCAGAGAATTGTGAACCTGTGGGATTCTCTATCACAGAAATCTGTTGAGTCCAGTTCATTAGATATATTCAAAAGGGAGCTAGATGTGGCCCTTATGGCTAAAGGAATCAGGGGGTATGGAGAGGAGGCAGGATTGGGTACTGAAGTTGCATGATCAGCCATGATCATATTGAATGGTGGTGCAGGCTCGAAGGGCCAAATGGCCTACTCCTGCTCCTATTTCTTATGTACGTTTGTTCTTTCATGGCCTCAGAACATCCCAAAAGTGCTTTGTATCCAATGAAGTACTTTTGGAGTGTAGTCACTGTTGTAATGTAGGAAACACAGCAGCCAATTTGTGCACTGCAAGCTCCCATAGACAGTAATGTGATACTGTTTTAGAGATGCTGGTTGAGAGATAAATATTGGCCAGGACACCAGGGAGAACTCCCTTGCTCTTCTTTGAAATAGTGCCACGGGATCTTTAACATCCACCTGAGAGAGAGTAGACAGGACCTCAGACTTAATCACAGAAAGGATGCAATTTTTCATGAATAGGTTACAGACATGAGTAAAAAAGATGATTTGGGGATTAAAGGTACAATGAGAAGCTGGCAATGAGAAAAAAGAACATGTTTATTTGGGTCTAATGGCTTTTTCCTGATTCTAAAACCCTTATGTTCTTATAAGTTTGATCATAGTATTTGTTGGGAGTATTAAAAGAGCTGGAGAAATTATAATGGGTACCAACAGTTTTCGCACAACTAGGATAGACATCTTCAAAAACATAGTGATGGGGTGTGTGAAGTAAGAATGATCACTGCACCCAGTTGAAGGTTTTCCACATCCAGAGAAAATGTTATCGAGTAGACACTGTATATATAGGTGGTAAAGTATGCAGGAAAAGTTGATTTTTTTAATGGGTTAAGTGATTTATAATACGTGTAAACTAACACGAATTTTGAATCGGGAATTCAGGAGAAACTTCTTTACCCAGAGAGTGGTGAGATTGTGGAACGTGCTACCACAGGGAGTGGTTGAGACAAATAGCACAGATGCATTTAATGGGAAGCTTGATAAGCAGAGGAGGAAGAAAGGAACAGAAGGTTATTCTGATAGGGTTAGAGGGAGAGGGGCGGGAGGAGGCTTATGTGGAGCACAAACACCAGCACAGACCAGTTGGGCCGAACGGCTATTTCTGTTTTGTAAATTTTTTGCAACAATGACACCTGAAATTATCCTTGTGAACTGTTTCATTTCTAGTGGCCATGTTTTTATGATTTGAGCAACTGCTTTTCAAACTTGACTTTAACCTTTGGATATAAATCATGCTGAAAGCCTGTTATCTCTTACGTCTTATATAAATTGTGTAAACCAGAAAATGATGCACAGCGTAAAAGAAAGGAAAATAGCAGCAGGTCAGCAAAAAGAGTGACCTTTAACTCGTTCAGTTCTGAATCAAATGTATTGGCAAATAGAACAGTTGGATTATGTGCGTGCAAGAACATACTTGAAAAGTATTTCACTTGATGGCCAGACTTTTGGATGATTGATTTATTACTGTGACCTGGAGCCTATTTGTTTTAACTTGCGATGCACTACATACCTGCATGGACAGGGTCAATGTACTTTAGGTGCTTTCAAGGCTGTCAAATCGGGGGAAAAATTCATTAACGTCCTGTTTGGGAGCGGTAACATTTGAGAGACAGGAAACTTAGTGCCAGTTGCTAAAGTTTGCTCCCTCTCACAAAATTCGGTTCAGCGCTCCCAGAGGGGAGTGCGAAATCAAGCACTCCACTTCCTTCTTGGAGTGCTAATGGGGCAGCCACCTCAACAGCGCTACACAATGGGCTGTGCAGTGCTGCCGCATTCAAAGGGCCCCTCCCTTTATGGGACTCTGCATTGAAACTAAGGTCCTACCTGGACCACACAGGGAGCGGGGGTGATCAGCCCGGCCTCAAGCAGAGCACGGGCTGAGCGATCGCGGCCAGGACCCAGCGAAGGAAACAGAGCAGCAACGCGAGAAACCTGTCGTTGGATTTGGTGTCTCAGTGGTATTAGAAGGGGAGGATCTGCAGCAGGGAAGCTCAAACCCAACATTACGTCAGATTCAACCTGAAAAGGCCACCTCGCCTTTAATCATCGCCCTGAGCCATCTGTCTCCTGCAGCTGCCGGTGTTTTCATCCGGCAGTGCTGCAGGGGGCGAAAGTCAATTTCGGGGCTGGGGCACTGATGGGACGATGTGTGCGGCGAGGACGTCATGATCTGCGGGTGCAGGAGATCGGGGTGCAAAGCCATAGCGCCGCCGCTAAACCCCCGCCCAATATGGCGGGAGTTGTTGTCAGCGCCGCACCCGGTCGGGACTCAATTTCGCCCCCATATTATTTAATTTAAACCTCATAATGCTGCCGACCTTCGCGCCATTCATTAAATTCAGCGTGCTGGTACCGCCGGTGCTGACGAATATCGCGTGGGAGCGTCGCCCCCGGAATCGACACGGATACAAAATTTGTTTTGCACTGCACCCCCGTAGCCCCCCGTGATGACCCCGCCAGAGAAAGCTGGCGTTCAGACTTGTCCCGGGGTGCTAAGGGAAGGAATGACTGCATGAGGTAAGTGTGAGTGATTTGCTTTTTGCGATTTAACTTTATTTGGAATGAGTAATGCATAGGGAATGTTTTTTGTGATTTTTGTTCCGATTCTTTTTGTTGCAGAGAGGCCTCTCTTAGATCACTATGAAGCCGGCTCTTTAGCTCGAGATATTCAGTTGCTCAGCCGGCCAAGCGCCCTAAGATAAGTGTGGAAAACACTTCCCTTTGCACTCCGCTTCACTGTCAGAGGGCAGCCACTGAATTTTTTGGCTGCCGTTGTAAACCATTTCCCGGTGCTAAATTTATCGACCGTTCAACATTAACGCCTTAAAAATCCTTTCACCCAATTTCCAGCCCCAAGACTCTAGACTTGACTATTCCAACGCACTCCTGGCTGGCCTCTCACATTCTACCCTATGCAAACTTGAGGTCATCCAAAAGTCGGCAGCCCGTGTCCTAACTCACACCAAGTCCAGATCACCCATCACCCCTGTGCTCGCTGACCTACATTGGCTCCCGGTTAAGCAACGGCTCGATTTCAAAATTCTCATCCTTGTTTTCAAATCCCTCCATGGCATTGCCCCTCCCTATCCCTGTAACCTCCTCCAGACCCACAATCCTCTGAGACCTATAATTCCGGCTTCTTGCGCATCGCTGATTTAAATCACTCCACTATTGGCGGCCGTGCCTTCAGCTGCCTTGGCCCTAAGCTCTGGAATTCCCTCCCTAAACCTCTCCGCCTCTCTACCTCTCTTTCTTCCTTTATAATGCTCCTTAAAACCTACCTCTTTGACCAAACTTTTGATCATCTGCCCTAATATCTCCTTATGTGGCTTGGTGTCAAATTTTGTTTGATAACACTCTTGTCAAATGCCTTGGGCTGATTTACTTGGTTAAAGGCGCTATATAAATACACGTTGTTGCTGTTGTTTTTTTTTTTGAAATTCGTAGCCAATCGTTCCAATTCTTTGTCAAATCACAAACGTCAGAGGTCACCTTGGGCCCATTCAAGGATCACTCTGCGCCAATGCTCTTAGCCAAAAGGCCTAGAGCCACTGCACCGTTCCTGGAAGTACTGCAATACCAGGTTCGTGCCATGGAGGTGGATGGGTCAGGTCCCCCACACACCTCCGTGGAGGTGGATGGGTCAAGCCACCCCACTCACCTCCTATTTCCAAAAAAGCAAGCATATACCTTCCTGATCCAGGGAGAACCACCTTGGGGTTATGGTGGTTACTCCCCTGTCAGGTCAGTTACGCATGATCTTAGCCAAACGTTGTTGCTGTTGTTGATTCCAAACTGCGACAAGTGAAACTTTGGACCTGAAGCTTTGAACCGTTGTCTATTTACTCTGTAATGAGCACCGAGTCTTTGGGTGAGGATGGGGGCTGCATCTCTTTTACATGTACGTATCTCAAAGAGAAGACAAAACACGAAGGGCAGAAAATAGTCACCGTAAAGGAGACAGATTGCGGAGCTTCGCTGAGGCAGCCCCTCCGAGGAGCGCTGCTGTGTAATGTCGCATTATTCAAGTTTGGAGGGAAGTTCTGAGCAAAAGTCTTAAATTCAAACAACAACAACTACAACAACCTGCATTTATATAACACCGATAATGTAGCAAAATGTCCCAAGTCAACAAAAGAGAAGGAGGTATCAGGCAGGATGACCAAAAGCTTGGTCAAAAAGCTTGGTCGCATCTCAAAGGAGGAAAGGGACATAGAGAGGTGAAGGTAAACATGTTATATAAGCTGACCCTGTTTGTTACATTTAGCATAACTCAACAAGACTGTATATCTTAAGCTCAAACTGTTGTGACCTTGGTCTCTTTATTGTAACTCCAGAGTGAGGAGGTAGCTTGGTAGACTGCCTTTTATACCTGCTTGCCCAGGGTGTACAGGTGACCCTTGGGTCTCCCACAGGTGTGCCTCCCTGGCGGCAAGACTTACACATTGGTAATGTTTACATACTGTTTAATACAGATTCTTGGCAAGGAAGGAAAATGCAAATTAGGTTCATCTTAAATTTCATTAACTGGTCCTCACAGTGAAAACCCACCTCCTCATCAATGGTAAATAATCCTCAAGGCTTAAATCTCCTTCTTTGTTAAGCTTTGACAGGAATTGTAACTTCAAATATTTTTGATCAGAATTTGTTCACGAATTTGTGGCCAGAATTTTCCGGCTTCCTGTAACTGAGCCCGCCAAGGGGATGGTGTTGTATATCTGTAAAGCATGCATTCCCATGTTCCGCCACCAGGGAGTGCATCCCCTGAAGTCCCAAGGGATCCCAGTATCCCTTGGGAGCACTGTATGTAAGCCGGCCCCTAAGGCCTGTTCCTCACTCTGGAGTGTCTTAATAAAGATTGAGGTCACTGTTACTTTAACCTCCCTGTGTGCAGTCTCATCTGTGTTAGGAACACAATAACTGACGACGAGTATACGAATCCAACGAAAAGATGCATCAAACTGTGGGCATCCTGGAGAAATTCTCAGAGGGTGAAGACTGGGAAGCCTATGTCAAACGGCTAGACCAGTACTTTGTAGCCAATGAGCTGGACGGAGAAGAAAGCGCTGCAAAAAGGTCTGCGGGGCACCGACTGACAGCCTCATGAAGAATCTTCTGGCTCTGGTGAAACCCACAGATAAGTCGTATGAGGAGCTGTGTACACTGGTTCGGGAGCATCTTAACCCAAGGGAGAGCGTGCTGATGGCGAGGTATCGATTCTGCACGTGCCAGCGATCTGAAGGTCAGGAAGTGGTGAGCTACGTCGCCGAGCTAAGGTGACTTGCAGGTCAATGTGAGTTTGATGGCTACCTGGAGCAAATGCTCAGAGATTTTTTTGTACTGGGCAGTGGCTACGAGACTATCCTACGAAAACGTTTGACTGCAGAGACACCGACCCTCAGTCAGGCCATTGCGATAGCACAGGCGTTTATGTCCACCAGTGATAACACCAAACAAATCTCTCAGCACACAAGTGCTAGCAATGTTCATAAATTAACTGGAACTGTGTTTGCGAGCAGAAATGTACAGGGCAGAACCCACGAGTCTGCAACTGCCAGCAGGCCTCAGGTGACCCAGATGACTCAGAGTCCGCAACAAAGGATGAATGCAAGGTAATTCACACCTTGTTGGTGTTGTGGAGGCTTCAATTCAGCCTATTCATGTCGCTTCAAAGGGTATGTTTGCAAGAGCTGTGGAACAATGGGGCACCTCCAACGAGCTTGCAGACGAGCTGCAAGCTCTGCAAAACCTGCTAACCACCACGTGGCAGAGGAAGATCGGTCCTTGGTGGATCAAAGCAATTTCGAGCCTCAGAGAAAGGAGGCAGATGCTGAAGTACACGGGGTGCACACATTTTCGACGAAATGTCCACCTATAATGCTAAATGTAAAATTGAATGGCTTACCCATAGCCATGGAACTGGACACTGGCGCTAGCCAATCCATCATGAGTAAAAAGATGTTTGAGAGACTGTGGTGCAACAAGGCATTCAGACCAGCCCTGAGCTCCATCCACACAAAACTGAGAACGTACACCAAAGAGCTTATCACTGTCCTGGGCAGCGCCATGGTCAAGGTCACCTACGAGGGCACAGTGCACGAACTGCCACTCTGGATTGTCCCGGTCGATGGCCCCACCGTGCTTGGAAAGTGCTGGCTGGGCAAAATCTGCTGGAACTGGGATGACATCCGTGCGCTATCACATGTCGATGGGGCCTCATGTACCCAGGTTCTTAACAAATTTCCTTCCTTTTTTGAGCCAGGCATTGGAAACTTTTCAGGGGCGAAGGTGTGGATCCACTTGGTCCCAGAGGCACGACCCATTTACCACAAGGCGCGAGCGGTACCTCACATGATGAGGGAGAGAGTGGAAATCGAGCTGGACAGGCTGCAACGTGAGGGCATCATCTCCCCAGTGAAATTCAGCGAGTGTGCCAGCCCGATTGTTCCAGTACTCAAAAGTGATGGCACGGTCAGGATTTGCAGCGATTATAAAGTAACTATTAATCGTTTCTCGCTCCAGGACCAATACCCGCTATCTAAAGCAAACCTATTTGCGACGCTGGCAGGAGGCAAGACATTCACCAAGCTTGACCTGACTTCAGCCTACATGACGCAGGAGCTGGAGAAGTCTTCGAAGGGCCTCACCTGCATCAACACGCACAAGGGACTGTTCATCTACAACAGATGCCCGTTTGGAATTTGGTTGGCTGCAGCGATCCTCCAGAGAAACATGGAGAGACTGCTCAAGTCGGAACCATGCACGGTGGTTTTTCAGGACGACATATTGGTCATGGGTCGGGACACCGTCGAGCACCTACAAAACCTGGAGGAGGTCCTCCAGCGACTGGATCGTGTAGGGCTGCAGCTGAAGAGGTCGAAATGCGTCTTCACGGCAACAGAAGTGGAGTTTTTGGGGAGAAAGGTCGCGGTGGACGGCATTCGGCCCACAGATGCCAAGACAGAGGCTATCAGGAACGTGCCCAGGCCACACAACGTCACGGAGCTGCGGTCCTTCTTGGGAGTCCTCAAATATTTTGGTAACTTCCTACCAGGGTTAAGCACCCTCTTAGAACCCCAACATGTATTATTGCGTAAAGGTTGAGAACTGGGTATGGGGAAAAAAACAAATAATTGCTTTTGAGAAAGCCAGAAACATTTCATGCTCCAACAAGCTGCTTGTATTGTATAACCTGT
The DNA here is from genome assembly GCF_044704955.1 of Pristiophorus japonicus. Lineage (NCBI taxonomy): Eukaryota > Metazoa > Chordata > Chondrichthyes > Pristiophoridae > Pristiophorus > Pristiophorus japonicus. The sequence goes on from NC_091978.1 coordinate 31,410,696, forward strand.
GTAAAAGACTTGTGCTAGCATGTGATGCATTGTCGTACGGAGTCGAGTGTGTATTACAACAAGCTAATGTTGCAGGGAAGTTGCAACCTGTCGCCTATGCCTCCAGGAGCTTGTCTAAGGCCGAGAGGGCCTACAGCATGATTGAGAAAGAGGCATTAGCGTATGTGTTCGGGGTAAAGAAAATATATCAGTACCTGTTTGGCATTAAATTCGAGCTGGAAACCGATCACAAGCCCCTCATATCCCTGTTTGCTGAAAACAAGGGGATAAATACTAATGCTTCAGCCCGCATACAAAGGTGGGCACTCGTGCCATCAACGTATAATTATACCATCCGCCACAGGCCAGGCACCAAGAACTGTGCGGATGCTCTCAGTCGGCTACCATTGCCCACCACGGGGGTGGAAATGGCGCAGCCTGCAAACTTGTTGATGGTGGCGCAGCCCGCAGACTTGTTGATGGTCATGGAAGCGTTTGAAAATGATAAATCACCTGTAATGGCCCGCCAGATTAGGACTTGGACCAGCCAAGATCCTCTGCTGTCCCTAGTAAAAAACTGTGTGCTGCATGGGAGCTGGGCCAGCATCTCCGTTGAAATGCAAGAGCTAATCAAGCCGTTCCAGCGGCGAAAGAACAAGCTGTCCATTCAGGCAGACTGCCTGTTGTGGGGTAACCGCGTAGTGCTACCAAAAAAGGGCAGGGAGATGTTCATCTCGGATCTCCACAGCACACACCCGGATATAGTAATGATGAAAGCGATAGCCAGATCCCACGTGTGGTGGCCTGGTATCGACTATGACTTTGAGTCCTGTGTACAGCAATGCAGTGTGTGTGCTCAGTTGAGCAATGCGCCCAGAGAGGCACCACTAAGTTTGTGGTCCTGGCCCTCCAGACCATGGTCAAGGATCCATGTCGACTATGCGGGCCCGTTTCTCGGTAAAATGTTCCTGGTGGTGGTGGATGTTCTTTCAAAATGGATTGAATGTGAAATAATGTCGGGAAGCACCGCCACCCACCATTGAAAGCCTGAGGGCCATGTTTGCCACCCACGGCCTGCCTGACATACTGGTCAGTGACAACAGGCCATGTTTCACCAATGCCGAATTTAAAGAATTCATGACCCGCAATGGGATAAAACATGTCACCTTGGCCCCGTTTAAATGGGCAGGCAGAACGGGCAGTACAAACAATCAAACAGGGCCTTAAACGAGTCACAGAAGGCTCACTCCAAACCCGCCTGTCCCGAGTACTCCTCAGCTACCGCACGAGACCCCACTCGCTCACAGGTGTGCCCCCGGCTGAGCTACTCATGTAAAGGACACTTAAAATCAGACTCTTGCTGGTTCACCCCAACCTGCATGATCAGGTAGAGAGCAGGCGGCAGCGACAAAATGTAAACGATGGTCGTGCCACTGTGTCACGGGAAATTGATCTGAATGACCCTGTGTATGTGCTAAACTATGGACTTGGTCCCAAGTGGATCGCGGGCACAGTGATAGCTAAAGAAGGGAGTAGGGTGTTTGTAGTCAAACTAGACAATGGACAAATTTAGCAAAAGCACTTGGACCAAACGAGGCTGCGGTTCACAGACTGCCCCGAACAACCCACAGCAGACACCACCTTTTTTGAGCCCACAACACACACCCAAAGGATCAACGACACCACCCCGGACCAGGAAATCGAACCCATCACGCCCAACAACCCAGCAAGGCCAGGCTCACCCAGCAGCTCTGCAGGGCCAACAAAACGCCAGCCCAGCGAGGGCACAGCCAACACACCAGAACAGACATTTGTACCGAGGCGGTTCACCAGGGAAAAAGAAAGGCTTCCAACCGCCTCACCTTGTAAATAGTTTTCACTTTGACTTTGGCGGGGAGTGATGTTGTGTATCTGTAAAGCATGCACCCCCATGTTCCGCCACCAGGGAGTGCATCCCCTGAAGTCCCAATGGATCCCAGCATCCCTTGGGAGCACTGTATATCAGCTGGCCCCTAAGGCCTGTTCCTCACTCTGGAGTGTCTTATTAAAGACTGAGGTCACCGTTACTTTAACCTCCCTGTGTGCAGCCTCATCTGTGTTTGGAACACAATCGATGGTATCCCTAACTCTGGCCAATCTTCGTGTCTCCGGGACATTTGAATATTGGAGCGGGGCTCCTTCAACTCTGTGGCGGACTCCTGTTCACAGGGGCGTGGAGTTTTGCTGCTTTGGGCCCTCGAGACAGGCTGACATATAGGAGAGCTCGTGAGCTGCGACTAGGGCAAAGGGATTTAGGAGTCCCGGTCTGGAAAGAGCACATTTGGGACAGTGCTGTCTAATAAAAGGCCTCGACCAAGTTAGCAGTGGAACATAGGAACAGGAGTCGGCCATTCAGCCCCACGAGCCTGTTCCGCCATTCAATTAGATCATGGCTGATCCATATTTTAACTCCGTCTACCCGCCTTGGTTCTGTAACCCTGAATACCTTTACGTAACAAAAATGGCCTGAATTTTATTCAGATTCATCCGTTTTCAGCCCATAAAGCAAAGATGTTAAACTTCGCCCCCATGGTTCATTGTGCAGTGGGGTGGCATGTCAGCGAGCAGGTTTTGGCTGCGGGATCCTTGCAGGTTTCTGGGCTGCGTTGGCTGTTGAGTGTTGCCTTTCTCTTTGTGTGGGAGGGCTATGCCTTGCTTTCTAGGCAGGTGCACATGATTCATTCGATCTTTGGCTTGGGGCGTGATGAGGGAAAGTCCCTTGGACTCCCGGTCAGCTGTAAGTTGATCATTCGATACAGTCATAACATCATCATCATCATCATAGGCAGTCCCTCGAAATCGAGGAAGATTTGCTTTCACTTCAAAAGTGAGTTCTCAGGTGACTGAACAGTCCAATTCGGGAATTACAGTCTCTGTCGCAGGTGGGACAGACAGTGGTCGAAGGAAAGGGTGGGTGGGGAGTCTGGTTTGCTGCACGCTCCTTCTGCTGCCTGTGCTTGTTTTCTGCATGCTCTTGGCAACGAGACTAGAGATGCTCAGCGCCCTCCTGGATGCTCTTCCTCCACTTAGGGCGTTCTTGGGCCAGGGACTCTCAGGTGTCGGTGTGGATGTTGCACTTTATCAAGGAGGCTTTGAGGGTGTCCTTGAAACGTTTCCTTTGCCCACCTGGGGCTCGCTTGCCATGTGGGAGTTCCGAGTACAGCGCTCGCTTTTGGGAGTCTTGTGTCTGGCATGCGGACATTGTGGCCCCCCCAATGGAGCTGGTTGAGATGGTCATGACCTGGCACTTATGTGGCGCGGATGTTAACAGTTTGACTGTTATCCAGGTTGGCTGAGTTTATCAGGGGGGTTGTGAACACTGAGGAATCAGCAGTATGAAAAGTCACAGATGAAGGAGCTAGAGGTGGTTTACCTGACAACACTGCCCTGAAGAGCTCCTGCAGTGATGTTCTGGGACTTTGGAAACCACAGTCATATTCCTCGGTGTCAGATATGACTCCAGCCACTCGAGAGTTTCCTCCGTTGATTTCTGTTTTGCTGGGGCTCCTTGATCGAAGCGTCGGCAGTTCGAGAATCGAGCTGGGAGTCAGGAGGCGAAGCGGGACGTCAGAGAGGCCTACAAAAGGCCCAACAGGAGCATCGGCAGTTCGAGAGGCCAGCGGGGAGTCAGGTGGTGGAGCGGGTCGTCGAGGAGGCCTACTGGTGCAGCTGCAGCAGCGAGGCAAAAAAGTAGAAATAAATGGAAAGGGGACGTCACAGCCAAGGGGGTAAGTGATTGGCTGGTGATTGGTGAGTAGTTTTTCTTTTTGTTTTACTTTTTTTTATCACTAAGTAACCTTTAGCATTGTTGTTGCCAAATTAAGTTTATCCAGGGATTAAGTCATGGCAGAACAGCTCGGACACGTGTTATGCTCCTCCTGTACTATGTGGGAAGTCAGGGACGCTTCTGGTGTCCCTGACGACTACGTGTGCGGGAAATGTATCCGGCTGCAGCTCCTGACGGACCGCATTGCAGCACTGGAGCTGCGGGTGGATTCACTCTGGAGCATCCACGATACTGAGAATGTCGTGAATAGCACGTTTAGTGAGTTGGTCTTACCGCAGGTAAAGGGTACACAGCCAGAAAGGGATTGGGTGACCAACAGGAAGGGCAGTGCAAGGAAGGTAGTGCAGGGGTCCCGTGCGGTCATCCCCCTGCAAAACAGATACATCGCTTTGGGTACTGTTCGGGGGATGACTCATCAGGGGAGGGCAGCAGCAGCCAAGTTCATGGCACTGTGGGTGGCTCTGCTGCACAGGGGGGCAGGAAAAAGTGGGGGAGAGCTATAGTGATAGGGGACACAATTGTAAGGGGAATAGATAGACATTTCTGCGGCCGCAACCGAGACTTCAGGATGCTATGTTGCCTCCCTGGTGCAAGCGTCAAGGATGTCTCAGAGCGGGTGCAGGGCATTCTGAAAAGGGAGGGTGAACAGCCAGTTGTCATGGTGCATATAGGTACCAACGATGTAGGTAAAAAAAACATGATGAGGTCCTACAAGACAAATTTAGGGAGCTGGGAGCTAAATTAAAAAGTAGGACCTCAAAAGTAGTAATCTCCTGATTGCTACCAATGCCACATGCTAGTCAGAGTAGGAATCGCAGAAGAGCTCAGATGAATACGTGGCTTGAGGAGTGGTGCAGAATGGAGGGATTCAAATTCCTGGGACATTGGAACCAGTTCTGGGGGAGGTGGGACCAGTACAAACCGGATGGTCTGCACCTGGGCAGGACCGGAACCAATGTCCTTCGGGGAGTGTTTGCTAGTGCTGTTGGGGAGAAGTTAAACTCATACGGCAGGGGGATGGGAACCAATGCAGGGAGACAGAGGGAAGTAGAAGGGAGGCAGAAGCAAAAGATAGAAAGGAGAATAGTAAAAGTGGAGGGCAGAGAAACCCAAGGCAAAAAACAAAAAGGGCCACATGACAGCAAAATTCTAAAGGGGCAAAGTGTGTTAGAAAGACAAGCCTGAAGGCTCTGTGCCTCAATGCGAGGAGTATTCGGAATAAGCAGTTAACGGGAATGTTGTAATTGGCATCACGGAGACATGGCTCCAGGGTGACCAAGGCTGGAAACTCAACATCCAGGGGTATTCAACATTTAGGAAGAATAGGCAGAAAGGAAAAGGAGGCGGGGTGGCGTTGCTGGTTAAAGAGGAAATTAATGCAATAGTAAGGAGGGACATTAGCTTGGATGATGTGGAATCTGTATGGGTGGAGATAGGGAATACCAAGGGGCAGAAAACATTAGTGGGAGTTGTGTACAGACCACCAAATATTAGTAGTAAGGTTGGGGACAGCATCACACAAGAAATTAGGGATGCATACAATAAAGGTACAGCAGTTATCATGCATGACTTTAATCTACATATTGATTGGGCTAACCAAACTGGTAGCAATGCGGTGGAGGAGGATTTCCTGGAGTGTATTAGGGATGGTTTTCCAGACCAATATGTTGAGGAACCAAGCAGGGAGCTGGCCATCCTAGACTGGGTGATGTGTAGTGATAAAGGACTAATTAGCAATCTTGTTGTGCGAGACCCCTTGGGGAAGAATGACCATAACATGGTAGAATTCTTTATTAAGATGGAGAGTGACACAGTTCATTCAGAAACTCGTGTCCTAAACTTAAAGAAAGTAACTTCGATGGTTGAGGCGTGAATTGGCTAGAATAGACAGGCAAATGATTCTTAAAGGGTTGACTGTGGATAGGCAATGGCAAACAGTTAAAGATCACATGGATGAACTTCAGCAATTGTACATCTCTGTCTGGAATAAAAATAAAACGGGGAAAGTGGCTCAACCATGGCTAACAAGGGAAATTAAGGATTGTGTTAAATCCATGGAAGAGGCATATAAATTGGCCAGAAAAAGCAGCAAACCTGAGGACTGGGAGAAATTTAGAATTCGCAGAGGAGAACAAAGGGTTTAATTAAGAGGGGGGAAAATAGAGTACGAGAAGAAGCTTGCTGGGAACATAAAAACTGACTGCAAAAGCTTCTATAGATATGTGAAGAGAAAAAGATTAGTGAAGACAAATGTAGGTCCCTTGCAGTGAGATTCAGGTGAACTTATAATGGGGAACAAAGAAATGGCAGACCAATTGAACAAATAGTTTTGTTCTGTCTTCACGAAGGAAGACACGAATAACCTTCCGGAAGTACTAGGGGACTGAGGGTCCAGTGAGAAGGAGGAACAGAAGGATATGCTTATTAGGCAGGAAATTAGGGAAATTGATGGGATTGAAGGCCGATAAATCCCTGGGGCCTGATAGTCTGCATCTCAGAGTACTTAGAAGTGGCCATAGTGGATGCATTGGTGATCATTTTCCAACAATCTGTCGACTCTGGATCAGTTCCTATGGACTGGAGGGTAGCTAATGTAACACCACTTTTTAAAAAGGGAGGGAGAGAGAAAGCGCGTAATTATAGATCGGTTAGCCTGACATCAGTGGTGGGGAAAATGTTGGAATCAATTATTAAGAATGAAATAGCAGTGCATTTGGAAAGCAGTGACAGGATCGGTCGAAGTCAGCATGGATTTATGAAAGGGAAATCATGCTTTATAAATCCTCTGGAATTTTTTGAGGATGTAAATAGTAGAGTGGACAAGGGAGAACCAGTGGATGTGGTGTATTTGGACTTTCAAAAGGCTTTTGACAAGGTTCCACACAAGAGATTGGTGTGCAAAATCAAAGCACATGGTATTGCGAGTAACATACTGATGTGGATAGAGAACTGGTTGGCAGACAGGAAGCAGAGAGTCGGGATGAAACGGGTCCTTTTCAGAATGGCAGGCAGTGACTAGTGGAGTGCCGCAGGGCTCAGTGCTGGGACCTCAGCTCTTTACAATATACATCAAAGATTTGGATGAAGGAATTGAGAATAATATCTCCAAGTTTGCAGATGACACTAAACTGGGTGGCGGTGTGAGCTGTGAGGGGGACGTTAAGAGGCTGCAGGGTGACTTGGACAGGTTAGGTGAGTGGGCAAATGCATGGCAGATGCAGTATAATGTGGATAAATGTGAGGTTATCCACTTTGGGGGCAAAAACGCAAAGACAGAATATTATCTGAATGGTGGCAGATTAGGAAAAGGGGAGGTGCAACGAGACCTGGGTGTCATGGTTCATCAGTCATTGAAAGTTGGCATACAGGTACAGCAGGCGGTGAAGAAGGCAAATGGTATGTTGGTCTTCACAGCGAGGGGATTTGAGTATAGGAGCAGGGAGGTCTTACTGCAGTTGTACAAGGCCTTGGTGAGGCCTCACCTGGAATATTGTGTTCAGTTTTGGTCTCCTAATCTGAAGAAGGACGTTCTTGCTATTGAGGGAGTGCAGCGAATGTTCACCAGTCTGATTCCCGGGATGGCCGGGCTGACATATGAGGAGAGACTGGATCAACTGGGCCTTTATTCACTGGAGTTTAGAAGGATCAGAGGGGATCTCATAGAAATGTATAAGATTCTGACGGGACTGGACAGGTTAAACGCGGGAAGAATGTTCCCGATGTTGGGGAAGTCCAGAACCAGGGGACATAGTCTTAGGATAAGGGGTAAGCCATTTAGGACTGAGATGAGGAGAAACTCCTTCACTCAGAGAGTTGTTAACCTGTGGAATGCCCTGCCGCAGAGAATTGTTGATACCAGTTCATTGGATATATTCAAGAGGGAGTTAGATATGGCCCTTACGGCTCAGGGGATCAAGGGGTATGGGGAGAAAGCAGGAAAGAGGTACTGAAGGAATGATCAGCCACGATCTTATTGAATGGCGGTGCAGGCTCGAAGGGCCGAATGGCCTACTCCTGCACCTATTTTCTATGTTTCTATGTGAATCATGCCCTATATCTCTAATCATGAAGGGGACATAAAAGGAATTGTAAAGCAGAGCATGTTGTATATTCCACAGGCATTGTACTTGTCGGTGGTGTGACGAGAAGCGACTGGGACAACAAAACGAAACTAAAGCCTTTGGACTCACACACGAGGAGAATAAGTTTATAAAGAAAAAATATTCACCAAAAATCCAAATCCAATAGTATGTAGAAGAAAATGTAGACCACCTTGATCGCAAATCATTGTAAAGCTTACTTAGGAAAGCCAATTAAATGGCACTCTCGGCCAGCTTCCTACCTCCCAACTGAACCTACAGTTGATCGGGAGGCCAAGGAAGTGGACTTTCGCCGCTCATACTCCGAGCAAGAGATTGAATGAATCCTGTGGACCCGCCTAGAAAGCGAGGCATTACCCTCCCACACAAAGAGAAAGGTAACATCCAACAGCCGAGTGCAAAACTCACCGGGGGAGAACACCGGGTTATCGCAGGCAACATTTAATTTCCCCACAAAGAGCCCAATCAGCTCTGTGACCGGCGCAAATAAAATCCTACAATCCCAATTATGTGCTGCAAACCCAGTGCAGGGCAATTTCAGCCCCTGGATATAAATGCCAGTTGTTGTGGTATTGCAGACATTCTCGGGTGTTTAGCTCTTCAACTTCAACATTAGTTTCATTAGTTGAAGTTGGCAGGAATGGGAAAAGAGTAATATATGAGTTCAGAACAATGACACTGCCAAGTTTCACACAAATATCAGATGCGGTGATATTTTTAGGCGGCTGGTTTGAGGTGTGACGTGATGGTGTGTACACGGCGGTAAGTGACTGAAATTCAGAAACACCAGCTTCACAGGATGGGCATGTATGGCTTACCATTCCCCAAACTGATTTATTTGAAACACAGTCCTTCCAGTTCCTCTTGAAGAGTCAAGTGACTGGGAATGGCTCATCTCACAACTCGCATGGGCCAATGAACAATGAGGCCCGTGGCTTCAAAGCAACACTTTCCTGTTTATTTGACTTGCACGGGAATGTTTCTGAAATAAACCAAGCAAAAAATATAAGAAACAGACTCATATGCTATCCCTTTCATTCTCCCATAGCTTCTTCATAAAAGGAAACAGGTGCCTTGAAGTTAAACCGAGGAATATTCACATACTCAGCTCATCCATCTGAAACTCCTCTGTGTTCATGGCGGTGCACAATAAAACCCAAACCAAATTGGGGCTATCCCTATAGGTCACTACCCTGGAACAGCGTGGCGGTCCTAACCTGTGAGGAAACACTAGCGGCAGGTGGGGGCCATGAAAGGAGCGAAGAGTGGACCCTGGACCACTTCAGCATACAGCGTGAGCTGGTGCAAGAGGGCGATGGCAGTGAAAAGGTTTGGACATCACCATAACCCAGGTCAGTGATTGGAGTGCGGGCAGGTACAGCAGGAGTGGCGAGGTCGGGGCGAAGGAGCGGCGAGAGATTGCAGTGCGATGTGATCGGGGTCCAGGAGAGGTGCGAGTTCGGGGCCCAGAAGAGCCGAGGGCCCAGGGGCAGCACGGGCCAGCCCACACTGCGATATGTGTGCCCAACTCGGTCTGTGCAGGTCTCCAGTCGTCTTGGGTAATCCTTGCCTCTGGACCAAGACCTAGCTCTGTCAAGCCCGTGTGGTGGCTGGTGTGCAACACGTTAAAAAAATACATGCACAGGCATCTTCCACCCTTCAATATGTAGTTCAGGACCTGGAATATTGAGTCCTTTATTGAAACACCTATGAACTCATTGAACTCATCCCTTTTTGGTGTGGAAGCAAGTCATCCTCGATTTAAGGGACTGCCTAAGAAGAAGACTACCCATGCTACACTGAGGCAGGTGTCGAGGTTCCATAGAACCAAACAGCACAGAAGGAGGCCATTTGGCCCGTCGTGCCTGTGTCAGCTCTTTGAAAGAATTATCCAATTAGTCCCACTCCCCTGCTCTTTCCCCAAAGCCCTGCAAATGTTTCCAACCAGAGAGAATAATTTCTGACCAATGTGTTGGTACATTGGCCCTGAAATCCCGGTTTCTTCTTCCCGTGGGCGTTCGACTAAAAATGGGAGAAAAGATGCGCACGTACCTTATGGTCGAATGGTAACTAGAGATCCCGGACTCGAGGCCTCCTCTTCTTGTTCACGTTGGGACGTCCGTAGGAGTCACGTGGGCCTGGACACCCAATCACGGTAAAGTATTTTCTCATTCATAGTAATAGGAGTTTCGTAAGTCCAAAACTATTACTGAATGAGAAACACCCTTAAACACTCAAACACTACATAAAACATTTTAAAAAACACCTCACATAAATACATTATAGAAATTAAAGTTGATAGAAATGTTTTTGAAAAAAAAATTTACCGATTTAAAAAAAAAGTTTTAGTTATGGTTTAAAATAAAATTACCTGAGTGGGCAGGGTTTTTAACATAAATATGTATTTTAAAATGTTATTTTGATATGTTTTTGATATGTTTTAAAACTTTTACGCTGGTAAAAGTAGGCTATGTGCCTGCTTTTACCAGGTGCACGAGTTTTTAAGGACATTCGCAGGGCAAGAGATGGGCAAATAACCCAATCTCTGCCGTGGGAATGTTCTTCTCCCCGAGATTCAGCGATCTGTCAAGCCAGAAACGTGACAGATCGGAAAACTGGTTCTGGCGCATGCGCATTGCGTGCCGAAAACCGGCTTTTGCGATGCTTTCCCGGGTCCATACACACTCCGTCAGAGCCAGGGGAGGCCGGGATTTCAGGCCCATTAATATCCCACACACGATATCGGGGCCAGAACATCCTAAAACTGAATACTTTAATAACAAATAAACATGGGGCTCCTCCCGAATATAATTGTAAACATTTTCTGTGTTGATTTTGATATCCTTTGCACGTTTCTTTTCATACTCCATTTTTGTAGTTCGATTGGGTTTGGATGCTGACAATGGTCTAGGCCTAAAACAGTAACCCATCTCTTCTCTCATTTTTAGTGTTGCCAGTTCTGCTGTGTGTTTCCCAGTTGCTGTTTTTACTCCGACATTATTTAAAGCTTGAATGTGCTACACCCTCGAAACCGCACTTCAATTTACTATCCTATGGAATGTATACAAGTGGAGTACATGGGCTGGAGTGGGTAGTGTTTTAGCATTCTTTTATTTCTTTTGATTGCTGGATAAGTCACAACCAGTAATTAATAGTTCAAACTGAAATGCAACTGCACAAAGTGCAGGGATATTGGGATTTATTCGAGGGATTATCTTACAGGATTGTAGAGAACTCTGCTATAGTTTGGTATTTCCTCCATTCAACTCTCGGTTCATTGCATGGTCTGATCAAATATAATTATCATAGAATAGGTCAGGATCACCAAGGAGTTTGGACAGTCTCAAACCAATTGTTAGTGGGCAAGAACACACAGCACAAAGATTGCTCCTAAGTCGGCACTAGTTGGCACTAAATTAGCAATCTGAAGCAAAAGAGTTGGATAAGAACATATGAAAAGAACATAAGAATTAGGAGCAAAGAGTAGGCCATACGGCCCCTTGAGCCTGCACCGCCATTCATTAAGATCATGGCTGATCTTCAACCTCAACTCTACCTTACTGCACTATCCCCATATCCCTCGATTCCCCAAGAATCAAAAAATCTGTCGATCTCTGTCTTCAGAGACTCAGCATCCACAACCCTCTGGGATAGAGAATGCCAAAGATTCAGAACCCTCTGAGTGAAGAAATTCCTCCTCAGCTCAGTCTTAAATGGCCGACCCCTTATCCTGAGACTATGCCCCCCTAGTTCTAGACACTCCAACCAGGGGAAATAACTTCTCAGCATCTACCCTGTCAATCCCTCTCAGAACCTTGTATGTTTCAATGAGATCACCTCTCAGTCTTCTAAATTCCAGAGAGTATAGGCCCCCCCCTCCCCCCAACCTCACTCTGCAACGCACCCGCCAGTGAAAGGTAAGTGAATTATTGGGCCAAAAATCGCGGTCGGAGGTTTCCTGCGGGCAGAAGCCTCTGACCACAAAACAAAAGACGAAAATACCTGGTGGTCCAGTTCCAATGAAGACTTCGGGTCCCAGACCTAGATGCGCAGCCCAGCGCAGGGGCCCACATATCTCAGGCACGTAAGCACTTCCTGGACCACGTGGACCTGGACCACCAATGAAAATGTAGTATTCTCATTCAGAGTAATGGAAGCTCCGAGCTCCCGTTACTATGAATAGAGAGACCCCTAAAATCAAATAAAACACAAACTTCAATGAAATAAACACCACTTTTTAAAATTAATAAAGATTGAATTAAATTAAATGTTTTAGAGAAAATGCATATTTTTGAAATTTAAAGAAAAAACGTTTTAATAGTGTTAAACATAAACTTATCTTCATTGGCAGGGTTTTTAAATATAAAAATAAGTAATAGCATTTATTTTTTCTATTTAAAAAAAATCTTATGCTGGTAAAAGCAGGCCTTACTCTTACTTTTACCAGGTGCAAGAGTTTTAAAGACATTCAGTGGGTAAGAGTTGGGCAAATAGCCCAAATCTCCGCTCGCTCAGGCTCTTCTCCCATGTGATCTGTCAAAAGACGTTTTGACAGAATGCAAGTGCTGGGTTTAGGTGCATGCGGATTGCATGCGTGTGCACATTGTACGGGCCAATATTTTTAAAAACCCATCATGTGGAGCCAGGAGGATCTCGATTGATCCTACGACTCCACAGGAGTCGTGATCGCACGCCCGCCACGCTAACTTCCCCCCCCCCCCCCCCCCGCCGCACATAACCCACTCCAGCCCTTCCCCGGGACTTACCTGAAGGTGCGACCACCTTGGACCTCATGGTTCGAGTGTGCACTGGTCTACCCCGAGAAGCTTCACTCTGCAACAAAACTGAGCTGGGACTCGCACAATGCACAAAGGTACTGTCTCTCAGCACCTTGACAAATGCAAACATTCTTGGGAAAATGGCAAAACGTTACCAACGGTTCTGCTGTGTTGGAGATATTTGAAAAAAAAGGTGCTGAAATTGCACTTGTCTTAAGGCCTGTTACATGGCAAATCGACGGCCACGCTGCGGAGTGGAGCGGCCGCCCAGTTTTCGTGGAATGGCCGCTGATAGCCCAATTGCCCTTCCGAGGTTTCCGCGGTGTCCCGATCCCCCCTCCCCCACTGCTCCACTGCTGCCGATCCATCTTAAGTGCGTCAACACTGTGTGCACCACCAATCTACCCCTCCCCCCACCCCCAGACGGCGACAAATCCCCTCTGAAAATCTTCGGCCCGCTCGGCGGTGCCAAAACCTGGTGGTCCAGTGAGGCTGTGGCCTTCTGCGATGACGGTGCAGCTTCCCTTAAAGGGGGAGGATGCATTGCTGCTGCCGCCATGTTTTTTATTTTGTCGGCTGACTGCCATGTCAGAACGACAATTATGCTCCCGGGTTTGGCCGGGCCGCCGACAGGCAGCCTGGCACCCCCTCTTGCATGCCAGGACGCTGGCCCGGCTGAAACCTTCCCTGGTGACCCAGTGGGCCAGAGTTTAAAAATCGCGGAGGCTCTCCCCGTTAAGTGAAGGGGAGAGCCGTGGTGACGCGGTGCCGTGATAGCACCATCATGGCGGTCACTCCGCACTGCCCCCAATTTCCCCCCCTCAGGAGTTGCCACCGCCCAATATCCATTCCTCTCGTGTAGTCAACGTTCCCATTCAGAGCGACTTCCGGATCTGAATAAAATAAAACAACAAAGAGCGGAATTTCACTCAAGAGGCAACCCGAACTGGAGCTGTGGATAAAAACCATTGAAACGGGGTGGGAGCCCCCCGTTTCGGGTGGGGGGCAATTTCAGCCCCAAAATATTTTCAGAGAACTCTCACATAAAACTGTAATGAATCCTTTAGATTTTACTTTCTACATAAACGTCTCCATCACGAAGTACATATGGGCTTTGAAATCCCGGCCTCATCGAGTCCATACGGACTGTGTACGGACCCAGGAAGGCATCGCAAAAGCCGGTTTTCAGCACATAATGCGCATGCGCTGAAAACCGACTTTTCCGATCTGTTAAGTTTCTGGTTTGACAGATCCTTCGCACCTTGGGGAGAAGGACATTCCTATGGCAGAGATTGCGGTATTTTCTGATCTCTTGCCCTGCGAATGTCCTTAAAATTCTTGCGCCTGGTAAAAGCAGGAGCAGAGCATAAGTGTTTTAACATAGAAACATAGAAAATAGGTACAGGACTAGGCCATTCGGCCCTTCGAGCCTGCAACGCCATTCGATGAGATCATGGCTGATCATTCCCTCAGTACCCCTTTCCTGCTTTCTCTCCATACCCCTTGATCCCCTTAGCCGTAAGGGCCATATCTAACTCCCTCTTGAATATATCTACAACTCTCTGCGGCAGGGAATTCAAAAGGTTAACAACTCTCTGAGTGAAGAAGTTTCTCCTCATCTCAGTCCTAAATGGCCAACCCCTTATCCGAAGACTATATCTCTGGTTCTGGACATCCCAACATCGGAAACATTCTTCCCACATCTAACCTGTCCAGTCCCGTCAGAATCTTATACGTTTCTATGAGATCTCCTCTCATCCTTCTACAGTGAATAAAGGCCCAGTTGATCCAGTCTCTCCTCATATGACAGCCCAGCCATCCCTGGAATCAGTCTGGTGAACCTTCGCTGCACTCCCTCAACAGCAAGAACGTCCTTCCTCAGATTAGGAGACCAAAACTGAACACAATATTTCAGGTGAGGCCTCACTAAGGCCCTGTACAACTCCAGTAAGACCTCCCTGCTCCGATACTCAAAACCCCTAGCTATGAAGGCCAACATACCATTTGGCTTCTTCGCCGCCTGCTGTACCTGCATGCCAACTTTCAGTGACTGATGAACCATGTCACCCAGGTCTCGTTGCACCTCCCCTTTTCCTAATCTGCCGCCATTCTGCCTTCGTGTTTTTGCCCCCAAAATGGATAACCTCACATTTATAAACATTATACTGCATCTGCCATGCATTTGCCCACTCACCTAACCTTTCCAAGTCACCCTGCAGCCTCTTCGTGTCCCCCTCACAGCTCACACCATCACCCAGTTTAGTGTCATCTGCAAACTTGGAGATATTACACTCAATTCCTTCATCTAAATCGTTAATGTATATTGTAAAGAGCTGGGGTGCCAGCACTGAGCTTTGCAGCACCCCACTAGTCACTGCCTGCTATTCTGAAAAGGATCCATTTATCCTGACTCTCTGCTGCCTGTCTGCCAACCAGTTCTCTATCCGCGTCAGTACATTACCCCCAATACCATGCGCTTTGATTTTGCACACCAATCTCTTGTGCGGGACCTTGTCAAAAGCCTTTTGAAAGTCCAAATACACCACATCCACTGGTTCTCCCTTGTCCACTCTTCTAGTTACATCCTCAAAAAATTCCAGAAGATTCGTCAAGCATGATTTCCCTTTCATAAATCTATGCTGACTTGGTTCGATCCTGTCACTGCTTTCCAAATGCGGTGGTATTTCATCCTTAATGATTGATTCCAACATTTTCCCCACTACTGATGTCAGGGTAACTGGTCTATAATTACCCATTTTCTCTCTCCCTCCTTTTTAAAAAAGTGGTGTTACATTAGCTACCCTCCATAGGAACTGATCCAGAGTTGATAGACTGTTGGAAAATGATCACCAATGCATCCACTATTTCTAGGGCCACTTCCTTAAGTACTCTGGGATGCAGACTATCAGGCCCTGGGGATTTATCGGCCTTCAATCCCATCAAGTTCCCAAACAAAATTTCCCGCCTAATAAGGATATCCCTCAGTTGCTCCTTCTCACTAGACCCACTGTCCCCTAGTACATGCGGAAGGTTATTTGTGTCTTCCTTCGTGAAGACAGAACCAAAGTATTTGTTCAATTGATCTGCCATTTCTTTGTTCCCCATTATAAATTCACCTGAATCCGACTGCAAGGGACCTACGTTTGTCTTCACTAATCTTTTTCTCTTCACATATTTATAGAAGCTTTTGCAGTCAGTTTTTATGTTCACTGCAAGCTTCTTCTCGTACTCCATTTACCCCCTCTTAATTAAACCCTTAATCCTCCTCTGTTGAATTCTAAATTTCTCCCAGTCCTCAGGTTTGTTGCTTTTTCTAGCCAATTTATATGCCTCATCATTGGCTTTAACACTATCCTTAATTTCCCTTGTTAGCCATGGTTGAGCCACCTTCCCCATTTTATTTTTACTCCAGACAGGAATGTACAATTGCTGAAGTTCATCCTTGTGATCTTTAAATGTTTGCCATTGCCTATCCACCGTCAACCCTTTAAGTATCCTTTGCCATTCTATTCCAGCCAATTCACGTCTCATACCGTCGAAGTTACCTTTCCTTAAGTTCAGGACCCGAGTTTCCAAATTAAATGTGTCACTCTCCATCTTAATAAAGAATTCTACCATTTTATGGTCACTCTTCCCCAAGGGAAGATTGCTGATTAGTGCCTTCTCATTACACATCACCCAGTCAAGGATGTCAGCTCTCTAGTTGGTTCCTCGACATATTGGTCTAGAAAACCACCCCTAATACACTCAGGAAATCCTCCTCCACCGCATTGCTACCAGTTTGGTTAGCCCAATCACTATGTAGATTAAAGTCGCCCATGATAACTGCTGTACCTTTATTGCACACATCCCTTATTTCTTGTTTGATGCTGTTCCCAACCTCACTACTACTGTTTGGTGGTCTTTACTCAACTCCCACTAACGTTTCTGCCCCTTGGTATTCTGTTGCTCCACCCATACCGATTCCACATCATCCAGGCTAATGTCCTTCCTTACAATTGCATTAATTTCCTCTTTAACCAGCAATGCCACCCACCTCCTTTTCCACTCTGCCTATCCTTCCTAAATGTTGAATACCCCTGGATGTTGAGTTCCCAGCCTTGGTCACCCTGGAGCCATGTCTCCGTGATGCCAATTACATCATATCCATTAACTGCTGTCTGCGCAGTTAATTCGTCCACCTTATTCCGAATACTCCTCGCATTGAGGCACAGAGCCTTCAGGCTTGCCTTTTTAACACACTTTGCCCTTTTAGAATTTTGATGTCATGTGGCCCTTTTTGTTTTTTGCCTTGGGTTTCTCAGCCCTCCACTTTTACTATTCTCCTTTCTATCTTTTGCTTCTGCCTCCATTTTATTTCTCTCTGTCTCCCTGCATAGGTTCTCACTCCCCTGCGATGTTAGTTTTAACCCCTCCCCAACAGCACTCGCAAACACTCCCCCTAGGACATTGGTTCCGGTCCTGCCTAGGTGCAGACCGTCCGGTTTGTGCTGGTCCTACCTCCCCAAGAACCGGTTCCAGTGTCCCAGCAATTTGAAACCCTCCCTCTTGCACCACTCCTCAAGCTACGTATTCATCTGAGCTATCCTGCGATTCCTACTCTGACTAGCACATGGCACTGGTAGCAATCCTGGATTACTACCTTTGAGGTCCTACTTTTTAATTTAGTGCCTAGCTCCCTAAATTCATCTTGTAGGACTTCATCCCATTTTTTACCTATATCGTTGGTACCTACATGCACCATAACAACTGGCTGTTCACCCTCCCTTTTCAGAATGTCCTGCACCCGCTCCGAGACATCCTTGACCCTTGCACCAGGGAGGCAACATACCATCCTGGAGTCTCTGTTGCGGCCGCAGAAACGCCGATCTATTTCCCTTACAATTGAATCCCCTATCACTATAGCTCTCCCACTCTTTTTCCTGCCCTCTTGTGCCCACGGTGCCATGAACCTGGCTGCTGCTGCCCTCCCCTGATGAGTTATCCCCCTCAACAGTACTCAAAGCGGTGTATCTGTTTTGCAGGGGGATGACCGCAGGGGACCCCTGCACTACCTTCCTTGCACTGCTCTTCCTGTTGGTCAGCCATTCCCTATCTGGCTGTGTACCCTTTACCTGCGGTAAGACCAACTCACTAAATGTGCTATTCACGTCATTCTCAGCATTGTGGATGCTCCAGAGTTCATCCACCCGCAGCTCCAGGGCCGCAATGCGGTCTGTCAGGAGCTGGAGCCGGATACACTTCCCGCACATGTCCCTGACTTCCTACATAGTACAGGAGGAGCATAACACGTGTCTGAGCTCTCCTGCCATGACTTAACAACCCCTAGATAAACTTAATTTGGCAACAACAATGCTAAATGTTATTCACATAAAAAAACATATAAAAACAAAATTTATAAACACATTTTAATGTTAAAATCCCAGCCCACTAAGGTAAGTTTATTTTAAACCATAATTAAAACTTTTTTAAAAAAACGGCAAATTTTTTTTTCAGAAACATTTCTATCAAGTTTAAGTTCTACAATGTATTTATATGATATGTTTTTTAATGTTTTATGTTGTGTTTGGGTGTTTGGGGTTGTTTCTCATTCATAGCAATGTCGGACTTACGAAACTCCAATTGCTATGAATGAGAAAATGCTTTACCTGTGATTGGCTGTCCAAGCCCACGTGACTGCTAAGGACGTCCCAATGTGAATGCGCTCCATTGCGCATGAAGAGAAGGCTTCAGGAACGGGATCTCTGGTGGGCGCAGCAGGAAAAGGTAGGTGCGGATCTTTTTAGCCATTTCCTGGCCCACGGGAAGCAGAGGACCGGGATTTCAGAGCCACGATCTTCATTGACACTTGGGTAGACTATCAAGCTGTTGCAGGAGCAACCACTGGAAGTTAATTAACCCGGTGTCTGTGTATTCTCAGAGAGGGAAAGAAGAGCAGATGTTTCTATCAGTTTATGTGAGAAGATTTGGGTCCTTCTGCCAAGGTCAGCAGTGAGTCCGTCCAAGTTCAGTGAAGACTGTGTCTCCATTAACAGGATGATTTCACATAGGAAGAGGGGAATGGGCCTGGGACCTGCACTTGGTGTCCATTTGACCTCGCCTTCACCTATACATAGACTGCGATGCTGGAAATGCTCTAAAGCTATTAGGACTCTTGAACCTCAGGGGGCACAGCTTGTAATGTAGATTGCAACTGTGCAACATAGTGCAAATAACAAACACATGACAATCCATTTCAAAACACTGGACCCAACACTAGGATACACTTTTAACCCATTGAAAATTCCAATGGAATTATCGCATTGCAACAAAAAAAAATCAAAGGCCTAGAAATTGGCCTCCTTAGCGCATCCCGATAACGCCTCCGGGGGGGCGCTAACAACTTACCAACCGGGCGTGGCGAGATGAACGACTCCTGCTAACTTTGGCGGGAGGTTAGCGATGGCGGTGAGCAGGTCAGAGGTTGGGTACTCTGCAGCGAGTGTCTCACCTCCTGACTACCCAAAGCCTTTCCACCATCTACACAGCACAGGTCAGGAGTGTGCTGGAATACTCTCTACTTGCCTGGATGGGTGCAGCTCCAACAACACTCAAGTAGCTCAACATCTTCCAGGACAAAGCAACCTGCTTGATCGCCACCCAATCCACCACCTTGAACATTCAGTCTCTCCACCACCGGCGTACCGTGGCTGCAGTGTGTACCATCTAGAAGATGCACTACAGTAACTCGCCAAGGCTTCTTCAGCAGCATCTCCCAAACCCGCAAACTCTGCCATCGAGAAGGACGAGGGCAGTGAGCGCATGGGAGCACACCACCTGCAAGTTCCCCTCCAAGTCACACATCATCCTGACTTGGAAATATATCGCCGTTCCTTCATCATCGCTGGATCAAAATCCTGGAACTCCCTCCCTAACAGCACTGTGGGAGTACCTTCACCACACGGACTGCAGGGGGGAAACCTGAGAGAAACATAGAAAATATTGTGAATACTCAGACCTGTTTTGGTCATGGGATTATGAATCCGAGATTCCATGTCACTGCGTTTCTCTGCCAGCGATATTCCCAAATCACTCATGCAACCTGTGACTGTTTCTCTAATTTAATTTTACTGGGAGATCGGGAAATGTCCAAGGGAAGAAAAACTCCATTTCATACATTTCCATTCACAATGTTCAGATTTCCCTTTTTGTTATCTCTTCAGACAACTCTCATTTTTGAAGAGTTCACAGAAGTTATTAAAATAACACGTTAAAAAAAAAAATGTTAACAAATATCGCATCATCCTGACTTGGAAATATATCGGCATTCCTTCACCGTCGCTGGGTCAAAATCCCTGTAGGAGTACCTTCACCACACGGACTGCAGCGGTTCAAGAAGGTGGCTCACCACCACCTTCTCAAGAGCAATTAGGGATGGGCAATAAATGCTGGCCTTGCCAGTGACACCCACATCCTATGAATGAATAAAAAGAAGAGAACGTAAGGCCGATAGTAACTTGGACTGGCAAGCAGAAAGAGGGCAGTAGCGGCAGTACGATAACTGTGTTGTACTTCCTGCCTCGATCCCGCTTGGAATCCGCTCACCGCCATATTTCCTCGGGCCTTCTGTTGAGTGACCCAAGTGCCTGACTGAATCAGGCAGGAGTCTCCTTGCTAACTGCAAATCAGGGTCCTAATAGTTACATGCTCCACCCAGAAGCAGAAGAGGCCCGAAAAGACAAGAGGTACTTCTCAAGGCTCCGCAGGAATAATGATGTCTGCCGCCGACCAAGGCTCCCCAAACCCCTCCACCCCACCCCCGCACCAGCAATAGCCCCACACCTAACCCCCATCCACCTTGTTGCTAGCCCAGTCGGCTTCGGCCCCCCGATATTGGGCTGCGCCAGAGATGGCGAGCTGCAGTGAGACGCCCGTTTGGGGCGGGTAGCTTGCCATCGCCATGGCAATGAGGACCGGCACTCCAAATAGCTCGGGCCTCCTGCCGCGCACTCCGCCCGCTGCCTGCCCATTCAATGCCTTAAATTAAAATTGACCACTATTTGTCTCTTCCTTTGTATATTCATACGTCAGCGAGGATATAGATGCATTAGAAAGGATTCAGGGATGATATCAAATGCTAGTTATGAAGAAAGGAACAAGTGACTAAACTTATTTTAATTTGAGAGAGGCAGACTAGGGGAAGACATATTCCAGATCTTCAAAGGAATGAAAGCTACACAAATTAATAAGCTTGAATAACAAGCACAGAAGTAGAGGATACAAGTACAGGACTCACAACCTTCGAGCAAGGTGAGAGAGTGAAAAATGCATTGCCCCCCCGAATCCCCCCCTCCCCCCTCAACCCAATAGGATAGCTAATTATGTGGAACAAACTACATAGAATTACATCGAATGTACAGCACAGAAACAGGCCATTCGACCCAACAGGTCCATGCTGGTATTTATGCTCCACACGAGCCTCCTCCCACCTTACTTCATCTCATCCTATTAGCATATCCTTCTATTCCTTTCTCCCTCATGTGCTTATCTAGCTTTCCCTTCTCCGAGACAAGCTGGTTTGTGGGATCCATTGGTCACGTTTAAAATATAGCTGGATCAGCATCTTCCTGATAGGAAGAGGCTCGGGTGGAGCATAAACCTGTTGGGTCGAGTCACCTGTTTCTGTGCTGCAATTTCTATGTAATTTTATGCAATATAGTCATTCATATATTCCAGTCCTTTCCAATAGATCATGAGATCTAGTTCTAGATATTTAGTTAAAAGACAGGGCACAAAAAATAATTGATCCAGAGACCAAGGGGGTGAATTTCCTCGCTGTTTTTGGCAAAGCCACCATGCAGGAACGGGGCAGCAAAGTTTTTTAATGAGGAACTTTGGTTGGAAGTTGTTTACTCTGCTTGTGCTCCTTTCAAATGCTCCCTCCGAGTTTCCTCGCACTCTATGTACCTTCCCCGGGATCTTCCACCAAGTCAGCACTGGCCTTATTTGCATATGTGAACATACGAACCAATGGCGATGCAGCTGCCGGTTGCTGGAGTTCGCACGGCTGATGCACTCGAGGCAAGTTACGGTATACTTGAGTTGAGGTGTGCGGGGTGTAGCAGTCAGTCCCACCCAGCCCATACAGGCCGCAGTGAGGAGTTCCTGACACAGAAAGGTGTCGTGATCTTTGAAGAAAGATTTCTACAGCTGGAAAACGCTTTTTAAAGATTTTGCTTTTGCCATTCTACCTACAGACTGCTGCACTTGTTTCTGACCAGAAACTGTCAGATCTTCAGACCCCCCCCCCTGACCCCCACCCACTACCCCACAGTCTTCTTAGGAGCAACCCAACTGGTTCAATCATGTTCTTTAGGGAAATAAAATTGCCATCTTTACCATTCTGGCCGACAACACAACAGTGACTACACTTTAAAACTATTTTATTGGCTACAAATCGCTTTGGGACATCCTGAAGTCGTAAAAGGTGCTACATAATGCAAAGTGCTTTCTCTCTTTCTATATGTGTCCCCAGCCTCACATCAATGTGGTTGTCCTCTGAAGTGGCCTAGCAAGCCACTCAGTATTATAACTGATCAATCATCGGTGGACGTGCCTTCAGCTACCTTGGCCGAAGCTCCGGAACTCCCTCCCTAAACCTTCACGCCTCTCTACCTCTCTTTCTTCCTTTAAGATGCTTCTTAAAACCTGCCTCTTTAAACAAGCTTTTGGTCATCTGCCTTAATTTCTTCTGTGGCTCAGTATCAATAACACTGATTGTCTATAACACTGTTGTGAAGCGCATTGGGACGTTTTACTAAGTTAAAGGCGCTATGTAAATAAAAGTTATTATTATTATTAGTAATAAACCACTATCAGCAGTTCAAGAAGAAGCAGCACACACACACACACATATACACACACACATATACACACACACACATACACACACATACATACATACACACATACACACACATACACACACACACACACACACACATACACACACACACACACACATACACACACACATACAAACCTTGGAACTGTGTCACCAGGCATTAGATTGTTCACTCAATGGATCCCTGAGATGAGAGGGATTGTCCTATGAGGAGAGATTGTGTAGAATGGGCCTATGCTTTCTGGAGTTTAGAAGAATGAGAGGGGATCGCATAGAAACATATCAAATTCTGATGGGATTGGACAGGTTAGATGCAGGAAGAACGTTCCCGATGTTGGGGAAGTCCAGAACCTGGGGTCACAGTCTAAGGATAAGGGGTAAGCCATTTAGGACCGAGATGAAGAGAAACTTCTTCACTCAGAGAATTGTGAACCTGTGGAATTCTCGACCGCAGAAAGTTGTTGAGGCCAGTTCATTAGATATATTCAAAAGGGAGTTAGATGTGGCCCTTACGGCTAAAGGGATCAAGGGTTATGGAGAGAAAGCAGGAATGGGATACTGAAGTTGCATGATCAGTCATGATCATATTGAATGGATGTGCAGACTCGAAGGGCTGAATGGCCTACTCCTGCACCTATTTTCTATGTTTCTATGTCTATGTTTCTATGTGATCACATTGAAACATAAGATTCTGTGGGGGGTACCGAGGGTAGATGCTGAGAAGATGTTTCCCCTGGCTGGAGAGTCTACTAGAGAGCATAGTCTCTGGATAAGGGGTCGGCCACTTAAGACTGAGATGAGGAGGAATTTCTTCACAGAGGGTTGTGAATCTTTGGAATTCTCTACCCAAAAGATGCTGAGTTGTTAAGCATATTCAAGGCTGAGAGAGATAGATTTTTAGACTCTAGGGGAATCAAGGAATATGGGGATCAGGCAGGAAAGTGGATTGAGGATGAAGGTCAGCCATGATCTTATTGAATGGCGGAACAGGCTCGAGGGGCCAAATGGCCGACTTCTGCTCCTAATTCTTATGTTCTTAAAGTATAAACATGTAATGTGCATGCATAAAATGTCACTTTCCTCCATCTTAGCAGAAGCAATAACGTTTTCAAATTAAATAGAGGTGAGAGGAATTTTAGAGGAACACATTAATATATTAAAACTCGAAGGTGTCATCACAGGGCCCTGGTCACCAGTGTGCATCCGTTATGTCCCTTGCAGTATGGTCTTCAAGAATGCTTGAATCTGTCAGTGGAAAACATTAACGGTTAGTGAGAAATAAGTGTTGAGTGTTCCCATGAAACAAACACACCCTGGGAGTACTGTTGCCATTGATTTCTGGTTTGTTTACCACTGACCGGCCTCATATCGTTTTCCCTTCTGTGTACATGGAAAGCCACAAGAGCTTAATAAATGACTGCTGACAGATTGTTTCTACTGCAATGCCTTTACCATGTGTCGAGAGCCGAATGACTTTTCCAACAAGGACTGCTGTTTACTTAATGTAAAGAAATTGCTGGCGGTGCATTCTTCTCTTGCAGATGCAAAAATGTTTTAATAAAAAGAAAACATTGGGGTCGGCAAATTGCGTAGCGCCCTGTTTGGGGAGGGGGGGGGGGGGGTGGTAACACCGGCGAGATGGGAGTTCCTGCGGCAGGTGCCAGGGAGCGAGGTGCCGTGCCATCAGCCAGATCGCGGCAGGGACCCCGCGTTCCAGGAGGCAACGACAGGGACGTGACAGGTAAGTCGGACGATTTTGTTTTAGGCGCACGCCAGCTCCCCTTTAACTAGCGCCCCGCGAGCGGCCGCCTGCCATGTACGCATCGCCAGTAGCTGTCGCTGGCATCGCACAGTGCAGCTTCAGAGGGCAATACCGAATTTTGGCTCCGGGTTGAAAAGTGGTGGCTGCGTACATAGATGATGTTGTCAGCGCCGGTGTGGCGGAGTGCGGCGCTCCCGTGGTATTTAGCGGGAGTCGTTAGTGGCGCCGCGCCCAGGCGCCACTGTTAGCGCCACCTGGGGGTGCTAACTGGAGGTGCAAACTATTCCAATTTCTCCCCCAACATGTTTAGCACCTTACGTCGCAGGTACACTGCACTCACACTTGCTTTTCCTTAGTTGCTAAGCTTCCCTTTGATGCTTGTTGGGTTAAAGTATTATCCAGTGGACTTCATTACCACCACAAAACAATCCACCAGTGGTCACTGAAGCTCATCATTTCTGGGCAATATGATACGACCTTGCTAAATTGACTATTGCTAAATTGGATAATGACCATAAATCGGTATCTTTGCTTTGAGAAAAAATCTTCAATAATCTTATTCGAACAGAAATCTGAGACTGACGTTTAAATAACGTACAATTGGGTGGTGTTTTTAAATCACCTGTATGGTGAGGAGTTCCCTGCAATAAAAGTGGATTGTTTGGCGACTGTTGAATGCTTCTCATTCTGTCGGGTTATAGCCTCATTAATGTTACTCAAAGCGGAAGGAAGGTCTAAGGGGAGTACTTTTGGTCCAATGTAGAAAGTTCCCAGCTTGGATTCCCGGGGTCACACGGTTCCAGAACATAGGAGAGCGCGGGGCCTGAAAAGATGGTTTCAGTCCATCTGCCTGGCCCCAGAGGTCATGAGCGGAATGTTTCCCTCTTTTTTACTCCCCGAGGGCTCTCCGTGTTGGCAAGAAAGCGGAGTGGCTCTCGGAGGCCGGTTGAAGTCAGGGGCGCAAAAACATGTCTTTAAAGTTGGAGGAAGGGAGGAAATCAGAGGCAATTTTGGGGGGATTTGTAGCAGGGGTCAGAAGGGGACATAACCCATACCAAAAAAATTTTAAGGGGACATGTCTCCTGCGACCCCTAACCCCCTTTCCCCATTGTTGTGGCTCACATTGCAAAGCCCCCGATTTTTACAATGGAGTTGCTCGGGAATGCTGGCTATAATTAATGCCACTGGAGTGGTCCAGATCCAGTTGGTCATATTTTACCTACAGATGTGGAAGGAGTTGAAAGTTGGAATGATTTGATTATTTCTGACTCATCAGATAGTCTTGTTACAAGTCTTGTACCAGTAGCATATCCTACATCAGATGTACTCGAAATTAGTCCAAGTCAAAGTCAGAATTTTATTCTGATTCCAAGTCAGGCAGACAAACAGTCTGAAGTTGAAGAGAGTTCAAATTTAGATCAAGGGCATCCCTTGGAGACAAATTCTCCTCCAGATCAGCCTAGAATGAGTCTAAGTGCGACATCTTGTTTGGAAGGTCCTGTTCGAGGTTTGCAGTAAACTGGTTTCGTGTCTTTCTGTACCCTGACACCCGCCTTGAAGCCTTGGATCGGACTGCCTGTTTCACAGAATACCTTCGGATACATTCTTGATGATATCATCCTTCGATTCAAATCTTGTTTCAGCACACAAAATCTCACTCCAGCTTTAGTGATCCCTACCGAGTAAGGCAGGCTTGTATCCTGCGACTATTAAGAGAGGCAAGCTCTGAAATTGATCCTTGTATTTCACCGGTATGGTGATATGACCTACCACAGGAATTTGCTCTCCTGAGTAGCTTCGCAGCTCTACCTTGGCTTTCTCCAATGGGAAATCACGCAATTTGTTGAGATATAATGATTCCAGTACTACACTCACGGATGCACTGGTGTCGATTTCCATGGGTATCTTGGTTCCTGCAACATCAGTTTGCAGGTGCAGCAGGTAATCAGAAAGGCGAATGGAATGTTGGCCTTCATTGCGAGAGGGATGGAGTGCAAAAGCAGGGAGGTCCTGCTGCAACTGTATAGGGTATTGTTGAGGCCGTACTGTGTGCAGTTTTGGTCACCTTACTTAAGGAAGGATATACTAGCTTTGGAGGGGGTACAGAGACGATTCACTAGGCTGATTCCGGAGATGAGGGGGTTACCTTATGATGATAGATTGAGTAGACTGGGTCTTTACTCGTTGGAGTTCAGAAGGATGAGGGGTGATCTTATCGAAACATTTAAAATAATGAAAGGGATAGACAAGATAGAGGCACAGAGGTTGTTTCCACTGGTCGGGGAGACTAGAACTAGGGGGCACAGCCTCAAAATACGGGGGAGCCAATTTAAAACCGAGTTGAGAAGGAATTTCTTCTCCCAGAGGGTTGTGAATCTGTGGAATTCTCTGCCCAAGGAAGCAGTTGAGACTAGCTCATTGAATGTATTCAAATCACAGATCGATAGATTTTTAATCAATAAGGGAATTAAGGGTTACGGGGAGCGGGCGGGTAAGTGGAACTGAGTCCACGGCCAGATCAGCCATGATCTTGTTGAATGGCGGAGCAAGCTCGAGGGGCTAGATGGCCTACTCCTGTTCCTAATTCTTATGTTCTTATGTACTTGGATGGTGATACTTTTCGAATCACTGTTAGATACCCTCGTCCTCCTGATGATGTGTATCTCCAAAACCTCCTCATCCTGTTGCTTTTCTTCCATGCTATGTAGTCTCTAGGGATTTCTACTTATAGCCTTGAAAATTGGTTTACTCTTCAGTCAGCATGCCTTCGCAAGATGCCTCATTTTCCTGCAGAAGAAACACTCTGCCTTCACATATGGACAACTTTGAGCAATGTGTTGTCCCAGGCACCGATAGCATGACTTTAATGTATTGTTACTATGGCCAGTTGCTAAGGCTTTGGGGTCCAACTGCCTTTTTCTTTTAACCAGCAGGTGATTCACCTCGGTTGTCTGATGACTGGAAATGGTACGAAATTCTCAGGAATATTGGACGGCTATATCCATTGACATAGCTTCTGACAAGCTAAATCAAAAGTCAAGTTAGGGGTAATCAATAACTTTCTTCTAATTGATTCATTTTCCATCCCACAAACAAAGCGATCACACAATGCTCGGTCCTCTAAGTTTCCAAAATGACAGTGAATTGATAGCTTTTTAATGCTACAATGTAATCATTGATACTTTCATCGGTTAACTGATCTCGTATACCGAAACGATAACTTTCAACAATTTTCAGGGGCTCAGGACTGTAGCGCTGTTCTAACTTGCTTAGAATCTCCGTAAATGATGTGTCCTTTGGCTTGACAGGGACAAGCACATTTTTCAGAGTTTCATACACCTCGAGGCCTGTTTCATCAAGAACATAGCCCATTTTCTTTCCAACACCACCCGGTTACGGTTTTCATCATCGGGGACTTCGATGATACTATTCGCGGTGAAAATTATTTCTAGCTGTTCCACATATGCTCCGAAAGTTTCACAGTCATGATGAAATTCACCCAATTGCCCTATTATTCCCATAGGCGTGGCCATCTGGACTCTGATAGTTCAGCCAAGTGTGCTTATAATTTACCTTGGATTTTTAGCTGTTCTGCAAACAAAGGACATCTCTAGTCTCTCTATTGTTTGGCTGGAATCATCCAACAACAAAAATTTCAGCTAGAGAATCCAGAAATCCTATCCTTCATCGCCAATGTGACATATTCTTTAGCACATCACAAACACACAGACTGAAAGATGGCTTCATTAACTCAGGAACTTATCAGGTGACCTGACCTCTATTATATATAGCAATAGCAGCATTACCACAGCAGTCCACTAGGTGGAACTATATATTACACCTTCCCCTGAGTTCTTTAATTAAAACCTCCAGGGAGGCATCAGAGAATCATGAGTCAGCTTTTCTGCTCACCCTGGCTATCGCAAAGCTTTTCCAACTGTTTGCAACACTTTAAAATTGAACTGGGAAATGCAATGTCCACTTTAAGGAGCGCTTCCCATCTTTATGTACAGTTGGGAGCCGTGGCAATTGCATGTGTTAGGGTGGCAGGCTGCCCGTATCTGCAGGCAAACATGAGGCCAGCCCACCCATGATATTGCAATGAGGCCTGGGAGTTAGAATAGCCCGGCCCTCATGCTCAGCTGTCCATGAGGGTTATCCAGCCTGCCTTGAACATGCCCCGAGTTAAAATTAGAGCTGTGAAGTTCTAAACCTGATGAATAGCCCCCTTCCCAGCACAATTAAGGCAGGCTCAGTTACAACATCCAGAGAGAAATGCTTGATTCAGATGTAGTAGGTTTGGTAGCAAGGAAGGGAGGAGATGAATATTGCCTTTGAGGGCCTCGACTATGGGCCTGAAAAATGGACGAGTTGGATGGTTTAAAAGCATAAGAACATAAGAAATAGGAGCAGGAGTAGGCCATCCAGCCCCTTGAGCCTGCTCCACCATTCAATAAGATCATGGCTGATCTTCTACCTCAACTCCACTTTCCTATACTATCCCCATTGATTCCCTTTTTATCCAAAAATCTATCTATCTCTGTTTTGAATATACTCAAAGACTGAGCATCCACAGCCCTCTGGGGTAGAGAATTCCAAAAGTTCACCACCCTCTGAGTGAAGAAATGTCTCCTCATCTCAGTCCTAAATGGCCCACCCCTTATCCTGAGACTGTGACCCCTGGTTCGAGACTCCCCAGCCAAGGGAAACATCCTCCCTGCATCTACCCTGTCAAGCCCTGTAAGAATTTTGTATGTTTCAATGAGATCACCTCTCGTTCTTCGAAACTTTAGAGCGTATAGGCTGAGTCCACTCAATATCTCCTCATAACATAAGAACGTCAACGTTCTTTCATCTCCGGCACCTAAATTTGAATCCAGCCCAGAGTGATCGTATGAAATTCTTCCCCTGTTAGTTCTATCTGGCTATCACTTGTATTAAGGATAACTGGATCCTCAAGTTTCCCAATGCGCAAACTGCATGTCTGGTCTAGTTGGATTCTATTGATTGCTGCAGCCACAGTGCGGTTTTGCAATTTTCTTGATGTTGTTGAGAGAGACATCTTTCACAGCGTGTCTAATCTGGTGTCTTCTAAATTTTAGCATCTCGTGTGTAGATTCATATATGCAGAAACTAGCTCGGTAATAGAAAGGTGTTGAACTGACAACACCAAGTACATTGGGTGAGAAGCGATATTTTTCTCTCCAGATTTCTGTCGTCTTCACAAACAATTTAATTCATATGAAAATTGATCGAAGCTATAAATATGCAGCACAGTAAAATGACAGCATAAAATATCTTTGAAGCTGAGAAAATAACAGGACATGACTCAGCCTGAGGACATTCAAGCATGCTTCAAACAAAAAAGAGTGGTTCGTAATCTTATTTGTCCTCAAGTAAATCAATCTACATCGGAACATCATGCATAATTAAGCTGCAGTTCAGTGCGTATTTTAGCAGTGAGTCTTTTTGCGATCATTTCTTGTGTACATTCTCTGGGCAATTTGAGCCTGTCATTACTAGAGACTAGGGGTTAGAATTTCCCCAAAGTCCGCCAGTGCCCAATTGCCACCCAAAAAACTGCTAAGGCTGAGAAGGTTATCGCCGGCGAAAACATCCCGAAAAAAAATCCGCCCAGCAAAAAATATGGGCCTTGCTCCCCCAAACTTGGTGAAAAAGCGCAACTTCGGCTGGATTGGGTGTTGCCTAAAGAAAATGGCCGATAAATTAAAAAATGTATAAAAATTTACCCCAAGGCTGCGGGTTGGGCCTAACATGAGAAAAAAAAATCAAAATAATTTTTCAAAAAACCTAACCAAAAAATGAAAAAAACATTCCCAAGACACTTTAAAATTAAATCACCCCAACAGATTTTGAAAATAAATAGTAAAAACCAATCACTTACCTTTTTCTTGCAGACGTACTTATCTACCGCCCAGCTCCACTGATCCTCGTGGGCATTTAAAAAAATGTTTTTTTCATACTTACCTACGGGTCACCGCTCAGCCAAAGAATGCGCTCGGGCGATCTGTGGACGCTGCATGCCGGCAGTCCGCTCCTCAGCGGGACTTCGAAACCAGCCGCATACCTCAGGTAGGAAATTACCGCTCACCTCACTACTGCCCAAAATGGCCAATGCCTCCCAGAAACTGGGCGGTAAACCACAGGAAATTACAGCACTAGGATTATTATGAATTTATTCTCAGGATGTGGGCATCGTTGGCAAGGCCGGCATTTATTGCCCATCCCTAGTTGCCCTGAGAAGGCGGTGGTGCACCTTCTTCTTGACCCTCGGCAGTGTAGTAGTGTCAATGCGCCTGAGCGGCTTGTTAGACCACCTCGGAGGGCAGCTATGAGTCAACCTCATTGGTGTGGGACAGGAGTCACATATAGGCCAGACCGGGTAAGGATGGCAGATTTACTTCCCTGAAGGACACCAGCGAATCAGATGGCTTTTTATGACCATCTACATGGTCACTTTTTACTAAATGGAAGGGTAGCTGTTTGGGAGTTAAGATGGTGGTGGGGGTGATGGTGGTGAGGGGTGGGGGGGGAGGTGTTGGGTGGTGGTCACGCCGTGTCCTAACCCATTCCCACCTCCCTCCATTTTAACTTACCTGAATTCAGCCACAAGAAGGCCACCCTTCCAAAGGAGGGGGCTCTTAATCTCAATGGCAATGTCACAACCTGATGATATCGTCAGGATGCACACTCAACCCGCGTGGTTTTGAATCAGGGAACACTGATGGCAGTTAGGACCCTTGCCCCAGGGCCCAGGTAAATGAGATTTTTTTGGTAAGTTTTAAAGGTTCCTTGTGGTCGCGGAGAAGTAGGAGTGTTCCTCTTGGCCCCACAAGTGTTCCCCTGTGGTCTCCCCCCACCTCAATTGCGGATGTTTGGATTTCTCTCAATTCCCTTCTTACCTTGCAGGGGACCGTTTTCGTGTCTGATGCTCCCCGAATTTTGACCCGTGCTCGCCGGCATTGACATCATCTGCTCCAGCTTCCTGCGGGGTTCAGTGTCGGGGCAGTGAAATGAGGCCTGGGAGTTAAAATCTCCACAGCCTCCGACTCTGTGGGAGGCTGGACGGTTCACCTCCGGCTTCAGCCCCCGCTCCCCTGATTCTCATCTCAAGGCAAAATCGGGGCCATGAAATGGGGCGAGGTAAAACATTTATAAACAACCAACTAACCATTTCTGGCTAAATGCACTCTACATTTTGATGGTCATCTAGTCACAGGTCCATCACATCTAATGCAACTCCTTCCAGTGGCAGTCAAAATGCCTGTTCATTTTTGTCGGTAATTCTTTATCTGAAAGCTACACACATCAGTCAATGACGGGAAGATTCTCCTGATTTTTTTCCTCTTGGAAAGCAATGGGTGTGTTTATTTATGAAGCAGGGGTTTGTAGTTCATTCTCTGATGAAACAAAATAATAAAATGAAATATAGAAACATAGAAAATAGGTGTAGGAGTAGGCGATTCAGCCCTTCGAGCCTACACCACCATTAAATAAGATCAGGCTGATCATTCATCCCAGTACCCTTTCCTGCTTTCTTTCCATACCCCTTGATCCCTTTAGCCGTAAGGGCCATATCTAACTCCCTCTTGAATATGTCCAATGAACTGGCATCAACAACTCTCTGCGGTAGGGAATTCCACAGGTTAAGTGAAATGAATCTAAAATATTCTGGGTACAACATTTCAATTAAGATCAGTTAGCCACTTCCAATCATCATCATAGGCGGTCCCTCGAACGAGGATGACTTGCTTCCACGAGAGTTCACAGATGTTTCAATGAAGGACCTGATGTTCCAGTCCTCAATTCCAGTTGAGGGCTGGAAGATGCCTGTGCATGGATTTTTTTTAACGTGTGGTGACCGTTGCACATCAGCCACCGCAGGGGCTCAACAGAGCTAGGCCTTTATCCAGTGGCAAGGGTAGTTCTTGGTTTCAATTCCTATATTCTGGGTACAGTCACATAATATTTTAATTCCCACCATGGTAAGTGGTTGAATTGAATACAATGGGGTGGAAATTAGATTGGAGGCGTCTTAGGGCGCTAATGACGGCGGGACGGTAAATTTTATGCCGGGAAATGGTTTGTGGCGGTAGCCAAAAAGTTCGGTTGCTGTGCCCTGAGAGTGGGGTGGAGTGGTTAGGGAGGCCTTTCACACCTCTCTTCGGCCACTAGGCCCGGTGAGCAACTGAAAATTCCAAGCTAAAGAGGCATCCTCGTGCTGCCCTAAGAGAGGCTTCCCTGGAAAAAAAAAAATCGGGACAAAAAACATTCTTGATAAATTACTCCCCCCAAATACAGGTGAACCGTGCAAATAAACCAGCGAAATATTAATTTAACTTACCTTTTCCAAACGTTCCTCCCTGTAGCGCCCAGGACAGCTTTCAAAGGCAGTATCATCACGGGGTGCAATGGGTGCCGCTACAACCTAACATCGAATCAGTTCGAAACCGGGGGCGTTGCACACTGGCTCGAAGCTCCTGGCCAATACTTAGAACAGAATCATAGAATCATAGAAGTTTACAGCACGGAAGGAAGCCATTTCAGCCCATCGTGTCCATGCCGGCCAACAAGAGGCTATCCAGCCTAATCCCACTTTCCAGCCCTTGGTCCCTAACCCTGCAGGTTATGGCACTTCAGGTGAACATCCAAGTACTTTTTATATGTGATGAGGGTTCCTGCCTCTACCATCCTTTCAGATAGTGAGTTCCAGACTCCCACAACCCTCTGTGTAAAGAAATTTCCCCTCATATCCCCTCTAAACCTTCTACCAATTTAAATTTATGCCCCCTGGTTGTTGACCCCTCTGCTAAGGGAATAGTTCTTTTTTATCCACTATATCTAGGCCCCTCATAATTTTGTACACCTTAATGAGGTCTCCCCTCAGCCTGCTCTGTTCCAATGAAAACAAACCCAGCCTAACCAATCTGTCCTCATAGCTTAGATGCTCCACTCCCGGCAACATCCTCGTAAATCTCCTCTGTACCCTCTCCAGTGCAATCACGTCCTTCCTGTAATGTGGTGACCAGAACTGCACACAGTACTCCAGCTGCGGCCTAATCAGTGTTTTATACTGTTCAAGCATAATCCCCCCTGCTCTTGTATTCTATGCCTCGGCTAATAAAGGCAAGTATTCCGTATGCCTTCTTAACCACCTTATCCACCTGGCCTGCTACTTTCAGGAATCTGTGGCCCTGCACTCCAAGGTCCCTTTGTTCCTCTACACTTCTCAGTGCCGCAGACACCGGCACGCTGATTGTGCCGAGCGGCGCAAAGGCCGGTGCTTGTGGCTCCAACCCCTTTAGCGTCCCTGTTCCGACTCTTTCCGGGGTGCCGGTCGATTGTTAAGAGCTCTCCTCATTGTGGGTACTGGGGTTCAAGCTGTGAGCGTTGTCAGCGTTGTCACACAGAACATCCCTTGCCTGGACTTCCCAGTCCTGTGGCCTCTAACCGCCAAGATCATGAGAACACCATCAACCTCCAACTTCTCCTCCAAGCCACTCACCATCCTGACGTGAACATATACCACTGTCCCTTCATTGTCATAAAGTCAAAATCTTGGGGGTGAAAATTCGGATGTCTCCCGCCTCAGTTAATGGCCAGAAGGGGCGTTAAAGCGTACGTAATAGCTTAGCGACTGGGCGCGCAGCGTTTCACGCCCCACTGGAAAATTCAGTTGAGGGCTAACTGGGGCGCGAAACGCTAGTGCCTGGATGCTGACATGCTGACTATCAGTCCGATCATGACGTCAGTCGGGTGCAATGATCACGCTAGCGTCCCGCTTGCTAAATTCGGTTCGGCCGACTCATTGAGCGCCCGCCCCTAATCACGTGTGAAAAACCAGTCGGTACAGCCTTCCAGAGTCGTTAACTGGTGGCTACTTAAAGGGATGAGGAAGCACTTCCCTCGGAGGTCACAGTCAGTGCAACGTTTACACAGAGCATGGTGCGTGAGCCTCCGAGTTTGTTGCAGCAGACAGACATAACAGCACAGCTTGAAAACAAATGATTTTGAAAACTTTAATGTATGCATTACTATTCCGCGCCTTTAAGACTCGGCTTTTCCCGGGATTTCAAATCGGACTTCGGACCACGCGCAATGGATTCTCGAATTTAACATGAGGGTTTTTGTTAGCGTCCCCTCCCAGGTCAAGTGTGCCAACTCTTGGCCCAATTCCCAAAAATTTCTCTGTGGGAGGCACAAACGCTACGCCTGGATTAACGCCTCAAAATGGGCGGTAATGAATTTCCACCGATGTACTTTCAGGCAATAAATGCACTGTTGACCACATTGCATTAAAACAAATGCCTGTTGAACCAAAAGTAAAACAGCAAAATAAAACCAGCAACAATATAAAAGACACGTGAAATCGCAAGGCAGAAATTAAATCAGGGATTCAGATGACTGCATAAATCACAAGAGCAAAGCTTGAGCATCTTAAAACAATTATTGGAATCGTGAGATTAACTTGCAGCCTGTAGACTCTCCCTGGTATCTGATACTGTTAACAACATGCGAATACTGTATTAATGTGACATGAATGGTTATATTCAATCTTGGTTCTGCTTGGTGCCAGCGTGTGGTTGTCTGTGCCAACATCAACTATTCGTGTTAATGCCAAATATCGGAGCGCTCCATTTTGTTGATGTGTGTTGGCTTGAGAGAATTTTTCTCCCTCGAATTTTCAAGCCTCATCTCCCTTGTTCTGCTGAAAGCACTTGCTCATGCTGAGATACGGTGCCCTGTACAAATGGCTGTTCTTCGTGTGTGTGCTTTGTCAGAGAATTCCAACAAAATATTCGATCGCAGGGGCATCAAAATTGAGTCTGATACCGTTTTGACGTCCGCACAGCACTTTCATAAGAAATAGGAGCAGGAGTAGGTCAGTTGGCCCCTCGAGCCTGCTCCACCATTCAATAAGATCATGTCTGATCTGATCATGGACTCAGCTCCACTTCCCTGCCCGCTCCCCATAACCCTTTACTCCCTTATCGCTCAAAAATCTGTCTATCTCCACCTTAAATATATTCAATGACCCAGCCTCCACAGCTCTCTGACACAGAGAATTCCATAGATTTACAACCCTCTGAGAAAATAAATTCCTCCTCATCTCAGTTTTAAATGGGAGGCCCCTTATTCTGAGATTATTTCCCCTAGTTTTAGTTTCCCCTATGAGTGGAAATATCCTCTCTGCATCCACCTTGTTGAGCCCCCTCGTTATCTTATAAGTTTCAATAAGATCACCTCTCATTCTTGTGAACTCCAATGTGTATAGGCCCAACCTACTCAACCTATCTTCCAGCAGAGGGCGCTGCATAATTATAGTAGCAACTTGTATTTATAGAACAGCTTTTGCATATTTTTGGTACAGGGGCATAAAGGGAAAACATGGTGCCAAACGAAAGAAGGAACTATTGGGATGTCAAGGGCAAAATATTGTGGATGCTGGAAATCTGAACTAAATACAGAAAATGCTGGGAATACTCATCAAGTCAGGCAGCATCTGTGGAGAAAGAAACACAGTTAATGTTTCAGGTCAATGACCTTTTGTTAGAATGTTCTGACAAAAGATCAGCGACCTGAAATGTTAGTTCTGTTTCTCTCCCCATAGATGCTCCCTGACCCGCTGAGTATTTGCTGCACTTTCTGTTTTTTTAACTTTAGGATGTCAAGGTCTTGAAGAGGGTGCAGAGGAGATTTACCAGAATGGTTCCAGGGATGAGCGACTTCAGTTATGCGGAGAGACTAGATAGGCTAGGATTGTTCCCGCTGGAGCAGAGGAGGTGTCGGGGAGATTTAACAGAGGTGTTCAAAATGATGAGTGGTTTTGATAAAGTAGAGAGGGAGGGACTGTTTCAATTGATAGGAGGGCCGGTCACTAGAGGACACTGAAGCAAGAGAAGTGGCAAAAAATCCAGGAGGAGATGAGGAGAAATTATTTTATATAGCGGGTTGAAATGGCCTGGAATGCACTGTCTGAAAGGGCAGTGGAAACAGATTCAATAATAGCTTTCAAAGGCAATTAGATATAATACTTGGGGATGGCATCAAACAGGAAATTAGGGATGCGTGCAATAAAGGTACAGCAGTTATCATGGGTGACTTTAATCTACATATAGATTGGGCTAACCAAACTGGTAGCAATATGGTGGAGGAGGATTTCCTGGACTGTACTAGGGATGGTTTTCTGGACCAAAAAGTCGAGGAACCAAATAGAGAGCTGGCCATCTTAGACTGGGTGTTGTGTAATGAGAGAGGATTAATTAGCAATCTTGTTGTGCGAGGCCCCTTGGGGAAGAGTGACCATAATATGGTAGAATTCTTCATTAAGGTGGAGTGTGACACATTTAAATCAGAAACTACGGTCCTGAACTTAAAGAAAGGTAACTTTGATGGTATGAGATGTGAATTGGCTAGGATAGACTGGCGAATGATACTTAAAGGGTAGATAGGCAATGGCAGACATTTAAAGATCACATGGATGAACTTCAACAATTGTACATCCCTGTCTGGCGTAAAAATAAATTGGGGAAGGTGGCTCAACCGTGGCTAACAAAGGAAATTAGGGATAATGTTAAATCCAAGGAAGAGGCATATAAATTGGCCAGAAAAAGCAGCAAACCTGAGGACTGGGAAAAATTTAGAATTCAGCAGAGGATGACAAAGGGTTTAATTAGGAGGGGGGAAATAGAGTATGAGAGTAAGCTTGCAGGGATTTTAAAAACTGGCTGCAAAAGCTTCGATAGATATGTGAATTCCCCAACATCGGGAACATTCTTCCTGCATCTAACCTGTCCAATCCCGTCAGAATTTATATGTTTCTATGCGATCCCCTCTCATTCTTCTAAATTCCAAGCCTACTCGATCCAGTCTTTCTTCATATGTCAGTCCTGCCATCCCGGGAATCAGTCTGGTGAACCTTCGCTGCACTCCCTCAATAGCAAGAATGTCCTTCCTCAGATTAGGAGACCAATACTGTACACAATATTCAAGGTGTGGCCTCACCAAGGCCCAGTACAACTGCAGTAAGACCTCCCTGCTCCTATACTCAAATCCCCTTGCTATGAAGGCCAACATACCATTTGCCTTCTTCACTGCCTGCTATACCTGCATGCCAACTTTCAATGACTGATGAACCATGACACCCAGGTCTCGTTGCACCTCCCCTTTTCCTAATCTGCCGCCATTCAGATAATATTCTGCCTTTGTGTTTTTGCCACCAAAGTGGATAACCTCACATTTATCTACATTATACTGCATGTGCCATACATTTGCCCACTCACCTAACCTGTCCAAGTCACACTGCAGCCTCTTAGCATCCTCCTCACAGCTCACACTGCCACGTAGCTTAGTGTTATCTGCAAACGTGGAGATATTACATTCAATTCCTTCATCTAAATCATTAATTTATATTGTAATCAGCTGGGCTCCCAGCACTGAACCCTGCGGTACCCCACAAGTCACTGTCTGCCATTCGGAAAGGAGCGTAGATTCCTCGGGGGTAGAAATTTACAGAGTTATGGGGAAAGGGCAGAGGGGTGGGACTAATTGGATTGCTCTATCAAAGAGCCAGCACAGGCATGATGGGCCAAATGGCCTCACTCTGTGCTGCATGATTCTATGATTCTGGGAGGAGTGATCAAAACCTTGGTCAAAAATGTGGATTTGAAGGAAGATTGTAAAGGAGGAGACAAAGGCGGAGAAATGGAGGGGCTTAGGGAAACAAAACCAAAGGTTGGAGGATGGCAGCTAAAGATAGGGCGAAGCAAGGGAGGTTCACAAGAGGCTGGTTGGAGAACTTGAGGTGAGGGTTGTTGGACTGGAGGAGGTTACAGAGATGGGGAAGGGCAAAGACATGGAGACATTTAAACACAAGAATAGGACATTTAAATTGATGGCGTCGGAAGATCAAGAACCATTTTAGGGCAGGGTGATGGACGAGAAGGAATAGTAGACGAGCAACAAAGTTTTGGATGAGTTGAAATTCATGGCAGGTTGAGGACTGGAGGCTGGCCAGGTGAGTGCTGGGGTAGTCGAGACTGGAGGTCACAAAGAGATGGATGAGTGTTTCAGAAGTGAAAAAGCTAAGGTAGCATCTTTAAGGCATAGAGATGTGCTAAATTACTTCCCAAAAGGGACGTAGGAATAATTAAAGCCAAGCCAGGAAATGAGATATTTGAAAGTATGCTTGAAAGCTGAGCTAAAATGATTGTGAAGTGGGGCTATCGAGCTCTGTTATAATTGAATGGTTAAGAATTGATCTCGGAACTAAAACGAGCTGACATAGGCATTTGTAGTGCTCAACTTTCTAAAGGTGTTTAAAGGGAAATAACATATCAGAATGATGAATTGTTACAAGCTGTGTAACCTGAGGACAATTGCAGGAGGCCAAATTGTTGAACCACAGAGGGGCAGCTAAACAGGGCAAGGGGTCAAAAGTGACACATTGGAAAAACTCCATCTAGTCAAGACAAGAGAGATAAGATAACATTCCAATGTGCTAATGAAGTCTTGGGACACAGTGAGGTTTATGGAAAAGTACTGGGTACAGGCGTGGTCAGTATCGTGCCTTTATTTTGAGTGACAAGGGTTTTGACCATTCAAATCAATGTATGTCTCATGTAGTGAATGTCCAATCATTATAGGCCGAGGAACTGTAAAAAAACCCTGTGTTTTCTTTGTTCAGGGAGAGCGAGTGAGGACAGTTCAGCAACAGGTTAACT
Organism: Pristiophorus japonicus; assembly: GCF_044704955.1. Lineage (NCBI taxonomy): Eukaryota > Metazoa > Chordata > Chondrichthyes > Pristiophoridae > Pristiophorus > Pristiophorus japonicus. The sequence goes on from NC_091978.1 coordinate 31,449,768, forward strand.
GCAGATTTGACCCTCCCTTGTAAGCAAACTAAAGACTACTTGAATCTTTGAACCCAGACCTGGTGTTGAGTGTTAATTTTAAATACTCCACTACAGATAGGTTTTGAAAAAGTTTCTAAAAATGGAGAGGGAGGCGAGGAGGCAGAGAGGTTTAGGGAGAGAGCCATCAGCAGCAGGGACCCTGGCTTATTTACATTCCCTGCACCCACAACTCCACAACACTGAGGCAAATTCCAACCTGGGATGTAGGATTAACAACTGTCCTACCATTACTGTATATTTAGGAAGGAGTAATCCAAAGTTGATCAGCAGCATGGGGATAAGCCAATAACCCAACTGCTTTAGATGAGGCATTCAGTGAAGACTCCTCTCATTACCTTCCTGTCAAGTGCTTTGAGACTGATGTTCCTCTATTTCTTTATGCATGGTCCCTTTAAATTTACGCAATATCTTTTCCAGCGGCAGGAGCAAGAGAGCAGCTTGTGTGGGATCTCACGATTGGTGTGTGGCCGTGCGGCCTTAGGGGGAACATTGCTTGAGACATTTTACTATATTAAAAAACTGGAAAAAACGCCATCCTCCTCTAACGCCCCTGGAAAAAACTCTGTCCAAACTCTCTTACAACTGCACTTATCAACTCCAAACTGTCCAATCTTTGTCCCTCCTTTCACAATGACATTTCTGCAGCCACAGATCTGCTCAACCACACCCTCACCACTACCTTTGATGCCCTAGTCCCTATTCAAACCATTACTCTCTCACACCCTGGCCATTCCCCCTGGTGCAGCCACCTTCGCTCCCTCAAGTCCAAGGGGCGTAGACTTGAATGGATGTGGCGAACAACTGGTTTAGTCATTCACTGCCAGATCTGGCTTGAACACATAAAGCATTATCGGGTCCTACTCTTGTGTACAAAAACTGCTCACTATTCCAGGATCATTCTGGAATGCAAAGATAACCCCGGCTACTATTCTCTAATGCTAATCATCTTCGTAAACCCCTCTTGTTTTCAAACACGACATCTGCAGTAAATCAAAATGACCAGCACGATCAGCTGAAACAGCACCAGCATAAGGACAGGGTGTATCTTTGTGTTCATCACACCAGTTGCTGTCAGGCTCCATCCGAACAATGACTCCCACCAGCTTACATGTCCAATCTGGTCCAAAGTGCAAATGTTCTCGATTTCCGAAGTGTGATGGTAAATGTCCACAATTGCTTGATTCAAACTCTGTAGCTGTTGAAACCTTGTACTCCATTTCCACATTTCCTTCTTCCAAATAGCAGCACGATTAGGGTCAAAGTATGATTCTCAGTATGCCATTTTAAAGTGCTGCTGAACGAGCTCGAGCAATCATGCAAATGTACGTTACCTAGATAAGGCCTGCAGAGAGGTAAGGAGAAGAAGTGGGGGAATGTGGGATCACGGTCCCGCATTTCTGAACTCGTTGCTTCAGCAGTGGTCTGAAGTTTGGATTAAGAAAACAGGAAGATTGAAGTTTGGATTAAAAACAAGAAGATTGGAAGTTTGGATTGACAAGAGATCGTTAGACAATGTGGTGCCTTCCAGCCATTGAGATGAGTAACTGGTCATTGTCTGTATGTTAAATATTTGATTGTACCTTTGTTACTATTGTTACCATCAGCAGGCCGGGGCCATTGGAGGGAGCAGCGCGTGCTGCTGCATGAAGGCGACAGCTACGAAGCAGGAGGGGCGAAGGAGCGGCATGAGTCCGTAGAGGGAAGTGACCGGGGCCCAGAAGAGGCATGAGTCTGGGGCCCTGGAGAGACGAGGGCCCTGGGGCAGTATGGGCCAGCCCACAGTGCGATATGTGTGCGCGCTCAGTCTGTGCAGTACAGCTGGTCTCCAGTTAGTCTTGGGTAATCCTTGCCACTGGACCAAGACCTAGTTCTGTCAAGCCCATGTGGTGGCTCTACCTCTCCACCACTTTTCTCGACACCTCCATGGTCTCTAAATTGTCAGACTGATTGTCCGACATCCAGGACTGGATGAGCAGAAATTTTCTCCAATTAAATATTGGGAAGACCGAAGCCATTGCCTTTGATCCCCACCACAAACTGTATACCCTAGCCACCGACTCCATCCCTCTCCCTAGCATCTGTCTGAGGCTGAAGCAGACTGTTCACAACCTAGGCGTCATATTTCACCCTGAAATAAGCTTTTGACCACATATCCACGTCATGATTAAAAGTGCCTATTTCCACCTCCGTAACATTGCCCGCCTCCGCCCCTGCCTCAGCTCTTCTGCAGCTGAAACCCTCATTCATGCCTTTGTTACCGCTAGACTTGACGACTCCAACGCACTCCTGGCTGGCTTCCCACATTCTACACTACATAAACTTAAGGTCATCTAAAACTCGGCAGTCTATGTCCTAACTTGCACCAAGTCCCACTCACTCATCACCCCTATGCTCGCCGACCTACATTGGCTCCTGGTTAAACAACGCCTCGATTTCAAAATTCTCATCCTTGTTTACAAATCCCTCCATGGCCTCGCCCCTCCCTATCTCTGTAATTGATTTCAGCCTCACAACCCCCCGAGATGTCTCCACAAATTCTGCCCTCATGAGCATCCCTGATTATAAATGCTCAACCATTGGTGGCCGCGCCTTCAGCTGTTTGCGTCCTAAGCTCTGGAACTCCCTCCCTAAACCTCACCGACTCTCTACCTCTCTTTCCTCCTTCAAGATGCTCCTTTAAACCTACCTCTTTGACCAAGCTTTTGGTCATCTGCCGTAATTTCTTCTTATTGTATATGCAATACCTCAAAAGACTGAATACTGTAAACTCCGAACAGGTACAAACCTGGCTCTACTTTATTAGGGCCCAAAGTGATCACATTACAAGATGGCTTGCCTTTTATACCTGGGCCGCACACATGTGCGCACAGCCCAATGACCTCCGACCGTGGCGCCACCTGGTGGCTAGTAAACCCAAGCATACATACATGACAATATCCCCCTTTAAGATATTAGTAACGGTCTTTTTACAAATTGAGACGGTCCAGGGCTTTCCGCTCCCGAGTTGAATGTCTCAGTTCAACTCCAGCCTTGGGCGAGCATTCTGAGTCTGTTGTGACTGGGGGCTGGGTGGCCGATCTGATGGGAGTGGCAATGATTAGGTCAGGGATTGAAAGTCCAGAGTCATTGACCACGTCAGTGATTGAAAGTCCAGATTCATTGATGACAGCGGAGTCCTCTGATGACTGAGGGTAGGTTGGTTGGTCACTGATGGTGTCTTCCTCAGACTGTTCCAGTTCATCCGTGTGCCGCAGCTTTATCTGATCAACATGTTTCCTGCATGTCTGCCCATTCTTGAGCTTAACGATAAACACTCTGTTACCCTCCTTGGCCGTAACAGTACCGCCGATCCATTTGGGACCTTGACCATAATTCAGTACACACACAGAATCATTGATAGAAATGTCGCGTGACACAGTAGCGCGATCATGATATCCTTGCTGACTTTGACGTCTGTGTTCGACACGATTATTCAAGTCAGGGTGGACAAGATAGAGCCTGGTCTTGAGATCTCTCTTCATCAATAGTTCAGCAGGGGAGATCCCAGTAAGCGTATGGGGTCTTGTCCTGCAACTAAGCAATATGCATGACAAGCGAGTTTGCAATGAACCTTGAGTTGCACGTTTCATATTCTGCTTGATGCTTTGGATCGCACGCTCTGCTTGTCCATTGGATGCGGGTTTGAATGGTGCTGACCTCACATGTTTGATACCATTGATGCATTGATATTGATACCTTTGTTTCCCGAAAACAATGAAATGAGTGGCGTGTGATCTGTTTCCAGTTCAAATTGAAGACCAAGCAGGGACTGATGCATCTTTTTAACCCCATACACACAGGCTAGTGCTTCTTTCTCTACCATGCTGTAAGCTCTTTCCGCCTTTGACAAACTTTTTGAAGCATGTGCAACTGGTTGTAATTTGCCTGACTCATTAGCTTGAGACAATCACTATTACTCGGGAGGTAGTGCTGGACAGGCTAATGGATCTCAAGGTAGACAAGTCCCCTGGTCCTGATGAAATGCATCCCAGGGGATTAAAAGAGATGGCGGAAGTTATAGCAGATGCATTCGTTATAATCCACCAAAATTGTCTGGACTCTGGGGGCTACCATCGGATTAGAAAGCAGCTAATGTAACGTCTCTGTTTGAAAAAGGAGGCAGACAAAAGGCAGGTAACTATAGGCCGGTTAGTTTAACATCTGTAGTGAGGAAAATGCTTGAAGCTATCATTAAGGAAGAAATATCGGGACATCTAGATAGGAATAGTGCAATCAAGCAGACTCAACATGGATTCATGAAGGGGAAATCATGTTTAACTAATTTACTGGAATTCTTTGAGGATATAACGAGCATGTTGGATAGAGGTGTACCGATGGATGTGGTGTATTTAGATTTCCAAAAGGCATTCGATAAGGTGCCACACAAAAGGTTACTGCAGAAGATATAGGTACGCAGAGTCAGAGGAAATTTATTAGCATGGATCGAGAATTGGCTGGCTAACAGAAAGCAGAGAGTCGGGATAAATGGGTCCTTTTTGGGTTGGAAATCGGTGGTTAGTGGTGTGCCACAGGGATCGATGCTGGGACCACAACTGTTTACAATATACATAGATAACCTGGAAGAGGGGACAGAGTGTAGTGTAACAAAATTTGCAGATGACACAAAGATTAGTGGGAAAGCGGGTTGTGTAGAGGACACAGAGAGGCTGCAAAGAGATTTAGATAGGTTAAGCGAATGGGCTAAGGTTTGGTAGATTGAATACAATGTCGGAAAATGTGAGGTCATTCACCTTGGAAAAAAATACAGTAAAAGGGAATATTATCTGAATGGGGAGAAATTACAACATGCTGCAGTGCAGAGAGACCTAGGGGTCCTTGTGCATGAAACTCTTTTAGAGTTTACCTATAAAACATAAAACATTAAACCGTGCCACCCGACCTGGATGACACACCAGACATTTACGAGGCCCTTTTTTTTCCTTTTTTTTTTGTGTTTTTCTTTTTTTTGGGCACTAAAATCACCTTTTTCCCCAGTGCCCCCTATAAAAGGGAAGGGGACACTAAAAACACCGGCAATTAAAACAAATTAAACTTTAAAATGTAAAATCAAATTAAAATTTGGTTGCCGGGCGTGATGATGCACTCCAGTCCCTCCGGTGCCCACCTCTCGCGGAAGGCTGCGAGCGTACCGGTGGACACCGCGTGCTCCATCTCCAAGGACACCCTGGACCGGATGTAAGAGCGGAAGAGAGGCAGGCAGTCAAGTTGAACGACCCCCTCGACCGCCCGCTGCCTGGACCGGCTGATGGCACCCTTGGCCGTGCCCAGGAGCAGTCCTACGAGGAGGCCCTCGGACCTACCCGCTCCCCTCCGCACAGGGTGCCCAAAGATCAGGAGAGTGGGACTGAAGTGCAGCCAGAATTTCAGGAGCAGCCCCTTCAAATAATGGAACAGGGGCTGCAACCTTGTGCACTCAATAAAAACATGGAACACGGACTCCTCCAGACCGCAGAAATTGCAGGCGGCCTGGGAGTCCGTGAACCGGCTTAAAAATTTGTTGCACGGCACTGCTCCGTGCACCACCCTCCAGGCCAAGTCCCCGACGAATAGTGGGAGGACCCCTGCGTAGAGTGCCCTCCATCGGGGACCCCCGCCTCCTCCGGACGGCAAGATGGTACGCCATGGCGTGTCCGGACGGCAGGCGAGGATGGCAAAGTTGAGAGTGTGCAGGAGCAGCCCGTACAAGAAACCCCTCCGCGTGGAACTGAAAGGCACGGAGGGGATTTCCCCGAGGCGGCTCAAGTTGTGAGGCGCCGGCCCCCGAGGGAGGTTCCGGGGTTTGGCGCCGGTGAGGAATTCCGTCCGGACGGGGGTCAGTTCGGACGGGATCTCCTCACGTGCTTGAGCCTCCTCGATGCACCTAACGGAGTCAGGGCCCAGAGCTGTTTTTAGCGACTCGATGGCATCGGCCGCGTGGCGGACGTTGGCAGAATTTAGGCGCCGCGCCAGCGAGTCTGGCGCCATCCAGCCCGCTCCTCCGCCATCGAGCAGGTCCCTGACCCTGGTCACCTCACCAGCCACAGCCCTCTCTTCCGACCACCACATAAAACCTCGGTCGTGGAGGTACGGATTCCCGAGCAGCGGCTCTTGCAGGACGGCCGCCACTCCAGCCGGCGGAGAGCTGCGCTTGGTGGAGACTTTGTTCCAGACCCTGATGAGTTCCCTGTAAAAGACAGGCAGCTCCCGGAGGGCGGTCCTGACACCCCCCAAGTTCACAAACAGGAGCTGCATGTCGTAGTTGAGGTCGCGCTGCTGGCGGAAGAAATACGTCGCCAGAGCGCGCCACCTAGGAGGGGGCTCGACGTAAAGGTATCTCTGCAGGGTCTGAAGACGGAAAGTCGCGAGCTGGGCGCTGACGCACACCAACGACTGACCGCCCTCCTCAAGCGGGAGACTCAAGACCGCAGCAGAGACCCAGTGCTTCCTGTTGTTCCAGAAGAAGTCCACCAGCTTCTTCTGTATCTTGGCGACAAACGCAGGGGGAGGGGTCAAAGTGACCAGCCGGTACCACAACATTGCGGCCACCAGCTGGTTTATGACTAGTGCTCGACCCCTGTAGGACAGCACTCGGAGCAGTCCTGTCCAGCGACCTAGGCGAGCGGCGACCTTGGCCTCCAGCTCCTGCCAGTTCGCCGGCCAGGCTCCCTCGTCGGGGTTAAGGTAGACTCCCAGATAGAGGAGATGGGTCGTGCTCCAGGCTCCTTGTGCATGAATCCCCAAAAAAGTTAGTTTGCAGGTGCAGCAGGTAATCAGGATGGCGAATGGAATGTTGGCCTTCATTGAGAGAGGGATGGAGTACAAAAGCAGGGAGGTCCTGCTGCAACTGTACAGGCTATTGGTGAGGCCGCACCTGGAGTACTGCATGCAGTTTTGGTCACCTTACTTAAGGAAGGATATACTAGCTTTGGAGGGGGTACAGAGACGATTCACTAGGCTGATTCCGGAGATGAGGGGGTTACCTTATGATGATAGATTGAGTAGATTGGGTCTTTACTCGTTGGAGTTCAGAAAGATGAGGGGTGGTCTTATAGAAACATTTAAAATAATGAAAGAGATAGACAAGATAGAGTCAGAGAGGTTGTTTCCACTGGTCGCGGAGACTAGAATTAGGGGGCACAGCCTCAAAATACGGGGGAGCCAATTTAAAACCGAGTTGAGAAGGAATTTCTTCTCCCAGAGGGTTGTGAATCTGTGGAATTCTCTGCCCAGGGAAGCAGTTGAGGCTAGCTCATTGAATGTATTCAAATCACAGATAGATAGATTTTTAACCAATAAGGGAATTAAGGGTTATGGGGAGCAGGCAGGTAAATGGAACTGAGTCCACGGCCAGATCAGCCATGATCTTGTTGAATGGCGGAGCAGGCTCGAGGGGCTAGATGGCCTACTCCTGTTCCAAATTCTTATGTTCTTTATGTTCTTGTTGGAGCATGAAAAACAATTCCATATGACGAAGCATTACAGGCCAATACTAGACGCTTACACGGATCACAATGTACCAGCAGCTTGTTCGAGCAAAGCAAATTAGTAGCTTTCTCAAAAGCTCTATCTTGAGACGCACCCCAAACCCAATTGTCGCCTTTTCTTAGCAGTATGTGCAGTGGCTCTAATAAGGTGCTCAATCTAGGTAAGAAATTACAGAAGTAGTTGAGTAGACCAAGGAACGAACGCAGTTCCATCACATTTTGAGGCTTGGGTGCATTTTTGATGGCCTTGATTTTTGAGTTCGTAGGCTGATACCATCAGCCGCAATTTTCCTCGCCAGGAATTCCACTTCCGGTGCCATGAAGACGCACTTCGAGCATTTCAGTCTGAATCCCAATTTGTCCAGACGATGTAGAACCTCTTCCAGGTTGTTCAGATGTTCAGCGGAGTCACGACCTGTGACCAGTATGTCATCTTAGAAGACGACATTTCTGGGAACGGACTTCAGTAGACTCTCCATGTTCCTCTAACATATGGCTGCAGCCGAACGAATTCCAAAAGGCCACCAGTTGTAGATAAACAATCCTTTATGAGTGTTGATGCATGTAAGTTTCTTCGATGTCTCGACCAGCTCCTGGCCGACGTCAGATCCAGTTTTGTGAACGACTTCCCCCCGGCTAGCGTTGCAAACAGGTCATCAGCCTTCGGTAACGGGTATTAATCCTGTTTTGAAACTCGGTTGATCGTAACCTTGTAGTCTCCACAATTCCTGACAGTGCCATCACTCTTCAACATGGGAACAATGGGGCTGGCCCATTCGTTAAATTTGACCGGTGATATGATTCCTTCACGCTGAAGTCTGTCCAGTTCGATTTCGATTTTCTCCCTCGTTATATACGGAACTGCCCGAGCTTTATGATGGATGAGTCTTGCATCCGAGTCCACGTGGATCTGCACCTTGGCTCCCGTGAAATTGCTGATGCCTGGTTCAAACAGCGAGGGGAACTTGCTCTGCACTTGAGCACATGGAGTATCCTCCTCTGATGACAACGCTTTGATCTCATTCCAGTTCCATTTGATTTTTTTCTAACCAGTTCCTGCCGAACAGCATTGGGCCATTGCCTGGAACAATCCATAACGGTAAATCGTGAACCGCACCATCATACTGCACTCCCAATCACCATTATGAGTTCTTTAGAGTACATATGCAACTTGGCATTGACTGGACTCAGCTTAGGCCTCATAGCCTTAGTATCCCACAGCCTGTCGAATGTCTTCTGGCTCATTATTGAGTGACTCGCACCCGTGTCCAATTCCATTGATACCGGCAAACCATTAAATTTTATATTAATCATTATCGCTTGGCTCTTTATTAGAAACGAATACAGTCCATACACTTCCTCCTCTGGTATCCAGCGTCTCCGCCACCAGTAGCTTACGCAGGATCACCTCGTGGTTGATGCTGATTACAAAGAAGTCCCGCAGCATATCTGCCAATGCAGTTTCGAACTTACACGGTCCAACTAGACGTCTTAGGTTGGCAACGAATTCCGATACATCCTGGCCTTCAGAACGAACATGTGTATAGAATCGATATCTTGAGATGATGATGCCTTCATCTAGTTTGAGATGGTCACGTACCAGAGCACACAATGTTTCATAGTCCTTATCCGTTGGACTTGAGGGCGAGAGGAGATTCTTTATGAGTCCATAGATTTTCGGAATGCAAACCGTGAGGAGGACCGCCCAGCGCCGAACTGCATCTTCCTCTTTCTCCATTTTGTTGGCCATGAAGTACTGGTTCAAGCGGGCTACAAAGTCTGCCCGATCTGCTCCCTCCACAAATCGCTCCAGAATTCCAATTGTGCTCATTTTTGCATGCGAAGGTTCTTGTTACCTCGTCGCCAAATGTTGTGTACGCAATAACTCAAAAGACTGAATACTGTAAACTTCGAACAGGTACAAACCTGGCTCTACTTTATTAGGACCCGAAGTGATCACATTACAAGATGGCTGTTCTTTTATACCTGGGCCGCACACACTTGCGCACAGCCCAATGACCTCCGACAGTGGCGCCACCTGGTGGCTAGTAAACCCAAGCATACATAAATGACAGTGGATCAGTGTCAAATTTACCTGTTTTGTCTTCTAACACCGATGTGAAGTGTCTTTTGGATGTTTTACAATGTTAAAGGTGCTATATAAATAAAAGTTGTTGTTAACATAACATAAGAAATAGAAGCAAAAGTAGACCATTTGGTCCCTCGAGTCTGCTCTGCCATTTAATATACATGCATGTTTTTCTTGTTGATCATGCATTTACAATGCAATATTTAGCCCTCAACCAACATTATTATAACAGATTATCTGGTCATTATCACTTTGCTGTTTTTGGGAGTTTGCTGTGTAAATTGGCTGCTGCGTTTCCTACATTACAATCGTACTTCATTGGTTGTAAAGTGCTTTGCGATGTCCTGAGGTGATGAAATAAGCTATAATAATGTAAGTTCTTTCTTTAACACAAGTACGCCCTTCTGTGTAGATTACCATCTGTGTAGATTACCCGAATGGCAAGGCATTATTGATGACACGCCTGCAGCTGTAAAGGCTCGTAATCCAAAAGCTATCCGCTTCATGAAAAAACAGAAGTTCGAATCCATCAATCATAAGTAAGTGTCACACACACGGATGCCTGACAATTCACTTTATTCCAATCCATATATGAAATACGATGCATGTCGCTGGGGAGCTACAGCGATGCAGTGTGATGTATTGAGAACCCGGCCTGAAGATTGATGTAATGAGGCACACTTTCCTACCAAGCCATCCTGAATTAATGGTTCTGATGTCTTGACTCGTCGGAGTGATGCTGCAGCACAGACTGGCCAAGCTGTCCAAAGTGCATGTTTAGGGACATTTGAAGATGAACAGGGAGGTCTACCAGTGCCCTGGCCAATGCTCCTCTCCTAATCTTATTATCTACGTATTCTTGATCAGCCCAACATCCCCAGCATCAAAGCACTGACCACTCTTGACCAGTTCCGTTGGGTGGGCCACATTGTCCGCATGCCTGACACAAGACTCCCATAGCAAGCGCTCGACTCGGAACTCCTACATGGCCAGCGAACCAGAAGGGGGCAGAGGAAACGTTTCAAGGACACCCTCAAAGCCTCCTTGATAAAGTACAACATCCCCACCAACACCTGGGAGTCCCTGGCCAAAGACCACCCTAAGTGGAGGAAGTGAATCCAGGAGGGTGCTGAGCACCTTGATTCTCAACGCCAAGAGCATGCGGAAATCAAGCGCAGACAGCGGAAGGAGCGTGCGGCAAACCTGTCGCACCCACCCTTTCCTTCAACGACTGTCTGTCCCACCTGTGACAGAGACTGTAAATCCTGTATTGGACTGTTCAGTCACCTGAGAACTCACTTTTAGAGTGGAAGCAAGTCTTCCTCGATTTCGAGGGACTGCCTATGATGATGATGTTTATGGGACATTGTTGATGTGGAATGGCCGCTGTTTATCTGGTAATGTAATTAAAGCTAAATATGTATCTCAGCTTTGGTTGGAGGTAATATTTAATTGATTGTTACAGAGAGCGGTTTATATGTTTGAAGTGTCACGATCTGGAAGTTCGGGCCCGCCCATTTTTTGGCATGTGAGGGGAGCACGGAACAGTCCTGAATGGTGAGGTCCGAGGCACATCTGATATTGGGCCTTGGGCCTCAATATTGACGAGTCAGTGAGTTGCAGACGGTCACAGGCAAAAAGTGGCCCTCAGGTAAATGGTTAAAGGGGCTGGGAAGGGGGCTGATCTGGAAGGGGGGTGTGGGCGGTGGTGACCAGGAAGGGGGGAAATCAGGAAGCCAGGGAATGGGAAACGATTGGCTCGAGAGAGAGAGAGAGAGAGAGAGAGAGAGATAGACAGCAGTGGATGAGAGGTAGGCAGCAGTGGCCGATGGGGGCAGGTAGTTGGGGGCGGTGGTCCGGCGGGGGATGGGGGCCAGCAGCGGTCCATGGTCTTTGAATGCGGGGTCGGGAGGAGCACTCCTGCTGGCGCCAGCAGACTCAGAGAAAACAATCTTGCAGTGGGTACCCCAAATAGCGTTAGCCGCTTATTTGCATGTGTGCAAAGGGCCCTAATGCCTTTTTCAAAATTGCAAAATTCGATTGCACCCAAAAACTGGCACGAGGATCGCAATGTGTGACTGACCCGCGCCTGTTGAAAGGAATGCAGGCATCACATGATCTTCGTGCCACCTACTGATTACTATGGTTGGAGCGTTCAGTCCAGCGCTGCTGAATGGATGAACGCTCAACAGGGGGCCCAAGTTCGTGCGAGGTTAGGACCAATGAAAGGTCGCTTCAACTTCTTAAGGCAGTCTGCTCCTGTTAAAGGGGAGATACATGAGACTGAACTCCAGGATATAGTCGATGTATTCACCGAGGCATATGAAAGCATGGGCCTTATGCTTATCATCCATATGACAAAGGTCCTCCACCAGCCTGTGCTCGCCGCACAGCACTGCCCCAAGATTCACGGCGCGGCCCTCGACAACGTGGACCGCTTCCCATACCTCGGGAGCCTCTTGTCAAAAAAGGCAGACATTGAAGCGGAGATTCAACATCACCTCCAGTGCGCCAGTGCAGCCTTTGGCCGCCTGAGGAAAAGAGTGTTTGAAGACCAGGCCCTCAAACCTACCACCAAGCTCATGATCTACAGAGCTGTCGTAATACCCGCCCTCCTGTATGGATCAGAGGCATGGACGATGTACAGAAGACATATCAAGTCGCTGGAGATATACCACCAACGATGTCTCCGCAAGAATCTGCAAATCCCCTGGGAGGACAGGCGCACCAACATCAGTGTCCTCGCCCAAGCTAACATCCCCAGTATTGAAGCACTAACCACACTCAATCAGCTTCGCTGGGCAGGCCACTTAGTCCGCATGCCAGACATGAGGCTCCCAAAGCAATTGCTCTACGCGGAGCTCCTTCATGGCAATCGAGTCAAAAGTGGGCAGAGGAAACGTTACAAGGACACCCTCAAAGCCTCCCTGGTAAAGTGCGACATCACCACTGACACTTGGGAGACCCTGGCCGAAGACCGCCCTAAGTGGAGAAAGTGCATCCGGGAGGGCGCTGAGTTCTTCGAGTCTCAACGCAATGAGCATGATGAGGTCAGGCGCAGGCAGCGGAAGGAACGTGTGGTAAATCAGTGCCAGCCCCTCTTCCCCTGATGAATATCTGTCCCACCTGTGACAGGGTCTGTGGCCCTCGCATTGGGCTGTTCAGCCACCAGAGTACTCACTTCAGGAGTGGAAGCAAGTCTTCCTCAATTCTGAGGGACTGCCTATGATGATCATGATATTCTACCTGCAGCAGCTCATGCAATTGAACGAAAGAAAGAAAGACTTGGATTTATATAGCACCTTTCACAACCACCGGACATCTCAAAGTACTTTACAGCCAATGAAGTACTTTTGGAGTGTAGTTGCTCTTGTAAATGCTGGGGAAATGTCACAACAGGGGAGAGAGGGTGTACCAAGATTCTCTCATCATCATAGGCAGTCCCTTGGAATCGAAGAAGACTTGCTTCCACTCCTGAAGTGAGTTCTTAGATGGCTTAACAGTCCAATACGAGAGCCACATACCCTGCCACAGGTGGGACAGATTGTCGCCGAGACAAGGGGTGGGTGGGACTGGTTTGCCGCACGCTCCTTCCGCTGCCTGCGCTTGGTTTCTGCATGCTCTCGGCGTCGAGACTCGAGGTGATCAGCGCCTTCTCGGATGCACTTCCTCCACTTAGGGTGGTCTTGGGCCAGGGACTCCCAAGTGTCAGTGGGGATGTCGCACTTTATCAGGGAGGGCTTTGAGGTTGTCCTTGTAACGTTTCCTCTGCCCACTTTGGCTCGTTTGCCGTGAGGGAGCTCCGAGTAGAGCACTTGCTTTCTGTTGCAGCACTGGCGGCCTTATTGCAGGAGGTGGAAAGGAGGAGAGAGGTTCTTATTACACAGGTGGCCAGGAGCAATGGGAGCAGATAGCCATAGTGCCAGCAGTGTTCTCCGAGCAGCTGGCTGCAGTGCAGGAAGATGTTTAAAGACATCACTTTATTAATTCCGGACAGTCAGCATGGGTTTGTTAAGGGAAGGTCGTGCCTGACTAACTTGATTGAATTTTTTGAGGAGGTAACCAGGAGGGTCGATGAGGGTAGTGCATTTGATGTAATGTATATGGATTTTAGCAAGGCTTTTGACAAGGTCCCACATGGCTCACTGGTCACAAAAGTAAAAGCCCATGGGATCCAGGGCAAAGTGGCAAGTTGGGTCCAAAATTGGCTTAAAGGCAGGAAGCAAAGGGTAATGGTTGATGGGTGTTTTTGTGACTGGAAGGCTGTTTCCAGTGGGGTTCCGCAGGGCTCAGTACTGGGTCCCTTGCTTTTTGTGGTATATTTCAATGATTTAGACTTGAATACAGGGGATATTAATAAAAAGTTTGCAGATGATACAAGAATTGGCCGTATGATTGATAACGAAGAAGAAAGCTGTAGACTGCAGGAAGATATCAATGAACTATCAGGTGTGCATAACAGTGGCAAATGTAATTCAATCTGGAGAAATGTGAGGTAATACATTTGGGGAGGGCTAACCAAGGTAATACACATTAAATGGTAGGAATGCTGAGGAACAAAGGGACCTTGGAGTGCAGGTCCACAGATCCCTGAAGGTAATAGGACAGGTCGATAAGATGATTAAGAAGGCATACAGAATACTTACCTTTATTAGCCGAGGAATAGAATACAAGAGCAGGGAGGTTATGCTTGAACTGTATAAAACACTAGTTTAGCCATAGCTAGAGTACTGTGTGCTATTCTGGTCACTGCATTACAGGAAGGATGTGATTGCATTAGAGTACAGAGGAGATTTACTAGGATGTTAGCAGGACTGGAGAATTTTAGCTATGAGGAAAGATCGGATAGGCTGGGTTTGTTTTCTTTGGAACAGAAGAGGCTGAGGGGAAATTTAATTGAGGTATATAAAATTATGAGGGGCTGAGATAGAGTGGATCGGAAGGACCTGTTTCTCTTAGCAGAGGGGTCTATAACCAGGGGGCATACATTTAAAGTAATTGGTGGAAGGATTGAAGGGAAGATGAAGAAAACATTTTTCACCCAGAGGGTGGAGGGGGTCTGGAACTCACTGCCTGAAAGGATAGTAGAGGCAGAAACCCTCATCTCATTTCAAAAGGATGTGCACTTAAAGGCCGCAACCTACAGGGCTACAGACCTAGTGCTGGAAGGTGGAATTAGGCTGGGTGGGTCTTTTTCGACCGGCACGGACACAATGGGCCGAATGGCCTCCTTATGCATCATAATTTTCTATGATACTCTGACAGGCACATCACCCAAACACATTGCACCACACTCACTGGCACACTTCCCTTTCTCCTGCAGAACATGGTTGCTCACAATAGGACCCAGCAGGGGCTACCCATAGGGTTACAGGCATACCTGCATAATCTCACCCCCTGGAGGAGAAAGCGTTGGCCATTCTTGGAAGGGCAGTTGCTGAGCCTGTGGCCAGCGGCGGGGCTGGAGCTATCCAGGATGATGGAACCCTCTCACCTAATCCTCATCCCACATCCTACTATCGCTTCTGATGTACAAGCTGCAGATGGTGTAAGTATTGCTTAAACCCCCATCCCATCACCACAATATTACCCTTGTGCCTTTCTCCTTTCAGATAGCCAAGAACTGTCACCCGGCCAGGCACTGGTGGAGGAAAGAAAGAAAGAAAGACTTATATTTATACAGAGCCTTTCACGACCACCGGACGTCTCAAAGTACTTTACAGCCAATGAA
Source organism: Pristiophorus japonicus (assembly GCF_044704955.1). Lineage (NCBI taxonomy): Eukaryota > Metazoa > Chordata > Chondrichthyes > Pristiophoridae > Pristiophorus > Pristiophorus japonicus. The sequence continues at coordinate 31,465,153 of NC_091978.1, forward strand.
GTACTTTTGGAGTGCAGTCACTGTTGTAATGTTGCAGAGGAGCAGGAAGACAGTGATCGTGAAGATGCAGCATCACTCGATTTCACACCCCCAGCCACCAGCTCAGACACTGACACTTCGCGTACTTTCGAGGATAGGTTAGACGTGGGTTGTGCATGTGATGAGACACTGGGCACGAGTGGGCTGCAGCCAGGGTACGGTAAAGGATAGGACAGGTGCCAGCTCCCCAGAGAGCGACGTTGCACATGAACTCTGCTGCAGATGACTCATAAAAGGACTTTGATGGAGTGGTCTACAGAAGAAGGCTGATGGGTATGCACACTGACATGCTTGGTGCATTGGCAGGCCTGCCAGAAAGCCCGAGTGCAATGTCAAGGAGCATGGAGGAGTCTGGCACCAACCTTGCACAGAGCTTTGTGCACAGCCTGGAGTCCATGATTTCCACCATGAAATTGGTGACCAACTCCATTACCGCACTTGTGGACCCCAACCACGATGCAGGGTCCGATGGTCAATGTCTCAGCTTCCTTTGCAGCATAGGTGGCAGCAACCCAACACCTGAGTGCTTCCGTGGAAGCTCAGACTGCTCTCATACAGGCTCAGCTTGCTGCCACGCACGCTCTGGCTGCTGCCATCTTGGCTGGCTGTACCCGTGTGAAAGCGGCCTGCAACAGATTACTGGGATCGCTGAGGCGCGGCACTGGGGGAGTGGCAGTGGCTCCGTGAAGCACGCACCTGCCGTCCTCTCTTAGGATGACAGCATTCGTGCTCCCTCCACTGCTACTCCACCAGTGCCCCTTGCTGCTGCCTGTCAGCCAGCCAGCCCAGTCTGCTGCCGCCTGATGCGGAGGTGCTGCAGTCTACAGCTGGGCCATCTAGGCCCGGAGCTGCTCGAGGTCATCCTGCAAGGCCGTCTGCATGTCCCCCACAGAAAGTCAGCAGCCTTCCTCCAGCCATGCTGCAGCCACTGCGGTAGCCCTGTGTCGGAGCACTAGGGCAGGCAAAGGCACACGGAAGACAGGCACTAAGGGAATGCACAAGAATGATTAGTTTCTTATGTAATATTGGATGGATTGATGTATAAAGTTGATCTGGAATGTTTTTGTTATGTGATGGCTTTCATTTCACCATTGCGGCCAAGAGGATGCCGTGATGGTCATTAACAGAGAGAAGTGCTCCGTGAAGGCCCTAAGGGTAAGGCCTCCAGCTGAGAGCGCTCCTCCCCTAACCTCCTCCTCCCTCTGCGGGCAGCTTGTCCTTTTCTTTGCTGCCTCTGCTCCATCTCCCTATCGAATGGCCAAGGGGGCTGACGAACCTTGAGCTGTACGCTGGTGAGTACTGCAGGGCTTATCCAGAGCGGCCCAGACAGCTGAACCGCTGCTTCAGCACCCCGATGGTCTGCTCTGTGATGTTTCGTGTGGCAGCATGTTGGCCACGTGAGGTGGGGTTGCGGAGCGGAATCATGAGCCAGGTGGTTGTTCGGCAGTCGACCTCCTTTCTCATCTGGTTCACAACGACACGCTACGAGTAAGCACGAGGCTTTGTAGTGGAGTATACGGAGCACAGAATACTACTGAGCACAGAATACACAGAAAGGTGATCAACCTTTAACTGTATGCAGAGAGTGACTTTACCGATTTCTGCATCTTTCAAGTACACTCGGACAAACTGTTGTAGACCTTGCTCCTTTATACACCATAGGAAAATGTCAAAAGGACATATCTATTTCCCAACTCCTCTGTAAACAGACTATCTGTGAAAACAGTATGCAATTGTTTATCTCAGAACAAATTCTCCAACACGAGACTCCCTGACCCAACATTTTCCAGCATCTTTGACCAATTGCTATCTGTATCTAATGGATACCTTGTTCCCATGTTTATCAGCCTAAAACTAAAGTCTACATTTTATTACCCTAAAACTAAACATTAACTGTCGTGTATGTAGCACACAAATCACTGACTCCACATGGTCTGGTGTTGATCTTACTGCTGTGACCTTAGTCCTTTATTGAACAGCTCCAGAGTGCTCCACAGGTGTGGTGGGCAGCCTTTTATACTGCCTCGTGCAGTACTTTCAGGTCTCCCACCACAGCGCCCTCTGTGGTGCACCATTGTACTTATCATACATTTAATGTACCAGAGCAATACACAACATCACTGCCCCCCCCAACCCCCAGTTCAAAAAGCCGTTGCTTGAATCCCCTAAATTAAAAAACACATTAGCCCATTGGTAATGTTAGTCACGGATCCACGTCCCTGAATTTAAACACAGTGACCATTCAGCATTGAAATATTAACTCTTGTCGTAATTCGCAATTCATGTCCATTATTTTAAACACTGCAATAAAATATTATTTTTTGTCATAAATCCATCATCCTACATTCACATAGCACACTAAAACTCACTCTAGCCCTACAAAAGTCCAAAAGTCTTTATGTGGGGACCGCAGTGGTGTGAGGCCCTTTTAAGACTCCCGGGAGCATTTCCCTTTTAAGACGCCATCTTGTGGCTCCCACGAGGCTTCCGTTGGGCACTGTCATCTTAGCTGTTCTGCTGGACTAGAAAGAAGAAGAAACAAGGAAGGAGGGAAAGGGAATTTTGCAGTGTTTTTAGGTAAGGTGCGCTATTTCCAACGGAGGTGAGTGAGTTATGGAGAAAGCACAGTGTGCAGCAGAGGTGTACGTGGAGAGGACGTGGCCTTGATCAAACCCGACGCCATCGACAACGTGGAGGAAATCGAAGAGATCGTTCTCCGATCCGGGTTCACCATTCTTCCGTATAACAGCATTCATGAGTTCTGGACCAACTATTGCCATGGTTGTTGCCAGAGATCGAGCTATAGCATACTGGAGGGAATTGATTGGACCTGCAAATAGTGTAAAAGCAAAACAGCCTAGATCAATCCCTCTTGCAGCAGTGGCTCTCTGGACTCGATCAGTCACAGTGAGTCACTCCGTGCTTGCTGCCACATCCGTCGCTCTGCCTCACGTCCCTCCGAGTCGTGCCCGCCGCCGCCGCAGCCTCCGCTCCCGCCATGGCCGCCTTTCCTGCAGCCGCCGTGGCCGCCACCATCGCGGCCACTGCCGCCGCCCGACTGTTCTGCTGCGTGGGCCCCCCGAATCCGTCGGCCATCGGTGGGCCTCCCGCTTCTCGCCCGCAGCGCCCCGCCGGCCCACACCCCAGTGGTAGGCCCGCATCTGTAACTTTGTTCTTCCAGGGTCTGCTCGTCTGTGGAGGCTGAGGCTGCAGGATTGCTTGGGGTCAGGAGTTCTGGGCTGCTGTCGCCTGTGTGTGGATTTAGGCTGCAGCTCCAGCTCGGTCGGCGTTGCTCTTTGGTAACCCGGCAAGCAGCAGTCTGTGGAGGAGTGAAGAAGTATTCCCAGCTCCCACGGACTTTTCCCATCCATCTTCTGCCGAGGAGCATTGGCCCATCGCCTGCAATGACCCATAAGAGTAAACCGTGCGTCTCGCCCCCGTGAAATAGCTGCACATCCGCTCTGCCGAGAACAGGTATCAGTTCCTTGGTGTAGGTACGCAGCTTCGCCGTGACCGGGACCAGCTTGGGTCGTGCAGCCGGGTTACCCCACAGTTTCTCAAAAGTTCTCTGACTCATCAACGATGGACCCAATCCCGTATCCACTGCCATACTCACTGGGACTCAGTCAATTTTTACTTCCATTATCACTGGGGGGAGAATCGTCAGTGCACGTATACAGTCCCAACCCCTCATCTTCTTTTGCCTGCTCCTCGCTGAACAGTGGATCATCCCCCATCTCCTCAGCCACATGGTGAGTCCGATTTTTTTTACACATACGCTGAAGGTGGCCTTTAACGTGGCAGGTATTGCACATATACTCCGCAAACCTGCACCGGTGAGCCCCATGGCTTCCTCCGCAGCGCCAGCATGGTGCTGCTTGATTGGCCCCCCTCAGCGGACTCTGAGTTCCAGGACCCCGAGGTCCGTGCTCTCTGCCCCGGGCAGAGCCACGTTCTGCAGTTTTGTCCATGGTGGGCAGTGCCTGCTGGGCTCGAGACTGTGTGGATCATTTGCTGCACGTCGAGGTCATATATGCCCGGCTGATGGTGATGGCCTTTGTCAGGGTGACTGTGGGTTCCGTGGCTAGCAGCTTGTGAAGGAGGCCCTCATGGCCAATCCCCATGACGAAAACGTCCCGCCACGCCTCGTCAAGGTATGTGCCAAAATCACACAGTGCCGCGAGTCTCCTGTGGTCCGCGGCACATTTGGTGACACCCTGGCCCTCAGATCTGCAGTGATGGTAAAATTTGTATCTGGCCGTGAGGATGCTCCCCTTCGGTTTCAACTGGTCACGAATGAGTGCGACCAGCTCCTCATATGACTTGTCCCTGGCGCTCGCGGGTGCCAGCAAATCCCTGACGAGACAGTAAACCTCATCGCCACAACTGGAAAGCAATATCGCCTTACGCTTTTCTCTCATTGCGTCCGTGCTCCCCATCAGGTCGTTTGCTGTGAAGTAGTACAAGAGCCTTTCCGTAAAGGCCTCCCAATCATTGCCCACGGTAAAATCCTTCAGCGAGCCCAGAGTAGCCATGGTTGCGTGGAGTTCGTCTGCTTCTTCGTCGCCAATGTGGTGTATGTAGCACACAAATCACTGACTCCACATGGTCTGGTGTTGATCTTACTGCTGTGACCTTAGTCCTTTATTGAACAGCTCCAGAGTGCTCCACAGGTGTGGTGGGCAGCCTTTTATACTGCCTCGTGCAGGTACTTTCAGGTCTCCCATCACAGCGCCTCTGTGGTGCACCATTGTACTTATCGTACATTTAATGTACCAGAGTAATACACAACATTAACCATTCATGGGTGACCTCATTACGGACACTTATTCCCTTACACAAGCACTTTGCATTTCATAAAACAAATAATGTCTTCTCCTCACGACACTTCAAAGTCATCCTGTTTATATCGAAAAGCTTGGAAGCCTGTTAATGCAAGGTACAAAGAAGTTCGGCAGTTAAACTTTTAACTTTCACGATGTCCAACAGTGGTCATGGGATAGCTCTCGTCGCCCAGCAGCCGACCTCTAGTTTGACGTGGTGGCTGATAGACTGAGGGAACGGTGCACTGGCACGGAATGAAAGCATCATGTTTGCTGTCAGGATACCGAGCATTCACCATCATGATGTGCGGAGCAAGGTCACACACCAACTGCACATTCATCGAATGGTAGCCTTTGCACTTGCAACACACCTCAGCATTCAGATGTGGCACTCACAAAGCCACAATCCCTTGGGAGCACCTGTATATAAGGAGGCCTCACAGGCTGGAGAGGCACTCTGAGATCTGTAATAAAGGACTATGATCACACTTACTTTGAGCTTGCGGTATCTAATCTGACTCCTTATCCAAGACTTAATAACTGGCGACGAGATACAGATGCCGAACCCCAATGCAACAATGCAGAGAACCGTGGGCATCCTGGAGAAATTTTCAGAGGGAGCTGATTGGGAAACCTTCGTGGAGCGACTTGACCAATACTTCGTGGCCAACAAGCTGGAAGGAGAAGGGAACGCTACCAAACGAAGGGCGATCCTCCTAACCGTTTGCAGAGCACCAACATATGGCCTCATGAAAAACCTGCTCTCTCCAGAAAAACCCACAGACAAGTCATACGATGAGGTGTGCACACTGGTCCGGGAGCATCTAAACCCGAAGGAAAGCGTTCTGATGGCGAGGTATCGGTTCTACATGCACAAGAGATCTGAAGGCCAGGAAGTGGCGAGCTACGTAGCTGAGCTAAGGCGCCATTAGGGACACTGCGAATTTGAAGGACACGTGGAGCATATGCTCAGGGAATTTTTTGTACTTGGCATTGGCCATGAAGCAATACTTCACAAACTTTTGACTGCAGAGACCCCAAACTTGAGTAAAGCCATAGCGATAGCCCAGGCCTTTATCTCCACCAGTGACAATACCAAACAAATTTCCCAGCACACTAGTGCTGCTGCAAGTACTGTGAACAAAGTAACATTGTTTTCGAATCAAAATGTACATGGCAGGACTTACACGCCTATAGTTGCAAGCTGCACGTCCGCAGATGACTCAGAGTCCGCCATCAAGGGTGGTGAATATAAGGCCATTAACACCTTGTTGGCCTGCGGGGGTGATCATTGATTCCATTCATGCCACTTCAAAGGATATGTTTGCAAGGGCTGTGGATCAATGGGACACCTCCAAAGTATGTGCAGGCAAGCTGCAAACCCTGCTAATCCTGCAAACCACCATGTTGCAGAGGAGGACAGATCCACGGTGGATCATGACGAACCAGAGCCTAAGACTGAGGAGGCAGAGGTATATGGGGTGCACACATTTACCACAAAGTGTCCCCGATAATGTTGAATGTTGAATTAAATGGACTCCTGGTGTCCATGGAGCTGGACACGGGTGCAAGCCAGTCCATAATGAGTAAAAAGATTTTCGATAAGTTGTGGTGCAACAAGGCTTCAAGGCCAGTCCTGACTCCCATTCTTACCAAACTCATAACGTCCACAAAGGAACTGATTCCCGTAATTGGCAGTGCTACAGTAAAGGTCTCCTATGATGGAGCGGTGCACGATTTACCACTCTGGGTGGTACCGGGCAAAAGCCCCACGCTGTTCGGCAGGAGCTGGCTGGGAAAGATACGCTGAAACTGGGACGATGTCCGAGCGCTTTCGTCCGTCGACTACACCTCATGTGTCCAGATCCTAAGCAAGTTCCCCTCGCTTTTCGAACCAGGCATCGGGAAGTTCCAAAGGAGCAAATGTGCAGATCCACTTGATTCCGGGGGCACGATCTATCCATCACAAGGCGAGAGCGGTACCTTACATGATGAGAGAGAGGGTGGAGATCGAGCTGGACAGGCTGCAACGAGAGGGCATCATTTTGGCGATTGAATTCATTGAGTGGGCCAGTCCGATTGTTCCAGTCCTCAGAATCTGTGGTGATTACAAAGTAACTATCAGTTTCTCACTGCAGGATCAATACCCATTACCAAAGGCAGATGACCTATTTGCGACACTGGCGGGAGGGAAAATATTCATGAAGCTGGACTTGACCTCGGCCTACATGGCGCAGGAGCTGGAGGAATCTTCGAAAGACCTCACCTGCATCAACACGCATAAAGGTCTTTTCGTTTACAACAGATGCTCCGTTGGGATTCGATCGGCCACGGCAATATTCCAGAGGAACATGTAAAGCATGCTGAAGTTGGTCCCGCGCACCGTGGTCTTTCAGGACGACATCTTGGTTATAGGTCGAGACACCGTCGGGCATCTGCAGAACCTGGAGGAGGTTCTTAGTTGGCTTAATCGTGTGGGGCTCAGGTTAAAACGTTCGAAGTGCGTTTTCATGGCACCTGAAGTGGAGTTCCTGGGGAGAAGAATCGCGACGGACGACATCAGGCCCACCGATTTGAAGGTGGAGGCCATCAAAAACGCACCAAGACTACAGAACGTGACGGAGCTGTGGTCGTTTCTAGGACTCCTGAACTATTTTGGTAACTTCCTACTGGGTCTTAGCACTCTTTACTGCGTAAAGGAGATGAATGAGTATGGGGTAAAAGCCAAGAAAATGCCTTGAGAAAGCTAGGAAGCTGTTATGTTCAAACAAATTGTTTGTGTTGTACGATCCATGTAAACGTTTGGTACGAGCATGTGATGCGTCGTCGTACGGGGTCGGGTGTGTATTGCAACAAGCTAATGAATTTGGGAAATTGCAACCCGTTGCTTATGCATCCAGAAGTCTGCCTAAGGCCGAGAGGGCCTACAGTATGATGGAAGAAGATGCATTAGCATCAATATCTGTTCGGGCTCAAATTTGAATTGGAAAGCAAGGGGATAAACACGAATGTATCAGCCCGCATCCAGAGATGGGCACTCACGTTGTCCACATACAACTACGCCATCCGCCACAGGCCAGGCACAGAAAACTGTACCAATGCTCTCAGCAGGCTGCCATTGCCCACCACGGGGGTGGAGATGGCACAGCCTGCAGATTTAGTTATGGTAATGGAAGCATTCGAGAGTGAGCAATCACCTGTTACCGCCCGACAGATTAGAACCTGGATGAGCCAGGACCCCTTACTGTCCTTAGTAAAAAAACTGTGTGCTCCACAGTAGTTGGTCCAGTGTCCCATTAGAGATGCAGGAAGAAATAAAGCCGTACCAGCGGCGCAAAGATGAAATGTCTATACAGGCAGATTGCCTCCTATAGGGTAATCGGGTAGTTGTGCCAGAAAAGGGCAGGGACACTTTCATTAGTGATCTCCACAGTACCCACCCAAGCATTGTAATGATGAAAGTGATAGCCAGATCCAACGTGTGTGGCCCGTAATCGATGCAGACTTAGAGTCCTGTGTGCACAAATGTAATACATGTTCCCAGTTAAGCAATGCACCCAGGGAGGCGCCACTAAGTTTATGGTCTTGGCCCTCCAAAACGTGGTCTAGGGTTCTTGTCGACTATGCAGGCCCATTCTTGGGAAAAATGTTTTTAGTGGTTGTAGATGCGTACTCCAAGTGGATTGAATGTGTGATAATGTCGGCAAGCACGTCCACTGCCACCATTGAAAGCTCAAGGGGCCATGTTTGCCAGGCTCGGCCTGCCTGATGTCCTTGTAAGTGACAATGGGCCGTGCTTTACCAGTGTCGAATTCAAGGAATTCATGAGCCGCAATGGGGTCAAACATGTCCCATCTGCCCCGTTTAAGCCAGTGTCCAATGGTCAGGCAGAACGAGCAGTTCAAACAATCAAGCAGAGCTTGAAAAGGGTAACTGAAGGCTCACTACAGACTCGCTTATCCCGAGTCCTGCTTAGTTACCGCACTAGAACCCACTCGCTCACCGGGGTCCCTCCTGCTGAACTGCTCATGAAAAGGGCACTTAAGACAAGGCTCTCGTTAGGCCACTCTGACCTACATGAACAGTTAGAGAGCAGGCAGCTTCAACAGAATACATATCATGATCGCGCAAAAGTGTCACGCAAAATTGAGATAAATGATCCTGTATTTGTGTTGAACTATGGACAAGGTTCCAAGTGGATTGCTGGCATTGTATTGGCCAAAGAGGGGAGTAGGGTGTTTGTGGTCAAACTCTCAAATGGACTCACCTGCAGGAAACACTTGGACCAAACCAAACTTAGATTTACGGACTATCCAGAACAACCCACAATAGACTCTACCTTTTCCAACCCTCCAACACAAATAACCTGTGGAATTCCCTGCCGCAGAGAGTCGTTGATGCCAGTTCATTGGATATATTCAAGAGGGAGTTAGATGTTACGGCTAAAGGGATCAAGGGTTATGGAGAGAAAGCGGGAAAGGGGTACTGAGGTGAATGATCAGCCATGATCATATTGAATGGTGGTGCAGGCTCGAAAGGCCGAATGGCCTATTCCTGCACTTATTTTCTATGTTTCTATGTTTCTATACAAGTGGCAACCGACTCAGCGGTTGACCACCAAGCAGAATCCATCACCCGCAGCAGCCCAGCAAGACTCACCACCCACAGCAGTCCAGCAAGGCCAGCTGCGCAGCAGTCCAGCGAAGGCCCAACAAACGACTCACCAACAACAGCATTTGCACCGAGCTGATCAACCAGGGAAAGGAAGGGTGCAGATCGACTCACATTGTAAATAGTTACACTATTGACATTGTGGGGGGGGGGGGGGGAGTGTTTTTATGTATGTAAACCTGTAAATACCATGTATAACCACCAGTGGGCTTATCCTCTGGAGTCCCAAGGGATCCCACAATCCCTTGGGTGTACCTGTATATAAGGAGGCCTTACAGGCTGGAGAGGCACTCTGAGATCTGTACTAAAGGAGCACTTACTTTGAGCTTGCAGTATCTAGTCTGACTCCTTATCCAAGACTTAACAATGGGGATGCCCGCTATCCTGGCAAAACCACGTGCATGCTCTGGCCTGCTTCTCTCTGTTCAGAGAGGAAGGATCCTGACGGGCAGAAGATCAGGGCCACAATCACCTTCACCGCCACTGGCAGCGCTGTCCTTGTCCTGGAGTGAGGCTGCAAGGTCTGGTTGCACGAGGTGGTAGAGTTCTGTGAGCATCTCCTTTGTCAAGTGCAGGCACCTCACACACTGCTCCTGGCTCAGGCTGAGGTAAGAGAATTGCACTCAGAAGACCCGAGGTGGGTACGTCCTTGTGCTGGGAGCCCTTCTCCCCCTCCTCCTCCTCCCCCCTCTGCGAGCAGCTTGCCCTCTTGTTTGCTGCCTCCGCTCCATCTCCCCGTCGTGCCAAGGGGGATGAACACTAGAGCAGCCATGACTGGGAGCAAGTGATCTAACCAAAACCTTTCAAGTCAGAAGCATCATTATCATCATCATAGGCGGTCCCTCGAACGAGGATGACTTGCTTCCACGAGTTCAAGATGTTTCGATGAAGGACCCGATGTTCCAGTCCTGAACTCCAATTGAAGGGTGGAAGATGCCTGTACGTGGTTTTTTAACGTGTGGTGACCGTTGCACACCAGCCACCACACGGGCTTGACAGAGCTAGGTCTTTATCCAGTGCCAGGGATTAACCAAGACGACTGGAGACCTGCTCTGCTGCACGGACCTAGTGCGTGCACATATCGCAGTGTGGGCTGGCCCGTGCTTCCCCTGGGCCCTCGCCTCTTCTGGGCCCCGTACCCTCATTCGCCGCACCTCCGCCACGATCTCTCGCTGCCCGCTCCTCCACCATAAACATTCGCCGCATCTCGTCACAAACACTCGCCGCCCATCCGCCCTGACCTTCCCACTCCTCTGTACCTGGGCCCTGCCGATGTTCCTGCCCACGCTCCAAAACGGCGACCAGGGTTTTGATGACGTCACCCAGTCGCCCCTCTCAAAATCCTTGGAGCAGCTCGCACTGGAGGTTGAAGTGGTACGCTGCTCCAGCTCTTTTATAGCCCGACCCTACAGGTCGGGGGGGGTGCCACGATGAAGCAAGGCCTTCTCCACTTGCTCCCTGTCACCTCACCAACTTTAAACAGGGCTAGAACATTCCAAACAGTTACCGAAACTTACACAGAGCCAGTAGAAATCAATCTGCGACTAACCTTAGAGTGGTTGCTGGTCCCTTTAAATATCGCTAGTGGGCGTGGCCCTTGTTTCTGTTGAATACATGTTCAGCTGTGCGAGGTTAACACAGGGCGTGAGCTACAGTGTTGCTGACGGAAATGGCATCAGCACACTGATTAAGGTCGCGATCTACGCACTCTGGATAGTCCTGGCACACGCTCCTAACGCCTGTTCTACCGCCCTCACCAAGATGGCTTCCAGTGCACCACGCATCAGATGTGTCCGTGTGCAGAGCGGATGCATTTTTTAACATATTTTCAGATAATGCACAGAATAGACGGTGTTCCAGCTAACTGTCATGTATGTAACCAGCATACTGCTGTAACCCTTACACAATTGTAACCCTCATGTAACCACTACATACTGCACATACTTACTAGAAATGCACACCTTGACCACAGGGGGTGTACTTGTGGGAGACACTCCTTACCTGGAGATTCAGGTATATAAGGGGAGGTCCCTCGCAGGGCCAGCACTCCTTGGTCCAGGTAATAAAGGTGAAGGTCACAGAGTGATTGTGTCTGCAGTACGTGCCTCGTGTGATTATGTTTAAGAGTTCTGGACTCAACACTAACAGTTTATTTCAATTAAATAGGTTAAGTTGGACCAGGGGGTCACAAATTTAAGTTGTATAGGGCTAGATCTAGGTTAGATGTCAGGAGGTGGTTCTTTTCCCAGAGAATAGAAGACCTCTGGAACAAGCTGTCATTTGGTGGATGCAGACTCGCTGAGCTCCTTCAAGCGAAAGCTGGATCTGTTTCTGGCTGTGGCGGAGATCACCTGTTACAGAAGGTAGGTACTGCAAGGAATTTAATGGCCAGAATGATCTCCTGGACTAGTTTCAATCGCTTAGATGAGTCAGAGAGGAATGTCACTGATTTTTTTTCTCCAAATTAGCCTGGGTTTTTAAATCTTTTTTTTGCCTCTCCCAGGAGATCACATGGTTTCAGGTGGGGTGGAGTATATGGGGCCGAAATTCAGCTCCCCAAAAAGGCTGCTTACCGCCGGAAAGTGGCGGCCAAGCAGCAGAATCGAGCGGCTGACGACTTCCGGTCCAATGGCCGCTGCCAGCAAACTTGGGAATTTTTCTGGCGGTCCCTACTTCCGCTGACTGTCCTAAGTGCATGATCAAAGCACGTATCGCTGATCTCTCGCACCTGCTGCCAAAATCAGCTGTAAATATCCTCGATCCGCTGAGCAATGCCCTCGATAACTTTTTCTGTCGGTGCAGCTTGTCTTCTGTGAATGGGACTTGACTGCATGGCGACCATTAAAGGCGAGGGCCCACTGCCATTTCATTTTTTTGCCGGCCAACTTCCATATCGGACGGACAATTGTGCACCCGGGTTCGGCCGGGCCGCCAACAGGCAGCCTGGCACCCCCTCTTGGGTGCCAGACCGCTGGCCCGGCCGAAACCCTCCCTGGTGGCCCAGTGGGCTGAACCTAAAGAATCGCTGTTTCTCACCCCTTTAAATGAGGGGATGAGCCTGGTGACGCACACACCTAATGACGTTGTCACTGCTCCGCTGCTGACTGACAGCAGAGGAGACTCTGTCCCACCTCCATTTCTGCCCCTCTACAGTATTTACCGCCCACTTCCGCCCCCATTATGACCAACTTCCGGTTCGCTTATATAAAAAAAAAACGTCAAAGAGCTGAATTTCGGGAAAGAGGCGACCTCAACTGACGTGGCGGAGGAATCGTTTCAAAAGCGGAAGATGCGACCCGTTTCGGGCAGGGGTGGATTTCAGCCCCAATATTTTGTGATACACAAAGGATCGCAATTGTGTGAGACAGGCTCAATGGACCAGATGGTCTTTACCCATCCGTCATTGTTCGTATGTTCATAAAAACACATATTTCCTCATGGCAACAATTCCAGGCTGTTGCAAAAACAAATGTTACTGGTGAGCACAATATTGGTGCCAAATGGGCAATTAAAATAATGCGAGATAATCTTTACTGGCGAAATGCCAAGTTTTGTGGTGGAAAATTGTACGCAGTGATGTCTGAAAGAGAAAAAAAATACTGCAGTCAAGATGTACATCTCATGCGATTGATTGATTGAGGAAAGATTCAATGCTACTGCCAGCAGGCTTTTATTCCTTCAGTTTTTAAATATATTGCAGGCTAGTAAGGGCATGGCAGTCTGTTGTATCAGGCGAGCTGGGTTGCAGGCACACTTTTCATATGGACATTTACAGCTAAGTTTACTGGTGATATATTTCCTCCAACAGCGTAAGAACTTCGGAAGCTCCAACTATGTAATTGAACAGATTTATCGGTCGGTGAGTGAAATGGCAATTGTAAATAACGGGTACCTCAACCTGTGGTCCTTTGCTACACAGTTTGTTTAGAGGAGGTTCAGCTTTGTCATCGTGCATGTCTGAAGGAATTGATCAACCAGAGGATAACTGGAATAAAGAACGTTCACAGACTGAACGGAAACACAGCAGTTTCTGAGCTTAGCGTTGGCATCACCTCTTTGTTTTTGCACTCTGCCTCAACATAAAACCAAGATGCTGTTTTATAGCTTTATCAAAACGTAATGCCGCTAATTGATCAAGTTAATAACTCGGTGGGGAGCTTTCTCGTCTTTAAGCAGAAGGCTATGGGTTCTACTCCAGGGACTGGCATGCAAGATCTAGGCCAATGCATCAGTGCAGTACTGAGGGAGTGCTGCACTGTCAGAGGTGCTATCTTTTGGATGAGATGTTGAACTGAGATCCTGTCTGCCTTCTCCGGTTGATGTAAAGATCCTATGGCACTATTCCTTCCTTCCTTCCTTCCTTCCTTCCTTCCTTCCTCCCTCCCTCCCTCCCTCCCTCCCTCCCTTACTTCCTTCCTTCCTCCCTCCCTCCCTCCCTCCCTTACTTCCTCCCTCCCTCCCTCCCTTACTTCCTTCCTTCCTTCCTCCCTTCCTCTCTCCCTCTGTTACAGTGAAAAAAGGCTGAATTTTTCTTCAACACTTTCTTCACAATTATAAGACCTTCAGAATTTGGCTTTGCCACTCTACGAGGGAGAAATTGAGCCTAACGGGATGCAAATGACTTTGCGACCGGGCATTGCACCGCTAACGACTCCCGCTAAATTCGGCGGGGGTTTAGTGGTGGCGCTACGGCACCCGGAGATCATGGCATCTTCACCGTGCGCATCGCGCCGTTAGTGCCCTGGCCCCTAAATTGGGTTTGAAGCTCCGCCGGGTGATAACACCGACAGATTCAGGGAGCGCTAACAGCGGGGGCCGGATGCTCCTGGACAAAAACTCCTGTTTTCTTTTCCGCTCCGGTGCTGCTTTGGATGCGGGGTTGGTGCCGCGATCGCTCTGCTTGAGTGCCGGGCTGATCGTGCGGCACCCCCGCTCCCCGGTGGTCCTGGTAGATGGATTCACAATCTTCAATGTATGCAGCTTGGGCCCTTCGCGTTAATGCAGGGAAAGGCCCCTCATACGTGGCATCGCTATGCCCCCCCCAGTGCCTAGCGCGCTGAGTCGTGTGCCCCGCTCCCACCCCAGAAAGGAAGTGCAGCGTTTGATTTAGCGCTTCACTTCCTTTTGGGGACAGTAACCCCAATGTGTCGCGAGGTGCGAGACTTCTGTGCCTGGCGCAAAACCTCGCGCCCCGTGAATGTTACCGCCCACAAACGGGGTGTAACCCAATTTCTAGGCCATCATTTCTTATGCCTAGTGCTTTATTGAGTATCAACTCTTAGTCCTGAAATCTGATAGACTGGATATTGGCCAACTGCAGTCCCCAGACTTGCTTTGTGATGGAAGGCTGGGAGCTTTGACATCCATAAATGGTTCCAGTGCAGTGATGCAGTGGTATAATACGAAACTAGTAATCTAAGACCCTGAACTAAAAATCCGGAGAATGTGAGCTCAATTTGAATTCAGTTTTTAAAAATCTGGAAATTAACAAAATTCAGTGGCAGTAAAAGTGGCCATGGAGCAGACGGGTTGGTCTGGCCTATAAGCAGCACCATCTCACACCAATGAGATTGACTCAACTGCACTCTGAAGTGGCCAAGCAAGACGATCGGTTGAATCAAACCGCTACAGCCTACAGCGGTTCAAGAAGTTGGCCTACCACCATTCAGAGCAACTGGGGATGGATAACAAATGCCAGCCTTGCCAGAGAAGTGCACATCCTGAAAATTAATAAATAAATAACATGTCCAAGATTAATGAGTGCCTAGAGTCCAACATATTTCATGAATCTGGGTACCTTGTCCAAAATTCTAAAATAGATACAACGGCTTCTATTCTCAAAGTCATTTGAGAACACAACATTCTTTCCTCAAATTGTTTGAAAAGGGGAGGATCGTTGGTTTGCTGACTGTAACATTGTAAATACTGGCTGTTGAGGCAACGCGTCGAGGAGTCGATTAGTAAAATGCATTCTGCTGTGTGAAACTATGTTCTGCGGTCTACACTGAAATTGTGTCCCATTTGTGAATCAGGAAACAAAAGACAGAATAAATTCGCTGTGCCTATTTACCACAGTCGGCCCTGAATATTGAAATCTCTCCGGGCCTCGTCTGACGATCCCCTGTGCACACCGATCTCCACCAACCTCCTCCGCCGACATAAAATCGAGATCTCTGTGTCTGTTTTCATCACAATTATTTGCTGTCTCTTCCTTGTTTGCAGTGATCTATTTCTTATTTAATTTCCTGCAATAATTTTTGAACCACTGATTCTCAGAAAGATGTCTCTACTTTTCTACGTTGCATTCAAAAACACAAATACAAAACGCAAATAATTTTCCAGCAGTCTATTGACTCTGGATCAGTTCCTATGGACTAGAGGGTAGCTAATGTAACACCACTTTTTAAGAAAGGAGGG
Organism: Pristiophorus japonicus; assembly: GCF_044704955.1. NCBI lineage: Eukaryota > Metazoa > Chordata > Chondrichthyes > Pristiophoridae > Pristiophorus > Pristiophorus japonicus. Next base: position 31,481,103 of record NC_091978.1, read on the forward strand.
AGAGAGAAAACAGGGAATTAGCCTGACATCAGTGGTGGGGAAAATGTTGGAATCAATTATTAAAGATTAATTAACAACGTATTTGGAAAGCAGTGACAGGATCAGTCCAAGTCAGCATGGATTTATGAAAGGGAAATCATGCTTGACAAATCTTCTAGAACTTTTTGAGGATGTAACTAGTAGAGTGGACAGGGGAGAACCAGTGGATGTGGTATATTTGGACTTTCAAAAGGCTTTTGACAAGGTCCCACACAAGAGATTAGTATGCAAAGTTAAAGCACATTTGGTATTGTGGGTAATGTACTGACGTGGATAGAGAACTGGTTGGCAGACAGGAAGGGATAAACGACTCCTTTTCAGAATGGCAGGCAGTGAATAGTGGAGTGCCGCAGGGCTCAGTGCTGGGACCCAAGCTATTTACAATATACATCAATGATTTATATGAAGGAATTGAGTGTAATATCTCCAAGTTTGCAGATGACACTAAGCTGGGTGGTGGTGTGAGCTGCGAGCAGAATGCTCAGAGGCTTCAGGGTGACTTGGACAGGTTAGGTAAGTGGGCAAATACATGGCAGATGCATTATAATGTGGATATATGTGAGGTTATCCACGTTGGTGGCAAAAACACAAAGGCAGAGTATTATCTGAATGGCGGAAGATTAGGAAAAGGGGAGGTGCAACGAGACCTGAGTGTCATTGTACACCAGTCATTGAAAGTTGGCATGCAGGTACAACAGGCGGTGAAGAAGGCAAATGGCATGCTTCTCCCAGAGGGTTGTGAATCTGTGGAATTCTCTGCCCAAGGAAGCAGTTGAGGCTAGCTCATTGAATATATTCAAATCACAGATAGATAGATTTTTAATCAATAAGGGAATTAAGGGTTATGGGGAGCGGGCGGGTAAGTGGAGCTGAGTCCACGGCCAGATCAGCCATGATCTTGTTGGGTGGCAGAGCAGGCTCGAGGGGCTAGATGGCCTACTCCTGTTCCTAATTCTTATGTTCTTATGTTCTTATTAATGTTGGGGAAGTCCAGAACCAGGGGTCACAGTCTAAGGATAAGGGGTAAGCCATTTATGACCGAGAAAGTTGTTGAGGCCAATTCACTAAATATATTCAAAAAGGAGTTGGATGTAGTCCTTACTACTCGGGGAATCAAGGGGTATGGCGAGAAAGCAGGAATGGGGTACTGATGTTGCATGTTCAGCCATGAACTCATTGAATGGCGGTGCAGGCTCGAAGGGCCGAATGGCCTACTCCTGCACCTATTTTCTATGTTTCTATGTTTCTATGTTTCATATCTACCGGATTTGAGTATAGGAGCAGGGAGGTCTTACTGCAGTTGTACAGGGCCTTGGTGAGGCCTCACCTGGAATATTGTGTTCAGTTTTGGTCTCCTAATCTGAGGAAGGATGTTCTTGCTATTGAGGGAGTGCAGCGAAGGTTCACCAGACTGATTCCTGGGATGGCAGGACTGACATATGAGGAGAGACTGGATCGACTGGGCCTGTATTCATTGGAGTTTAGATGAATGACAGGTCATCTCATAGAAACATATAAAATACTGATGGGACTAAACAGGTTAGATGCAGGAAGAATGTTCCCGATGTTGGGGAAGTCCAGAACTAGGGGACACAGTCTAAGGATAAGGGGTAAGCCATTTAGGACCGAGATGAGAAGAAACCTCTTCACTCAGGGAGTTGTTAACCTGTGGAATTCTCTACCGCAGAGAGTTGTTGATGCCAGTTCGTTGGACATATTCAAGAGGGAGTTAGATATGGCCCTTACGGCTAAAGGGTATCAAGGGGTATGGAGAGAAAGCAAGAAAGGGGTACTGAGGTGATGATCAGCCATGATTTTCTTTAATGGTGGTGCAGGCTTGAAGAGCCGAATGGCCTACTCCTGCACCTATTTTCGATATTTCTATGTTTCTATGTTTCTATAATCTTCACTTAAGAAATGACGGTCAATTAATCACACATTGACCTCTGTAGGTGTTATGTATTGTCCAGGTACATTAAATGTATAAGTACAATGGTGCGCCACAGAGGGCGCTGTGGTGGGAGACCTGAAAGTACCTGCATGACAGAGTATAAAATGCTGCCCACCACACCTGAGAGGCACTCTGGAGTTACCTCAATAAAAAATTAAGGTCACAGCAGTTACTACAACACCAGACCGTGTGGAGTCAGTGATTTGTGTGCTACATACACTACATTGACAACGAGGAAGCAGACGAACTCCACTCAACCATGGCTACTCTGGGCTCGCTAAAGGATTTTACCGTGGGCAATGATTGGGAGGCCTTTGCGGAAAGGCTCGAGTACTACTTCACAGCAAACGACCTGACGGGGAGCACGGATGCACTGAGAAAGAAGCGTAAGGCAATATTGCTTTCCAGTTGTGGCGATGAGGTTTACTGTCTCGTCAGGGATTTGCTGGCACCCACGAGCGCCAGGGACAAGTCATATGAAGAGCTGGTCGCACTCATTCGTGACCAACTGAAACCAAAGGAGAGCATCCTCACGGCCAGATGCAAATTCTACCATCACGGCAGACCTGAGGGCCAGGATGTCACCAAATATGCTGCAGACTCAGGAGACTCACGGCGCCGTGTGATTTTGGGACACACCTTGACGAGGCGTTGCGGGACATTTTCATTATGGGGATTGTCCACAAGCTGCTGGCTATGGACCCACAGTCACTCTGACAAAGGCCATCGCCATCAGCCGGGCACATATGACCTCGACTTGCAGCACCAAGCAAATGATCCACAGGATAGCGCCCACCACGGACAAAATTGCAGAACGTGGCTCTGCCCGGGGCAGAGAGCACGGACCTCGGGATCCTGAAACTCAGAGTCCGCTGAAGGGGGCCAATCAAGCAGCACCATGCTGGAGCTGCGGAGGAAGCCATGGGGCTCACCGGTGCAGGTTTGTGGAGTATACGTGCAATACCTGCCACCTGAAAGGCCACCTTCAGCGTATGTGTAAAAGAAGTCGGACTCACCATGTGGCTGAGGAGATGGGGGATGATCCACTGTTCAGCGAGGAGCAGGCAGAAGAAGATGAGGGGTTGGGACTGTATATGTGTTCCGACGATTCGCCCCCAGTGATAATGGAAATAAAAATTGACGGAGTCCCAGTGAGTATGGCAGTGGATACGGGATTGGGTCCGTCGTTGATGAGTCAGAGAACTTTTGAGAAACTGTGGGGTAACCCGGCTGCACGACCCAAGCTGGTCTCGGTCACGGCAAAGCTGCGTACCTACACCAAGGAACTGATACCTGTTTTCAGCAGAGCGGATGTGCAGGTATCTCATGGGGACGAGACGCACGGTTTACCTTTATGGGTCATTGCAGGCGATGGGCCGACGCTCCTCGGCAGAAGATGGATGGGAAAGGTCCGTGGGAGCTGGGAAGACTTCACTCCTCCACAGACCGCTGTCCCCCGGGTTCCCAAAGAGCAACGCCGACCGAGCTGGAGCTGCAGCCTAAATCCACACACAGGCGACAGCAGCCCAGAACTCCTGACCTCAAGCAATTCTGCAGCCTCAGCCTCCACAGACGAGCAGACCCTGGAAGAACAAGTTTGCAGGTGCGGGCCGATTGCTGGGTTGCGGGCCGGTGGGGGCGCTGCGGGCGATGAGCGGGAGGTCCATCGAGGGCCGGCGGATCCGGGGGTCCATGCAGAGCAAAAGTCGGGTGGCAGTCGTGGCTACGATGGAGGCAGCCACGGCGACCGCAGGAGAGGCGGCTACAGCGACCACAGGAGGGGCGGCGAAAGCGGAGACACTGGTGGGAGTGGAGGCTGTGGCGGCGGCTGGCGTGACTCGGTAGAACGCGAGCCAGAGCGGTGGATGCGGCAGCAAGTACGGAGGGTCTCACAGGGACTGTGACTGATCGAGTCCAGAGAGCCACTTCTGCCAAGCTGGGTTGCTCGGGGCCGTTTTTTCCCTTCCTTTCTTCCTTGTCCCTTCTGTTCTTTCTTCGGCAGCGAGCTCAAGATGGTGGTGAGCCTCGTGGCAACGGAGCTCTGTAGACAAAGGCCAGCAGAACACCTAAGATGGCGGCGCCCAAGGGAAGCCTCGTGGGAGCCACAAGCTGGCGTCTTAAAAGGAAAATGCACCCGGGAGCCTTAAAAGGGCCTTACACCGTTGGCGGTCCCCACATAAAGACTTTTGTAAGGCAAGAGCGAGTCTAAATGAGCTATGTGAATGTAGAATGATGGATTTATGATAAGATTTAATATTTTAATGCTGAATGGTTACTGTGTTTAAAATAATGGATATGTATTATGAATTATGATAAGAGTTAATATTTCAATGCTGAATGGTCACTGTGCTTAAAATTATGGATATGAATTACGGAAAGAGTTAATACCACGAGGTTCTAGTAAAAGGGATATGGATCCGTGTCTAACATTACCAACTGGCTAATGCAATTTTCGATTTAGGTGATTCATGCAATGGTTCAGCGGCTGCTAAGGCGACTACTTCATGAGAACAGAGGCAACGCACCAGTTGCGATACCCTGACTCAGCGCAGCCCATTACCTCGGGCAACAAGGGGCTGTGTACCGCCATCGCACCTCACACAGAGGAGCTGGGATTAAATAACTGTTTAGTGGACCTGCAACCTTTTGACATAACATCTGTACCACATATTATATGTACCATACAAATGTACCGTCTATGTATACCTGCTTTCTGTTGGAAGTTATGCTCGTGTACCTTATCACCCATGTAAGGACTGCAAACACTACGTGCTTGCACCGGGTCCTCCACAAGGGGGAGAAGAGGGAAGTGGATGGTCATGGGCTCACACTCACAAATCAACCAGGGCGAACAAGGCCGAGGTCACCGGCAATGGCTTTTGGAACTGGGGCGGGGGAGGAAGTGAGATGTTATGTATTGTCCAAGTACATTAAATGTATAAGTACAATGGTGCTCCACAGGGGGCGCTGTGGTGGGAGACCTGAAAGTACCTGCAAGACAGAGTATAAAAGGCTGCCCATCACACTTGAGAGGCACTCTGGAGTTGCACAATAAAGGACTAAGGTCACAGCAGTTATATCAACACCAGACTGTGTGGAGTCAGTGATTTGTGTGCTACATATACCACAGTGGGCTAGTGACGTACGGGTCTAATATATGTCGGAGGTATATTGTGTGCCCCTGTGAGGATGTTCACAGGTTTGTAGAGCTGTTTCATTGCGAGTGGCTATGTATACCTGCTTTCTGTTGGAAGTTATACTCGTGTACCTTATCACCCATGTAAGGACTGCAAATACCACTGGTGATGTTCACCAGGCTCATTAAAACCCCAGTCAGTTGGGTTTAGATCATCCACGATGAGGCATGTGGTTGTGAGCCTAGTAAATGAACTGCTAATGTGTAGTATGATTGTTAAACCTTTGTTAATAAACCAATAAGTTCCTAATAGCAATGTGTTGTTAAGAATGCTTAAGCAAAGAACCCATGAAGCAAATACATTACAGGAGTATACATTTTCTCAGATAGAATCCAAAACTTCAGCTGAAAATTCTTAGCCGTCAACAGTTAATAAACACATTGGTATGTGACAAAGAATGTATTTTAGACTTTTTCTTGGTGATTCTAAGCTAACAAGTAGGGTCACTGACTCTTTTAAAATGGCCACTCACTTATGTGCATCTTTAAATAATAAAACAGGGCAATGGAAAAAGTAACAGTGAACTGACGCATCCAATTCCGAGACCATTTCTGGCTCAAGTTCACTGAGCAATGTCAAATTACGACACTGACAGAGTCCAGATGCTGACATGTTTCCCAACTGGTCTCGGTATAGCCCTGGCCATGCCAGAGCTCAAGTATCACCTTCACGGCCCAATCCAACAGACGGTGGAAATGCATCCATCAGTGTCATGTTAACCATGGCTCTCCTGGAAGATAAATTCCAAGTTATCTTGTGTGTGCATCTTGTATGTTGAAGTCCAAGTTTTAAAGTGAGCGGGGACTCTGAATCGTAAGGTCAGAACTGGAGTCAAATGGTGACTGATTTTCAGCTGCACTCTAAATCTTATTTTAATAATTTCTCTCTCCGTATTTATTTTTTTGCCTATCAAATGGAATAAAATAAAATACAGGGTATCAATCAGACATCTTTTTGCATACCAATGTATCCAGATCATTGGCCATCCCAGTGTAGTTATATACAACCAAATGGATAAACAGCGGGGGCCGCACCGGAAGGGGGGGTGGGGGAGAGGATGAGAGGTGGCCACAATTTTTTTACAAAAAATGGCCAAAACTACTGGCGCTAAGGAGCCGAATTTCATAAGAACATAAGAACATAAGAAATAGGAGAAGGCCATACGGCCCCTTGAGCCCACTCTGCCATTTAATACGATCATGGCTGATCTGATCATGGACTCAGGTCCACTTCCCCGCCCGCTCCCCATAACCCCTTATCCCCTATTGTTCAAGAAACTGTCTATTTCTGTCTTAAATATATTCAATGACCCAGCTTCCACAGCTCTCTGAGGCAGCGAATTCCACAGATTTACAACCCTCTGAGAGAAGAAATTCCTCCTCATCTCAGTTTTAAATGGGCGACCCCTTATTCTAAGATCATGCCCTCTAGTTCTAGTCTCCCCCATCAGTGGAAACATCCTCTCTGCATCCACCTTGTCAAACCCCCTCATAATCTTATACATTTCGAGAAGATCACCTCCCATTCTTCTGAATTCCAATGAGTAGAGGCTCAACCTGCTCAACCTTTCCTCATAAGTCAACCCCCTCATCTCTGAAATCAACCTAGTGAACCTTCTCTGAACTGCCTCCAAAGCAAGTATATCCTTTCGTAAATATGGAAACCAAAACTGCACGCAATATTCCAGGTGTGGCCTCACCAATATCCTGTACAACTGTAGCAAGACTTCCCTGCTTTTATACTCCATCCCCTTTGCAATAAAGGCCAAGATTCCATTGACCTTCCTGATCACTTACTGTACCTGCATACTAACCTTTTGTGTTTCATGTACAAGTACCCCCAGGTCCCGCTGTACTGCAGCACTTTGCAATCTCCCTCCATTTAAGTAATAACTTGCTCTTTTAATTTTTCTGGCAAAGTTCATGACCTCAAACTTTCCAACATTATACTCCATCTGTCAAATTTTTGCCCAATCACTTAGCCTGTCTATGTCCTTTTGCAGATTTTGTGTGTCCTCCTCACACATTGGTTTTCCTCCCATCTTTGTATCGTCGATAAGCTTGGCTACGTTACACTCAGTCCCTTCCTCCAAGTCGTTAATATAGACTGTAAATAGTTGGGGTCCCAGCACTGATCCCTGCGGCACACCACTGGGTTACTGATTGCCAACCAGAGAATGAACCATTTATCCCAACTCTCTGTTTTCTGTTCATTAGGCAATCATCTATCTATGCTTATATATTACCCCCAACCCTGTGAACTTTTATCTTGTGCAGTATGTAGCACCTTGTCAAATGCCTTCTGGAAGTCCGTATCTCTGTAAACACATTCTGAGACAATGATGCACTACTTATAAAATGTTATAATTAATTTTATTTGCATGATGATCTAAATGGTCTCTGTTATAATTTTCTAAGATTCGATGGGGGAGAAATTCATTATAGCCCAGGAATTGGCGGTAACTTTAGAAAAGTATGAGATTTAGTGCCAGGCACAGATGGATCACGATGCACGTAAAATGAAGGGGGAAAAATTATGAAGGGTTTCAATAGAGTTAGGAGAAACTGTTTCCACTGGTAACCAGAGGATACCGATATAAGATAACATGACACAGGAAGCAGCAGGGAGATGTGAAGGATTTTTATCACGCAGCAAGTTGTTATGATCTAAAAAAAAATCATGGGTGGACATCAACAGAAAAGGGGGTTAGTGGAAGGAAGCAAACATCTGAGGATTTACAGAAAGCAAATACCAACTGTTGAATACTTCTATTTACAGCTTCTGATTTATGTGTCATGAATGGTATATCCTTGGATCTGTTGAACTATAAAAAGAATGGAAGACTTGCATTTATATAGTGCCTTTCACAACCTCAGGTTGTTCCAAAGCATTTTACAGCCAATGAAGTACTGTTGAAATATAGGGGAGAATTTTAACATTTTGACACTCTGCGAGCAGGGTGACCCAGTCGCGCATGGGCTTTAACTCCACAGCGTGTGTCTGACATCACTGACAGGTTCCTCACCCTACAGTCAGCCTATTGACCCTAGAGGAGGCCACAGGACCAGCATGGTCCGATCCCTGACGCCGGGGCGGGGGTCATCCAATCTGTTTTCAAAGGCATCGATGAGGGCTTCAGCAGCGGATGAGCTGAGGCAAGGGATGAGACAGGCGATATTATGTAAGTGGAAATAGGAAATATTGTGGATTTCTGTGCTGTGCCATACATCAGGTCGTCAGATGGTCAGGCTAACTCAAACATACAGTGAGTGTTCCAAGTGTCCACTAACGTTTTACAGGTAGAACGTCCGAAATCCGGAAACCTCAGGACCGAGGCCGTTCCGGATTTCGGGTATTTCTGGATTTCGGAACTTCTTTGCCTGGGCTGAGGTAGGAAGGGGGTGGGGAAGGTGGGAGGGTCAGGCAGCAAAGATAAGGAGGGTGGGGGCGTTGGGAAGGCTGAGGTAAGGGAGTGGGGTCGGGTGTCCGAGGTAATGGGGGGTGCCGAGGCGGCCAGAGGTCGGGTGGCTGAGGCGATGGGAGGTCGGGTGGCCCAAAGTGATGGGTGTCATGTCCTCTCTTGGCCCCACTGCAGCTGCCGGGATTCCCGAGGCCTGGGAAACCCGGCCGGCCAGTCAAACCTGCAAAGCAGGTTCAATCCCAAGCTTCCAGCCTCATTAACATATTTAAAGTGCCATCCTGCCTCCCGGGAGTGGGTTGGCTGCCCTCCCCTTGGCCCACCCGTGAAAAAGCCGGAAGTCGGCGGGTTGGATCCGGCTTCCTGACACGCTTCCATTTTTTGGCTATTTTACCACCCACCTGCAGCCAATTCCACTCGCTCACCTATTTTAAAATTTCCCCCCATGCTTTCTATATTGATGTAGGAAATGCGGCAGCCAGTTTGCACACAGCAATGCCTACAAACAACAATGTGATAACGATCAGATCATCTATTTTTTCGTGATGTTGATTGAGGGATAAATATTGGGCCAGGACACCGGGGAGTACTCCCCTGCTCTTCTTCAAAATATTTATCAGAGATGACAGGCACTGTCACCTTCTTTACTTTCCTACCTAACCTACACCACTATCATGTTGGGGCGGCACTTTCTATGGGTCTGCAGGCTTCCCTACAGGCTCTGGAGCCAAAAGTAGCAAACATGTTGCCGCTTGGCCCCGGTGTGCAGTGCAATGTCCGATATAAACAGCAAGGAATACAGGTTACTGGCAAGGAAAGACTCCCTAAACTGAGGGAATTAGAGAAAAATAAATCTGACAGCAATTTCCAGAGTGCACGTGTGAGGCTGCACAGCTTTACTTGTTCCATTGTTGGTGTCCCAGGCTGAGAGCCCCATGAGAGCCATAATTCACCTCAATACCAGCGCACCTGCATCATTATTTCTCATTTGCGGTGGCTGCAACTGGTAAACGGGTGTAAATTCAGGAAAATCCCAATTGGTTTTGACTGTGGTGCAGGGCTGAGTGACGAGAACAAACTTTGATTGGCTCGGGCGAGGGTTTCGGAGCAAATATCCCTGGAAATCCATGGTGCAACATTTCAGTAATGGTGCGTGTAATGTATTTGCTTCATGGGGTCTTTGCTTAAGAATTCATAGCAACACATTGCTATTAAGAACTAGTTGGTTTATTAGCAAAAGGTTTAACAATCACACTACACATTACCAGTTCATCCACCAGGCTCACAACCACCTGCCTCATTGTGGATCCCTCGAACCCAACTAGCTCGGGTTTTATTGAGTCTTGTGGACATCACATGACTGGCTAAGCCATTCCCAACTCAACAGCTCTACAAATATTTTAATAAAACTATAAATCAAGTGCCCCCCCTCCCCTTCATCATCATAGGCAGTCCCTCGAAATCGAGGATGACTTGCTTCCACTCTAAAAGTGTGTTCTCAGGTGACTGAACAGTCCAATACGGAAATTACAGCCTCAATCACAGGTGGGAACGACAGTTGTTGGAGAAAAGGGTGGGTGGCTCCTTCCGCTGCCTGCGCTTGTTTTCTGCGACGAGACTCGAGGTGCTCAGTGCCCTCCCGGATGCTCTTCCTCCACTTAGGGCGGTCTTTGGCCAGGGATTCCCAGGTGTCGGTAGGGATGTTGCATTTTATCAAGGAGGCTTTGAGGGTGTCCTTGAAGCATTTCCTCTGCCCACCTGGGGCTCGCTTGCCGTGTAGGAGTTCCGAGTAGAGCGCTTGCTTTGGGAGTCTTATGACGGGCATGCGAACAATGTGGCCCGCCCAACGGAGCTGGCCGAGTCTGGTCAGTGCTTCGATGCTGGGGATGTTGGCCTGACCGAGAACACTGACATTGGTGTGTCTGTCCTCTCGGGATTTGCAGGATCTTGCGGGGACATCGTTGGTGGTATTTCTCCAGCGTTTTGAGGTGTCTACTGTATATGGGGCACTAGACCCGGCAAATTAACAAACAAAAACTTTTACTCAACTGCTCTGCAACTATTTTAGTTGAAGACAATTAAATCGTTAAATCAAGTGCCCCTGATAAATCTGTGAGCATCCTCACAGGTGCATACATTACAGTGTGCTCTGTTAATGTTAACACTTCACTAATATTATGCAAGCTTCGGCCCAATGTTGCTTAGCTCAATATGAAAACAAACCCACCTTAGCTCAGCTCAGTTCAGCTGCACTCAGCTCCACCCCAACATACAGAGCTCAGTGATCAGCTCAGACAGCACAGAATTAGTAAACAGCTCCAATAAGCTTTACTAATAAATATAAACAGTGCCTCACATGTAATTAGAAAGCACTAAGTTAGCTGGAGAATAATTGAATCTTGGTAACAATGTCATCGAAAGCCAGTAATTCAATTACTGTCTTGTGCCTCGCCGCCAGTATCTGTTATTTATTATTTATCCTGTGGTGCCTCGCTGTCTCACTTGACGACTCTCCCTGTGCTTATTGTTGTTCAAGAAGCGGAGGGCGACGGTTTGGTTCATGTGATTTCCTGGCCTGGTTTTGATCACCTGAGATAGTCGCAGAGGATTTCTACAGAGCATTTTTTCCCTTATTGGCCCTAGGCTTCCCCCTGTTTTTCTGCCTCTTCCAGGAGATTACAGGGCTGTGGGGTTGGGTGTGGGGGAGAGGGGGGGATTGTGTAGTGTTTACCCACAATGGTCTGGCCATCATGGTTTGGGGCAGTCTTGATGGACCAGCTGATCTTTTCCTGCCCGTCAATTTTCTCTGTTCGTATTGACAGTATCACTTGAGATTTTGAGCAGCACAGGAACAGGAGAAGGCCATTGAGCCCCTCGAGCCTGTTCCGCCATTCAATGAGATCATGGCTGATCTGCAACCTAACTCCATATACCCACCTTTGACAGAGACTATAATTCCCGTATTGGACTGTACAGTTACCTGAGAACCCACTTTTGGAGCGGAAGCAAGTCTTCCTCGATTTTGAGGGACTGCCTGTGATGACCTGCTTTTGGCCCATATCCTTCCATACCTTTGGTTAACAAAAATCTATCAATCTCAGATTTAAAATTAACAATTGATCTAGTATCAATTGCCATTAGTGGAAGCATGTTCTGAAACAAAAAACATTAGTCAGATTTTCTGGAAACAACTGAAGAAGATTTATTCAGAGCGACAGCCCAGGTATTTTATTCCCTAACATACTTCAGTCCAGGTATAGACAAGACTGCACAGACTTACTGCATTACTGAGGGAGGGAGGTTAATGCCTTCTCATTCAGCAGGTCCAATCATCAGCCTGCCTCATGGACTGGCTTCTGTTGATAGGTCCAACAACAAATGGATTTCCTGCCTAAAAACATACAGGCGATTGGGTTTTTGTATCTCTGTGCTCCACCCCTTCAACAGCTCTTTGCAATGGTAAGGAAGGGATCAGCATATCACCTCCCCTAGTGCCAGCCTGAAACAATCAAACAATCATTGACAGAAGTTCACCGAAACAGCATTTCATCAGCCCAGACATTAGCAGTGTTTTGCTCAGATGCTTATTCTTGAGGGCCTCTTTGATTTCAACACAGGTTAAAATAAAGCCACCCTTCCATTCCCTTCTAATAAATGGCCCACCTAGTTTAGCCCTCGATGACTTCATGAATTATTTTTCTCCCTGAATACATTTTTTTTAAATTCCTTTCGTAGCACAGTGGTTACCAGAATTGTGTGTAATGTTTGTGCTATTTTAACACAGCCTATTGATTATAAACAGTTTCATGAATGCATTACAATAGTGCACAGAGAAGTTTTATGGGAACTCATTGACTAATGTGCCAGCGGAGGAAATTAAAGCGTTGTGCATCTACTTCATCATTCACACTCCTTAATGAACCATTGCCTCTGCTTTCAGCTCCTTGTCAATGTTAACGAGATATTTCGGTCCCCTATTGTTTGAATTTAGAGCGATCGTTTCTTGCACCTTTAAAGAAAAAGATTTCACAAAGAGCATTTGTAGCTTCTTTTTTTGAATAAGGTGATTTTGATCCATCTTTGAAATCATTTTTCTCTCCTCGCTTTACAGGCTCCTCTCTCCATGCACTATGTACCATACACTGACTGAATGGTCGAGCGGCCATGCTTAAACCAGCCACTAGAGGGTGTGCAAGAGGTGACTTTGGGTGGTTTGGGGACCTGAATTCCCAGAGACAGGACACTCACTATCCATCTATCTCCATATTTAACGACCTGCTCATGAAAACTGTTGGGGTACATTGAGGTCGCCAATTCTGTGTTGGACATATTCCTGGAGGTTCCATTACATGACCTCCTGCCTTCGACCATCCCTGCTCCCACGCTCCTGCCATTGGTCACCCAACATGTCCATCCCCATGGCCCACTAATTGCCAATCAAGCAGACTCCTCCTTATCCAATTGGATAATTCTTGACTCTCAGTCAAACAGCTATTCCCCTCCCCATCTCCATTATATTTTTTATAATAAACTAAAGTGTTCAAAGAAAATGAAAAAAACCCACATTTTTTTAAATGCCCTGATCATTTGTCTCCTGGGTTTGCTGGCAGCAGTTGTCTTGGTAATTAGTCTTCAATTCCTGGAGACTCCAGGCCAATCCTGGAGGGCTGGCAACCCCAGGGTACGTAGTATTGAAATGTGCACAATTTGTAAGAAAAGTAATTAGGGCAATGTTCCCTCTGATTTCTTTTGGGTGAGCAGCCCCTTTAAGGGGTTGTGCAGTCCCTTCAAATTACCGCACATGTGTGGGTTTTTCCATTGTGAAGCCGGCAAATGGCCACGCAGCTTAACGGGAACATTGATTTAGGGGGTCACTGCCTGTGGAGAACGACAGACATTCTCTTGCTCTTTGTTAAATGGCTCCGGTTGAGGTGGTGTGTAGAAGGTTTCAGTCTGAGGGGTGTCGCAGTTGTGTGGAGCGGACCGGTTGGGCTGGGTGCTCTTTGCCTTTCCGTCATTGTTCATGGGCTTATATGTAACCTTTAGGGCTGCTGACCAAGGGCTGTGCGGCTCTTTGTCGGCCAGCATGGACACGATGGGCCGAAATGGCCTCCTTCTGCGCTGTAAATGTCTATGTTTCTATGTTTCTAAATATGGAATTCCACCCTCTTGTTTCCTATTTTCTTGACTTCTGTCTGGTGAAATATTTGGGGTAACCGCTGTACCTCGCACTGTGATATTTTCTTTACAACATCACAAACACACACATCATCATTATCATAGGCAGTCCCTCGAAGTCGAGGCAGACTTGCTTCCACTCTAAAAGTGAGTTCTCAGGTGACTGAACAGTCCAATACGAGAATTACAGTCTCTGTCACAGGTGGGACGCACAGTCGTTGAGGGAAGGGGTGGGTGGGACTAGTTTGCCGCACGCTCTTTCCACTGCCTGCGCTTGATTTCTGTATGCTCTCGGTGACGAGGCTCGAGGTGCTCAGCACCCTCCCGGATGCACTTCCTCCACTTAAGGTGGTCTTTGGCCAGGGACTCCCAGGTGTCGGTGTGGATGTTGCATTTTATCAAGGAGCCTTTGAGGGTGTCCTTGAAACATTTTCTCTTGCCTTGTAGGAGTTCCGAGTAGAGCACTTGCTTTGGGAGTCTTGTGTCAGGCATGCGGGCACAATACAAGATGGCTCAACAGGAACTTGTCTGGTGACTTTGTCACATGATGCTTTTATTGCATTTACATGAGTAGTTGCATTACCACAGTAGTCCACTAGGTGGAGCTCTATATTACACTACGGCTGAGATTAGGATATCTGGGAAAATCACAAGCACTCTCCTAAATTACAACAGTGACTACACTGAAAAAAATAGTACTTCATTGGCTGTAAAGTGCTTTGGGACGTCCGATGGTCGTGAAAAGCGCTATATAAATGCAAGTCTTTCTTTCTATAAATTTTCCCCACTTTCATTCCCATGGAATTTAATTCTATTACTATCTAGATAAATATATTTTTGCACCCAGCATGCATTTTTTCCATCACACCTCAGGCCTCACATTTGTCGAGTGTCAGATCAGCCATGATCTTATTGAATGGCGGAGTAGGCTCGAGGGACCAAATGGACTACTGCTGCTCATATTTCTTATGTTTTTATGTAAGGTTGTGCACACTTGTTCGGCTCAAATTTTATATTCATAAAATAACAGCAAATCACAATTGAACAGGTAGGGAACGGACCAATCAGAAGTGAGAAAGAAACTTGCCAATTAACCCAATCAGGCTGTATGAAAATCACCAATCAAAAGCAGCGGTAAGCAAACAGCTACCACTAAAAACAATAGCCAGGAGAGGGACATGATTCGCTGAAGTTGTACAAAATAGATTTTGCAAGTCTTTTTTTAGACATCTTCTTAGTTTGTCCAGTCAAGAGGCAATGAAGGGTTTCCAGCACAAGAAAAGCATGACAATCAATTAATTAATTAATTAATATTATCACACCAAGATACAGCTCCACAAGTGGAAGATGAGAGAAGACTCGATGTGCGACTGTGGCCATGAGTAAAAGACCACGGAACACATCACATCAACCTGCCCACTATGATCTGTTGTGGGAAGCACCTCACTTCTCCACTCGGCATCGCAGGAGGCCATCGAATGGATAGCCAAACTAGACACCAACAACTTGTATTTATATAGCGCCTTTAACGTAGTGAAACTTCCCAAGGTGCTTCACAGGAGTATCGTAAGATTAAAAACCATTTGACACCGAGCCACATAAGTAGAAATTAGCGCAGGTGACCAAAAGCTTGGTCAAAGAGCTTTGTTTTAAGGAGCATCTTGAAGGAGGAAAGAGAGGTAGAGAGGCGGAGAGGTTTAGGCAGGGAGTTCCAGAGCTTGGGGCCAAGGCAACAGAAGGCACGGCCACCAATGGTTGAGCAATTATAATCAGGGATGCTCAAGTGAGCAGAATTAGAGGAGTGCAGATATCTCAGGGGGTTGTGGGGCTGGAGGAGATTACAGAGATAGGGAGGGGCGAGGCCACGGAGAGATTTGAAAATAAGCTTTTCCCGTCATACGAAAGAACAACAGCAGGTCCATTAGATTCCCAACCCTCCAGGATTGCCCTGGAGTTGCCAGGAATGAAAGATCAATCTCTAGGACACTGCAGTGAGCAAAACCCAGGAGAAAAATCATAGGGCCATTAAAAAAAATTGTGTGTTGCTTTAATTTTATTTGAGGACTTCAATTCATTAGTTGTAAAAATATTGGAGATGGGACAAGTGGCTGTTTGACTGATAGTCAAGAATATTCCAATCAAATAACAAAGAATCTGTTCGCTTTAGACTTGGCATGGGAGGGTGGCACGTCACATGGGTGGGCGTGTTGGGTGACCGATGGCGGGAGTGTGGGGGTGGGGCGGTTGGGCGTGAAAGATCATGTGATCAAACCTCCAGAAATACGCCACCTTCCCATGCCAATTGACTCTTTATAGCTAGACTGGATGATTCTTAATGCACAATCCCCAAGCAGTCTTTTTTTCCTATCTGCAATACCTTTATAACTAATAAATAAAAGTCTTTAAAGCAAAGGAAAAAAAAAACATTTTTTTTTTAATGCCCCGATCATTTTTCGCCTGGGTTTTGCTCACAGGAGTGTCCAGGTGATTAATCTTTCATTGCTGGAGACTCCAGGAAAATTCTGGATGGTTGCAAACCCTATCATTACTGCACGGAAGTATCGGCCTAGATCATGGCATGCAACCAGTGCAGGAGTACCAGAGAGATGTTAGAATGACCTGCAAGGCTACGGACCAAGAGCTGGAAGGTGAGGTTATGCTGGATAGCTCTTTTACGACCTGCACAACCTCCTTCTGTGCCGTAAACCTCTCTGATTCTATGAATGAACAATGCAATTAAAGAAACACTTGGATTTATATAGTGTCTTTCACGACCACCTGATGTCTCAAAGCGCTTTACAGCCAATGAAGTACTTTTGGAGTGTAGTCATTGTTGTAATGTAGGAAACGCAGCAGCCAATTTGCACACAAGCAAGCTCCCACAAACAGCAATGTGATAATGACTAGACAATCTGGATTTTGTTGATTGAGGGATAAATATTGGCCAGGACCCCAGGCATAGCTCCCCTGCTCTTTTTAAAAATAGTGCTGTGGGATTTTTTTTACATCCACTTGAGAGAGCAGACAGTTTAATGTCTCATCTGAAAGACAGCACGGCACTGGAGTGTCAGTCTAGATTTCTTTGTGCTCAGGTCTCTGGAGTGGGACTTGAACCCACAACCTTCTGACTCAGAGTCAAGAGTGCTACCCACTGAACATAGCTGACACTGCTTAATTAAATAATTAGCAGTCTATAGCAATATTGGCCTTTATTGCAAAGGGGATAGTGTAGAAAAGCAGAGAAGTTCTGCTACAACTGTACAGGGTATTGGTGAGGCCACACCTGGAGTACTGCGTACAGTTTTGCTGAACGTATTTAAGGAAGGATATACTTGCAATGGAGGCTGTTCATTAGGTTGATTCTGGAGATGAGGGGGTTGACTAATGAGGATAGGTTGAGTAGGTTGGGCCTATACTCATTGGAGTTCAGAAGAATGAGAGGTGATCTTATTGAAACATAAGATAATGAGGGAGCTCGACAAGGTGGATGCAGAGAGGATATTTCCACTCATAGGGCAAACTAAAACTAGAGGACATAGTCTAAGAATAAGGGGCTGCCCATTTAAAACTGAGATGAGGAGAAATTGCTTCTCTCAGAGGGTTGTAAATCTGTGGAATTCTCTGCCCCAGAGAGCTGTGGAGGCTGGGTCATTGAATATATTTAAGGCGGAGATCGACAGATTTTTGAGCTAGAGGAAATAAAGGGTTATGGGGAGCGGGCGGGGAAGTGAAGCTGAGTCCATGATCAGATCAGCCATGATCTTATTAAATGGCGGAGCAGGCTCGAGGGGCCAAATGGCCTACTCCTGCTCCTATTTCTTATGTTCTTATGTTCTTATACCTCAGGGGAGTGGTATGAATAAAAATGCATTTAACATAGAGTAAACTGTTGCGATGTGTTTTTAAGGTTCGTGTTTGACAAAAGATTTTTTTTTCCGGAGATTAACATTCCACAGAACGCAAAGCGAAAACAGAACACAGTTGCTAAGGGTAAGTATCTGAGTACAGGCTGACATCACACAATTGGAAAAATAAGTCTGAGGTCTTAGCACTTCATAAAGTTATTCCAATACTTGGAGAAAATATTCAACGAGCAGAAATATTATCGAGCTCATCGCTTTAAAGCTGGTGTTTAATGTCGGCATGGCCAGGGAGAGATTGAAACCTTCTGTCCTCCTTATCAGGTCCAGCTCATGAACCATCATTTCGAAGTTTAAGAACATAAGAAATAGGAGCAGGAGTAGGCCATACGGCCCCTCGAGCCTGCTCCGACATTCAATTCGATCATGGCTGATCTGATCATGGCCTCAGCTCCACTTGCCTGCCCGCTCCCCATAACCCTTTACTCCCTTAGCGCTCAAAAATCTGTCTATCTCCATCTTAAATACATTCAATGACCCAGCCTCCACAGCTCTCTGGGGCAGAGAAATCCACAGATTTACAACCCTCTGAGAGAAGAAATTCCTCCTCATTTCTGTTCTAAATGGGCGGCTCCTTATTCTGAAACTATGCCCACTAGTTCTAGATTCCCCCACGAAGGGAAACATCCCCTCTGCATCTACCTTGTCGAGCCCCCTCAGTCTGTCACAGTACCTGAAGGAGACTTTACCCATTGCTCCTGATAACTGCTGTATTTTTTTTCCGTACATGTCCACTTTTGACCGACTCCAAACGGCTCCAATTCAACTCGCATTCTGTTTGTTTTCATTATGTCTTTTCATCTCTTTCTAAATGCTTAAGTTGACTTTTAGTTCTGACTTTCTTCTGCGCCCCCCCCTACCGCCCCCCCCGCCCCGCCCCGGCCCTCCCTCCACCACCACCTCAGTTGATTCTGGTTCCCTCATTATATTCATTTCTAATCATCACACGCATCGGTAACAAATGAAGCGGCATTGTAGAAAAGGTATTTGGTTTTACGAACACAGCTAACAGATGTTCTGGCTGAATTACTGCAAAAATAATTGCCGGTTGTGGAAATCTGATTGCGTTAATGATTCTTAATCAAAGTTGATGTACTTCAAAATTACCCGTTTCTTTCTTTGTTGATGAATGAAAAACATAAAAAAAGAATAGACTCTGGTGGCAAGGGAACGTTTTTAGGACAAATACATTTCTGAGATTATTGAAGCAGTTATAGGCAGTGGGTTTGGTACCGAGACCTCGCCCAGCAAAATCCCTACCTTAACTCCCCATCGCATTCCCATCGCATTCCCGCTCTGATCTTATGATGAACCTGCATAGAACACTGGTTCAGCCTCAGCTGGAGTATTATGTCCAATACTGGGCACCACACTTTAGGAAGGATGTGAAGGCCTTAGAGAGAGTGCAGAAATGATTCACAAGAATGGTTCCAGGGATGAGGGACTGGAGAAGCTGGGGCTCTTCTCCATGGAGCAGAGAGGATCGAGAGGCGATTTGATAGAAGTGTTCAAAATCATATGTCTAGACAGAGTAGATGGAGAGAAACTGTTCCCACTGGTGGAAAGGTTGAGAACCAGAGGACAAAGATTTAAGGTGATTGGCAGAAGAACCAAAGGCGACATGCGGTAAAACATTTTTACGCAGCGAGTGGCTAGGATCTGGAATGTAGTGCCTGAAAGGGTGGTGGAAGCAGACTCAATTGTGGCTTTCAAAAGGGAATTAGATAAGTATCTGAAGGAAAATAAATTTGCAGGGCTACGGGGAAGGGCGGGGGAGTGGGACTAGCTGAAGTGTTATTGCAGAGAGCCAGTATGGGCTCGATGAGCCGAATGGCCTCCTACTGTTGTATAATTCTATTCTATGAATAGTCAGACAGGGCTTCATCAACTGAACAACTGGGATTAGGCAGATAGGGCCTCATTTTAACATCACCTTCCAAAGGTGCCACCTCCCATCAATCACTCATTCCGACACACGCGATTACATGTTAATCGTGAATTGGAAGCAATAATTTGAGACTAAAAAGTCTCTTCAGACTGGTGTTAGAATTGAAGATTCATTCCAGGGTACAATAGCTAAAGTGATTGAACAGCGTGAACATCAATAATTGATAACAGGCAGCTCCAAACATCTGAAGGCCAAGAGTGGCATGTCGGACTCCAACCTTGGGAGGAGGGTTTCACCACAAAGGACTTGACATATCACAAGTTAAATGGTCTTGTCCATCACTTTCCCCCAGGTCCACCCCTAAAGAGACAAAAAAAGGGATGTGTAAAGTGCTTTTCAGGGAAGACGGTGAAGATAAGAACTGTTCGTGCCACCAGCCGCCTGTCCGATCGGGACTAATACCAACTGCTTGTCACGGTCGTATGTCTACTATGTCCATCCTGATTGTTTATTGTTGTCATGTATCTCACACTACTGTACATAACTGTATCTTACCATGCTATACATGACTGTAACCAGATATGACCTGTAACCACAAGCTTACCTTACCACCAGGGGTGCACTTGCAGGAGACACTGGATACCTGTTCTACACAGGTATATAAAGACAGGTCTCAGGCAAGTGTGCCATTCGAGAGCTGTGTAATAAAGGTGCAGGTCCTGAGTGACCTTGACTTCAGCATGTGCCTCGTGTAAGTCTGTACTGCAGGGACAGGTCTTTACAATTGTGTTTGACTGTATTTGAACTATCACTTAATAAAATGCCTTATAACTCCAAAGACGCTTTGGGTATGTGTGTGTGATCTGTGATCCTAATCTTACAAGTGGGACTTCAACTCACAACTTTTTGACACGGCTGAGAGTGCTGCCAACTGAGCCAAATTAACACTTAGCAAAAAGTACCTCCCAAAAACAGTAACCCTTGTTTTCCACCGATGCTGGTAATTCCACTGTGCATCTCCAGATTTTCCTGGTTCATTTTTTATCTCGGAAAACTTGGGAATAAAATGTTGAATGAAATCTGAATGGAATAACGGCAGGACACCATCCGTACCTGCTAAAATTGGTAGATTACCATTTGGGGATGGGATCGTCAGTGCTGCTGTGGGATGTTAAGGCTTGCAGCAGCTTAAAGACGACAGCATCCAAACGCATGGCAGCATTCAGCCAAGTGTTCACACCCAAGAAGGCCAGTGAAGTCTGCAGGAGGGCAGAGAGCCATCAAGGTTTAGTAACGGAACAATCAAAGTGCTTAACCTTCCTTTTCTTTAATACAAATTCACTCTTGGGATGTGGCCAGCGTTTATTGCCCATCCCTAGTTTTACTTGAGAAGGTGGCGGTGTAGTCCGTGTAGTGAAGTGCTGTTAGGGAGGAAGTTCCAGGAGTTTGACCCAGCGATGATGAAGGAATGGCGATAGATGTCCAAGTCAGGATGCTGTGTGACTTGGAGGGGAACTTGGAGCTGGTGGTGCTCCCATGCGCCTGCTGCCCTTGTCCTTTTCGCTGGTGGAGGGTGTGGGTTTGGGAGGTGATTTGTCCTGGATGGTGTCGAGCTTCATGAGTGATGTTGCAGCTGCACTCATCCAGGCAAGTGGAGAGTATTCGATCACACTCGTGACTTGCGCCTTGTAGGTGTTAGGGAAGCTTAGAGAAGATAGTAGGTGAGCTAATCACCTCAAAATACGTCATCTCTGACCTGCTCTAGTAGCCACCATATTTATGTGGCTAGAAACATAGAAACATAGAAAATAGGAACAGGAACAGGCCATTCGGCCCTTCGAGCCTACACTGCCACTCAATAGAATCATGGCTGATCATGCAACCTCAGTATCCCACCCCTGCCTTCTCTCCATACCCTCTGATCCCTTTAGCCTTAAGGGCCACATCTAACTCCCTTTTGAATATGTCCAACGAACTGGCATCAACAACTTTCTGTGGCAGAGAATTCCACAGGTTCACAACTCTCTGGGTGAAAAAGTTTCTCCTCATCTGGCTTACCCCTTATCTTTAGACTGTGATCCCTGGTTCTGGACTACCCCAACATTGGGAACATTCTACTTGCATCTAACCTGTCCAGTCCCGTCAGAATTTTATAAGTTTCTATGAGATCCCCTCTCGTTCTTCTAAATTCCAGTGAGTATAAGCCTAGCCGATCCAGTCTTTCCTCATATATCAGTCCTGCCATCCCGGGAATCAGTCTGGTGAACCTTTGCTGCACTCCTTCAATAGCAAGCACGTCCTTCCTCAGATTCGGAGACCAAACTGCACACAATACTCAAGGTGTGGTCTCACCAAGGCCCTGTACAACTGCAGTTAGACCTCCCTGCTTCTATACTCAAATCCCCTCGCTATGAAGGCCAGCATGCCATTAGTGTAGTTAAGTTTCTGGTCAATGGTTAAGCCCAGGATGTTGATGGTGGGGAAACCTGTGATGGTAATACCATTGACTGTCAAGGGGTGGTGGTTAGACTCTCGCTTGTTGGAGATGGTCATTGTCTGGCACTTGTGCGGTGCGAATGTTACTTGCCACTTATCAGCCCATGCCTGAATGACCATGCGGGCATGGACTGCTTCATTATTTGAGGAATTGTGAATGAGCCTGAACACTGTGCAATCATCAGTGTATAGCCTCAATTCTGACCTTATGATGAAAGGAAGGTCATTGATGAATCTGCTGAAGATGGTTGGGTCTAGGACACTGCCCTGAGGAACTCCCGCTGCAATATCCTGGTTCTGAGTTGTTTGGCCTCCAACAGCCACAACTATCTTCCTTTGTGCTAGGTATGTCTCCAGCCAATGGAGAGTTTTTTCACCGATCCCCATTGTTTCCCTCTACCATGGCTGCATTCTGTACTATCTACAGGATGCACTGCAGCACTTGCCAATCCCACGACCTCCACGACCAAGAAGCACAAGGGCAGTAGGCTATTGGGAACAACCCTCCAAGTTCTCCTCCAAGTCATGCACCATTCCAACTTGGAAATATATTGCCGTTCCTTTATTGTCACTGATTCAAAATCCTGCAGCTCCCTCCCTATTATAGGAACACCTTCACCACACAAACTGGAGCATTTCAAGAAAACATTCTAACCACCTCCTTCTCACAAAATAATTCAGCAAAAGTTTAAAATATCTGTAATATGGACACAAAATGCTGGAAATGCTCAGCAGGTCGGACAGCATCTTTGCAGAGAGAAACAAAGTTAATG
Organism: Pristiophorus japonicus; assembly: GCF_044704955.1. NCBI lineage: Eukaryota > Metazoa > Chordata > Chondrichthyes > Pristiophoridae > Pristiophorus > Pristiophorus japonicus. Next base: position 31,503,963 of record NC_091978.1, read on the forward strand.
TTTCAGGTTGATGACCTTTCGTCGACCTTTTATGTGATAGGGTGGAAGGCAGGAGAGATTAAATGACAAAAGAGATAATGGTACAAGGCGAAAGGAGATGGTAATGGGACAAGTAAAGTAAAACAAAGATGGGGCTAGAGGAGGTGAAAATAACAAAAGCAGAATCATTACCAACAGATGCGATCCAAAAAAATGTGGGCAGAGGTTATGATGTGAGATTGTTGAACTCGATGTTGAGTCCGGAAGGCGGTGAAGTGGCTAATCCTTGAGGTTGCGTTGAGCTTCATTAGAACGGTGTAGGAAGTCAAGGACAGAGAGGTCAGAGTACGAGTGGGGTGAAGAATTAAAATAACCGGAAGTTCCCGCGGGGTCACCCTTGTGGACTGAACGGAGGTGTTCTGCAAAGCGATCACCCAATCTACGTTTGTTCTCGCCAATGTAGAGGAGACCACATTGTGAGCAACGAACACAGTATAGTAAATTGAAAGAAGTACAAGTAAATTGTTGTTTAACCTGGAAGGCGAGTTTAAAAGATCTGTGCCTGGCTGGTTACATTTACTACAAAAAGGAAGTATGAAAAGAAACTTGCAAGTGATATCAAAATCAACACAAAGAATTTTTCCAACTATATTAAGAAAAAGAGGGTAGTCAGGAGCATTGGCACCTTAATAACTGAAAGCAGTAATATTGTCAATGATAATAAGGAAATGGCGGACATGTTGAATAATTGCTTAGCGTCAGTATTTACAGTAGAGGAAGAGGATAGTATGCCAGAAATCCCAAGGAAACTAATATTAAATCAGGGATAGGGACTCAATAAAATTAATGGAAGTGAAATAACAGTATGAAGAACATATTGGCACTAAAGAGCAGCAAATTCCCAGGAGCAGTTGATTTCCATCCCAGGGTTTAAAGGAAGTGAGTGAGCACATTGCAGATGCCTGAACTATAATCTTCCAAAGTTCTCTTGATTCAGAAGCCATCCCTTTAGATTGGAAAATTGTGCATGTCACTCCACTATTTAAGAATGGTGAGAGGGGGAACCAGGTTTTCTAGATCAGTTAGCCTAACATCAGTTGTTGGGAAGTGGCCAAAGCTGGATTTTCATTTTTTGTGATTTTGGGGCGGTAATGGCGGTGGGGACAGTCCTGAGACTGCCTGGAAAAGGTTTGTGCTGTTATCTGCAAAATTCAGCAAAAAATGAGGTTCCATGATCAGGGGCGCAAAATCAGGCCTTACACAAGGAAATTTTTGCACCATAGCTAAAAGGTTTTGTTGATTTAAGGGACTTAATTATTGGTCAGTGCCCTGCAACATAACGTTGTCTATTATACAAAATAGAAACATAGAAAATAGGTGCAGGAGTAGGCCATTCGGCCCTTCAAGCCTGCACCACCATTCAATAAGATCATGGCTGATCATTCCCTCAGTACCCCTTTCCTGCTTTCTCTCCATACCCCTTGATCCCATTAGCCGTAAGGGCCATATCTAATTCCCTCTTGAATATATCCAATGAACTGGCATCAAAACTCTCTGCGATAGGGAATTCCACAGATTAACAACTCTCTGAGTGAAGAAGTTTCTCCTCATCTCAGTTCTAAATGGCCTATCCCTTATCCTAAGACTGTGTCTCCTGGTTCTGGACTTCCCCATCATCGGGAACATTCTTCCCGCATCTAACCTGTCCCGTCCCGTCAGAATCTTGTAAGTTTCTATGAGATCCCCTCTCAACTTTCTAAACTCCAATGTATAAAGATCCAGTTGATCCAGTCTCTCCTCATATGTCAGTCCGGCCATCTCGGGAATCAGTCTGGTGAACCTTCGCTGCACTCCCTCAATAGCAAGAATGTCCTTCCTCAGATTAGGAGACCACAACTGAACACAATATTCCAGGTGAGGCCTCAACAAGGCCCTGTACAATTGCAGTAAGACCTCCCTGCTCCTATAATCAAATCCCCTAGCTATGAAGGCCAACATACCATTTGCCTTCTTCACCACCTGCTGTACCTGCATGCCAACTTTCAATGACTGATGAACCATGACCCCCAGGTCTCATTTCAACTCCCCCTTTCCTAATCTGCTGCCATTCAGATAATATTCTGCCTTTGTGTTTTTGCCCCCAAAGTGGATAACCTCACATTTATCCACATTATACTGCATCTGCCATGCATTTGCCCACTCACCTAACCTGTCCAAGTTACCCTGCAGCCTTATTCGTCCTCCTCACAGCTCACACCGCCACCCAGTTTAGTGTCATCTGCAAACTTGGAGATATTAAACTCAATACCTTCACCGAAATCATTAATGTATATTGTAAATAGCTGGGGTCCCAGCACTGAGCCCTGAGGCACTCCACTAGTCACTGACGGGTTTAGACAGGTTAGATGCGGGAAGAAAGTTCCCAATGTTGGAGAAGTCCAGAACCAGGGGTCACAGTCTATGGATAAGGGGTAAGCAATTCAGGACTGAGATGAGGAGAAACTTCTTCACCCAGAGAGTGGTGAACCTATGGAATTCTCTACCACAGAAAGCTGTTGAGGCCAATTCACTAAATATATTCATAAAGGAGTTAGATGTAGTCCTTACTACTAGGGGGATCAAGGGGGATGGCAAGAAAGCAGGAATGGGGTACTTAAGTTGCATGTTCAGCCATGAACTCATTGAATGGCGGTGCAGCCCCGAAGGGCCGAATGGCCTACTCCTGCACCTATTTTCTATGTTTCTATTCTGAAAGGAACCCGTTTATCCCGACTCTCTACTTCCTGTCTGCCAACTAGTTCTCTATCCACGTCAGTACTTTACCCCCAATACCATGTGCTTTGATTTTGCACACCAATCTCTTGTGTGGAAACTTGTAAAAGCTTTCTGAAAGTCCAAATACACCACATCCACTGGTTCTCCCTTGTCCACTCTGCTAGTTACATTCCCAAAAAATTCCAGAAGATTTGTCAAGCATGATTTCCCTTTCATAAATCCATGTTGACTTGGACCAATCCTGTCACTGCTTTCCAAATGCGCTGCTATTTCATCTTTAATAATTGATTCCAACATTTTCCCCACTACTGATGTCAGGCTAACCGATCTATAATTACCTGTTTTCACTCTCCCTCCTTTTTTAAACAGTGGTGTTACATTAGCTACCCTCCAGTCCATAGGAACTGATCCAGAGTCGACAGGCTGTTGGAAAATGATCACCAATGCATCCACTATTTCTATGGCCACTTGCTTAAGTACTCTGGGATGCAGACTATCAGGCCCAGGGGATTTATTGGCCTTTAATCCCATCAATTTCCCTAACACAATTTCCCACTTTATATGGATATCCTTCAGTTTCTCCTTCTCACTAGACCCTTGGTCCCCTAGTATTTCCGGAAGGTTATTTGTGTCTTCCTTCATTAAAACAGAACCAAACTATTTGTTTAACTGGTCCGTCATTTCTTTGTTCCCCATTATAAATTCACCTGAGTCCGACTGCAAGGGACCTACGTTTGTTTTCACTAATCCTTTTCTCTTCACATATCTATAGAAGCTTTTGCAGTCAGTTTTTATGTTCCCAGCAAACTTCCTCTCATACTCTATTTTCCCCCTCCTAATTAAACCCTTTGTCCTCCTCTGCTGTATTACAAATTTCTCCCAGTCCTCAGGTTTGCTGCTTTTTCTGGCCAATTTATATGCCTCTTCCTTGGATTTAACACGATCCTTAATTTCCCTTGTTAGCCACGGTTGAGCCACCTTCCCTGTTTTATTTTTACTACAGGGTTTTATTTTGGTGGGGGGAGTTTTTGTTACTTTGTTCCAGTAATATTTATGATTCATCCTTTGCCATTGGTGTCTTATGTATCATTCCAACCTTCACTGGAGATGTGCCTTTATGGGGGCACAGAGCATGTCCAGTATTAGCTCCATCCCTCAGTTTCCTCCATTTAGGAGAGCCGATCCATTACGAGCTGGCGACATGCGAGTGTTGGTCCGGCAGCCTCTCCAAGCTGCCTCCCTGTGGATTGGGTGACTATCCAATGGGGGCCTTGCCAGGCTCCTCTTCGTCGTCCCCATCCCTTTGGCCGGGGTGCAAAAACATCCTTGTGTAATGCCTGATTTTGTGCCCCCAATCATGGAACCCTGTGTAGAATTTTGCAGACGAGGGTGCAAACTTTTTCCAGGCGGCATCAGGACTGCCCCGCCGCCATTACTGCCCCGAAATCTCAAAAAAACTAAAATCCAGCCCTGGCAATTTCCCGACAACTGATGGTCGATGGGCCTGCAATCCCCATTGGCAATGCCTGGCCCCTCATGATGGCCAAGTTGTGCAACATGCAGCACACCACAATGAATTCGGATACGTGTTGCGGGGAGTATTGAAGGCTGCCTCCACAGTGGTGCAGGCATAGAAACATAGAAACGTAGAAAATAGCTGCAGGATCGGAGATGCCTCTAGGAGATGGCATATCTCTGTCAGAACTCCCTTTCGCAAGTGCAGCCTTCTCACGAACTGCTCCTCTGAGAGCTGGAGGTGTGAGAACTGGTGCCTGTAAACCACTGGGGGGGGGTATGCCCTCCTCCACAAAGGTCTTCGGCCTCTCCTCATCCGTGGGCCGACATGACCAAGATCCCTTCTTCTAGCTTGAAGCCGCCTGACAATAGCATGGCGCATAATACGCTGGCGAACTAGTAATGCCCCCATTAAATTCTCTCACCTTAGTAAGGATACTAACGGCAAATAAAGGTGCCGCATTTAAGTTGGAGCTTCACGCCGCGTGATGTGCGCAACCTCTGCAGTCAGTGTGACCTGTGATGTAGGAGCCTCATCCCTCTATTTAAATACGCTGTCAATACCACCTGCTGCACCCTGGGAATGCCTGGTTTTTTTTTACGTTTCCTGGGGCGGGAGTTTAATGAGGCATTAGCGTCGAATTTTGCATCCGAGGCACTAGCGGAGCGTTGCACGACGATTGACGTCATGATCTCCGTGAAGCTAAAGGGTGGGGCGGTAAGTTTTTGTGCTACCGCAAACCATGAGCCGAATTTGCCAGCCGGACGATAAAAGCTGAATGGACAAAACTGTGGCAAATCGATTTCAATGTCGGCAAGGTCACTTTGGACCGAAAAAGGATAGAACAGGGTACTTTCTATACGGTAAAAAGCTATAATCAGTGGAGGTCCAAAGAGACTTGGGGGTTCAGGTACATAGATCATTAAAATGTCATGAACAGATACAGGAAATAATTAAAATTGCTAATGGAATGCTGACCTTTATATCTAAGGGGGTAGAAATTATGCTACGGCTGTACAAAGCCCTGGTGAGACCACAGCTGGAGTACTGTGAGCTGTTCTGGACACCACACCTTAGGAAGGCTATATTGGCCTTGGAGAGAGTGCAGCGTAGGTTTACCAGAATGATACTCGAACTTCAAGGGTTAAGTTACGAGTTGAGATTGCACAAATTAGGGTTGTATACCCTAGACTTTAAGTACAAGTTATTGAATATCGTCCATTATATCAATGTTAAAAAACTTGACTTCGGTAAAATGATGGAACTGATTAAGCAAACTGATTCAGTGGTGTTTGTTCCAGAGCACTTCAGCAGATGACGAGGGACACTGAAGGGCATAGCACTGAGCATGGAGGATAAATACATACTCGTAACAGCAACAGTTACATAACTGCAATTCTTTATAATAGAATTGTAAGAGAAATAAAAAAATATATGTGTATGTGCTCTTCAATCTAGTTTTGTAGGTTTTTTCAAATGCTACTTAAAAGTAGGAGCATCATGGCTGGGTGCTGTGCATGTTCGGAGTGAGGTGACCCTTGACCCCTGGCAGGTGAGCCCTCAGATGGACCTGCTGCAGACACACAGCATGGACAACCTGGGCCTACGTGCTACCTGGCACCGAAACAGGGATACCGCCCCTCGCAATGTTTGGAACAGGGGCGTTAAAGTGTTTGCAGCCGCGAGCGCCAGCATTCCCGCCATTCGGAAATTTCAGTGTGCCGGTACTGGCAGCGCAGAGGAGTATTGCCCGGGAGCGTAGCGCCGGTGTACAACACCCCCGGTATCGACACCGATTTGAAATTTGTTTTGCGCTGAACCTGTGGCGCACCGTAGTGACCCCGCCAGAGAAAGCTGGCGTGCAGATCAGTGAGCGAAGGAATAACTGCATGAGGTAAGTGTGATTGTTCTTTTTATCTATTTGCGAATTAACTTCATTTGGGGTAATTAATATCAATGTTTTTTGTGTTGTTTGTTACGATTTTTTTTTGTTGCAGGGAGACCTCTCTTTGGGTGCTACGAAGCCAACCTAGCGCCCTAAGATATGCGTGGAACACCTCTCTTAGCGCTCCGCTCCACTGTCGGGGCACAGCTGCTGAACTTTTTGGCTGCCGTCACAAACCATTTCCCGGCGCTAAATTTATCCACCGCCCGACATTAACACCTCAAAAAAACATCAACCCAATTTCCAGCCCATGGCCTTAGGCTAGCAGTCTGAGCTTCCCTGAGAGTGGCACGTGACCATTCTTTGGGCATCGGCATGAGAGCCCTACAGTAAATGTGACTGGTGTTAACACGCGCTCCATGGGCATGACAGACTGCAGTGTTGCAAAATCATTGAACAAGCATGTACAGATGTCGCTAGTGGGACCACTCCATCTGTAGCACCATCTGCATCATGCTGCTTGGTACGGCCCCTACTGGCTGCACTAATGCGTGACGCTCAGAAAGCATTTTTTTTAAAACACAGGCCCCTAGGATTCCAGATCCCCAGACTCAGAGGTAAGGCAGGATTCAAGCTGATCTTGCAGTTGGCAGGTTCCTCTTTGTTTTCTGCCACCACCACCATCACCTGTTCCCTCTCACTCAGGCTGTGTAATTCACCAAGGGCACTCCTCTTGAGCTCAGTGCCTGGCTCCCTGGGATGGCAGCCGTAATGTATTTGCTTCATGGGTTCTTTGCTTAAGAATTCATAGCAACACATTGCTATTAAGAACTAGTTGGTTTATTAACAAAGGTTTAACAATCACACTACACATTACCAGTTCATCCACTCGGCTCACAACCGCATACCTGATTGTGGATGACCTAGACCCAAATGACTGGGGTTTTATTGAGTCTTGTGAACATCATGTGACTGGCTAAGGCACTCACAATGCAACAGCTCTACAACTATTTTTGTAAAACATTTAAGTCAAATGCCCCTTTTTTAAGGGCACCAAAACCAACAAATTAACAATTAAACATTAAAGCCATAAAAACAGAGAATGCTGGAAATCTCAGTGGGTCAGGCAGCATCTGTGGAGAGAAAAACAAAGTTAACGCTTTGGGCGACCTCCACAGATGCTGCCTGACCCGCTGAGATTTCCAGCATTTGCTGTTTTTATTTCAGATTCCAGCATCTGCAGTATTTTGCTTTTGTATTAACATTAAAGGGAACCTTGTCAAATCAAATTAAATTCAAATGTTGTTCCCTGTTAAAATGAAGCACTTCATTCCCTCCGGTACCCGCCTCTCGCGAAAGGCTGCGAGCGTATCGGTGGACACCGAGTGCTCCATCTCCATGGACAACATGGCGCGAACGTAGCAACAGCTCTACAACTCTTTTGATTGGAGAAAATAAACATTAGTTCAAGTGCCCCCTGATCTGGGGGACACTCCAGACATTTTTCAACTGCCCTTTTTAAAAAAAAAATTGTTGTTGTTTTTTTCTTGTGGGGTTTTTTTGTGTTTTTTTGGGGGGCTTTAAAATCATGAATTTTGCAAGTGCCCCCTATAAAAGGGGAGGGGGACACTAAAAATCCGGCAATTAAAACAAATTAAACTTTAAAACATATAAAATCAAATTAAAATTTGGTTGCCGGGGTGATGATGCACTCCAGTCCCTCCGGCGCCCACCTCTCGCAGAAGGCCGCGAGTGTACCGGTGGACACCGCGTGCTCCATCTCCAGGGACATCCTGGCGCGAATGTAGCAACAGCTCTACAAGTCTGTGAGCATCCTCACAGGTGCATAGATTACAGCAGCCACTGAGCAGGTGCTCGGGAGAGAAAGCGAGTGACAATTGCGAAGCGCGACACAAGCCAGATGTACGTGAGGCTGTCTCAGCTCTCGGTGGTAGACCAAAAACATCCGAGAATGCTGGGCGCTGTCAGGCAGGAAATAGCACATTGTTATATTTTGATTCTCCAAACATATATATGGAAATAGCTTTTAGATGTTATTTAATATCCTGTAAGTTTAAGTTTTCTGAGAAAAAAGCCGCTTTAGTGCCAGTATTTTCTCTAGCGTTTTGTACATGAACCACACAATTCAGTGGCAAATCGCAGTTGTATTAAAGGAATCCTGCAGACTCCTGTATCTAATCAAGGACACACATGCGATGGCGTGGGCGCAGAGAATAGAAACAAGGCATCTCACGTGATTATAGAGGCACTGGAGAAGGTGCAAAAAATATTTACAAGGTTTTCAATGTCAGCAAATGTGAGGTCATCCACTTTGGACCTAAAAAGGATCGAACACAGTACTTTCTAAATGGTGAAAAGCTAAAAACAGTGGAGGTTCAAAGCGACTTGGAGGGGATCCAGGTACATAGATCCTTAAAATGTCATGAACAGGTACAGAAAATAATCAAAAAGACTAATGGAATGCTGGCCTTTATATCTAGAGGACGAGAATACAAGGGGGTAGAAGTTATGCTGCAGCCTGGTCGGCCTACACCTGTATTATTGTGAGCAGTACTGGGCACTACACCTGACGGAGGATGAGCTCAATTTTCCCCAATGCCGTTTTTTGGCGTATTGCAAGAGTTACACCCTTTTTTTTGGCCCCGACTATTCCAAAAAAAAAACTTGTAGTTTTCCACATTCTATTTTTTGAAATTGGCGCCACGTAGCCTGTCCTTTAGCTTCGGGTGGGTGGAGCCTAATGTCTGCGCCAAAAAAACGATGCTCCCCCCTTCTGCGCATGCGCGGAAAAAAAAGGATGGTTTTTACATGATTGCTATGAGCGCCAATGCCCAGTGCACCTTCCGGTCTGCATTCAGCCATTTGTAAACAGCCAGTTGTGTGTGAGAACTTTAATTATATAAACGGAGCTGCAATATAAGAAGCCACGCGGCTCAAGGACCAAGAATTTCTCACAGGATGAAGTGGAGGCACTAGTTACTGTAATTGAGGCCAGGTGGCACGAGCTGGACACCAGATGAGGTTCCATTAAAATTTCACCAAACGAAATGAAGAAATGCTGGAACCAACTTGCAGAAGGTTGCTGTGCAATGGTGACCACCCTGAGGTCTGGAGACCAGTGCAAAAAGTGGCAGGACCTTGGTCAAGTAGTTAGTGTAAGTAATATTTTCATTTATTCACTGGAATTGCAATTGTAAATGTGACCAGCTGTATATGTCCCACCCAGCAGAAAGACACCCTCTTTAAAAAGTTATATTTTCATCTTTGCAGAGTAAGGTGGCACACAACGAAAGGTAAAGAACTCGAACAGGAGGAGGCCCGGCAAATCTGCAGCCTCTGACACCCTTGGAAGACAGGGTCGCTGCTTTGATGGGTCCTGCCTGGAGAAAAGCAACCACCACTGCACAAGCTGGGCCCACACTCGAGGGAGAGGGTAAGTCCTGCAAATTCCACAGTCTGGCTTTGCTAAATGTTAAGTACTGCGCAGGCTAGCCATGCTTCGGCTCCTGGGGATATCTCTGTCAGCTACGCTTCTGCCTTTTCCCCAGTGATCCAGCACCCTGGCCATCTATTTCATATGGGTTTGTTTGGCACCGAGTGCAAATGGGGACAACTGGGACAGAGGATGTCATCAGCTCATTCTGGCACCATGCCATGTGTCTGCTCAAATATAATGATGGACAATTGGAAAGGCCTTAAATTAAAGTCTGGATGTATCTGGAAAATGAGTTGCCATTCTGTGTAAAATACGAGCTAAACATAATTTCACAGGACCTGTTTGCAAAACATGGTGACATTCATATAAAATTTGAATACATAATTTGAAATGTTCTTCACATTTGCCAAGGCTTCTTCAACAGCACCTTCCTACTGCACCACCTCTACCACCTAGAAGGACAAGGGCAGCGGGTGTATGGGAGCACCATCGCTTCCAAGTTCACCTCCAAGTCACACACCATCCTGAATTGGAAATATATTGACCCTTACTTCATCATCGCTGGGTCAAAATCCTAAAAATACTAACACCACTGGGAGGACTTCACCACACGGACTGCAGCAGTTGAAGAAGGCGTCTCACCGTCACCTTCTCAAGGGTAATTAGGGATGGGCAATAAATGCCGGCCTTGCCAGCAACGTCCACATCCCACGAATTAATTTTATTAAATGCAAATTTGAATGTGGCGAAACATGAGGATGTGAACTTGTTTGAATAGGATTTACAACCTGCTCAGATGTAAGTGCAAATGCAATAGACAAACACTAAAAATAATCTTGTGGAACTGGGCCATACTCCAATTATTGTTTTGCAGAATATTGATTGTGATTTCAGCAGACAACCTTTGCAATGCGAATGTATTAGCTATTTCAATGTTATTAAACGACAAGTCAAAGTTAAGGCAAAGTGATAGCAAGAACATCCCACAAGACCCACGAGCTGCCGAAAGTGGTGCCAGAACAAATATCACATGTTGCAGAATTATGGCAGTTGAAATTCTCTACCTTTGGGCCCGAATTTGGTGAAGGCCTGCGCCCGTCCAAGTGCCACCCAAAGGACCACCGATGGGCGCCGAGGTACTTTGGGTGGGATTTTCATCACAAAGGTTCTTCAAAGGGCGGTGGTCAGCAAATAAGGGACTTACGTCGCCAATCTGGGTGGCAGCCGGAGGAAGCTCGCATTCTCGGCGGCAAAGGCGCTTGCCGCCCAAGTGTCGCCGAGGATGGAGTCAGGCCCACGGAGGGTCGAAGACCTGTAAAGAAAAAACATAACCCCCCCCCCTAGTCGAAATCTCGACTCGCAATATAAGACTCTAACACAATCAGCTCTGGTAGATGTTCCTTTAAGTTTTACTTGCAGTAAGGAAGAGTCTCACTCAGTCAAAGGCTAAGCGGAGACTCCCAAAATGGTACAGTTTCACAATGTATTTATACAGTAGAACAAACAAGTTATGGTTCCATCCTGTGTATTGGTTCTGCCTTTGCAGTCAGCGAAAACAGATAACGAGTTCTCCAATCAGTTAATGATGACCACATCCTTGTCTTTACATTTTTTTCAAATGTCTCCTTTGTCAGTGATTTTGGTAGGCCAGACAGCAATAACTCGATTAGGGTGTGATAATGTGCTATTACCGGCTTTGCATTGTTTTAGGATTGTCCAGTTTCCTGGCCATTTATTTGGGCCCATGACTTCCATAGTGGTTGATTGGGTGATTTGATTATCTCTTAGGGGGTGAATTGGTGCTGCATCTTTACAACCTTTATCCAGCCCTTCTAAGGTCTGGCATAGCGACAGACTATTGATAATACAGGGGAGCACAATAGGTGGTGCTTATCTCAGCAGGACAGTCTTAATGTTGTCTGGTAGCTATTAATCAGCTATCAGCAGTTTCAGTCAAGGTTAGCATGTTTATGCAAACAGACTGTCTGCTGCAGAAGTTTCTGGCAGAATCGGGACTCCATTTTGTTTTATGCCAAAAAGGGTACGAAAAACAGTGTAATTCAACTTTAAAAATACATTTCCATACCCCCCAAAAAGCATCAGAACACCTTCAAGGGACCCCCATACAGGTAAGTCTCTGGAAAGAAAAAAATTAAAAATTGTTTGCTCACCTTTTTTTTCAACTCTTCATACCTACCGTCGGGGACAGACCAGCCTCCTCACAGCAGTCCACCCCCGTTCTGGCACCAAATCCCGCCGACTCCCACTGGCACCAATCTGGCATCTCGGCTGGGAGTCCACTTATGCCACTCGGCCGTCCGCTGACGTCAGCGGGCGGTTCCCGGCAGCTCTCCTGTCCCGCCCATTCCAGACCAGATCGAAAGTGGCACTGGGCGAAACCCGAGGAGGAATGTCAGCGGCAGTGGGCAGTCGTTGGCAGCAGTGGGCAGTGAGGACATCAATTTCATAGCTAGGGGATTTGAGTATAGGAGCAGGGAGGTCTTGCCGCAGCTGTACAGGGTCTTGGTGAGGCCTCACCTGGAATATTGTGTTCAGTTTTGGTCTCCTAATCTGAGGAAGGACGTTCTTGATATTGAAGGAGTGCAGCGAAGGTTCACCAGACTGATTCTCGGGATGGCAGGACTGACATATGAGGAGAGACTGGATCGACTGGGCCTGTATTCACTGGAGTTTAGAAAAATGAGGGGGGATCTCATAGAAACATTTAAAATTCTGACAGGACTGGACAGGTTCGATGCAGGAAGAATGTTCCCGATGTTGGGGAAGTCCAGAACCAGGGGACACAGTCTAAGGATAAGGGGTAAGCCATTTAGGACCGAGATGAGGAGAAGCTTCTTCACTCAGAGAGTTGTTAACCTGTGGAATTCTCTTCCGCAGAGAGTTGTTGATGCCAGTTCGTTAGATATATTCAAGAGGGACTTGGATATGGCCCTTACGGCTAAAGGGTATCAAGGGGTATGGAGAGAAAGCAGGAAAGGGGTACTGAGGTGAATGATCAGCCATGATCTTATTGAATGGTGGTGCAGGCTCGAAGGGCCACATTTGCCTACTCCTGCACCTATTTTCTATGTTTCTATGTTTCAGGCCCTTAGTTTTTGAATTTAATTGGACAGGTTTTCAAATCTATGTTGAAGGCCCCGTGTATTGCTCACGAACCACACATGTCGGGGTGGGGACAGGGTTGCAAGAGGTGGGGGGGCGGCTGTGGGGGCACACTGCTCCATCATTAGTGGCCGTGCCTTCAGCTGCCGAGGCCCTAAGCTCTGGAACTCCCTCCCTAACCCTCCCGGCCTCTATACCTCTCTTTCATCTTTAAACCTACCTTTGTGACCAAGCTTTTGGTCATCTGCCCTCATATCTCTTTATGCGGCTCAGTGTCAAATTTTATTTGATAACGGACTGTGAAGCACTTTGGGTTTTATTAGGTTAAAGGCAATATTTAAATACAAGTTGCTGGTGTTGGTAATTCAACCATTATATCAATGTTAAAAAACTTAACTTCGGAGAAATGACGGAACTGATTAAGCAAACTGATTCAGTGGTGTTTGTTCCAGAGCACTTCAGCAGATGACGAGGGACATTGAAAGGCATAGCACTGAGCATGGAGGATAAATACATACTCGTAACAGCAAGAGTTATATAACTGCAATTATTTCTTTACAATAGAATTGTAAGAGAAATAAAATATATATGTATGTGCTCTTAAATCTAGTCTTGTAGGTTTCTTTAAATGCTGTTAAAAGTACGAGTGTTATGGCTGCTGTTCATACATAGAATAATCTGAGGAGTGAGGTGACACCTGACCCCTGGCAGCTGAGCCCTGAGACGGACCTGCTGCAGACACACAGCGTGGACAACCTGGGCCTACGTGCTGCCTGGCACCTAAACAAGGATTGGAGGTCGACATGTCCTGATGTCCTGAGAGGCCGCACTGTGTTACTGATTCTAACCAAGTCGCCGGTACAGGGCATGGCTTTATTATGGTCGCTGATCTAAATAACAGAAGACTGAACGGCACCAAAGGCATCTGTGACGGAAAGGTTCTACTCAATCCCAAAGCCTGTTGAAAGCTGGAGAAATAGCCTTTAGGCTAGCAGTCTGAGCTTCCCTGAGGGTGGCACGTGACCATTCTTTGGGCATCGGCATGAGAGCCCTACAGTAGATGTGACTGGAGTTGCCACACGCTCCATGGGCATGGCAGACGGCAGTGTTGCAAAATCGTTGAACAAGCATGTACAGATGTCGCTAGTGGGACCACTCCATTTGTAGCACCATCTGCATTATGCTGCTTGGTACGGTCCCCACTGGCTGCACGAATGCGTGACGCTTAGAAAGCATCCTTTTTTTAAACACAGGCCCCTAGGAATCCAGATCCCCAGACTGAGAGGTAAGGCAGGATTCAAGCTGATCTTGCAGTTGGCAGGTTCCTCCTTATTTTCTGCCACCACCACCATCACCTGTTCCCTCTCACTCAGCCTGTGTAATTCACCAAGGGCACTTGTCTCAAGCTCAGTGCCTGGCTCCCTGGGATGGCAGCTGTAATGTATTTGCTTCATGGGTTCTTTGCTTAAGAATTCATAGCAACACATTGCTATTAAGAACTAGTTGGTTTATTAACAAAGGTTTAACAATCACACTACACATTACCAGTTCATCCGCCAGGCTCACAACAGCATACCACAGCATAAACCCAAATAAGTGGAGTTTTATTGAGTGTTGTGAACATCACATGACTGGCGAAGCCAATCACAATGCAACAGCTCTACAAATCACAGGTGCATCCTATTATGTATGCAAACCTATCCGAGAGAACGAGTGGTACGTGGATAGCTCGTTTCAGGCGTTGGTCACCCCACAGATTAAAAGGGTACAGGAGGATAGGGAATGGGTGACCGTCGCACACAAGAGTATGGCAAGGCAGGTATTGCAGGAGTCCCCTGAGGCTATCCTGCTCTCCAACCGGTACTCTATTCTGACTACTGGCAAGGGTGGTGATGCCTCTGGGGAGTGCAGCCAGGACCAAGTCCACAGCACCGTGGGTAGCTCAGCTGCACAGCGGGGGAGGAAGAAGACGGGAAGGGCTATAGAGATAGGAGATTCAATGGTTAGGGAGCAGATAGGCGCTTCTGCGGCAGCAAAAGTGACATCAGGATGGTGTGTTGCCTCCCTGGTGCAAGGGTCAATGATGTCACTGAGCGACTGCAGGGCATTCTGGGGAGGGAAGGGGAACAGCCAGTGGTTGTGGTCCACATTGGTACCAACGACATAGGTATAAAGAGGGGTGAGGTCCTGAAAGCTGAATTTAGGCAGCTAAGAGTAAGATTGAAAGCCAGGAGCTCAAAGGTGGTTATCTCGGGATTACTGCCAGTGCCACATACTAGTGAGGGTAGAAATAGAAGGCTAGCCAGATAAATACGTGGCTGAGGCATTGGTGTAGGAGGGAGGGCTTTAGTTTCCTGAACAATTGGGACCGCTTCTGGGGTAGATGGGACCTGTACAAGTCGGACAGGTTACACCTCAACAGAGACGGGACCAATGTTCTCGCAGGTGGTTTTGATCGTACGGTTGGGAGGGCTTTAAACTAGCTTGGCAGGGGGATGGGAACCCAGGAGAGGGCTCTGAGTTGGTTAGAGTGGGTGAGAGCTCAGATGAACAGAACCCCAAGAAAGGATGCAAAAGGCAGGAGGCAACAGAGCAGAGTAGCACTGGGGTAAGTGTAAACCACAAGGTGATAGGAAGGGACAATATGTATGACTATAAAGGGGCTGTAGGAGGGGTCAAAACTAAAAATCATGGTTTAAAAACTAGTATTAAAACACTCTACCTAAATGCACGCAGCATTCGAAACAAAGTAAATGAGTTGACGGCACAAATCATTACAATTGGGTATGATTTGGTGGCCATTACTGAAACATGGTTGCAGGGTGGCCAAGACTGGGAATTAAACATACAGGGGTATCTGACAATTCGGAAAGATAGACAAGAAGGGAAAGGCGGTGGGGTAGCTCTGTTAATAAAGGATGATATCAGGGCAGTTGTGAGAGATGATATTGGCTCTAATGAACAAAATGTTGAATCATTGTGGGTGGAGATTAGAGATAGTAAGGGGAAAAAGTCACTGGTGGGCATAGTTTATAGGCCCCCAAATAATAACTTCACGGTGGGGCGGACAATAATCAAGGGAATAATGGAGGCATGTGAAAAAGGAACGGCAGTAATCATGGGGAATTTTAACCTACATATCGATTGGTCAAATCAAATCGCACGGGGTAGCCTTGAGGAGAAATTCATAGAATGCATACGGGATTGTTTCTTAGAACAGTATGTTACAGAACCTACAAGGGAGCAAGCGATCTTAGATCTGGTCCTGTGCAATGAGACAGGAATAGTAAACGATCTCCTAGTAAAAGATCCTCTCGGAATGAGTGATCACAGTATGGTTGAATTTGTAATACAGATTGAGGGTGAGGAAGTAGTGTCTCAAACGAGCATACTATGCTTAAACAAAGGGGACTACAGTGGGATGAGGGCAGAGTTGGCTAAAGTAGACTGGGAACACAGACTAAACGGTGGCACAATTGAGGAACAGAGGAGGACTTTTAAGGGGCTCTTTCATAGTGCTCAACAAAAATATATTCCAGTGAAAAAGTAGGGCGGTAAGAGAAGGGATAACCAGCCATGGATAACCAAGGAAATAAAGGAGAGTATCAAATTAAAAACCAATGCGTATAAGGTGGCCAAGGTTAGTGGGAAACTAGAAGATTGGGAACATTTTAAACGACAGGAAAGAATGACTAAGAAAGCAATAAAGAAAGGAAAGATAGATTACAAAAGTAAACTTGCGCAAAACATAAAAACAGATAGTAAAAGCTTTTACTGATATATAAAACGGAAAAGAGTGACTAAAGTAAATGTTGGTCCCTTAGAAGATGAGAAGGGGGATTTAATAATGGGCAATGTGGAAATGGCTGAGACCTTAAACAATAATTTTGCTTCAGTCCTCACAGTGGAAGACACAAAAACCATGTCAAAAATTGCTGGTCACGGGAATGTGGGAAAGGAGGACCTTGAGACAATCACTAGGGGGGTTGTGCTGGACAGGCTAATGGATCTCAAGGTAGACAAGTCCCCTGGTCCTGATGAAATGCTTCCCAGGGTATTAAAAGAGATGGCGGAAGTTATAGCAGATGCATTCGTTATAATCCACCAAAATTCTCTGGACTCTAGGGAGGTACCAGCGGATTGGAAAGCAGCTAATGTAACGCCTCTGTTTAAAAAAGTGGGCAGACAAAAGGCAGGTAATTTTGGCTGGTTAGTTTAACATCTGTGGTGGGGAAAATGCTTGAAGCTATCATTAAGGAGGAAATAGCGGGACATCTAGATAGGAACAGTGCAATCAAGCAGACGCAACATGGATTCATAAAGGGGAAATCATGTTTAACTAATTTGCTGGAATTCTTTGAGGATGTAACGAGCATGGTGGATAGAGGTGTACCGATGGATGTGGTGTATTTAGATTTCCAAAAGGCATTCGATAAGGTGCCACACAAAAGGTTACTGCAGAAGATAAAGGTGCGCGGAGTCAGAGGAAATATATTAGCATGGATAGAGAATTGGCTGGCTAACAGAAAGCAGAGAGTCGGGATAAATGGGTCCTTTTCGGGTTGGAAATCGGTGGTTAGTGGTGTGCCACAGGGATCGGTGCTGGGACCACAACTGTTTACAATATACATAGATGAACTGAAAGAGGGGACAGAATGTAGTGTAACAAAATTTGCAGATGACACAAAGATTAGTGGGAAAGTGGGTTGTGTCGAGGACACAGAGCAGCTGCAAAGAGATTTGGATAGGTTAAATGAATGGGCTAAGGTTTGGCAGATGGAATACAATGTCGGAAAATGTGAGGTCATCCATCTTGGAAAAAAAAAACAGTAAAAGGGAATATTATTTGAATGGGGAGAAATTACGACATGCTGAGGTGCAGAGGGACCTGGGGGTCCTTGTGCATGAATCCCAAAAAGTTAGTTTACAGGTGCAGCAGGTAATCAGGAAGGCGAATGGAATGTTGGTCTTCATTGTGAGAGGGATGGAGTACAAAAGCAGGGAGGTCCTGCTGCAACTGTACAGGGTAATGGTGAGGCCGCACCTGGAGTACTGCGTGCAGTTTTGGTCACCTTACTTAAGGAATGATATACTAGCTTTGGAGGGGGTGCAGAAACGATTCACTAGGCTGATTCCGGAGATGAGAGGGTTACCTTATGATGATAGATTGAGTAGACTGGGTCTTTACTCATTGGAGTTCAGAAGGATGAGGGGTGATCTTATAGAAACATTTAAAATAATGAAAGGGATAGACAAGATCGAGTTAGAGAGGTTGTTTCCACTGGTCGGGGAGACTAGAACTAGGGGGCACAACCTCAAAATACGGGGGAGCCAATTTAAAACCGAGTTGAGAAGGAATTTCTTCTCCCAGAGGGTTGTGAATCTGTGGAATTCTCTGCCCAGGGAAGCAGTTGAGGCTAGCTTATTGAATGTATTCAAATCACAGATAGATAGATTTTTAACCAATAAGGGAATTAAGGGTTATGGGGAGCGGGCGGGTAAGTGGAGCTGAGTCCACGGCCAGATCAGCGATGATCTTGTTGAATGGCGGAGCAGGCTCGAGGGGCTAGATGGACTACTCCTGTTCCTAATTTTTATGTTCTTATGTTCAACCTGTATCATACTGCCACCAGAAGGCATATCTGTTGGAGTCCCAAGGGATCCCAGCATCCCTTGGGAGCACTGTATATAAGTAGACCTCCCATGCTGTACGAACACTCTGGAGTTTGAATAAATGAGCTAAAGTCACACTTACTCGTGTCTACAATACTCAGTTATATTGCTTTATTATGAACATAACAACTGGTGACGAGATAACGAACAATCACATGAAAATGTAGAGAACTGTTGGTATCCTGGAGAAATTCACGGAAGGGGACAATTGGGAGGCCTTGGTGGAGTGACTTGTCCAATACTTCGTGGCCAACGAGCTGGAAGGTGATGAGAACGTTGCCAAACAAAGGGCGATCCTCCTCACCGTCTATGGGGCAACAACCTATGACCGCATGAAGAATCTTCTAGCTTCGGTGAAACCAACAACCAAATTGTATGAAGAACTGTACACTGGTCCAGGAGCACCTAAATCTGAAGGAAAGCGTTCTGATGGCAAGGTTTTACATATGTCAACGGTCTGAAGGCCAGGAAGTGGCGAGCTACGTCGCCGAACTAAGGTGCCTTGCAGGACATTGTGAATTCGATAGATTCCTTGAGCAAATGCTAAGAGACTTCTTTGTGCTTGGCATTGGCTATGAGGTTATCCTTCGCAAACTATTGACCTATTGACTGTTGAAACACCGAACCTTAACAAAGCCATAACGCAAGCCCAGGCATTTAAGTGCATCAGCGATAACACCAAACAAATTTTGCAGCACAAAGAGGTTTCAGCAAATACTGTACACAAAATAACGTAGTTTTCAGGCAGGAATGCATATGGCAGAACATACACACCTGCAGCTGCATGACCTCAGATGACCCAGAGTACACCATCAAATGTTAATGCGAGGCAGTTAACACCTTGTTGGCGCTGCGGAGATGATCATCGTGTCCATCAATGCCGCTTCAAACATTATGTGTACAAAGACTGTGGAACAATGGGACACCTCCAGCGAATGTGCAAACAAGCTGCAAACCCTGCAAACCACCATATTACAGGGGAGGAGCGATCCATGGTGGACCAGGCTGAACTAGAGACTCGAACCGAGGAGGCAGAAGTGTACGGGGTACACACCTTCACCCCGAAATGTCCACTGATCATGCTAAAAGTCGAACTGAACGGAATTCCAGTATCCATGGAACTGGGCATGGGTACGAGTTAGTCCATCATGAGCAAAAAGACCTTCGACAGGCTGTGATGCAACAAGCCCAAGCTTAGCCCCATTCATACCAAGCTAAGAGCTTACACTAAAGAGCTGATCCCTGTAATTGGCAGCGCAGCAGTAAAAGTCTCCTATAATGGAGCAGTGCACGAACTCCCACTATGGATCATACCAGGAGATGGCCCCACTCTGTTCGGCAGAAGCTGGCCGGGAAAAATCCGCTGGAACTGGGACGACATCGACGCCGCCATGTGCCCAGGTTGTGGTCAAGTTCCCGTCGTTGTTTGAGCCAGGCATCAGAAGTTTCTCGGGGGCAAAGGTACAGATCCACTTGGTTCCCGGTACACGACCCATCCACCACAAGGCACGGGCGGTGCCATATATGATGCAAGAGAAAGTGGAAATTGAGCTGGACAGGCTGCAGTGAAAAGGCATCATCGCACCCGTGGAGTTCAACGATTGGGCCAGTCCAATTGTTCCTGTTCTTAAGGGCGATGGCACGGTCAGAATTTGTGGGGACTATAAAGTAACGATTAGCCGTTTTTCGCTACAGAACCAGTACCCGCTACCCAAGGCAGACGACCTATTTGCGACCCTGGCTGGAGGAAAGATGTTCACCAAATTGGACCTGACCTCGGCCTACATGCCGCAGGAGCTGGCGGAATCTTTGAAAGGCTTCACCTGCATTAACATGTACAATGGTCTGTTCATCTACAATAGATACCTGTTTGGGATTCGATCGGCCGTGACAATTTTTCAAAGGAACATAGAGAGCCTGCTAAAGTCGGTTCAGCGCACCGTGGTCTTCCAGGATGACATACTAGTCACAGGTCGGGACACCATCGAACACTTGAAGAACCTGGAAGAGGTTCTAAGTCGGCGAGATTATGTGGGACTCAGGTTGAAATGCTCGAAGTGTGTTTTCCTGGTGCCAGAGGTCGAGTTCTTTGGGAGAAGAATCGCGGTAGACGGCATCAGACCCACCGACGCCAAGACAGAGGCCATGAAGAATGCGCCGAGACCACAGAACGTGACGGAGCTATGGTCGTTCCTAGGACTCCTCAACTATTTTGGTAATTTCCTACTCGGGTTAAGCACCTTGCCAGAACCCCATACATGTGCTGCTACCGAAGGGAGACAACTGGGTATGGGGGAAATCACAAGAGGCTGCTTTTGAGAGAGCCAGAAATCTGTTATGTTCCAACAAACTGCTTGTTCTGTATAACCCATGTAAACGTTTAGTGCTAGCTTGCGATGTGTCTTCGTACGGGTTCGGGTGTGTTACAACAAGTAAACGAATCGGGAACATTGCAACCGGTCGCCTATGCATCCAGGAGTCTGTCCAAGGCCGAAAGGGCCTACAGCATGATTGAAAAAGAAGCTCCGGCATGCGTTTACATGGTGAAAAAAATGCACCAGTATCTGTTTGGTCTCAAGTCTGAGTTAGAAACCGACCATAAGCCACTCATATCACTATTCTCAGACAGCAAAGGGATTAATACCAATGCCTCTGCCCGCATCCAAAGATGGGTATTCACGTTGTCTGCATACAACTATGTAATTCGCCACAGACCAGGCACAGAGAACTGCGCTGATGCTCTCAGTCGGCTACCATTGCCCACCAGGGTGGAAATGGCACATCCTGCAGACTTGCTCTTGGTGATGGATGCATTTGAAAACGAAAAGTCACCATTTACGGCCCGTCAGATCAGGACCTGGACCAGCCAGGATCCCTTACTGTCCCTTGTAAAGAACTGATACCACAGTCGACCACGAAGCTGAACTCACCATCCCTAGCAGCCCAGCCAGGCCAGCTGCGCAGCAGCCCAGCAAAGAACCAACTAACTCACCCACACTTGCATTTGTACCGAGACGAATGACAAGGGAACGAAAAGACCCAGATTGTCTCACCCTGTAAATAAGTGTACTATTGACTTTGGGAGGGAGTGATGTTATGTATGCAACCCTATGCAACCTGTATCATACCGCCACCAGAGGGCATACCTGTTGGCGTCCCAAGGGATCCCAGCATCTGTATGTCAGCATGCCTCCCATACTGTACCAACATTCTGGAGTTTGAATAAAGGACTAGGGTCATACTTACTCAAGTCTACAGTACTCAGTTACATTGCTTTATTATGAACATAACACATACATTGCAGCCGCCACTGAGCTGGTGCTTGGGAGAGAAAGCGAGTGACAGTTGCGAAGGACTACACAAGCCAGATGTACTCCAGTCTGGCTCAGATCTCAGTGGTGGTCATCCTAGAATGCTGAGCGATGTCAGGCAGGAAATGGCAAATTGTTATATTTTGATTCGCCAAAGATATATGGAAACAGGTTTCAGATGTCATTTAATATCCTGTGAGTTTTTGTTTTCGAAGAAAAAGCCTTTTTTATGCCAGTATCTTCGCTAGAGTTTTGTACATGAACCACGCAATTCAGTGGCAATTTGGAATTGTATTAAACAAATTCTGCAGACTCCTGTATCTAATCAAGGCCACACATGCGATGGAGTGGGCTTAGAGAATAGAGACAAGAGTCATCTCATGTGGTTGTAGAAGAACTGGAGAAGGTGCAAACTAGATTTACAAGGATTTTAAAGTAAGCAAATGTGATGTCATTCACTTTGGACCTAAAAAGGATCGTACAGGGTACTTTCTAAATGGCGAAAAGGTAAAAACAGTGGAGGTCCAAAGAGACTTGAGGTCCAGTTATATAGATCATTAAAATGCCATGAGCAGGTACAAAAATAAGGAAAAAGGCTAATGGAATGCTGGCTTTTACATTCAAGGGGGTAGAAGTTATGCTGCAGCTGTACAAAACCCTGGTTAGACCACACCGGGAGTACTGTGAGCAGTTCTGGGCATATCTCCTTCGGAAGGATATATTGGCCTTGGAGGGAGTGCAGCGTCGGTTACCAGAATGATAACCGGACTTCAAGGGTTATGTTACGAGGAACGATTGCACAAATTAGGGTTGTAGTCTCTAGAATTTAGAAGGTGAAGGGGTGATCTGATCAAAGTTTTGAAGATATTAAAGGGAACAGATAGGGTAGATAGACAGAAACTATTCCCGCTGGTTAGAGATTCTAGGACTAGGCGGCATAGTCTAAAAATTAGAGCCAGACCTTTCAGGAGTGAAATTAGGAAACACTTCTACACACAAAGGGTGGTAGAAGTTTGGAACTCTCTTGCACAAATGGCAATTTGTGCTAGATTAGTTGTTGTTTTTAAATCAGAGATAGATAACTTTTTTGTTAACCAAAGTTCTTAAGGAACATGGGCCAAAGGCAGGTATATGGAGTTAGATCGCATCTCAGCCATGATCTCTTTAAATGGCGGAACAGGCTAGAGGGCCTGAATGGCCTACTCCTGTTCCTATGTTAATATGTTCCTTTGGGGTAGAGAATTCCAAAGATTCACAACTCACTGAGTGAAGAAATTCCTCCTAATCTCAGTCTTAAATGGCTTGCCCCTTATCCTGAGAATATGACCCCTAGTTCTAGACACTCCAACCAGGGGAAACAACCTCTCAGCATCTACCCTGTCAATCCCCTCAGAATCATATGTTTCAATTAAATCATCTCCTATTCTTCTAAATTCCAGGGAGTATAGGCCCAATCTACTCAATCTCTTCTCATAGGACAACCCTCTCATCCCAGAGATCAATCTGGTGAACCTTCCTTGCACCACCTCTAAGGCAAGTATGTCCTTCCTCGGATAAGGAGACCAAAACTACACAGTACTTCAGGTGTGGTCTCACCAAAGGCCTGTACAATTGTAATAAGATGTCCTTACACTTGTACTCTAACTCCCTTGCAATAAAGGCTAACATGTCATTTGCCTCCTTAATTGCTTGCTGCACTTACATGCTACCTTTCTGTTTCTTGTACGAGGCACCTAAATCTCTCCGCACCAACATTCAATAACTTCTCACCATTTAGAAAATATTCTGTTTGTCTATTCTTCCTATCAAAGTGAATAACATCACATTTTCCCACATTTTTTGCCGTTATACCACCTTATTGCCCACTCACTTAACCTATCCATAACCTTTTGCAGGCTCTTTGTGTCCTCCTCACAGCTTACTTTCCGACCTAGCTTTGTATTGTCATCAAACTTAGATACATTACACTCAGTCTCCTCATCCAAGTCATTAATATAGATTGTAAATAGCTGAAGCCGCAGCACTGATCCTTGCGGTACCCCACTTGTTACAGCCTGCCAAGTGGAAAATAATTTGTTTATCGCTACTCTCTGTTTTCTGTCCTTAACGAATCCTCTATTCAGACTAATATATTACCTACAACACCATGAGCCCTTATCTTGCATAGCAACCTTTTATGTGGCACCTTATTGAATGCCTTTTGGAGATCAAAATATACTACATCCACTGGTTCCCCTTTATCTACCCTGCTAGTTACATCATCAAAAAACTGTAATAAATTTGTTAAACACGATTTCCTTTTCATAAAGCCATGTTGACAATCTAATCCAATTATGATTTTGTAAGTGCCCTGTTACGGTTTCCTTAATAATAATATAATTTTGCATTTTTTAATATTGCTTATACATAAGCCCCCATTTTTGACTCCAGACAGGGTTTATATAGGTAATGGTGTGAGTTGAAAACTCAAATGGCCACTGACACAAGATAGGTGGCAGAATTGGCCTCTAGGGTCTTTTTGCATTCGGGAAGAGTGGGGGTGGAGGGAGGGCGGAGTCCAGGGCAAAGAGGGCCTAAGCTTTTTCTGTGGAACACTCTAGCTCATCCTGACCCCACAAGGGAATGAAAAAAAAACATGGCCTGTTTGGGCCTTCTCTGGACTTGGATTCCCCCCGCTTTCTTCACCTGGTGGGAAAGGAATGATGGCTTCCCTTTCTTAGGCCACCAGTTAAAATTGCAGATGGTCCCGATGATGTCATTAGGACCTAACACATGTATGGAAAGTAGGATTCTGCCAGCTTTGGGTGCTGTCCTTAACTCCGCCTCAGAAGAGCAGGTTAAAATCCCAAATGCTGGGATCCTGCTGGCCTTTTGTCAGGCACGTTGTGCCTCGCTCTTGGTTCTCCTTTCCATTGCAAAAGTTAAAATTGCTCCCTTTGACTTAACACTGGTGATATATCAGTGCTTCCTTGATGTATGGACGGTCAAAGGTAACTCTATCAAGCATTTTCTGTAGTCATGGAAATGTAATTGTACTGTTCAGTTGGACACAACTAATGGTATGATGCTTTGATTTCAAAATAATTGCCATCAGGTTAATAATTGTGCTACTTTTACCTGTGTAGGTGTGGTTAAATAAAAGGGATGTTACAGTTACTGAGTTGTGTCATATCCAATCCTTGGTATATCTGAGGTAAAGTAGTAGTTAATGATATTCTTATCAATGCCTCACTTCAGTCAGGTGCCTGTGACATAAGAATTTGCAGCAGGAGTAGGCCATAGTGCCTTCAAGCCTGCTCCGCCATTCAATAAGATAATGGGTGATTTGTTCCTCAACTCCACTTACCCTGATCTCCATATCCCTTCATTTCCTTAATATCCCAAAATCTATTGATTTCTGTCTTGAATATACTCATTGACTGAACATCCACAGCCCTTTTGGGTAGATAATTCCACAAATTCACAACCCTCTGAGAGAAGAAATTTCAGCTCATCTCAGTCTTAAATGGCCAACCTCTTACTCCGAGACTATGACCTCTAGTTCTAGACTCTCCAGCTTTTTTTCATTGAATCATTGTTGTGTATAGCTGGTTCTTGACTACTTTAGGCATCACAATACACCTCTGCTTCTTCCAACCCTACATTTCCGATCTCACTCTGTGGCCCTCCAATTCTGCCCTCCTGTGCTTGGTTCCCTCCTCGTGTTTCTCACTTGGTGGCAAAGTTGTAAGCTGTCAAACCTCGTTGCCTTGTCACTTCCTTCTTCAGTAATCGCCTCAAAGCCTATCGTTCAAAAATACATTGTGTGGTTCATCAACTCTCCTAATTCACGGTCAACCATTCAGTTCATCTTTCTCCTGTGTAGAAGCACCTTGGGACATTGTATCATGTTACAGGTACTATAGCAGGTGTCAGCTGTGGCTCAGTGGGTAGCACACTCACCTCTGAAGGGTCAGAGGGTTGGGGGTTCAATATCCTACTCCAGAGACTTTGAACATATAAATTGAGGGAGCGCTGCACTGTCAGAGGTGCTGTCTTTTGAGACGTTAAACTGAGGCCTCGTCTGCCCTCTCAGGTGGGTGTAAAAGATCCCATAGTATTATTTCGAGCAAGAGTTATCTCTGGTGTCCTGGATAATATTTATCCCTCAATCAACATAACAAAAACAGTTCATCTGTTCATTGTCACATTGCTGTTTGTGGGAGTTGCTGTGCTGTGTTTCCCACATTACAACAGTGACTACACTTCAAAAGTACTCTATTGGTTGTAAAGTGCTTTGAGAAGTCTGGTGGTCATGAAAGGCACTATATAAATGCAAGTCTTTCTTTCTTATACAAATGCAAGTTGTTGCTGAGGAGATAAGCCTAAATGCTGACTATTTGTGCTGTGGATGTGATGCTTCCTACAGGTGACTACGATGTATCTTCTAAGCTCACTGTAAGATTTTGTCATAGATCAGTCTCAGCAACCGTGGCAATTGAAGGGTTTTTCTTTCCGACAAAAGCCCATAAATATTGTGCAATCAAAACACAAACTGGGTTCTAAAAAAGGATTCATAAATTTTGAAAAAGGAATTTTGACAATAAATCAATTTATACACAAGCTAAGCATTAAATAAAGATGACAGGATTTTGGCCACAACTGTCGCCAGCAATGGCACAAGCTTTCCTGTTCTTTGTCTTCATCAGTCTGTGTAGTGGATGCCAAACTGGCATTTATAATTTTAAGTGGGCTGTGAAAATATTTTTTACAAATTCAAGTAATCCTATCACCGTGATTAAATAAAAAGAGATCTAACTGCTCAAACTGTGTTTCTTTTTTGCGTTTTTCATCTTTCTCTTGACCATTTAGGGGCTGTTTTTTTAAAAAGTCCTACAACGATGTTGTACAGTTTGATTTTAATTTTGTTATGACATACTGCACTGCTAAATTTATATATTGCAATGTGGCAAACTGGGGAAAACAACACGTACTGGATTTCAGTACCTTGACAATGTGGATGAAGAAGATTCCAGTGATTTACATCTAATGTGGTCTTGCTCATGGCCAGTTGGCAGATACACTCGGTGCCTTCCAGGAGTATACCTATTGAACTTGCGAAACCATTGATAAACAACAGGTTGGTAGTATTTGCTAGACATTTGAGACACAAGCGAATGGTAAAGCATTGATTTGGATAATTGAGCCAGCGATGATTGTTTGGGCTGCGGACACTGCACAGGTGTTGGGCGTATCTGAATGCTTATGTGGGACCCTTTTCTGAGTCTTCAGCTGCCGGTCAAAAAACCTTACCCACTGGACACGCATATCAAGAAATTGCAGGCATGCTGCCCACAGGTTTCTGTGCGCTGAAATCAGCGGACAGAACTTTGGCTATGGGAAAAGTTGTCTTCTGCTAATACTACTGCTGTTTAAAGAAGCACAGCCGAAATGTCCCAGCAAAAGCTGTTAATATGCACTCACACTGCTTTGCGCCACCCAACTCCCAGTAAAAGTGCTTGACTCTGTGTCAATTATCTCCTTCAAACTGTAGTGAGCGAGGTTGTCTATGAAGGCCAGGGTTGAACAAGTGGAGATTTGGGAATGGGGAAATATTCACTCAGTTAGCTTTGAGGATGAGGGGAGTGGTTACATAGGACTTTGTCTGAGGAGATGACCTGAAGTCCATGATAGGTAAGAGCATGCCTGATTCAAGAGTCCCGAAACAGGCACTCTACTCTGAGCTCCATCTTGGCAAAGGAGCCCCAGGAGGGCAGAGAAAACGCTTCAAGGACACCCTCAAAGCCTCCTTGAAAAAATGTAACATCCCCACCAAATCCTGGGAATCCCTGGCCCAAGACCATTCTAAGAGGAGAAGAAGCATTCGGGAAAGGCGTCGACCCCGCCCTGGGAATGTTTAATGGGACAGTATAGAGGGAGCATTACCTGGAGCGCGCGGAAGTCAAATACAAACAGCGGAAGGAGCGTTCGACAAACCAAGCACCCCACACACCCGTCCCTTCAACCAGCACCTGCCCCATCTGTTACAGAATCTGTAGATCCCGCATTGGACTCATCAGCCACCTTAGAACTCATGTTAGTGTGGAATCAAGTCATCCTCGACTCCGGGGACTGCTTAAGAAGAGGTAAGAGCGACGTTGGCCAGTGGAAGGAATAAGCTTAGTGGGTTAAATTACCTTTACACATTTCATACGGTGTTACGATCTTATGTTTTTATAACTTTTGAAGTTTGCTAGTAGGATGGCATTAATCCACTGGCAGCTTTTCGAAACTTCATCAACAGTTTACTTTGGCCACGAGTCATGAGTTTTCTTCTAAAGTTATGAGTAATGAACGGAGATTCAAACATGTGCATATAATTGCTCAGTTGTTGTAAGTGCCAGGTGTTTTGTCCCCGTTTATGTTTAAGAATGTGAAATGTAACCTTATTGCAAGTGGCCTGCCAGTACTATTTAGTGAATGAAGACAGTACAATATGTAATTCCCGTTCAGATATCCCATCACCAAAGACCTCTTTGTAAATACAGGTATGAGGCGACTATTGTGACTTGCACTCTCGGAATCAACAGCGGGCAAAGTGGACTTAAAAAGTACGGGATAATTGGAGTAGGGTTCACAGGATTAATTCAGTCTCTATTTCAAAGTCTTACATTCTGTCCTTGTTTTTATATCATACTTTCATTTTACATTATTACTGGTTGATCTCTTGTGGCGTTGCACTGGGGAGACTTCAGGTGAAATGGGGTTATACCATTGTAGAATAATTGGACATAATTAAGTCCCCATTTTGATGTCACAATGTGTAATGAGTCTGGATTAATTAATGATCTCGTAGTGAAGGATCCTCTGGGGAAGAGTGATCACAGCATGGTATAATTGCAAATTCATTTTGAGGGTGAGAAAGCTAGTTCTCAAGTTACTGTCCTGAACAAATAAAGGTATAAAGGCAGAGCTGGTTAAAGTAGACTGGGAAAATAGATTAAAGGGAAAGATGGTTGATGAGCAGTGCCAAACATTTAAGGCGATATTTCATAATTCTCAGCAAAAATATATTCCAGTGAGGAAGAAAGACTCTAAGAGAAGGATGAACCATCCGTGCCTAACTAAGGAAGTAAAGGATGGTATCAAATTGAAAACAAAGGCATACAATGTTGCAAAGAACACTGGAAGGCCAGAGGAGTGGAACATTTTTAGAAACCAGCAAAGAACGACTAAAAAAATGGTAAAGAGAGAGAAGATAGCTTATGAGAGTAAATTAGTAAGAAATATAAAAACAGGCTTTAAGAGCTTCAGGTAAATAAAAAGGAAGCGAGTAGCTAAAGTAAACATTGGTCCCTTAGAGGATGAGGCTGGGGAATTAATAATGGGAACCAGAGAAGTGGCAGAGACTTTGAACAAATATTTCATATCGATCTTCACAGTATAAGACACTAAAAACATCCCAATGTTGGATAATCAGGGGGTTATAGGGAGCGAGGAACTTAAAACAATCACTATCACTAAAGAATAAAGTATTTGGGAAACTAATGGAACTAAAGGTGGACATGTCCCCTGGACCTGATGGTCTGCATCCTAGGGTCTTAAAAGAGGTGGCTGCAGAGATAGTGGATGCATTGGCTGTAATCTACCAAAATTCCCTGGATTCTGGAGAATTTGACACGCGGTGAAGATCATGTCCAATGTGCCCTTAGTAGGCAGAATCCGCATTGTAGTTCTGGGAGGAGCTCTTCAGCCACTGGACGAAGGCAATTGAGGAGGATTCTTGAAATTACTTTCCCTGTGGCAGACTTGTCCCCTTTCTTGAAGATGGTCATGATTATGGTGTCTCTGAGATACACTGGCATGCTCTCCTCCTTCCAAATAAGAGAAATGAGTTGATGGATTCGCAGCAATAGTGCTTCTCCGCCATGTTCAACCTTCGTCGCTTCCAGGCCAGATCTAAGGCCGTCCCATCCTCTGTCATCGAACTACAGTACTCAGATGACGCTTATGTCTGCGCACATTCAGAGGCTGAACTCCAAGCCATCGTCAACACTGAGGCGTGCAAAAGCATGGGCCTTACACTAAATATCTGTAAGTCAAAGATTTTCCACCAACTTGACCCCACCACACAGCACTGTTCCCCCCAGTCATCAAAATCCATGGCACGGCCTTGGACAACGTGGACCACTTTCCATACCTCGGGAGCCTATTATCAGCAAGGGCAGACATCGACGACAAGGTGCAACACCGCCTCCAGTGTGCCAGTGCAGCCTTCAGTCGCCTGAGGAAGAGCGTATTCGAAGATTAGGCCCTCAAATCTGGCACCAAGCTTATGGTCTACAGGGCTGTCGTGATACCTGCCCTCCTGTATGGCTCAGAGACGTGGACCATATAGAGCAGACACCTCAAATCGCTGGAGAAATATGACCAACGATATCTCCGCAAGATCCTGCAAATCCCCTGGGAGCACAGACGTACCAACGTCAGTGTTCCCGATCAGGCCAACATCCCCAGCTTGAAGCGCTGACCACACTCAACCAGCTCCGTTGGGCGGGCCACATTGTTCGAATGCCTGACACAAGACTTCCAAAGCAAGCGCTCTACTCGGAACTCCTACCCGGCAATCGAGCCCCAGGTGGGCAGAGGAAACGTTTCAAGGACACCCTCAAAGCCTCCTTGATAAAGTGCAGCATACCCACTGACACCTGGGAGTCCCTGGCCAAAGACCGCCCTAAGTGGAGCAAGAGAATCCGGGAGGGCGCTGAGCACCTCGTGTCTTGTTGCTGAGAGCATGCAGAAACCAAGCGCAGGCAGCGGAAGGAGCGTGTGGCAAAACAGACTCCCCAACCACCCTTTCCTTCAACGACTATGTGTCCCACCTGTGACAGGGACTGTGATTCCCATATTGGACTCTTCAGTTACCTGAGAACTCACCTTTAGCAAGTCTTTCTCGATTTCGAGGGACTGCATATGAT
Organism: Pristiophorus japonicus; assembly: GCF_044704955.1. NCBI lineage: Eukaryota > Metazoa > Chordata > Chondrichthyes > Pristiophoridae > Pristiophorus > Pristiophorus japonicus. The sequence continues at coordinate 31,534,639 of NC_091978.1, forward strand.
GATGATGATGATGCTTCTCCGCCATGTTTTAGTGTTTCGGCGGGGTTTCCATCTCCTCCTGAGACCTTTTTGTTGTTCAGCTATTGGATGACCTTTTCTGCCTCATGCCGGGCTGGGTTGTGCTGAGGTGGTGGCAGGTAGGATGCTGGGGGATGGAATCGAAGACACTCACGTCAAAGACAGAGTCTCTGTTAAGGAAATCTTCAAAATGCTCCTTCCAGTGATCACTGACTGCCTCTCTGTCCTTGATGAGCACCTCTCCGTTCTTGATCCGCAGTGGGGTAGGACCTTAGGTGCTTGGGCCGTAGGTCGTCTTGACTACGCTAAAGAATCCACGCACATCGTGGTTGTCGACTAGTTGCTGGATCTCCTGCATTTTCTCCACCCACCATCTGTTCTTTAGGTCGTGAGTTTTTGTTGGACCTCGGTCTTCAGACATCTATAGAGCTGCTTTCTTGCTTTCGAGTTGTGTTGCTGTTTCCAGTTCAAGAATGCCTTGTGCTTGCGGCTTATTAGCTCCTGGATCTCCTGGTCGTTCTCGTCGAACCAGTCTTGGTGTTTCCTGGTCGAGTAACCAAGCGTCTCTTCACAGGAGCTAATTATGGAAGTATTGAGGGCAGATCAGGAGCTGTGGACACTCTGCGTCTCTGGGTCACTGGGAGTCGTCAGGTTGGCTGAATAGAGCTTTCTTATCAGGGTCTTTGAGTGCTCCAGCGTTGATTTTTCTGCGGCATAGTATGTGTTGCTGCCGCTGTTTTGGGGCGACATTAATGGAGATGACAGAGTGGATTAGGCGGTGGTCCATCCAGCAGTCGTCAGTTCCTGTCATGGCGCGGGTGATGCACACATCCTTGCGGTCCCTCGCTCGGACGGTGATGTAGTCGAGCAGATGCCAGTGCTTGGAGCGAGGATGTTGCCATGCGGCCTTGTACTTGTCTCTCTGACGGAACAAGGTGTGGTGATGACAAGATCAAGTTCTAGGCATTTTGTCAGGAGGAGGTTACTGTTGGAGTTAGTTTTCCCTACCAGCTCTCTGCCGATCACACCTTCCCAGAGGTCTGTTTCCTTTCCATCTCTGGCGTTAAAGTCGCCAAGGAGGATCAGCTTGTAATCCGTTGGGACTCGGGACAGGGATTGTTCAAGGCTGGAGTAGAATTCCTCTTTGGTCAAATCTGTAGCTTCCAGTTTTGGGGCGTACGCACTGATGACCATGAGGCGTTCATTTATTCTGTAAGGGGAGTGTCGGAGATGCCCAAATAGCTTATTTTTTATGGCGAAGCCGACCCTATGGAGGTGACGTTTTTCAGGTTTACCTTTCCAGAAGAAGGTGTAACCACTACCTTGTTCTTTGAGCTGGCCTTAATGCTGAGTCTCGCTTAGGACGGCGATGTCTATGTCGAAATTTCTGAACTCATGGGTAAACGATGGTGGTGCGGTGTTCCAATCTGTTGCCGTTGGGGTTGTCCATGAGGGTCCTGATGTTCCAGGTCCCGAACTTCGTTTTAAGCAGTGGAAGATGCCTGTGCGTGAATTATTTTATTGTGGGGTGGCCGTTCCACACCAGCTACCACAGGGGCTTGCCAGAGCAAGGACTTGGTCCAGTGGCAAGGGGATCCAAAGACGATTGGAGACCAGGCTCTGCTACATCGGCCTAGCACACACACACAAGCATACTCCTACTGTCCTCCTCCATCCTTCCCGCAGGTCCTCTCTCCCTGGATTTCATAGGCTGCAGTGTAGTCCTCCCGACCTCGCTTTTGGCCCGTGTTGCACCTTCCTTGGGCCCCGACCCCGCTGCTGGTCCATACTGTGCCACTCCTGGGCCTTGAACTTGCTGCTGGCCCTGACCTCGCTCCTGAGTCCTGAACAAGCTGCGCCTCTCCCTGTCCCCGCTCCTCCCAACTTCACTGCTGGTCCTCGACCTCGCTCCTAGATACGCAGCCAATCAGCCACCTGGAGTCCGGTGACGTCACACTCTGATTTTGTCACCCTTTCAGGGCGGCTCGCTCTGCTCCCTATGATGGCTAACATAGAAACATAGAAACATAGAAAATAGGTGCAGGAGTAGACCAATCGGCCCATTCGAGCCTGCACCACCATTCAATAAAATCATGGCTGATCATTCCCTCAGCACCGCTTTCCTGCTTTCTCTCCATACCCCTTGATCCCCTTAGCCGTAAGGGCCATATCTAACTCCCTCTTGAATATATCCAATGAAGTGGCATCAACAACTGTCTGCGGTAGGGAATTCCACAGGTTAATAACTCTCTGAGTGAAGAAGTTTCTCCTCATCCCAGTCCTAAATGGCCTAACCCTTATCTTAAGATTGTGTCCCCTGGCTCTGGACTTCCCCAACATCAGGAACATTCTACCCGCATCTAACCTGTCCCGTCCTGTCAGAATCTTATATGTTTCTATGAGATCCTCTCTCATCCTTCTAAACTCCAATGTATAAAGGCCCAGTTGATCCAGTCTCTCCTCATATGTCAGTCCTGCCATCCTGAGAATCAGTCTGGTGAACCTTCGCTGCATTCCCTCAATAGCAAGAACGTCCTTCCTCAGATTAGGAGACCAAAACTGAACACAATATTCCAGGTGAGGCCTCACCTAGGCCCTGTACAACTGCAGTAAAACCTCCCTGCTCCGATACTCAAATCCCCTAGCTATGAAGGCCAATATACCATTTGCCTTCTTTACTGCCTGCTATACCTGCATGCCCACTTTCAGGACACCCAGGTCTCGTTGCACCTCCCCTTTTCCTAATCTGCCGCCATTCAGATAATATTCTGTCTCCGTGTTTTTGCCCCCAAAGTGGATAACCTCACATTTATCCACATTATACTGCATCTGCCATGCAGTTGTCCACTCACCTAACCTGTCCAAGTCACCCTGCAGCCTCCTAGCGTCCCCCTCACAGCTCACACCGCCACCCACTTTAGTGTCATCTGCAAACTTGGAGATATTACACTCCATTCCTTCATCCAAATCATTGTTGGATATTGTAAAGAGCTGGGGTCCCAGCACTGAGCCCTGCGGCACTCCATTAGTTACTGCCTGCCATTTTGAAAAGGACCCATTTATCCCGACACTCTGCTTCCTGTCTGCCAACCAGTTCTCTATCCACATCAGTATATTACCCCCAATACCATGTGCTTTGATTTTGCACACCAATCTCTTGTGTGGGACCTTGTCAAAAGTCTTTTGAAAGTCCAAATACACCACATCCACTGGTTCTCCCCTGTCCACTCTACTAGTTATATACTCAAAAAATTCCAGAAGATTTGTCAAGCATGATTTCCCTTTCATAAATCCATGCTGACTTGGATCGATCCTGTCACTGCTTTCCAAATGCACTGCTATTTCATCCTTAATAATTGATTCCAACATTTTCCCCACTACTGATGTCAGGCTAACCGGTCTATAATTACCCACTTTCTCTCTCCCTCCCTTTTTAAAAAGTGGTGTTACATTAGCTACCCTCCAGTCCATAGGAACTGATCCAGAGTCGATAGACTATTGGAAAATGATCACCAATGCATCCACTATTTCTAGGGCCTCTTCCTTAAGTACTCTGGGATGCAGACTATCAGGCCCTGGGGATTTATCGGCCTTCAATCCCATCAATTTCCCTAACACAATTTCCCGCCTAATAAGGACATCCTTCAGTTCCTCCTTCTCACTAGACCCTCGGTCCCCTAGTACTTCCGGAAGGTTATTTGTGTCTTCCTTCGTGAAGACAGAACCAAAGTATTTGTTCAATTGGTCTGCCATTTCTTTGTTCCCCATTATAAATTCACCTGAATCCGATTGCAAGGGACCTACGTTTGTCTTCACTAATCTTTTTCTCTTCACATATCTATAGAAGCATTTGCAGTCACTTTTTATGTTCCCGGCAAGCTTCTTCTCGTATTCTACTTTACCCCTCTTAATTAAACCCTTTGTCCTCCTCTGCTGAATTCTAAATTTCTCCCAGTCCTCAGGTTTGTTGCTTTTTCTGGCCAATTTATATGCCTCTTCCTTGTATTTAACACTATCATTAATTTCCCTTGTTAGCCACGGTTGAGCCACCTCCCCTGTTTTATTTTTACTCGAGACAGGGATGTACAATTGCTGAAGTTCATCCATGTGATCTATAAATGTTTGCCATTGCCTATCCACTGTCAACCCTTTAAGTATCATTTGCCAGTCTATTCTAACCAATTCACGCCTCAAACCATCGAAGTTACCTTTCCTTAAGTTCAGGACCCTAGTTTCTGAATTAACTGTGTCACTCTCCATCTTAATAATGAATTCTACCATGTTATGGTCACTCTTCCCCAAGGGGTCTCACACAACAAGATTGCTAATTAGTCCTTTCTCATTACACATCACCCAGTCTAGGATGGCCAGCTCCCTAGTTGGTTCCTCAACATATTGGTCTAGAAAACCATCCCTAATACACTCCAGGAAATCCTGCTCCACTACCAGTTTGGTTAGCCCAATCTATATGTAGATTAAAGTCACCCAGGATAACTGTTGTCCCTTTATTGCATGCATCCCTAATTTCTTGTTTGATGCCGTCCCCAACCTCACTACTACTGTTTGGTGGTCTGTACACAACTCCTACTAGTGTTTTCAGCCTCATGGTATTCCATAGCTCCACCCATACTGATCCCACATTATCCAAGCTAATGTCCTTTCTTACTATTGCATTAATTTCCTCTTTAACCAGCAATGCCACCCCACCTCCTTTTCCTTTCTGTCTATCCTTCCTAAATATTGAATACCCCTGGATGTTGAGTTCCCAGCCTTGGTCACTCTGGAGCCAAGACTCCGTGATGCCAATTACATCATACCCGTTAACTGCTGTCTGCGTAGTTAATTTGTCCACCTTCTTCTGAATACTCCTCGCATTGAGGCACAGAGCCTTCAGGCTTGTCTTTCTAACACACTTTGCCCCTTTAGAATTTTGCTGTAATGTGGCCCTTTTTGCTTTATGCCTTTGGTTTCCCTGCCCTCCACTTTTACTTTTCTTCTTTCTATCTTTTGCTTCTTCCCCCATTCTACTTCCCCCTGTCTCCCTGCATAGGTTCCCATCCCCCTGCCATATTAGTTTAACTCCTCCCCAACAGCACTAACGAACACTCCCCCTAGGACATTGGTTCCGGTCCTGCCCAGGTGCAGACCGTCTGGTTTGTACAGGTCCCACCTTCCCCAGAACTGGTTCCAATATCCCAGGAATTTGAATCCCTCCCTTGTGCACCACTCCTCAAGCCACGTATTCATCTGAGCTATCCTGCGATTCCTACTCTGACTCGCACGTGGCACTGATAGCAATCCTGAGATTACTACTTTTGAGGTCCTACTTTCTAATTTAGCTCCTAGCTCCTTAAATTCGTTTTGTAGGACCTCATCCCATTTTTTACCTATATCGTTGGTGCCTATATGCACCACAACAACTGGCTGTTCACCCTCCTTTTTCAGAATGCCCTGCACCCGCTCCGAGACATCCTTGACCCTTGCACCAGGGAGGCAACATACCATCCTGGAGTCTCAGTTGCAGTATCCTTCTATCATTCTAGATAGGAAATATATGTAAATGAAAGATTTTTAATATCTTAACGATTGGAGCTCAGTTATAAAGGGCTCACCTAATAATTATGCAAATTGTTATATTTTAAAGTTCAAAATGCATGGGGAAAATGCTGGAAGCTTCCTTCGGATGGACACCTCTGATCCTAAAGAAATCTGCGAAAATACCTGGTGGTGCCGGAGGAACGTAGGATTGCAGTCGGAGATCGCCATTTGCCGTGCAGCGTACAGGAGCATGTCCTCCTGATACGGATGTGTATCCTGGAATCACGTGGGCCTGGACCACGAATCACTATGTATAGGCAACTCTCGATTATCCGGGTCCCTCGGGGATCGGGCTATTCCGGGTAAACGATTTTGCCGCTCGGGCGAGTGCACGTACTTGCCGAGAATGTTTGGGTCCCAAATTTATAACTTGATGCTTGATTAACTTGCTGGAGTCAACGACCCCTCCCTCAGATCAATGTTGAAACTACTGTAGTTTGAACTCCAACTCGACGAGCCTAATCCCCAATCCTTCGGCAGTCATCGGTAGGCGGAGAAAGAGCACAGACTAGCTGGACCCCAGATCCTGTCTCGAAACCCGAGTTCATTCCCCGCTAGTACCGCGATCAGGCCCAGCGGCGAGGCTGAAAGGTGAAATGGCCAGTCTAAAGGCTTCAACTGCTGGAGGTCGAATGAGTCTCGGCTTCATTTACCCCCGAGTCCGGCCGGCACCCTCAGTGGCGGACAGGTGCAGAAAGTGCAGGAATGTGTGTACACGGGGCACTATCACAGTTTTTAAAAGTGCCATTGCAGTGGGTTCTCCGTTAGATCCGTGTACGGATAATCGAGAGTTGCTTGTAGTATTCTCATTGATAATAATGGAAGCTCTGTTTTTACAAGTTTTACTCTGTTTTTATGAGTTCTAGCTCCAATGGACTTCATGAGGTCTGATTATGTTCAGGAGCCCACTTTTAAAAAGCTTAACTTCCAAATATGTTGAGACACGAGGGCCAATTTAAAGGATCTCAGCCTGGTGTAAATGGGACGATAATGATGCTTCATCTGCCACCACTTTTGGTAAAGTGGGAAGCTTCCTGTAATCTGCAAATTGGGGTCTCATGATTTACATAGGTTCCCGATTGTAACTTTGAGGTGCAAATGGACAGATTTTGCACTGCTCATTTCTGTCTATTTGGACCAAGTGCTGAGCCGCCCAACCAGTTGACCTTAAAAATATCGCTCGAGACTGGTCACACAATAGCTCAGGAAATGTTTTTTTTTGATGGGGCTTGAAGGAGCGAGAGATTGCCTACTCTCTCCCTGAAGTTTCTGGCTATCAGCTAGCTCAGCCTGGGAGCAGGCTGATTTCCCACCGTCTCAACAATTAGAAAAGTTTGTAATTACTGTAAATATACTGTTTGCATAAATACTGCTCTTTTGCCTTTTTATTGTTTAATAAACCTGTCTTGTAGTTTATAGCCTAAGTCATGGTCTGCTCGAGTTTTTTCATTGTCCTACCTATTAAAATCCATGTGATCTCATGCTGGCATGTAATATATTCCAATAATAATAATAACTTTTATTTATATAGTGCCTTTAACGTGGTAAAACGTCCCACGGCGCTTCACAACAATTTTACAACATGTTAGATATTGACCATTGAGGGAAAGAGAGAAAAAGCGTGAGCAGGAAGTGTAAAAAGAGGTTAAAGGTTTGGGTTCAAAGTGGCAACTAAAATGCACACAGATAGACACGTGAAAAATCTAAAAAAAATAGGCCAGAATGCAATGACAATGTTTCTCTGTTCATTCCCTGGAGCTTGCTATAGTTACCTGCAAATTTATACTCTGGATCAGAGGGAATGCAAGACCAACTTATGGAAGTGGCCAGTGATGCTGAACCCAGAGAACACATCTCATGCAATAATCCAAAAACTGCATTTGGAGTATGGTGTACGGTTCCAGGCACCAATATTAAAACAATGAAAACAGCTGCAGCATAGATTCCAGAGGTACCAGAGGTGAAGGTCTACAGTTATTAAGAAAGAGTTGAAAAGTTAGGGCATTTTTTCATTGGTGCTGGTAAGGTTAAGGGGTGACATGATAGAAGCGGAGGGTTATGATAAGATAAATAGTGATAGATTGTTTCCAGTGATCAGTGGTAAGAAGTGTGCACAAATCTAAGATAATCATTTGAAGAAAAGCAGGAGAATGGGATTAAACTAAATGATGACACTAAGGGGATCAAGGGATATTGGGATAGTGCGAGCAGGTGCAGTTGAGGTAGAAGATCAGTCATGACCTTATTGACAGGCTCGAGGGACTGAATGACCTACTCCTGCCCCTATTTCTTATGCTCTTATGTTTTTATGAAACAATAGTTTTTCACGGTTAATATACACTCCTAGACATATTCTTGTCCCCACCAGGTATAAATGACTTATCGTACAACTATAGACACATCATTGACCTCACTAAGTATAGTTTTTCAACAGTTGTGACAGGCCTGTAGAGATGTCCCTGCAGATAAATGTTTCTTCTCTGATGAAGACAGAGGTACATCCAGGAATGTGTTATAACTGTGAAAAACTATTTGCACCTGGTGGAGTCTAACCTCCCATCATAACTCAGTCCTCTGACATAATGACTTGCCTCATAGCCCTTCGCTACATCATTTTGAGGGCTTGAGTGTTTCCCTTGACCATCTGTAACTGAAGAGGGCTTGCTGCTCGTCAATAACTGTGGAGGTAACATCACAGTTAATCTCAAGTATACCATCAGACGATCACGGACAATCAGTGTTTTGGCCTCCAGGCCCATTTCTCCATGTTTGCCATATGTTGTGGCCTGGATAGTTTCGGAAAATCGGGAACTCCCACCATAGTGCGCAGAAGAGTTTCAGCCCCCAGAATGGCAGCAACATCAGGGAGGAGCGAGGAGCAGTGGTAAGGAGTGGAGCTGGGAGAAGGTGCCAGTGTGAATTGGGAGGGGAGAGCGAAAGGGAAATTGCCAGTGCAATCTGAGAATGGAGGAAGAGCATGATGCCAGCATGAACTGGGGTGGGGGTGGGCGCAGAGTACCAGCTGGAAAGAAGGGGTAGAAAAGTGCCATCGTGAAGATGGAGAAGAGGGTGCAGAATGTCAACTTGGATTGAGACTTTGCTAGGGGTCCTTGGTGTGCCATACTCGATCGAATGCAGCCTTGATGCCAAGGGCAGTCAATCTCACCTTTAATTCAGCTTCTGTGTCCAAGTTTGAAGCAAGGCTGTAATGAGATCTGCAGCTGCGTAGTCCTGCTGAAACCCAAACTGAGCATCAGTGAGCAGGTTATTGGTCAATAAGTGCCGCTTGACAGCACTGTTGACAACACCTTCCATGACTTTGCTGATGATTGAGAGTGGACTGCTGGGGTGGTAGTTGGATGGATTGGATTTTTCCTGCTTTTTGTGGACAGGCAAATTTCCACATTGCCAGCATTCTAGCTTAGGTAGGGGGATAGTTATGGAGCACACCAATGTTTTTGTGACCTGTAGCCATTGGACACAAACATTTCCTCATTTTGTGTGGAGTGAATTGTATTGGCTGAAGATTGGCATCTGTCAGGGAAGGATCTCTAATAAGCATAAGAATATAAGAACATACAAATAGGAGCAGGAGTAGGCCATTTGGTCCCTCGAGCCTGCTCCGCCATTGAATAAGATCATGGCTGATCAGATCTTGGCCTCAGCTCCACTTTCCTGCCTGTCCCCCATCAACCTTGACCCCTGTAGTTCAAAAATCTATCTATCTCCGCCTTGAATATATTCAATGACTCAGCCTCCACAGCTCTCTAGGGTAAAGAACTCCAAAGATTCACGACCCTCTGAGAGAAGAACTTCCTCCTCATCTCCTTCATAAATAGGCGACCCCTTATTCTGAAACGGAAGCATCATAATTTTTGTTGTTGTAGAGGAGAAGCACTTCCTGGTGAATTAGCTGATAGAGTTAACAATGTATGAGTGCAATTCTTGTGATCATCTGACAGGCATAGCTCAGGAGGTTGCTGGTTAGTTAGATGGAGGTGGTAGATTCTCTGGAGATCTGATGCCAACTTATTTTGCTCCATTACACCACTCAATCATGTTACTGTCCTCCTTCAATCATGACATTTCTATTCATGTTATTATACCATAAATGGCTTACAATTGCACTGGGAGACACCCAGCATAGATTCAATTTTTTTAAATCATTGATCCATTCTACAAAACCTCAGGCCTCCCCTCCTCCATCAAGCAAAAATAATAACTTGCATTTATATAGCACCTTTAAAGTAGTGAAACTCCCAAGCCGCTTCACAGGAGCATGATGAAATAAAACAATTTGACACTGCTTGTTCAAAGAGATAGGTTTTAAGAAGCATCTTGAAGGAGGAAAGAGAGGTAGAGAGGCGGAGAGGTTTAGGCAGGGAGTTCCAGAGGGTGGGGTCTAGGCAACAGAAGGCAGGCCACCAATGGTTGAGTGATTATAATCAGGGATGCTCAAAGGGGCTGAATTAGAGAAGCGCAGACATCTCGGGGGATTGTGGGGCTGGAGGAGATTACAGAGCTCGGGAGGGGCAAGGCCATGGAGGGGTTTGAAAATAAGGATGAGAATTTTGAAATGGGATGTTGTTTAACCGGGAGCCAATGTCGGTCAGCGAGCACAGGGGTGATGGGTGAGCGGGGCTTGGTGCGAGTTAGGACACGGGTTGCCGAGTTTTGGATGACCTCTAATTTATGTAAGGTAGAATGTGGGAGGCTTACAATAATGGGGCTGAAATTGCTGTCGGAGGCTTCCCACGGGAAATTGTCTCCGACCTGAAACATTTCTACGAAAATACCTGGTGGGATTCCGGTGGGGGGCCTTCTCTTCCTGCGCTGCGAAGTGCGCTCCCATCCTCCTGGTTCCAACGCAGAAGATGCAGTCATGTGTGACTGCTCAGCCAATCAGGTACAGTATTCCACAGCTTTCTCATTAATAGCAATGAGAACTCCATATTTATGCGTTCTCATTGCTATTAATAAGAAAAAAAAATCCAAACACAATAATTCCATGTAATAAAAAATAAAAAACAGACCTCATATAATTAAAATTAAAGTTAATAAATAGCTAAAGAAAAAAAAATTATGAGTTTTAAAACATTTTTTTAATTATGGTTAAAAATAAATGTAACATCGTGGGCAGGGTTTTTAAAAATAAAATGTGTTTTTTTAATTTAACTTAATTGTATTTTTGTATGTTTTTAAACTCATATGCCTGTAAAAGTAGGCTAAGTGCCTGCATTTATCAGGCGCAAGAGTTTTGAAGACATTTGCTGGGCAAGATATGGGTAAATCCTGCAATCTTGCCCTTGCAAATGTCCTCGCTCCCGAGATACGGAGGATCTGTTAAGCTCCAGCTTGACAGATCGGAAAAGCATTGTGCGCTGAAAACCAGCTTTTCCGTTGTCTTCCCAGGTCCATAGAAACTCCGTATGGACCCAGGGAGGCTGGGATTTCCAGGCCAATATGTCCAAATCCGTTCCAACATGCTTTTCCCACAGCATTTTTAGACATTGCCGCTTTAAATTGACATGTCAAAAAAGATTATTTTGGTAGGTTAAAAATATTCCCATTTAAATTCTCACATGAATAAGGCTAAATTGGATTTTAGGTGGTCTGTGACTTTTATTATACAATATCTATTTGTCGGTGGCATAGTTGCAGGAAAATAGGTCATAGTGAAACAGATAAAAAGAGTGAATGGAAAATTCAGTCAAGGGGCCTGTGCCCTGCTTTAACTCTTTTGATAACCTATCACGTTCATGTTATTGGCTTGCAGACTAATATAATATTGTATATTAGTGTTCATATTTGGGATGTATTTTTTTAAATCTACAGGCAAAAATTGACTTTAAATTTCAGAGAGAATTTGATTGAAGTGATGCACTGAGTGGGCCTTAAATGGCTGTCTCATACTTCACAAGTGCCAACTTGCCTGATTGGTAGAACAAACATCTCTGAGTCAGAAGATTGTAGTTTGCTTGTGTGATTGTTAAGATACCTTGCACCTCCACTCATCCCTCTCTCTTTCTAGCTACATTATCACTTCACATCTTGTTATGTCTTTAGATGCTCTGATAATGACTCCATGAGGCAAAGTATTGCATTTGAACTGTAGTGACCTTAGTCCGTTTAATATAACTCTAGAGTGAGGATACCACTTGGTGGACTCCCTTTTATACCTGGGTACCTGTGGTGTACAGGTGACCCCTGAGCCTCTACCAGTTGCGCCCTCTGGTGGTGCCAGCATAGTATATACAGTGTGAACCTTGTTGATAGTACCTCTGGTAAACAAGTCTTCATCATATGCAACTATACATAGAGAGTATATCTATAGTATACATATATAACACATCTCACTAGCCACCCCTCACGCTCATCCTCATCCTTGTCCAATCATAACAACCAACAACACACAAGGATAGGCAATTGGTCTTTTGCCCAATGTTCATGTAGAGTTTCTGCTAATGTGTTACCAAACATTGAAATACTTATTTTAAACACTTTGCATTCTTGGACAGATTTATGTGCACTTAGTGTGGCAGTGACTGAAAGTGGGCATGCAGGTACAGCAGGCGGTGAAATGGTATGTTGGCCTTCATAGCTAGGGGATTTGTGTACATAAGAACATAAGAACATAAGAATTAGGAACAGGAGTAGGCCATCTAGCCCCTCGAGCCCCTCGAGTATAGGAGCAGGGAGGTCTTACTGCAGTTGTACAGGGCCTTAGTGAGGCCTCACCTAGAATATTGTGTTCAGTTTTGGTCTCCTAATGTGAGGAAGGACATTCATGCTATTGAGGGAGTGCAGCTAAGGTTCACCAGACTGATTGCAGGGATGGCTGGACTGTCACATGAGGAGAGACTGGATCAACTGGGCCTTTATTCACTGGAGTTTAGAAGGATGAGAGGGGATCTCATAGAAACGTATAAGATTCTGATGGGATTCGACAGGTTAGATGTGAGAAAAATGTTCCCGATGTTGGGGAAGCCCAGAACCAGGGGTCATAGTCTTAGGATAAGGGATAGGCCATTTAGGACTGAGATGAGGAGAAACTTTTTCATTCAGAGAGTTGTTAACCTATGGAATTCCCTGCCGCAGATAGTTGTTGAGGCCAGTTCATATTCAAGAGGGAGTTAGATGTGGACCTTACGGCTAAGGGGATCAAGAGGTATAGAGAGAAGGCAGGAAAGGGGTACTGAGGGAATGATCAGCCATGATCTTATTGAATGGCGGTGCAGGCTCGAAGGGCTGAATGGCCTACTCCTGCACCTATTTTCTATGTTTCTATGTTTCTTAGTGAGGTGTAGTGAATGGTGAGGCATAAGGGTATCCCCACAATGGTGATGAGTGTGAAAGGAATGGCTTGGGCATTGCAGGGGTACTTTATGGAGCTGGTGTGGGGTGGTGCCAACCTGGCGCATTATGTGGCAGCCAGGGTGTACAGCTTCAAATGAAGTAAATCTGGCCATGGTGAGGCCATCACTGGTGTCACTGGCAGCAATGTGGTCGGGTGTTGATGACCTGTGTCCTGTGCAGCATCAGGTGATTGTGGAGAAATTTGGTGTTGTTTGTGGTGATGCTGGTGTGTTTAGTGATGTTGGTGTTGGGGCTGACTGTGGTGGGATTCTGAGGACCAAGGTGAGAATTTTTCAAGGCCACCGATGCTGATGGATCAGATGGCAGCTGAAGTTGAGATGACAGAAGCGATCTGTTAATTGTGAGAGTGGTTACTCCAGGGAGGTGACAGCAAATGGAGGGTTCACTGCAAACACTTCCAACCTGCATACAGCTCAAAAGTGTCTTCCAAATCCTGAAGGCTTCAGCTTCTGAGATTGGAAAGTGAACAGCTGTGAAATGGTAGCTTTTATAACACTTCTGCAGCTGTCAACTAGTCAAAGCAACAAAGAGACATTGAGAACCCGACACAATTACCTGACGTGTTCCCTGAGGGACGTGAACCTTGTCCAAAACTTGGAAAAATGGTAAGTATCTGGTAAAATTTTTTTAAATACCTTTAAAATGCCTCTTAATGATATTAATTGGCTGGCCTGCCGCTTGGTGTCGGGTCTGTGAACCGTAGCCAGACCCGGCACTTTGGAAACTGATATGGATGCGGGATCCCGCCCAGCTGTCAATCACGGTCATTTTGACAGTGGACCCACCTACAAACTCGCATCCACAGGGCTGGTAAGATTCCGGCCTCTGTGTGTAAAAGTGCTTCCTGATTTTATTCTGGAACAGCAGAGTTCTAATTTTAAGCTTATGTCACCTTGTCCTTGATTTTCCCCTACCACAGGAAATAGCTTCTCCGTACCTACCCTATCAAACCCTTTTAACTTTTTAAACCTCAATAAGATCAGCCTCAATCTTCTACACTCAAGGGAATACAAGCCAAGTTTATGCAACAAATCCAACAGTTGGACAATAAAACCCACCAAAAGAAGCAGACCTACTCCTGAGAACGAATTCAAAAGGAAATTCAAAATTAAAGCAGAAATTGGACAGCAAGAATCTAGAAAGCAAATCTGTAAGACAGAGGAAATCGAGCTTGGTATGTAGTAAGCAAGGAGATCTTCCTGTGCTGAATGGTATATACTTTAATGCAAGGAGTATAGCGAATAAGGTGGATGAGCTAAGAGCACAGGTAGACACTTGGGAGTATGACATTATAACCATTACAGAAACATGGCTGAAAGAGGGGCAGGTTTGGCAGATCAATATTCCTGGCTACAGGATTTTTATACAAGATAGAGAGGGGGGTGCGGTTGTTGCGGTACTATAGAAACTATTACAGCGGTGAGGAGAGATGATATGTTAGAGGGCATTTGGGTCGAATTGAAAAATAAAAAAGGGGCGATCACACTGCTGGGCGTGTATTATAGACCCCAAACAGTGGGAGGGAGATAGAGGAGCAAATATGTAGGCAAATTGCTGAAGTCTAAAAACCATAGAGTAGTAATATTAAGGGATTTTAACTATCCAAATATTGATGGGCACAAATTTAGTGTGAAGGGTATAGAGGGTGCGGACTTCTTGAAATGCATTCAAGAGAACTTTTTTAGTCAGTATGTAGCAAGCCCAACATGAGAGGGGGCGGTCTTGGATTTAGTTTTGGAGAATGAAGCTGGGCAAGTTGATGGGCTATTAGTGGGGGAGCACTTGGGTGCCAGTGATCATAATTCAGTCAGATTCAAGTTGGTTATGGATAAGGACAAGAAGAGACCTGGAATAAACGTTTTAACTTGGGGAAAAGCTAATTTTGCTAAGTTAAGGATTTGGACATAGTGGACTGGAAACAGCTACTTGTAAGTAAATCAGTGTCGGGACAGTGGGGGAAGTCTCAGACCAAACATGTACCCTTAAAGAAAAAGGCTTGGAAAAATAATTCTAGAGCCCCCTGGATGTGTACGGACTTACAGGGGAGGATTAAGAAAAAAAGGGATGCTTATGTCATGTACCAACGGCTAAATACTTTAGAATCTTTGGAGGAATATAGAAAGTTAAGAGGATATTAGGACTGCTAAGAGAGAACACGAGAAATTCTTGGCCAGTAAAATTAAGGAAAACCCTAAGATGTTCGATAAATACATTAAGAGTAAGAGGGTAACTAAAGAAAAGGTTGGGTTAATTAGAGACCATGAGGGTAATCTTTGTGTGGAGGTGGAAGATGTTGGTCGGGTTCTTAACGAATACTTTGCATCTGTTTTCACAAAGGAATGGGATAATGCAGATTCTGCAATCGAGGAGGAGTGTGATATTCTGGATGAAACAAATATAGTGAGAGAGGAAGTATTAAGGGGTTTAGCAGCTTTGAAAGTAGATAAGTCCCCAGGCCTGGATGAAATGCATCCCAGGCTGTTGAGCGAAGTAAAGGAAGAAATAGCAGAGGCCTTGACCATCATTTTCCAGTTCTCTTTGGCTCTAGGTATGGTGCCGGAGGATTGGTGGACTGCTAATGTAGAACCCTTGTTTAAGAAGGTAAAAAGAGATAGGCCAAGTAATTACAGGCCTGTTAGCTTAACCTCAGTGGTGGGAAAATTATTGGAAAAAATCCTGAAAGACAGGATAAATCTGCATTTGGAAAGGCAAGGATTAATTAGGGACAGTCAGCACGGATTTGTTGAGGGAAGATTGTGTTTGACTAACCTGATTGAATTTTTTGAGGAGGTAACTAAGAGGGTTAATGATGGTAGTTCATACGATGTAGTATATATGGACTTTAGCATGGCTTTTGATAAGGTCCCACATGTTAGACTGGTTATGAAGATTAAAGCCCATGGGATACAGGGCAAAGTGGCAATTTTGGATCCAAAATTGGCTTGGAGATAGGAAGCAAAGGGTAATGATTGATGGATGTTTTGTGACTGGAAGGATGTTTCCAGTGGGGTTCCGCAGGGCTCAGCACTGGGTCCCTTGCTTTTTGTGGTATATATCAACGATTTAAGTTTGAATATAGGGAGTATTATTAAGAAGTTTGCAGATGACACTAAAATTGGCTGTGTGGTTGATAATGAAGAGGAAAGTCATGGGCTGCAGGAGGATATCAATCTACTGGTCAGGTGGGCAGAGCAGTGCCAAATGGAATTTAATTCAGAGAAATGTTAGGTGATGCACTTTGGGAGGGCTAATAAGGAAAGGATATATATATTAAGCGGTAGGCCACTTAATACTGTACATGAACAAAGGGACCTTGGAGTGCTTGTCCACAGTTCCCTGAAAGTAGCAGGCCAGGTGGATAAGGTGGTTAAGAGGGCATGCGGAATGCTTGCCTTTATTGGCCGAGGCATAGAATATAAGAGCAGGGAGGTTATGCTTAAATTGTATAAAACTTTGGTTAGGCCACAGCTGGAGTACTGAGTGCATTTCTGGTCACCGTATTATAGGAAGAACACGATTGCACTAGAGAGGGTTCAGAGGAGATTTACTAGGATGCTGCCTGGAATGGTGAATCTTAGTTATGAGGACTGATTGGATCGGCTGGGTTTGTTCTCATTGGAACAGAGGATGTTGAGAGAAGACCTCATTGAGGCATACGAAATATTGAGAGGCCTGGACATAGTGGACAGAAAAGGTCTATTTCCATTGGTGGAGGGGTCTATTATAAGGGGGCATAGTTTTAAGATAGTTGGTGGAAGGTTTAGAGGGGATTTGAGGGGGGCTTCTTCAAGCAGAGGGTTGTGGGGATCTGGAACTTGTTGCCTGGAAGAGTGGTAGATGCAGAAACCCTCACCACTTTTAAGAGATAGTTGGATGTGCACTTAAAGTGCAGTAACCTGCAGAGTTACGGACCTAGAGCTGGTAATTGGGATTAGACTGGATGACCTTTTGTTGGACGGCGCAGATATAATGGCAAGTACTGCAGGGAATAGAATACGGCCAGGGTGATCTCCTGGACTAGTGTCGATCGCCTGGATGGGTCAGGGAGGAATTTTCCCAGATTTTTTTCTCCCTAAATTGTCCTGGGTTTTTATCTGGTTTTTGCCTCTCCCAGGAGATTACATGGCTCCGATTGGGGTGGAGTGTAGATGTTTTCATTATAATGGGTGTCGCAGTTGTGTGGGGCGGAGTGGTTGGACTGGGTGCTCTTTGCCTGTCCGTCATTGTTCATAGGTCTATATGTAACCTTTAGGGCTGCTGACCAAGGGCCGAGCGGCTCTCTGTTGGCCGGCGCAGACACAATGGGCCGAAACGGCCTCCTTCTGCGCTTTAAATTTCTATGTTTCTATGTTTCTATTTATACACTGTTTGATTTCTTGCAACTACTTTTGTATCTTTTCATATTCTGTAAGGATGTTCATGAATATGAAATGTGACGATAATATTTGTGTTTTCAATCATATCACCAGTACCAGATGGAAGCAGCGAAAGGTTTTGGAAATCTTCGTCCTCTGACCATAACCCATGGAGCGACCAATGCAATTTTGTTTCCTTGGAGATTCTCCTGGTCAACTCCGCAAGTTGGGCAGAAAGTGGGCAGAAACCCGCCTACAAACTCGCACTCACAGGGCTGGTAGGATTCTGCCCTCTGTGTGTAAATGTGCTTCCTGATTTCACTCCAGAACAGCAGAACTCTAATTTTAAGATTATATTAACCCCAACCCCGTGAACTTTTATCTTGTGCTGTAACCTTTTATGTGGCACCGTGTCAAATGCCTTCTGGAAGTCCAAATACACCACATCAACTGGTTCCCCTTTATCCACTGTTACATCCTCAAAGAATTCCAGTAAATTTGTCAAACATGACTTCCCCTTCTGTTAGATCTCTTAATTTCCAATGAAATACGAACTCCGATTGTAGTTTTAACTTCTTTATTTTTGGCAAAGAGCAATAACAAGTTCTTGGCTTTAAGCCAGGTCTTTGTTCTTCAGCACCACATGGTCAAAATGGCTGTACTTATATCTGGATCAATTTACAGAAAAGAACTCGCCTTCTTTGACCTTATTGGCTCAATTAATAGTCTTTTAACCTTTTAATTGGCTCGCTACCCAAGGTCCGAAAATGTCAAGTTGATTGATGACTTAATGCAACATGCTGAACTGCATGTAGCAGCCTTGACTTGGGGGTCTGTGAATTTTCACAGTCTGTCTAAATGCAGCCTGTTTCTATCAATCCCCCCTTTGATTCTTTCACAAACTGAATCATAAAACATTATGTATCACTGGTTAAACATTCTACAAAATAATTTCATACATGTTAATAGAGTTTCCTACTAAAATTTGTTGATGTGATTCGCCACATGTCCGGACTAGTAGCTTCCACACAAATTTACATCAACCCGAGTTCCATCGTGGCCACAGTGGAAGTCTGGTTTTAGTAGGTTAGTTAACCTTATTCCAATTTAATCCAAATCAATATCTTAGTTCAACCAGTAAACAACCTTCCCTTAAGCATAACATACCCATGTGCCACGCACAGACGGTCTGCTGGGACCTGCAAGGTGTCTCACCTGCGGGACAGCAGCTACAGCCGCCTGGTCGCAACAACATTTAATCAACATAAACAAACAACATAAAAGTAAAACAATTACAACAAATAGAATTAAACTTTCCACCAATGAAGTTTCTATTGAACCTAGCCATTCAGCGGCTCCACTCCACAAAGTGAATGATGGGGGTTGACTAAGTTTTTCTACCTCCTTTTGGATATGCTCCGCTAAGTGGGTAATTTCTTCGGAGCTATCTGGGATATATGTGCAACTCTCAGTTCTGAGTAGGGTGCAAGTACCTCCCTTTTCAGCCAGGATGTAGTCAAGGGCCAGTCTATTCTGTAGGGCTACTGTGCGGATTGCTACCATTTCTGCATTGATTTTAACTAGGGCCTCTGAGGTATCATTGACTACTCGTTCCACAACGGATGCCATGTTAATGGATTCCCTTGCCAGTTTGGCGGTCCCATACCCGGGGATCAGAATGGCAAAGAACCTCTCTGTTTCTGTGATAGCTCTCTTACACCAGCTAGTAAGAAGGTGTAAATGTTCCGACAGTGACTTTATATGATACAAATAAGGTACAATGTAGGCTAAATAGCAGGATCCCGTCCAATTCTGGGGCAGCCAAGGGTAGGCCTTGTGGCCACACACCCAATAGGTGCCATTATAAGCAATGAATGTGAGCTGTTTCTTTGTCAGCAACACTCCGGGGCCTGTCCAGGCTTTTCCATCTGTTTTATTCAGAATCCCCGTTAAGTTAAAAGTTCCCACATCGGCCCAGTTTGGACGGTTCCGTGGCTTGATTATATTATAATTCCGGGAGCAGTTACTATACCCCATATTTTGGCCTCCTTTGATGTTTCTAATCAGACAGACCGATTCCCCCGGTCTTCCTATTCCCGTTGTATTAGTGATAACAAAAAATGGGGGCCGTTTGGAATTATTGTAGCACGGTTGGTATCCCCCTTCAAAGGTAGTCAGGTTGTAACCTGCTGACTTCCATTTACGTGCCCAGTTTTCCGTATCCTGAAACGCCTTGCCTGTTTTGTTTTGATTAATTATCCACTCAGTCATTTCCGAGATATTCAAGGGAACTGGCCTCAAGGAAATCCCTCCCTTTGAGTGAATAGGAATATGCGCACAAACCCAACAACTTGAAATGTTATCTTGTTTGGCATAAATGTATGACATATATAAAAAGGTATTTACATTTAATTCCCTTGCTACCCTATTATTTCCCTTTGGTGCAGAAGGTCAGCTAGTAAGAAGTAGGCCTATGCCTAGAATACCTACAATCAATAATACTGTAAATTTATACATTTTCGCAAAAAGTAATTGTCCTTATTAGATTTCAGCTTCAGTTATGGGTGCTCGTTTAACGTGTGAAGCGTGGATCCAGGCTTTCTTTCCTTGGACTTTAACAGCTGCCTGGGTGGTCAATAACACTTGATAAGGTCCCTCCCATTTGGCACCCAAAGGTTCTTTCTGCAACTTTTTCACATACACCCAGACTCCCGGGATGATGTCGTGTCCTCCTTCCGGTGGATTACCCCAAGCTGCCGATACCTGTCGGGAAACAGAACTAATAGAATTGGTTAGGTTCTGACAGTATGATAACAAAGTGTCACTCATTAAGTGAACATCAGCTTTCCGTAAATCGATAGTTCCTGGCAGCGACATGGGTCTTCCTATTATAATTTCAAATGGGCTTAGACCTGTCGTTCTGTTCGGGGTTGCCCTAATGCTACATAACACTATTGGTAGTGCCTGGGGCCATGGTGTTCCTTCTTGGTGATATTTGGCAAGCCGTTGTTTCAGGGTTCGATTCATTCGTTCTACGTGTCCTGATGATTATGGATGATAAAGACAGTGTAAATCCCACGTAATGTTCAGTAACCTACAGACTTCTTGGCAGACAGCACCTGTGAAGTGTGTTTCCTGATCTGAGTCAATGCTACTCGGGACTCCCCATTGGGGAATGTAATCCTTACACAAGACCTTTACAGTGTGATTGGCTGTGGCTCTTTTAGTTGGGACAGCTTCTACCTATCTAGAGAATCTGTCGACCATGACAAGAATGTTAGTGTATCCTTGGCATGGAGGAAGAGATATATAATCAACCTGCAGATGCTGGAATGGTGCGACAAGGGCAGGGGGCCTCAGTTGGGGCATTATCGTGATGGGTCCAGAATTATTTTTCTGGCAGACCACACAGCGGTCTGTTACCAGCTGGGCATGTTTTTTAAATCGCCGACCCCACCAGCTTTTCTGGAATCGTGCCGTCATCTGTTGTGAGGCCAAGTGTCCCCACGAGTGGATCTGTTGGGCTAAAAAAGGCATAAGCGCTTGTCGGTAACTCTTTGTCTCCAGATACCATCTTCGCATAGCTTAATTCCTGCCTCAATCCATGTCCATTTTTCCTCTCGGGAGCACTCACCTTGCATTGTTTGAAGGTCTCGTGTCAGAGTCCTGAGTGCTTTCAATCTGCACATCTGTGTTGGTTCTTCTGGAGGAACGCCCTGTGAGGCGGCATCTTTAGCTGCCTGGTCGGCTAGGGCATTTCCCTGTGCTTCTGTGGTATTTTCCTTGGTATGGGCCTTACACTTCAGGATGGACACTTCCTGAGGTAATTGTATGGCCTCCTGTAAGTCTCGGACTTCTTTTCCATTTCAGATAGGTGTACTAGCAGCAGTGAGGAATCCTCTTTTCCGCCATAACATACCAAGGTCGTGAGCGACTCCAAAAGCATAACGCGAATCTGTGTAGACATTAGCTGTCTGTCCTTCTGCTATTTGACATGCTTCTGACAGGGCTCGTAACTCGGCCTGTTGTGCTGACGTTCCTGAGGGTAAACATCATTTTGCCACTACCTCATATAAGGTTGTAACTGCCCACCCTGCTTTTCTGGTACCATTGTCAACAAAGGAGGAACCATCTGTAAACAGAATGAGGTCTGGGTTGTGCAGAGGCTCCTCTTCTTCTGTTTCTTTTAAAATCTCCACGCAGTCATGCTCTTCACATTCTTCCCCCTATTGCTCCCTCGATTCTGACATTGGGAGCATAGTTGCGGGATTAACCGGGTTGGCCCGGACGATATGGAGATTAGGAGCTTCCAAAACTGCTGTCCAGCGGGTCCATCTAGCTGCCGTCACCTGAGACATTCTATTCATAGACAGTAAAGCGTGTACGGTGTGGGGACACTTGACAATCAGCTTTTGGTCGAGGACTAGATCCGCAGTGATCATTACCACTCGACATGTAGCTTCCATGGCCCTTAGGCAACTTCCCCATCCGAGGGCTACCGCATCCAGTTTTTCCGAATAATAGCCAATAGGTCTTTGCCGATCCCCATGTTCTTGTGTCAGTATAGCTGTTATATATCCTTCTTTCTCATGGACAAACAGGATAAATGGCTTACCACTGTCGGGGATTCCCAGAGCCGGTGCCGAACACAAAGCCTTTTTCAAACTCAGGAAGGCCTCATGCTGTTCTTTAGTGAGGGTGATGGCTTCTTTAGAGGCACGTTTCCCCTTTAAAATATCATTCAATGGCTGAGCAAGCTGTGTGAAGGAGTCAATCCAATTTCTGTTAAAGTTACACAATCCCAAAAAAGACCTTAGTTCCTGAATAGTGGTGGGTTTTTTAGCAGCCTGAATGGCTGCAGTTCTATCCTGGGTAAGTTCTCTCTTTCCTTGTGAAATCTTTTGTCCCAGGTATACAACCTCTTCTTGAGATATTTGTGCTTTGTCGATGCTGGCTTTATGTCCTTTCAGCCGAAGGTGGTCCTGCAAAGCTCGTAAATCTTGTTCATGCTGGTCTTCCATGTTTGAAGCTAGCAGGATATCGTCTACATGTTGGATGACTGTGGATGATAGGGGAAGTAATTCTCGCAAATGGCTTTGTAAAGCCATGTGGAATACCGTAGGGCTGTTGTGGAAACCCTGCGGTAACCGGGTCCAAGTATACTGTTGTCCTTGGACCGTGAAAGCAAACCACTGTCGAACCTCCGGTGCCAGAGGCACCGACCAAAATCCATTGGCCATATCTATAACCGATAAATATTTATGTTCCGGTTTGAGGCCATTAAAAATGGTGGAAGGATCTGCGACCAAAGGAGCTTTTTGATCAATACACTGGTTAGCTTTCCTATAATCGACAGTCAAACGCCAAGTCTCGTTAGATTTCTGTACCAGCCACACGGGGCTATTGGAGGAGCTATGCATTTTAATTATCACCCCTTGTTTCTCCAATTGCTGAATAACCGGTAAGATTCCCGTGATGGCAGTTGGACTGATGGGATACTGTTTAGTGCATGGAGGCTTGGTCCCTGTAAATGACTCAGGCTCCATCTGGAGTAGGCCACAATCGTTCTTATCTTTAGCCCATATCGGGTGTTCCTTCAATTCTTCTTTCTTCAAAGTTCTAATAGTCCATGTCACCCGACCATCCTCGAAATGTAATGATGAATCTACTTGGATTAGAACGTCCATTCCCAAAAGGGGTTGATCTACTGGGCCTATCCAGACCAGCGTGGTTAGTTCATGTGGACCCAGCCCTATAAGTACCGGTGTTGTCCTTTTAATTTCCATTTTATGGCCCCCAACTCCATAGGCTGTACCATCCAACGGCAAAAAGTCTCCATATTGTAGGGGTAAGCATGTTAATTCCGCCCCTGTGTCTAAAAGACAGTCCACATCCTTATCGCCCACCCTCACAGTTATATATAGCCCATCTCCCCTCTGTTGTATTAGTGCGAGGAGGGGGGCCAGGGTGGGCTCTCATCGTTTTTTGCTATCCCAAGTAACTCCTTCTGTTGTTGTATTATCAGTCGCTTAAATGCTTCTATGAGATCATTATCTTGTGACAAGCCTGGCTTGTTGGCTGAATTGTATCCCTGGCTGCGTCCTCTTCCCCAGCCACGACCTTTCTGTTTTGCCCTGCACGTCTTGGCCCAGTGACCTTCTTTCCCACAATAATAACATTTTCCGGGTAATTTTCCTAATAACTGTTTATCGGAATCCTGGGATTTCCATCCCATAGCCTGTACAGCTCGGACTTTAGCTCCCATATCCCGATCTAATTGGTTACATCGATCCACCAATGCTGCAAAGGTAGTTCCTCTACCTTCCCAGTCCGGTAACACTACCTTAAGCATTTTGGACAGTTCTGGCTTTAGACCTGCCATGAAAGCTGCTTTCAGGGGTCCAAACACATGTTCATCCATTTCCTCATCTGTATTATTCATACCCGAATGTTCTAGCCACATGCATCTAAACCACTCGTCATACTCCAGGACCTCTTCTGTTCCTTTCTGTTGGCAGGCTGCAATTTTTCCCCAGTCTGTCTTGGCTTGACTGAAGGCTTGCAGCCAGTGTTTAATCGCCTCCCACGCTGCATCTAATTCTTGCTCATCCTGCCCCAAAGCTTCTTCTCCCTTGTTGTGCAATTTTCTTCCCTGTGTTTTTGGCACCATCATGGTCAAAATTTGCACTCCGTCCCAGGGATGAAGTTGATATATATTTCTTAAGCGGTCCAATTGGTCCCACGTTTTTACTCCCCCTTTCTTTGGATTGGGCAATTCCTTGGACCATTTATCAATTTTCTCTGGGTCTGCTGGATCATGAACTAAGTATTTTTCGTACAACCTTTTCTTTGTTTTTTTGGTTCCGCCCTCATCCGCAGTCTCTTCTGATTTGACTACAACTCGTCTTTTTTTAAACGGGGCAAAGCGCACCCCTAATTCTTTATCATCCTCCGACCCTGTATCGTCAGAGGATTCAGAATCCGTATCTATTCCTCGGTCGTGTCTTCGGGTTTGCGCTTTTAATTTATCCAAACATGGGTACCCTGGGAATTGACCGATACATTTTCCTTTTCCTGTTACTGTCTCTTGACCTAATGATTTTTTCCATTCTTTAATTTCACCTTTAAGATCTTTAACTTCCGCTTCCAGCTTTTCAAGTTCAAGTCTTTTCTGTCGCAGCTGTGCACATACAGCTTGCAATTGGTCCTTTGTACTGGTCAGTTCTCGATCATGTTGGGAACACATTATAATTTCATTCCGGTTTCGAATCTGGCCCATAACCGCTAGGGACCATCTAGTTCGCTCTTTATTTTTCATACGGGTCGTTTTTCCCCAGACCCTTTTAATCTCATCCAAGGACCATTGTCCTTTGGAGGTTCCGTACTTTTGTTCGATCTTAATACAGGTTTTAGATAAGTTGAATTGTTGCTCTATGTATTCTTTCAACTGTTCGAGGATTTCATCTATCGAAACTTCAGGTGGTGCCTGCCCACCTTTAACAGTTGTAGGCAATTCTTTGCTCTTATCTCCTGCTGCCATAATTTCTTTACTGGGGTCTCGAGTCATAAGCTTTCCAGCCGATCAATAGGTCAGTGATTAATTAACTAACACACCGCCGAAGTTTAGACGTCTATGGGACTTCGAGCCGACTACCAACCGGAGGGTTCGCAAACCGGAGGCTTTCAGAATCGCGTAGAAGGAGAGGCGAATTTAGACTTTTGACCGAGGACTTTTTAAAAAGAGGTGTCCTTACCTCAGTATGTAGGTCCGATGTCCAAAATTCAGTTTCTTTCCTCAGCGATTGTGTTCGTGACGCCAAAATTGTTAGATCTCTTAATTTCCAATGAAATACGAACTCCGATTGTAGTTTTAACTTCTTTATTTTTGGCAGAGAGCAATAACAAGTTCTTGGCTTTAAGCCAGGTCTTTGTTTTTCTGGCACCACATGGTCAAAATGGCTGTACTTATACATGGATCAATTTACAGAAAAGAACTCGCCTTCTTTGACCTTATTGGCTCAATTAATAATCTTTTAACCTTTTAATTGGCTCGCTACCCAAGGTCCGAAAATGTCAAGTTGATTGATGACTTAATGCAACATGCTGAACTGCATGTAGCAGCCTTGACTTGGGGGTCTGTGAATTTTCACAGTCTGTCTAAATGCAGCCTGTTTGAATTCTCTATCACTTTCATAAATCCATGCTGACTCTGCCTGACTGAATTATGCTTTTCCAAATGTCCTGCTACTGCTCCTTTAATAATGGAATCCAACATTTTCCCAAGTACAGAAGTTAGACTAACTGGTTTATAGTTTTCCATATTCCCTTGAGCAGCGAGTGTTTGTGGCGAGATGCGGTGAATTTTTATGGCGGAGGAGCGGCGATAGATTGTGGCAGAAGTGCGACAGATGAGGGTATGGGGCCCAGAACAGCCGAGGGCCCAGGGGCAGCACGGGCCAGTCCACATTGCAATATATGTGTGCGCTAGATCCGTGCAGCAGAGCAGGTCTCCAGTTGTCCTGGTTAATCCTCGCCACTGGATAAAGGTCTAGCTCTGTCAAGCCTGTGTGGCAGCTGATGTGCAACGGTCACCACACGTAAAAAAATTCCACCCCCTCAATTGGAGTGCAGGACTGGAACATCAGGTCCTTCATTGAAACACCTGTGAACTCGTGGAAGCAAGTAATCCTTGTTCGAGGGACCGCCAATGACTATGAGTTCCCTGCTTTTTGTCTGCCTCCTTTTTTAAATAGGGGTGTTACATTTGTAATTTTCCAATCTGCTGGGACCTCCCAGAATCCAGAGAATTTTGGTAAATTACCACCAATGCATCCACTATCCCTGCCAGTACTTCGCTTAAGACCCTAGGATGCAAGCCATCAGGTTCAGGGGATTTATCCACCTTTAGTCCCATTATGTTCGTGAGTACCACCTCCTTAGTGATTGTGATTAAGTTAAGATAACAATTCCCGGGGTTGGGGGTAATATATTAGCATGGATAGAGGATTGGCTAACTAACAGAAGACAGAGAGTCGGGATAAATGGTTCATTCTCAGGATGGCAATCAGTATCTAGGGGGCTACTGCAGGGATCAGTGCTGGGACCCATAGAAAATAGGTGCAGGAGTAGGCCATTTGGCCCTTCGAGCCTGCACCGCCATTCAACAAGATCATGGATGATCACCCACCCAGCACCTCCCACGCCCCCTCCACACCCCCCCAGCCGCAAGGACCACATCCATCTCCCTCCCGAACACATCCAATGAACTGGCATCAACAACTCTCCGCGGCAGGGAACCCCACAGGCCAACAACTCCCCGAGTGAAGAAATCTCTCCCCATCCCAGCCCCCCCCATCCCAAGACCGTGCCCCCGGCTCCGGACCCTCCCAACACCGGGAACACTCCCCCTGCACCCAACCCGCCCCATCCCGTCAGATTCCTTCCCAAATGCCGAACACCCCCGGATGTCGAGCCCCCAGCCCTGGAGCCACGCCCCCGCGACGCCAACCACACCACATCCACCAACCGCCATCTGCGCAGTCAACCCGTCCACCCCACTCCGAACACTCCCCGCACCGAGGCACAGAGCCCCCAGGCCCGCCCCTCCAACACACTTCGCCCCCCCCCACCCCCAGACCTTCGCTGCAATGTGGCCCCTCCCATCCCCGCCCCGGGTTTCTCCGCACCCCACCTCCACCACTCTCCCCTCCATCCCCCGCCCCCATTGCCCCTCCACTTCCCTCTGCCTCCCCGCACAGGCTCCGCCCCTGTGCGGGGCGGTAACCTTCTGGGGTAGGGAATTTTAGCACCTAGCGTGGAAGTCCTGCTCCCGCCGCAGAATTGGCCTTACCCCCCCTCAATGAAAGCGAAGTGCAATATCCCACACTCCACTTCCCTTGGGGGCAGTTACCGGGGCACGACTGCATGCTCCTGTGACAGTCTGAACTGGTGCTCTCCACTCTCCCGTCCCGCGACAGCTGGAGTTGGTGCTGGTGCTCTCCACCCATCCTTTGAAGAAAGGTTGGGCCTATACTCATTGGAGTTTAGAAGTAGAGAGGATGTTTCCCCCTGTGGGGGAAGCTAGAACTAGGGGCATAGTTTAAGAACTGATGAGAAATTTCTTCTCTCAAAGTCCTAAATCTGGAATTCTCTGCCTCAGAGAGCTGTGGAGGCTGGGTGATGGAATATATTTAAGGTGGAGATAGACTTTGGAACAATAAGGGGAGTGAAGGGTTATGGACTGCGGACAAGGAAGTGGAGCTGGGGCCAAGATCAGATCAGCCATGATCTCCCTGAATGGCGGAGCAGGCTCGAGGGGCCGATTCCTGCTACTATTTCTTATGCTCTCTGGTCCCTGGATAAAATGGGGAGAGGTGACAGAAGCTGGGAATGGTTACGCAAGAGAAGGCTCACAATTGATCTTATAGAAGTAGTTAACAGTCTAGAGGGTATAGACAGGACAAACAATAATGTCTTGTATCTATGCATTTATTTACTATTTACATCTATAATAACGACTTGGAAGAAAGGACCGAGTGTAACGTTGTCAAAGTTTACTGACAATACAAAGATAGGAGAAAAAGCAATGTGTGAGGAGGACACAAAAAATCTGCAAAAGGACATGGACAGGCTAAGTGAGTGGGCAGAAATTTGGCAGATGGAGTATTCTGTTGGAAAGTGTGAGGTCATGCACTTTGGCAGAAAAAAATCAAAGAGCAAGTTATTATTTAAATGGAGAAAAATTGCAAAGTGCTGCAGTATAGCGGGACCTGGGGATGCTTGTGCATGAAACACAAAAGGATAGTTTGCAGGTCCAGCAAGTGATCAGGAAGGCCAATGGAATCTTGGCCTTTGTTGCAAACGGGATGGAGTATAAAAGCAGGGAAGTCTTGCTACAGTTATACAGGATATTGGTGAGGCCACACCTGGAATACTAGGTACAGTTTTGGTTTCCACATTTACGACAGGATATACTTGCTTTGGAGGCAGTTCAGAGAGGGTTCACTCGGTTGATTCCGGAGATGAGGGGGTTGACTTATGAGGAAAGTTTGAGGAGGTTAGGCCTCTACTCATTGGAATTCAGAAGAATGAGAGGTGATCTTATGGAAACGTATAAGATTATGAGGGGGCTTGACAAGGTGGACGCAGAGAGAATGTTTCCACTGATAGGGGAGACTAGAACTAGGGGGTATAATCTTAGAATAAGGGGTCGCCCATTTAAAACTGAGATGAGGAGGAATTTCTTCTCTCAGAGGGTTGTAAATCTGTGGAATTCGCTGCCTCAGAGAGCTGTAGAAGCTGGGACATTGAATAAATTTATGACAGAGATAGACAGCTTCTTAACCGATAAGGGGATAAGGAGTTATGGGGAGCGGGCGGGGAAGTGAACCTGAATCCACGATCAGATCAGCCATGATCGTATTAAATGGCGAAGCAGGCTCGAAGGGCCGTATGGCTTACTCCTGCTCCTATTTCTTATGTTCTTATGTTGTTACGTAAGTTGCTTTGAGTAAGGATGTGCAGGATTAGGGTAGGGAAGGCAGAGTGATGGGGATGTGATGAGCAGCACAGCAGGTTAAGGTTGAGTGTTACTTTGCAGTAACATTTTGTGATCTACTGAGATCATTGAAAGGTTTGTGCCACTGCAACTAAATCCTCCTGATGACACCCCTGCTTGTACCCTCCTGTGCAATGTGCAAACAGGCTACGTTGGTGTCCTGGGGAGGTCCCTTTCGCCCATTAGAAGGGAAGAAAACCTCCCCGTGACTACCTCCATAAGCATATGGAGAGAGTCACGGGAGAGCCTGGGTGCAGCCTTGTGCCTTTGTGAAGTGCTTGCGGCTGGACTTCCCGTGGCGACAGACGACCTCCTCCTCAATGACGACCGGGTCCCTCTCTCCCACATCGGCGACTGGTCTCCCCTCCTCCCTCAGCGACAACCGGAGCTCTCTTTCCCCATCGGCAACCTGGCCTCTTCTCCTCCAGAACGTGGTGAGTACCAAGGCTGTGACCACCTGCCCTCCCACCCTGAACCCCGGTGGGCCACTGACCCTCCCAATGCCTGCCTCCAACCAAGCCTCGGACCACCTACCACCAAGGGCGCGACCTAGCGCCGAGCCTGTGGCTAACATCTCGCCACAGGCTACTAGGCCCATATAGCAGTGCCTGGTCTCCAGTCGTCTTGAACCCCCTTGCCACTGGACCAAGACCTCGCTCAGCTAAGCCCGTGTGGTAGCCGGTGTACAACGACCACCCCACGTTAAAAGAACTCACACACAGGCATCTTCCACTCCGTTAACATGAAGTTCGGGACCTGGAACGTCAGGACCCTCATGGTCAGGCCGGAACACCGTACCACCATAGTTGCCCGGGAACTTAGACGCTTTGATATCGACATCGCCGCCCTAAGCGAGACTCAGCGGGCAGGGGAAGGCCAGCTCAAGGAACAAGGTGGAAGTTACACCTTCTCCTGGAAAGGGAAACCAGAAGAAGAACGCCGCCTCCACGGAGTCGGCTTCGCCATCAAAAACAAGCTGGACAACCGTCTCAAAGACTCCTCCCACGGGGCTAACGAACGCCTTATGACTCTTCGACTCACCCTATCCCGGAACCAGTGTGCCACAGTCATCAGTGCGTATGCCCCGACACTCGATGCAACTGATGAGGCCAAAGAGGGTTTTTACACCAATCGCGAAAATCCCTGTCCTGCGTCCCCGCGGGTGACAAATTGATTCTTCTCCGTGACTTCAACGCCAGGGTTGGCAAGGACACAGACCGCTAGGGGGCATGATTGGGGGTTGGGAAAGCCAACTCCAGTGGTACCCTTCTCCTGACAAAATGTCTGGAGCATGAACTTGTCATCACCAAAACCTTGTTCCGCCAGAGGGACAAATACAAGGCATTGTGGCAACGTCCTCGCTCCAAGCACTGGCACCTGCTTGACTATGTCATCGCCCGAGCCAGGGATCGCAAGGATGTGCGCATCACCCGCACCATGACAGGAGCCGACGACTGCTGGACGGACCACCGCCTAATCTGATCCATCATCGACATCAACATAGCCCCAAAACGGAGGCGGCAGCAGAAGCAGTCCGCAAAAATGTCAATGCCGGAGCACCTAAGAACCCAGGTAAGAGAGCCCTATACAGCCAGTGCCTCACAGCTAACCTGGCGTGCTTTGACAACCCCGAGACGCAGAATGCCAACAGCGCTTGGTCTGCCCTCCAGGCCTCCATTACCAGAGCCTGCAAAGAGACATTCAGTTATTCAACCAGGAAACACCAGGACTGATTTGATGAGAATGATCAGGAGATCCAAGAGCCTTATGAACCTTAAACAACAACCCAACGCGGGAGCAGCAAAGCAACATTACAGCTGGCTCAAGGCTGAGGTCCAACAAAAAACCCGGGACCTAAAGAACAGGTGGTGGATGAAGAAAACACAGGAGATACAGCAGCTGGCCGACAACCATGATGTGTGAGGATTCTTCATCGCAGTCAAGGCCACCTACGGGCCAAACTCCCAAGGCCCCACCCAACTGCTGGCCAAGAACGGGGAAAAACTCATCAAGGACACCGAGGCAGTCAGGGCCCACTGGAAGGAGCACTTCGAAGATCTCCTCAATCGAGACTCTGCCATTGACTCGAGTGTTCTCGACTCCATCCCACAGCATGCTACCTGCCACCACCTCAGTGAGACCCCAACACTGCATGAGGTAGAAAAAGCCATAAGACAGCTTAAAAACAACAAGGCTATGAGTGCGGACTGTAAGAGAAGGGCAAAATTCGTGGGAAACCGACCCCCCCCCCCCCCCCCCCCCGCCATGTTTGGGCTCATTGGAAAAGAAATTTAATTTGGAACTATCTACCAGAAAGTTCAAAATCCTAAATTGCACATGGAAGAAACTATGAATTTTAATCGAATTTGGGATTTTACAAAGCAGATTGAACCTGTGTGGGCAGGGCTAAGGAACTATCCCTCAAAGAAGCCAGTTTGATTATTTAAACTGCCTGGGGCATTGAGACTAAAGTAAATTGTCTGGAAAATGGATACTCGAAAACCCTTCTCCACAAGAGACATTAACATTGCAACAATTAACTCAGAGATGGCCAGCTATCAACCTGAACCTGGAAAGCCATTTTCAACCTATGCATAAAAACAAAAGGCCCACTCCAGCCTGCATGCAAAAACCAAGCACAAAGAACATTGCGATTACCAAGCTAATATTTCCATCAAGAAACAGATTTAGAAGATCAACTCACTTGAGACATATTAATTTTTAATGAGCCCGCCAAAATATTACAAAGAATTCTCGGGCCCGCTAAAATTAAACAAATAATTCTGGACTGATTTGGTGCGAAGAGTAGGACAGCTCACAGTATAACTGGCCCCATGTTTTAGCAAAGGGTATGCTGCTACTGCTTATGCTAGTGCTAGTGCCATACTATGCCTGTGCCATCAAGAAGGGAGAGAACCCAACGCGACAGTTGTAAACTAACTTTTCCAGCCTCGACGTCCTGAAATCGAAAAGGAAGGAAGAACATCACCATCGCGGCAGCAACCGACCACAGCCAACGTGGTATCACTCAAACCACCGCGATCGGCCAACCTCGAAACAAAACTTCACAAGGAAGAAACCGAAGAATCAAAAGTTTCCACTCTACAATCTAGGCCTGACTACCAACAGGTGAAAACGTTACCTAAAATGACTTTGAAACCTATTTCTAACGAAAGAAAACGGGTACTTACCCCACAAATCCAAAACGCGCCCTACCACATCAGTGGACTCAACCCAACTGAAGATTGCGCAGTAAGAAGTCCTCTCCGATGTTCGGGGTACAGCAAGCAGAACCACAGAGCCCAAGGAACCCCAAAACCGCGATCTACCGCAAACTGACCAGAAAGAATTGATAAGCATAGTCCCTATCTGCCCTGGAGTCTAACCTAGCCAGTATTAGATATTTGGGAAGTGGGAGGTGTAATTTTCACTGCAACCCCTTTGAATGTGTGATGTACTGTTCTTTATTAGTGTAATTATAAATGTGACATTGTATTTTCTTATCCTTAATAAAATCAACGTTCTTTTGCATCAAACCAGTGGTCTTTTGCATTTTATCACATCCCCCAAATAAATCCAGAGTCTAGAACCCAAGGGAGTGGGAACGATTCGAACTGCTCAAGTAGGTCAGAGGTGAACCTGACCCCCGGGGTCAACCCTTACAGGACGGAGGCATTGAAGTATGACGGAGAGGCACTGCTGGCCCGAATACATGACCTCATCTCTCTAATCTGGAGGGAGGAGAGCATGCTGGGGGATCTCAGAGATGCAGTGATCGTGACCATCTTTAAAAAAGGGGACAAGTCCGACTGTGGCAACTACAGAGGAATCTCCCTGCTATCAACCACTGGGAAAGTCGTCGCTAGAGTCCTCCTCAACCGTCTTCTTCCTGTGGCCGAGGAGCTCCTCCCGGAGTCACAGTGCGGATTTCATCCCATATGGGGCACAACGGACATGATTTTTGCAGCTTGACAGCTCGAGAAAAAATGCAGGGAACAGCCCTTATACATGGCCGCCTTCGACCTTACAAAGGCCTTTGACACTGTCAACTGCGAGGGTCTATGGAGCGTCCTCCTCCGTTTCGGATGCCCCCAAAAGTTCGTCACCATCCTCAGCCTGCTTCACGACGACATGCAAGCCGTGATCCTTACCAACGGATCCATCACAGACCCAATCCATGACCGGACCGGGGTCAAGCAGGGCTGCGTCATCGCCCCAATCCTCTTCTCAATCTTTCTCGCCATCATGCTCCACCTCACAGTCAACAAGCTCCCTGTTGGACTGGAACTAAACTACAGAACCAGTGGGAACCTGTTCAACCTGCGCCGTCCCCCGTCAAGTTACAGTATGCGGACGACGCCTGCGTCTGCGCATATAGAGGCTGCACTCCAGGACACAGTCGACACATGTACTGAGGCGTACAAAAGCATGGGCCTGACTCTAAACATCTGTAAGACAAAGTACCTCCACCAGCCTGTCCTCACCACACAGCATCGCCGCCCAGTCATCAAGACCCACGGCGCGGCCCTGGACACCGTGGACCACTTCCCAAATCTCGGGAGCCTCCTATCAACAAGAGCAAGCATCGACGACGAGATCCAACACCGCCTCCAGTGCACCAGGGCAGCCTTCGGCCGTCTGAGGAAAAGAGTGTTTGAAGACCAGGCCCTCAAAACTGCCACCAAGCTCATGGTCTACAGGGCTTTAGTAATACCCGCCCTCCTGTATGGCTCAGAGCCATGGACCATGTACAGCAGACACCTCAAGTCGCTGGAGAAATATCACCAACGATGTCTCCGCAAGATCCTACAAATCCCCTGGGAAGACAGGTGCACCAACATCAGCATCCTCGTCCAGGCTAACATCCCCAGCATTGAAGCACTGACCACACTCGATCAGCTCCGCTGGGCAGGCCACATAGTTCGCATGCCAGACACGAGACTCCCAAAGCAAGTGCTCTACTCGGAGCTCCTTCATGGCAAACGAGCCAAAGGTTGGTAGCGAAAACGCTACAAGGACATTCTCAAAGGCTTCCTGATAAAGTGCAACATTCCCACTGACACCTGGAAGTCCCTGGCCCAAGACAGCCCTAAGTGGAGGAAGTGCATCCGAGAGGGTGCTGAGCACCTCGAGGCTCAACGCTGAGAGCATGCAGAAATCAAGCGCAGACAGCGGAAAGAGCGTGCGGCAAACCAGTCCCACCCACCCCTTCCCTCAACGACTATCTGTGCCACCTGTGACAGAGTCTGTGGCTCTTGTATTGGACTGTTCAGCCACCAAAGAACTCACTTCAGGAGTGGAAGCAAGCCTTCCTTGATTCAGAGGGACTGCCTTTGATGATGATGATGATGCTTGTCAGTGTTTCCAGCACTTCAATGCTGCAGAACACTGACAGCACAGCTGTCAAATACAATGTGGTTGGCAACATCACGGCCAAAGGGTGGTTGAAATTTGGATCTCACTTGCCCAAAAGGCTGGGTCAGTTGGAGCTTTCAAGACTGGGATAGATAAATAAGGTGCAGGTATCAAAGGATATGGAGGTAATGCAGGAAAATGGAATTCATGTGCAGATCAGCCATGATCTAATTGAATGGCCTACTCCTGTTCCTCATGTTCCTGTGTTCCTAATTCTGTAAACTTCCTAAGTTTGACATATCCATCAGGTGACTCTTTTGCTGTTAGTGCTGTTGTTGTCCAGAGTGACAACACTATACTGTCCAAGACAGAATAGAACCAACTACATATGGGGGAACAAAAGTAAAATACTGAGGATGCTGGAAATCTGAGAAAAGATATGGGGAACCCATATCACACCCTTGTGCAGCACAGCGTACAACTTCATAGATAGCTTCCACAGAACCCTACATAAAACGTTGCTCAGCAACAAATCAAAAAGCTTGAATAGCTCAAATGATTAATTATGATGATACTGAAATTATTTTCACTGCAAGCTTCAAAAACTGTGGAAAAATAGTCTGCTGACCCACTTGTTAAGAAGTGTATGGAGAAGGAGCTTGACGAATTGTATGGTTTTGCTATGATTTATTTCAATAGGTTAAGCGCCAGGTGTAAAACAATGCAGTTGGAAATTGTAACACACAGAATGATTGAAACAATTATCTTATTTATTGCATTACAAATTGTAAGTGCTGGTGCCAAGTTGAAGGATTTTTTTTCCCTTCTTGTGTGGAACACGTGTTTATACGAAGCGATGTGAGTAACAGAGATTTCAGCTGTGCTATTTCGTGGGCCCAGGAAAAAGAAAACACTGGTTTGAGCCCATATAGGCACTGCAAAAAGTGCAGTTTTGAGGTTTATTTTAAGTATATCATTGGTTGTGATTGAAATAAGAAATGAGCTTTATAGGTACAACAATTATATTAATTTTCCAGGGTTCTCCCGATTGGCGGGCGATCAGTGGAAATAGCTATTTATGCCGTTACTCCGAGAGTTCCACTGATGTGCCACCGGAGATCTCCCAGAGAATTTCAAGCGGATAATGGGGTAGAAATTCCGCTGTCCGGGGCCCGTACGAAGTTCCTACGGACCCGGGAAGGCATCAGAAAAGCTGGTTTTCAGCGCGCAATGCGCATGCGCTGAAAACTGTTTTTTCCGACCTATCAAGCTGGAGCTTGACCGATTATAGCCAGATCGGGAGCGAGGACATTTGTACGGGCAAGAATGCGGGATTTACACATATCTTGCTCAGCAAATGTCCTAAAATATCTTGCACCTGAAAAAGCAAGCGCATAGCATACTTTTACAGGCGCAAGTGTTTTAAAACACACAAAAACATATTAAAATAAAGTTATGAAAACATATTTTATTGTTAAGAACCCTCCCCACTATGGTAAGTTTATTTTAAGGCATAATTTAAAAAACTTTTTTAAAAAATCAGGAAAATATATATTTTTTTATAAGACATTAATAACTTTAATGTAAATGAATCTTAAATATGTAGTATATATTTTCTATTTTTTATTAGTGTTTCTCATTCATAGTAATAGGAGTGTCAGACTTACAAAACTCCTATTATTATGAATGAGAATATATTATACCTGATTGGCTGCCCAGAGCCATGTGACTCCAGCTCCAGGCCTGTGAACGACCCGACGTGCACGCGCTGTGATGCGCAGGGAGAGGAGGCCTGTGGATCGGGAAGTCGAGTGGGTGCAGCAGCTTCAGGTACGTGCGCATTTTTTCTCTAAAATCTAGTTGAACGCCCACGGGAAGGAGAAAGCGGAATTTCTACGCCAATATGTGTTCAGCAAAAAACTACAGAAAGATAAAGTAGGAGAAATTGGATCTTATAAGAACAGAAGAATTAGGAGCAGGAATTTGCCCCTCGAGCTTGCTCCGCCATTCAATAAGATCATGGCTTATCTGATCATGGCCTCAACTCCACTTCCCTGCCTGCTCCCCATAACCCTTGGCTCCCCTATCATTCAAAAATTTGTTTAAATCCACTTTAAATATATTCAATGACCCAGCCTCCGAAGCTCTCTGGGGCAGAGATTTACAAAGATTCACGACCCTCTGAGAGAAGAGATTCCTCCTCATACGAACATACGAAAAATGACGGACAGGTGAAGACCATCTGGTGCATCAAGCCTGTCCCACACAATCTCATCTCCGTTTTAAATGTGTGACCCCTTATTCTGAAACTATATCCCTTAGTTCTAGATTCCCCCACAAGGGGAAACATCCTCTACCCTGTCCAGCCCCCTCACAATCTTATATGTTTCAATAAGATCACCACTCATTCTTCGAAACTCCAATGTGTACAGTCCCAACCTGCTCAACCTTTCTTCATAAGTCAACACCTTCATCTCTGGAATCAACCGAGCGAACCTTCTCTGAACAGCCTCCAATGCAAGCATATCCCTCCTTAAATAAGACCAAAACTGTACGCAGTACTCTAGGTGTGATCTCACTAACGCCCTGTACAGTTGTAGCAGGACTTCTCTGCTTTTATATTCCATCCCCCTTCCATTTGCCTTCCTGATTACTTGCTGTACCTGCATGCTAACATTGTTGTGCCAGTTTTCAGCACAGAAAACAAAGGTGCAAAGATATCCTATTTCAGAGGCCAACCTCCCGCGATTGACTAGTGTCGGGAACATATCTTCCACCATATTGGTTCAGGGCACTGTAGAGTCATCCCTGCCTGCCACCTAAAGCAAGGGCCTGAATATGATAATAATAGGCCTAATGCCTATTACTGTGCCTCAGTGGGTAGTGCACTAACCTTCTGAGTCAGAAAGTTGTGGCTTCAAGTTCCACTCCAGGTATTTAAGCACATAAATCAAGGCAAACACTCCAGTGCAGTACTGAGGGAGTGCTGCACTGTCGGAGGTGCTGTCTTTTGGATGAGACGTTAAACCGCTGTCCCCTCTGCTCTCTCAAAGGGAAATAAAAGATCCCACGGCACTATTTTGAAGAAGAGCAGAGGAGTTATCTCCAGTGTCCTGGCCAATATTTATCCTTCAATCAACTTAACAAAAAAACAGATTATCTGGTCATTATCACATTGCTGTTTGTGGGAGCTTGCTGTGCGCAAATTGGCTGCCGCGTCTCCTACATTACAACAGTGACTACACTCCAAAAGTACTTCATTGGCTGCAAAGTGCTTTGAGACGTCTGGTGGTGTTGAAAGGCGCCATATAAATGCAAGTCCTTTCTTTCTTTATTTTCCAACACAGCTGACACCGGGGCCTGCTGTATTTAGGACTATCAGGTTTATGTGTGGCCGAAATAAGGGTCCTTAAAGGGTTCACTGGAGGCCACCATCAAAAAGGTAAGCTTTTAAAAATACTGATGTGAACGTTCAACTTCATGTTCAAATTGTCGCTCACTGCCCCAACGTCCCCTTTCTTAGTTCCCAGTCAGCCAATCATGCTTCCCCAACACCCAGCCCTGCCACCCGGCATGAGTTGCCTCTGAGGGGCACTGCCAACCAAGAGCTATCCAGCCTAATCCCACTTTCCAGCTCTGGGTCCGTAGCCCTGTAGGTTGCAGCACTTTAAGTGCACATCCAAGTACTTTTACAATGTGGTGAGGATTTCTGTCTCTACCACCCTTTCAGGCAGTGAGTTCCAGAACCCCAACCATCCTCTGGGTGAATAAATTTCCCTTCAAATCCCCTCTAAACCTCCTACAAATTATTTTAAAACTGTGCCCCCTGGTTGTTGACCCCTCCGCTAAGGGAAATAGGTCCTTCCTTTCCACTCTATCTCGGCCCTTTGTAATTTTATACACCTCAATCAGGTCTCCCCTCAGCCACCTCAATTCCAAAGAAAACAGACCCAGCATCTCCAATCTTTCCTCATAGCTAAAATTCTCCAATCTAGGCAACATCCTCATAACTCTCCTCTGTACCCTCTCTGTTGCAATCACATCTTTCCTGTAATGCGGTGACCAGAACTGCACACAGTACTCTAGCTGTGGCCTAACTACTGTTTTATACAGTTCAAGCATAACCTCCCTGCTCTTGTATTCTGTGCCTCAGCTAATAAAGGCAAGCATTCTGTATGCCTTCTTAACCACCTTATCTATCTGGCCTGCGACTTTCAGGCATCTGTGGACCTGCACTCCAAGATCCCTTTGTTCCTCTACACTTCTCAGTGTCCTACTATTTAATGTGTATTTCCATGCCTTGTCAGCCCTTCCCAAATGCATTACGTCACACTTTTCCATATTGAATTCTATTTGCCACTGTCTGCCAAGCTGACCAGCTCATTGGTATCTTCCTGCAGTCTACAGCTTTCTTCTTCATTATCAACCACAGCAGATTTTAGTATCATCTGCAAACTTCTTAATCAGAGACTCGACATTCAAGTCCAAATCATTGATTATATACTTCAAAAAGCAAGGGTCCTAGTACTTATCCCATTCGGAACCCCACATTGAAACAGCACTCCAGTCACAAAAACATCCATCAACCATTACCCTTTGCTTCCTGCCTTTGACCAATTTTGGATCCAACTTGTCACTTTGCCCTGGATCTCATGGGTTTTTACTTTCGTGACCAGTCTGCCATGTTGGACCTTATCGAAAGCTTTGCTAAAATCCATATACACTACATCAAATGCACTACCCTCATCGACCCTCCTTGTTACTGTTATGCAGTAAACTTTAGAATAGTGTAAGACTTGCCACCAGGGGGCGCACCCGTTGGAGACCCAAGGGTCACCTGCACGCCCCGTGCAAGCAAGTATAAAAGGTTGTCTGCCATGCTTCTTCGGCACTCTGGAGTTTGATTAAAGAGACTAAGGTCACACCAGTTTGAACGAACAGCAGACAGTCTTGTGGAGTTATTCTGAACATAACAATTGGTGATGAGTAACAGATCACAAAATTTCACGCGGTTATGGCTGCCATTGGTATTCTTGAAACATTTGTTGAGGGTGATGATTGGGAAGCCTACATTCAGCGTCTTCACCAGTGCTTCGTGGCCAACGAGCTGGATACGGAGAGCAACGCGGTAAAGCGCAGGGTGATTCTCCTCACCGTTTGTGGGTCCACGATATATGGCCTCATCAAAAATCTGCCAGCACCAACGAAACCAACGGACAAGACATATAGAAACATAGAAACATAGAAAATAGGTGCAGGAGTAAGCCATTCTGCCCTTCGAGCCTGCACCACCATTGAATAAGATAATAGCTGATCATTCACCTCAGTACTCCTTTCCTGCTTTCTCCCCATACCCTTTGATCCCTTTAGCCGTAAGGGCCATATCTAACTCCCTCTTGAATATATCCAATGAACTGGCATCGACAACTCTCTGCGGTAGGGAATTCCACAGGTTAACAACTCTCTAAGTGAGGAAGTGTCTCCTCATCTCAGTCCTAAATGGCTTACCCCTTATCCTTAGACTTTGTCCCCTGGTTCTGGACTTCCCCAACATCGGGACCATTCTTCCTGCATCTAACCTGATCAGTCCCGTTAGAATTTTATATGTTTCGATGAGAACCCCTCTCATCCTTCTAAACTCCAGTGAATACAGGCCCAGTCGATTTAATCTCTTCTCATATGTCAGTCCTGCCATCCTGGGAATCATTCTGGTGAACCTTCGCTACACTCCCTCAATGGCAAGAATGTCCTTCCTCTGATTAGGAGACCAAAATTGAACATAATATTGCAGGTGGGGCCTCACGAAGGCCCTGTACAATGCAGTAAGACCTCCCTGCTCCTATACTCAAATCCCCTTGCTATGAAGGCCAACATACCATTTGCCTTCTTCAGTGCCTGCTGTACTTGCATGCCAACTTTCAATGACTGATGTACCATGACACCCAGGTCTCGTTGCACCTTCCCTTTTCATAATCTGCCGCCATTCAGATAATATTCGTGTTTTTGCCACCAAAGCGGATAACCTCACATTTATCCACATTATACTGCATCTGCCATGCATTTTCCCACTCACCTAACCTGTCCAAGTCATCCTGCAGCCTCTTAGCGTCCTCCTCACAGCTCACACCGCCACTCAGCTCAGTGTCATTATCAAACTTGGAAATATTACACTCAATTCCTTCATCTAAATCATTAACGTATATTGTAAATAGCTGGGGTTCCAGCACTGAGCCCTGCGGCACTCCACTGGTCACTGCCTGCCATTCTGAAAAGGATCTGTTTATCTCGACTCTCTGCTTCCTGTCTGCCAACCAGTTCTCTATCCAGGTCAGTACCTTACCCCCAATACCATGTGCTTTAATTTTGCACACCAATCTCTTGTGTGGGACCTTGACAAAAGTCTTTTGAAAGTCTAAATACATCACATCCACTGGTTCTCCCTTGTCGGCTCCATCAGTTACATCCTCAAAAAATTCCAGAAGATTTGTCAAGCATGATTTCCCTTTCATAAATCCATGCTGACTTGGACCAATCCTGTCACTGCTTTCCATATGCGCTGCTATTTCATCTTTAATAATTGATTCCAACATTTTCTCCACTGCTGATGTCCGGCTAACCGGTCTATAATTAGCCATTTTCTCTCTTCCCCCCTTTTTTAAAAAGTGGTGTTACATTAGCTACCCTCCAGTTCATAGGAACTGGTCCAGAGTCGATAGACTGTTGGAAAATGATCACCAATGCACCCACTATTTCGAGGGCCACTTCCTTAAGTACTCTGGGATGCAGACTATCAGGCCCCAGGATTTTATCGACCTTCAATCCCACCAATTTCCCTAGCACAATTTCCCGCCTATTAAGGATTTCCTTCAGTTCCTCCTTCTCACTAGACCCTCGTTTTCCTAGTATTTCCGGAAGGTTATTTGTGTCTTCCTTCATGAAGACAGAACCAAAGTATTTCTTCAATTGGTCTACCATTTCTTTGTTCCCCATTATAAATTAACCTGAATCTGACTGCAAGGGACCTACATTTGTTTTCATTAATCTTTTTCTCTACACATATCTATAGAAGCTTTTGCAGTCAGTTTTTATGTTCCCAGTAAGCTTCCTCTCATACTCTATTTTCCCCCTCCTAATTAAACCCTTTGTCCTCCTCTGCTGAATTCTAAATTTCTCCCAGTCCTCAAGTTTGCTGCTTTTTCTGGCCAATTTATATGCCTCTTCGTTGGATTTAACACTATGCTTAATTTTCCTGTTAGCCACGGTTGAGCCACCTTCCCCATTTTATTTTTACTCCAGGTAGCGATGTACAATTGTTGAAGTTCATCCATGTGATCTTTAAATATTTGCCATTGCCTATCCGCCGTCAACCCTTTAAGTATCATTCGCCAGTCTATTCTAGCCAATTCACATTTCATGCCATCGAAGTTACCTTTCCTTAAGTTCAGGATCCTAGTCTCTGAATTAACTGTGTCACTCTCCATCTTAATAAAGAGTTCGACCATGTTATGGTCACTCTTCCCCAAGGGGCCTCGCACAACAAGATTGCTAATTAGTCCTTTCTCATTACACATTACCCAGTCTAGGATGGCTAGCCCACTAGTTGGTTCCTTGACATATTGTTCCAGAAAACTATCCCTAATACAGCCCAGACAATCCTCCTCCACCATATTGCTATCAGTTTGGTTAGCCCAATCAATATGTAGGTTAAAGTCACCTACGATAACTGCTCTACCTTTATTGCGCACATCCCTAATTTCTTGTTTGATGCTGTCCCCACCCTCACTACTGTTTGGTGATCGGTACACAACTCCCACTAGCGTTTTCTGCCCTTTAGTATTCCACAGCTCCACCCATACAGATTCCACATCATCCAAGCTAATGTCCTTCCTTACTATTGTGTTAATTTCCTCTGTAACAAGCAACGCTACCCTACCTCCTTTTCCTTTCTGTCTATCCTTCCTGAATGTTGAATACCCATGGATGTAGAATTCCCAGCCTTGATCAACCTGGAGCCATGTCTCCGTGATGCCAATTATATCATATTGTTAATTTCTTCAATAAGCACTTTAGGATTTCAAACTTTCCGGTAGATAGTCCCAAATTACATATCCTTTCGAATGAGCCACTGGGGGTGTTCTCGTGAATTTTGCACCCTTCAAGCCCATCAATGTCGATTCAAGCACTACATGTGCAAGGGCTGTGGAACAATGGGGCACCTCCAGCGAATGTGCAGACGTGCTGCGACTCACCACGTGGCAGAGTCGGCAGAAGATGACCGATCCGGCGCGGATCACGCTGAACAAGTAAGAGAGGCAACTCAACCCGAGGCTGAAGAGGAAGTGTATGGGGTACACACCTTCACCACCAAAAGCTCTCTGATAATGTTGAAAGTCAAATTAAACAGCATTCCAGTTTCCATGGAATTAGACACAGGGGTGAGTCAGTCAATTATGAGCCAGAAGGCTTTTGAGAAACTGTAGAGCAACAAGGCACAAAGCCCAAAACTAAGCCCGATTCATACAAAGCTGCGTGCTTACACCAAAGAGCTCAAAGCAGTCATTGGCAGTGCGGCAGTGAAGGTATCATACGATGGAGCTGTGCATGATTTATCACTGTGGATTGTATCAGGCGATGGCCAACGCTGTTCGGCAGAAGCTGGCTAGGAAAGATCCAATCGAACTGGGATGACATCAAAGCACTGTCTTCGGTAGAATATGCCCCATGTGCACAAGTTCTAAACAAATTCCCGTTGCGATTTGAGCCAGGCATCGGCAACTTCACAGGCTCCAAAGTGCAGATCCATCTAGTCCGTGATGCACGGCCCGTTCATCACAAGGCCTGAGCGGTTGCATATATGATGCGAAAGAAAGTTGAGATCGAACTGGACAGACTGAGAAACATAGAAACATAGAAAATAGGTGCAGGAGTAGGCCCAGCCCTTCTAGCCTGCACCGCCATTCAATGAGTTCATGGCTGAACATGCAACTTCAGTACCCACTTCCTGCTTTCTCGCCATACCCCTTGATCCCCCTAGTAGTAAGAACTTCATCTAACTCCCTTTTGAATATATTTAGTGAATTGGCCTCAACTACTTTCTGTAGTAGAGAATTCCACAGGTTCACCACTCTCTGGGTGAAGAAGTTTCTCCTCATCTCGGTCCTAAATGGCTCACCCCTTATCCTTAGACTGTGATCTCTGGTTCTGGACTTCCCCAACATTGGGAACATTCTTCCTGCATCTAACCTGTCTAAACCCATCAGAATTTTAAACGTTTCCATGAGGTCCCCTCTCATTCTTCTGAACTCCAGTGAATACAAGCCCAGTTGATCCAGTCTTTCTTGATAGGTCAGTCCCACCATCCCAGGAATCAGTCTGGTGAATCTTCGCTGCACTCCCTCAATAGCAAGAATGTCCTTCCTCAAGTTAGGAGACCAAAACTTTACACAATACTCCAGGTGTGGCCTCACCAAGGCCCTGTACAATTGTAGCAACACCTCCCTGCCCCTGTACTCAAATCCCCTCGCTATGAAGGCCAACATGCCATTTGCTTTCTTAACCGCCTGCTGTACCTGCATGCCAACCTTCAATGACTGATGTACCATGACACCCAGGTCTCGTTGCACCTCCCCTTTTCCTAATCTGTCACCATTCAGATAATAGTCTGTCTCTCTGTTTTTACCACCAAAGTGGATAACCTCACATTTATCCACATTATACTTCATCTGCCATGCATTTGCCCACTCACCTAACCTATCATAGCATCCTCCTCGCAGCTCACACTGCCACCCAACTTAGTGTCATCGGCAAATTTGGAAATACTACATTTAATCCCCTCGTCTAAATCATTAATGTACAGTGTAAACAGCTGGGGCCCCAGCACAGAACCATGTGGTACCCCACTAGTCACTGCCTGCCATTTACTCCTACTCTTTGCTTCCTGTCTGACAACCAGTTCTCAATCCATGTCAGCACACTACCCCCAATCCCATGTGCTTTAACTTTGCACATTAATCTCTTGTGTGGGACCTTGTCGAAAGCCTTCTGAAAGTCCAAATATACCACATCAACTGGTTCTCCCTTGTCCACTCTACTGGAAACATCCTCAAAAAATTCCAGAAGATTTGTCAAGCATGATTTCCCTTTCACAAATCCATGCTGACTTGGACCTATCATGTCACCATTTTCCAAATGCGCTGCTATGACATCCTTAATAATTGATTCCATCATTTTACCCACTACTGAGGTCAGGCTGACTGGTCTATAATTCCCTGTTTTCTCTCTCCCTCCTTTTTTAAAAAGTGGGGTTACATTTGCTACCCTCCACTCGATAGGAACTGATCCAGAGTCAATGGAATGTTGGAAAATGACTGTCAATGCATCCGCTAATTCCAAGGCCACCTCCTTAAGTACTCTGGGATGCAGTCCATCAGGCCCTGGGGATTTATCGGCCTTCAATCCCATCAATTTCCCCAACACAATTTCCCGACTAATAAAGATTTCCCTCAGT
This sequence comes from Pristiophorus japonicus, assembly GCF_044704955.1. Lineage (NCBI taxonomy): Eukaryota > Metazoa > Chordata > Chondrichthyes > Pristiophoridae > Pristiophorus > Pristiophorus japonicus. The sequence goes on from NC_091978.1 coordinate 31,579,406, forward strand.
TCCTCCTCCTTACTAGACCCTCTGCCCCTTTTATATCCGGAAGGTTGTTTGTGTCCTCCCTAGTGAATACTGAACCAAAGTACTTGTTCAATTGGTCTGCCATTTCTTTGTTCCCCGTTATGACTTCCCCTGATTCTGACTGCAGGGGACCTATGTTTGTCTTTACTAACCTTTTTCTCTTTACATATCTGTAGAAACTTTTGCAATCCGCCTTAATGTTCCCTGCAAGCTTCTTCTCGTACTCCATTTTCCCTGCCCTAATCAAACCCTTTGTCCTCCTCTGCTGAGTTCTAAATTTCTCCCAGTCCCCGGGTTCGCTGCTATTTCTGGCCAATTTGTATGCCACTTCCTTGGCTTTAATACTATCCCTGATTTCCCTTGATAGCCACGGTTGAGCCACCTTCCCTTTTTTATTTTTACACCAGACAGGAATTAACGAGAGGGAATTATAGTGCCAGTCGAGTTCAACGAGTGGGCCAGTCCAATTGTTCCGTTGTTGAAAAGCGATTGCACGGTCAGAATCTGCGGAGACTACAAAGTAACGATCAACCGAGTCTCGTTACAGGACCAGTACCCACTACCCAAAGCAGAGGACCTGTTCGCAACGTTAGCAGGGGGGAAGTCATTCACCAAGCTGGATCTAACCTCTGCTTACATGACACAGGAGCTGGATGAATCTTCGAAAGGATTGACGTGCATCAACACGCACAAAGGACTGTTCATATACCACTGTTCAGATGCCCTTTTAGGATTTGCTCGGTTGCTGCCATCTTCCAGAGGAACATGGAGAATCTGCTGAAATCAGTTCCGCGCACCTTTATGTTTCAAGACGACATCTTGATCACTGATTGCAACACCACCGAACACTTGCACAACCTGGAAGAGGTTCTAAAGCGACTGGACAGAGTGGGACTCAGGCTGAAATGCTCCAAGTATGTTTTCCTGGCGCCAGAGATCAAATTTTTGGGGGCAAAGATTGCGGCAAACATCATCAGATCCACGGACTCTAAGATGGAGGCCATCAAGAATGCACTCAGACCACAGAATGTGACGGAGCTGTGTTCGTTCCTGGGACTCCTCAACTATTTTGGTAACTTTCTACCGGGGTTGAACACTTTGCTGGAACCTTTGTATGTATTGCTACGTAAGGGTGACGACTGGGTTTGGTGTAAATCTCAAGAGACAGCCTTCAATAAGGCCAGAAATGTTCTAACAAATTACTTGTTTTATGTGACCCGTGTAAACGTTTAGTACTAGCGTGATGCATCTTTGAATGGGGTCGGTTGTGTGTCACAGCAAGCCAATGTGTCAGGCAAACTGCAACCGGTTGTATATGCGTACAGAAGTTTATCTCAGGCTGAAAGAGTATGGTTGAGAAAGAAGCATTAGCATGCATATACGAGGTTAAAAAAATGCACCAATACCTTTTTGGACTCCGGTTCGAGCTCGAAACCAACCACAAACTGCTCATTTCGCTGTTTTCAGAAAGCAAAGGTATTAACACCAATGCTTCGTCCCGCATCCATAGATGGGCACTAACGTTATCTGCATATGACTATGTAATCCGCCACAGACCAGCACTGAGAACTGTGTTGATGCCCTCAGTCGGCTACCATTGCCCACCACCGGGGTTGAAATGATACAACCCGCAGACTTGCTCCTTGTAATGGATGCTTTTGAGAGCGAGGGGTCACCCGTCACGGCTTGCCAGATCAGGACCTGGACTAGCCAGGACCCGGTGCTATCACTAGTACAAAACTGCATCCTCAATGGGAGCTGGTTGGCTGCTCCCGTTTTACCGACGCATGGATGAAATGTCCATCCAATCAGATTGTCTCCTATGGGGGAATCGCATGGTTTTGCCAAAAAAAGGCAGATAAACGTTTATACGCAACCTACACAGTACCCACCCAGATGAAGGCTATTGCCAGGTCGCACATTTGTTGGCCCGGCATTGACTCGGAATTGGAGTCATGCGTACACCAATGTAAGACTTGCTCACAGTTGAACAATGCACCTAGGGAGACCGCAATGAGTCTGTTGTCATAGCCCTCCAAGCCATGGTCCAGAGTCCACGTAGATTCCGTTGGCCCCTTTCGAGGAAAGATGTTCCTAGTCGCAGTGGATGCTTACTCTAAATAGATTGAATGTGTAATAATGTCATCATGTACGTCCACTGCCACCATTGAAAGCCTTCGGGCCATGTTCGCCACCCATGGTTTGCCCGATGTCCTTGTTATTGACAATGGACCATGTTTCACCGGCTCGGAATTCAACGAGTTTATGACCCGCAATGGCATCAAACATGTCAGGTCTGCCCCGTTTAAGCCCGCATCCAATGGTCAAGCGGAACGGGCAGTCCAAACTATCAAGCAGAGGTTGAAACATGTGACGTACGGTTCCCTGAAGACCCAGTTATCCCGTGTTCTGCTCAGCTACTGGACGCGACCTCACATGCTTACCGGGTCCCTCTGGCAGAATAGTTAATGAAGAGAGCACTCAAAACCAGGCTCTCCTTAGTCCACCCAGATCTCAATGATCATGTAGAAACCCAGCATCACAAGCATAACATGTACCACGATCGCGCGGCTGTATTGCATGACATTGAGGTTAATGACCCTGTATTTGTTCTTAATTACTGTCATGGTCCCAAATGGGTTGCTAGCCCTGTTTTAACCAAGGAGGGAAATAGAGTGTTTGTTGTCAAACTTCCGAATGGACAAACATGCAGAAAGCATTTGGATCAGACCAAGCTGCGATTCACTGACAACCAAGAACAGTTTGAAGAGGACATTACCATCATTGATCCTCCAACACACACCCAACCAGCAATCGACCTCATTGTCAACCACGAGGATGAGCCCACCATGCCCGACAGTCCGATCAGACCAGCCACACCGCAGTGCAGCAATGATCCGACCGACTCACCCATGCCAGGACTTCAACTCAGGCGATCAACCTGGGAATGAAGAGCCCCTGATTGATCAACTTGTAAATAACTTGTATCTAAGACTTAGGTGGGGTGGAGTGATGTTAAGTATGTAAACTTTATAATAGTGTAAGACTTGCCACCAGGGGGCGCACCTGTTGGAGACCCAATGGTCACCTGCACACCACGTGCAAGCAAGTATAAAAGGTTGGCTGCCCATGCAGCTTCGGCACTCTTGAGTTTGATTAAAGAGACTAAGATCACGCTAGTTTGAGCTTACAGCATATAGTCTTGTGGAGTTATTCTGAACCTAACAGGTACCTCCTCAAAAAATTCAATCAAGTTAGTCAGACACAATCTTCCCTGAACAAATCAATGCTGACTGTCCCTAATTAATCCGTGTCTTTCTAAATGAAGATTTATCCTGTCCATCAGAATTTTTTCCAATAATTTTCGCACCACTGAGATTAGGCTGACTGGCCTGTAATTACTTGGTCTGTCCCTTTCTTCCTTTTTAAACAAAGGTACAACATTAGCAGTCCTCCAGTCCTCTGGCACTGCACCTGTAACCAGAGAGGATTGAAAAATGATGGTCAGAGTCTCTGCTATTTTCTCTTTTACTTTTCATAACAGCTTGGGATACATTTCATCTGGGGATTTATCCACTTTCAAAGCTGCTAAACCTCTCTCATTATGTTTATTTCATCTAATATTTCACACTCCTCCTCCCTGATTGCAATGACTGCATCGCCCCTCTCTTTTGTGAAAACAGACACAAAGTATTCATTAAGAACCATCTCCACACACAGATTACCTTTATGGTCTCTAATCGGCCCTACTCTTTCTTTAGTTATCCTGTATTTATGTATTTATAAAACATCTTTGGGTTTTCCTTGATTTTATTTGCCAACATTTTTGCATGCTCTCTCTTGGCTTTCATAATTTCCTTTTTAATTGCACCCCTGCACTTTCTTTACTCCTCTAGGGTTTCTGGAGTACTGAGCCCTCGGGATCTGTCATAAGCCTCCCTTTTTTTCTTTATCCTACCCTGTATATCTCATGACATCCAGGGGGCTCTAGATTTGTTAGTCCCACCCTTTGTCTTTAAGGGAACATACTTGCTCTGGTCTCCTCCTGGAATGCTTCCCACTGCTCTGACACTGATTTATCTTCAAGTAGATTTTTACAGTCCACCTTAGCTAAATCCCATTTAAGCTTAGCAAAATTGGCTTTTCCCCAATTGAGAACGTTTATTGCTGGTCTATCTTTGTTTTTTTCTATAACTATCCTAAATCTAACTGAATTATGATCACTAGCACCAAAATGCTCTCCCACTAATACCCCTTCCACCTACCCCTCCCTTGTTGGGCTTATTACATACTGGATAAAAAAGTTCTCATGAATGCATTTTAGGAATTCTGCATCCTCTACACCTTTCACACTAATTTTATCCCAGTTAATATTAGGGTAGTTGAAATACCCTACTATTGCAGCCCTATAGTTTTTGCACTTCTCAGAAATTTGCCTACATATTTGCTCTTCTATCTCCCTCTGACTATTTGGGGGTCTATAGTTCACTGCCAGCGGTGTGATCGCCCCTTTTTTGTTCTTCAATTCAACCCATATGGCCTCGTTTGATGATCCTTCTAACATTTCATCCCTCCTCACAGCTGTAATTGTCTCTTTAATTAATACTGCGACCCCCCCCTCCTTTTTTTACCCCCCTCTCTATCCCATTTGAAAACCCTGTAACCAGGAATGTTGATCTGTCATACCTGCCCTTCTTTCAGCCATGTCTCAGTAATGGCTATAATATCGTACTCCCGAGTGTCTATCTGTGCTCTCAGTTGATTTGCCTTATTTCCTATACTCCTTGCATTGAAGTATATACCATTTAGTGGTGCCTAACTTTCCTGTTGTCTATTTTCGAGCTCTTGTTTCCTGTCTTCCAAATTCACTTTCTATGTTTCTGCTTTCCAATTTCAGCTTTGCTTCTCTCCCTTCCGAATCTAGTCTCAGGTTCCCATTCCCCTGTCAAGCTAGTTTAAACGCACCCCAGCAGCTCTTGCAAACACTGCCGCGGGGATATTGGTCCCGGCTCTGTTTGAGGTGCAACCCGTCCGGTTTGTACAGGTCCCACCTCCCCCAGAAGCGGTTCCAATGCCTCAGGAATCTAAAGCCCTCCCTCCTGCACCAGCTCTCCAGCCATGCATTCATCTGCTCTATCCTCCTATTTCTGTACTCACTAGCTCGTGGCACCAGGCGTAATCCGGAGATTACTACCTTTGAGGTCCTGCTTTTTAACCTCTCTCCTAGCTCCCTAAACTCTGCCTGCAGGACCTCATCCCTCTTTCTACCTATGTCATTGGTACCGATATGGACCACGACCTCTGCTGCTCACCCTCTCCCCCGAGAATTCCCTGCAGCCGCTCGGTGACATAGAAACATAGAACATAGAAACATAGAAAATAGGTGCAGGAGCAGGCCATTCAGCCCTTCTAGCCTGCACCGTCATTCAATGAGTTCATGGCTGAACATGAAATTTCAGTACCCCCTTCCTGCTTTCTCGCCATACCCCTTGATCCCCCGAGTAGTAAGGACTTCGTCTAACTCCCTTTTGAATATATTTAGTGAATTGGCCTCAACTACTTTCTGTGGTAGAGAATTCCACAGGTTCACCACTCTCTGGGTGAAGAAGTTTCTCCTCATCTCAGTCCTAAATGGCTTACCCCTTATCCTCAGACTGTGACCCCTGGTTCTGGACTTCCCCAACATTGGGAACATTCTTTCTGCATCTAACCTGTCTAAATCCGTCAGAATTTTAAACGTTTCTATGAGGTCCCCTCTCATTCTTCTGAACTCCAGTGAATACAAGCCCAGTTGATCCAGTCTTTCTTGATAGGTCAGTCCCACCATCCCGGGAATCAGTCTGGTGAATCTTCGCTGCACTCCCTCAATAGCAAGAATGTCCTTCCTCAAGTTAGGAGACCAAAACTGTACACAATACTCCAGGTGTGGCCTCACCAAGGCCCTGTACAACTGTAGCAACACCTCCCTGCCCCTGTACTCAAATCCCCTCGCTATGAAGGCCAACATGCCATTTGCTTTCTTAACCGCCTGCTGTACCTGCATGCCAACCTTCAATGACTGATGTACCATGACACCCAGGTCTCGTTGCACCTTCCCTTTTCCTAATCTATCACCATTCAGATAATAGTCTGTCTCTCTGTTTTTACCACCAAAGTGGATAACCTCACATTTATCCACATTATACTTCATCTGCCATGCATTTGCCCACTCACCTAACCTATCCAAGTCACTCTGCAGCCTCATAGCATCCTCCTCGCAGCTCACACTGCCACCCAACTTAGTGTCAACCGCAAATTTGGAGATACTACATTTAATCCCCTCGTCTAAATCATTAATGTACAATGTAAACAGTTGGGGCCCCAGCACAGAGCCTTGCGGTACCCCACTAGTCACTGCCTGCCATTCTGAAAAGTACCCATTTACTCCTACTCTTTGCTTCCTGTCTGCCAACCAGTTCTCAATCCACGTCAGCACACTACCCCCAATCCCATGTGCTTTAACTTTGCACATTAATCTCTTGTGTGGGACCTTATCGAAAGCCTTCTGAAAGTCCAAATATACAACATCAACTGGTTCTCCTTTGTCTACTTTACTGGAAACATCCTCAAAAAATTCCAGAAGATTTGTCAAGCATGATTTCCCTTTCACAAATCCATGCTGACTTGGACCTATCATGTCACCATTTTCCAAATGCGCTGCTATGACATCCTTAATAATTGATTCCATCATTTTACCCACTACTGAGGTCAGGCTGACCGGTCTATAATTCCCTGCTTTCTCTCTCCCTCCTTTTTTAAAAAGTGGGGTTACATTGGCTACCCTCCACTCGATAGGAACTGATCCAGAGTCTATGGAATGTTGAAAAATGACTGTCAATGCATCCACTATTTCCAAGGCCACCTCCTTAAGTACTCTGGGATGCAGTCCATCAGGCCTTGGGGATTTATCGGCCTTCAATCCCATCAATTTCCCTGTCACCAGGGAGGCAACATACCATCCTGGAGTCACGTCTGCGGCCACAGAAACACCTGCCTGCTCCCCTGACTATGGAATCCCCTACCACTATTGTTCTTCACTCTTCCTCCCCCCCTGTGCAGCTGAGCCACCCGTGGTGCCGTGGACTTGGCTCTGGCTGCACTCTCCAGAGGAACCATCGCCTCCAACCGTACTCAAAACAGAATACCGTTTGGAGAGTGAGATACACTCAGGGGATTCCTGCCCTACCTGCCTAGTCCTCCTCTTCTGTCTGGCGGTCACCCATTCCCTCTCTGCCTGCACACTCTTAAGCTGAGGGGTGGCCACCTCTAGAAACGTGCTATCTACAAAGTTCTCAGCCTCGCGGATGCACTGCAGTGACTCCAGCTGCCACTCAAGCTCTGAAACCCGGAGCTCGAGTTGCTGTAGCTGGCGACACTTCCTGCACACGTGGGCACCCAGACTATGTGAAGCGTCCAGGACTTCCCACATGGCACAGAATGTGCACTCCACCGGACTGAACTATCCTACCATGCCTCTAGTTATCAGATTAATTAACTAAAGCTTTTAGTATACCCCTCTTCCCTTAGTTAAAGACCAAAAGACAACAGACAAAAAAAACAGTGATACTCACTGACCCCGAATCTGAATAGCAAAGAAAAATGATGTGATATTTACCAACCAGTCAGTTGAACACCCAAACTCTCAGGCTCCTGATCTCCGGAACTTGGCCTCCTGAACTCCCGAACTCGGGAACACGAGTAGTAAAAACCCAGCAGGAAATGCTTACAATTTAATGCTGTATGTTACAGTTTTACTTTGTCCATGAGACATGGGGTTCAGCTATCTTCACCTTGGAGGCAAGGGCCCCCGATCTCCCAGCACAATCACTTGCATTGACCAAGAAAGATAGGACTTAAAACAATGATGACGTTTTTCTGTGAGCATGAGAGGACCTTTTTGTGCCAAGTTGAAATCAATTATTTTGGAACTTGTATATTTTAGATGCAGGAAGTGCTTAGAAAATGTAATCCTATCTTTCTCAGATTTTGAATCCTTAGACTCCAACAGAATTCTGAATTGCCATTTAAATACTTAACCAAGATAGAGCAAGATGAAACATGAATTATTATTTAAATGGTGAGAGATTACAAAATGCTGAGGTACAGGTGGGTATGGGGGTCCATGTACGTGAAACACAAAAAGTTAACATGCAGGTACAGCAAGTAACTAGCAAGGGAAATGGAATGTTGGCCTTTATTGCAAGCAGGATAAGAACATATGAAATAGGAGCAAGAGCAGGCCATTTGGCCCCTTGAGCCTGCTCTGCCATTCAATAAGATCATAGCTGATCTGATCATAGACTCAGCTCCACTTCCCTGCCCACTCCCCATAACCCTACATTCCCGTATTGCTCAAAAATCTGTCTATCTCCACCTTAAATATTTTCAATGACCTAGCCTTCACAGCCCTCTGGGGTAGAGAATTCCTCCTCATTTCAGTTTTAAATGGGCGACCTCCTAGTTCTAGATTCCCCCATGAGGGGAAACATTCATTCTGCATCTACGTTGTCAAGCCCCCTCAGTATTTTACATTTTCAATAAGATCATTAAGGAAGCAGTAGCAGGACACAAGCATAATACAGTCAAGCAGAATCAGCATTGTTTTATGAAAGGGAAAACATGTTTGACAAATTTGCTGGAGTTCTTTGAGGATGTAACCAGCAGTGTGGATAAGGGGGAACCAGTGGATGTGGTGTATTTGGATTTCCAGAAGGCATTCGATAAGGTGCCCCATAAAAGATTACTGCATGAGATAAAAGTTCACGGGGTTGGGGGTAATATATTAGCATGGATAGAGGATTGGAAACTATCAGAAAACAGAGAGTCAGGATAAATGGGTCCTTTTCTGGTTGGCAAATGGTGACTAGTGGGGTGCTACAGGGTTCGGTACTGGGGCCTCAACTATTTACAATCTAAATTAATGACTTGGATGAAGGGAACGAGTGTAATGTCACCAGGTTTGCTGATCATTTAAAGATGGGTGGGAAAGCAAGTGTGAGGAGGAAGCAAACAATCTGCGAAGGGATATAGACAGGCTAAGTGAGTGGGCAAAAATTTGGCAGATGGAGTATAAAGCAGGAAAGTGTGAAGTTATCCACTTTGGCAGGAAAAATAAAAAAGCTAATTATTATTAAAATGGAGAGAAATTACAAAATGCTGCAGTACAGAGGGATCTGGGGGTCCTTGTGCATGAAACACCAAAAGTTAATATGCAGGTACAGCAAGTAATCAGGAAGGCAAATGGAATGTTGGCCTTTATTTCAAGGGGGATAGAGTATAAAAGCAGAGAAGTCCTGCTACAACTGTACAGGGTATTGGTGAGGCCACACCTGGAGTACTGCATACAGTTTTGGTCTCCTTATTTAAGGAGCGATATACTTGCATTGGAGGCAGTTCAGAGAAGGTTGAAGAGATTGATTCCTGTGATGAAGGGGTTGTCTTATGAAGAAAAGTTGAGCAGGTTGGGCCTATACTCATTGGAGTTCAGAAGAATGCCAGGTGATCATATTAGAAACATAGAAACATAGAAAATAGGTGCAGTAGTAGGCCATTCGGTCCTTCGAGCCTGCACCGCCATTCAATGAGTTCATGGCTGAACATGCAACTTCAGTACCCCATTCCTGCTTTCTCGCCATACCCCTTGATCCCCCTAGTAGTAAGGACTACATCTAACTCCTTTTTGAATATATTTAGTGATATTGAAACATATAAGATACTAAGGGGGCTCGACAGGGTAGATGCAGAGAAGATAATTTTCATTTCAATTAACCAAACAATTAATAGTAGCCAATAGCAATTTAAAAAATCTGTCTGTATAAGGTTATGCAGTAGCTGTGAGATAGGAATATAGGAAGAGCAGTAGGACTTTCAAAGCTTCGAGCCAATTCTGCCGTTCAGTTAGATCATGGCAAATCTGTACCTGAACTGAATTTGCTCCATGTCCCTTGATACCCTTATCTAACAAAAATCTATCGGCCTCAGTCAGGAACTCAGTGGTGATGAATTCAAACCCCACCATGGCAAGTTGTTAAAGTGAATTCAACAAATCTGATCATTTGTGAGCTGGCACAAAGATAAAAGACCATGGAAGCTGGTGAGGTGTTGTAAAAACCCAACCCCTTCCAGTCCACACTACATGTTTGAATTTTATCACCCTCTGTGGTGTCCTGGCAAACCACTCCATCGTATCCATGGCAACCAGGGATGGGAAATAAATGCAACCTTGTCAGTGTCAACCACATTCAGAGAACAGACTTTGAAGAAAATTGCCTCTACAAGTTTTTGTAAAAGAAAACCATCAGTAAATGTACCCAAACTTACCTCAGCAAATAAGGGAAGAAAATAAAAATTCCAATGACTAAGATTAGAGAACCAGCCTTTGGCTAGTGTGTCTACTCTATGTACAGGTAATACCTTATAACAACAACATCAAATTATATTTATATAATCTGTACCTGAACTGAATTTGCTCCATGCCCCTAACGTAGTAAAACGTCTCGAGGTGCTCACAGGAGCATTGTAACACAAAATTTGACACCAAGTCACATAAGGAGATATCAGGACAGGTGACCAAATGCTTGGTCAAAGAGGTAGGTTTCAATGAGTGTCTTAAAAGAGGAAAGAGAGGCGGAGAGGTTTAGGGCTGTGTCAGCTGAAGGCACGGCCACCAATGATTGAACGATTAAAATCAGGGGTGCTCAAGAGGGCAGATTTCGAGGAGCGCAGACATCTCGGAGGGTTGTGGGGTTGGAGGAGATTACAGAGCTAGGGAGGGGGCGAGGCCATGGAGGAATTTGAAAACATTGATGAGAATTTTAAAATCGAGGCGTTGCTTAACTGGGAGCCAATGTAAGTCAGCGAGCACAGGGCTAATGGGCGAATAGTCAATAAGGTAAAGCGAACCATAGAGTTCAGATCTTAATTGGCATCAAAGCTTCACACTGAGGCTAATCAGATCAACATCTGTAGCTGGGCAATTCTTGTTTCCTTCTATGTTGCTGCCCTCGCCCGGCTCTCGAGGGGAAAATCCCCGGGGCTGGACGGGCTGACCGTGGAGTTCCACAGGGCGTTCTGGGACGTCCTGGGGAGCGACTACGCGCGGGTCCTGGGGGAAAGTCTGGCGACCGGGGAGATGCCCCTCTCTTGGCGCAGGGCAGTCATCGTCCTGCTGCCTAAGAAGGGCGATCTCCGCCTCCTTAAGAACTGGCGCCCGGTCTCCCTCCTCAGCACGGACTACAAAATCTTCGCCAGGGCGATGTCTGCTCACCTTGGTGCCGTGCTGGACCACATGATCCACCCCGACCAGTCATACACGGTCCCGGGCCGGACAATCCACGATAACATCCATCTGGTCCGGGACCTCATCCATTGTTCCCAGGAGGCTGGTCTGTCGGTCGCCTTCCTATCCCTCGACCAAGAGAAGGCGTTCGACAGGGTGGATCACGACTATCTGCTCGGAACTCTGCGCGCTTTCGGGTTCGGGACGCATTTCGTCGCCCGGATCCGACTTTTGTACGCCGCCGCGGAGTGTCTGATTAAGGTTAACGGGTCCTTGACGGCGCCCCTTCGCTTTAGGAGAGGGGTGCGCCAGGGATGCCCCATGTCCGGCCAGTTATACGCCGTTTGCGTGGAGCCTTTCCTGCGCCTCTTGCGGACGAGGTTGACGGGACTGGCTCTGCAAGGGCCGGGCGTGGAGGTCGTCCTCTCGGCTTACGCCAATGACGTGCTCCTCGCGATAGAGGATCCCGCTGACCTGCGGAGGATGCGTGAGTGCCAGGAGATTTACTCGGCCGCGTCCTCCGCCAGGATCAACTGGGAGAAATGTTCCGGACTCCTGGTGGGTCAGTGGCGGGTGGACTCCCTGCCGGAGGAGCTCAGGCCTTTTGCCTGGAGCACGACCCATCTCCTCTATCTGGGAGTCTACCTTAGCCCCGACGAGGGAGCCTGGCCGGCGAACTGGCAGGAGCTGGAGGCCAAGGTCGCCGCTCGCCTAGGGCGCTGGACAGGACTGCTCCGAGTGCTGTCCTACAGGGGTCGAGCGCTAGTCATAAACCAGCTGGTGGCCGCAATGCTGTGGTACCGGCTGGTCACTTTGACCCCTCCCCCTGCGTTTGTCGCCAAGATACAGAAGAAGCTGGTGGACTTCTTCTGGAACAACAGGAAGCACTGGGTCTCTGCCGCGGTCTTGAGTCTCCCGCTTGAGGAGGGCGGTCAGTCGTTGGTGTGCGTCAGCGCCCAGCTCGCGACTTTCCGTCTTCAGACCCTGCAGAGATACCTTTACGTCGAGCCCCCTCCTAGGTGGTGTGCTCTGGCGAGGTATTTCTTCCGCCAGCAGCTCGACCTCAATTATGACACGCAGCTCCTGTTTGTGAACTTGGGGGGTGCCAGGACCGCCCTCCGGGAGCTGCCTGTCTTTTACAGGGAACTCATCAGGGTCTGGAACAAAGTCTCCACCAAGCGCAGCTCTCCACCGGCTGGAGTGGCGGCCGTCCTGCAGGAGCCGCTGCTCGGGAATCCATACCTCCACGGCCGAGGTTTTATGTGGCGGTCGGAAGAGAGGGCTGTGGCTGGTGAGGTGACCAGGGTCAGGGACCTGCTCGATGGCGGAGGAGCGGGCTGGATGGCGCCAGTCACGCTGGCACGGCGCCTAAATTCTGCCAACGTCCGCCGCGCGGCCGATGCCATCGAGTCGCTAAAAACAGCTCTGGGCCCTGACTCCGTTAGGTGTATCGAGGAGGCTCAAGCACGTGGGGAGATCCCGTCCGAACTGACCCCCGTCCGGACGGAATTCCTCATCGGCGCCAAACCCCGGAACCTCCCTCGGGGGCCGGCGCCTCACAACTTGAGCCGCCTCGGGGAAATCCCCTCCGTGCCTTTCAGTTCCGCGCGGAGGGGTTTCCTGTACGGGCTGCTCCTGCACACCCTCAACTTTGCCATCCTCGCCGGCCGTCCGGACACGCCATGGCGTACCATCTTGCCGTCCGGAGGAGGCGGGGGTCCCCGATGGAGGGCACTCTACGCAGGGGTCCTCCCACTATTCATCGGGGACTTGGCCTGGAGGGTGGTGCACGGAGCAGTGCCGTGCAATAAATTTTTAAGCCGGTTCACGGACTCCCAGGCCGCCTGCAATTTCTGCGGTCTGGAGGAGTCCGTGTTCCATGTTTTTATTGAATGCACGAGGTTGCAGCCCCTGTTCCACTATTTGAAGGGGCTGCTCCTGAAATTCTGGCTGCACTTCAGTCCCACTCTCCTGATCTTTGGGCACCCTGTGCGGAGGGGAGCGGGTAGGTCCGAAGGCCTCCTCGTAGGACTGCTCCTGGGCACGGCCAAGGGTGCCATCAGCCGGTCCAGGCAGCGGGCGGTCGAGGGGGTCGTTCAACCTGACTGCCTGCCTCTCTTCCGCTCTTACATCCGGTCCAGGGTGTCCTTGGAGATGGAGCACGCGGTGTCCACCGGTACGCTCGCGGCCTTCCGCGAGAGGTGGGCACCGGAGGGACTGGAGTGCATCATCACGCCCGGCAACCAAATTTTAATTTGATTTTACGTTTTAAAGTTTAATTTGTTTTAATTGCCGGTGCTTTTAGTGTCCCCCTTCCCTTTTATAGGGGGCACTGGGGAAAATTGTGATTTTAGTGCCCAAAAAAAAAACCAAAAAAAAAAAAGAAAAACACAAAAAAAAAAAAAAGGGGGGAAAAAAAGGGCCTTGAAAATGTCTGGAGTGTCACCCAGGTCGGGTGGCACCGTTTATTGTTTTTATGTTTTCACAGGTGAACTCAAAAGAGTTTCCTTCTATGTTGCTGGAGATGCAGCATCTTTACTTAATGCGGTTGACTATTAATACCCTCCGAAGCAGCCTATCAAGCCACTCAATCAGGATGGGCAGTAAAGGCAGCCTTGACAATGTCACGCACATCCTGAGTACAATATCTCTGACTAATGTCATCCCGTATCCACTGCACCACCTGCAGCTATGGCACTTGCTTTGAATAGTGTCCACGAATGGTTTGTTCTTGCAATCCCATTTACAATTTACAGTTGGTATTAATGGAAAATCAGCATTGTGCTGCAGTCATGAATAAGCTGCTTAATGACTTACATTAATTGACTGCAGAAAGCATCTAATGTTAGAACAACACATTTATTTTGCAAGACAGCTCGACCTTTAAGTCCACGCAGTTCCACTTCAAAATGCTCACAACTTCATTGCTTACAGTGCTGCCAAGTTCTTAGATATATATATATATATGTGTATATCAAAGAAAAACTTTAAGCCGCAAAGATGGGTTAGAAGAGAAAAGATTTTTGAAGTGAACGCAGAATTAAAGAGGTGAGACTAAAAAAAGAATAAGCAATCTCTATTTTCTTTTGTAACCATCAATAAGGAAACCGTAATCATAGGTGCCGCTAATTACTGCCTGCACAGTTCATTTGTTGAATTGCTCGTCTGAAATAAATTTCCAGTTGCTTTCAGAAGTCTTTTTAAGAAAGAAAATGCTCAGAACTCCTGCCGTGACGAGGGGGTTAGGTTGGCAACCCTCCAGGATTGGCCTGGGGTCTCCAGGAATTGAAAATTAACCACCAGGGCTATGCTGTGAGCAAAACCCAGGAGAGAAATCATGGGGGGGCGTTATTCATGATAATTTTCTTTGAGCGCTTCTGTTTATGAGTTCATTAGTTATAAGAACATTGCAGGTGGGAAGGAAAGCTGTTTGACTGACAGTCAAGGAACATTCAATGGGGGTAACGAAGAGTCCTTTCACTTTCCAGCTAGCCGGGGGAAGGCTGTTTGCCGCGAGTGTGGGCATGTCGGACGGCCAATGGCGGGAGCGCGGTGGGGGGGAGGGGAACGGTTGGGGGCAGGAGGCCATGGGACGAAAACTCCAGGAATAGGTCCAAACAGAGCTGGCCACCCTCGGAGGGGTAGGTGGGTCACACCTTTCTCCCCCCGTGTCGCACAGATTGCACGCTGGAAAATTCTACTCGTGCTCAGAATCCATCTGTGTCTGAACCGCCTCTTCAATTGTTGTGAGGTAAAAATATCCAGTCAAGCCCAGCCTTTTAATACAGACTTGAGCCTCAAAGTAAAATCTTTCATGAAGGTCTTAAAAGGCACTTCAATGGCTGTAATGATGTGAAATGTGCATTTTTCAAAAAAAATTCTTTAAAACCTAATTTTATAACTGCACGGAAGAGTAGGCAATTTTGTCGTGTCAGCTGTGGCTCAGTGAGTAGCACACTTGCCTTTGAGTCAGAAGGTTGTGGGTTTAAGTTTCACTCCAGGAACTTGAGCACGTAAGTCTAGGCTGACACTCCAGTGGAGTGCTGCTCGGTTGGAGGTGCTGTCTTTCAGATGAGATGTTAAACCGAGGACCATCTGCTCTCTCAAGTGGCTGTAAAAGATCCCATGGTGCTATTTTGAAGAAGAGCAGGAGAGTTATCCCTGGTGTCCTGGCCAATATTTATCCCTCAATCAACATAACAAAAAAATAGATTGTCTGGTCATTATCACATTGCTGTTTGTGGGAGCTTGATGTACGCAAATTGGCTGCCGCGTTTCCCACATTACAACAGTGACTACACTCCAAAAGTACTTCATTGGCTGTAAATTGCTTTGAGATGTTTGGTGGTCTTGAAAGGTGCCATATAACTGCAAATCTTTCTTTCTTTTAACATCACAGGTCAGCGTAAGACCAGAGAATGAAGTATTTATGCGCAGTATAGTTCAGTGAAGGAGAGAGGGTTGGTGGGTGGCAATAGGTATTCTTGCTAAATGTAGCTTTGAATGAGACGTGTTTAACACCACTCTTTTCCACCCTGACATCATGACTCATATCTCCCACTCCTCCTTTTCCTTACCCTTGTGTGGGTCTACAGAGGCTTTGTCCTCCTCATCCTGCAATTGCAGACATCCCTCTTTAATTATGCAGCATTCTGTAGACAGGGAAGCTTTTGAACACCTTTACATGGATTGTACAGTAGTACAATGCCTGATTGGTCTAAGCAACAGATTCGTTGCTTGAGCCACAAGTTGTGTCAGATTCGTTGCTTGAGCCACAAGTTGTGTTTCCCACTGCAACTCGGGAGGGTGTCATAGCAGTGAGGGTCAGGACCATTGGTTGTACGGGGTAGCTCTGGTCTCTCAAGAGCCATCTGGCCATTTGAGACCTGCAAAGAATGCAGGCACTGTAGACAGCTGGGGAATGAAGGCATTGTGGGTTCTGTCTGGGTATTGGGCACATTAATAGAATTGGAGGCCCTTCCGGATTGTGATGAGGAGCCCTGATGGCCGCTTTAGCCCTATCTTGAATAGCTGAGACTCTTGGGTAGCTTGCCAGGTGGTAAAAGTTGTGTGTCATCTCCAGTTGGTGCCTCCTTTTTCTTGGGGAAGTGATAATGTTGTTCCCTGGCAACGGTGGCCTCAGTCATGTTTGATGCAAGAATGAACTGCATAATGGCTGATCTGGCATTTGTAGCCTGTGGTGACCCAGAAGGATCCCTTGTGATAAAAGCATAATGCCTTGATGAGCTTGATAGCAACAGGAAGAGCTGACCCAGTCCTGATAGCGTCGGTCACTGTGGCTACAGTTCTAAGCTCAGATGCAGATTGTAGCATATCTCGGTCATTGTGTCTGTAGTGAAGCGGAGTTGCTGGAAGACTTGGCTCATCTAACACATCCAGGCAGGAGTGGCATAGTCTGTACACATAGGCCCTGGGATATTGGCAGATGTGCACATAAGTCGCACATTTTCAGGCCCTATGCCACTAGCGGGGTTTCACAACCTGCTGTTATGGGATGCCAAGTTACACACAGGTCCGTGTGGTGGCTGGTGTGCAACGGCCACCACGCGTTAAAAAAATCCACGCACAGGCATCTTCCACCCTTCAGGATGTAATTCAGGACCTGGAATATTAGGTCCTTCATTGAAACACCTGTGAACTCATCCTTTTTTGACGTGGAAACAAGTCATCCTCAACACGAGGGACTGCCTATGATGATGGGATATCTTGCAGATCCAATGCGAGAAGAGATTTTATTCACCTTAACAATGTGTATCACGGGTGCATTCAGTGTGCTTTACCTCTTTAATGATCATACACGGAATCTGTCTTACATAGGATTACACAGGATGTACAGCACAGAAACAGGCCTTTTGGCCCAACCAGTCCATACTGGCATTTATGCTCCACTCGAGCCTCCTTGTGTCTTTCCTCATCTAAATCTATCAGCACAACCCTCTGTTCCCTTCTCCCTCCTGTGCTTATCTAGCCTGCCCTTAAATGCATCTATACTATTTGCTTCAACCACTCCCTGTGGTAGCAAGTTCCACATTCCCACCACTCTCTGGGTAACAAAGTTTCTTCTTAATTCCCTACTTATATTGATGGCCTCCAGTTTTGCTCTTCCCCATAAGTGGAAACACTGGACCCAAGTTTCCCCCCGCTGTAAAAACGACGCACCTAGGCTCAAAAGGGCGCCAAAAAGTTACCTTCCAATTCTCCCCTCTCCTCAGGACACCTTCGGCCTCGGTGTGGCGCAGAACATCGAGTGGGGGGGGGGGGAGGCAGAGCCAGGTCCCAGCGATGAAAACGGTGCCGGGACCTCTGCACATGCGCGCTAGAGTGTGTGCACAAGTGCAGTAGCTCCTCGCAGTCCGAATCTCTGCGCCGCTCTGCAGGCTGTGTGGGGGGGACCCGAAGCACATTGCCCCTCGCCCTGACCGAATGGGCTCCCTCATCGGCGGCCCGCTGTGCTCCCTAAGGTAGGACTTCTATTTTTTTATTTGTTATTTATTGATTGATTGATTGATTGCTTATTACTTTGGTCTTGGTGCTTTAGGTGCAGGGTTCCTTCTATTTTTTATTTGTTACTGAATGCTTATTTTTGTGCTTTGTTCAGTGCTTGGTTCTTTAAATGAATTTATGCTTCTTTAATGTTGTTGTGAAGGTGTTTAGTGCTTTGCAAGCTCCCTTCCCTTCCCCCTGCCCCCCTCCCCTGCTTATCTCTGGCTACCTCACTGATTTCTTAGCTCACCGCAAGGTTTTTCTGTGCGGACACGTGGCCTAAGTTAGTTACCGTGTGATCCTTGTATGATTTCTCCCATAGGAGAAAAAAGTGAGATACGTGGCTGTGCATTTCAATGGCTGCCTCTAGAGAAGGAGGTGGTCCAGTAACTAAGAACATAAGAAATAGGAGCAGGAGTAGGCCATATGGCCCCTCGAGCCTGCTCCGCCATTTAATAAGATCATGGCTGATCTGATCATGGACTCAGCTCCACTTCCCTGCCCGCTCTCCATAACCCTTTATTCCCTTATTGCTCAAAAATCTGTCTATCTCTGCCTTAAATATATTCAATGATCCAGCCTCCACAGCTCTTTGGAGCAAAGAATTCCACAGATTTATAACCCTCTGAGAGAAGAAATTCCTCCTCATCTCAGTTTTAAATGGGCCCTTATTCTGCGACTATGTCCCTAGTTTTAGTTTCCCCTATGAGTGGAAATATCCTCTCTGCATCCACCTTGTCGAGCCCTCTCATTATCTTATGTTTCGATAAGATCACCTCTCATTCTTCTGAACTCCAATGAGTGTAGGCCCAACCTACTCAACCTTTCTTCATAAGTCAACCCTCTCATCTCCGGAATCAACCTAATGAACCTTCTCTGAACAGCCTCCAATGCAAGTATATCCATCCTTAAATATGGAGACCAAAACTGTACGCAGTACTCCAGGTGTGGCCTCACCAATACCCTGTATAGTTGTAGCAGGACTTCTCTGCTTTTATACTCTATCTCCTTGCAATAAAGGCCAACATTCCATTTGCCTTCATGATTACTTGCTGTACCTGCATACTAATATTTTGGTGGATCAGGAGATGACCCTGCAACAGGCACCATTGGCGTTGCTGCATGCCTGTCTGGGCCAGTACATTTTTACTGCATCTACAATCATTTGAGCATCACGAGTGGCTGATAGTAATGCTCCGAGATTCATTTCAATGTCCGAGCCTTCCATTGCCCTTTAGTTTAACCATTGCAGGAGCAGAATTCTGGGCAGTTAAGAGATATCCAAAACTCTGAGTATGGCTGGTACAATCTGATTTACCAGCATGGTCAATACACACAATACAGCTGCTGTAGAGTGGAGCCCAAGCTCTTTCAAGCCCCAGTCAAAGTACTTGTTATTACACACTCATAATAAAGAGTGAGACTGAGTACTGTGTGTAATGAGCAAGTGTGACCTTAGCTCCTTTAATAAGATTCCAGAATCCAGGTACCTCGTGGGTGGCCTGTTTATATACTGTGCTCCCAAGGGATGTTGGGATCCCTTGGGACTCCAACAGGTGGGCCCTCTGGTGGTCAAGTGTCATGCAGGTTACAAAGAGTTAAATACATAACATCACTCCAAAGTGAGACAATCTGGGGCTTTACGCTCCCTTGTCGATCGTCTCGGTACAAATGTGGGTGTGGGTGGGTTGGTCTGTTCGTCACTGGGCTGTTGGGCAGCCGGCCTTGCCAGGCTGCTGGGGTTGATGAGTTCGGTTTTGTGGTCAACCATGATTCGGTTGCCACTTGTGTGTGTGTTGGAGGGTCAAATTTGGTGGTGTCCTCTTCGGGTTGTTCGTAGCTATTGATAAACCGCAATTTGATTTGGTCCAAATGTTTTGTGTGCATTTGTCCATTGGCCAATTTGACCTGAAACAGCCTACTCCCCTCTTTGGCTGTGACCATGCCAGCAAGCCATTTGGGACCATGTCCACAATTGAGCACAAACACAGGATCATTGATCTCAATATCGCGTGACAACTTTGCGCGATCATGGTACACACTTTGTTGATGCCGCTTACCCTCCATGTGATCATAGAGATCAGGGTGGACAAGAGAGAGCCTCATCTTTAGCGCCCTTTTCATGAGCAGCTCGGCTGGGGGAACCCCGGTGAGTGAGTGGGGTCTGGTGTGGTAGCTGAGCAGCACTCGGGACAACCGGGTCTGTAGGGAGCCTTCCGACACACGTTTCAAGCTTTGCTTGATGGTCGAACTGCCCGTTCTGCCTGGCCATTGAATGCAGGCTTGAATGGGGCAGATGTGACGTGTTTGATCCCGTTGCGGGTCATGAATTCCTTGAATTCAGCACTGGTGAAGCATGGCCCATTGTCGCTGATTAGAACATAGGGCAATCCGTGCGTGGCAAACATGGCTCATAGGCTTTCAATGGTGGCCGTGGACGTGCTTACAGACATTATTGCACATTCAATCCATTTTGAGTAAGCATCCACGACAACCAAAATCATTTTGCCTAGAAATGGGCCCGCAGAGTCTACATGGATCCTCGACCATGGTTTGGAGGGCCACGACCACAAACTTAGCGGTGCCTCTCTGGGTGCATTGCTCAGCTGAGAGCAAGTGTTGGCACTGGTGCACGCATGACTCTAAATCTGAGCAAGACCATGCGGTTGACCCACAATAGACAGTCCGCCTGCAGGGACAACTCGTATTTGCTTCTGTGGAACGGCTTAATCCTGCATCTCCACTGGGACACTGGACCAGCTCCCATGGAGGACACAGTTTTTTTTACCAAGGACAGTAAAGGATCCTGACTGGTCCAGGTCCTGATCTAGTGGGCTGTAACGGGGGACTTCTCGTTCTCAAATGCCTCCATGACCATGAGCAAGTCCCCTGGCGTGCCATTTCCATCCTGGTGGTGGACAATGGCAGCCGACTGAGAGCATCTGCGCAGTTATCTGTGCCCAGTCTGTGGTGGATTACATAGCGTGAGCGCCCATCTTTGGATGCAGGCAGAGGCATTGGTATTAATCCATGGACGACGGACGAAAGTGCTCGGATGTCATCCCAGTTCCAGTGGATTTTTCCCAGCCAGCTTCTGCCAAACAATGTGGGGCCATCCGCTGGCACAATCCACAGTGGGAGTTCGTGTACTGCTCCATCATAGGAGACTTTGACTTCTGCACTGCCAATTACAGGGGTTAATGCCTTGGTGTAAGTCCTTAGTTTGTTGTGATTGGGGCTGAGCTTGGGCCTGTGTGCCTTGTTTCCCCACAGCCTGTCGAAGGCCTTTTTACTCATTATGGACTGACTTTCCCTCGTGTCTAGCTCCATAGACACTGGAATGCCGCTCAGTTCAACTTTCAACATTATTGGTGGATATTTCGTAGTGAATGTGTGTACCCCGTACACTTCTGCCTCCTCAGTACGAGTTTCCAACTCAGTCTGATCCTCTATAGATCAATCTTCCTCTGCAATGTGGTTGTTTGCAGTGTTTGCAGCTCGCCTGCACATTCGTTGGAGGTGTCCAATTGTTCTGCAACCATTGCACGCATAGTGCTTAAAGTGGCATTGATGGGGCCGATGATCACCTCCACAGCGCCAACAGTTTGTTAACTGCCTCGCATTAACAGTTGATGGTGGACTCTGGGTCAATTGAGATCGGCCACAGCAGCCGGCGTGTATTTTCTGCCATGTACATTTCTGCTCAAAACCGACATTGCTTTATGCACAGTACTGGCCAAAACTTCTTTGTTTAGCGAAATCTGTTTAGTGTTGTCACTGGTGGACACAAATGCCTGGGCTATTGTTATGGCTTTACTTAGATTCGGAGTTTCTGCAGTCAGTTTGCAAAGGATTGTCTCATGTCCAATGCCCAATACAAAAATGTCTCTGAGCATTTGTTCTAGGAATCCCTCAAAACTCACAATGTCCTGCGAGGCGCTTAGTTCGGCATTTAGCTCGCCACTTCCTGCCCCTCCAATCGCTGACATGTGTAGAACCGATATCTCGCCATCAAAATGCTTTCCTTAGGATTTAGATGCTCCCGGACCAGCGTGCATAATGCTTCGTAGAATTTCTCTATTGGTTTTGCCGGGGCCTGGAGATTCTTCATGGGGCCATAGGTTGTTGCCCCACAGACATTTAGGAGGCTCGCCCTTCGTTTGGCTGTGTTCTCGTCCCCTTCCAGCTCGTTGGACACAAAGTATTGGGCGAGTCTCTCCATGAAGACCTCTCAATCGTCCCCTTCTGAGAACTTCTCCAGGATGCCGACTGTTCTTTGCATTTTCGCACGGTTGTTTGTTACCTTGTCGCCAATTATTATACTCATAATAAAGGCTGAGACTGAATACTGTGTGTAATGAGCAAGTGTGACCTTAGCTCCTTTAATAAGATTCCAGAGTCCAGGTACCTCGTGGGTGGCCTGATTATATACTGTGCTCCCAAGGGATGTTGGGATCCCTTGGGATTCCAACAGGTGGGCTCTCTGGTGGTCAGGTGTCATGCAGGTTACAAAGAGTTAAATACATAACACTTTTAATGGGAGCTGTGTCTGAACTTTGGACTGTAGCCAAGGGGAACTCCATTACAGAGGGCCTTGGAGTGGACATATTCTCCATTGTGCTACACAACTTGGTCAGGCGGTGAAGGCTAAGAATGATTAGTCGGTATCTTGGGAGAACAGGCAGCCATCACTGACCCAGCTGAAGTGAGTACGTGATATTTGTAACTTGCAATAGAATACGAATTATAGCATTATGATCAATCTGTAGCTGTAACACTCTGTAAGCTTTTTTGAACTTGGGACTAATAACGTTATCCCTTCAGCTGTGTTGTGTCCGTGAGACCCCTGCTTAAACCGGAGTAGAGTTAACTCACTCACTCAAGACATTTCTCTGCCTCAGTAGGAAAGCTTTAAGTGTGATCAGCAATGTTTTAAGGGCTGCTGGTGTCTAATTAGTTGGACAATGACCCCAGCACGCTGAGAACGCATCATGTGCTGCATCGCCGAGAGTGCTGTACTAACATATAAATGAGGTGATGTCGAATTTTTGTACAAGGTCAGCTCACATCACCACAGGTGTGTGTAGCGCCCAAGGAACAGTAATCTTATTGTCACTGCTCTGGGACTGCAGTATCAACCCTTATATGTGTCAAAGGTAGCAACAAAATATAAAAGTATTTGCAAATTGCAGAGGTATTTATTTCTCAGACAATTCCCTCGGACATTATTTTTCAAACAACAATGTTCCTGCCAGCTTGCTTCATTGAAGCTGATATAATAAGACACTTCTCAAATCAATTTCTTCAGACAAGTCATCATTGGACTGACTTCACAGATATTTCAAAAGGAATATTTGCAAGTGTAGATGAAAAAAATCTAAAAAAAAAAGGTGTCTAATTATTAGTCAGCCTGGGCAATGTTCTACAGGAGCAAAGAACTATAGGTAATACGTGATCACTTCTCTGTTCCCAATTTATCCAGTTGCATGTGTGAATGGAAAGAACGGCAAGATTACTTTGCCGCAGTATACGTTTCTTTATTCTAGCTTCCTTTCCCCATCGACGGCTGACAACTAGTCAGGCCAATTCTGAATTTGATTACATCCATCATCGCATTCTGTCAATTCAAGCTTAAGATCTGAATTTTAAGATTACACTTGACAGCAGAGTCATCACATTTGCAGGCTACTTGCACTTGATTTATGAGTTCAACTGGGGAAGCACTTGCACAAAGGAAGATGGTTGTGAAGGGAAATCTATTTCAAACATACCTGACAATAATAACTTTTATACAGAAGATAACTTTTAATGATGACTATAATGCTTTGGTATGCAGGTTGAGGGCAGAGAGTATGGAGATGAATTTTTAACAGACATTACTCAGATAAAGAAACAGTTGTGGCCAGGAACAGATCTGGGGTTACTATGCAACAGTGGAACTAACCAGCACCGCCTTGGGATAAGACCCTCATTATCTGTGTAATGTATGCACCTGTGAGTATGCTCACTGTTTTGTAGAGCTGTTGATGCACGCGGCCTTCCGTGAGAGTTGGGCACCGGAGGCACTGGAGTGCATCATCACCCACGGCAACCACATTTTTATTTGATTTTATATGTTTTAAATTTAATTTGTTTTCTTGCCGGGTTTAAGTGTCCCCTTCCCCTTTTAGCTAGGGGGCACTTGTATAATTTGTGTTTTTAGTGCCCAAAAAAACCCACAAAAAAAATCACTAAAAAAAACCCCCAAAAAACCAAAAAAGGCCACTTGAAAACTGTTTGGAGTGTCCCCCCCCCCTTTAATTAATTGTTTTTCTTTTGTTGCAACAAAACAGTTGTAGAGCTGTTGACGCCCGCGGCCTTCCGTGAGAGGTGGGCGCTGGAGGAACTGGAGTGCATCATCACCCCCGGCAACCACATTTTTATTTGATTTTATATGTTTTCAATTTAATTTGTTTTCTTGCCGGGTTTAAGTGTCCCCTTCCCCTTTTAGCCAGGGGGCACTTGTATAATTTGTGTTTTTAGTGCCCAAAAAAACCCACAAAAAAATCACTAAAAAACCCCCCAAAAAAAACAA
The DNA here is from genome assembly GCF_044704955.1 of Pristiophorus japonicus. NCBI lineage: Eukaryota > Metazoa > Chordata > Chondrichthyes > Pristiophoridae > Pristiophorus > Pristiophorus japonicus. The sequence goes on from NC_091978.1 coordinate 31,603,819, forward strand.
AAAAGGCCACTTGAAAACTGTTTGGAGTGTCCCCCCCCTTTAATTAATTGTTTTTCTTTTGTTGCAACAAAACAGTTGTAGAGCTGTTGATGCCCGCGGCTTTCCGTGAGAGGTGGGCGCTGGAGGAACTGGAGTGCATCATCACCCCCGGCAACCAAATTTTAATTTGATTTTAACTGTTTAAAGTTTCATTTGTTTATTGTGCCGGGTTTAGTGCCTCCCCCCTTTTAGTCAGGGGCCACTTGTATAATTTTTTTTTTTAGTGCCCTCAAAAAAAAACAAGGGGACACCTGTTTGAAAGTGTTTGGAGTGTTCACCCCCGCCCCCCTTTAATCAGGAAGCAATTGGTTTAATGATCTAATTGTCTGACAACAAAATAGTTGTAGAGCTGTTGTACTGCTGTGGCTGGTGAGGTGACCAGGGTCAGGGATCTGCTCGATGGTGGAGGAGTGGGCTGGATGGCGCCAGACGAGCTGGCACGACACCTATCCTGGGCCGATGTCCGGCGTGCGGCCAATGCCATTGCGTCGCTAAAAACAGCTCTGGGCCCTGATTCCATTAGGTGTGTCGAGGAGATCCAAGCACGTGGGGAGATACTGTCCGAACTGACCCCCGTCGGGACGGAATTCCTCATCGGCATCAAGCCCCGAAACCTCCCTCGGAAGCCAGCGCCTCACAACTTGAGCCTCCTCCAGGAAATCACCTCCGTGTCTTTCAGTTCTGCGCGTAGGGGATTCTTGTACGGGCTGCTCTTGCACACTCTCCAGCTTGCCATCCTCGTCTGCCGTCCGGACACGCCATGGCGCACCACCTTGCCGTCCGGAGGAGGCGGAGGGTCCCCAGTGGAATGCAGTCTATGCGGGAGTCCTCCTCTTATTTATTGAGGACTTGGCCTGGAGGGTGGTGCACGGAACAGTCCCGTGCAATAAGTTTTTAAGTCGGTTCACGGGCTCCCAGGCTGCCCCAAATTTCTGCGGTCTGAAAGAGACCGTGTTCCATGTTTTTATGGAATGTGCAAGGTTGCAGCTCCTATTCCAATATTTGAAGGGGCAGCTCCTCAAATTCTGGTTACACTTCAGTCCCACACTCCTGATCTTTGGGCACCCTGTGCGGAGGGGAGCAGGCAGGTCGGAAGGCTTCCTTGTAGGACTGCTCCTGGGCATGGCCAAGGGGGCCATCAGCCGGTCCAGGCAGCGGGCGGTCGAGGGGGTCATTCAGCCCGACGGCCTGCCTCTCTTCTGTGGTTACATCCAAACCAGGGTGTTCCTGGAGATGGAGCACGCGGTGTCCACCGGTATGCTCGCGGCCTTCCGCGAGAGGTGGGCGCCGGAGGAACTGGAGTGTATCATCACCCCCGGCAACCAAATTTTAATTTGATTACTATTGTTTAAAGTTTAATTTGTCTATGTTTGTCGGTTTTAGTGCCGCCCCCGCCCCGCCTTTTAGCCAGGGTGCACTTGTATAATTTGTGTTTTGGTGCCCTCGGAAAAAAAAACTAAAAAAATAACAAGGGGACACCTGAAAAGTTTTTGGAGTGTGCCCCCACCCCTTTAATCAGGGGGCACTTGATTATTGTCTTCAACTCAAATAGTTGTAGAGCTGTTGATGCACGCGGCCTTCCGTGAGAGGTGGGCGCCGGAGGGACTGGAGTGCATCATCACCTCCGGCAACCAATTTTTTTTATGTCTAAATGTTAATTTGTTTATTGTGCCGGTTTTAGTGCACCATCCGCCTTCAACTTTTAGCCAGGGGACACTTGTATAATTGATGTTTGAAAGTGTTTGGAGTATTCCCCCCCCGCACCCCGCTTCAATCAGGGGGCACTTGTTTTAATGATCTAATTGTCTTTCAACAAAATAGTTGTAGAGCTGTTGCAGGGCTGTGGCTGGTGAGGTGACCAGGGTCAAGGACTTACTCGATGGCAGAGGAGCGGGCTGGATGGCGCCAGATGAGTTGGCACGGTGCCTATCCTGGGCGGGCGTCCGGCGCGCGGCCAATGCCATCAAGTCGCTAAAAACAGCGCTGGGCCCTGACTCCGTTAGGTGTGCTCAAGCACGTGGGGAGATCCCTTCCGTACTGATCCTCGTCCAGACGGAATTCCTCATCAGCACCAAGCCCTGAGATCTCCCTCGGGAGCCGGCGCCTCACAACTTGAGCCTCCACGGGAAAATCCCCTCCATGTCTTTCAGTTCTGCGCAGAGGGGATTCCTGTACGGGCTGCTCTTGCACAATCTCCATGTTGCCATCCTCATCTGCCGTCCGGACACGCCATGGCGCACCATCTTGCCGTCCGGAGGAGGTGGGGTCCCCAATGGAGTGCACTCTATGCGGAAGTCCTCCCTCTAATTATTGGGGACTTGGCCTGGAGGGTGTTGCATGGAGCAGTCCCGTGCAATAAGTTTTTAAGTCGGTTCACAGGCTCCCAGACCGTCTGTAAAATCTGCGGTCTGGAAGAGTCCGTATTCCACGTTTTTATTGAGTGTGTGAGGTTGCAGCCCCTTTTCCAATATCTAAAGGAGCTGCTCCTCAAATTCTGGTTGTACTTTAGTTCCACATTCCTGAACTTTGGGCAGAGGGGAGCGGGCAGGTCCGAGGGCCTCCTCGTTGGACTGCTCCTGGGCATGGCCAAGGGGACCATGTCCCTGTCCAGGCAGCGGGCAGTTGAGGGGGTCATTCAGCCCGACTGCCTGCCTGTCTTCCACGGTTACATCCGAGCCAGGGTGTCCCTGGAGATGGAGCACGCGGTGTCCACCGGTACGCTCGCGGCCTTCCGCGAGAGGTGGGCGCTGGAGGGACTGGAGTGCATCATCACCCCCGGCAACCAAATTTTAGTTTGATCTCAATGTCTAAAGCTTAATTTGGTGACATTATTGGTTTTAGTGTCCCCCACTTTTAGCCGGGGGCACTTGTATAATTTGTGTTTTTAGTGCCCTCAAAAAAAAACAAAGAGAAAAACAAGGGGGCATTTGAAAAGTTTTTGGAGTGTGCCCCCCCTTTAATCAGGGGGGCACTTGATTACTGATACAACTAAAATAGTTGTAGAGCTGCTGCAGGGCTGTGTTTGGCAAGGTGACCAGGGTCAGGGACCTGCTCGATGGCGGAGGAGTGAACTGGATGGCGTCAGAGGAGCCTCAGCACCTACCCTGGGCTGACGATCGATGCGCGGCCAATGCCATCGAGTCGCTCCGTTAGGTGTGTCGAGGAGGCTCAACACGTGGGGAAATCCCGTCCGAACTGACCCACGTCCGCATGGAATTCCTCATCGCCGTCAAACCCCAGAACCTCCCTCGGGAGCCGGCGACTCACAACTTGAGCCTCCTCCGGGAAATCCCCTCCGTGCCTTTCAGTTCTGCACGGAGGGGTTTCCTGTACGGGCTGCTCCTGCACGCTCTTCACCTTGCCATTCTCGTCTGCCATCCGGACACGCCATGGCACATCAACTTGCCGAACGGAGGAGGCGGGGGTCCCCGATGGAGTGCACTCTACGTGGGAGTCCTCCCTCTATTTATTGGGGACTTGGCCTGGAGGGTGCTGCACGGAGCAGTCCCGTGCAATAAGTTTTTAAGTCGGTTCACGGACTCCCAGGCCACCTATAATTTCTGCGGTCTAGAGGAGTCCGTGATCCATGTTTTTATGGAATGTGCGAGGTTGCAGCCTCTCTTCCATTATTTGAAGGGGCTGCTTCTCAAATTCTGGTTACACTTCAGTTCCACACTCCTGATCTTTGGGCACCCTGTGCGGAGGGGAGCAGGCAGGTCTGAAGGTTTCCGCACAGGACTGCTCCTGGGCATGGCCAAAAGGGCCATCAGCCTGTCCAGGCTTCAGGCGGTCGGGGGGGTCGTTCAGCCCGACGGCCTGCCTCTCTTCCGCGGTTACAACCGAGCCAGGGTGTCCCTTGAGATGGAGCACGCGGTGTCCGCCGGTACGCTCGCGGCCTTCCGCGAGAGGTGAGCACCGGAGGGACTGGAGTGCATCATCACCCCCGGCAACCAAATTCTAATTTGATTTCAGGTTCTGGTTAAAAAGTTAATTTGATTAATTTGTCGGTTTTAGTGCCCCTTTAACAAGGGGGCACTTGATTCATAGGTTCAACAAAATAGTTGTCGAGCTGCGGCATTGTGAGTGGCTTAGCCAGTCACGTGATGTTCACAAGACTCAATAAAACCCCAGTCAGTTAGGTCCAGGTCATCCATGATTAGGCATGTGTTTGTGAGCTTAGTGGTGAACTGGTAATGTGCAGTGTGATTGTTAAACCTTTGTTAATAAACCAATTAGTTCCTAATAGGAATGTGTTGTTAAGAATGCTTAAGCAAAGAACCCATGAAACAAATACATTACAGGAGTATACATTTTCTCAGATAGAATCCAAAACTTCAGCTGAAAATTCTTAGTCGTCAACAGTTAACAAACACATTGGTATGTGACAAAGAATGTATTTTAGACTTTTTCTTGGTGATTGTAAGCTAACAAGTAATTTATAGTGTGATTGTTCAACCTTTGTTAATAAACCAACTATTTCTTGATAGCAATGTGTTGTTATGAATTCTTAAGCAAAAAACCCATGAGGCAAATACATTACAAACTGCAGCAAGTGACAAAATGAGTTATGATTGATTTTTGTTTATTTATTTTTGCGATTTATTTTGATGTGGGGTGAGCAAGGTATTGGGAATGTTTTTGTAGTTTTTTTGGCGATTTGTTTTACCCAGGGAAGCCTCCCTTAGCGTCCGCTCCACGCACAGGGCCCTGCTGCTGAGTTTTGTGGCTGCAGACGCAGACCATCTCCCAGTGAAAGATTTACCACCCTGCCAGCATTAGCGCCCTAAGTAGCCTCCAACCGAATCTCCAGCCCTTTGTGTCTGTCTTCACGGAAGAAGATGTAAAAAACCTCCCGGAAATAGTGGAGAATAGTGAGAATGAGGAACTGAAAGAAATTAGTATTATTAAAAAAATAGTACAAGAGAAACTAATGGGACTGAAAGCCGATAAATCTCCTGGACCTGATGGTCCACATCTCACGGCTTTGAAAGAGGTGGCTATAGAGATAATGGATGCATTGGTTTCATCTTCCAAATTTCCATAGATTCTAGAAAGGTGCCCGCAGATTGGAAGGTAATTAATGTAACCCCACTATTTAAAAAAGGCGGGAGAGAGTAAATGGTGAACTACAGACCAGTTAGCCTGACATCAGTCATAGGGAAAATGCTAGAATATATTATTAAGGATTTGGTAACAGGGCACATAGAAAATAATACTAGGATTGGGCAGAGTCAACATGGATTTGTGAAAGGGAAACCATGTTTGACAAATCTGTGAGAGATTTTTGAGGTTGTAATGAGCAGAATAGATAAGGGGGAACCAGTGGATGTGATGTATTTGGATTTTCAGAAGGAATTCGATAAGGTACCACACAAGAAGTTCATGGGATTGGGAGTAATATAGGAGCTAGATTGAGGATGGTTAATGGACAGAAAACAGAGAGTAGGAATAAACGGATCATTTTCAGGTTGGCAGGCTGTAACTTGTGGGGTGCCGCAAGGATCAGTGCTGGGGCCCCAGCTATTCACAATCTATAATCAATGATTTGAATGAGGGGACCAAATGTAATATATCCAAGTTTGCTGATGTAACAAAGCAAGTTGGGAATGTAAGTTGTGAGGAGGATGCAAAGAGACTTTTATCATTAAAGGCAGTCCCTCGAAATCGAGCAAGACTTGCTTCCACTCTAAAAGTGAGTTCTCAGGTGACTGTACAGTCCAATATGGGAATTACAGTCTCTGGCACAGGTGGGGCAGACAGTGATAGAAGGATAGGGTGGGTGGGGAGTCTGGTTTGCCGCACACTCCTTCCACTGCCTGCGCTTGTTTTCTGCACGCTCTCGGCGGCGGGACTCGAGGTGCTCATCGCCCTCCTGGATGCTCTTCCTCCACTTAGGGCAGTCTTTGGCCAGGGACTCCCAGGTGTCAGTGGGGATATTGCACTTTATCAAGGAGGCTTTGAGGGTGTCCTTGAAACATTTCTTCTGCCCACCTTGTAGGAGTTCCGAGTAGAGCGCTTTCTTTGGGAGTCTTGTGTTGGGCATGAGAACGGAGTTGGTCGAGTGTGGTCAGTGCTTCGATGCTGGTGGTGCATCTTTAAGAGGATATAAACATGCTAAATGAGTGGGAAAGAACATGGCAAATGGAACATAATGTGGAGAAATGTGAAGCTATCCACTTTGGTAGGAAAAATAGAAAATCGGTGTCATTTTTTATGTAGTGAGAAATTGGGAAATGTTGGTGTTCAGAGGGACTTGGGTTTCCTTGTACACGCATCTCTAACATGCAGGTACAACAAGCATTTATGAAAGAACATAAGAACAAAAGCAAATGGTATGTTTCCCTTCATTACAAGAGGATTTGAGTATAAGAGTAAAGATGTCTTACTGCAATTATATAGAGCTTTGGTGAGACTGCATTGTGTACAGTTTTGGTCTCCTTACCGAAGGAAGAATATACTTGCCACTGAGGGAATGCAACGAAGGTTCACTAGACTAATTCCTGGGATGGGGGATTGTCCTATGAGGAGAGATTGAGTAGACTAGGCCTATCTTCTTGAGAGTTTTGAGGAATGAGAGCTGATCTCATTGAAACATACAAAATTCTTTCAGGGTTTGACAGGCAGTCGGAGGAGGCGGGAGTCCGGGGATGTCAAAAGGCCTATAAAAGGCCCAGCGGGAGCAGCGTCAGGAGGCAGTCAGAGGAGGCGGGAGTCCGGGGACGTCGAGAGGCCTATAAAAGGCCCAGCGGGAGCAGCATCAGGAGGCAGTCAGAGGAGGCGGGAGTCCGGGGATGTCGAGAGGCTTATAAAAGGCCCAGCGGGAGCAGCATCAGGAGGCAGTCAGAGGAGGCGGGAGTCCGGGGACGTCGAGAGGCCTATAAAAGGCCCAGCGGGAGCAGCATCAGGAGGCAGTCAGAGGAGGTGGGAGTCCGGGGATGTCGAGAGGCCTATAAAAGGCCCAGCGGGAGCAGCGTCGAGAGGCAGTCAGAGGAGGCGGGAGTCCGGGGATGTCGAGAGGCCTATAAAAGACCCAGCGGGAGCAGCATCAGGAGGCAGTCAGAGGAGGCGGGAGTCCGGGGACGTCGAGAGGCCTATAAAAGGCCCAGCGGGAGCAGCGTCGAGAGGCAGTCAGAGGAGACGGGAGTCCGGGGATGTCGAAAGGTCTATAAAAGGCCCAACGGAAGCAGCGTCAGGAGGCAGTCGGAGGAGGCGGGAGTCCGGGGATGTCGAAAGGTCTATAAAAGGCCCAACGGAAGCAGCGTCAGGAGGCAGTCGGAGGAGGCGGGAGTCCGGGGATGTTGAGAGGCCTATAAAAGGCCCAGCAGAAGCAGCATCAGGAGGCAGTCGGAGGAGGCGGGAGTCCGGGGATGTCGAGAGGCCTATAAAAGGCCCAGCGGAAGCAGCATCAGGAGGCAGTCAGAGGAGGCGGGAGTCCGGGGATGTCGAGAGGCCTATAAAAGGCCCAGCGGGAGCAGCGTCAGGAGGCAGTCAGAGGAGGCGGGAGTCCGGGGATGTCGAGAGGCCTATAAAAGGCCCAGCGGAAGCAGCATCAGGAGGCAGTCGGAGGAGGCGGGAGTCCGGGGATGGCGAGAGGCCTACCGGTACAGCTGCAGCGGCAGAAGATAAACAAAGAAGTAGAAAGAAATGGAAAGGTGACGTCACAGCCAAGGGGGTAAGTGATTGGCTGGTGATTGGTGAGTAGTTTTTCTTTTTCTTATCAGTATGTATCATTGTTGTTGCCAAATTAAGTTAAACTAAGGGTTAAGTCATGGCAGGAAAGCTCGGACACATATCATGCTCCTCCTGTGCTATGTGGGTCGTTTCCAGTGTCCCTGACAGCTACATGTGCAGGAAGTGCATCCGCCTGCAGCACCTGAAGACCGTGTGGTGTCACTGGAGCTGCTGGTGGATTTACTCAGGAGCACCCGCGATGCTGAGGATGTCATGAATAGCACATTTAATGAGTTGGCCACACTGCAGGTAAAGGGTACACAGCCAGATAGGGGATGGGTGACCAACAGGAAGAGCAGTGCAAGGAAGGTAGTGCAGGGATCCCCCTGCAAAACAGATACACCGCTTTGAGTACTGTTGAGGGGGATGACTCATCAGGGGAGAGCAGCAGCAGCCAAGTTCATGGCACCATGGGTGGCTCTGCTGCACAGGAGGGCAGGAAAAAGAGTGGGAGGGCTATAGTTAATATGTCCATACTATATAGTATAAATGCACACAAGGCCCATACTTGAGAGAAGATCACTCTGTGACCAGTTACCTTTATTACCAAGACCTCAAAAGGCAGACAGTGGGTGGAGCTTCCCCTTTTATACGGGAAAGTCCAGGTTAGGAGTGTCTCCCACAAGTTCGCCCGCTGTGGTCAGTGTTCTCAAGGTATACAGCTTAGATCAGATTATACATGGGTTACAATGACAATTGAATACATGACATCACCTCCCCCCAAAGTCTTATTGGGATCACAGTTTAAGTCTCTCTGGTGGTTTACGCTCCCTTGTAGAGCGCCTGATTTGGGACTCCGGTTGTTGGGCGCTGGCCTGAGTGTCTGCTGTTTGCGGTGCCTCAGGCTTGTCCGGACTGCCCACAGTGACTGGGCTCTCCTCCACTTGGTTCTGGTGTTCGGTCACCAGTGGTGGAGTAAACTCTCCGTCGTGTTCTTCCTCTGCTTCTTCTATGGGGTTGCTGAACCTCCTTTAAGTTTGATCCATGTGTTTGCGGCAGATTTGTCCATTGGTAAGTTTAACTACCAAAACCCTATTCCCTTCTTTGGCAATCACAGTGCCTGCAAGCCATTTGGGCCTTGCAGCATAATTAAGGACAAAAACAGGGTCATTGACATCAATACATCACGCCCTCGCATTCCTGTCATGGTAGTCACATTGTGATTGATGCCTGCTCTTCTTTCATAGTAGGGTGTATAAGGGATAACCTGGTTTTGAGCGTCCTTTTCATTAGCAGCTCTGCGGGTGGAACCCCTGTGAATGAGTGTGGTTGGGATCTATTGGCCAACAGGAGGCGTGATAAGCGGCTTTGTAGGGAACCCCCTTGGATTCTGAGCATCCCTGTTTGATTATCTGCACTGCTCGTTCCGCCTGGCCGTCTGAGGCCGGCTTGAACGGTGCCATTCTGACATGGTTGTTTCCATTACCTGCCATGAAGTCCTGGAATTCAGTGCTTGTGAAACACGGGCCATTGTCACTGACCAAGTCGTCCGGTAGACCATGGGCGGCAAACATTGCCCGTAGACTTTCTACCGTGGCAGAGGATGTGCTTGAATTTAAAATGGCACACTCAATCCATTTGGAGTAGGCGTCTACTACAACCAAAAACATTTTTCCCATGAAAGGACCTGCGTAGTCCACATGGATGCGTGACCATGGCTTGGCGGGCCAGGACCAGGGGCTAAGGGGGGCTTCCCTGGGTGCGTTACCCAGCTGAGCACACGTGTTGCACCTGCGAACACAAAGTTCCAGGTCTGCATCTATCCCTGGCCACCAAACGTGTGCCCTGGCAATTGCCTTCATCATGACAATGCCTGGGTGCTCATTGTGAAGTTCTCTGATAAACACCTCTCTGCCCTTCTGGGGCATGACTACTCGATTTCCCCACAGTAGGCAATCGGCCTGAATCGAGAGTTCATCCTTGCGCCTATGAAACGCTTTAAACTCCTCAGGGCATGCCCCGTACGTGGCTGCCCAGTCCCCATTCAGGAAACATTTCTTAACTAAAGACAGTAGCGGGTCTTTATTTGTCCAGACTTTAATCTGATGGGCTGTCACAAGTGAGCCTTCGCTTTCGAAAGCTTCAACAGCTATGACCATCTCAGCATCATGCTCAGTTGTCCCCTCAGTGGTGGCTAGTGGTAGCCTGCTGAGTGCATCGGCACAGTTTTCAGTGTCCGGTATATGCCAAATTGTGTCGTCGTAGGCGGCTAACGTAAATGCCCACCTCTGTATGCGGGCCGATGCATTCGCATTTATGGCCTTGTTGTCGGCCAAAAGGGACATTAGGGGTTTGTGATCTATCTCCAGCTCAAATTTCCTGCCAAACAGGTACTGGTGCATTTTTTTTACTGCATATACACATGCTAGTGCTTCCTTTTCTACCATCCCATAGCCCCTTTCTGCCCAGGACAGACTTCTGGGGGCATAAGCTACCGGCTGTAACTGACCCTTGGCATTCGCATGCTGCAACACACACCCGACCCCATAGGACGACGCATCACACATTAAAACTAGTTTCTTACACGGGTCATATAACGTTAATAGTTTGTTGGAGCATAACAAATTGCGTGCTCTATCAAAAGCCCTTTCCTGGCTGTCCCCCCAGACCCAATTGCGACCTTTGCGTAGGAGCATGTGTAGCGGCTCTAACAGCGTGCTGAATTTGGGAAGAAAGTTGCCAAAATAGTTCAGGAGCCCCAGGAACAAACACTGCTCTGTCGTGTAACGGGGTCTGGGTGCTCTCTGGATCACTTCTGTTTTGGACGCAGCAGGTCTGATCCCATCTGCTGCTACCCTCCTCCCCAGAAATTCTATCTCTGGAGCTACGAAGACGCACTTCGCCTTTTTCAATCGCAGCCCTACCCGGTCCAGTCTGTGTAGCACCTCCTCCAACTTGTGGAGGTGTTCTTCAGTATCATGGTGAGGATATCGTCTTGAAAAGCCATCGTCCTTGGAATTGACTTGAGGAGGCTTTCCATATTTTGCTGAAAGATCGCGGCGGTCGAACGAATCCCGAACGGACATCTGTTGTACTCAAACAACCCCTTGTGTGTCGTGATGGTGGTCAGCTTCTTCGACTCACTCGCCAGCTCCTGGGTCATGTAAGCTGAGGTCAGGTGCAATTTTGAAAAAAGTTTGCCACCGGATTGCGTCGCAAAGAGGTCCTCTGCTCTCAGTAGCGGGTACTGGTCTTGGAGTGACACCCGATTGATGGTGGCCTTGTAATCACCACATATCCTGACCAACCCATCCGCCTTGAGCACCGGCACGATCGGGCTCACCCAGTCACTGAATTCGACTGGCGAGGTGATACCTTCCCTCAGCAGGCGGTCCAATTCGCATTCTATCTTTTCCCGCATCACATACGGCACCGCTCTGGCCTTGTGGTGTACTGGCCTGGCGCCTGGGTTTATGTGAATCACTACCTTGGTCCCCATGAAAGTGCCAATGCCGGGTTGGAATGGTGAGTCAAATTTGTCCAGGACCTGTAAGCATGATACTCGCTCCACAGAAGAAATTGCATTGACATCGCCCCATTTCCAGTTCATGACAGCAAGCCAACTCCTCCCCAGCAGTGCGGGACCGTCCCCCGGGACAATCCAGAGTGGCAACCTGTTCTTCGAATCTTTTTGGGTCAGGACCACCATGGTGCTGCCTAGCACTGGAATGATCTCCTTTGTATATGTCCGTAGCAGTGCTTCAATCGGCAATAATTTTGGTCTCCTAGCCTTGGACACCCACAATCTTTCGAACTGTTTGATACTCATCAGGGACTGGCTGGCTCCCGTCAACAGCTCCATTAATACTGGGATTACAGTGAGGAGCACTTTCATCATTATCGGTGGCGTCCTGGTATATGAGCTCCACAAGAACTCGCTGAACTTCAGCTTCCACAGATTTCCCCCAGTATTCATTTGGCCTCGTGGGGCGTACATCGGGCCCGTCCTCCTCGTACATCAACCTGGCTGCAGGCTTCCTGCACATACGCGCCAAGTGACCGCTGACGTTACAATTTCTGCAGGTATATTGCTGATACCTGCAAGCTCTGGCTGGTGTTTGCCTCCACATCTCCAGCATGAGCTGGAGGCCCCGTTGTTGGAAACAAAAGGTCCATTACCAGTCGATCGTCTCTGACTGTCTCTGTAACTGTCCTTAAGCGCATCATTAACAGGTGTTGATGGCCCCATTACTGGCCGCATTATCCATTGCGATGGTATGAATCACCGTTCAGCTAGCCATTGTCTCTGTTGAAATCCCCCTTTGGGTTCGACTACATGCTGGGGCATGTCCAATTGCCCTTGTCTGCCGAGAGAACTGTGTGCAGCGTTAACAATGTTGACTCCCTAGTCGTTTGCCACATTTGAGCCAAGATTTTTGCCATAAATCATTCTGGTCGCTTCCTCCCCTGAGATAATAGTCTGGGCTATCAGAGCCGCTGCTTCCAAGTTCAAGTCTTTGGTCTCATTCAGTTTCCTGAAAACCCCAGCGTGCCTGATGCCTTCAATAAAAAAGTTTTGCAGCATCTCCGCTCTGCATGCATCTGGGAACTTACATAGGCTCGCCAGTCACCAGAGATCTGCCACGAAGTTTGGAACGCTTTTCCCTTCTCGCCGCAGGTATGTGTAAAACCGGTGTCACACCATGTGCATGCTGCTCGCCAGTTTAAGGTGTTCCCTGATCAACTTACTGAGCTCTTCAAATGTCTTGTCCACCGGCTTCTCTGGTGCTAGAAGGTCCTTCAGCAGAGAATAGGTTCTGGATCCACAAACCGTCAGGAGATGAGCCCTGCGTTTGTCGGCTGAAACCTGTCCCAACCATTCCTTAGTGACAAAACTTTGCTGTAGTCTGTCAATAAAGTCGTCCCAATCATCACCAACATAGCACTGCTCGTCTGTGCTGCTAGTGGCCCTGCTCATGTGGTTTAAATCCCAGTTTCTCGTCGCCAATAATATGTCCTCACTAGACAGTATAAATGTACACGAGGCCCATACTTGAGAAAAGATCACTCTGTGACCAGTTACCTTTATTACCAAGACCGCAAGAGGCAGACGGTGGATGGAGCTTCCCCTTTTATACCAGAAGTCCAGGTTAGGAGTGTCTCCCACAAGTTCGCCCCCTGTGGTCAGTGTTCTCAAGGTGTACAACTTAGGTCAGCTTATACATGGGTTACAATGACAGTTGAATACATGAGGGGATTCTATTGTAAGGGGAATAGATAGACATTTCTGCGGCCGTAATCGAGACTAAAGGATGGTATGTTGCCACCCTGGTGCAAGGGTCAAGGAAATCTCGGAGCAGCCGCAGGACATTTTGAAGGGGGAGGGTAAACAGCCAGTTGTCGTGGTGCATATAGGTACCAACGATAGAGGTAATAAATGGGATGAGCTCCGACAAGGCGAATTTAGGGAGCTAGGAGCTAAATTAAAAAGTAGGACCTCAAAGGTAGTAATCTCAGGATTGCTACCAGTGCCACGTGCTAGTCAGAGTAGAAATCGCAGAACAGCTCAGATGAATACATGGCTTGAGGATTGGTGCAGAAGGGAGGGATTCAAATTCCTGGGACATTGGAACCGGTTCTGGGGGAGGTGGGATCAGGACAAACCGGACGGTCTGCACCTGGGCAGGGCTGGAACCAATGTCCTCGGGGGAGTGTTTGCTAGTACTGTTGGGGAGAGGTTAAACTAATACGGCAGGGGGATGGGCACCTATGCAGGGAGGCAGAGGGAAGTAGAATGGTGGCAGAAGCAAAAGATAGAAAGAAGAAAAGTAAAAGTGGAGTGCAGAGAAACCCAAGGCAAAAAGCAAAAAGGGCCACATTACAGCAAAATTCTAAAGGGGCAAAATGTGTTAAAAAGACAAGCCTGAAGGCTCTGTGCCTCAAAGCGAGGAGTATTTGCAATAAGGCGGATGAATTAACTGCGCAGATAGCTGTTAACGGATATGATGCAATTGGCATCACGGAGACATGGTTCCTGCGTGACCAAGGCTGGGAACTCAACATCCAGGAGTATTCAACATTCAGGAAGGATAGACAGAAAGGAAAAGGAGGTGGGATGGCGTTAAAGAGGAAATTAATGCAATAGTAAGGAAGGACATTAGCTTGGATGATGCGGAATCGGTATGGGTGGAGCTACAGAATACCAAAAGGCATAAAACGCTAGTGGGAGTTGTGTACAGGCCACCAAATAGTAGTAGTGAGTTTGGGGACAGCATCAAACAAGAAATTAGGGATGTGTGCAATAAAGGTACAGCAGTTATCATGGGCGACTTTAATCTACATATTGATTGGGCTCGCCAAACTGGTAGCAATGCAGTGGAGGAGGATTTCCTGGAGTATATAAGAGATGGTTTTCTAGACCAATATGTCGAGGAACCAACTAGAGGGCTGGCCATCCTAGACTGGGTGATGTGTAATGAGAGAGGACGAATTAGCAATCTTGTTGTGCGAAGCCCCTTGGGGAAGAGTGACCATAATATGGTGGAATTCTTTATTAAGATGGAGAGTGACACAGTTAATTCAGAGACAAGGAACCTGAACTTAAGGAAAGGTAACTTCGATGGTATGAGACGTGAATTGGCTAGAATAGACCGGCAAATGATACTTAAAGGGTTGACGGTGGATAGGCAATGGCAAATATTTAAAGATTACATGGACGAACTTCAACAATTGTACATCCCTGTCTGGAGTAAAAATAAAACGTGGAAGGTGGCTCAACCGTGACTAACAAGGGAAATTAAGGATCGTGTTAAATCCAAGGAAGAGGCATATAAATTGGCCAGAAAAAGCAGCAAACCTGAGTACTGGGAATATTTTATAATTTATCAGAGGAGGACAAAGGATTTAATTAGGAGGGGGAAAATAGAGTATGAGAGGAAGCTTGCTGGGAACACAAAAACTGACTGCAAAAGCTTCTATAGATATGTGAAGAGAAAAAGATTAGTGAAGACAAACGCAGGTCCCTTGCAGTCAGATTGAGGTGAATTTATAATGGGGAACAAAGAAATGGCGGACCAGTTGAACAAATACTTTGGTTCTGTCTTTACGAAGGAAGGCACAAATAACCTTCCGGAAATATTAGGGGATCGAGGATCTAGTGAGCAGGAGGAACTGAAAGAAATCCTTATTAGGCGGGAAATTGTGTTATGGAAATTGATGGGATTGAAGGCCGATAAGTCCCCGGGCCCTGATAGTCTGCATCCCAGAGTACTTAAGGAAGTTGCCCTAGAAATAGTGGATGCCTTGGTGATCATTTTCCAACAGTCTATTGACTCTGGATCAGTTGCTATGGACTAGAGGCTAGCTAATGTAACACCACTTTTTAAGAAAGGAGGGAGAGAGAAAATGAGTAATTATAGTCCGGTTAGCCTGACATCAGTAGTGGGGAAAATGTTGGAATCAATTATTGAAGATGAAATAGCAGCGCATTTGGAAAGCAGTGACAGGATCAGTTCAAGTCAACATGGATTTATGAAAGGTACAAATCTTCTAGAATTTTTTGAGAATGTAACTAGTAGAGTGGACAAGGGAGAACCAGTGGATGTGATGTATTTGGACTTTCAAAAGACTTTTGACAAGGTGTGCAACATTAAAGCACATGGTATTGGGCATAATTTACTGACCTGGATAGAGAACTGGTTGGCAGACAGGAAGCAGAGAGTCGGGATAAATGGGTCCTTTTCAGAATGGCAGGCAGTGACTAGTGGGATGCCGCAGGGCTCAGTGCTGGGACCCCAGCTCTTTACAATATACATCAATGATTTAGATGAAGGAATTGAGTGTAATATCTCCAAGTTTCCAGATGACACTAAGTTGGCTGGTGGTGTGAGCTTGAGGAGGACGCTAAGAAGCTGCAGGGTGACTTGGACAGGTTCGGTGAGTGGGCAAACGTATGGCAGATGCAGTATAATGTGTATAAATGTGAGGTTATCCATTTTGGGGGCAAAAACACGAAGGCAGAATATTATCTGAATGGCGGCAGATTAGGAAAAGGGGAGGTGCAATGAGACCTGGGTATCATGGTACATCAGTCATTGAAAGTTGGCATGCAGGTACAGCAGGAGGTGAAGAAGGCAAATGGTATGTTGGCCTTCATAGCTAGGGAATTTGAGTATAGGAGCAGGGAGGTCTTACTGCAGTTATACAGAGCCTTGGTGAGGCCTCACCTGGAATATTGTGTTCAGTTTTGGTCTCCTAATCTGAGAAAGGATGTTCTTGCTATTGAGGGAGTGCAGCGAAGATTCACCAGATTGATTCCTGGGTTGGCAGGATTGATGTATGAGGAGAGACTGGATCGACTGGGCCTGTATTCACTCGAGTTTAGAAGGATGAGAGGGGATCTCATAGAAACGTATAAAATTCTGACGGAACTGGACAGGTTAGATGTTTGGGAAGTCCAGAACCAGGGGACATAGTGTAAGGATAAGGGGTAAGCCATTTAGGACTGAGATGAGGAGAAACTTCTTCACTCAGAGAGTTGTTAACCTTTGGAATTCCCTGCCGCAGAGAGTTGTTGATGCCAGTTCATTGGATATATTCAAGAGGGAGTTAGATGTGGCCCTTACGACTAAAAAGATCAAGGGGTATGGAGAGAAAGCAGGAAAGGGGTACTGAGGTGACTGATCAGCCATGATCCTATTGAATGGTGCTGCAGGCTCGAAGGGCCGAATGACCTACTCCTGCACCTATTTTCTATGTTTCTCTGCAGTGAGGATGTTTCCCCTGGCTGGGGACTCTAGAACATGGAGTCACAGACTCAGAATAAGGGGTTAGCCAATTAGGACTGAGATAAAGGGAAATCTCTTCACTCAAAGGGTGGTGAATCTTTGAAGCCTCTACCCCAGAGGGTTGTGGAGGCTCAATCTTTGAGTATATCCAAGACAGAGATCAATAGATTTTTGAATATTAAGGGAATCAAGGGATATGGGGAGAGTGCAGGAAACTGGTCTTGAGGTAGAAAGTCAGCCATGATCTAATTGAATGGTGGAGCAGGCTCGACAGGCTAAATGACCTTCTCCTGCTCTTAATTCTTGTGTTTTTATGTTCTTATGTGATGGAATACTCTCCAATTGCCTGGATGAGTGCAGATCCAACAGCACGCAAGTTGCTCAACACCATCCAGGACAAAGCAGCCTGTTTGATTGGCACCCCATTCACCACCTTAAACATTCATTCCCTCCACTACTGGCGCACCGTGGTTGCAGTGTATACCATCTACAAGAAGCATTGCAGCAACTCGCCAAGGATTCTTCAACAGCACCTCCCAAACCCACGACCTCTACCACTGAGATGGACAAGGGCAGCAGGCGCATGGGAACCCCACTACCTAAGTTCCCCTCCAAGTCACACACCATCCTGTCTTGTAAATATATCACCATTCCTTCATCGTCGCTGGGTCAAAATCCAGGAACTCCCTCCTTAACTGCACTGTGGGAGTACCTTCACCACACGGACTGCAGCGGTTCAAGAAGGCGACTCACCACCACCTTCTCAAGGGCAATAAGGGATGGGCAATAAATGCTGGCCTTGCCAGCGATGCCCACACCTGGTGAATTAATTAAAAAAAGACAACATGCAAGAGAGAGACGAGCTACAAGAATAAAAACTTTTGGCAAATGTGCTAATCCACCAAATTAAGTTATTTATATTTGAGTGTGGAGATGAGGAACTCTTCTTAAAGCAAAAACATCTGTTACTTTTACAGAGCAGATTGTTAACCTCTGACACTTGACTGGACTCTGCAGCTTATACTGGTGTAACGTCTATTGGACACCTATTTGCTCATATTACTGACAGCAAGTCCTGGCCATGGTTGTAAAGAAGGGAGCAGCATGCCGCGGCCCATCCCGGCCCGGAAATCAGCCCGGCAAGACCATCAGCAGGCCGGGGCCATCAGAGGGAGCAGCGTGCGGTGGCATACCACTGCAGGAGGGTGACGGCTGCGAAGTCAGGCACAGCAGGAGAGGTGAAGGAGCGGCAAGAGTTTGCAGAAGGAAGTGACCAGGGCCCAGGAGAGGCATGAGTCTTGGGTCCAGAAGAGACGTGGGCCTAGAGGCAGCACGGGCCAGCCCACACTGCTGCATTGGTCTCCAGTCATCTTGGGTAATCCTTGCCACTGGACCAAGACCTAGCTCTGTCAAGCCCGTGTGGTGGCTGGTGTGCAACGGCCACCACACGTTAAAAAAATCCAAGCATAGGCATCTTCCACCCTCCAAGATGTAGTTTGGGACCTGGAATATTAGATCCTTCATTGAAACACCTATGAACTCATCCCTTTTTGGCGTGGAAGCAAGTCATCCTCACTTTGAGGGATTGCCTATGAAACAAACCATTCACACAGGCTTTGCAAAGACACACAGACATGAAGTACACAAATTAGTTCACCCGGCAGAACAGAATCTGTGCTAGACCTGCTACAGGTGACGAGATTGCAAAACAGAGGTGTTAGCAGCAGACTGAAAAGCACATACTGCAAGTTATACACAATATTAAAAAAATAATAGAGGGGAGCTAAGTAAGTACATGAGGGTGAAAGGAATAGAAGGATATGCTGAACCAGTGAGATGAAATAGGGTGGGAGGAGGCTCATGTGGAACATAAACACTAGTTGGGCCGAATGTCCTGTTTCTGTGCTGTAACTTCCATGTAGTTCTATGAATAGTACTTGAGCAGCTTCAAAAACAAACTATGCAGGCAGGAAGAAAAGTTGTGGCTCATTGGTGCAAACAGAACGGGCTAGCTGTTGTGTCTTTATGATGGAAATGATATTAAGCGTGTGAACATTCAACCCATGCAGAAAATGTGCATGAGATGAAGCAATGGGAAGGAGTGGACCTGCAATGACATTTGAGGCTGCACAGCAACCTGCACAGAACAAACTACCCTTGATACCGAGTTCAAGCCGAGCTGAGGTTGTGCGTGGTGTTTTATGAAGTACAGGTTTTGCAAAACAAAGGCATGCCAAGAATCACCCAGCACTTGCCAGATGACTGAGGTGAAGCTGGTAGAGCACCAGCATGACATATAAGGCTGTGTGAAAAGTATTTCTGTCTGATAGGCCAAATGGGCAACTTGGATGAAACTCCTGTGTATTATTAAATCCCTCGCATCACCTTCGCAAATAAACTGCATGGAATCAAAGACCGGCTGCTTTGCCCTGCTAACAACAAGTGCTATCTGTAGTCAGTTGGGAAACTCATTGAGATTGTGCTACTTCTGCAGCCATGGTCCATGCTAAGAGTCCATTTCTGGAGAATGCATATCCTCAGCCCATGATTTACTGTCCATTAACTTTAAGAAGAATAATATTTACCTTTAGATGCTTTATAACAGGAATTTAATGATGGGGCAAGTGTGAGATAGTACCTTTTTAAACAAGTGTTTTCCAGATGTGGACAACACTGACAAGGCAATGGTCACTGTCAATCTCTTGTTACTCTGAGTAGGTGCTTTGAGCCTTCTCTTTGAGCTGCTGCAGTTCTGGTGGTAACGGTGTTCCCACAATGGTGTTAGATTGGGAATTCCAGGATGTTGAGCCAGTGAAGATGGAGGAAGGGTGAAACACATCCTAGTCAGGATCAATGTTCCTGTTAAGATGCGCGGCCATGTGACAGCACGGCTCTTTGGAGGTCCCGTGCAGCTGGCTCACCGGCTTTTAAGTGCGTGCGTGGCAGAATTTTGCATGGTTCACGCGGCCCGTTGAAGGGAAATTAGAGGAAACATTGGTCAGGATGGTGTGTGACTTGGAGGTGATGGTGTTCCCTCAACTTTACTGCTCTTATTCTTCTCAGTGACAGAGGCCGTATGGGAGGGAGGTGCTGTCGAAGTAACCTTGGTGAGTTGCTGCAGTGTGGCCGCAGATTGGCTCCAATAACCACGGCACTGATGAAAAGAACTGCTCTGTCCTGGATGCTGTTATCAGTTTGGCTGCAATCACACCCACCTAGACAAGTGTCCAAAGTGTTACCTGGCACTTGCCAGCCTGTGTCTTGCATTTATATTATATTTACACTGCTGTAGGTGGACTAAGGCTGCTTCATTATCGGAGTATTTGTTAATGGAGCTGAACGTTGTAGAATCATCAGCAAACAGACCTTGTAATGAAGGGAAGGTTATTGATGAAGCAGCTGAAACATAGAAACATAGAAAAGAAGTGCAGGAATAGGCCATTCGGCCCTTCGAACCTGCACTGCAATTCAATGAGTTCATGGCTGAACATGCAACTTCATAAGAACATAAGAACATAAGAATTAGGAACAGGAGTAGGCCATCTAGCCCCTCGAGCCTGCTCCACCATTCAATAAGATCATGGCTGATCTGACTGTGGACTCAGCTCCACTTACCCGCCCGCTCCCCGCAACCCTTAATTCCCTTATTGGTTAAAAATCTATCTATCTGTGACTTGAATACATTCAATGAGCTAGCCTCAACTGCTTCCTTGGGCTGAGAATTCCACAGATTCACAACCCTCTGGGAGAAGAAATTCCTTCTCAACTCGGTTTTAAATTGGCTCCCCCGTATTTTGAGGCTGTGCCCCCTAGTTCTAGTCTCCCCGACCAGTGGAAACAACCTCTCTGCCTCTATCTTGTCTATCCCTTTCATTATTTTAAACGTTTCTATGAGATCACCCCTCATCCTTCTGAACTCCAATGAGTAAAGACCCAGGCTACTCAATCTATCATCATAAGGTAACCCCCTCATCTCCAGAATCAGCCGAGTGAATCGTCTCTGTATCCCCTCCAAAGCCAGTATATCCTTCCTTTAGTAAGGTGACCAAAACTGCACGCAGTACTCCAGGTGCGGCCTTACCAATACCCGATAAAGTTGCAGCAGGACCTCCCTGCTTTTGTGCTCCATCCCTCTCGCAATGAAGGCCAACTTTCCATTCGCCTTCCTGATTACCTGCAGCACCTGCAAATTCACTTTTTGGGATTCATGTACAAGGACCCCCAGGTCCCTCTGCACCTCAGCATGTTGTAATTTATCCCCATTCAAATAATATTCCCTTTTATTGCTTTTTTTCCCAAGGTGGATGACCTCACAATTTCCGACATTGTATTCCATCTGCCAAACCTTAGCCCATTCGCTTAACCTATCCAAATCTCTTTGCAGCCTCTCTGTGTCCTCTACACAACCCGCTTTCCCACTAATCTTTGTGTCATCTGCAAATTTTGTTACACTACACTCTGTCCCCTCTTCCAGGTCATCTATGTATATTGTAAACAGTTGTGGTCCCAGCATCCCTGTGGCAAACCACTAACCACAGATTTCCAACCCGAAAAGGACCCATTTATCCCGACTCTCTGCTTTCTGTTCACCAGCCAATTCTCTATCCATGCTAATACATTTCCTCTGACTCCGCGTACCTCTATCTTCTGCAGTAACCTTTTGTGTGGCACCTTATCGAATGCCTTTTGGAAATCTAAATACACCACATCCATCGGTACACCTCTATCCACCATGCTCGTTATATCCTCAAAGAATTCCAGTAAATTAGTTAAACATGATTTCCCCTTCATGAATCCATGCTGCGTCTGCTTGATTGCACTATTCCTATCGAGATGTCCCGCTATTTCTTCCTTAATGATAGTTTCAAGCATTTTCCCCACTACAGATGTTAAACTAACCGGCCTATAGTTATCTGCCTTTTGTCTGCCTCCTTTTTTAAACAGAGGCATTACATTAGCTGCTTTCCAATCTGCTGGTACCTCTCCAGCGTCCAGAGAATTTTGGTAGATTATAACGAATGCATCTGCTATAACTTCCGCCATCTCTTTTAATACCCTGGGATGCATTTCATCAGGACCAGGGGACTTGTCTACCTTGAGTCCCATTAGCCTGTCCAGCACTACCCCCCTAGTGATAGTGATTGTCTCCAGGTCCTCCCTTCCCACATTCCTGTGACCAGCAATTTCTGGCATGGTTTTTGTGTCTTCCACTGTGAAGACCGAAGCAAAATAATTGTTTAAAGTCTCAGCCATTTCCACATTTCCCATTATTAAAACCCCCTTCTCATCTTCTAAGGGACCAACATTTACTTTAATCACTCTTTTCCGTTTTATATATCTGTAAAAGCTTTTACTATCTGTTTTTATGTTTTGCGCAAGTTTACCTTCGTAATCTATCTTTCCTTTCTTTATTGCTTTTTTAGTCATTCTTTGCTGTTGTTTAAAATGTTCCCAATCTTCTAGTTTCCCACTAACCTTGGCCGCATTGGTCTTTGATTTGATACTCTCCTTTATTTCCTTGGTTATCCACAGCTGGTTATCCTTTCTCTTACCGCCCTTCTTTTTCACTGGAATATATTTTTGTTGCGGATTATGAAAGAGCTCCTTAAAAGTCCTCCACTGTTCCTCAATTGTGCTACCAATTAGTCTGTGTTTCCAGTCTACTTTAGCCAACTCTGCCCTCATCCTACTGTAGTCCCCTTTGTTTAAGCAGAGTACGCTCGTTTCTGACACAACTTCCTCACCCTCAATCTGTATTACAAATTCAACCATACTTTGATCACTCATTCCGAGAGGATCTTTTACTAGGAGATCGTTTATTTTTCCTGTCTCATTACACAGGACCAGATCTAAGATAGCTTGCTCCCTTGTAGGTTCTGTAACATACTGTTCGAAGAAACAATCCCGTATGCATTCTATGAATTCCTCCTCCATGCTACCCCGTGCGATTTGAGTTGACCAATCGATATGTAGGTTAAAACCCCCCATGACTACTGCCGTTCTTTTTCACATGCCTCCATTATTCCCTTGATTATTGCCCGCCCCACTGTGAAGTTATTATTTGGGGGCCTATAAACTACGCCGACCAGTGACTTTTTCCCCTTACTATCTCTAATCTCCACCCACAATGATTAAACATTTTGTTCATTAGAGCCAATATCGTCTCTCACAACTGCCCTGATATCATCCTTTATTAACAGAGCCCCACCTCCTTTCCCTTCTTGTCTATCTTTCCGAATCATCAGATACCCCTGAATGTTTAATTCCCAGTCTTGGCCACCCTGCAACCATGTTTCTGTAATGGCCACCAAATCATACCCATTTGTAATGATTTGTGCCGTCAACTCATTTACTTTATTTCGAATGCTGCGTGCTTTTAGGCAGAGTGTTTTAATACTAGTTTTTGAACCATGATTTCTAGTTTTGACCCCTCCTGCAGCCCCTTTATATTCAGTGGCCCTTTTTGTTTTTTGCCTTGGGTTTCTCTGCCCTCCACTTTTACTCATCTCCTTTCTGTCTTTTGCTTTTGTCTCCTTTTTGTTTCCCTCTGACTCCCTGCATTGGTTCCCATCCCCCTGCCATATTAGTTTAACTCCTCCCCAGCAGCACTAGCAAACACTCCCCCAAGGACATTGGTTCCTGTCCTGCCCAGGTGCAGACCGTCCGGTTTGTACTGGTCCCACCTCCCCCAGAACCTGTTCCAATGTCCCAGGAATTTGAATCCCTCTCTGCTGAACCACTGCTCAAGCCACGTATTCATCTGCGCTATCCTGCGATTCCTACTCTGACGAGCATGTGGCACTGGTAGCAATCCCGAGATTATTACTTTTGAGGTCCTACTTTTTAATTTAACTCCTAGCTCCTTAAATTCGTCTCGTAGGACCTCATCGCTTTTGTTTACCTATGTCATTGGTAGCAATGTGCACCACGACAACTGGCTGTTCACCCTCCCTTTTTAGAATGTCCTGCACCCGCTCCGAGACATCCTTGACCCTTGCACCAGGGAGGCAACATACCATCCTGGAGTCTCGGTTGCGGCCGCAGAAACGCCTATCTATTCCCCTTACAATCGAATCCCCTATCACTATCGCTCTCCCACTCTTTTTCCTGCCCTCCTGTGCAGCAGAGCCAGCCACGGTTCCATGAACTTGGCTGCTGCTGCCCTCCCCTGATGAGTCATCTCCCTCAATAGTACTCAAAATGGTGTATCTGTTTTGCAGGGGGATGACTGCAGCGGACCCGTGCACTACCTCCCTTGCACTGCTCTTCCTGCTGGTCTTCCATTCCCTAGCTGGTTGTGGACCCTTCACCTGTGGTAAGACCAGCTCGCTACATGTACCCCATTCCTGCTTTCTTGCCATACCACTTGATCCCCCTAGTAGTAAGGACTACATCTAACTCCTTTTTGAATATATTTAGTGAATTGGCCTCAACAGTTTTCTGTGGTCGTGAATTCCACAGGTTCACCACTCTCTGGGTGAAGAAGTTTCTCCTCATCTCGGTCCTAAATGGCTTACCCCTTATTCTTAGACTGTGACCTCTGGTTCTGGACTTCCCCTACGTTAGGAACATTCTTCCTGCATCTAACCTGTCTAAACCCGTCAGAATTTTAAAAGTTTCTATGAGATCCCCTCTCATTCTTCTGAACTCCAGTGAATACAAGCACAGTTGATCCAGTCTTTCTTGATATGTCAGTCCCGCTATCCTGGGAATCAGTCTGGTGAACCTTCGCTGCACCCCCTCAATAGCAAGAATGTCCTTCCTCATGTTAGGAGACCAAAACTGTACACAATACTCCAGGTGTGGCCTCACCAAGGCCCTGCACAACTGTAGTAACACCTCCCTGCCCCTGTACTCAAATCCCATCGCTATGAAGTCCAACATGCCATTTGCTTTCTTAACCGCCTGCTGCACCTGCATGCCAACCTTCAATGACTGATGTACCATGACACCCAGGTCTCATTGCACCTCCCCTTTTCCTAATCTGCCACCATTCAGATAATAGTCTGTCTCTCTGTTTTTACCACCAAAGTGGATAACCTCACATTTATCCACATTATATTTCATCTGCCATGCATTTGCCCACTCACCTAACCTATCCAAGTCACTCTGCAGCCTCAAAGCTTCCTCCTCGCAACGGAAGATAGTTGGGAAAAATGCACTTCCCTGAGGAGCTCATATAGTGATTTACTGGGACTGCAATGATTGCCACTCCAACAACCGCAACCATCTTCTTTAGCATCATGTATGAATCGAGCCACTGGAGGGTTTTCGCATTGACTCTCACGAATAACAGTTTTGCTAGATCTCCTTCGTACTCAGTCAAATGCTTCATTGATGTCGAGGGCAGCTCATACATCCATGTATTGATCAAAACTGCAATGAGGCCTGGTAGAATCTAGAGTGAGCGTCAATGAGCAGGTTATTAGTGAAGAGGTGTTGTTTGATGGCACTATTGATGACTCTTTCCACCACTTCAAGGTGCAGAAGAGGCTGCGGACAGGCCAGGAGAGGAAGCTAACTGGTGGGAAAATTATGGCATGTTGCCTGATGGTCGAACCAAGGCCAGTTTGGGTGCCATTGTTTTGAGACCTGTTAGATCTCTTAATTTTCAATGAAATGCGAACTCCGGTTCTAGTTTTAACATAACTTTTATTCTGGCAGCAGCAACAAGCTTCTGGCTGATTGTCAGTTCCTTTGTCCTTCTGAGAACACTTGGCAAAACATGGCAGTTCTTATACCTGATCAATTTACAGAAAATAACATTCTTTGACCTTATTGGCTCAATTAATATACTGTTAACCTTTAATTGGCTCGCTACCAAAGGTCCTGAAATGTCAAATTGTTTGATGACTTAATGCAATGTGCTGAGTTACAAGTAGAAGCTCTAACTGGCGGGGGTCTGTGTATTCTCACAGCCTATCTGTATGCAGCCTGTTTGAATTCTCTATCAATCCCCCCTTTGATTCTTTCACAAACTGAATCATAAACCATCAGGTATCACTGGTTAAACATTCTACAAAATAATTTCATACATGTTAATAGAGTTTCCTTCTCAAATTTGTTGATGTGTTTCGCCACATGTCCGGACTAGTAGCTTCCACACAAATTTACACCAAGCCAAATTCCATCGTGGCCACAATGGAAGTCTGGTTTTAGTAGATTAATTAACTTTATTCCAATTTAATCCAAATCAATATCTTAATTCAACCAGTAAACAACCTTCTCTTAAGCATAACATACCCCTGTGCCACGCACAGATGGTCTGCTGGGACCTGCAAGGTGTCTCACCTGCGGGACAGCAGCTACAGCCGCCTGGTCACAACAACATTTAATCAACATAAACAAACAATATAAAAGTAAAACAATTACAACGAATAGAATTAAACCTTCCACCAATGAATTTCCTATTGAACCTAGCGATTCAGTGGCTCCGCTCCACAAAGTGAATGATGGGGTTGCTTAAGTTTTTCTACCTCCTTTTGGATATGCTCCGCTAAGTGGGTAATTTCTTCGGAGCTATCTGGAATATACGTGCAACACTCAGTTCCAAGTAGGGTGCAAGTACCTCCCTTTTCAGCCAGGATGTAATCATGGGCCAGTCTATTCTGGAGGGCTACTGTGCGGATTGCTACCATTTCTGCATTGATTTTAACTAGGACCTCTGAGGTATCATTGGTAACCCGTTCCACAACGGATGCCATGTTAATGGATTCCCTTGCCAGTCTGGCGGTCCCATAACTGGGGATCAGAATGGCAAAGAACCTCTCTGTTTCTGTGATAGCTCTCTTAGGACAGTGTAAATGATCCAACAGTGACGTGATACATATATGGCACATTATAAGCTAAATAGCAGGATCCCGTCCAATTCTGGGGCAACCAAGGATAGGCCTTGTGGCCACACACCCAATAGGTGCCATTATAGGCAATGAATGTTAGCTGTTTCTTTGTCAGCAACACTCCGGGGCCTGTCCAGGCTTTTCCATCTGTTTTATTCAGAATCCCCGTTACGTTAAAAACTCCCACATTGGCCCAGTTTGGACAGTTCCATGACTTGATTATATTATAATTCCGGGAGCAGTTACTATACCCCATATTTTGGTTTCCTTTGATGTTTCTAATCAGACAGACCGATTCCCCCGGTCTTCCTATTCCTGTTGTATTAGTGATAACAAAAAATGGGGGCCGTTTGGAATTATTGTAGCACGGTTGGTACCCGCTTTCAAAGGTAGTCAGATTGTAACCTGCTGACTTCCATTTACGTGCCCAGTTTTCCGTATCCTGAAACGCATTCCCTGTTTTGTTTTGATTAATTATCCACTCAGCCATTTCCGAGATATTCAAGGGAACTGGCCTCAAGTGAATCCCTCCCTTTGAGTGAATAGGAATATGCGCACATACCCAACAACTAGAAATGTTATCTTGTTTGGCATAAATGTATGACATATATAAAAAGGTATTTACATGTAATTCCCTGGCTACCCTACTATTTCCCTTTGGTGCAGAGGGTCGGCTAGTAAGAAGTAGGCATATGTCTAGAATACCTACAGTCAGTAATACAGTAAATTTATACATTTTGGCAAAAAGTAATTGTCCTTATCAGATTTCAGCTTCGGTTACGGGTGCTCGTTTAACGTGTGAAGCATGGATCCAGGCTTTCTTTCCTTGGACTTTAACAGCTGCCTGGGTGTTCAATAACACTTGATAAGGTCCCTCCCACTTGGCACCCAAAGGTTCTTTATGCAACTTTTTCACATACACCCAGACTCCCGGGATGATGTTGTGTCCTCCTTCGGGTGGATTACCCCAAGCTGCCGATACCTGTCGGGAAACAGAACTAATAGCATTGGTTAAGTTCTGACAGTATGATAACAAAGTGTCACTCATTAAGTGAACATCAGCTCTCCGTAAACCAATAGTTCCTGGCAGCGACATGGGTCTTCCTGTTATAATTTCAAATGGGCTTAGACCTGTAGTTCTGTTTGGGGTTGCCCTAATGCTAGGTCCAAGTCAGCATGGAGTTGTGAAAGGGAAATCATGCTTGACAAATCTTCTGGAATTTTTTGAGGATGTTTCCAGTAGAGTGGACAAGGGAGAACCAGTTGATGTGGTATATTTGGACTTTCAGAAGGCTTTCGACAAGGTCCCACATAAGAGATTAATGTGCAAAGTTAAATCACATGGGATGGGGGTAGTGTGCTGACATGGATTGAGAACCGGTTGTCAGACAGGAAGCAAAGAGTAGGAGTAAATGGGTACTTTTCAGAATGGCAGGCAGTGACTAGTGGGGTACCGCAAGGTTCTGTGCTGGGGCCCCAGCTGTTTACATTGTACATTAATGATTTAGACGAGGGGATTAAATGTAGTATCTCCAAATTTGTGGATGACACTAAGTTGGGTGGCAGTGTGAGCTGCGAGGAGGATGCTATGAGGCTGCAAAGTGACTTGGATAGGTTAGGTGAGTGGGCAAATGCATGGCAGATGAAGTATAATGTGGATAAATGTGAGGTTATCCACTTTGGTGTTAAAAACAGAGAGACAAACTATTATCTGAATGGTGACAGATTAGGAAAAGGGGAAGTGCAACGAGACCTGGGTGTCATGGTACATCAGTCATTGAAGGTTGGCATGCAGGTACAGCAGGCAGTTAAGAAAGCAAATGGCATGTTGGCCTTCATAACAAGGGGATTTGAGTACAGGGGCAGGGAGGTGTTACTACAGTTGTACAGGGCCTTGGTGAGGCCACACATGGAGTATTGTGTAGAGTTTTGGTCACCTAACTTGATGAAGGACATTCTTGCTATTGAGGGAGTGCAGCGAAGGTTCACCAGACTGATTCCCGGGATGGCGGGACTGACATATCAAGAAAGACTGGATCAACTGGGCTTGTATTCACTGGAGTTGAGAAGAATGAGAGGGGATCTCATAGAAACGTTTAAAATTCTGACGGGTTTAGACGGGTTAGATGCAGGAAGAATGTTCCCAATGTTGGGGAAGTCCAGAACCAGGGGTCACAGTCTAAGGATAAGGAGTAAGCCATTTAGGACCGAGATGAGGAGAAACCTCTTCACCCAGAGAGTGGTGAACCTGTGGAATTCTCTACCACAGAAAATTGTTGAGACCAATTCACTAAATATATTCAAAAAGGAGTTAGATGTAGTCCTTACTACTCGGGGGATCAAGGGGTATGGCGATAAAGCAGGAATGGGGTACTGAAGTTGCATGTTCAGCCATGAACTCATTGAATGGCGGTGCAGGCTCGAAGGGCCGAATGGCCTACTCCTGCACCTATTTTCTATGTTTCTATGTTTCTACATAGCACTATTGGTCGTGCCTGGGGCTATGGTGTTCCTT
The DNA here is from genome assembly GCF_044704955.1 of Pristiophorus japonicus. Taxonomy (NCBI): domain Eukaryota; kingdom Metazoa; phylum Chordata; class Chondrichthyes; family Pristiophoridae; genus Pristiophorus; species Pristiophorus japonicus. Next base: position 31,632,669 of record NC_091978.1, read on the forward strand.
CTTGGTGATATTTGGCAAGCCGTTGTTTCAGAGTTCGATTCATTCGCTCTACTTATCCTGATGATTGCGGATGATAAGGACAGTGTAAATCCCACGTAATGTTCAGTAACCTACAGACTTCTTGGCAGACAGCACCTGTGAAGTGTGTTCCCTGATCTGAGTCAATGCTACTCGGGACTCCCCATCAGGGAATGTAATCCTTACACAAGATCTTTGCAGTGTGATTGGCTGTGGCTCTTTTAGTTGGGACAGCTTCTACCCATCCAGATAATCTGTCGACCATGACAAGAATGTTAGTGTATCCTTTGCATGAAGGAAGAGATATATAATCAACCTGCAGATGCTGGAATGGTCCGTAAGGGACAAAGGGTCTCAGTTGGGCCATTGCCGTGATGGGTCCAGAATTATTTTTCTGGCAGACCACACAGCGGTCTGCTACCAGGTGGGCATGTTTTTTAAATCCCCGACCCCACCTGCTTTTCTGGAACCATGCCATCATCTGCTGTGAGGCCAAGTGTCCCCACGAGTGGATCTGTTGAGCTAAAAAAGGCATAAGCGCTTGTGGCGTGATTGGCTTGTCGGTAACTCTTTGTCTCCAGACACCATCTTCACATAGCTTAATTCCTGCCTCAATCCATGTCCATTTTTCCTCTTGGGAGCACTCGCCTTGCATTGTTTGAAGGTCTCGTGTCAGAGTCCTGAGTGCTTCCAATCTGCACATCTGTGTTGGTTCTTCTGGAGGAACGCCCTGTGAGTTAACATCTTTAGCTGTCTGGTCGGCTAGGGCAATCCCTTGTGCTTCTGTGGTATTTTCCTTGGTATGGGCTTTACACTTCAGGATGGACACTTCCTGAGGTAATTGTATGGCCTCTAGTAAGTCTCGAACTTCTTTTCCATTTCGGATAGGTGTACCAGCAGCAGTGAGCAATCCTCTTTTCCGCCATAACAGACCAAAGTCGTGAGCGACTCCAAAAGCATAACGCAAATCTGTGTAGACATTAGCTGTCTGTCCTTCTGCTATTCGTCATGCTTCTGACAGGGCCCGTAACTCGGCCTGTTATGCTGATGTTCCTGAGGGTAAACATCCTTTTGCCACGACCTCATATAAGGTTGTAACTGCCCATCCTGCTTTTCTGGTACCATTGTCAACAAAGGAGGAACCATCTGTAAACAGGATGAGGTCTGGGTTGTGTAGAGGCTCCTCTGCTGCTAAGGCTGCTTCTTCTGTTTCTTTTAAAATCTCCACGCAGTCATGCTCTTCACATTCTCCCCCCTCTTGCTCCCTCGATTCTGACATCGGGAGCATAGTTGCGGGATTAACCGGGCTGGCCCGGACGATATGGAGATTAGGAGCTTCCAAAACTGCTGTCCAGCGTGTCCATCTTGCTGCTGTCACCTGAGACATTCTATTCATAGACAGCAAAGCGTGTACGGTGTGGGGACACTTGACAATCAGCTTTTGGTCAAGGACTTGACCCGCAGTGGTCATTACCGCTTGACATGTAGCTTCCATGGCCCTTAGGCAACTTCCCCATCTGAGGGCTACCGCATCCAGTTTTGCCGAATAATAGCCAATAGGTCTTTGCCGATCCCCATGTTCTTGTGTCAGTATAGCTGTTATATATCCTTCTTTCTCATGGACAAACAGGGTAAATGGCTTACCACTGTCGGGGATTCCCAGAGCCGGTGCCGAACACAAAGCCTTTTTCAAACTCAGGAAGGCCTCTTGCTGTTCCTTAGTGATGGTGATGGCTTCTTTAGAGGCACGTTTCCCCTTTAATATATCATTCAATGGCTGAGCAAGCTGTGTGAAGGAGTCAATCCAATTTCTGTTAAAGTTACACAATCCCAAAAAAGACCTTAGTTCCTGAATAGTGGTGGGTTTTTTAGCAGCCCGAATGGCTGCAGTTCTATCCTGGGTAAGTTCTCTCTTTCCTTGTGAAATATTTTGTCCCATGTATACAACCTCTTCTTGGGATATTTGTGCTTTGTCGATGCTGGCTTTATGTCCTTTCAGCCAAAGGTGGTCCAGCAAAGCTCGTAAATCTTGTTCATGCTGTTCTTCCGTGTTTGAAGCTAGCAGGATATCGTCTACATATTAGATGACTGTGTATGACAGGGGAGGTAATTCTCGCAAATGGCTTTGTAAAGCCATGTGGAATACCGTAGGGCTGTTGTGGAAACCCTGCGGTAACCGGGTCCAAGTATACTGCTGTCCTTGGACCGTGAAAGCATACCACCGTCAAACCTCCGGTGCCAGAGGCACCAACCAAAATCTGTTGGCCATATCTATAACCGAGAATTATTTATGTTCCGGTTTGAGGCCATTAAAAATGGTGGAAGGATCTGCGACCAAAGGAGCTTTTTGATCAATACACTGGTTAGCTTTCCTATAATCGACAGTCAAACGTCAAGTCTCATTAGATTTCTGTACCGGCCACATGGGGCTATTGGAGGAGCTATGCGTTTTAATAAGCACCCCTTGTTTCTCCAATTGCTGAATAACCGGTAAGATTCCCACGATGACAGTTGGACTGATGGGATACTGTTTAGTGCATGGAGGCTTGGTCCCGGTAAATGACGCAGGCTCCATCTGGAGTAGGCCACAATCGTTCTTATCTTTAGCTCATATCGGGTGTTCCTTCAATTCTTCTTTCTTCAAAGTTCTAATTGACCATGTCACCCGACCATCCTCAAAATGCAACAATGAATCTACTTGGATTAGAACGTCCATTCCCAAAAGGGGTTGATCTACTGGGCCTATCCAGACCGGCTTGGTTAGTTTATGTGGACCCAGCCCTATAAGTACCGGTGTTGTCCTTTTAATTTCCATTTTATGGCCCCCAACTCCATAGACTGTGCGTGCCCTACCATCCAACAGCATAAAGTCTCCATGTTGTAGGGGTAAGCATGTTAATTCCGCCCCTGTATCTAAAAAACAGTCCACATCCTTATCCATATTATTAATACCCGAATGTTCTAGCCACGTGCATCTAAACCGCTCGTCATACTCTAGGACCTCCTTTGTTGCAATTTTTCCCCAGTCTGTTTTAGCTGGACTAAAGGCTTGCAGCCAGTGTTTAATCGCCTCCCATCCTGCGTCTAATTTTTGCTCATCCTGCCCCAAAGCTTCTTCTACCTTGTCGTGCAATTTTCTTCCCTGTGTTTTTGGCACCATTATGGTCAAAATTTGCACTCCGTCCCAGGGATGAAGTTGATATATATTTCTTAAGTGGTCCAATTGGTCCCACGTTTTCACTCCCCCTTTCTTTGGATTGGGCAACTCGTTAGACCATTTATCAATTTTCTCTGGGTCTGCTGGATCATGAACTAAATATTTTGCATACACCCTGTTCTTCGTTGTTTTGGTTCCGCCCTCATCTGCAGTCTCTTCTGATTTGACTAAAACTCGTCTTTTTTAAAAAGAGGCAAAGTGCATCCCTAATTCTTCATCCTCCGACACGGTATCGTCGGAGGATTCAGAATCCGTATCTATTCCTTGGTCGTGTCTTCGGGTTTGCGTTTTTAATTTATTCCAACATGGGTACCCTGGGAATTGACCGATACATTTTCCTTTTCCTATTACTGTCTCTTGACCTAATGATTTTTTCCATTCTTTAATTTCACCTTTAAGATCTTTAACTTCCACTTTCAACTTTTCATTTTCAAGCTTTTTCTGTTGCAGCTGTGCACAAACTGCTTGCAATTGGTCCTTTGTACTCGTCAGTTCTCGATCATGTTGGGAACGCGTTATAATTTCATTCCGCTGTCGGATCTGTCCCATAACGGTTAGGGACCATCTAGTTCGCTCTTTATTTTTCATATGGGTCGTTTTACCCCAAGGACCATTGTCCTTTGAAGGTTTCGTATTTTTGTTCGATCTTAATACAGGTTTTAGATAAGTTGAATTGTTGTTCTATGTATTCTTTCAACTGTTCGAGGATTTCATCTATCGAAACCTCAGGTGTTGCCTGCCCACCTTTAACAGTTGTAGGCAATTCCTTGATCTTATCTCCTGATGCCATAATACTTATTTCTTTATTGGGGTCTCGAGTCGTAGGCTTTCCAGCCGATCAGTGAGTCAGTGATTAATTAACTAACACACCGCCGAAGTTTAGACGTCTATGGGAGCTCGAGCCGACTACCAACCGTAGGGTTCGCAAACTGGAGGCTTTCGGAATCGCATAGAAGGAGAGGCGAATTTAGACTTTTGACCGAGGACTTTTATAAAGAAGAGTCCTTACCTCAGTATGTAGGTCCGATGTCCAAAATTCAGTTTCTTCCCTCAGCGATCTTGTTCATGACGCCAAAATTGTTAGATCTCTTAATTTTCAATGAAATGCGAACTCCGGTTGTAATTTTAACATAACTTTTGTTCTGGCAGCAGCAACAAGCTTCTGGCTGATTGCCAGTGTCTTTGTCCTTCTGAAAACACACGGCAAAACATGGCTGTTCTAATACCTGATCAATTTACAGAAAAGAACGCGCCTTCTTTTACCTTATTGGCTCAATTAATATACTGTTAACCTTTAATTGGCTCGCTTCCAAAGGTCCTGAAATGTCAAGTTGATTGATGACTTAATGCAATGTGCTGAATTGCACGTAGAAGCTCTTACTGGGGGCGGTCTGTGTATTCTCACAGCCTGTCTGTATGCAGCCTGTTTGAATTCTCTATCAAGACCTCCTCACCAACAGGCTATTATTGTCCTGGGCAATGTGTATCTGTCATCCAACATCACTAAATCAGATTATCTGGTCATCATCTCATTTCTGTTTGTGGGAGCTTGCTGTGTACAAATTAGCTGTCATGTTCCCTACAACAGTGACCACACTTCAAAAAGTACTTAATTGACTATAAAGTGCTTTGGGATTTCCTGAGGTCATGAAAGGCACTATAGAAATACAAGTTCTTTCTTTCTCTTAGACCTTTGTCCTCTCCAATAATGCAAGATCCCAGCGAATGCCCAATAATGTCAGGCTCTGTCCCTTCAATTCATCAAAACAAGCTCGACAGTATACTGGGTACCTGAACTACCCCGTCAAACTTCCTCCCCCACACACTGCCAGATCCCAGAACTCCCTCAATGCTCAGAAACCCCAAGACTGTATTTCCATTGCCCTCTAATCCCAGGACCACCCCCTGAATCCTCCCTCTCAACTTGCCCCATTGTTCCCAGATTGTGAGGCCTTCATCCCCAATTCTCTCAGAACTCAGGATCCCTCTCCTAGTGAACCTGATCTCTGGACCTGGTCCATCGTTTTGGGAAGCCTCTCACAGTGTTGCTAGACCTTGGGACACCCTCAACATACTGCTAGATGATCATATCCCAGGCCCCATCCTAACACTGCCATACAGCTGGTTCTTTATCCAGTGCTTCCAGATCTCTGCCCTGATCTCAATGCTGCTAAATCAGTGCCCCTGGTCATATGTGAGTTCTTATGTAAAACTTCTAACCAACACCATGGGTGATCTGAAATAAAAACAGAAAATACTGAAAAAACTCAATGGGTCAGTCAGCATCTGTGCAGCGAGAAACAGAATTACCGTTTCAGGTTGATGAACTTTCATCAGAACAGGAAGATGTCAGAAGAGAACGGGTTTTAAGCAAGTATAGAGCCAGAGAAAAGGGTGGCAGAGAACATATTAAATAGGAGAATGAGTAGGCCAAGCGTCCCCTCGAGCCTGCTCCGCCATTTAATACAATCATGGCTGATCCGATCATGGTCTCAGGTCCACTTCCCTGCCCGCTCCCCATTGTTATGTATGCAATAACTCGATCGACTGAATACCGTAAACTAACACAGGTAGAAACCTGGCTCTGCTTTATTAGGGCCCAAAGTGATTACATTACTTGCTTTTTATACCTGGGCCGCACACACGTGTGTACAGCCCAATGACCTCCGACAGTAGCGCCACTTGGTGGCTAGTAACCCCAAGCATACATACATGACAATATCCCCCTTAAAGATAGTAGTAACAGTCTTTATACAAATTGAGATGGTCCAGAGCTTTCCACTCCCGAGTTGATTGTCTCAGTTCAACTCCAGCCTTGGATGAGCGTTCTGAGTCTGTTATGACTGGGGGCTGGGTAGACGATCTGATGGGAGTGCAATGACCATGTCAAGAATTGAAAGTTCAGATTCATTGATGACAGCGGAGTTGTCTGATGACTGAGGGTAGGTTGGTTGGTCACTGATTGTGTCTTCCTCAGGCTGTTCCGGTTCATCCGTGTGCCGCAGCTTTATCTGATCAACATGTTTCCTGCATGGCTGCCCATTCTTGAACCTGAAGATAAACACTCTGTTACCCTCCTTGGTCATAATGGTACCGGCGATCCACTTGGGACCTTGACCATAATTTAGTACATACACAGGATTGTTAACAAAAATGTCACATGGCACAGCAGCGCAATCATGATACCACTGTTGCCTTTGACGTCTGTATTCAATATGATTGTTCAAGTCAGGGTGGACAAGAGAGAGCTTGGTCTTGATACCTTTCTTCATCAATATTTCAGCAGGGGAGACCCCGGTAAGCGTGTGGGGTCTTGTCCTGTAACTAAGCAATATGCATGACAAGCGAGTCTGCAGTGAACCTTGAGTTACACATTTCATACTCTGGTTTGGACAGCACGCTCTGCTTGTCCATTGGATGCGGGTTTGAATGGTGCTGACCTCACCTGTTTGATCCCATTGAGTTTCATGAACTCTTGAAACTCCAGACTAGTGAAGCAAGGTTCGTTGTCGCTTACAACAATGTCAGGCAGACCATGAGTGGCAAACATGACACGAAGGCTCTCAATGGTAGCTGTGGATGCACTGGATGACATGATTGTACAACCTATCCACTTGGAATATGCATCCACCACAACTAAAAACATCTTTCCCAGGAAGGGACCTGCAAAGTCGATGTGGATCCTGGACCATGGTTTAGATGGCCACGACCACAGACTCAGCGGCGATTCCGCTGGTGCTTTACTTAGCTGTATGCAAATGTTGCACTGATGCACACATGATTCCAGATTAGAATCAATTCCAGGCCACCATACTTGAGACCTGGCAATGGCTTTCATCATGACAATACTGGGATGAGTGCTATGTAGATCGTGTACAAATTTCTCTCTGCCTTTCTTCGCCATAACAACACGATTACCCCATAGTAAACAATCTGACTGAATGGATAGTTCGTCTTTGCGACGGTTGTAAGGTTTGGTCTCATCACCCATTTGCTTGGGTATGACAGACCAATCACCACTAAGGACACAATGTTTCACATCCGATAATATCAGGTCCTGGCTGGTCGAGGTCTTAACTTGTTGAGCCGTGACAGGAGTTCCTTCACTTTCAAAAGCATCCATAAGTAACAATAGGCCTGCAGGTTGTGACGTCTCCACCTCCGGTGTGGGCGACGGCAGACGGCTCAGTGCATCGGCACAATTCTCAGTGCCAGGTCTATGGTGAATGACATAATCATAGGCAGATAATGTCAGCACCCACCTCTGGATGCGGAATGATGCATTGGTATTGATACCTTTGTTTTCCGAAAACAATGAAATGAGTGGCTTGTGATCTGAATCCAGTTCAAACCGAAGACCAAGCAGGTACTGATGCATCTTTTTAACCCCATACACACAGGCTAATGCTTCTTTTTCTACCATGCAGTAGGCTCTTTCCGCCTTTGACAAACTTTTAGAAGCATACGCAACAGGTTATAGTTTACCCGACTCATTAGCTTGTTGGAGCACGCAACCAACTCCATATGACGAAGCATCACAGGCCAATACAAGACGCTTACACGGATCACAATGTACCAGCAGCTTGTTAGAGCAAAGCAGATTAGTAGCTTTCTCAAAAACTCTATCTTGAGATGCACCCCAAACCCAGTTGTCGCCTTTTCTTAGCAGCACGTGCAGTGGCTCTAATAAAGTGCTCAATCTAGGTAGGAAATGACCAAAGTAGTTGAGTAGACCAAGGAACATTCTGAGGCTTGGGTGCATTTTTGATGGCCTTGGTTTTCGAGTCCGTAGGCCTGATGCCGTCAGCAGCGATTTTCCTCCCCAGTAATTCGACTTCCGGTGCCATGAAGACGCACTTCGAATGTTTCAGTCTGAGTCCCACTTTGTCCAGACGATGTAGAACCTCATCCAGGTTATTCAGATGATCCGTAGTGTCACGACCTGTGACCAGGATGTCATGTTGGAACACGATGGTTCTAGGGACAGACTTTAGTAGACTCTCCATGTTCCTCTGAAATATGGCTGCAGCCAAGCGAATTCCGAAAGTACATCTGTTGTAGATAAACAATCCTTTATGAGTGTTGATGCTTGTAAATTTCTTCGACGTCTCGACCAGCTCCTGTGTCATGTAAGCCGACATCAGATCCAGTTTAGTGAACGACTTCCCCCCGGCTAGCATTGCAAACACGTCATCAGCCTTCGGTAACGGGTATTGATCCTGTTTAGAAACTCGGTTAATCGTAACCTTGTCGTCTCCACAAATCCTGACAGTGCCATCACTCTTCAACACAGGAACAATGAGGTTGGCCCATTCGTTAAATTCGACCGGTGATATGACCCCTTCACACTGGAGTCTGTTCAGTTCGATTTCGACCTTCTCCCTCATCATGTACGGAACCACCCGAGCTTTATAATGGACGGGTCTTGCATCTGAGTCCACGTGGATCTGCACCTTGGCTCTCGTGAAATTGCCAATGCCCGGTTCAAACAGCGATGGGAACTTGCTCAGCACTTGAGCACATGGAGTATCATCCTCCGATGACAACACTTTGATATTGTTCCACTTCCATTTGATTTTTTCTAGCCAATTCCTGCCGAACATCGTTGGACCATTACCTGGAACAATCCATAACAGTAAATCATGAACCGCACCATCATACGACACTGCCAATCACCGTTATGAGTTCTTTAGTATACGTACGTAACTTAGCATTGGCTGGACTCAGCTTAGGCCTCACAGCCTTGATATCCAACAGCTTGTCACATGTCCTCTCGCTCATTATTGATTGACTCGCACCCGTGTCCAATTCCATCGGTACCGGCACACCGTTAAATTTCACATTAATCATTATCGGTTGGCTCTTTGTTCGGAACGACGATAATCCATACACTTTCTCCTCTGGTATCTCGATTGAATATCCAGAACCACGCTATACTGGTCATCATCCTCCACATGGTGTGTCACAGCACGCTTGCTCAGTTGCGGACATCTGCGCTGGAGATGCCCCAGTCTCGAACAGCCTTTACAAATGTACAGTTTAAATTGACACTGATGAGGCCGATGATTGCCCCCACAACGCCAACACGGTGAAATCAGATTCATTGCCGTTGGCGGACTTTGAGCAGCCACAGGTTTCAAATGCACAGTCGAGTAGCCCCTGCCTTATGCAGCTCTGCCAAACGACGATACAATCTTGTTTACAGTACTTGGCGAGTTCTGATTCTTTGATGATATCTGCTTTAAGTTTTTGTCCATCGTCATGCATGCCTGGGCAACCATGATGGCCTTGCTCAAATCCAGCGCCTCCGCCGCCAGTAGCTTACGCAGGATCAACTTGTGGTTGATGCCGATTACAAAGAAGTCCCGCAGCATGTCTCCCAACGCATTTTCGAACTTACATGGTACAGCTAGACATCTTAGATCGGCAATGAATTCCAACGCATCCTGGCCCTCAGAGCGAACGTGCTTGTAAAATCAATATCGTGAGATGATGATGCTTTCTTCTGGTTTGAGATGGTCACATACCAGAGCACACAATTCCACATAGTCTTGTCCATTGGACTTGCAGGCGAGAGAAGATTCTTTATGAGTTCATAGATTTTTGGACCGCAAACCATGAGGAAGACTGCCCTGCACCTAACTGCGTCAGTGGGTTCCTCCATTTTGTTGGCCACGAAGTACTGGTCCAGGCGAGTTACAAAATCTGTCCAGTCCTCTCCCTCCACGAATCTCTCCAGAATTCCAATTGTGCTCATTTTTGCATGGGAAGGTTCTTAAGTTACCTCGTCGCCAAATGCTATGTATGTAATAACTCGATAGACTGAATACTGTAAACTAACACAGGTACAAACCTGGCTCTCCTTTATTAGGGCCCAAAGTGATTACATTACATGATGGCTTGCCTTTTATACCTGGGTCACATACACGTGCGTACAACCCAATGAACTCTGACAGTGGCGCCACCTGGTGGCTAGTAACCCCAAGCATACATACATGACACCTTTAACCCCTTATCCCCTTATCATTTAAGAAACTGTCTATTTCTATCTTAAATTTATTCAATGTACCAGCTTCCACAACTCTTTGAGGCAGCGAATTCCAAAGATTTTCAACCCTCTAAGAGAAGAAATTTCTCCTCATCTCAGTTTTAAATAGGCGACCTCTTAGTCTAAGATTATGCCCTCTAGTTCTAGTCTCCCCAATCAATGGAAACATCCTCTCTTCATCCACCTTGTCAAGCCCCCTCATAATCTTATACGTTTCGATAAGATCACCTCTCATTCTTCTGAATTGCAATGAGTAGAGTATGAGTATGGTTGAGTAGAGAACCTACTCAACCTTTCCTCATAAGTCAACCCCCTCATCTCCGGAATCAACCTAGTGAACCTTCTCTGAACTGCCTCCAAGGCAAGTACATCCTTTCGTAAATATGGAAACCAAAACTGCACGCAGTATTCCAGGTGTGGCCTCACCAATAACCTGTGTAACTGTCGCAAGACTTCCATGCTTTTATACTCCATCCCCTTTGCAGTAAAGGCCAAGACTCAATTAGCCTTCCTGATCACTTGCTGTACCTGCATACTATCCTTTTGTTTCATGCACAAGTATCCTCCAGATCCCGCTGTACTGCAGCACTTTGCAATCTTTCTCCATTTAAATAATAGCTTGCTCTTTGAGTTTTTCTGCCAAAGTGCGTGACCTCACACTTTCCAACATTATACTCCATCTGCCAAATTTTTGCCCACTCACTTAGCCTGTCTATGTCCTTTTGCAGATTTTGCGTGTCCTCCTCACACATTGCTTTTTCTCCCATCTTTGTATCGTCAGCAAACTTGGCTACATTACACTCAGTCCCTTCTTCCAAGTCATTAATATAGATTGTAAATAGTTGCGGTCCCAGCACTGATCCCTGTGGCACCCCACTAGTTACTGATTGCCGACCAGAGAATGAACCATTTAGCCCGACGCTCTGTTTTCTGTTAGTTAACCAATCCTCTACCCATGTTCATATATTACCCCCAACCCCGTGAACTGTTATCTTGTGCAGTAACCTTTTATGTGGCATCTTGTCAAATGCCTTCTGGAATTCAAATACACAACATCCACTGGTTCCCCTTTATCCACCCTGTTCGTTACATCCTCAAAGAATTCCAGCAAATTTTTCAAACATGACTTCTGTTATATAAGTAAATCTATAAATACCTTGTTTAACCACCAGAGGGCTCATCCAATGGCATCCCAAGGGATCCCACAATCCCTTGGGAGCACCTGTACATAAGGAGGCTGGAGAGACACTCTGGAGACCTGTTATAAAGGCCTATAGAAACACATTACTTTGAGCTTACAGTATCTGGTCAAATTCTTTATTCAAGACATAATAACTGGCGACGCAATACAGATGACGAAACCCACCGCAACAATGAAGAGAACTATGTGCATCCTGGAGAAATTTTCGGAGGGAGATGATTAAGAAACCTTCGGAGCGACTCGACCAATACGTCGTGGCCAATGAGCTGGAAGGAGAAGCGAACGCTGCCAAATGAAGGGTGATCCTCCTCACCATTTGCGGGGCACCAAAGTATGGCCTCGTGAAAAATCTGCTCGCTCCAGCAAAACCCACAGAGAAGTCGTACGATGATTTGTGCACACTGGTTCGGGAGCATCTAAACCCGAAGGAAAGCATTCTGATGGCGAGGTACCGGTTCTACATGTACAAGAAGTCTGAAGGCCAGGAAGTGGCGAGCTACATCGCCGAGCTAAGGCACCTTGCAGGACATTGCAAGCACATGCTCAGGAAGGACACTTGAAGCACATGCTCAGGAAATTCTTTGCACTTGGCATTGGCCATGAAGTAATACTTCACAAACTTTTAATTGCAGAGACCCCAACCTTGAGTAAAGCCATAGCGATAGCCCAGGCGTTCATCGCCACCAGTAACAATACCAAACAAATCTCTCAGCACACCAGTGCTGTGGCAAGTACTGTGAACAAAGTAATGTTGTTTTCGAATAGTAACGTACAGGGCAGGACGCACATGCAGATGTCTCAAAGTCCACCATCAAGGGTGGTGAATGCAAGGCCATTAACACCTTTTTGGCGCTGCGGGGGTGATCATCGTTTCCATTTATGCCGATTCAAAGAGTACATTTGCAAGGGCTGTGGAACAATGGGACACCTCCAACGTATGTGCAGGCGAGCTGCAAACCCTGCTAATCCTGCAAACCACCATGTTGCAGAGGAGGACAGATCCACGGTGGATCACGACGAACCAGAGCCTCAGACAGAGGAGGCAGAGGTATATGGGGTGCACACACTTACCACAATGTGTCCCCTGATAATGCTGAAGGTTGAATTAAATGGACTCCCAGTGTCAATGGAGCTGGACACGGGTGCGAGCCAGTCCATAATGAGCAAAAAGACTTTCAATAAATTGTGGTGCAGCAAAGCCTCAATACCAGTCCTGACTCCCATTCGTACTACACTGAGAATGTACACAAAGGAACTGATTCCCGTAATCGGCAGTGCTACCGTAAAGGTCTCCTACCAGGGAGCAGTCCACAATTTACCTGGGTGGTACCGGGCAATGGCCCCACACCTTTCAGCAAGAACTGGCTGGGAAAGATACGCTGGAACTGGGACGACGTCCGAGCGCTCTCGGCCATTGACGACATTTCTTGTGCCCTGGTCCTAAACAAGGTCTCCTCCCTGTTCGAACCGGGCATTGGGATGTTCCAAAGAGCAAAAGTGCAGATCTACTTGATTTGGGGGCGCGACCCATCCATCCATCGAGAGCGGTACCGTACATGATGAGAGAGAGGGTGGAGATCGAGCTGGACAGGCTGCAATGAGAGGGCATAATTTCGCCGATCGAATTCCAATGAGTGGGTCAGTCCGATTGTTCCAGTCCTCAAGAGAGACGCACCGTCAGATTCTGTGGCGATTACAAAGTAACTATCAATCGTTTCTCCCTGCAGGATCAATACTCGTTACCAAAGGCAGACGACTTATTTGTGATGCTTGCGGGAGGAAAAACGTTCACGAAGCTGGAGTTGACTTCGACCTACATGACGCAGGAGTTGGAGAAATCATTGAAGGGCCTCACGTGCATCAACACGCACAAAGGTCTCTTCATTTACAACAGATGCCCGTTTGGTATTCAATCAGCCACAGCGATATTCCAGAGCAACATGGAAAGCTTTCTGAAGTTGGTCCCGCGCACTGTGGTCTTGCAGGACGACATCTTGGTTATAGGTCGGGACACCGTTGAGCACCTGCAGAACCTGGAGGAGGTTCTTAGTCGGCTTAATCGTGTGGGGCTCAGGTTAAAACATAGAAACATAGAAACATAGAAAATAGGTGCAGGAGTAGGCCATTCGGCCCTTCGAGCCTGCAGCGCCATTCAATGAGTTCATGGCTGAACATGCAACTTCAGTACCCCATTCCTGCTTTCTCGCCATACCGCTTGATCCCCCTAGTAGTAAGGACTTCATTTAACTCCTTTTTGAATATATTTAGTGAATTGGTCGCAACAACTTTCTGTGGTAGAGAATTCCACAGGTTCACCACTCTCTGGGTGAAGAGGTTTCTCCTCATCTCGGTCCTAAATGGCTTACCCCTAATCCTTAGACTGTGACCCCTGGTTCTGGACTTCCCCAACATTGGGAACATTCTTCCTGCATCTAACCTGTCTAAACCCGTCAGAATTTTAAACGTTTCTATGAGATCCCCTCTCATTCTTCTGAACTCCAGTGAATACAAGCCCAGTTGATCCAGTCTTTCTTGATATGTCAGTCCCGCCATCCCGGGAATCAGTCTGGTGAACCTTCGCTGCACTCCCTCAATAGCAAGAATGTCCTTCATCAAGTTAGGTGACCAAAACTGTACACAATACTCCAGGTGTGGCCTCAGCAAGGCCCTGTACAACTGTAGTAACACCTCCCTGCCCCTGTACTCAAATCCCCTCGCTATGAAGGCCAACATGCCATTTGCTTTCTTAATCGCCTGCTGTACCTGCATGCTAACCTTCAATGACTGATGTACCATGACACCCAAGTCTCGTTGCACCTCCCCTTTTCCTAATCTGTCACCATTCAGATAATAGTCTGTCTCTCTGTTTTTACCACCAAAGTGGATAACCTCACATTTATCCACATTATACTTCATCTGCCATGCGTTTGCTCACTCACCGAATCTGTCCAAGTCTCCCTGCAGCCTCTTAGTGTCCTCCTCACAGCTCACACCGCCACCCAGCTTAGTGTTATCTGCAAAATTGGAGATATTACACTCAATTCCTTCATCTAATTCATTAATGTATATTGTAAATAGCTGGGGTCCCAGCACTGAGCCCTGTGGCACCCCACTAGTCACTACCTGCCATTCTAAAAAGGACCCGTTTATCCCGACTCTCTGCTTCCTGTCTGCCAACCAGTTCTCTATCCACGTCAGTACATTACCCCCAATACCATGTGCTTTAATTTTGAAAACCAATCTCTTATGTGGGACCTTGTCAAAAGCCTTTTGAAAGTCCAAATACACCACATCCACTGGTTCTCCCTTGTCCACTCTACTAGTTACATCCTTAAAAAATTCTACAAGTTTTGTCAAGCATGATTTCCTTTTCATAAATCAATGTTGCCTTGGACCGATCTTGTCACTGCTTTCCAAATGCGCTGTTATTTCATCTTTAATAATTGATTCCAACATTTTCCCCACGACTGATGTCAGGCTAACCGGTCTATAATTACCCGTTTTCTCTCTCCCTCCTTTTTTAAAAAGTGGTGTTACATTAGCTACCCTCCAGTCCATAGGAACTGATCCAGATTCGATAGACTGTTGGAAAATGATCACCAATGAACCCACTATTTCTAGGGCCACTTCCTGAAGTACTCTGGGATGCAGACTATCAGGCCCTGGGGATTTATCGGCCTTCAAAAGGTTACTGCAGAAGATAGAGGTACGCGGAGTCAGAGGAAATGTATTAGCATGGATAAAGAATTAGCTGGCTAACAGAAAGCAGAGAGTCGGGATAAATGGGTTCTTTTCGGGTTGGAAATCGGTGGTTAGTGGTGTGCCACAGGGATTTGTGCTGGGACCACAACTGTTTACAATATACATAGATAACGTGGAAGAGGGGATCGAGTGTAGTGTAACAACATTTGCAGATGACACAAAGATTAGTGGGAAAGCAGGTTGTGTAGAAGACACACAGAGCGGCTGCAAAGAGATTTTGATAGGTTAAGCGAGTGGGCTAAGGTTTGGCAGATGGAATACAATGTCGGAAAATGTGAGATCATCCACCTTGGGGAAAAAAAACAGCAAAAGGGAATATTATTTGAATGGGGAGAAATTACAACAGGCTGCGGTGCAGAGGGACCTGGGGGTC
The DNA here is from genome assembly GCF_044704955.1 of Pristiophorus japonicus. Classification (NCBI taxonomy): domain Eukaryota; kingdom Metazoa; phylum Chordata; class Chondrichthyes; family Pristiophoridae; genus Pristiophorus; species Pristiophorus japonicus. The sequence goes on from NC_091978.1 coordinate 31,648,288, forward strand.
CTCGTGCATGAATCCCAAAAAGTGAATTTGCAGGTGCAGCAGGTAATCAGGAAGGCGAATGGAATGTTGGCCTTCATTGCGAGAGGGATGGAGTATAAAAGCAGGGAGGTCCTGCTGCAACTGTACAGGGTATTGTTGAGGCTGCAACTGGAGTACTGTGTGCAATTTTGGTCACCTTACTTAAGGAAGGATATACTAGCTTTGGAGAGGGTACAGAGACGATTCACTAGGCTGATTCCGGAGATGAGGGGGTTACTTATGATGATAAATTGAGTAGACTGGGTCTTTACTCGTTGGAGTTCAGAAGGATGAGGGGTGATCTAATAGAAGCATTTGAAATAATGAAAGGGATAGACAGGATAGAGGCAGAGAGGTTGTTTCCACTGGTCGGGAGAACTAGAACTAGGGGGCACAGCCTCAAAATACGGTGGAGCCAATTTAAAACCGAGTTGAGAAGGAATTTCTTCTCCCAGAGGGTTGTGAATCTGTGGAATTCTCTGCCCAGGGAAGCAGTTGAGGTTAGCTCATTGAATGTATTCAAATCACAGATAGATATATTTTTAACCAATAAGGGAATTAAGGTTCATGGGGAGCGGGTGGTTAAGTGGAGCTGAGTCCTCGGCCAGATCAGCCATGATCTTGTTGAGTGGCGGAGCAGGCTCGAAGGGCTAGATGGCCTCCTCCTGTTCCTAATTCTTATGTTCTTATGTTCAATCCTATCAATTTCCCTAACACAATTTCCTGCCTAATAAGGATATCCTTCAGTTCCTCCTTCTCATTAGCCCCTCGGTCCCTTAATACTCCCGGAAGGTTATTTGTATCTTCCTTCGTGAAGACAGAACCAAAGTATTTGTTCAACTGGTCTGCCATTTCTATTTTCCCCATTATAAATTCACTTGAATCTGACTGCAAGGGACCTACGTTTGTCTTCACTAATCTTTTTCTCTTCACATATCTATAGAAGCTTTTGCAGTCAGTTTTTATGTTCCCGGCAAGCTTCCTCTCATATTCTATTTTCCCCCTCCTAATTAAACCCTTTGTCTTCCTCTGCTGAATTCTAAATTTCTCCCAGTCCTCAGGTTTGCTGCTTTTTCTGACCAATTTATATGCCTCCTTCTTGGATTTAACATTATCCTTAATTTCCCTTGTTCGCCACAGTTGAGCCACCTTCACCGTTTGTTTTTCACTCCAGACAGGGATGTACAATTGTTGAAGTTCATCCATGTGATCTTTAAATGTTTGCCATTGCCTATCCACCGTCAACCCTTTAAGTATAATTTGCTAGTCTATTCTAGCCAATTCATGTCTCATACCATCGAAGTTACCTTTCCTTCAGTTCAGGACCCTAGTCCCTGAATTAACTGTGTCACTCTCCATCTTATTAAAGAATTCTACCATGTTGTGGTCCCTCTTCCCCAAGAGGCCTCGCACAACAAGATTTCTAATTAGTCCTTTCTCATTACACATCACCCAGTCTAGGATGGCCAGCCCTCTAGTTGGTTCCTCGACATATTGGTCCAGAAAACCATCCCTAATACACTCCAGGAAATCTTCCTCCACTGCATTGCTACTAGTTTGGTTAGCCAATCAATATGTAGATTAGAGTCGCCCATGATAACTGCTGTACCTATATTGCATGCATCCCTAATTTCTTGTTGATGCTGTCCCCAATCTCACTACTACTGTTTGGTGGTCTGTACACAACTCCCACAAGCGTTTTCTGCCCTTTGGTATTCCGCAGCTCCACCCATACAGATTCCATATCCTCCAAGCTAATGTCCATCCTTACTATTGCGTTAATTTCCTCTTTAACCAGCAACGCTACCCCACCTCCTTTCCTTTCTGTCTATCCTTCCTGAATGTTGAAGATCCCTGGATGTTGAGTTCCCAGCCTTGGTCACCCTGGAGCCATGTCTCCATGATGCCAATTATATCATATTCATTAATTGCTGCCTGTGCAGTTAATTCATCCACTTTTTTACAAACACTCCTCGCATTGAGGTACAAAGCATTGAGACTTGTCTTTTTAACACACTTTACCCTTTTAGAATTTTGCTGCAATGTGGCCCTTTTTGATTTTTGCCTTGGGTTTCTCTTCCTTCCACTTTTACTTTTCTTCTTTCGATATTTTGCTTCTGCCCCCATTCTACTTTCCTCTCCCACCCTGCATCGGTTCCCGTCCACCTGCCATTTTGGTCTCGGAATCTGAGGAAGGCTGTTCTTGCTATTGAGGGAGTGCAGCGAAGGTTCACCAGACTGATTCCCGGGATGGCAGGACTGACATCTGAGGAGAGACTGGATCGACTGGGCCTGTATTCACTGGTGTTTACAAGGATGAGAGGGGATCTCATAGAAACATATAGAATTCTGATGGGACTGGACAGGTTAGATGCAGGAAGATTGTTCCCGATGTTAGGGAAGTCCAGAACCAAGGGAAATAGTCTGAGGATAAGGGGTAAGCCATTTAGGACTGAGATGAGGAGAAACTTCTTCACTCAGAGAGTTGTTAACCTGTGGAATTCCTGACCGCAGAGAGTTGTTGGTGCCAGTTCATTGGATATATTCAAGAGAGAGTTAGATATGGCCGTTAAGGCTAAACGGAGCAAGGGGTATGGAGAGAAAGCAGGAAAGGGGTACTGAGGTGAATGATCAGTCATGATCTTATTGAATGGTGGTGCAGGCTCGAAGGGCTGAATGGCCTACTCCTGCATCTATTTTCTATGTTTCTATGTTTCTATGTTTTTCGACCCCCCAACACACACACAAGTGGCAACCGAACCAGCGGTTGGCCACGATGCAGAACCCATCACCTGCAGCAGCCCAGCAGGACTCACCACACCCAGCAACCCGGGAAGGCCAGCTGTGCAGCAGCCCAGCGAGGGCCCAATAAATGACTCACCAAAACCAGCATTTGCACCGGGATGCTCATTCAGGGAAAGGAAGTCCCCAGATCGACTCACATTGTAAATAGTTACACTATTGACTTTGCGGGGGCGTGCTGTTATATCAGTAAACCTGTAAATACCTTGTTTAACCACCAGAGGGCTCATCCCGTGGTGTCCCAAGGGATCCCACAATCCTTTGGAGCACCTGTACATAAGGAGGCCTCACAGGCTGCAGAGGTACTCTGGAGACCTGCAATAAAGGACTACGGTCACACATTACTTTGAGTTTACAGTATCTGGTCAGATTCTTTATTCAAGACATAAACAACTTCCTCTTCATAAATCCACGCTAACTCTGCCTGACCGAATATTGCTTTTCCAAATGTCCTGTTACTTCTTATTTAATAATGGACTCCTACATTTTCCCAACCACAGATGTTAGGCTAACTGGTCTATAGTTTTCTGCTTTTTGTCTGCCTCCTATTTTAATGAGGGACGTTACATTTGCAGTTTTCCAATCTACCGGGACCTCACCAGAATCCAGGGAGTTTTAGTCAATTACAACCAATGCATCCACTATTCCTGCCTTCTCTTAAGGCCGTAGGATGCAAGCCATCAGGTCTAGGAGATTTATCTGCCTTCAGTCCCATTATCATACTGAATACCACCTCCCTCGTGATTGTTAAGTTCCTCCCCCTCTTTAGCCCCTAGACTATCCACTGTTGGAATATTGTTAGTGTCCTCTACCGTAAAGACTGATACAAAATATTTGTTCAGAGTTTCTGCCATCTCCATGTTCCCCATCACTAATTCTCCAGTCTCAGCCTCTAAGAGATCGACATTTATTTTAGCCACCCTTTTGGTTCTCAACCTTGGCCACTTTGCAATCAAGGTTGGGTGGAGTGTAGGAAAGTGGTGATGGTGCAAGACAAAAGAAGGTGATAATGCGTGACAAGTAACACACGATGGGTCCAGAGGAGTTGTAAATGCTTACAACAGCAGAGGGGGAAGGAAGCATGGAAATTATGGCAAAAAGAAGACCTTCTGTGACACAGGAATGCCGTAGAAGAAAGGCACTTAGACCCGAAGGGACGTGGATGTCTCCTGACCGGTGGTCACCCCTGCACCACCCACCCCCACATCCCCCACCGCCCCCCCCGCCGCCCCTTCTTCCTCCCCCACAAGTACCAGCCCGCACCTCCTCCCACATCTCCTCCACTTCCGGTAACTCTGGTGCAGCCATCCTCCATTACCAGCTCCTGCTCTCTGAGAGAACATGGGAGCAGTGGTGAAGGTAAAAATTCTTTATGGGAAATCTGCCAGCTTCCCTTCTAAAGAAATACCAAAACATTTAGTTATGACCAATTGCTTGGGGCGCAAGAGACAAGTGCATATAAATAAAATGACACTGACAGAAGCGAATAAAGATAAATGAATAGGACTGTCATAATTGTAAAGGACATATTCAATTGGAGACTTTCCGATAAATTATAATAAAGCATATTTGAGAACATTTACAGTATGAAGGATTGCTCCTGTTTCTTTTCACTGTAATAGATGTGTTTACAGCACGCTGCACTGTACACTTAAAGTCAAGTAAGAAGTAGGAGCTTTGTATTGGTTGCTCTGGCTAACAGACAAGCAAGACTTGCATTTATATAGCGCCTTTCATGACCACAGGACGTCTCAAAGCACTTTAAAGCCAATGGAGGACTTTTGGAGTGTAGTCACTGTTGTAATGTAGGGAACCGCGGCAGTCAATTTGTGCACAGCAAGCTCCCACAAACAGCACTGTGATAATGACCAGATAATTCGGGGCGGATTTTCGTCTCATTTGCGACGCGTTCTTCTCTGGGTTTTGACCCTCTGTGCTGAAAATTTGTCTATTCTTCTTTTTCCTCTCATTTGGATTCTACATTCATTTTTCCTCCTACATGACTGATGCATCCTACTAACTGTAAAGAATTTTTTCCAAGTCTTGCAGCAACTAGTGGATTCCCACGCCTCTTGCTTGAGTCCCTATAAATGTTTCTCTCTCTCTCTCTCTCTCTCTCGCCTATATCCAAGCGCAGAATAGAAGGATTATTGTGCTGGCATGATTAACAAGCTATCTACAGAGCCAGATGTTTACACAAACTTATCATTTCTATATAAACAGATTTTAGACAGGAATGAATGGTTACTGTGGACCTTTCACATTTGAAAGCAATTTGCAAACACAAACTTATATTTTAGCACGAGGTATCAGCTGTAACCTCCGTTGGTAGCACTCTTGCCTCTGAGTCAGATGGTTGTGGGTTCAAGTCCCAATTCAGAAACTTGAGCACAAAAATCTAGGCTGACACTCCAGTGCAATAATGTCGGAGATTCCATCTTTCAAATGAGACATTAATATAGAAACATAGAAACATAGAAAATAGGTGCAGGAGTAGGCCATTTGGCCCTTCAAGCCTGCACCACCATTCAATATGATCATGGCTGATCATGCAACTTTAGTACCCCATTCCTGCTTTCTCTGCATACTCCTTGATCCCTTTAGCCATAAGAGCCACATCCAACTCCCTTCTGAACTGGCCTCAACAACTTTCTGTGGCAGAGAATTCCACAGGTTCACAATTCTCTGAGTGAAGAAGTTTCTCCTCATCTCGGTCCTAAATGGCTTACCCCTTACCCTGAGACTGTGACCCCGGTTCTGGACTTCCCCAACATCGGGACCATTCTTCCTGCATCTAACCTGTCCAATCCCGTCAGAATTTTATATGTTTCTATGAGATCCCCTCTCATTCTTCTAAATTCCAGTGAATATAAGCCTTGTCGATCCCCTCTCATTCTTCTAAATTCCAGTGAATATAAGCCTTGTCGATCCAGTCTTTCTTCATATGTCAGTCCTGCCATCCCGGGAATCAGTCTGGTGAACCTTCGCTGCACTCCCTCAATAGCAAGATGTCTTTCCTCAGGTTAGGAGACCAAAACTGTACACAATATTCAAGGTGAGGCCTCACCAAGGCCCTGTACAACTGCAGTAAGACCTCCCTGCTCCTATACTCAAATCCTCTTCCTATGAAGGCCAACATGCCATTTGTCTTCTTCAGCGCCTGCTGTACCTGCATGACAACTTTCAATGACTGATGCACCATGACACCCAGGTCTCATTGCACCTCCCCTTTTCCTATTCTGTCACCATTCAGATAATATTCTGCCTTCCTGTTTTTGCCACCAAAGTGGATAACCTCACATTTATCCACATTATACTGCATCTGCCATGCATTTGCCCACGCACCTAACCTGTCCAGGTCACCCTGCAGCCTCTTAGCGTCCTCCTCACAGCTCACATTGCCACCCAGCTCAGTGTCATCTGCAAACTTGGAGATATTACATTCAATTCCTTCGTCTAAATCATTAATGTAACCTCCGTTGGTAGCACTCTTACCTCTGAGTCAGAAGATTGTGGGTTCAAGTCCCACTCCAGAGACTTCAGCACAAAAATCTAGGCTGTCACTCCAATGCAATACTGTCGGAGATGCCATCTTTCAAATGAGACATTAACTCGAGGACCCGTCTGCTCTCTCAGGTGGACATAAAAGATCTCATGGCACTATTATCGAAGAAGATAGGGGAGTTCTCCCCGGAGGGCTGGTCAATATCTATCTCTCAACCAACATCACAAAAAATATTTTATCTGGACATTATTTCAGTGTGGGAATTTGCTGTGCACATATTGGCTGCCAAGTTTCCTACATTACAGTAGTGACGGCACTTCAAAAGTACCTGTACTTCATTGATTGGAAAGTGCTTTGGAATGTCCTGAGATTATGAAAGACGCTATAGAAATGCAAGTCTTTCTATCTCTTCTTTAGGAAACACCACCAAAGGGAATAGAAAAGGTGGAAGCCTTGACTTGAGCAACAAATTATACATAGAGGGAATTTTCCTTCGTGGAATATTACTAAATTGAGAACAATGCAGACTTTATCCAAAAGTTAGCCAGAAGTCAAGGCTGTATTCCTGGTGAGTGCTAATTTGAAGAACTGGCTAAGAGTAAGAAAAGGCCATTCAGTCTGTAAGGGGTTCTCGGGGAGTGTTGTTGTGCCTTGGGTGTCTCTCTCTGGGCTTCTGCCCTCACAGCTTATGCCTGGCCTGTGAGGTACCCTGAGTGCTGCAAGAGCACCCCTGCAGAGACTGTGTCCACAGCTTATGAAGGGTGTTTTGAGACTCATGCGTCCCTACAGCTTATACCTAGCTTGTGAGGCACCTGTGAGTGTCAAACACTCCTAACCCCTTCTTCCCTAGCCTGTGACACACAGCTGAGCGTTTTCGAGGCGCTCCTAGCTTCCCTTACACTGTTCTGACATAAGACTCACGATCAGGAGATGTAATACCATAGAACTGAGACAAAGTGATTCCAAGAGGAACTTAGGCTTCCAATTTATTTGACAAGGTGTATCTCAACAAACAGCAATACACCAACAAAACAATCCCCCTAAATCCCACTAAACGGACACAATGAAAGTCTTTACACAAGTTTAGCAGTACAATGCCCAACCTCCCACTTTTCCTGGCCTAACTGAATTGGGAGTTCTGGGGACCAGAGGTTATACTCACAACTGTTCCTTTTGTCGTCTGGTGGTTTGTTTCTTCTATCTTCGTTGTCTTCAGACACTGGTTTTCCTTCAGTGTCGAGAGGCTTGCTGGTTGTTGGATCACGAGAGCAGAGCACACACACACTGCTTCAGAAACCCCTTTTTATAGCCAGATTATCCAGTCCGCCTCTCATGCTGAAATCGATCATTCCCATTGGTGGGCTTTGTGATTTTGAAAAATGCAGCAGTTTTAGATTATTGCGGGTTTTTTCCACTGATGTTAACCTACTCAATGTTTGAGTAGGTGTTGATTGCGTTGGCCTCCTGTAGCCATTGTGTAGGCCCTTGGGTTGTTTTGGGTTCCCGAGTTTTCTGAAGGTCTGCATAATTTCCCTCCAATTCAGTTTTTCTAACCTACTCAAGGTTTGAGTAGGGGTTGATTGGGTTGGCCTCCTGTAGCCATTGTGTAGGCCCTTGGTTTGTTTTGGGTTCCCTAGTTTTCTGAAGGTCTGCATAATTTCCCTCCATAGTGTAAATATGGGGAAGACAATAGCCCGATAATGGCGATGAATCAGTCCCACAGTTTTTGAGCAAGTGCTCTCCCATTGGCTTGAAAGCCCCATGCTTCGGGCTGACTCTGTCTCACCATTGGCCCTCCGGTGTCCTCCCCCGTCCAATCACTGCTCTGCCAAGGTCAAACCATCTCGGTTTCAATTCACATTGCAGCACAGACAGATCCCACAGATCTTTTCCTTCTGGGTAAAATGAGGGGTTTTCGTCCTCCCCTACATAATCCCCCATCTGACACAGTCAGACACCACTCGAGTGTGTCAAAGTTCAGGGTGGTGAGAAAACCCGAGGTCTCCCAAATTGCTCAACTTTCCCCAGTTTAACTCTATAAACTGATCCCGTCGATATATGTCATAATTCCTTTTAACGCGGTACAAAACACAGATTCCAACATGTTACAATATACGACAGCAATATACATATATGTACTTAAGGTTACAGCAGCAATTGTACATTGAGTCTCATTTCAGTCTTAACCGTAAACAAAGAAACCTGCCCTGCAAACTCCCCAGGGGCCATGTATGAAAACGCAGTCATCCCTGGGAATAACAAAACCGCCTAAGTGTCGCGGTCAAGCTTTGTTTACACGCCTTGAGTGTTTAGCAATGGCTCTCTTGTCTGTGTAGTAGCCTGAGGAACTGCTTTCTTTTTCTTTTTCTCCTGAGCTTACAGCTTGTAACTAGCAGATATGCTACAATCAGGAGTTGGCCGATTACTAAGGCATGCGATTCCACCCGGATCCTCGCAGGTATGTCTGCCCGTATTCCCAAATCCCACCATGCTGGGGGTTTAATCTGGGCAATCTCCCCTGCTAGAATTTCAGTTTTCTGTTCCATGGTGTAAAAATGTTTTTGAGACAAATCCACTGCCTGGAGAGGGCTGTAAGTTTCTCAGGTAGTGGGGCAATGGGATAGCCAAATTGTTGTAGGTGGTTGAGGTTGTTTTGTACCGTGAGGTGAATCGTGGAAGGTTCAGGGATGGGTGTGATTCTGGTGTGTGCCACTTGAACCTCTGCCCTGGGTTTAAAGCAAAAGGTGCTGTACGGTATTGGACACCACCTTCCCGGTCCGTGTTCATACCGTTGGGCATTTGTGGTGACACAATATGTCCCACCTCCTACATATGCTACCTGTGGAGACATGTGGCTAGGGGCCATTACCTCCATTGTGCAATTGATAGGCTCTGCCCCAGCAGTGCTGAACCCGCATTGTGGCCTTGCAAAAGCGTTCAAGTGCTGGGGGCACAGGATTACTTGTGCTCCCATGCTCCGACAACCCGAGAGGTCTGTACCTGTCACAGTGTGCTCCCACATTGTGACATAAGGTGGGACCTCTTGGAATCAAACATACACCCCTCCACGAATGACTCCTACATTCTCCACTCGGTACAGGGGCGCTGGTCATGGGGACGCCCCCATCACGGGCATCCTGACCACCACACCCATGATAGTATGGTTTGACTTTCCACAGTCCACCGGTACCAAGTAGGCTTCCGACGCTACACGAAGTTGGCAAGGACTCAAAACATTATCATAAGGGTGCAGTGCTGATAAGTGCTGATTGCTGATCCATGAGGGGACCTGTCCCTGTCTCAGATCCTCAAGGTTACTCCGTCCCTCTCCCAGCAACCATGCCCCATAGAGCACACACACCTCATTTTGGGCAGCTTGATCGGAGGCGTTTCTATCCTCCCGAATCAAGGCGTTTACAGCCCTGGCCTGTGCCTCCAATTGAGAGATAATCTCCTTTAAGTGTACTGTCATTGCCACCTCTTTGTGGAGCGCAGATCCCACTACGGTATTCTCGTCTCCCAGGATTTTGCGCAGCTGATTCTTTAACCCATTTATCTGGAGGGCCAGCTGCATGTTATCCAAACTGTTTAATGCGGACGCCCCGGTGTTAAACCCCGTAAAAATGTAATTTAAAGTGCCACGCCTCTGCCTGCCCGGTTCGGCCCTATTCCACTGTTTATACAAGTCTGTCACTTTGACATTCCCGAAGTCCAGTTCATAGAACTTCCGGAACATCTCCCGCAGCAGAGCCTGGTATAACAGCTCGGTTTCCCGGGGACACCATGTAGGTAGGCGGACTTCTGTCAGATTTAGCACCACTGATGCCACCGCGTAGTGTACCCCCTGATAAAGTAGTTTCTCGATAGGGACCAACACTAAACCATTCCCCGGCCCCCTGGTTGTTCGGGCACCCGTGTGGGACGGTGGGCTTGGCCGTGGGTGGGGGTTTTCTTTCCCGAACTACAAGTTCGGTGGCGTTTACTGGTACCCGGGGATTGGGGGTCACACACGCCTTCCCGCTGCGATCCCATACCACCCCATCCCCGACATCCTGCCACCACCTATAGAAAACAATGGAGACCCCCTCTGAACACACGCGAGTGGATCCCCACATACACAAATAAATTCCTTGGTCGTACGCCCACCATTTCTCCCAGCACACCGTGACCCCGCGAGATGACCCCATGATGGTTCAGTAGGTATCATTATCCAGACGTTCCCAGTCCGAGTGTCAGTCTCCCACGTCCCTCTTGAGCTTTCTGAGCCACCACCACTGTCCCAGAGGTATGTCCCCTGGCAAGTTAGGCATACCTTCCTGCCTTCTGTCACTCTCACTCTGGAAGTGGCCACAGTGATCTCCGGGCAGGGGATTGAGGCCTCTCCGTCAGTAAAGTCCTTATGGTTGGAGTACTTGGTGGAATTCGATGCCAACCACCCAGGCCATTTCCCCTCGTGGGAGTAGGTGACCCGGCCATCCGCCGCCGGAGTCCCTTCTCCTGTGGTCACTGTCGGCGCTCTGCCCCCGGAGCATCCGAAAACCAGGAAGTCCTCGGTATCCCCTCGGTGCCCGGTGTAGATCCTTAGCGATACCAGCATCACTAATGTCCAGAAGGGAGGTGTTGACATCTGAAAGGCAAGAAGAACATGGCCTTGCCTTGAGAGACCTCTCCAGGCTCGGCCCGCGTAACATGTTCCAAACACAAAAATGCTGTACCCGACCGTCACTGCCTTACCTAAACACATATGCACACAACACAAAGTAACAAAACAGGAAGGGAAAATATATACACCGTCACCCGTCCCCGGGTGGCCAGGCTACATCCTGTCACTGTACAGGCGTCGTCGACCACTCGGCTGACCGTACCCTGGGGACCAGGATGCCCTCCGCTGAGGGGCTCGTATAGTCCCCATTAATGAGTCTTGTGCTGCCCTCCAAGGCCCTCCCGAGCCCCGGATAATCGGTGGGAGACCCTTGCTCGCACAACAGAGCACGCTCCCTGTTGTCTTTCACCTTCTCGATCTGGGGCGGGGAGCTAAGGAAACAGGGGACCACGGCGCCCTGGTCTCTGGCACTCTGTCACTCCTCCTTACTGTCGGTGCAGAGTCCCACGTTATGGGCTGCAATGCTATCTCCTCCACCTCTTGGGCTAGCCCCAGCTGATCCACCATGGGAGGTTCAGCTTCCCCTCGGACCTTGCTAATGGTAGAGCCTTTCTCCCTACTTCTGTTAGTGGGCTGGGAACCTCTACCCAGTGGTGGGATAGCCTTACTGGAGCAGTGAACCATCCCTGGCTGTAGAGCTCCGGAGCCTCCAAATCCACCGGGGCCTGTTCTTCCCCCAGTGCCTGATTCCCTTCCCTTGCTCATCCCCTCTGATTTTTACCTATTTTGGGGTCAAACAATTTACACTGATTAATGTGATACCACTTCACCCGGCGAGGCAATCGAACTGCATAGACCATCGGGCTAGCCTTGTCGACTATGCTGTATGGTCCCATATACAGTGGTTCAAATACCCCGACCCAGTCGAAGCTTCTCACCATCACCTGGCCGCCCACCTCCCAATCATGGTGACTGCGGGGTTCCAGCAGCAGCCGATTGGCACGGTGCTGTTTACCCATGTTGTTGGCCGCCTGCCAGTGAATCTGTTGAAGCTGTTCAAACAGATTCCTGACGAAGCGGTCCCGGTTCACCTCTCGAAGCTGCCCTTCGGTGAGAACCGGCGCCAACACATGCACTGAGGTTCTCATGATCCGGCCCGTCATCAGCTCATGGGGTGAGTACCCTGTGCTCTTTGACTGACTGGCCCGGATTCCCATGAGGACCAACGGTAAGACCTCCACCCACTTGTTCGGTGAGTCTCCCGTCTCCTTGCGCAGCCTTTCCTTTAACGTTCGGTTCAAGTGTTCTACGGGCCTGAGGACTGAGGGTTGTAGGTGACATGCTATTTGGCTCTTATCCCCAGCACCTTTAGTGTGGCCTGCATCACCTGGCCGGTGAAGTGGCTTCCCCGGTCGGACTCCACGATTTGAGGTAGACCCCACCGAGAGAACACCTCCCACACCAGGATTTTTGCAGTCCCCACCATGGTAGCTGTTCTGCAAGGGAAGGCTTCCACCCACTTGGAAAACACATCCACCAGGACGAGGCAGTATTTATAACCTCCCTGGGCGGCCGGTAGGGGGTCCGATGTAGTCGATCTGGATCGACTGCCATGGTCCCTCTACCCGCCTGACGTGTCCCATGGACACCTTCCTTTTCTGAGGGTCTGGGTTGTTTGCAGCACAAACCAGACAGCCAGCACAGAAGTCGCGGATGCCTTCCCGGAGGCCTGGCCACCACCCTGCCTTTTCTACCCGTTGCCAGGTAGATTCTGGCCCGGGGTATCCCGCACCTGGACCCTCATGGGCCAGCTGAAGGAATTCCCTCCGGTGTTGTGGCAGCACTACCCATTTGTTCCCTTTAAACAACATACCTTCTCGCACAGCAATATCTGCAGCACTGTATGGGCCCTCCGCCTTTTCCCCCTTTTTGATAGCAGCCAAGGCAGCCTTCAGGACCGGATCCTGCATCTGGACTACTTTAAGGTCCGAGGCCGCAGCCGCCCCTGTGCTCCCTTGTGTCCCTGGCTTACTTCTTGCTGCTGCTATCCTGCCTGCCTCGTATGGGTCCCATGGGCAACCTGTACGAGCACCTTCCCTTGCCAGCAGGTCTGCCTGCTGGTTACCTTCCCCCCGTGGCTCAGTTTTGGAGTGGGCCTTTACCTTATGGATATATACATCCCCGGTTTCTCCCACTGCAGCCACGATCTTTTCGAGCAGGGGTTTGGTCACAAGGGGCTTCCCATCCACAGAGGTGTACCCCTGGCGTGACCAAATCGCCAGATACTCTGTACACGAATTGTAAGTGAACATGCTGTCCGAGCAAATCGTGTATGGGGTAGGGAATTACTCGGGGTGTGTGACCACATACATCACCGCCGAGAGTTCCGCCTGCTGGACGCTCAGGGTGCATGGGAGTTTAAGAGCCAAGGCAATCCCTGCCTTGGGATCCTAAACTCCGCAGCCCGTGAGTCTTGTACCCGCGGACACTGAACTGGAGCCATCAACGTAGATCTCGCGGCCTGTGGGGTGTATTCCTGCCCGAAATCCAAAGTTGATGTTCCATACCCCCTCCACAGAGCATCTATGCGACTGCCCTGGATAGATTAAATTTGCTGCGAGCCTGGGCTCGCAGAGGCCCTTGACCTTTAAAGTCATTTGGAAGAGGAGGAGGGTCCAGCGAGTGATTCTAGCACTGCTCACTGTCCCATCCTTAATCCTCCCGTCCAACAGCATCTGCGTCGGGGTATGATGGGTGAGGAGTGTAATGGGGGATATTCCAGTAAAGATCTGAGCTCTCTTTACTGCCCAGTGGGTGGCAAGCAAGTGCCTCTCACAATTGGAGTATCCCTTTTCTACCTCCGTGAGGACCCTGGAGGAGTACACCACTGGTCTCAGCTGACCGTTTCGCCCCTGGAGCAACACTGCACTTAAGCTGTCGCCACTGGCTTCCACCTCCAGGAAGAATTCCTCCCCCCCCATCAATTGCCCCTAGGGCTGGTGCTACCTGCAGGTCTCTCTTAAGAGGGACAAATGCTGCCTCACAGCCCTCGTCCCATTCCCACTCGACTCCCTTATGTAGGAGTCTGAGCAGAGGGGCGGCAGTGGCTGCATAGTCCTCGATGAAGTCCCTACAGTAGCCAGTGATTCCCAGGAAAGACCTTACCACCGACACATCCCTAGGGACAGGGAGTTCCTGCACTGCCTTTCTTCTAGCCTCATCAATGGCCCTTTCTCCTGCCCTTATCGTCAGGCCCAGGAATTTTACTTCTCCTCGACCTATCTGGGCTTTCTTGGGGTTAACTTTAAAACCCCCTTCCTTCAGTAAGACCAGCAGTTCGGCCAGCAGTGGACCATGTTCCTCACTGCTGTCTGTGAACAACAACAGGTCGTCCACATACTGGACCAGCTGGTGTGGTTAGCTGAAGCCTTTTAAGCAGTTCGCCATACATTGGTGAAAGATGCTGGGACTATTATGAAAGCCCTGTGGGAGGCAGCTCCATGTATACTGCTGTTCCCGGAAGGTGAAGGCAAACTTGTACTGGTCTTCCCTCCGTACAGGGATGGACCAGAACCCGTTGGATATGTCCAGCACTGTGAACGTGGTTGCGGATGCAGGGATTTCCCCTATCAGATCCGCAACCGCCGCTACTGTGAGGGCACAAGCTGGGATGTTTTTATTGAGCACCCTATAATCCACTGTAGCCCTCCAAGAATTGTCCGGTTTCCTAACCGGCCAAAGCGGGGAGTTGACATGGGTGGCTATGGGTCTCAAAACACCCTGCTCGACAAGCGAGCTTAAAGCTGTCTCCAAGTCTGCTTCTGCCTCTCGGGGAAAGCCTTACTGCTTTTGCGGGCGGGACATGGGATCCCCATCTTTTCTAACCTCCACTCCTGTGACTCTCCCACAATCGTGTTTATGGGTGGCAAATGCTGCAAGATTTGCTTGCACATAGGCCCGGTACTTGGCCGGGGTGTTACCGACCAGATCCTCCAGGTCGTAACCCCCTTTTGGCTTCATTGTACACAGAGCCCCTTTTCCCTGTTTCTTATCAATAACCATGGCTTCTCCCTCTGCTCCCGTGCCCACTGTGCCCCATAGACAGTGATTCCTCAAGTCTACTAGGATCTGACGAGCGATGAAGAAATCAGCCACCAAGATCCCTTTTCCCACCTGCTCCCAGTTCATCAGGACGCACTTCCATTGTGTTTGGAGTGCTCCTAAACGAACTGCGAGCGGGACTCAGAAAAACCTAGGCTTCTCATTTCCTGTGAACCCAACCAGTTGATATGACATCCCGTTTGATAGAGGTGAGGTTTTGGGGTCCTCCGAATGGACTATCGTGCTCGAAACACCAATGTCCAAAAGGTAAGTACCCAATACACCCTCAACCTCCATCTTGACCCAGGGTCGTCCCCAGGGGTCGTATTCTAGTGGGCACAGTGATGCAGGCTGGGTCTGGGCTAGTCACGGCCTCTGTACTGGCAGGGTTGCTGGTGCTTCCATGCCTGTTGCCGTGGCTACCTTCCCAGTCCCCTCCAGCGCTGTCCTCACTGCAGCTACTATCTCGTCTAGTGATGGTGAGGAGCTCGTTCCACTTCCCCCACTCTGGGCGGCTCCTGAAGGACTTCTCCTCCCATATCTCTTTACTGGGCTCCTGCAATCCTTTTTAAAATGCCCAGCTTTCCCGCAACCATAGCACACTCCCTCCTTACAAGCGGCCACCCTCCTGGTGCCATTCCCTTTTGGGAATCGAGTTGGGTTTTACTTCATTTACCCGACCTTTGGAGGTTTTCTCCTCCTCCCCTCCTCTATTCCGTTGGTCCAGTGCCAGTTGCCTGACCACTGCTTCCTCGGTGAGGTTGGGGTCCCGGGAATTGAACCACAGTTCTGCCCTGGCCTTGAGCCAGGGCAAGCTGTTTGCCACCAGCATCCTCAGCCAGCGGCCAGTCTGTACCGTGGAAAGATTCGCCCGGTCGAGGAGCTCCCCACAGGCTGCGTGGTATACCACCCACAGCCTGTCCGCAAACGCCTGTGGGGTTTCCCCTGCGAGTTGCCTTGTCCCTTCAACCCGTTCGAAAGGACTGCCGTCATCGAAGCCCATAGCCTCTAGGACGGCCCTCTGGACCTCAGTAAATGTGTGCTGCCCCCTCCGGCATTCTGCCGGTAGGGCCTGGTACAATTTTCTGTCCAGAGAGAAGAGCAGCAACTTGGCTGTCTCTTCCTCGTCGCACCCATTAATTTCCCCTGCCTGCATTACCTCCATGAATTGGATAGACGGGTCCCCGCTGCGAGTGAATTTGGCCAAATGGGTCACCATGGCCCTGAGTGATTGAACTCCATGGGGAATAATAAAGTCGCTCTCCAGCGCTCCCTGACCTTGGCCACCTCCCTGTGGAGGACCGTACTTGCTCTGCCTGACCGGGCACATCCGCCCTGGTTCAGGATCTTTCTGCGCTGGTCCCTCTACCTCCGGCTGTCCCACCATACCCGGTGCAGCAGACAGTGCCTGGTCGCCTGACCCAGCCCTTAACTGACCCTCGGCGGGAGCCTCACATCCCTGCTGCCGAGCGGGACACATTGGTCCTGCCCCCAGCCCTGGGTATGCTAGTACCTGCGCGCCCCGCTCCTCCTGGTACCCCACCGGACAAACCACCGGTGCCTCAGGAGGTGGTCAGGCGTCTCTTGCCTTTGGATTCTTCTCTACCCGCCAATACTCTCCTTTTTCCCCTGTGGACCCTCCAGGTCCTATCAGGGCGACCATCCCCCTTGCCTGGGATAGAGAGTGGGTGAGAGTTTTAATCCTCTCCTGGCAGGGACCGTGATCTGCAAACTCACTGCTACTGGCCACTTTATAGGCTGCCTGTATGTCTTTTAATTTATTCTCTAGTTCCCAAATTTTCTGGGTGTACCGAGAGTTCTGTTCCCAGAGGGACCCCTCACTACCCTTGGCCTCAGTGACCTGACACTGAAGATAGTCCCGGCTATTTCAGAAGGTCTCCTCCAACTGCCTCTTCCCTTGCTGCTCCTCAGCTAATTCGGCCAGCAGGTTGTCCCCAACCGCAGCCCGGATAGCAGAGAGCTTCTCTGATTTCTGAAGACTCTGTTCCAAGTCCTTCACCTGCTGGTCGAGCTTTTGGACTTGGCGGGTGAGGCAGATAAGCCAGATGGCCTTTTCCACCCTGTGGTTGTGGTCCTTCCCTGCTGTCCACTGAGCAGCAGCATCCACTGGGCGCTCTGCCCATGTAAGGGCTTGCACCCAAGGTTTGGTGAGGTTCACCTTGCCAAAACTGTATGAGGAAATTCTCTCCTCCATTTTAGTTTTCTCTCTTATCACCTCATCTGTTATATTAACATCTCCTGTTTGCTTATGTCCTGCCGCGGTCACCATGTTCTGTGAGGGGTTCTCGGGGAGTGTTGTTGTGCCTTGGGTGTCTCTCACTGGGCTTCTGCCCTCACAGCTTATGCCTGGCCTGTGTGATACCCTGAGTGCTGCAAGAGCACCCCTGGAGAGACTGTGTCCGCAGCTTATGAAGGGGGTTTTGAGACTCGTGCGTCCCCACAGCTTATGCCTAGCCTATGGGGCACCTGTGAGTGTCAAACACTCCTAACCCCTTCTTCTCCAGCCTGTGACACACAGTTGAGCATTTCCGAGGTGCTCCTCGCTTCCCTTACACTGTTCTGACATAAGACTCATGATCAGGAGATGTAATACAATAGAACTGAGACAAAGTGATTCCAACATGAACTTATGCTTCCAATTTATTTGACAAGGTGTATCTCAACAAACAGCAATACACCAACAAAACAATCCCCCTAAATCCCACTAAACAGACACAACGAAAATCTTTACACAAGTTTAGCAGTACAATGCCCAATCTCCCACTTTTCCTGGCCTAACTGAGTTGGGAGTTCTGGGGACCAGAGGTTATACTCACTACTGTTCCTTTTACCGTCTGGTGGTTTGTTTCTTCTATCTTCGTTGTCTTCAGACACTGGTTTTCCTTCAGTATCGAGAGGCTTGCTGGTTGTTAAATCACGAGAGCAGAGCACACACACACACTGCATCAGAAACCCCTTTTTATAGCCAGATTATCCAGTCCGCCTCTCGTGCTGAAATCGATCCTTCCCATTGGTGGGCTTTGTGATTTTGAAAAATGCAGCAGTTTTAGATTATTGCGGGTTTTTTCCACTGATGTTAACCTACTCAAGGTTTGAGTAGATGTTGATTGTGTTGGCCTCCTGTAGCCATTGTGTAGGCCCTTGGTTTGTTTTGGGTTCCCGAGTTTTCTGAAGGTCTGCATAATTTCCCTCCATAATGTAAACATGGGGAAGATAATAGCCCTATAATGGCGATGAATCAGTCCCACAGTTTTTGAACAAGTGCTCTCCCATTGGCTTGAAAGCCCCATGCTTCGGGCTGACTCTGTCCCACCATTGGCCCTCCGGTGTCCTCCCCCGTCCAATCACTGCTCTGCCAAGGTCAAACCGTCTCGGTTTCAATTCACATTGCAGCACAGACAGATCCTACAGCTCTTTTCCTTCTGGGTAAAATGAGGGGGTTTTCATCCTCCCCTCCAAGTCCATGATGCCTGTTCTATCCAGAGTTTACACGTTGTAGAAAATAGTTATTAGACCCAAAATGGGGTTATTGTAAAAATAACTATTAGATCCAAAAATTCTTAAAGAACAGAAATTATAAAATGCAGCCATGGATAGATGACAAGAATGTCAGCCAGGTCAGATAACAAACATGGGACTCCTCTGAAGAAAATCTGATAACCAGACAGCGTCGAGCCCACGTGTCCTTACAAAAACCAGAACAAGCCATTTTCCCAGAAAGAAAAGAGAAAAGTCCTCATCAATAAGGCAGAGAGGAACAATTAGATCATAAATGAGGCACAAATGATCGACAGCAGGTAATCAACACCCCACCGAAATAGGGTATAAAGGTAGAGGACTCAGGGCGAAGCTTCCTCGGGGTGGATGAATGAACATAAGAACATAAGAAATAGGAGCAGGAGTCGACTATTTGGACCCTCGAGCCTGCTCCGCCATTTAATAAGATCATGGCTGATCTGATCATGGATTCAGCTCCATTTCCCTGCCTGCTCCCCATAACCGCTTCTGGGGGAGATGGGACCTGTACAAACTGGATGGGTTGCACCTCAGCAGTGCTGGGACCAATATCCTCGTGGGGAGTTTTGCTAGTCCTGTTGGGAGAGTTTAAACTAGCTTGGCAGGGGGATGGGAACCTGAGAACAAATTCAATAGGGAAGGAAGTAAAGCTGAAATTGGAAAGCAAGAATTTAGAAAGCGAATCTGTAACAAAGGTTAGTAAGTAGTAATCAAGGCGGTTTTCCTGTGCTGAATGGTATCTACGTTAATGCAAGGAGTATAGCGAATAAGGTGGATGAGCTAAGAGCACAGGTAGACACTTGGGAGTATGTCATTATAGTCATTAAGAGACATGGCTGAAAGAGAGGCATGTTTGGCATATCAATATTCCTGGTTACAGGAATTTTAGACAAGACAGAGAGGGGAGTAAAAAGGGAAGGGGGGGATTGTGGTATTGATTAAAGAAATTATTACAGTGGTGAGGAGGGATGAGATGTTCGAGCGATCATCAAATGAGGCCATATGGGTCGAATTGAAAAATAAAAAGGGGGCGTGTATTATAGGCCCTCAAACTGTGGAAGGGAGATAGAGAAGCAAATATGTTGGCAAATTTCTGTGACGTCCAAAAACCGTAGGGCAGTAATCGTAGGGGATTTTAACTATCCAAATATTGGTTTGGGACAAATATAGTGTGAAGGGTATAGAGGGTGTGGAATTCTTAAAATGCATTCAAGAGAACTTTTGTAGTCCGTATGTAACAAGCCCAATATGAGAGGGGGCGGTTTTGGATTTAGTTTTGGGGAATGAAGCTGGGCAGGTAGAAGGGATATTAGTGGGGGAACACTTAGATGCCACTGACCATAATTCAGTCAGATCCAAGTTAGTTATGGATAAGGACAAGGATAGACTAGGAATAAAAGTCCCAAATTGGGGAAAAGCTAACTTTGCTACGTTGAGGAGTGATTTGGCCACAGTGGACTGAAACCAGTTACTTGTGGGTAAATCAGTGTCGGAACAGTGGGAGACATTCAAGGAGGAGATCGGAGGGTTCAGGCCAAACATGTGCCCTTAAGTAAAAAGGGTGGGAATAACAATTCTAGAGCACCCTGTATTTCTAGGGACTTACAGGGGAGGATAAAGAAAAAAAGGCAAGCTTATGTCATATACCAACTGCTAAATACTGTAGAATATTTGGAAGAATATAGAAAGTTAAGAGGTAAAATGAAAAAGGATATTAAGAATGTTAAGAGAGAACATGAAAAATTCTTGGTTAGTAAAATTAAGGAAAACCCAAAGATGTTCGATAAATATATTAAGAGCAAGAGGATAACTAAAGAAAGGGTAGGGTCTATTAGAGACCATGAGGGTAATCTTTGTGTAGAGGTGGAAGCTGTTAGTATGGTTCTTAATGAATACTTTGCATCTGTTTTCACAAAGGAAAAGGGCAATGCAGATAATGCTAACAAGAAGGAGTGTGAAATTCTGGATTAAATAAACATAGTGAGAGAGGAGGTATTAAGGGGTTTAGACCATTTGAAATTAGATAAGTCCCCAGGCCTAGATGAAATACATCCCAGGCTGTTGAGCGAAGTAAAAGAGAAAATAGCAGAGGCCTTGACCATCATTTTCCGGTCCTCTTTGGATTTGGGCATGGTGCCGGAGGACTGGAAGACTGCTAATGTAGTACCCTTGTTTAAGAAGGGAGAAAGGGACAGGCCGAGTAATTACAAGCCTGTCAGCCTAACCTCAGTGGTGAGAAAATTATTGGAAAAAATCCTGAAAGACAGGATAAATCTACATTTGGAAAGGTAAGGAGTAATTAGGGACAGTCACCGTGGATTTGTTAAGGGAAGATTGTGTTTGACTAACCTGATTGAATTTTTTGAGAAGGTAACCAAGAGTGTCGATGAGGGTAATGCGTACGATGTAATGTATATGGACTTTAGCAAAGCTTTTGATAAGATCTCACATGGTAGACTGGTCACGAAGGTTAAAGCCCATCGGATCCAGGGCAAAGTGGCAAGTTGGATCCAAAATTGGCTAGGATATTTTTGTGACTGGAAGGATGTTTCCAGTGAGGTTCCGCAAGGCTCAGTACTGGGTCCCTTGCTTTTTGTGATATACATCAATGATCTAGATTTGAATTTAGGGAGTATGATTACAAAGTTTGCAGATGACACTAAAATTATCTGTGTGGTTGCTAATGAAGAGGAAAGTCACGGACTGCAGGAGGATATCAATCTACTGTTAAGTGAGCAGAGCAATGGCAAATGGAATTTAATTTGGAGAAGTGTGAGGTCATGCACTTTGGGAGGGCTAATATGGAAAGGGTATACACAATGGTAGGCCACATAGAAGTGTAGATGAACAAAGGGACCTTGGAATGCTTGTCCACAGATCTCTGAAAGTAGCAGGCCAGGTGGATAAGGTGGTTAAGAATGCTTGCCTTTATTGACTGAAGCATAGAATACAAGAGCAGGGAGGTTATGCTTAAATTGTATAATACGCTAGTTAGGCCACAGCTGGAGTACTGCGTGCAGTTCTGGTCACCGAATTATAGGAAGGACGTGATTGCACTAGAGAGGGTGCTGAGGAGATTTACTAGGATGCTGCCTGGAATGGAGAATATTAGCTATGAGGACAGATTGGATAAGCTGGATTTGTTGTCATTGGAACGGAGGAGGCTGAGAGGATACCTCATTGAGCTGTACAAAATTTTGAAGGGCCAGGATATAGTGGATAGCAAGGGCCTATTTCCCATGGTGGAGGGATCTATTTTTTGGGGGCAGAATCATCACAATGGGCGAAATCAACACCATAATATCACCTAGCGCTAGTTTCCGCACGGAATTAACGCCGAGATTCAATAATACCGACCACCCACTTTTTTTTGTCGTAAAGATCACATTTGCCGAAAGTAACGCCCAGGAGATCACCCAGCGTCACTTTCACCACCTCGCACACATCTCGCCCACAATATCACTTGCCCAAAACACCGCTCAGAAAAAGTGGAACTGTTCTAAATGAATCACAGCGGTATGGACGTCATGTTCTAAATCACATTTTGCATAATTTAAAAGGCTGCTTTGCTTCAACCTTGGGGGAGTTTGGATGTACTTTGGATGTCTTTGGAGGTGATGTGAACATTTGAACAAACATCTTTATCATACTGTGAACGATTGGAATTTAATAGGTGTCTTCATCGGGACATTCATTCTTTGTGACCAATCGGTGGAAAACAGATAGCTATTGAAATATGGCCTGTCCTTTCTCACCCTCTCTTGATGACCAATTACATGCAGCAGACTCGAGATTGTCGAAGGTACGCTCCACAGCATTATGTGCCCAATGTAAGACATGCCAGACTGATGAGGAGGACCAGACGTTACACCCCCCGCAAGTACAGGGAGAAGCAGTCTTACCTCAACTTGCGCGACACCACATGCCTTCGGAGACTGCGCTTCCACAAGGAGGTTATCATTGATCTATGCCAGCTCATAAGTGCAGATCTGCAGCCTGCCAGCACCATCAGTACTGCACTGTCCGTCGAGATGAAAGTCACCACGGCACTGTCATTCTACACCTCGGGTTCTTTTCATGTCCTCAGCTGGTGACATTTGCTGTCTGTCTCAGCATGCCACACATTGCTGCATTAGACAGGTCACTGAAGCCCTGTACGCATGCAGGATGGACTTTATCAGCTTCGCTATGACCAGAGAGGCTCAGACTGAGAGGGCTTTAGGATTCTACCAAATTGCTAACTTCCCCAAGGTGCAGGGAGCAATAGACTGGACGCACATCACGATGCGGGCACCTTTTCAGGATGCAAAGGTTTTTAGGAACTGCAAGGGATTCCACTCCCTGAATGTGCAACTCGTTGTTGACTACCAGCAAATTATTATCGCAGTGAATGCTAAATTTCTGGGCAGCATCCATGATGCTCACATCCTACATGAGAGCACTGTATCTGACATGTTTACCAGTCAGCCACAAGGTCAAAGCTGGATGCTGGGCGACAAAGAATATAGCTGATGACCCCCCTGCGTGCGATCCACACCAAAGCTGAGAAGCGATACAACCAGAGCCACAGTCCACTCGCAATATCATCGTGAAAACCATTGGAGTACTTAAGAGTGCTTTAGTTTCATGGACCACTCAGGAGGCGAGCTCCAATACCACCCTGAGCAGATAGCTCAATTTGTGGTGGTGTGCTCCATGCTGCACAACTTGGCTATCAGGAGGGGACAAGAATTGCCAGATGTGTCTGACAGACCACCTCAGGAGAGAGAGGAAGAGGAGGACGAGTAGGTGGACCCTGACCTCAGGCAGACAATCAGACTGATGATGAAACCATGCCCCCGCCTCCCTCTAGACTGCAGGAAAGGGCCCGTGGTGGCTACATAGCTGCAAGACTCTTATGAGCGCTTTAATGAGCGCTTCGCTTAAAAGAACGTTGGTGGTATTTACAAAGTTGCAACACTGCCGGGTGTGCAGGTCAATGGTGTGCATCACCTTGTTGACAGTTAAAGTTTAAGTGTAATTATACCCTTTCAAGTTAAGGAATCACCAGTGTGTAACGGTGCAACTAACTGAGACAATGCGCAACAAGGTGATGTTAAACAAAAAACATTTAATCTGACCATTTGTCTGAAATCATAAGTATAAGTATAAAAAACACCCCACCCAACCCCCGCCCCAGCCCACAACAAATTTATCACATTTACATCATTACAATGGTCCCCATTTCCCGCAAAACAGAACACAAATGCAAATCAACAAGGTAGCCTCCTCGCCCCTTGCCCCGACCCTCCAACCAAATTAGCAGCAGCAACCTAAAAATATGCCCAAGACAATGACTGCAGCCATGCACCTCACTTTCCTTCCTCCCCTGCTCTTCTCCTCCCCACCTCTACCCCTTCCTCTCCTGACTCCAAGCCGCCTGGTCGATGAGCTCCTCAGGCGATGCTTCATTGGTGGGATGACGGCAGAACTGCTGCTTGGACGGATATGGAAGAGGACGGTCCTGAGATGGGAATGTGCTCTGAGCCAGAAGCAAGATCTTCCTCTTGACTCTCATGTGTCGTTGGCAATGGGGGTGCATCACCTTGGGGTCCAGTGCCACGCTCCGGAACTACTAGGAACCTTCTGCCACCAGTGTTCCTAGCTAACAGCTCCAGAGCTTTCTTCATCCCTTCCATGTTATATATTATTTTTTGGACAAAAACTCGAAGTCAACTATGTTCTTGGTGCTTAGTAGCTTTTTGCTGCTGGTGAATCTCCCTCGTGCCTCCCGCAACAGCCAAACAAGCACACACCACACCCACAAACGCTTTCAGTCCCTCTCTGCTCCCCCTCTCTCTGTCTCCTCTTCTGCACATGTAATGATGACCCCTGACCTCCTGAATCGCAGGAAACCAGCGTTGCCGTGCCGTTGCTAAGGATGAAGGTCAGAGAGATTTAATGCTAGCCCATTTCAGATCGTTCGCAGTAACGCACATTTTTTTAAATGGAAACTAGGGATTTTTGAAAATGGGCGATAATCCACCGATCTGAAAACCCATATTTACCGTCCATGCCGGAAATAATGCCCATTTTTGGGCGATCTGCACAAAAGTGGAAAATCTAGCCCATAGTCTTAGAAACATAGAAACATAGAAAATAGGTGCAGGAGTAGGCCATTCAGCCCTTCGAGCCTGCACCACCATTCAATAAGATCATGGCTGATCATTCACCTCATTACCCTTTTCCTACTTTCTCTCCATACCCCTTGATCGCTTTAGCCGTAAGGGCCATATCTAACTCCCACTTGAATATATCCAATGAACTTAAAATAAGGGACCTTAAAACTGACATGAGGGGAAATTTCTTCTCTCAGATGGTTGTAAATCTATGGAATTCTCTGCCCCAGAGAACTGTAGAGGCTGGGTCATTGAATATATTTAAGGTGGAGATAGACCGATTTTTGAGCGATAAGGGAGTAAAGGTTTATGGGAGTGGGCAGGGAAGTGGAGCTGAGTCCATGATCAGATCAGCCATGATCTTATTGCATGGTGGAGCAGGCTCGAGGGACCAAATGGCCTACTCCTGCTCCTATTTCATATGTTCTTATGTAAGATCATGGCTGTTCTTCTGCCTCAACTCTACTTTCCTGCAATGTCCCCATATTACTTGATTCCCTTAATATTCAAAAATCTATCGATCTTTGTCTTCAATATACTCAAAGAATATACTCAGCCTTCTGTGCTAGAGAATTCCAAAGATTCACCACCCTCTAAGTGAAGAAGTTTCTCCTCATCTCAGTTCTAAGTGGCCGTCTCCTTATTCTGAGACTGTCACCCTTGGTTCTAGACTTCCCTGCATTGACCCTGTCTAGCCCTGTAAGAATTTTGTATGTTTCAATGTGATCCCCTCCTATTCTTCTAAACTCCAGAGACTATAGGCCTAGTCTGCTCAATCTCTTCACCTAAACAATCCCACCATCCCAGGAATCAGTCTGGTGAACCTTTGTTGCACTCCCTCTATTGCAAGTATATCATTCATTAGGTAAGGAAACCAAAACTACACGCAATACTCCAGCTGCAGTCTCATCAGGGCCCTATATAATTGCAATAGATGTCTTTACTCTTATACTCAAATCCTCTTGCAATAAAGGCCAACATACCATTTGCTTTCATAATTGCTTGCTGTACCTGCATGGTAACTTTCAGTGATTCATGTACAAGGACACCCAGGTTACTCTGAACACTAACATTTCCCAATCTTGCCCCATTTAAAAAATACTCTGCTTTTCTATTTTTCCTATCAAAGTGGATAATTTCACATTTCAGTGGATAACTTCACATTTTATGATCGTGGTGGGATTCTGGGGACCAAGGTGAAATAGTTTCACATGATGGTGATGAAATAGAACAGCAGGTGAAGTTGAGATGACAGAAGCGATCTATAAATGATGAGAGAGCTTGTTCCAATGAGGTGACACTAGAGACAGAGTTTGCTACTGTATTGTATAGGGTTAATCACATAGGGTTAATTGTGATATTTCGACATTTACAGTGTGTTTCTGCTACATGCCTCATGGAATGTTGTTGATGCAGAGAGAGAGAGAGAGAGAGAGAGAGACCTTGAGGCTCACACCAGCTTGTTTATGGGACGGTCGGCGCCTCGAGATCTCATGCTTTGTGGAAGAACAGCTGGGGCCTTACAGATTAGGAGTTGGCCATAAGCCACATGCACCCATGTTTGTTCAATAGTATAAAGGAACGGAACTATCCAGTAGCTCTTTGAACTTCGCCTTGGACCGTGATTCGCGAGCGGTGCCGGGACCCCCAAGGCTCCTGACCAGCCGTCGTTGCGGAGTTCCCGACGGGCTGAAGGCCATGAGCGTTGTTGCCTTATCATACTTCTCTTTTCTTCGTAAACTGTATTATGTTTCTTTTCTCTCAGTAAACGGTGTTTTATCTTTACTTCATTTGTCTTGTCTCTTATTTAACATTCATCCAGATCCCGAACCTGGGTCTATTATTATCGATCCAAAACATTTTGACATCACGAACAGGATCTGGTAAAATGTTTAAGAGAAGAGACAAGAAGCAGTCTCCTCCTGCGGGAGAGAAGTATAGAATACCAGGGTGGAGCATGAGGGAATGAGGGTTTTTGCTCTCTTGTCAATGTGCTAGCCCGGTTTGAACCCCTGCAACATTGGGATACACGGTTATTGGAACAGAGCAAAGATAGAACGGTACCCCACGTGGTACTGTCTCTCCTGGAGGAAGCAGGCTTCCCACAGGAAAAAAATAGTCCCCCACAAATGGAATGGATTTTGTTGACAGCATTAAGGGCGATGTGTAAACAACTGAAGGAAAGTGAGGCAGAAAACCTACAGTTAAAAACAGCTGCATAAGAACGGGCGGACAAGGTCAATGAACAATCAGAAACTTTAATATGCCGTTTGGCGACAGTACAAAATAAAAAGAAAGCCAGACGACGGAAATTACAGGTAGATCGGTCAAAGGTACCTGCATTGGTAGCTGGACCCACTTGGGATCCGGCTCGTTGGGACGGAGACATCTGGTACTCCTCTGACTCAGAATATGAGTGGACAGTTGGAGAGGGGGGGGAACGGGAGGAAACTAAAAAACCCTCCCCCATACGCTCCAAGCATAAAAGCTAGACCCCCTTATGACAAATAAGATGAAACAGCAAGATGGGCAACAGCCGGTAACCACTAGAGGGGTGCGTGACTTCACCACTAGTGAGTTACAAGAAATAGGTTCTCGATTTCACCAAAAACCCGGGGAATCATTGTCAGAATGGCTAACCCGGATTTGGGACCAGGGAGCATCAGGCGTAATACTTTACCCCGAAGAGTTAACGAAAATGGGGACTATGACTGCAGACCACCATATCACAGCAGTTCTAGGGAATGTCCAGGGCACAGGTTCGCTATGGGACATGGTTACTATAGGGTCCGGCAAAAATATCCCTCTGCCGTTGATTGGGAAGGGGAGGTAAAACCTTGGAATACTATGGCGGAGGGTGCGATACAGTTGCGCAACATGGCAACACAGGGAGGATTATATCACCAACCATATGGGGGGCCAGATCAGGAGCTCTTTACGGCAGGACTGTGGAGCAGGCTGATGAAGAGTGGCACTTCTATGGTGAGGGGTGCGCTACTCGCATTATTGGGACCAGCCCAAGGGCAGCGGGTGGAGCACGCTTGCCTATTGTTAGGACAGTTAGAGGATGCAGAAGATAGTGTGCGAGAGTTGAGAATGGCTAATGTAGAGGGGGATTGGGACCAGCGACAAGGTTCGACCTCTGGGAAAGGTACAGGGTCAGGAAAGACAAAAAAAAGAATTACGCGGAGGGACATGTTCGCGGCTTTACTGAAGGCAGGGTCCCCAAGGAAAAAATTGATGGAATCCCAACAGGATCGATGTATTCTATGTGGAAGCAACACTGTGTCCCGGGAACAGGGAAGAGTGAAAGGAGGGAGGTAAGGGAGACTAAGTCGGATAGCGATAAGTCTGCGGATGCGGAGAAACCACCTCCCGCTAGCCTATACCCCAACGTAGAAGAGCTGTGGAAGGCTAGTAATCCCCTCGACTAGGGGTATGGCCGGGACCCGGGAGTACCGCCCGTTAGAACCACATCAACCCAAGCTCCCGGGGACCTGAGGCCACACATTCCGATTACGATACATTGGCGGGGGCGGGGGTGGGGGGGATCATACAAAGAGATGTGGCTTTACTAGACACAGGGGCAGAAGTTACTATTATCCATGGAAATCCTAGGAAACACACAGGGACCTGTATGATGATTAATGGGTTCGGAGGGGCAGAAACGCCCGCTGTCCGAACAACTATCAGAATGGCGTTAGGAAATGGGCCTCCGTGCTGGGTAATGGTCTTAATATCGGCAGTAAAGGAACATATTATTGGGATGGACCTTTTAACGGCAACCACACACAACACCTCGTTCAGGCGATTCTCATTTGGGATATGGGCGATCACTATGATTGCAGGGGAAGCAAAGTGGGAACCAGTGGTAATACCATGGCCATTGCGTATAGTACCGAATACCTGTGGGCACACAAAGAAATAGGGGAAACCATACAAGGGCTTTTGGAGGCTGGTATCATTAGACATGCGGTGTCCCCCTACAATAGCCCTGTTTGGCCTGTGCAGAAACCCGACAAAAGTTGGAGGATGACTGTGGGCTACCGACAACTGAACAAATTTGCCCCTCCCCTGGCAACCACTGTCCTAGATGTAGTAACTATAACAGAGCGGCTGTCTGAAGAGGATGCAGAGTGGTATGCAGTAATCGACCTGGCCAATGCCTTTTTCTCCATTCCAATAGCGGAAGAATCCCAGTACCAGTTTACATTCACTTGGGAAGGGAGGCAATACACGTTTAAACGCCTACCTCAAGGTTACCTACATAGCCCTACCCTATGCCACGGATTGGTGGCCCGGGACCTGGACATGTGCACGTTGACTCCTAATGTCTCACTGGCACACTACATCGATGATGTACTAATAAGGGGCCCCACCGAGGCAGTGGTGTCAGAAGCTCTGGCTACTTTAGTCCAACACATGCGAGACAAGGGCTGGGAGATAAATCCGAAGAAGGTGCAGGGCCCTAGCCAGACTGTCCAGTTTCTAGGGATCCAATGGTCTCGGGGTGAGCGCATCATACCCGAGCCTGTGAAGAATAAAATTCAAGAAATGGCCACCCCCACGAATAAAACTGAGACACAACGGTTCGTGGGACTATTGGATTACTGGAGGAGACACATACCTCACCTCACGATGTTATTAAAACCGCTGTATGCCGAAACATGAAAAAAGGCCCACTTCGAATGGGGAAAGGAACAACGGGTGGCTTTTGATGCAGCTAAAGAAGCCGCAGCTCAAGCTTTACCCCTAGCCCCGTGAGTGCCTGCGCAGCCTTTTGAGCTACAGGTATCCGTTACCAATGATACTGCAGTATGGAGTTTGTGGCAGGTTCAACATGGCACCTGTACACCGTTAGGGTTCTGGTCTAGAAAATTGACAGATGCTGCTACTCGTTACACTCCATTTGAGAAACAATTATTAGCATGTTATTGGGCCCTAACAGAAACAGAAGGACAGACAGGGGACTACAAAGTCACTTTAAGACCAGACCTACCCATATTATCCTGGGTTCTCTCAGAAAATGAGACACACAAGGTCGGGCGAGCGCAGCAAAGCTCCATAGTGCGCTGGAAATGGTATATCGCAGACAGAGCAAGTAAAGGAAAAGGAGGAATCACCCGACTACATGAGCATGTGGCTGAATACACACAAACAGCTGAGAGTGAACTTACGCAGTCATCTGTCAGTTTAACCAAAGAGTCACCGATCTCCTGGGGTGTGTCTTTTGAACAGTAAACACCTGAAGAGTGTAGCCATGCCTGGTTCACAGATGGCTCAGCGGTCTGGCGAAACAGCCTTCGGCGATGGCGAGCCTCTGCCTTCAATCCAGAAACCCAGACAATTGTGCATGGTGAGTGTGTGGGAGGCTCCAGCCAGCTAGCAGAACTAGCAGCTGTAGTCCTTGCATTAGAAGAGGAACAGCAACAAATACACATATATACTGACTCATGGGCAGTAGCCAATGGCATGGCGAGCGGGATGCGAAACTGGCATGAACATAACTGGCAAATAACTGGGAAAGACTTGTGGGGAAAGCACCTATGGGAACAAATATGGTCCAAAGCCCAGAAGATGAAAGTAACTGTATATCATGTGGATACTCACATGAAAAACACTTCAAAGACCTCTGAATATAATAACACCGTTGATAATATAGCCCGGGTGCAGGTTGTCAAAGAGGCGGAAGAGGAAGAATATGGCATAGGCAAGTGGGTCCACCACAAATCTGGACATTTGGGCATTCAGGGTAAGATACAATGGGCACGAAATAGGGGGTTACATTTGACTACGGACGGTTTTAAACAGATCATAAACACCTGTGAAATTTGTCAAAAGGTGAAGCATTTTCCCCTACAACAACAACCCAATGCCCATATTAAGAGAGGGACTCAACCAGCACAAATATGGCAAGTTGATTATGTAGGACCTTTACCATTGCAACAACGGTTCCAATATTTGCTCATTGCTGTTGATACCTAAACTGGACTTTTGATAGCTTATCCAGTGACTAAAGTGAATCAACAAAGTATGATTAAAGGATTGGAGAATTTAATCACATACTATGGTGAGCCAGCAGAAGTACAGTCCGATAATGGGTCGCACTTCACAGGTCAAACAGTGCAACAGTGGGCTCTAGGCAACGGGATCTATTGGATGTTTCACATATATACTATCCGCAAGTTGCAGGGTTAATAGAACGCATGAATGGACTACTTAAGCAACAGATTAAAATATTAACTCCCACTAACACATTGCAAGAATGGTTAAAGGTCTTACCACAAGCAGTGCGCAATCTGAATCACCGACCATTACGGCGGGGGGGTGGGGGGGGAACTCCCATAAGCCACATGTTAGGCAAGGTTAGTGTCCCTACTATTGAAAAAGGAAATCAGACTCAGGACACAGTTTGTGAAGGAGGAAAAGCGTGGGTGCAGTACCCCTAGAAACCCTGACAAGGAGGGGAAATCTTAGCGAAAGGAGAAGGAAACACTTATTGGGTGCTCCTGACTGGTCAAGATATTCCTCTCTGTGTTGACAAGGATAAATTGACTAAACGGTGCTGAATTAATATACTTCTGCTTCCTCCCACAGGAATTCTGCCCAAAATGGCGACTTACCAACTCGTGCTGGCAAGTCTCTGTGTCTCGTTATCTGTGACTGTGCTACTTCCATCCTCAAACACAGCATGGGATGGCTGTATAGGGTGGTGGTTAACTAACACTGATCGTACGCAAGACAATTTTACCTGTCCTTACGAGCAAGCCTGCACTATAGGACACTGGAGCGCCACTTGTGATGCATGCGGGTATTGGGGTGGCCCAGGACAGGTGCTATTAACAGTAAGCACGGGGGCCAACATCACGTTATCAATCAAGTGGCAAAAAGATATGACAATGATATGCAATGTGCACTCCAATGTGTCGTTATTGCACAACATCACATGGTTAAGGAGTTGGGCCCGCAGCATTACGTCAAGCAATGACACTATTATATCTCACACTACAAGTCCGGTATGAGGACAAGCTGTCTGACACTTGTAATATAACAACAATAGATAAAACTACTCAAGAGATAGGGAATGTCACCGGGTGACAACAAGAATTAGGTCATCACACACAATCTAGGGGTAAAACCTGATATGCAACATACACATTGTGATGACCAGGGGTGTAACTTTACGATGAGAATAGTCAGTATCACAAAAAACAACATTTGATGCCAGTTTATATTGCTTCCCCACCTGTATGGCCAAAATCTGTGGGTACCTGAGTTCAAGGGTGGATGGATTGATGCTAGCAATAGAACTCAAGCTCAAGATTGTCAAATATGGCCTTTCGGTATGGTGTGTCCTTTGCACACACCTGTGTTTGAACCATGCTCCCTACAGCATTCAGCGGGAACATGTATTTGGACACTTGTACCATACAATGATACAATTTTACATGAAATCGGACAGAATCATGTTTGTATTACTAGTGTCTATCCCATTTATCTTGATGGCGCCCGTAAAGATCCTCCTCTAAATGCTTGCTTCAAAGATGTGTATACCATATATGACCTTCATTCTAATAGGTCATATCAATTGGGACGATGAAAAATGTTGTGCGCCATCGCACCGTCCTAGGCATTACTAACCTTCCTCCCACTGTAGACCTAACTCGTTTAGCTCAATTTCTAAAAGATAACCAAAAGGTCACTGACGAATTGAGCAAACGAGGGCGTACTCTTCATACTCTGCAAGTTGCTATGAGTTACAGTGAAGGCGCCTTGGTCAGAGTTGCGACATCGGTCACTGACCTTACGGGACACCATTCATGGGACATCTTTTACGGATGGTCCCCAAAAACATCTGTTGCTTTAAAGCTGTTAATACAGCCTATCGTTGTTTTACTTGTCGCGTTATTACTGATATTACTGCTCGTATGTATTCCTCGGTGTAGATTGTGGGCGTTGCTTGCGCATACGCAACGTGTAACTGATGCATTACACCTTCAACTCAATTATATTACTTAGAATGTCTAAATATCAAGGGTGGATTGTATTGTATAGAGTTAATCACATAGGGTTAATTATGATATTTCGACATTTACAGTGTGTTTTCTGCTACATGCCTCGTGGAATGTTGTTGATGCAGAGAGAGAGAGAGAGAGAGAGACCTTGAGGCGCATACCAGCTTGCTTATGGGAGGGTCGGCGCCTCGAGATCTCATGCTTTGTGGAAGAACAGCTGGGGCCTTACAGATTAGGAGTTGGCCATAAGCCACATGCACCCATGTTTGTTCAATAGTATAAAGGAACGGAACTATCCAGTAGCTCTTTGAACTTCACCTTGGACCGTGATTAGCGAGCGGTGCTGGGACCCCCAAGGCTCCTGACCAGCCGTCGTTGCGGAGTTCCCGACGGGCCGAAGGCTGTGAGCGTTGTTGCATCTTATCATACTTCTCTTTTCTTCGTAAACTGTATTATGTTTCTTTTCTCTCAGTAAATGGTGTTTTATCTTTACTTCATTTGTCTTGTCTCTTATGTAACATTCATCCAGATCCCAAACCTGGGTCTATTATTATCGATTCAAAACAGCTACAAACACTTGCAATCAGTATAAAGCTCAATCTCTCTTCCAAATGCAGTAAGCAACAGCATCTGAGGTTGGAAAGTAAACAGCTGTGAGATGGGAGCTTTTATAGCACACTTGCAGCTGTCAAGTAAAGAGATCATTTCGTGGTAACACAACTCCTGACCTGCTGAACCGACGTGATCTCCAAGTAGCGTGGAATCAGTGGGAGTATAGATAGAGCTGAAGCATCAGGCCCTGGAACATCGTGGCGGAGGTGCGGTGAATGAGGGTACAGGGCCCAGAAGAGCCGAGGGCCCGGGGCAGCATGGACCAGCCCACACTGCGTTATGTGTGCGCACTAGGTCCGTGCAGCAGAGCAGGTCTCCAGTCGTCCTGGTTAATCCTTGCCACTGGATAAAGGCCTAGCTCTGTCGAGCCCGTGTGGTGGTTGATGTGCAACGGTCACCACATGTTAAAAAGATTCACACACAGGCATCGTCCACCCCCTCAACTGGAGTTCAGGACTGGAACATCGGGTCCTTCATTGAAACATCTGTGAACTCTCGTGGAAGCGAGTCATCCTCGTTCGAGGGACCGCCTATGATGATGATGATGGACTCAGTGGGAAACGTCGTATAATGGTAAGATGAGCTCAAAATGGTGTTTATAGGGCTACTATCAAGATCAGAATGACTTAAATTGCCTACCCCGCTGCTGTGTGTCGGGGTTGTTCATCGTTGACAGCCCCGACATTTGGGAAAGTAGCATGGCAGCGGGATGGGTGTGGGGTCCTACCCGATATAAAAAAAACATTTATCCACCCGACCCGCCACCAAACATACCTGCTGACCCCCCAAAAAATTCCCCTCATCATCTCCAAGTCAACAAACCCTTTTATAATCTTAGCGACCTCTCTCAGGTCTCATTCTGTTAAGATTCATTGGATGGATGGCTATAATAGTAAATGGAAGGAAACAGGGACCTAGGATCTGAGACTTCAGTGTGTTAGCATGCATTACATGAGTGATGTTGGGTTACAAAGATTTTGTGGAAAGGAACAAGATGTCATGTGATACCTCAAAAGGCATTGTTTGAATATTTCTACAATATAACAGTGACTAAACTTCAAGAAGTATTTCAGTGGCTGTCGGGTGCTTCTGGACACCCTGAAGCCATGACAGGCACTATATATATGCAAGTCCTTTCTTCATTTTGTTTGGGCAGGGATTACCCATTTGCTTCTCTGTATTTAAGTTAGTTGCCCTGTTGTTTAGCTGACAACTCACTTAGCCTCGCTGACCTTGTGAGGTCATTAAACTTTTTCTGACACTGTAACACGGTTCTTGGAGTTATGGAGTGATGCCATGCATGGCCAAAGCTACCTCTTTCCACATAACCCACGCTGATAGATTTGATGGCATCTTCTCAGCTAGTCCACAATGGAATCCTTCCTTGTTTGATTTCTGACAACAAAACTTCAGCTCCAGCTTCTAAAAAAAGTAATCTTTCTCCTCCTCTTGCAGCTGCCATTGTATTCCGTCTTCAGAACCCACTCACCTCTTTAACTGATTTAGCTCTTTAAATGAGGAAGATATTCCCTTGCTCTGCTCCCGATTCCATTATATCTAGCCTATCTCTGGGAGGTCCCCTGGCTTGTCCCACCCAGCAACATGAAAATTAGCTGACCCCTGGGCTTTCTGACAGAGTCAGAACACATTGACCATACAGGGACTCTGGGGCCCATATGTGCTCTAATGATGGTCCAATAATTGCGGCCTGTGACGTAGCTCCAGAGAACGCCATGGACCTGTGAAAAGAATGTGCTCCTACCCTCCTTCGTAAACTTGCTCTCTGACGCTGCGTACTGTAGGGCAACGCAATGGTCCACAAATCCCAGGGGCCCAGCCTGTACGGAAGTGTACCTGGGATCACATGGGCCTGGTCCTCCAATTAGGAAACAGAATTAGATTTTACATCATTTCTGAAGGTTATCCCATAATCAGATTTAATTACAATTACTTTTCAGGATTGGAATTTAATTCTTAATTAGCCTCATTCCACCAACTTCACTGCATCTTCTGTTCATAAAAACATAATTGTACTGATGATAATTATTGACATCATTAAAATTCCAGTCTTTGCAGAACCAAGAAAAACTCATATGCTACAATAAATTATCCAATTTCAGAGATGATAATGGTAAAAACATGCCTGAGGTATCCTTTACGCTGATGCAAACAGTGTGCCTTGTGACTGATGTATCAATCGTACCATTTTTGGACACAATTGCTGGGCAGTTGTTGGGCAAACTGTGCACCAGCAGTTGGTTTTTCTTTGGCCGTGCGAATGGTCTGTCAACGCAGATGTTGACAGATCGCAAGTTTGGGATTTAACGCATGCGCAAGTGAACTGCAAACACATGCGGAAATCTTGAACTTGCGGGACATTTCAAAGGCGGTGTGATGGCGTACTCTCAGAGGTCGCCGTCATACCCACCATAAATGCTGGCCCATTGTCTGTGGGGAAGATCTTGACTTTGTACAATAGTGTAAAACGGGTGAGAGTGAGTTTTACAAGATCACCACCGTTGAAGTCATTGGAAATAAAAATCGGGAGAGATGTAAAATGGGATCATCATCATAGGCAGCACCTCGGAATTGAGGAAGTCTTGCTTCCACTCTAAAAATGAGTCCTTAGGTAGCTGCACAGTCTAATACGAGAACCACAGTCCCTGTCATAGGTGGGACAGATAGTCGTTGAGGGAAAGGGTGAGTGGGACAGGTTTTCCGCATGCTCTTTCCGCTGCCTGTGTTTGATTTCTGCATGCTCTCAGCGATGAGACTTGAGGTGCTCAGCACCCTCCCAGATGCACTTCCTCCATTTAGGGCGGTCTTTGGCCAGGGACTCCCAGGTGCCAGTGGGAATGTTGCACTTTATCAGGAAAGCTTTGAGGGTGTCCTTGTAACATTTCCTCTGTAACAAGCACAAACCACACCCACACACGCATTCAGTCCTTCTCTGTTCCCTCTCTCTCTGTCTCCTCTTCTGCACATGTCATGATGACACTTGACCTCCTGAATTGCGGGAATCGAGCGTTACTATGCCGTTGCTAAGGACGGCAGAAGATTTAACGCTACCGCCCATTTGATATCGTTCACAGTAACGCCCATTTTCAAAAATGTAAATTAGGTGTTTTGAGAATGGACGAGAAGCCGGCGATCTGAAAACCCATATTTACTGCTCACGCTGGAAATACTGCCCATTTTTGGGTGATCTGCACAAAAATGTAAAATCTAGCCCTATGACCCTTTATTCCCTTATCACTCAAAAATCTGTCTGTCTCCGCCTTAAATATATTAAATGACCCAGCCTCCACAGCTCTCCGAGGCAGAGAATTCCATAGATTTACAACCCTCTGAGAGAAGAAATTCCTCCTCATCTCTGCTTTAAAAGGATGGCTCCTTATTCTGAGATTATGTCCCCTAGTTTTAGTTTCCCCTATGAATGAAAATATCCTCTCTGCATCCACCTTGTCGAGCCCCCTTGTTATCTTATAATGTTTCGATAAGATCACCTCTCATTCTTCTGAACTCCAATGAGTATAGACCCAACCTACTCAACAATCTTCATAAGTCAACCCCCTCATCTCCGGAATCAACCTAGTGAACCTTTTCTGAACAGCCTCCAATGCAAGTATATCCTTCCTTAAATACGGAGACCCAAACTGTACGCAGTACTCTCGGTGTGGCCTCACCAATACCCTGTACAGTTGTAGCAGGACTTCTCTGCTTTTATACTCTATCCCCTGGCAATAAAGGTCAACATTCCATTTGCCTTCCTGATTACTTGCTGTACCTGCATAATAACCTTTTGGGCTAGAACCTCCACTTTCTTTGCATGCTTAACGCTCACTTAATGCCCATTTTACCGTTGAAATGACATATAACGCCCATTTATTGCCCATTTTGGCACAAAATGTAAACTGACGGGCTTTTTTAGGAATTTTATCGCCGAGTGTTACTTTCCCCATGTGCTTAACGGCGGGAATAAATATTATCACCCGCCCACTTTTTTAGGACGGAATCAGCAGAATGGACGAAATCAACGCCCATAATATCGCCCAGCGATACTTTCCACAAAGAATTAACACCGAGATTCAATATTAACACCCCCCCACTGCTTTTTGTCGTAAAGAGCATACTTACCCAAACTAGCGACCATGGAGATCGCCCACCTACAATTTCACCACCTCGCACACATATCGCCCACAATATTGCTCGCTCAAAAAAATGCCCACAAAAAGTGGAACTAACCGGAATGAATGTGGCTGGCATTTGTTAAATCCCCCTCTTACGTGAGGAGCTGATATCTGAAAGATTTTCCTGAAAGAGCGCTGATGTGAGTGACAATGCTGACACAATGCTGTGTGTGTATAACTCAGACATCAATGGTGCCCATCAACTTGGTGCCAGTTAAAGTTTAATTTGATTGAAGTTAAGTGTGATTATACCCTTTGATGTTAAGGAATTACCAGCGTGTAATGGTGCAGCTATCTGAGCCAATGTGCTACAAGGATAAATAAAAATCATTTAAACCGAATATTAATCTGAAATCATCAATATTTCTGTGCAAACCAACCCTTCCCCCACCACCCCCGCTTCTCTTCCCCACCTCTACCCCATCCCCTTCCCCTCCTGACTCCAAGCCGCCTGGCTGAGGAGGTCCTCAGGGGATGCTTCATTGAGGAGGGGGAGGTGAGGGCCAAAGCGCTGTTTGGACAGATACAGGAGAGGACGGTCCCGAGTTGGGAATGTGCTCCGAGCCAGAAGCAAGATGTTGCTGCTGGCTCTCATATGTGGTTGGCAATGGGGGTGTGTCACCTTGGGGTGCAGTGCGGTACTCTGGGACCACTGGGAGCCCTCTGCCACCAGTGCTCCTGGCTACCAGCTCCAGGGCCTCCTCCATCCATTCCATGTTATATCTTATTTGTTGGACAAGAACATAGCTGGCATGCGGTGCTTAGTAGGCTTTTTGCTGCTGGTGAATCTCCGTCGTGCCTCCCACAACAGCCAGACAAGCACACACCACAGCCTCACAAGCTTTCAGTGCCTCTGAGCTCCCTCTCCCTCTCTCTCCTCTTCTGCGCATGTCATGATGACTCTTGACCTCCTGAATCGCAGGAAGCGAGCGTTGCCATGCCGTTGCTAAAGATGGCCACACATTATGGCAGAAGGTCAAAAGAATTTAACGCTACCACCCATTTGATATCGCTCGCGGTAACGCCCATTTTCAAAAATGGAAACTAGGTGTTTTGAGAATGGGCGAGAAGCCAGCGATCAGAAAACCTTTTTTTAACGCCCACGCAGGAACTAACACCGATTTTTGGGCGATAAGCACAAAAGTGGAGGGTCTAGCACATAGTGTTTCATGCACAAGCACTCCCTGGTCCCTCTATACTGCAGCACTTTGCAATTTTTCTCCATTTAAATTATCAGTTGCTTTTCTATTTTTTCTGCCAAAGTGCATAACCTCACATTTTCCCACATTATACTCCATCTGTCAAATTTTTACTCACTCACTTAGCCTGTCTATATCCCTTTGCAGATTTTTTGTGTCCTCTTCACAATTTGCTTTCCCACCCATCTTTGCATCATCAGCAAACTTGGCTACATTACACTCGGTCCCTTCATCCAAGTCATTAATATAGATTGTAAATAATTGAAACATAGAAACATAGAAAATAGGTGCAGGAGTCGGCCATTCGGCCCTTCGAGCCTGCACCACCATTCAATAAGATCATGGCTGATCATTCATCTCAGCACCCCATTCCTGCTTTCTCTCCATACCCCTTGATCCCATTAGCCGTCAGGGCCATATCTAACTCCATCTTGAATATATCTAACAAACAGGCATCAACAACTCTCTGCAGTAGAGAATTCCAGAGGTTAACTACTCTCTGAGTGAAGAAGTTTCTCCTCATCTCAGTCCTAAATGACTTACCGCTTATCCGTAGACTGTGACACCTGGGTCTGGACTTCCCCAACATCAGGAACATTCTTCCTGCATCTAACCTACGCAGTCCCGTCAGAATTTTATATGTTTCTATGAGATCCCCTCTCATTCTTCTAAACTCCAGTGAATACAGGCCCAGTCGATCCAGTCTCTCCTCATATGTCAGTCCTACCATCCCGAGAATCAGTCTGGTGAACCTTCGTTGCACTCCCTCAATAGCAAGAACGTCCTTCCTCAGATTAGGAGACCAAAACTGAACACAATATTCCAGGTGAGGCCTCACCAAGGCCCTGTACAACTGCAGTAAGACCTCCCTGCTCCTATACTCAAATCCCCTAGCTATGAAGGCCAACATGCCATTTGCCTTCTTCACCGCCTGCTGTACCTGCATGCCAGCTTTCAATGACTGATGTACCATGACACCCAGGTCTCGTTGCATTTCCCCTTTTCCTAATCTGCCACCATTCAGATAATATTCTGCCTTTATGTTTTTGCCACCAAAGTGGATAACCTTACATTTATCTACATTGTACTGCATCTGCTATGCATTTTCCCCACTCACCTAACCTGTCCAAGTCACCCTGCAACCTCTTAACATCCTCTTCACTGCTCACACCGCCACCCAGCTTAGTGTCATCTGCAAACTTGGAGATATTACACTCAATTCCTTCATCTAAATCATTGATGTGCATTTGATGTTCTGTTTTTTAATGTGAATCACAAAAAAAAATGTACCCAAGACATGTTCCATTAATAATCAAAGTGGATACAAGGTTATTTATTTCATGGCTTAACAATCTTAACAACCCACACTGATTGGTTTTACAAGGTCAAACCGCATTGAGCGCTGTAATATGAGGGAAACTTGAATTATATATTGACTGACGGTCCTGGGGGAGTGGATTTGTTAAAGGAGTCGAAGTTCATTAGTTCAAGGCTTTTAATCCTGCCCGAGGCAGTGCGTGCACATTGGGCACTGACTCATTACGACTGAAGTTATTCCAAATGTTCTATTGTACAATTAGCATACAGATTAGTTTTACACCATTAATCACAGAAAGGATAGCTAGAGTAAACCAATCATCCTTATTAGCATTGCAAGCATTTCACAAGCAAACCACATCCTTTGGCAATTCCAGGACTGCATTTCCTTTTTATAAGACTCACAAAGAGAGATCTTGAAGGTGCAATAGTGCAAAAAGGGTGCTAGTGAGTCGGCATCCCACTGGAGTGGAACTAAACTACAGAACCAGTGGGAACCTGTTCAACCTTCGTCATCTTGATTAAGATGGAGATCGACACAGTTAATTCAGAGGACTGGTACGATTTCTTTGGGATAGGTCCTTAGTTTGGTGTCG
Source organism: Pristiophorus japonicus (assembly GCF_044704955.1). Lineage (NCBI taxonomy): Eukaryota > Metazoa > Chordata > Chondrichthyes > Pristiophoridae > Pristiophorus > Pristiophorus japonicus. Next base: position 31,688,941 of record NC_091978.1, read on the forward strand.
ACCCTTGTGAGTTTTGGTCTGTCTCTTTTATGCGGCCACAGTTGTTCAAATTGTTGAGCGCCCATGAGAGATTGACTCGCTCCCGTATCCAGATCCATGTTGACAGATATCCCGTTGAGTAGGACCCTCATCATTATAGGAGGCGTCCTGTTGTAGGAGCAGTGGCCATTGATCGTGTTGACCCGCTGTATATCGGTGTCCCGGGTACTGTCCCCACCGTCTTCTGGTCCGCTTTCCGACCCATCCGATTCGTATACCAGCCGAGCTGCCGTTTTATTGCACATGTGGGCCAAATGCCCTGTATATTCACAATTTCTGCAAACAGCCTGCTGAAATCGACATCCCCTTGATGAGTGCCCACCCCCACACCTCCAACACAGACCTGTTCCATTGTTCTAAGAGTTCACAAAGAATGAGCTGTGTCTGGCTGATCTCTCTTGAGCTTCTCTCAGTTTGTAATTGATTACTCGCATTGTGGGTTGATGAGGTGTGAATGGCCGTTCCTGTGGCCCTTGATGGCTTCTGCCTGCTGTCGAGAGCCTGTTCTCCCGGTTTTGTCTGTGTATGGGGGTAGCAGCTTGTTTAGTGCTGTGAACTTCTTGTTCCGATATTTCGTTAGTTGTCGTACCTGCATTGTAAATCAACCTCGTTTCTTCTTCCCCGACCAAGAATATCTGTGCAATCAGTGCTGCTGCCTCTAAGGTCAGATTCTTGGTCTCTATGAGCTTTCGGAATATGCCTGCGTGGCCTATTCCTTCAATGAAAAAGTCTCTCAGCATTTCTCTCCTCAGTTCATCGGAGAACTCACATAAACTAGCCAACCTCCGAAGTTCCGCCACGAAGTAGGGTATGCTCTGGCCCACACAGCGTCTGTAGTTGTAGAACCTGTGTCTGGCCATGTGTAGGCTGCTCGCTGGCTTCAGGTGGTCTCTTACCAGTGTTCTCAATTCTTCAAACGACTTGCTTGCTGGTTTCTCGGGTGCCAACAGAGCCTTCATTAAAGCGTATGTTTTCGAACCACAGCTGGTCAAGAGATGGGCTCTTCTCTTGTCTGCCTTATCGTCGCCTAACCAGTCTTTGGTTACAAAGCTTTGCTGGAGCCTTTCTATAAAGTCCTCCCAATTGTCTCCCGCATTGTACTTTTCATCTGATCCGTTGTTCGCCATTCTGTGGATTCTGTAATCCCGTAACCCGTCGCCACTGTAAAGTCCTGTCCCCTCAGTACAGATTCACACGAGGCATGTAGTGAAGTCAAGGTCACTCTGGACCTGCACCTTTATTTCACAGCTCTGGAATGCTGCACTTGCCTGAGACCTGTCCTTATATACCTGTCTCTTGCAAGTGCACCCCTGGTGGTAAGGTATCCTGGCGGTTACAGGTCATATCTTATTACAGTCATGTATAGCATGTTAGGATACAGTTATATATAATAATGTAAGATACATGACAAAATGAGGAGAAAGATATTTACGCAGCAAGTTGTTACGATCTGGAATGCACTACCTGAAAGGGTGGTGGAAGCAGATTCAATGGTAACTTTTAAAAGGGATTTGGATAAATACTTGAAAAGAAGAAATGTTCAAGACTATGGGGAAAGAAAGGGAAGTGAGACTAAGTAGATTGCTCTTTCCAGATACTGGCATTATTTACTTGACAGGAATTTACCGCTTTTGCCTCTTCAAGGATATATATTTTCACACATTTGATTGCAATTAAACTTGTAATTGTTTTCTGTGCACTGTTCCATTAGTTTCAGTTGGTCAGTTCTGGTGCAAAATCAGGAAATAATCAGCAAAGAATATACACAAATATAATATAAGCCTTGTAAATAAATTTTCCCTCATAGATTTTCTCCAAATTATTTAATCTCCCAAAGGAGTTATGTAGCATCACCAGTGAAACAATTAATAGGGAAAAAGTTAACAATATCACTCTTTCTTAGAACAACAACAACTTGTATTTATATAGCACCTTTAGTGAAGCATCCCAAGGCGCTTCAAAGGACTTTTATCAGATAAAAAATTTGCCACCGAGCTTCACAAGGATAAATTAGGGCAGATGACCAAAAGCTTTAAGGAGACCCAGGTAACAGAAGACACGGCCACCAATGGTTGAGCAGTTATAATCAGTGATGCTCGAGAGGGCAGAATTAGAGGAGTGCAGACATCTCGGGGGGTTGTTGGGGGGAGGAGATTACGGAGATAGGGAGGCCGAGGAGAGATTTAAAAACAAGGATGAGAATTTTGAAATCGAGGCATTGCTTAACCAGGAGCCAATCTAGATCAGCGAGCACAGGGTCATGGGTGAGCGGGACTTGGTGTGAGTCAGGACACAGGCAGCCGAGTTTTGGATCACCTCTGGTTTACAAAGATAATCAACCAAAAACACCAGGAATACAAAAGCAAAATTCTGCAGATGCTGGAGATCTGAAATAAAAACAGAAAATGCTGGAAATACTCAGCAGGTTAGGCAACATCTGTGGAGAGAGAAGCAGAGTTAGCGTTTCAGATCGATGACCCTTCATCAGAACTGCAAATCACCAGGATGACAATCTATAATTTTAATGTAGGCCATTCAATACTTACGGGTTAACTTCTACAGATGACATTCTTTATGGTATTGACCATAGTTTACTATAGAAACAAAATGTAGGATTTATGAAGATGTGATTTTAGACATTGTATCATCTGAAGAAGATATCCTTTAATGGTCGTTGCATGATAGACACAATTTATATTTACTTACAAAACTATCTGGAGTGCTGTTCGAAGGACATCAATGGATATGGGTCAAAGGCAGGTAAATGGGGTTGACGAAGGCAACCATGATCTAATTGAATGGTGGAACAGACTCGAGGGGCTGAATGGCCTCCTCCTGTTCCTATGTTTCTAAAAGTAGAGAGTGAATATTTTGGCCCCGAACTTGGTGCAAGCGGAACGTGAGTTTTTGCCGCCAGCTGCCACTGGGGTCAGTCGTGCGTGAGTTTAATCGCGTTTCTGTCGGCGGCAGCGGGAGTGGCAGACAGCGGGAGTCGGAAGGCGGGAGGGAGCATGCGCGGGCAGCAGCAACAGTGGGCGGTTGGTGCAGGCCTCTCGAATCGGCAAACATCAGCGGCTGTGCACCGTGCACGCGCGAGATTTCAGAATTTTTTGTTGTTGTTTCTTGTGGCCGATGACACCACTTTTGCCGTGATTGGGGCTGAGGGCTCAGCTGCGCATGCGCATCTAACCTCGTTATCCACTTGAACCTGCCAGTTGTAGAGTGCTCTCATTTAGAGCGAGAGACTCAACATTATCAGCAGACATCCATCTTACAAAGCTCTCATGAGTGAAAGGAAAGCTGACAAGAAGTCTAATGGAGGGAGGTCCAGAGCTCCCTGGTTTACTGAGGAGGAGCTGGAGGCACTTGTCTCAGAAGTGGAGCGCCGTTATACAGACCTCACCCGGGATGGTCGTGGCAGGCCTGTATACATGCATTTTGCGGGAGATTGGTGAGGCCATGTCCTCAGTGGGCAACACCGTGCGGTATGGAGATCAGTGCAGGAAAAGATGGAATGATATGTTTGCGTCAGCAAGAGTAAGTAAACATCTTATTGGTACACGCCCATATTATTCAAAAAGGTTCTGTGTGTGTGTGTGTGTGTGTGTGTGTGTGTGTGTGTGTGTCTGTCTGTCTGTGTGTGTGTGTGTCTGTCTGTCTGTGTGCGTGTGCGTGTGTGTGTGTGTCTGTCTGTCTGTGTGCGTGTGCGTGTGTGTGTGTGTCTGTCTGTCTGTCTGTGTGTGTGTGTGTGTCTGTCTGTCTGTGTGCGTGTGTGTGTCTGTCTGTCTGTGTGTGTGTGTGTGTCTGTCTGTGTGCGTGTGTGTGTGTGTGTGTCTGTCTGTCTGTGTGTGTGTGTGTGTCTGTCTGTCTGTGTGCGTGTGTGTGTGTGTCTGTCTGTGTGTGTGTGTCTGTCTGTGTGCGTGTGTGTGTGTGTGTGTGTCTGTCTGTGCGTGTGTGTGTCTGTCTGTCTGTGTGCGTGTGTGTGTGTGTGTGTGTCTGTCTGTGTGTGTGTGTGTGTGTCTGTCTGTGTGTGTGTGTGTGTCTGTCTGTGTGCGTGTGCGTGTGTGTGTGTCTGTCTGTGTGTGTGTGTGTGTCTGTCTGTATGTGTGTGTGTGTGTGTCTGTCTGTCTGTGTGCGTGTGTGTGTGTGTGTCTGTCTGTGTGCGTGTGTGTGTTTGTGTGTGTCTGTCTGTGTGTGTGTGTGTCTGTCTGTCTGTGTGCGTGTGCGTGTGTGTGTGTGTGTCTGTCTGTGTGCGTGTGCGTGTGTGTGTGTGTCTGTCTGTCTGTGTCTGTGTGTGTGTGTGTGTGTGTGTGTGTCTGTCTGTGTGCGTGTGCGTGTGTGTGTGTTGCATGTGCAAAGCGGATAAAGGCTGCCACTTTTACTTCTGCAGAAGAAAAGAACAGCCAACGCATCAAAGCAGAGTGGCACGGAGGGGGCCCACCAGATGTCATCGAGATGACTGATATAGAGGAGCATGCATTGGCGTTGGTGGGTGACCACCCCCGTGCCACCACACATGGGGCCCAAGTTTCGGGCCGCGCCTAAAACGGCGCAGCCCCCACCTGGACAGCCTGTTTCTCGCGCTCGAAAGTGCGCCAAAAAAAAACTCCGATATTCCCCGGCTCCTCGCAGGTGTTCAGCAGCTTGGCGCGGCCCGCACAGAACAGCGGGGGGCGGAGCCAGACACTCGCGCCGATTCTACAAGCAGTGGGGGGGGGCGAGCCTAATTTAAATAAGGCAACGTCGTGCCGGCAACCCTGGGCATGCGCGTTGGAGCGTGCGGGCACGCGCAGTGGGAAATAAACATTGGCACTCGCCCATTTTTAAAGGGACTAGAGGAAAAGTGAAGATTTGTCTCGTGGACCCCTGGAAAGGCTTGTGATTTAATTTTAGTGATTTTTTTTGTGTGTGAAGGAGTGCTTTTAGCAGCACTGTTGAATAAATCACCTGCTGAAATCAGTGAGTGCAGCTTTTCACTGCTAAACTTGCAGAACCGGTGCTGCATTGGTGCATGCAAATTAAGGACTGTGTGTTTTGAGAAATAAGAGTGTCAATTCAACTTTGCAATGGATCAACGTCCACCAAGAACAAAGAATTTCTTGCATGAGGAAGTGGAGATATTAGTCAACGTCATTGAGCAGAGATGGCAGGAGCTAGATACCAGCAACAGAGGTCTCATAAAAGCGACAACTTCTCTGCGGAAACGCAGCCTTTTGACACAATCAGCCACGCTCATGTCCAGGTACGAGCGCCTGGCTCGATATTGTCGATGTGGGTAAGGTCTCCTGCCCATCAACCTATGGGCTATGACGTTCCTGGTGCGGTGAGCTCTAATCAGTTCTCTCCTATGCAGTGAATTGATGGCGAACCATTGCATAATCCGTGGTGTTGACAATGCAGCACCCATTCTGCAAATTTAAGTTTAAAAGTGTCTATGTGGCTGCCTCTCCCTGTCCCTGGCCTAGGGGCCTCAGTCTCCCTTGCAGCTCGAAGGCTGCTTGATTGCTGTATCTTCGGCTGCCGTCGAGCCACTGACGCTGCCCCTATCGTGTGGCCGAATGGCCTTAGTCCCCTTCGCAGCTCGAAGGCTGCTTGCTGTATCTTTGGCTGCCATCCAGCCACTGACGCTGCCCCTATCCCATGGCCGAATGGCCTTAGTCCATTTCGCAGCTCGAAGGCTGCTTGCTGTATCTTCAGCTGCCGTCCAGCCACTGACGCTGCCCCTATCGTGTGGCCGAATGGCCTTAGTCCCCTTCGCAGCTCGAAGGCTGCTTGCTGTATCTTCAGCTGCCGTCCAGCCACTGACGCCGCCCCTATCCCATGACCGAATGATCTCAGTCCCCTTCGCAGCTCGAAGGCTGCTTGCTGTATCTTCAGCTGCCGTCCAGCCACTGACGTCGCCCCTATCCCATGACCGAATGATCTCAGTCCCCTTCGCAGCTCGAAGGCTGCTTGCTGTATCTTCGGCTGTCATCCAGCCACTGATGGAAGGAAAGCCTGCCTGAAGCACCGCAGCTCGAAGGCTGCTGCTGCTTCACACAGGTAGGAACATGGAATATTTAATCTTTGCTTTGTTTATAAATTTTTATTCAGGTTGGATCTTTATTTGTATCAGTATGACTGTTGAATGATTGTAGAATTTAATGACTTACCTTCCCCCCGACCTCCCCCCCTCATTCCCTATGCCTAATTTGTAACCTACGCCTGATTTGTAAAGTGTAGGCAAGGTTTTTTCGAGCGTACAAAAATCTTCACTTACTCCATTCTAAGTTAGTTTGGAGTAAGTTTTCACTGCCTAAACTTTGAAAACAGGCATAAGTGGCCGGACACGCCCCCTTTTGAAAAAAAAATTCTGTTCCAAAGTGAAACTGTTCTAACTGACTAGAACTGGAGCAAACTAAATGCCGAGAATTGCAATTTCGAAGATACTCCATTCTAAACCTGTTGCTCCAAAAAAACAGGAGCAACTCAGGTCGAAACTTGGGCCCACAGTGGTGCCGATCCCGTGCTAGAGGATGGGAAGTTTAAATGACTCACTGGTCTGTGTGACGCTCATGTAATGTAATGTCAAATGCTATTTAATGCACTGTGTGTTGCCCATTAATGGTGTGGTGATGTATAGATGGTAGTCCTTGAAGTAAGAATGTGAAATGTGATGGTTCTCATGTCAGGATGACCAATCCCACTCCCCCAGCTAAAAAAATGCTACCTCAGTGAATTACACTAGCGCAGAAACTTTGGGGAAACTTAGAGATTTGAATTTACTCCAAAAAAAAATGGTGCATGCCAAAAAAACGGCGCAGATAATTGGGGAAAATTGAGCCCAATGTTTGCAAACTGCTCGGGTTTTTCTGCTGTGCTTTACGAAAGCTATAATTATTTGAAGAAGAGCAGGGGAGTTCTCCCCGATGTGCTGGCCAGCCTTTATCCTTCAACCAACGTCACTAAAACAGATAATCTGGTCATTATCACATTGCTGTTTGTGGGACCTTGCTGTGCGCAAATTGGCTGCTGCATTTTCTACATTACAACAGCGACTACACTTCTAAAGTACCTCATTGGTTGTAAAGTGCTTTGGTCATAAAAGGCGCTATAGAAATGCAAGTCTTTTTTTATGATCACAAGATAGATATGGACAAGGAAGCTCATTTGGCTCATCTGAACTCACCCAGAAAGGACCGAAAGACTTCCTTTACTACATGCAAATTTTAAATGATTTCACTATCACATAAACACTATTTTCTAAATTTATTTAATTTACTGTTTTTAAATTTGGTGGTGTCCTATACTATGGGCCATTAGCCGTCACCTAAAGAATACTGACATAGTTCCAAAATATTAATAGTTTGCCTAAACATAATGAGTTAATGAATGTGGTAACCTTGGCCTATTAACAGTTTGAGCCACTATCCCTTCGCCAGCATTTCTTTTCTTTTCCCTTGGATAGTACATCTCCGTCCTTGGGATTACTTCCAATAGCTTTATTGTTAGGGGAGCTTCTTTGGGTCTTTAAATTGTTTGACCAATTAATGCCTGAAAACAATGCCATTAAAAATAAGTGGGGCAAGGTCAATGGATTTGTTACAGATTGTCCAAATGTAAATGAGCATGTTTGAATATGGAACATTCCCTTTCTGTGATCTTTTGGTAAATTACATTCTGAATGGCCTTTATCCTCAGACAGGTTATAATTCAGACCTTGATCATTTAACTCTACTGGTCCCAATTATCTCTAACATCTTTTGTCAGAACTAAACATGAAACCAAATTAGTTTCTAAGGGTGCTTATCTGCACATTAAACCATTAAAAGAAAAATCAGATTCTCTTCCGCATGTCTACAACTCTGTGGGGCAAATTTAAAGTTCCTGGATCATGTCCCTCCTCAATCATCTTTTCTTCAACAAGTTATGATCTGGAAGGCTGGTGGAAGCAGATTCAATATTAACTTACATAAGGGAATATAAACTTAAAAATGAAAATATTGCAGGGCTGTGGGGAAAAAGAATGAGAGAGGGACTAATTGGTTGTTTTTTCAGAGAGCTGGCACAGTCATGATTGGCCGAATGGCCCCCTGCTGGGTTGTAAGATTCTATGATTCCATGAGGTTCAATTCAACAAATAATTTTCTGTCCTGGAGTCATCCTTGTCATTCTTCTTTGTGGTCTCTCAAATGCTTTAAAATCCTTTTAAAGATAAAGGTGCCCAAAAATGAAGAAGTGCAACCTTCCCAATGAGTTACTGAGTTACAAGGTTAGAACTTAAGAACATAAGAAATAGGAGCAGGAGTAGGCCATTCGGCCCCTCGAGCCTGCTCCACCATTCAATGAGATCATGGCTGATTTTCTACCTCAACTCCACTTTCCTGAACTATATCCATATTCCTTGATTCCCTTAATATGCAAAAGATTTATTTAAGATAAGACTTTAAATAAAAATGGCCTTTGGACTGCATCCTGGTGCTTAATCAAAACTCTTGTTAACAGCTTCAGTCATATTGGCTGGAGTTCTTTCTGCAGATAATTGATGATGCTCTCTACATCCATTTTTTTCAAATCCATTGATATAGACACATATAAAGGCCATGATTTCACCAGCCATGGCCAGGGTCAGAGGTGGCCAGGGTTGGAGGCAGGTTGCGACCCTACTTCTGGCTCCAACCCGCACTGGGAAAAGAATCTTCCCTAGAATGGACTTGTTAAGACTGTCCTGAGAGGTTACCAGCCAATTAAAAGGAAGCAGGTCTGATGATGTCATTTGATAACGTGTCATCAGTAGCTTTCCTTAAAGGGACCATGGCCACATTGATTTTGATAGTTGCTCTGTCAGTGTTCTGCAGCATTGAGGTGGTGCAAACACTGACAAACACGGCACAAAGGCACACAGCTACACATAGCCTCTCCCATGACATCCCCGAGTTGCTTATGGGCGGAGTCACGGCACGCAGGGAGGTTCTATTCCCTTACAATAGGCAGAAGAGGCCTCCCAGGACACCAATGCAGCATGGTTGCACATTGCAGAGGAGGGCACAAGCAGGGATGTCGTCAGGAGGACCTGGCTGCAGTGACACAAACCTTTCAGTGATCTCAGTGGATCACAAAACTTGAGTGCAAAGCCACACTCAGCCTCATCCTGCAGTGCCACTCATCACATCCCCATCACTCTGCTTTCCCTACCCTACTCCTGCACATCCTTGCTCACACCAACTTACCTTGCACCTCCACCCATCCTTCTCTCTCTCTACATTATCACATCCCCATCTCACTAGCTACACCTCACACTTACCCTCATCCTTGTCCAATCATACCAACTAACACCACACAAGGGTAGGCACTTGGGTCTTTTAGACAATGTACATGTAAAGTTTTTGCTAATGTGCAATCAAACATTGAAACCTTTATTTTGAACACTTTGTGTTCTTGGACCAACTCGTGTGCACTTTTGGAAGTGAATTAGTGTAGTTTTAGTGAATGGTGAGACACAAGGGTACCCCTGCAATTGTGATATGTGTGAAAGGAATGGCTTGGGCATTGCAGGGATGGTTTCTGGAGCTGCTGTGGGGTAGTGCCAACCTGGTGCATCATGTGGCAGCCAGGGTGTACAGCATCAAGTGAGGTAAATCTGGCCATGGTGAGGCCATCCCTGGCGTCCCGGGCAGCAATGTGGTCGGGTGCTGATACCCTGTGTCCTGTGCAGCATCAGGGGATTGCGGAAAAGGTTGATGTTGTTGGTGATGCTGGTGTGTTTCGTGATGTTGATGTTGGGGCTGATCGTGGTGGGATTCTGCGGACTAAGGTGAGATGTTTTCAAGGGCACCGATGTTGTTGGAATAGATTGCAGCTGAAGTTGAGATGACAGAAGCGATCTGTCAATGGTGAGAGAGGTTGCTCCAAGGAGGTGACAGTGAATGGAGAGTTTGCTGCAAACACTTCCAAACTGCATACAGCTCAAAAGTGTCTTCCAAATCCTGAAGGCTTCAGTTTCTGAGATTGGAAAGTGAACAGCTGTGAAATGGTAACTTTTATAACACTTCTGCAGCAGTCAACTAGTCAAAGCAATGGAGAGTCATTGAGAACCCGACACACTTACCTGATGTGAAGCCCGAGGGTCGTGAACCTTGTCAAAAACTTGGTAAGATGGTAAGTATCAGTAAAATTCTTTTAAAATACCTTTAAAGTACCTCTTAATGATATTAACTGGCTGGCCCGCCGCTTGGTGTCGGGTCTGTGAACCGCAGCCAGACCCAACATTTTGGAAACTTACAAGGAGACGGGTTCAGAGTGGGATGCTGCCCCGCTGTCAATCACGGCCATTTTGACAGTGGGTCTGCCTCCAAACCCGCTGTCACAGTGCTGGTAAGATTCCGGCCTCTGTGTCTAGACATCTTTCATATCCCAATGCACAGTGCGTACAAGTTTCCCCATTGTGACTCATCTGCCATCTACTTCATTTGTCCAGATCCCTTTCAGTGCTATTGATCTCTTGTACTTAGCCATTGGGCTAAATAGCTTTATGTTATCAATGATATTTACAACAATAGACCTAGAGTTACTCTTGTTCATTGTTGGATATGAACAGCAGGGCACGCAGAAGCGATTCCTGTTCAACACCACATCTCTCAGTCTTTGCCATCATCGAATGCTTCTGTTATCAAGCAAATGTTTTGTATGTTATGTGCTTTTCCTTATCAAGCAGAGTTTCAGTACGCTTCTCTGTTTAATAGTCTCATTTATAGAATTTTATGAAAAACATGAAATCTCAATATGTCCAATAGATAATCTTTGTCCAGTGATTTTGCTATCCCTCACAGGATTCCGTCAGGTTTCCAGGAAATAACCCCTGAAACCATGCTGACATTCCCTCATAGTCTCTAACACTGTTGGGGGTGCAAATTGGTTGCCGCCCATTTTGAGGTGTTAATCCAGGCGGAGTGGGAAGTATAGCACTTTGTGAAAGTTTGTGCCTCCCACTGTTGAATCGGGCCAAGAGGGGCATAAATCAGCCGTTACACACCTGACCTGGGGGGTGTTAATTAAAATCCTCCTGTTAAATTCTGGAATCCATTGCGCATGCGACAAAATCCGATTTGATATCCCGCTGTTGGACTAGTAATGCACCCATTAAAGTTTTCAAAATCACTTGTTTTCAAGCTGTGCTGTTATGTCTGTCTGCCGCAGAAAACTCGGAGGATCACGCACCATGCTGTGCGTAAACGTTGCACTGACTGTGACCTCCGAGGGAAGGACTTCCTCATCCTTTTAAGTAGCCACCAGTTAACGACTCTGGAAGGCTGTACCGACTGTTTTTTCAGACGTGATTCGTGGCGGTCATAAAATGAGACGGCCGGACCGAATTTAGCTAGCGGGGCGCTAGCATGGTTGTTGCACCCGACTGACATCATAATCGGACTGATAGTCAGCAGCCAGACGCTAGCGTTTCGCACCCCAGTTAGCCCTCAACTGAATGTTCTGGCGGGGCTCTAAACGCTGCGTGCCCGTCGCTAAGCTATGACACTTGCTTTAACACCCCTTCTGGCCGCTAACTGAGGCGCTAGATATCTTAATTTTCACCTCTTGGAATTCAATGCGAAAGTAAAACGGGGAGAGATGTACAATGGGCCGCTGAATCGATGTTGGCCATTTGACACTATCACCCAAAGTCACACTTACCCCTTTACATGAACATTGACAGTAGCAGCCGGCTAATGTAAGAATAACTGGTCTTCAGCTTCTTCATTCAACTCTCATTATTTTAAAATATTGGGATTAAGAGCATAAGAACATAAGAAATAGGAGCAGGAGTAGGCCATTCAGCCCCTTAAGCCTGCTACGCCAATCAATGAGATCATGGCTGATCTTCTACCTCAACTCAACCTTCCTGCACTAACCCCATATCCTTTGATTCCCTTAATGTCCAAAAATCTATCTATTATATATGTAAACTTGTATTTACTCTGTACAGCCACCAGAGGGCTCATCCCCTGGAGTCCTCGGGGATCCCATAATCCCTTGGGAGCACAGGTATTTAAAGAGGCCTCACAGGTTGGAGAGGCACTCTGGAGACCTGCAGTAAAAGACTAAGGTCACACTTTACTTTGAGCTCACAGTGTTCAGTCTGACTCTTTCTCCATACATAACAATTGGCGACGAGATACTGATAGCGAACCCAAAGATGCAGAGAACAGTGGGCATCCTGGAGAAATTCTCGGAAGGAGATGATTGGGAAACTTTTGTGGAGCGACTCGACCAATACTTCGTGGCCAACGAGATAGATGGGGAAGAAAACTCTGCCAAACGAAGGGCGATCCTCCTCACCGTCTGTGGGGCACCAACGTATGGCCTCACGAAGAATCTGCTCACTCCAGCGAAACCCACAGAGAAATCATACGACAATTTGTGCACACTGGTCCGAGAGTCTTTGAACCCGAACGAAAGCGTTCTGATGGCGAGGTACTGGTTCTACACCTACAAAAGGTCTGAAGGCCAGGAAGTGGCGAGTTATGTCGCCGAGCTAAGACGCCTTGCAGGACATTGCAAATTTGAAGGACATTTAGAGCACATGCTCAGAGACTTTTTCGTACTTGGCATTGGCCACGAAACCATACTTCGCAAACTTTTGACTGTAGAGACCCCAACCTTGAGTACCGCCATAGTGATAGCCCAGGCGTTCATTGCCACCAGTGACAATACAAAGCAAATCTCTCAGCACACAAGTGCTGCTACAAGTACTGTGAACAAAGTGATGTTGTTTTCGAATCATAATGTACAGGGCAGGTCACACATACCTGCAGCTGCACGTCCACAGATGTCTGAGTCCACGATCAAAGGTGATGAATGCAAGGCCATTAACACCTTGTTGGCACTGCGGGGGTGATCATCGTTTCCATTCATGCCGATTCAAAGAGTGCGTTTGCAAGGGCTGTGGAACAATTGGACACCTCTAACGAGTGTGCAAGCGAGCTGCGAATCCTGATAAACCTGCAAACCACCATGTTGCAGAGGAGGACAGATCAACGATGAACCACAGCCTCAGACTGAGGTGGCAGAGGTACATGGGGTGCACACATTCACCATGAATTGTCCCCCGATAATGCTTAATGTTTTACTAAATGGACTCCCGATGTCAATGGAGCTGGACACGGGCGCGAGCCAGTCCACCTAGGGCAAAAAGACTTTTGAAAGGTTGTGGTGCAACAAGGGCTCAAGGCCAGTCTTAACTCCAGTTCGCATGAAACTAAGAACTTACACGAAATAACTGATTCCTGTAATCAGCAGTGCTACCGTAAAGGTCCCTACGATGGAGCGTTGCACAAGCTACCACTCTGGGTGGAACCGGGCGATGGTCCCACGCTGCTTGGCAGGAGCTGGCTGGGAAAGATACGCTGGAACTGGGACGATGTCCGAGCACTATCGACTGCTGACGACACTTCGTGTGCCCAGGTCTTAAACAAATTTCCTTCGCTGTTTAAACCAGGCATCTGGAAATTTCAAGGAGCAAAAGTGTAGATCCACCCAATTCCAGGGTGCGACACATCCATCACAAGGCGAGAGCAGCACCGTACATGATGCGAGAAAAGATAGAGATCGAGCTAGACCAGCTGCAAAGAGAGGGCATTATTTCCCCGATCGAGTTCAACGAGTGGGCCAGTCCTATCGTCCCAGCCCTCAATGGAGACGGCACCGTCAGAATCTGTGGCGATTACAAACTATCAATCGTTTCTCCCGACCAGTACCCACTACCAAAGTCCGACGACCTCTTTGCAACGCTGGCAGGAGGAAAGACGTTCACAAAGCTGGATCTGACTTCAGCCTACATGACGCAGGAACGGCAGGAATCATCAAAGGCCCTCACCTGCATCAACACACGCACAAAGGTCTTTTTGTTCATAACAGACACCCGTTTGGAATCCGATCGGCGGCGGCGATATTCTAGAGAAACATGGAAAGCTTACTGAAGTCAGTCCCGCACACCGTGGTCTTCCAGGACAACATCTTGGTCATAGGTCGGAACACATCTGGAGGAGGTTCAGAGCCGACTCAACCGCATGGGACTTAGGTTAAAACGCGCGAAGACGGAGGCAATTGAGAACGCACCGAGGCCACAGAACGTGACGGAGCTGCGGTCGTTTCTGGGACTTCTGAACTATTTTGGTAACTTCTTACCGGGTCTCAGCACACTGTTAGAACCACTGCATGTCTTACTACAAAAAGAGGATCAATGGGTTTGGGGCAAAAGCCAAGAAAATGCCTTTGTAAAAGCGAGAAAATTGTTATGCTCAAACAAATTGCTTGTGTTGTATGATCCATGTAAGCGTTTGGTACGAGCATGTGATGCACCGTCATATGGCATCGGGTGTGTATTGCAACAAGCGAATGATTTTGGGAAACTGCAACCGGTTGCTTATGCATCCAGGAGTTTGTCTAAGGCTGAGAGAGCCTACAGCATGATTGAGAAAGAAGCATTAACGTGTGTCTATGGGTTAAAGAAAATGAATCAATAAATGTTTGGGCTAAAATTCGAATTGGAAACTGACCATAAGCCACTTATATCCCTGTTTTCCGAGAGCAAAGGGATAAATACTAACGCATCGGCCCGCATCCAGAGATGGGTGCTCACGTTGTCGGCATACAACTACGCCATCCGCCACAGGCCAGGCACAGAAAACTGCGGCAATGCTCTCAATAGGCTGCCATAGCCCACCACGGGGTGGAAATGGTGCAGCCCGCAGATCTAGCCATGGTTATGCAAGCATTTGAGAGTGAGCAATCACCCGTCACTGCCCGGTCGATCAAAACCTGGACAAGTCAGGACCCCTTATTATCTCTCGTCAAAAGCTATGTGCTTCACGGGAACTGGTCCAGTGTCCCAGTGGAAATGCAGGAAGAGATAAAGCCGTTCCAGCGGCGCAAAGATGAAATGACTATATAAGCAGACTGCCTTCTGTGGGGCAATCGAGTAGTGGTCCCCAAGAAGGGCAGAGATACCTTCATCAATGACCTCCACAGTATCCACCCAGGATGAAAGCGATAGCCAGATCCCACGTGTGGTGGCCTGATATCGATGTGGACTTAGAGTCCTGCGTTCACAGATGCAATACATGCTCGCAGTTAAGCAATGTACCCAGGGAGGCGCCGCGAAGCTTATGGTCTTGGCCCTCCAAACCGTGGTCTAGGGTACACTTCGACTATGCAGGCCCATTCTTGGGTAAAATGTTCCTTGTGCTTGTAGACGTGTACTCCAAGTGGATTGAATGTGACATAATGTCGGCTAGCACGACCGCTGCCACTACTGAAAGCCTGCGGGCCATGTTTGCCACTCACGGCTTACCCGATGTCCTGATGAGCGACAATGGGCCATGTTATACCAGTGTTGAGTTCAAAGAATTTATGACCCGTAACTGGATCAAACATGTCACATCTGCCCCGTTTAAACCGGCTTCCAATGGTCAGGCAGAGAGAGCAGTGCAAACTATCAAGCAAAGCTTAAAGATGGTAACTGAAGGCTCACTGCAGACTCGCCTATCCCGAGTCGTGCTCAGCTACCGCACGAGACCCCACACGCTCACTGGGATCCCACCTGCTGAACTGCTTATGAAAAGAGCACTTAGACAAGGCTCTCGTTAGTTCACCCTGATCGACATGAACAGGTAGAGAGTAGGCGGCTTCAACAAAGTGCATACCATGATAGCGTAAATGTGTCACGTGAGATTGAAATCAGTGATCCTGTATTTGTATTATGGATAAGGTCCCAAGTGGCTTCCGGGCATTGTCGTGGCCAAAGATGGGAGCAGGGTGTTTTGGGTCAAACTTTCAAATGGACTTATTCACCGGAAATACTTGGACCAAATCAAATTCAGATTCACGGACTATCCTGAGCAACCCATCTTGGACCCTATCTTTTTTGATCCCCCAACATACACACCAGTGGCAACCGGCACCATGATTAACCACGAAGCAGAACCCATCATCCACAGCAGCCCTGCAGGGCCCAACACACCAGGCAGCCCAGCAAGGCCAGCTGCACAGCAGCCCAGCGAGGGCCCAACAAATGATTCAACAATACCAGCTTTACACCGAGACGATCAACCAGAGCAAGGGCCCCAGATCGACTCACATTGTAAATAGTTACACTATTGACTTTGCGGGGAGTGTTGTTATATATGTGGACTTGTAATTACTCTGTACAGCCACCAGAAGGCTCATCCCCTGGAGTCCCAAGGGATCCCATAATACCTTGGGAGCACAGATATTTAAGGAGGCCTCACAGGTTGGAGAGGCACTCTGGAGACCTGCAATAAAAGACTAAGGTCACACTTTACTTTGTTCTCACAGTGTTCAGTCTTTCTCCATACATAACATTATCGATCTCTGCCTTGAATATGCTCAAAGAGTAAGCCTCCACAGCCCTCTGGGGTAGAGAATTCTAGAGATTCACAACCCTTTGAGTGAAGAAATTTCTCCTCATCTCAGTCCTAAATGGCCGACCATTTATTCTGAGACTGTGACCCCTGGTTCTCGACTCCTCAGCCAGGGGAAACATCCTCCCTGTAGCTACCCTGTCAAGCCCTGTAAGATTGTGCATGTTTCAATGAGATCACATGAACCAAAGAAGCTACAAGAGACAAGAGGACTATGAATGCATGCAATATAGAGTGTTATCATGCTAAATGTGAAAACTGCTGCCTGGTATTGAATGACAACCAATTTAAAACTAACAGTAGTCATTAAACAGGAATAAAGACAACAAATATAAGACAAAATTGGTTTTCCATTCAATTAAAAGTAGTTATTAGCTAGCAGGTGCATAATCAAGTGGACGCAATTGTCTGTGATCGCGCTGAATTTAACTCTTAAAGCATCAGGGCTTTTTTTTAAATGGTTAGAATTGTGATGGACGATTTGCTCACTATATTATCAGTTGATTCTAACTTTTCTATGCTCATGAAAGTGGGCCCCAGATGGGAAAAGCCCCTGGGAACAGCTCAGAGCGAGAGAGTCCTGGGAGCAGCTCTGAGATGGAATAGGTGCCCAGGGGGGAAGACACACCTGAGAGGAGCGAGTAACTTCGAAAGAGGGGAGAGAGCCCCTGGGTACAGCCCAGAGAGGAAAGAGCAGCCCAGACAGGAACATCCCTGGGAACTGCTCTGAGCGAGAAGGCCCTGGGATCAGCAACCCAGAAGGAGGAGCAAACCAGAGGAGAAAAGCCCAGAGAGAGGAGATCGACCCCGAGGGGAAAAATCCCTGGGAGCAATCCTGAGCAGGAAGAGCAGCCCAAAAGGGGAAAGAGCTGTGAGCAGTCCATTATAAGTTTCGATGTCTCCATTTCGAAAGAAAGAAATACTTGCATTTCGATAGCGCCTTTCACGACCACCGGATGTCTCAAAGCGCTTTACAGCCAATGAAAAACTTTTGGAGGGTGTTCACTGTTGTAATGTGGGAAAGAATGGAAACTGTCCATGTAATATTGGTGGGCTGTAATTACACCCTCCCACCAGTGCTGGTGCCATAGTGCCTCCGTTACATAGACATAGACATAGAAACATAGAAAATAGGTGCAGGAGTAGGTGATTCGGCCCTTCGAGCCTGCACCACCATTCAATAAGATCATGGCTGATCATTCCCTCAGTACCCCTTTCCTGCATTCTCTCCATACCCCTTGATCCCTTTAGCCGTAAGGGCCATATCTAACTCCCTCTTGAATATATCCAATGAACTGGCATCAACAACTCTCTGCGGCAGGGAATTCCACAGGTTAACAACTCTCTGAGTGAAGACGTTTCTCCTCATCTCAGTCCTAAATGGCCGACCCCTTATCCTAAGACTGTGTCCCCTGGTTCTGGACTTCCCCAACATTGGGAACATTCTACCCGCATCTCACCTGTCCTGTCCCGTCAGAATCTTATATGTTTCTATGAGATCCCCTCTCATCCTTCTAAACACCAATGTATAAAGGCCCAGTTGATCCAGTCTCTCCTCATGCCATCACAGGAATCAGTCTGGTGAACCTTTGCTGAACTCCCTCAATAGCAAGAACGTCCTTCCTCAGATGAGGAGACCAAAACTGAACACAATATTCCAGGTGAGGCCTCACCAAGGTCCTGTACAACTGCAGTAAGACCTCCCTGCTCCTATACTCAAATCCCCTAGCTATGAAGGCCAACAAACCATTTGCCTTCTTCACCGCTTGCTGTACCTGTATGCCAACTTTCAATGACTGATGAACCATAACACCCAGGTCTTGTTGCACCTTCCCTTTTCCTAATCTGCCGCCATTCAGATAATATTCTGTCTTCGCGATTTTGCCGCCAAAGTGGATAACCTCATATTTATCCACATTATACTGCATCTGCCATGCATTTGCCCATTCACCTAACCTCTCCAAGTCACCCTGCAGCCTCTTAGCATCCTCCTCACAGCTCACACCTTCACCCAGTTTAGTGTCACCTGCAAACTTGGAGATATTGCACTCAATTCCTTCATCTAAATCATTAATGTATATTGTAAAGAGCTGGGGTCCCAGCACTGAGCCCTGCGGCACTCCACTAGTCACTGCCTGCCATTCTGAAAAGGACCCGTTTATCCCAACTCTCAGCTTCCTGTCTGCCAACCAGTTCTCTATCCACGTCAGTATATTACCCCCAATACCATGTGCTTTGATTTTGCACACCAATCTCTTGTGTGGGACCTTGTCAAAAGCCTTTTGGAAGTGCAAATACATCACATCTACTGGTTCTCCCTTGTCCACTCCACTAGTTACATCCTCAAAATATTCCAGAAGGTTTATCAAGCATGATTTCCCCTTCATAAATCCATGCTGACTTGGACCGATCCTGTCACCGCTTTCCAAATGCGCTGCTATTTCATCCTTAGTAATTGATTCCAACATTTTCCCCACTACTGATGTCAGGCTAACCGGTCTATAATTACCCATTTTCTCTCTCCCTCATATTTTAAAAAGGCGTGTTACATTAGCTACCCTCCAGTCCATAGGAACTGATCCAGAGTTGATAGACTGTTGGAAAATGATCACCAATGCATCCACTATTTCTAGGACCACTTCCTTAAGTACTCTGCCATGCAGACTATCAGGCCCCAGGGATTTATCGGCCTTCAATCCCATCAATTTCCCGAACACAATTTCCCGCCTAATAAGGATTTCCTTCAGTTCCTCCTTCTCACTAGACCCTCGGTCCCCGATACTTCCGGAAGGTTATTTGTGTCTTCCTTCGTGAAGTATTTGTTCAATTGGTCTGCCATTTCTTTGTTCCCCATAAAAATTCACCTGAATCCGACTGCAAGGGACCTACGTGTGTCTTCACTAATCTTTTTCTTTTCACATATCTATAGAAGCTTTTGCAGTCAGTTTTTATGTTCCCGGCAAGCTTCTTCTCGTAATCTATTTTCCCCCTCTTAATTAAACCCTTTATCCTCCGTCTGAATTCTAAATTTCTCCCAGTCCTCAGGTTTGCTGCTTTTTCAGGACAATTTTTATGCCTCTTCCTTGGATTTAATACTATCCCTGATTTCCCTTGATAGCCACGGTTGAGCCACCTTCCCTTTTTTATTTTTACGCCAGACAGGGATGTACAATTGTTGTAGTTCATCCATGCGGTCTCTAAATGTCTGCCATTGCCCATCCACTGTCAACCCCTTAAGTATCATTCGCCAATCTATCCTAGCCAATTCACGCCTCATACCTTCAAAGTTACCCTTCTTTAAGTTCTGGAACATGGTCTCTGAATTAACTGTTTCATTCTCCATCCTTATGCAGAATTCCACTATATTATGGCCACTCTTCCCCAAGGAGCCTCGCACAACGAGATTGCTAATTAATCCTCTCTCATTACACAACACCCAGTCTAAGATGGCCTTCCCCCTAGTTGGTTCCTCGACATATTGGTCTAGAAAACCATCCCTTATGCACTCCAGGAAATCCTCCTTCACCGTATTGCTTCCAGTTTGGCTAGCCTAATCTATGTGCATATTAAAGTCACCCATTATAAATGCTGTACCTTTATTGCATGCACCCCTAATTTCCTGTTTGATGCCCTCCCCAACATCACTACTACTGTTTGGACGTCTGTCCACAACTCCCACTAATGTTTTTTGCCCTTTGGTATTCTGCAGCTCTACCCATATAGATTCCACATCATCCAAGCTAATGTCCTTCCTAACTATTGCATTAATCACCTCTTTAACCAGCAATGCTACCCCACCTCCTTTGCCTTTTATTCTATCCTTCCTGAATGTTGAATACCCATGGATGTTGAGTTTCCAGCCCTGATCATCCTGGAGCCACGTCTCTGTAATTCCAATCACATCATATCTGTTCACATCTATTTGCACAGTTAATTCATCCACCTTATTACGGATACTCCTTGCATTAAGACACAAAGCCTTCAGGCTTGTTTTTTTAACACCCTTTGTCCTTTTAGAATTATGATGTAGTGTGGCCCTTTTTGTTTCTTGCCTTTGTTTACTCGGCCTTCCACTATTGCTTTTTACCTTTCTACCATCTGTTTCTGACTCCATATTACTTCGCCCTATCTCACTGCATAGGTTCCCATCCCCCTGCCATATTAGTTTAAACACTCCCGAACTGCATTAGCAAATGTTACCTCTAGAACATCAGTTCCAGTCCTGCCCAAGTGCAGACCGTCCCTTTTGTACAGGTCCCACTTCCCCCAGAACTGGTTCCAATGTCCCAGGAATTTGAATCCCTCCCTCTTGCACCACTGCTCAAGCCACGTATTTATTCTAACTCTCCTGCTCCCTCTACTCTGATTAGCACGTAGCACTGGTAGCAATCCAGAGATTACTACCTTTGAGGTCCTACTTTTTAATTTAACTCCTAGCTCCCTAAATTCAGCTTGTAGGACCTCTTCCCGCTTCTTACCTAGATCGTTGGTACCTACATGTACCACGACAACTGGCTGTTCACCCTCCCTCTCCAGAATGCTCTGCAGCTGCTCCGAGACATCCTTGACCCTTGCACCAGGGAGGCAACATACCATCCTGGAGTCTCGGTTGCGGCCGCAGAAACTCCTATCTATTCCCCTTACAATAGAGTCCCCTATCACTATAGCTCTCCCACTCTTTTTCCCACCCTTCTATGCAGCAGTGCCACCCATGGTGCCATGAACCAGGCTGCTGGTGCCTTCCGCTGGTAAGTCATCTCCCCCAACAGTATCCAAAATGGTATATCTGTTTTGGAGTGAGATGACCGCAGGGGACTCCTGCACTACCTTCCTGCTCTTGCCTTGTCTCTTGGTCACCCATTCATTATCTGTCCTAACCCTTACCTGCGGTTCCTCGACATACTGGTCTCGAAAACCATCCCTAATACACTCCAGGAAATCCTCCTCCACTGCATTGCTACCAGTTTGGTTAGCCCAATCAATATGTAGATTAAAGTCACCCATGATAAATGCTGTACCCTTATTGCATGCATCCCTAATTTCTTGTTTGATGTTGTCCCCAACCTTACTACTGCTCTTTGGTTGTCTGTGCACAACTCCCACCAGTATTTTCTGCCACTTGGCATTCAGTAGCTCCACCCATACTGATTCCACATCATCCAAGCTAATGACCTTTCTTACTATTGCATTAATTTCCTCTTTAACCAGCAATGCACCCCACCTCCTTTTCTTTCAGTCTATCCTTTCTAAATGTTGTATACCCCTGGATGTTGAGTTCCAGCCTTGGTCACCCTGGAGCCATGTCTCCGTGATGCCAATTACATCATACCCGTTAACTGCTATCTGCGCAGTTAATTCGTCCACCTTTTTCCGAATACTCCTCACATTGAGGCACAGAGCCTTTAGGCTTCTCTTTCTAACACACTTTGCCCCTTTAGAATTTTGCTGTAATGTGGCCCTTTTTGCTTTTTGCCTTCGGTTTCTCTGCCCTCCACGTTTACTTTTCTTTTTTCTATCTTTTGCTTCTGCCCCCATTCTACTTCCCTCAGTCTCCCTGCATAGGTTCCCATCCCCCTGCCATATTAGTTTAACTCCTCCCCAACAGCACGAGCAAACACTCCCCCTAGGACATTGGTTCCGGTCCTGCCCAAGTGCAGACCGTCCGGTTTGTACTGGTCCCACCTGCCCCAGAAACGGTTCCAATGTCCCAGGAATTTGAATCCCTCCCTTCTGCACCACTACTCAAGCCACGTATTCATCTGAGCTATCCTGCGATTCCTACTCTGACTATCACGTGGCACTGGTAGCAATCCTGAGATTACTACTTTTGAGGTCGTACTTTTTAATTTAGCTCCTAGCTCCCTAAATCCGTCTTGTAGCATCTCATCCCGTTTTTTACCTATATCGTTGATACCTATATGCACCACGACAACTGGCTGTTCACCATCCCTTTTCAGAATGCCCTGCACCCGCTCCAAGACATCATTGACCCTTGCACCGGGGAGGCAACATACCATCCTGGAGTCTCAGTTGCGGTCGCAGAAACGTCTATCTATTCCCCTTACAATTGAATACCCTATCACTATAGCTCTTCCACTTTTTTTCCTGTCCTCCTGTGCAGCAGAGCCAGCCACGGTGCCATGAACTTGGCTGCTGCTGCCCTCCCCTGATGAATCATCCCCCTCAACAGTACTCAAAGCGGTGTATCTGTTTTGCAGGGGGATGACCGCAGGTGACCCCTGCACTACCTTCCTTGTACTGCTCCTCCTGTTGGTCACCCATTCCCTATCTGGCTGTGTACCCTTTACCTGCGGTATGACCAACTCACTAAACGTGCTATTCACGTCATTCTCAGCATCGTGGATGCTCCAGAGTGAATCCACCCGCAGCTCCAGTGCCGCAATGGGGTCCATCAGGAGCTGTAGGTGGATGTACTGCCCGCACACGTAGTCTTCAGGGACACCGGACGTGTCCCTGACTTCCCACATAGTACAGGAGGAGCATAACATGTGTCCGAGCTCTCCTGCCATGACTTAACCCTTAGATAATCTTAAATTGGCAACAACAATGATAAAGGTTACTTACTGATAAAGAAAAAGAAAAACTACTCACCAATCACCAGACAATCACTTACCCCCTTGGCTGTGACATCACCTTTTGATTTCTTTCTACTTCTTTTTTGCCTCCCTGCTGCAGCTGCACCGGCTGGGCCTTGAGAGGCCTCCCGACTCTGCCTTCCGACTCCCTGCTGGTCCTCTCCGACGCTGGCCTTTATAGGCCTCCCGACAATGCTGCCGCTCTGCCTTCCGACTCTCTGCTGGACCTCTCCGACGCTGGCCTTTATAGGCCTCCAGACAATGCTGCCGCTCTGCCTTCCGACTCTCTGCTGGTCCTCTCCGACGCTGGCCTTTATAGGCCTTCCGACAATGCTGCCGCTCTGCCTTCCGACTCCCTGCTGGTCCTCTCCGACGCTGGCCTTTATAGGCCTCCCGACAATGCTGCCGCTCTGCCTTCCGACTCCCTGCTGGTCCTCTCCGACGCTGGCCTCTTGTCGGCCTGCCGACAATGCTGCCGCTCCGCCTCCCGACTCCCAGAGACTGTGCAGAATAAACTGCAGTTTCCAGGATACCTTGGTACACAGGTGTAATTCAGACCCCCTTTTAAACTCATACATACCGTCTTTATTTTATATAATGCTTACGCATCTCCCAGCTGCTGAGCTGGCACTGCAGAGACAGTTCTAAGCGACAACCAACTCTACTTCTCAAATTGACATAAATATGTTTTTTAACTGTAAGTATAACATAAAATAACAAAAGCATTACATAAAAGTAAAGATGGTATGTATGAGTTTAAAAGGGGGTCTGAATTACACCTGTGTACCAAGGTATCCTGCAAACTGCAGTTTGTTCTGCACCCCCTATTTATTTTAATGCATGGTCCCTTTAAGTTTCTGTACATGCACGATATTTACAATGCATAAGCTGGTGAGTGGCCTGCACGGGTCCTTTGAGACGCACCTCAGCGGGAAGAGTGCTCTGAGCACTGTTTCAATGATCCCCACCCTCTAACCCCACTTCATTTGAAGTCTAAACTTGGCATTAGCCACCACATGTGGGACACTAGGGGAGATCGACCAGTATATTAGGTTGGAATTTCTGGTTGTAATGATGGCGAAACTGTCAGCGCTCGCCGTCATTAGTGTGTAAAACTGACAGCAACTTTTGGCATCTGCACATGCGCTATTTCAACGTGGAAATCCTGAAGTTGGTCTGTGATACCCTGCTCCTCCACAGGGTGCGGTATTGCAGTCTTCGCAGATGGGAATCAGTTCGAAGTCGCTGAATTGAGGTGAATATCCATTTTGTATGCTCCATTCTTGCTGTAAAAACCCTTGACAAAGTTAAGCCTTGTTGAATGAAATGTAACTGATGTTTTAATAGCATTCCAAGTCATCATCATCATAGGCAGTCCCTCGAAATCGAGGAAGACTTGCTTCCACTCTAAAAGTGAGTTCTCAGGTGACTGAACAGTCCAATATGGAAATTACAGTCTCTGTCACAGGTGGGACAGACAGTCGTTGAGGGAAAGGGTGGGTGGGACTGGTTTGCCGCACGCTCCTTCCACTGCCTGCAATTGCTCTCTGCATGTTCTCGCCGATGAGACTCGAGGTGCTCAGTGCCCTCCCGGATGCACTTCCTCCACTTAGGGCGTTCTTTGGCCAGGGACTTCCAGGTGTCGGTGGGGATGTTGCATTTTATTAAGGTGGCGTTTGTTATGTACTGAATAAAGAATCTGACCAGATACTGTGAGTTCAAAGTACAGGTCTCCAGAGTGCCTCTCCAGCCTGTGAGACCTCCTTATGTACACCTGCTCCCAAGGGATTGTGGAATTCCTTGGGACTCCATGGGATGAGCACTCTGGTGGTTAAACAAGGTATTTACAGGTGTACATAAAAAACAACACACCCCCCACCAAAGTCAATAATGTAACTATTTATGATGTGAGTCAATCTGGGGCTTTCCTGTCCCTGGTTGATCGTCTCGGTGCAAATGCTGGTTTTGGTGAGTCGTTTGTTGGGCCCTTGCTGGGCTGTCGGGCGTGGTGAATCCTGCTGGACTGCTGCAGGTGATGGGTTCTGCCTTGTGGTCAACCGCTGGGTCAGTTGCCACTGGTGTATGTGTTGGAGGGTCAAAAAAGGTAGAGTCTATTGTGGGTTGCACTGGATAGTCCGTGAATCTGAGTTTGGTTTGGTCCAAGTGTTTCCTGTAGGCGAGTCAATTTGAAAGTTTGACTAGAAATACCCAATTCCCCTCTTTGGCCACGAGAGTGCCGGGAAGCCACTTGGGACCTTGCCCATAGTTTAGCGTTTAGCGAGTTGGTCTTACCAAAGGTTAAAGGTACACAGCCAGATAGGGAATGGGTGACCAACAGAAAGAGCAGTGCAAGGAAGGTAGTACAGGGGTCCCCTGCGGTCATCCCCCTGCAAAACAGATACACCGCTTTGGGTACTGTTGAGGGGGATGACTCATCAGGGGAGGGCAGCAGCAGGCAAGTTCATGGGACCGTGGGTGGCTCTGCTGCACAGGAGGGCAGGAAAAAGAGTGGGAGAGCGATAGTGACAGGGGATTCGATTGTAGGGGGAATAGATAGGCGTTTCTGCGGCTGCAACTGAGACTCCATAATGGTATGTTGCCTCGCTGGTACAAGGGTCAAGGATGTCTCGGAGCGGGTGCAGGACATTCTGAAAAGAGAGGGTGAACAGCCAGTTGTCGTGGTACAAATAGGTACCAACAATGTAGGTAAAAATTGGGATGAGGTCCGCAAGACAAATTTAGGCAGCTATGAACTAAATTAAAAAGTAGGACCTCAAAAGTAGTAATCTCAGGACTGCTACCAGTGCCACGTGCAAGTCAGAGTAGGAATCGCAGGATATCTCACATGAATAAGTGGCTTGAGGAGTGGTGCAGAAGGGAGGGATTCAAATTCCTGGGACATTGGAACCGGTTCTGGGGGAGGTGGGACCAGTACAAACCGGACGGTCTGCACCTGGGCAGGACCGGAACCAATGTCCTAGAGTGTTTGCGAGTGCTGTTGAGGAGGAGTTAAACTAATATGGCAGGGGGATGGGAACCTATGCAGGGAGACAGGGGGAAGTAGAATGGGGGCAGAAGCAAAAGATAGAAAGAAGAAAAGTAAAAGTGGAGGGCAGAAAAACCTAAGGCATAAAGCAAAAAGGTGGACGAATTAACTGCGCAGATAGCAGTTAACTGATATGATGTAATTGGCATCACGGAGACATGACTCCAGGGTAACCAAGACTGGGAACTCAACATCCAGGGGTATTCAACATTTAATAAGGATAGACAGAAAGGAGGTGGGGTGGCAATGCTGGTTAAAGAGGAAATTAATGCAATTGTAAGGAAGGACATTAGCTTGGATGATGTGGAATCGGTATGGGTGGAGCTACGGAATACCAAGGGGCAGAAAACGCGAGTGGGAGTTGTGTACAGACTACCAAACAGTAGTAGTAAGGTTGGGGACAGCATCAAACAAGAAATTAGGGATGCATGCAATAAAGGAACAGCAGTTAATATGGGTGACTTTAATCTACATATTGATTGGGCTAACCAAACTGGTAGCAATGCGGTGGAGGAGGATTTCCTGGAGTGCATTAGGGATGGTGTTCTAGACCAATATGTTGAGGAACCAACTAGAGAGCTGGCCATCCTCGACTGGGTGATGTGCAATGAGAAAGGACTAATTAGCAATCTTGTTGTGCGAGGCCCCTTGGGGAAGAGTGATCTTTATTAAGATGGAAAGTGACACAGTTAATTCAGAAACTAGGGTCCTGAACTTAAGGAAAGGTAAATCGATGGTTTGAGGCATGAATTGGCTAGAATAGACTGCCAAATGATACTTAAAGGGATGATGGTGGATAGGCAATGGCAAACATTTAAAGATCACAAGGATGAACTTCAGCAATTGCACATCTCTCTCTGGAGTAAAAATAAAAGGGGGAAGGTGGCTCAACCTTGGCTAACAAGGGAAATTAAGGATAGTGTTAAATCCAAGGAAGAGGCATAAAAATTGTCCTGAAAAAGCAGCAAACCTGAGGACTGGGAGAAATTTAGAATTCAGACGGAGGATAAAGGGTTTAATTAAGAGGGAGAAAATAGAGTACGAGAAGAAACTTGCCGGGAACATAAAAAACTGACTGCAAAAGGTTCTATAGATATGTGAAGAGAAAAAGATTAGTGAAGACAAACATAGGTCCCTTGCAGTCGGATTCAGGTGAATTAATAATGGGGAACAAAGAAATGGCAGAACAATTGAACAAATACTTTGGTTCTGTCTTCACGAAGGAAAACACAAATAACCTTCCGGAAGTACTAGGGGACCGAGGGTCTCGTGAGAAGGAAGAACTGAAGGATATCCTTATTAGGCGGGAAATTGTGTTAGGGAAATTGATGGGATTGAAGGCCGATAAATCCCCAGGACCTGATAGTCTACATCCCAGAGTACTTAAGGAAGTGTCCCTAGAAATAGTGGATGCATTGGTGATCATTTTCCAACAGTCTGTCGACTCTGGATCAGTTCCTATGCATTGGAGGTTAGCTAACTTAACACCACTTTTTAAAAATAGAGGGAGAGAGAAAGCTGGTAATTATAGACCCGTTAGCCTGACATCAGTAGTGGGGAAAATGTTGGAATCAATTATTAAGGATGAAATAGCAACGCATTTGGAAAGCGGTTACAGGATCGGTCCAAGTCAGCATGGATTTATGAAAGGGAAATCATGCTTGACGAATCTTCTAAAATTTTTTGAGGATATAACTAGCAGAGTGGACAAGGGAGAACCAGTGGATGTGGTGTATTTGGACTTTCAAAAGGCTTTTGACAAGGTCCCACACAAGAGATTGGTGTGCAAAATCAAAGCACATGATATTGGGGGTTATGTACTAACGTAGATAGAGAACTGGTTGGCAGATAGGAGGCAGAGAGTCAGGATAAACGGGTCCTTTTCAGAATGGCAGGCAGTGACTAGTGAAGTGCCGCAGTGCTCAGTGCTGGGATCGAAGCTCATTACAATATACTTTAATGATTTAGATGAAGGAATTGAGTGTAATATCTTCAAGTTTGCAGATGACACTAAACTGAGTGGAGGTGTGAGCTGTGAGGAGGACACTAAGAGACTGCAGGGTGTCTTGGACAGGTTAGGTGAGTGGGCAAATGCATGGCAGATGCAGTATAATGTGGATAAATGTGAGGTTATCCACTTTGGGGGTAAAAACACAAAGATAGAATATTATCTGAATGGCGGCAGATTAGGAAAAGGGGAGGTGCAATGAGACCTGGGTGTCATGGTTCATCAGTCATTGAAAGTTGGCATGCAGGTGTAGCAGGCAGTGAAGAAGGCAAATGGTATGTTGGCCTTCATAGCTAGGGGATTTGAGTATAGGAGCAGGGAGGTCTTACTGCAGATGAACAGGGTCTTGGTGAGACCTCACCTGGAAAATTGTGTTCAGTTTTGGTCTCCTAATCTGAAGAAAGACGTTCTTGCTATTGAGGGAGTGCAGCGAAGGTTCACCAGACTGATTCCAGGGATGGCTGGACTGACATATGAGGAGAGACTGGATCAACTGGGCCTTTATACACTGGAGTTTAGAAGGAGGAGAGGGGATCTCATAGAAATATATAAGATTCTGATGGTACAGGTTAGATGCGGGAAGAATGTTCCCGATGTTGGGGAAGTTCAGAACCAGGTAACACATTCTTAGGATAAGGGGCAGGCCATTTAGGACTGAGATGAGGAGAAACTTCTTCACTCAGAGAGTTGTTAACCTGTGGAATTCCCTGCTGCAGAGAGTTGTTGATGCCAGTTCATTGGATATATTCAAGGGGGTGTTAGATATGGCCCTTACGGCTAAAGGGATCAAGGGGTATGGAGAGAAAGCAGGAAAGGGGTACTGAGCGAATGATCAGCCATGATCTTATTGAATGGTGGTGCAGGCTCGAAGGGCCGAATGGCCTACTCCTGCACCTATTTTCTATGTTTCTATGTTTCTATGTTTCTATGTTTCTAACACATATATAGGATCATTAATCTCGATTTAGCGTGATACATTTGCGCCATCATGATATGTATTCTGTTGAAGTCGCCTGCTCTCTACCTGTTCGTGTAGATCAGGGTGGACTAATGAGAGCCTTCGCTTAAATGTTCTTTTCATGAACAGCTCAGCGGGGGGAACCCCAGTGAGCGAGTGGAGTCTCGTGCGGTAACTAAGCCGGACTCGGGATAGGCGAGTCTGCAGTGAGCCTTCAGTTACCCTCTCCAAGCTCTGCTTGATTGTTTGAACTGCTCGTTCTGCCTGACCATTGGACCTTGGTTTAAACGGGGCAGATGTAACATTTTGTGCCCAAAGCGGGTCATGAGCTCTTTGAACTCGGCACTGATGTTACACGGCCCATTGTCACTCACAAGGACATCAGGCAGGCCGCGCGTGGCAAACATGGCCCGCAGGCTTTCAATGGTGGCAGCGGACGTGCTTGCCGACATTACCTCACATTCAATCCATTTGGCGTACGCATCTCCAACCACTAGGAACATTTTTCCCAAGGGCCTGCATAGTCGACATGGACCCTAGACCACGGTTTGGAGGGCCAAGACCATAAACTTAGTGGCGCCTCCCTGGGTTTATTGCTTAACTGAGAACATTTGTGCACGCAGTACTCTAAGTCTGCATCGATACCGGGCCACCACACGTGGGATCTGGCTATCAGTTTTATCATTACAATGCCTGGGTGGGTACTGTGGAGATCACTAATGAAAGTTTTCCTGCCTATTTTTTGGCACTCGATTAACCCATTGGAGGCAGTCTCCCTGTATAGACATTTCATCTCTGCACCGCTGGTACGGCTTTATTTCTTCCCGCATTTCCAATAGGACACTAGCCCAACTCCCGTGGAGCACACAGTTTTTTTACAAAGGACAGTAAGGGATCCTGGCTCATCCAGGTTGTAATCTGTCTGGCGGTAACAGGTGATTGCTCACTCTCGAATGCTTCCATTACCATAACTAAATCTGCGGGCTGTGCCATCTCCACCCCTGTGTTGGGCAATGGCAGCCTACTGAGAGCATTAGCACAGTTTTCTGTGCCTGGCCTGTGGTGGATGGCGTAGTTGTATGCGGAGAACGTGAGCGCCCATCTCTGGATGCGTGCCAATGCATTCGTATTTATGCCCTTACTTTCAGAAAAGAGGGATATCAGTGGCTTATGGTCGGTTTTGTAGGGGGTTTTTGCTCTGCCCAATTACGGGGTCTTTGGTGGCTGTTGGTATATTGGGCTTCTCTGTCCCTTCGAGGGGACGGTCCAGCAGCTTATGGCTCGCTGACTACTAAACTGGCGGTTTCGAAGCGCCCTAGCACCCCTATCTGTTTCTAAGCTCAGAATTTTGGTGGATTATGAGCTTCCACAAGGGAAAAAAATGGGTAAGTCCAATTTATTAACCACGGTAAGTTTCCAACAAGGTCAAACTTCATCAAAACACATATCTGACACACACTTCTAAACTATGAAAATCTATAGGAAGAAACGGACACAACGAAAACCTTACACAATTTTATCTTTACAAGACCACCCCCACCACCCTTTGTACCTGACTGACCTAGGCTGACAGTTGGGAAAAGAAACCCCAGGATAATACTTACGATCCCTTTTGATAGTTATTTTTTTAGCCTTAGGATGTTTGGTTTACCGGGTAGCTGGAGTGAATGTTGCCTCTCCCAGTTACTTCGGTCTCCGGTTCTTCAGCTGGTTGGCCTCGGAGCTTTGTTCGGTGTGCGGCTCGGCTTCTTGAGATGATGTTGGGCCTCTCAGTAGTTGGGTTGTATATTCTGCACACAAGTCGAGTCCAGGGCCCATTCGATAGTACGTCTCCCAGCCGGTAACAGTCCGTCTCCGTTCTCTCTCGGTTTCTGTCTGTCTGTGACTGCTACTGCTCCTCGACTCCTTCTCCTACTGCTCCAGCTGCTTCCCCCCTCTCGGTGGTTCCATAGGTCCTATATTTGTATTCAATTTAGTTCTGGTCTTTTCATGCCCAAGCTCAGTTGGTGGTCCATTGTGTAAGTTTGGGCGGGGAGATAGCTTTGAATATTTAATCAGAAGATGTCACAGGTACAGGGAGGTGTGAGGACAGGGGTATTGTTTCAGTGCACATTGGTGCCTCAAAGTTTGCTGGTCCATTGTAACAGTCCTGGGAGTCAATTGGTTTGAGCCTCCCCTTTCCCCTTTGATGGGCCATCACCGCAGTGATCTCAGGACTATTGTCCACTGTTCATATTAACCAGGTAGATGATGGTCCACATTCATAATTTGATTAAGGGTGAGTCATATTTTCAAACTGGGCTGAGTAGTTCCCATTGGTTGAGGATTTCCCCATTTCAGGCCCGACTCGACCCCTGATTGGCCTGCCAGAATGCACTTTTCCCCCATTGGCCAGTGCCTCTGTCTCGCTTGTGAGCCAGACTCCACAATGTCTGTATCCGCCCACACGTTTCCCAGCCTGCCTGGTCTGAGGATTTTACTTGGCCAAAAATGTTCATTTAAAATGTATAGGACAATCCCATATTAGTTTTCTTGTCCTTCAGTTGTTCCAAAAGAAAATGCGGCCGTGGATTTTCGAACCTTACACCACCCCTGTGGTGGGCAATGGCAGCCTACTGAAAGCATCGGCACAGTTTTCTGTGCCTGGCCTGTGGTGGATGGCATAGTTGTATGTGGACAACGAGAGCGCCCATCTCTAGATGCGGGCCGATGCATTCGTATTTATCCCCTTACTTTCAGAAAAGAGGGATATCAGTGGCTTATGGTCAGTTTCCAATTCAAATTTGAGCCCAAACAGATATTGATGCATTTTCTTTACCTCATAAATACACGCTAACGCTTTTTTGATCATGCTGTAGGCCCTCTCATCCTTAGACAGTCTTCTGGATGCATAAGCAACTGGTTGCAATTTCCCAGATTCATTAGCTTGTTGCAATACACACCTGACACCGTATGATGACGCATCACATGCTAGTACCAAATGCTTATATGGATCATACAACACAAGCAATTTGTTTGAGCATAACAGTTTCCTAGCTTTTTCAAAAGCCTTTACCCCATACACATTCATCTCCTTTATGCAGTAAAGCGTGCAGTGGTTCTAACAGTATGCTGAGACACGGTCAGAAGTTACCAAAGTAGTTCAGGAGTCCTAGAAACGACCGCAACTCCGTCACATTCTGTGGTATCGGTGCATTCTTGATTGCCTCCGTCTTATAATCGGTGGGCCTGATGCCGTCCGCTGTGATTCTTCTCCCCAGGAACTCCATTTCAGATGTCAGGAAAACGCACTTCGAGCATTTTAACCTGAGTCCCATGTGATTAAGCCGACTAAGAACCTCCTCCAGATTCTGCAGGTGCTCGACGGTGTCCCAACATGTAACCAAGTTGTCATCCTGGAAGACCACGGTGCGCGGGACCGACTTCAGTAAGCTTTCCATGTTCCTCTGGAATATCACTGCGGCTGATCGAATCCCAAACGGGCATCTGTTGTAAATGAAGAGACCTTTGTGCGTGTTGATTCAGATGAGGCTCTTTGATGATTCCTCCAGCTCCTGCGTCATGTAGGCCGAGGTCAAATCCAGCTTCGTGAACGTTTTTCCTCCCGCTAGCATCGCAAATAGGTCGTCTGCCTTTGGTAGTGGGTATTGATCCTATAGGGAGAAACGATTGATAGTTACTTTGTAATCAGCACAGATTCTGACGGTGCCGTCTTCCTTGAGGACTGGAACAATCGGACTGGCCCACTCATTGAATTCGATCGGCGAAATGATGCCCTCTCGTTGCAGCCGGTCCAGCTCGATCTCCACCTTCTCTCTCGTCATGTACGGTACTGCTCTTGCCTTGTGATAGATGGGTTGCATCCCCGGAATCAGGTGGATCTGCACTTTTGCTCCTTGGAACCTCCCGATGCCCAGTTTGAACAGCGAGCGGAACTTGTTTAGGACCTGGGCACATGAAGTGTCGTTGACGGACGAGAGCACTTGGACATCATCCCAGTTTCAGCGTATTTTTCCCAGCCAGCTCCTGCCGAACAGCGTGGGGCCATCGCCCAGTACCACCCAGAGTGATAACATGTGCACCGCTCCATCGTAGGAGACCTTTACAGTAGCACTGCCGATTATGGGAATCAGTTCCTTTGTGTATCTTCTCAGTTTAGTACGAATAGGAGTTAGGATTGGACTTGAGGCCTTGCTACACCACAATTTATTGAAAGTCTTTTTGGTCATTATGGACTGGCTCATGCTCATGTCCAGCTCCATTGACACCGGGAGTCCATTTAATTCAACCTTCAGCATTATCGGGGGACACTTTGTGGTAAATATGTGCACCCCATACACCTCTGCCTCCTCAGCCTGAGGCTCTGCTTCATCGTGATCCATCATGGATCTGTCCTCCTCTGCAACATGGTGGTTTGCAGGGTTAGCAGGGTTTGCAGCTCGCCTGCACATACGTTGGATGTGTCTAATTGTTCCATAGCCCTTGCAAACATATCCTTTGAAGCGGCATGAATAGAAACGATGATCACCCCCGCAGCGCCAACAAGGTGTTAATGGCCTTGCATTCACCACCCTTGATGTGGACTCTGATACATCTGTGGATGTGCAGCTGCAGGCATGTGAGGCCTGCCCTGTACATTACAATTCGAAAACAACATTACTTTGTTCACAGTACTTACAGCAGCACTTGTGTGCTGAGAGATTTGTTACTTCATGACCAATGCCAAGTACAAAGAAGTCCCTGAGCATGTGTTCCAAGTGTCCTTCAAATTCACAATGTCTTGCAAGGCGCCTTAGCTCAGCGACGTAGCTCGCCACTTCCTGGCCTTCAGACTTCTTCTACGTGTAGAACCGGTACCTCATCATCAGAATGCTTTCCTTCAGGTTCAAATGCTCTCAGACCAGTGTGCACAAATCATCATATGACTTCTCTGTGGGTTTCGCTGGAGTGAGCAGGTTTTTCATGAGGTTTTTCATGGTGCCCCACAGATGGTGTGGAGGATCGCCCTTTGTTTGACAGCGTTCGCTTCTCCTTCCAGCTCGTTGGCCACAAAGTATTGGTCAAGTCGCTCCACAAAGATTTCCCAATCATCTCCCTCTGAAAATTTCTCCAGGATGCTGACTGTTCTTTGCGTCGTTGTAGTGGGGTTCATCATCTGTATCTCGTTGCCAGTTATAATGTATTGAATAAAACAATCTGAGCAGATACTGTGAGCTGAACTTAAGATGTGACCATAGTCCTTTATTACAGGTCTCCAGAGTGCCACTACAGCCTGTGAGGCCTCCTTATGTACAGGTGCTCCCAAGTGATTGTGGGATCCTTTGGGACTCCAGGCGATGAGCCCTCTGGTGGTTAAACAAGGTATTTACAGGTTTACATATATAACAGCTTTGATTATGGCTCAGAGACATGGACCATATACAGAAGACACCTCCAATTTCATGCCATGATTACTGCTGAACAACCTCTTTCGTACTGAAGAACTAATTTTATATTGTGGAGTTTCATTCCCTACATTCCATAGATTTTTTAAATAATAAAAAAATATTGTTTTCAAAGTTTAAAAAAAATATGTTTTAGTTTCTACTTTAATCCCATGTCTATGTCCCAATCTTTATTTTGCTTTCTGTAACAGTATTAAAAAGTGAATGATAAAACCTGCTTTTTACTTCCTGGTTTGCCGTCTGTGAGAAGTGTTCAATGTGATCGGCTGCTGTGCTTGCTTGATGGTGTCACTGTCACTGGATGCCAGCGATCTCCTATAGATAGCTCCAGAATTATATTAACGTCGGGAAAGGTGACATTAACGACACAGTGCCCGCTAAAAGTTTGGGGCAGCTTTCTACCAAGTCAGCGGCAAAGGCCGTCACTTATCCGCTGACCGCAAAATCCAGGCTAACTTTAATTTAGAACCACGCGAGTTCTGATGAAGGATTCTACCTGCCACATTAACCTTTCCCATTTTCTGCTTATAAGCCCAATAATTTCTGATTTTGTGTCGCATTTCCAGCATCTAAAGTTTATCTTTTTAACCTCCTCACATATTATTATAATCATCACTTCGAGCTAAAGGCAGATTTATAATTTCTGAGATTTTACCTTTTATACCCAAAATTCAGCAGTCCCCTCAGATTGAAAACAGCAAGTTTACACTTTCAGCTATTTAATACAAAAAATACCTCGGGGTTACTGTCCGTGGTGAACTGTGTGTGTACTCTATGGATGACTGCATGAGGAAAACTTTAGAGAGTTCATTTTCAATTTGGCGAGCAGCGAATGTTTTGCCTCCCTCACTATCACATATCATTCTCCAAGTGACTGTGGTATAAACCTGTCAGACACCGGAACCGTGTTATTCTATGTCTGACTGTCGGCTGCAGTTTCTAGCAGTGGGAAAAAAGGATTATGTCAGTTTTCCCTTCCTTCAAAAATTTGATCTCCTGCTGTGACAGAGAGCACATCTGCCTCCTGTAGACATCACGTAACTGCTGCCGACAAGCTGCGCATAACTGCCTCCCAATGATGCCACTCACCTACCTCTTGTCTCAGAACTAACAAAATACCACATCCCTGCTACGGTACTACAGTGGAGAGTGACAGGGCGACATCAGTAGGCTCCAAAGCCATGTCTGTCCGAACTTGTCATCTTCCTTGCTTCAAGTACTTTTTGAAAGTTTAGTGTTGTCAGACCATTTAGTCACTGGAATGGACCCTAACTGTTGTTGTTGGCATGTTGGGTATAATAAGCCTTTGCCAAATAGAGAGAATTTCCTGGCCGTTCGTTGTGTCCCCAGTGACCAGGCAACTTCGTTGTGTATCACGTACGCATGTTTGGACTCGAGTAAAAAGACGTTTGGGGGCGAAATTGGGCCCCGTTGCACCTCCCGTTAGCGAGTTTGCGACTGGGCACGGCGCTGTTACTGGCTCCCGCCATATTGGGCGGGAGTTTAGCGGCGGCGCTACAGTGTTGCGCCCTGATCTCCTGCGCCTGGAGATCGTGACGTCATCGTCGTGCACATCGGCCCGTTAGCGCCCCTGCCCCGAAATTGGCTCCCACCTCCCCCCCCCGCAGCAGCACCGGCCAAAAATACTGACAGCTTCAGGGGACGCCTGTTGGGTGGCCGGCCGCCACTGGGTCGAAAATTAAAGGCGTAGTGGCCAATTGATTTAAAAAAAGTACCTTTTGTTGCCGCTCCAGATGCAGTTGCTTCGCAGGGTCGTGGCCGCGATCGCTCAGCGCGGCACAGTGCTCGAGTCCCGGGCTGATTGCGCGGCCCCCCCCTGCTCCCCGGAAGAGTCAGCAGCATGGGGCCTTCCCTTTAAATGAGGGAAGGAGACCTCAGACGCTGCAGCCATGAGCGGCCCAGTGCGTACTGCTGCTGAGGCGTCTGCCCCATTAGGGCCCCAGGAAAGAAGGGGAGCACTTCGCTCCACTTCCCTCCGGGGGCAGTAACCCGAATTTCTCGAGAGGGACGGGACTTCTGCGCCTGCCGCTATGTCTCGCGCCTCCCAGGTGCTACCGGCCCCAAACGGGGCGATACTAAATTTCTCCCCCCTTTTTAAACTAAATTATTTGATAACGCATATTAGATGCTTAATGATGACCATGGCTGTGTCTCAACCTTTTTGAATTTCTCTTACATTTCTAGACTCAGGTGCTGGCTCTGGCCATAGGTTCAGTTCGGCTCAATGTAGAAGATTTGTTTGATGTGTTTACAAAGCTCAGACGTACAATTCTGTTAAATGGAGGAAACCTTCCTCACAGTGAACTATTTGGACCTTGACACAATCTAAATCAAAGAACCATCACTTTTTGATTTTTTTCCATGAGATCAGTGATGGTGTTTTGCAAGGTTTGGTGTCTTTCCTTTGGTCACCTATGCTCACTGAGCTGCAATGACTCCCGAGCCGGAAACACCTCGATATTAAAATCCTCATCCTTGTTTTCAAATCCCTCCATGGCCTCGCCCCTCACTATCTCTGTAATCTCCTCCAGCCTCACAACCCTCCGAGAACGCCCCACTCCTCTAATTCTGGCCTTTTGCAGATCACCCAATTTTAATCGGGCCACCATTGGCGGCTGTGCCTTCAGTTGTGTAATACCTAAGCTCTGGAATTCCCTCCCTAAACCTCTCCACCTCCCTATATCTCTCCCCTCCTTTAAGACACTCCTTAAAACCTACCTCTTTGACCATGACTTTGGTCACCTATCATACTATCTCCTTATGTGGCTCAGCGTCAAATTTTGTTTGATAATCGGTCCTGTGAAATGCCTTGCCATGTTTTATATATATTTATGCAAGGTGTTTTTTAAAATTAATTCTTGGGATGTATGTGTTGCTGGCAAGGCCTACATTTATTGCCCATCCCTAGTTGTCCTTGAGAAGGAGGTGGTGGGCCTTCAGCTTGAACTGTTATAGTCCATGTGGTGAAGATACTCCCATAGTGCTGTTAGGGAGGGAGTTCCTCGATTTTGACCCAGTGATGATAATGGAACAGCGATATATTTCCAAGTCAGGATGGTGTGTGACTTGAGGGGAACTGGAGAAGAAGCCTTGGTAACTTGCTTCAGAACATCCTGCAGACAGTACACACTGAAGTTGTGTTGGAAGGAGTGAATGTTTAAGCTACTGTATTGGTTGCTGATCAAGCGGGCTGCTGTGTCTTGGATGGTGTCGAGCTGCTTGAGGGCTTTGTCAGCTGCACCCATCCAGGTTAAGTGGAGAATATTCTATTACACTCCTGACCTGTACCTTGTAGGTGCTTTGGAGAGTTAGGAGATGAGTCACTTGCCATAGAATATCCAATCTCTGATGTGCTCCAGTAGCCATGGCATTTATGCGGCTGGTTCAATTGAGTTTATGGTCAATGGCAACCCCCAGGATTCGGCAATGGTAATGTTATTGAATATCAAGGGGAGGTGGGTAGACTTTCTCTTGTTGAAGATGATCATTGTCTGGCACTTTTGTGGCATGAATGTTACTTTCCACCTATCAGCCCAAGCCTGAATGTTGTCCAAGTCTTGCTGCATGTGGACAGGGACTGCTTTATTATCTGAGGAATTGTCAATGGAGCTGAACACTGTGGAATGTGGAGCTGACATTCATAGTTTCCTACAATTTGTTCTTGCAATATTATGTAAGAGTTTGCTTTAAAATCATTTGGTACAGATCATAAAAGTGGATCTTTATATTTGATATGGTAGACATTATGCTCAATTGCAGAGAAACATACAATGGGGAACTTAATTATAACGACTGTTGGTGGAAATGCATACATCTTTGAACGAGATTAACCATTCCTGTAATAATCTATTCAGATTTAACATGGGGCAGAAATTCCGGCCTCGTGGGTCCATACGGAGTGTGTACAGACCCGGGAAGGCATCGCAAAAGCCGGTTATCAGCGCACAATGCACACGCGCTGAAAACCGGCTTTTCTGATCTGTCAAGCTTGGAGTTTGACAGATCTTCTGTATCTCGGGAGCGAGGACATTTGCATGGCAAGATTGCAGTATTTACCCATATCTTGCCCAGCAAATGTCCTGAAAACTCTTGCACCTGATAAAAGCAGGCGCATAGACCACTTTTACAGGTGTAAGAGTTTTAAAACACACTTAAAACATAAAAAATAACATTTTAAAAACACATTTTATTTTTAAAAACCCTACCCATGACATTAAATTTATTTTAAAACATAATTTAAAAAACTTTTTAAAACATCAGAAAAATATATATTTTTAATAGTACATAAATAACTTGAATTTAAATTAATGTTAAATATGTGGTGTATTTTTTCTATTTTTTATTGCATGTTTTGTGTGTTTGGGGGGGTTTCTCATTCATAATAATGGGAACTCCAACTTACGGAGTTCCTATTACTATGAATGAGAACATACTTTATCTGATTGGCTGCCTAGAGCCATGTGACTGCAGCTCCAGCCCTGCACATGTCCTGATGTGCACGTGCTGCGACGTGCAGTCAGTGGAGGCCTCAGGACCGGGAACTCGTGTGGGTGCAGCAGGAACAGGTAGTCGCGGATCTTTTTAACGTTTCTTACCCGATCGCCCGCGGGAAGCAGCTGGCCGGGATTTCTGGGCCCATGAATTGAGTTCACAGAAAGTAAACACAAAATGCCCATAATTTGAGTCACTAATTGGGCGACTTCATTTAGAGAGATCATATAAGATACGGACAGTGTGTGAAATGTTAAAGTCTCACTAGCACAAATAGTTTTTGCTCTTGCGGACGAAGGAAAATCTTGGTAGTACGGTGTTATTTTGAGTTTGAGATTAAGGCATCGGAGAGGCAATTCTGAATGACATCTAGTGCGTGGTATACTTGACCTGAACTTGCTTGAGGGGAACACTGGGTGGAAAAAATGAAAAAATATTTATGTTCCGAACATTGCAATCTCTCATTTTTATAAGTAATGGGGAGGATTTTCCACTGGAGTTATATTGGCTTGCTAACCTATTTTGAGCAGACGTGGGAAATTCTTCAGCCGTTTCTGTGCCAGCTCTGCGCTCACCCCCAACCACTTCCAATATTCTCCGCTGGAAGTGATGTGAGACAAGGAGCACGCCTGCCGAAGTATAAACATTCAAAACAGTCGTAAAATAATAGCAATACATTTTAAAATTCTCATCCTTGTTTTCAAACCCCTTCACGCCCTACAAACCTCAGAGATCTCTACGCTCCTCCGATTCTGGCCTCTCGCATCCCCAATTTTCATCATTCCACCATTGGCGACCTTGCCTTCAGCCTGTCTAGGCCCCAAGTTCTGGAACTCCCTCCCTAAGCCTCTCTGCCTCTCAAACTCTCTCTCCGCCTTTAAAACGGCCCTTAAAAGCTACCTCTTTGACCAAGCCGGTCCTAATATCTCTTGTGACTCGGCATCAGATTTTGTCTGATAAGGGGCGGTAATTTTCAGTCACTACGGGCACATACGAGGGGCGCATGCGCCCATAGGGGCCGTGCAAGTTCCGGGTTTAGGCACGCTCTGCGCATGCACCAAAACCCAGAACTTGTGATCGGTCAAGAATTCACTTGACAGATCGCACGCATCCCTGAGAAAAGGGCATTCACTGGCATAGAGTTGCACTGTTTGCTCAACTGCTGCCCGGCAAATGCCTGTGAAACATGTTAAAACTAGTTTTTTTACAGGGGTCATACGAAGTCAACAGTGTGTTAGAACAAAGCAGGTTCCGCGCCCTATTGAAAGCCCGTTCCTGACAGTCCCCCCAAGAACCAGTCACAACCCTTACGCAGGAGCACATGTAATGGCTCCAACAATGTGCTTAAGTTAGGCAGGAAGTTCCCGAAATAGTTCAAAAGTCCCAGGAACGATCGCAACTCCGATGTGTTGCCGGGCCGGGACGCACGACGGATCGCCTCCGTTTTGGATTCGGGAGGCCGGATCCCGTCTGCGGCAACCCTCCTGCCCAAAAACTCGACCTCTGGGGCCAAAAACACACACTTGGCCTTTTTCAGCCGCAGGCCTACCCGGTCCAGTCGGCGTAGCACCTCCTCCAGGTTGTGGAGGTGTTCCTTGGTGTCTCGACCTGTTATTATGATGTCATCTTGGAATATGATTGTGCCGGAAATGGATTTGAGCAAGCTTTCCATGTTCCTCTGGAAGATTGCGGTCGCTGAACGAATGCCAAATGGACACCTGTTATCGATGAATAGTCCCTTGTGCGTTGTGATGGTGGTCAGAAGCTTGGATTCTTCAGCCAGTTCCTGAGTTATGTAGGCCGAAGTGAGGTCCAACTTAGTGAACAGCTTGCCACCTGCCAATGTGGCAAAAAGGTCCTCCACTCTCGGGAGCGGGTATTGATCCTGCAGCGACACTCGGTTGATGGTGGCTTTGTAGTCGCCGCAGATCCTGACCGAGCCATCCACTGTAAGGACAGGAACGATGGGACTTGCCCAGTCACTGAATTCAACGGGCGAAATTATGCCCTCTCTGAGCAGCCTGTCCAATTCACTCTCAATTTTTTCACGCATCACATACGGCACCGCTCTGGCTTTGTGGTGCACTGGTCTGGCATCCGGGGTGATGTGTATCACCACTTTGGTGCCCTTGAACGTTCCGACACCGGGTTGAAACAGTGACCCGAATTTTTGTAGGACCTGTGAGCATTAACTTCGCTCCACAGACACGAAATGGCGTGTACATCTCCCCATTTCCAGTTCATCTCGGCTAGCCAGCTCCTTCCCAAAAGCTCGGGGCCATTTCCTGGAACAATCCAGAGTGGCAGGTGGTTCTGTGATCCATTGTGTGTTACCACCAGGTTTGCACTGCCCAGCACTGGGATGATTTCTTTGGTGTACATGCATAGCTGCGTGTCAATGCGTTCCAGTTTGGGCCTGCTAGCTCTGTGATGCCATTGTCTCTTAAATTGTTGGACGCTCATAAGGGACTGGCTGGCTCCCGTATCCAGCTCCATGCCATTCAATAAAACTTTCATCACCGTGGGTGGCGTTTTAGTGTATGAGCTGTGGATGTCAGCCACATGAACCCTCTGAACCTCAGCATCCATGGCTTGGCCCCAGGCATCATCCTGCATTGCAGACCCCTCGTCTGATTCCTCTGTTTCATAGATTAGCCTCGCTGCAGCCTTTTTGCACATTCTAGCCAAATGTCCTCTGGCATTACAATTCCTGCAGGTGAACTGCTGGAACTTGCAGCTTTTAACAGTATGTCCACCCCCGCATCTCCAGCATTGGCTGAGATTGTTGTTCACAAAAGGGTTGTTACCAGGCATTCCTCTTGGTTGTTTCTAAGCACTCTGGTGGTGGGTGTCAATTGTCCCATCACGGGACGCATTGTTCCTCTTGATGGCATGAACTGCCGATCCTCCTGCCATTGTCTCTGTTACTGTCCCACCCTAGAGCCTGTTGCTGCCTGGGCGGTGTTGAATTGCCCTTGCCTGCCTGCGGGGTTTTGTATCACTTTTACAACATTAACTCCCTCGTTCATCGCAACGTTTAAACCAGGGCTGCTTGCGTAAATTATCTTGGTCTCCTCTTCTCCCGCCATGAAGGTCTGAGCTATCAAAGCTGCCCTTTCCAAAGTCAAGTCCTTGTCATCAATAAGCTTCCTGAAAATACCGGCATGACTAATGCCCTCAATGAAAAAATCCCCTAACATCTCCCCCCTGCAGGCGTCTGTGAACTTACAGAAGCTGGCCAAGCGCCTCAGGTCTGCAATGAAGGCCGAGATGTTTTGCCCTTTCCGACACCGGTGTGTAGAACCGGTGCCGGACCATGTGTACGCTGCTCGTCGGTTTCAGATGGTCGCTGATCAGCTGGCTGAGCTCTTCGAAGAACTTGTCGGCCAGCTTGAGAGGTGCAAGCAGGTCTTTCATTAGCGCGTACGTTTTTGTCCCACAGCTGGTCAGTAGATGCGCCCTCCGCTTGTCAGCCGCTTCCACTCCCAGCCAGTCCTGTGTGACAAATGTCTGCTGGAGTCGCTCCACAAAATCATCCCAATCCTCACCCACACAGTAACGTTCCTCTGTGCTACCGGTGGCCATCCTTGTGGTTCAGTGATTCCCATTTCTCGTCGCCAGATGTAGAGTTCTTAACGCTCAACATATTCACACGAGGCATATACTGCAGACAAGGTGACTCATGACCTGCACCTTTATTCCCCGGACCAAGGAGTGCTGAGCCTGCGTGGAACCTCCCTTTAAGTACCTGGCTGACCAGGTAAGGAGCGTCTCCCACAAGTTCAACCCCTGTGGTCAAGGTGTGTATTTCACAGTTGTATACAGTGTACAGTGTTGTTACATATTGGTTACAGTTATGCGAAGGTTACAAACATGTCATCTCCGACCCTGGTAAATTGCTCAGGCACTGAGGCGGGTGGATCTCCCACCCCTCCGACCTTGCAGTGGGATCCTTCCAAAGCGGAAATGAGTGTGTACAAAAATTACAGGCAGGAAAAGACCAGCTGGTCCATTTGTGTTAATATGCCTCCCCTATGTGAGTGTACCTGTGTTAATATGCTTCCCCTGTGTGAGTGTACCTGTGTTAATATGCCTCTCCTGTGTGAGTGTACCTGTGTTAATATGCCTCCCCTGTGTGAGTGTGCCTGTGTTAATATGCCTCCCCTGTGTGAGTGTACCTGTGTTAATATGCCTCCCCTGTGTGAGTGTACCTGTGTTAATATTGCCTCTCCTGTGTGAGTGTACCTGTGTTAATATGCCTCCCCTGTGTGAGTGTACCTGTGTTAATATGCCTCTCCTGTGTGAGTGTACCTGTGTTAATATGCCTCCCCTGTGTGAGTGTACCTGTGTTAATATTGCCTCTCCTGTGTGAGTGTACCTGTGTTAATATGCCTCCCCTGTGTGAGTGTACCTGTGTTAATATGCCTCCCCTGTGTGAGTGTACCTGTGTTAATATTGCCTCTCCTGTGTGAGTGTACCTGTGTTAATATGCCTCCCCTGTGTGAGTGTACCTGTGTTAATATGCCTCTCCTGTGTGAGTGTACCAGTGTTAATATGCCTCTCCTGTGTGAGTGTACCTGTGTTAATATACCTCCCCTGTGTGAGTGTACCTGTGTTAATATGCCTCCCCTGTGTGAGTGTACCTGTGTTAATATGCCTCCCCTGTGTGAGTGTACCTGTGTTAATATGCCTCACCTGTGTGAGTGTACCTGTGTTAATATGCCTCACCTGTGTGAGTGTACCTGTGTTAATATGCCTCACCTGTGTGAGTGTACCTGCAGCGACCAGGCGTTTGGGCCCCCGGCGGTGTCCAGACCTCTCCCCAGCGGTGACCGGATCCCCTCCAGCAGCAACAGCTGTGCCTCACCTCCACGACGGCATTTGGGCCTCCTCCTCTTCCACAACGGCGGTTGGCCTTTCCCCCTCCTTCAGAGACGACTGGCCTCTACTTCCCCACAGTATTCCAGGTGTGGTCTAACCAGGGCTTTGTACAGCTGTAGAGGGCTGGCAGCACCCATGGAACAATACCAAAGGAAATAACTTACTATTAACTTTCATTTTAAACTTTTAAACAACTTGGGAAACTTTTAAACAACTTGGGAAAACTTTTAAAATTTCAGGAGAAACTTTAAAACTTCGGGAGAAACTTCTAAAACTTCGGGAGAAACTTTTAAACAATGTTGAGGAACTTTTAAGAATTATTTTCTTTTAAATTTTTTAAGGATTTGAATACTGTACCCCAATCTAACTAGAAAATAGTTTGGTGTGTTTTATTAGGATCATTTTCAGTCATTTGAAACCGGGTTACTCACGATGATGCCTGGCGAGCAGGTGAGCCTCCGACCAGGCGACTGGGACATCACTCCCCACTCCTGCGGCGGGTCTACATCCTTCAGCAGCGGGCCTTCACCCCTCCATCACGGATATGACTTTTCCACCCTTCCACTCCTTGCTGACCTCCCATCCGGAAC
This sequence comes from Pristiophorus japonicus, assembly GCF_044704955.1. Classification (NCBI taxonomy): domain Eukaryota; kingdom Metazoa; phylum Chordata; class Chondrichthyes; family Pristiophoridae; genus Pristiophorus; species Pristiophorus japonicus. The sequence goes on from NC_091978.1 coordinate 31,733,430, forward strand.
TCCAGCAAATAACTGACCCTCCTAATGCCTCCCCCAACCAAGCCCCGGACCATCTACCATCAAGGGCGCTACTCGGCGCTGAGCTTGCGGCCAACATCTCGCCGCAGACAACTAGGTCCATACAGCAGTGCCTGGTCTCCAGTTGTCTTGGACCCCCTTTCCACTGGACCAAGACTTTGCTCAGCTAAGCCCGTGTGGTAGCAGGTGTGCAACGGTTACCCCACGTTAAAAGAACTCACACACAGGCATCTTCCACTCCTCTAACATGAAGTTCGGGACCTGGAACGTCAGGACCCTCATGGACAACTTCAACAGCGACAGGCCGGAACGCCACACTGCCATAGTTGCCGAGGAACATAGACACTTTGACATCGACATTGCCGCCTTAAGCGAGACCCAGCGGGCAGGGGAAGGCCAACTGAAGGAACAAGGTGAAGGTTACAACTTCTTCTGGAAAGGAAGAACGCTGCCTTCATGGAGTCGGCTTCGCCATCAAAAATGAGTTGGTCGACCGCTTCAAAGACTCCCCCTGCGGGGTTAATGAACGCCGCATGACTCTTCGACTCACCCTATCCCGGAACCAATGCGCCACAGTCATCAGTGGGTACGCCCCAACACTCGATGCAATGGATGAGACTGTTGTATATGCAATAACTGTTAGACTGAGTGCTGTTTAACTCCAAGCAGTATGACCTTGGCTCTGCTTTATTAAGGCCCAAAGTGACTAATGTACAAAATGACTGGCCTTTTATACTTGGGCTGCATACACGTGCGTGCAGCCCAATGGCTTCCAACTGTGACGACATCTAGTGGCCAGTGATTCCAAAAATACATACATGTCAGAGACCAAAGAGGGTTTTTATTCCAGCTTCGAAACATCCCTGTCCCGTGTCCCCACGGGCGACAAACTGATCCTCCTAGGTGACTTCAACGCCAAGGTCGGCAAAGACACAGTCCACTGGGAAGGCATGATTGGCAGAGAGGGGGTAGGGAAAGCCAACTCCAGCGATACACTACTCCTGACAAAATGCCTAGAATATGAACTTCTCATCACTAACAACCTGTTTCGCCAGAGGGACAAATATAAGGCATCGTAGCAACACCCTCGCTCCAAGCACTGGCACATGCTTGACTATGTCATCGTCCGAGCCAAGGATCGCAAGGATGTGCACATCACCCGCGCCATGACAGGAGCTGACAACTGCTGGATGGACCACCGCCTAATCCGATTCATCATCGGCATCAACATAGCGCCAAAGCGGAGGGTACAACAGAAGCAGTGCCGCAAAAAAGTCAATGCCGGGGCACTTAAAGACCACAGCTAAGACAGCCCTATACAGCCAGCGCCTCACAGCTAACCTGGCATGCCTTGATGACCCTGAGATGCAGAATGCCCACAGCGCTTGGTCTGCCCTCCAGGCCTCCATAACCAGTGCCTGCGAAGAGACACTTGGTCACTCAACCAGAAAACACCAGGACTGGTTTGATGAGAATGATTAGGAGATCCAAGAACTAATAGATCGCAAGCGCAGGGCATTTCTGAGCCTCAAGCAACAACCCAACTCGGGAGCAGCAAAGCAGCATTACAGACGGCTCAAGGCTGAGGGCCATCAAAAAACCCGGGACCTAAAGAACAGGTGGTGGATGGAGAAAGCACAGGAGATACAATAACTGACCGACAGCCATGATGTGCAAGGATACTTCATTGCAGTCAAGGCCACCTACGGCCCAAACTCCCAAGACCCCACCCCACTACTGGCCAAGAACGGGGAAACACTCATCTAGGACACCGAAGCAGTCAGGGCCCACTGGAAGGAGCACTTTGAAGATCTCCTCAATCAAGATTCTGCCTTTGACTCGAGTGTTCTCGATTCCATCCCGCAGCATGTGACCCGCCACCACCTCAGTGAGACCCCAGCGTTGCATGAGGTAGGAAAAGCCATAAGGCAGTTCAAGAACAACAAGGCTAAGGGAGCGGATGGAATCCCTGCTGAGGCGCTAAAGTATGGCGGAGAGGCACTGCTGGTGTGGATACATGACATCATCTCTCTCATCTGGAGGGAGGAGAGCATGCCGGGAGATCTCAGAGATGCAGTGATCATGACCATCTTTAAAAAAGGGGACAAGTCCGACTGCGGCAACTACAGAAAAATCTCCCTGTTATTAGCCACTGGGAAAGTTGTCGCTAGAGTCCTCCTCAACCGTCTTCTCACTGTGGTCGAGGAGCTCCTCCCAGAGTCACGTGCAGATTTCGTCCCCTATGGGGCACAACGGACATGATCTTTGCAGCGCGACTTGGCCTTCTTCGATCTTACAAAGGCCTTTGACCCTATCAACCGCGAGGGTCTATGGAGCATCCTCCTCCATTTTGGATGCCCCAAAAGTTCGCCAACATCCTTCGCCTGCTCCGCGACGACATGCAGGCCGTGATCCTTACCAACGGATCCATTACAGACCCAATCCATGTCTGGGCTGGGATCAAACAGGGCGGCGTCATCGCTCCAACCCTCTTCTCAATTTTCCTAGCTGCCATGCTCCACCTCACAGTCAACAAGCTCCCCGCTGGAGGGGAACTAGACTATAGAAGTAGTAAGAAGCTGTTTAACCTTCACCGCCTCCAGGCCAGGTCCAAGACCACCCCAACCTCTGTTGCCGAGCTACAGTATGCGAACGACACCTGCGTCTGTGCACATTCAGAGGCTGAACTCCAGGATATAGTCGACGTATTTACTGAGGAATACGAAAGCATGGGCCTTATGCTAAACATCTGTAAGACAAAGGTCCTCCACAAGCCTGTCCTCGCCACACAGCACTGGCCCCCAGTCATCATGATTCACGGTGTGGCTCTGGACAACGTGGACTATTTCCCATACCTCGGGAGACTCTTATCAACAAAAGCAGACATTGATGAGGAGATTCAATATCGCCTCCAGTGTGCCAGCGCAGCCTTCGGCTGCCTGAGGAAAAGAGTGTTCGAAGACCAAGCCCTCAAAACTGCCACCAAGCTCATGGTCTACAGGGCTGTAGTAATACCCGCCCTCCTGTATGGCTCAGAGACATGGACCATGTACAGTAGACACCTCAAGTTGCTGGAGAAATACCATCAACGATGCCTCCACGTGATCCTACAGATCCCCTGGGAGGACAGACGCACCAACATTAGCGTCCTTGACTAGGCCTACATCCCTACAATTGAAGCACTGACCACACTTGATCAGCTCCGCTGGGCAGGCACATTGTCCGCATGCCAGACACGAGGCTCCAAAAGCAAGCGCTCTACTTGGAACTCCTTCATGGCAAATGAGCCAAAGGTGGGCAGAGGAAACGTTACAAGGACACCCGCAAAGTCTCTTTGATAAAGTGCGGCATCCCCACCGACACCCGGGAGTCCCTGGCCTAAGACCGCCCTAAGTGGAGGAAGTGCATCCGGGAGGGCGCTAAGCACCTCAAATCTCATCATCGAGTGCATGCAGAGAACAAGCGCAGGCAGCGAAGGGAACGTGCGGCAAACCAGTCCCACCCACCCTTTCCCTCAACGACTGTCTGTCCCACCTGTGGCTGGGACTGTGGCTCTCGTATTGGACTGTTCAGCCATACTAAGAGTGGTATCAAGTCTGCTTCGATTCCGAGAGACTGCCTATGATGATGATGACCTGTATTAATATGTTTCCCTGTGTGAGTGTACCTATGTTTATATGTTTCCCCTTGTTCGGTGTCCGTATGCCATGTTTCACCAGTGCCGAGTTCAAAGAGTTTATGACCTGCAATGGAATCAAACATGTCACATCTGTCCCATTCAAACCAGCATCCAATGGTCAGGCAGAGAGAGCAGTGCAAACAATCAAGCAGAGTTTGAAGAGGGTAACTGAAGGCCCATTGCAGACTCGCCTATCCCAAGTCCTGCTTAGTTACCGCACGAGACCCCACTCACTCACTGGGATTCCACCCGCTGAACTGCTCATGAAAAGGGCACTTAAGACAAGGCTCTTGTTAGTCCACCCTGATCAATACGAATAGGTAGAGAGCAGACGGCTTCAACAAAGTACATATCATAAGAGTGCAAATGTGTCACGCGAAATTGAGATTAATGATCCTGTATTTGTGTTGAACTATGGACAAGATCCCAAGTGGCTTCCCGGCACTGTTGTGGAAAGACAAGGCTCTTGTTAGTCCACCCTAATCAATACGAATAGGTAGAGAGCAGACGGCTTCAACAAAGTACATATCATGAGAGTGCAAATGTGTCACGTGAAATTGAGATTAATGATCCTGTATTTGTGTTGAACTATGGACAAGATCCTAAGTGGCTTCCCGGCACTGTTGTGGCCAAAGATGGAAGTAGGGTGTTTCGGGTCCAACTTTCAAATGGACTCATCTACAGGAAACACTTGGACCAAACCAAACTCAGATTCATGGACTATCCAGAGCAACCCACATTAGACCCTACCTTTTTGGACCCCCCCAACACACATACCAGTGGCAACTGACACAGCAGTTGACCACGAAGCAGAACCCATCACCCGCAGCAGCCCAGCAGGACTCACCACACCAGGCAGCCCAGCAAGGCCAGCTGCACAGCAGCCCAGCGAGGACCCAACAAATGACTCACCAAAACTAGCATTTGCATCGAGACGATCAACCAGGGAAAGAAAGGCCCCAGATCGACTCACCTTGTAAATAGTTACACTGTTGACTTTGCAGGGGGGAGTGTTGTTATATATGTAAACCTGTAAATATCTTATTTAACCACCAGAGGGCTCATCCCCTGGAGTCCCAAGGGATCCCACAATTCCTTGGGAGCTCCTGTACTTAAGGCTGGAGAGGCACTCTGGAGACCTGCAATAAAAGACTAAGGTCACACTTTACTTTGAGCTCACAGTATCTGGTCAGACTCTTTACTTCATACACTACAGTGACCCCTGGTTCTGGACTTCCCCAACATCGGGAACGTTCTTCCTGCATCTAACCTGTCCAATCTTGTCAGAATTTTATATGTTTCTATGAGATCCCCTCTCATTCTTCTAAATTCCAGTGAATATAAGCCTAGTCGATCCAGTCTTTCTTCATATATCAGTCTTGCCATTCCGGGAATCAGTCTGGTGAACCTTCGCTGCACTCCCTCAATAGCAAAAATGTCCTTCTCAGATTAGGAGACCAAAACTGTGCACAATATTCAAGGTGTGGCCTTGCCAAGGCCCTGTACAACTGCAGTAAGACCTCCCTGCTCCTATACTCAAATCTTCTACTATGAAGGCCAACATGCCATTTGCCTTTTTCACCGCCTGCTGTACCTGCATGCCAACTTTCAATGACTGATGTACCATGACACCCAGGTCTTGTTGCACCTCCCCTTTTACTAATCTGTCACCATTCAGATAATATTCTGCCTTCCTGGTTTTGCCCCCAAAGTGGATAACCTCACATTTATCGACATTATACTGCCTCTGCCATGCGTTTGTCCACTCACCTAACCTGTCCAAGTCACCCTGCAGCCTCTTAGCATCCTCCTCACAGCTCACACTGCCACCCAGCTTTGTCGAGGTAGATATGATGCTGAGGTCTAGAAATTCAGGTGCACCCCATTTGGGGGTGGTAACACTGGTGAGATTTTACTCCAGGTGCAGAAGTCTCGCTTCCCCCGAGAAATTGTGGGTACCGGCCCCGAGCGGAAGTAGAGCGCGAGATCAAGCACTCCGCTTTCTTTCTGGGGCGGGAGCAAAGTGCATGACTCGGGAGCACTACGCACTGGGCCACGTGGCGCTGACACTCAGGATGGACTCTTCCCTGAATTAAAGGGAAGGGTCCAAGCTGCATACTCTGCAGACTAAAAACGGTCCCACCTGGCCCACAGGGGAGTAGGGGTGCCATGGGATCAACCATTCAAACAGTGAGCCGGGGGTGCGAAGGGGAGGCACAATTTATCCCAATTTCTCCCCCTGAGTGTGCAATAGAAAAGGTCAATTCTCGGCACTACTCCAATTTAAACCATGACTGCAGGACAAGAGGACTGATTAACACCTGGACTGTTCCAGGTACAGCACTGGAGGAAAACACTGGGCATCATTTGAAAGGTGAAAGACTGTGGTGCCGAAATTGTCTCTTCCCTTAAGGCCTGCTTCCACCAGAAATCGGCAGCCATGCTGCGGAGTGGAATGGCCACCATTTTGAAAATTCTGCAACTACGGTATCCCGGCGGTGACCCGCTCCCCCCACTACTGCTCCGCTGCTGCCGATCTGTTCTAAGTCCGTCATCAGAGCGCGCACTGCCGGTGCTTCTCACCGAGGGTGAAATTCTGCTGAGAAAATCTTGTTCCCGCCGCAAGGTGCCACCGGCAGCTTTTTCTGCTGCTGCACTGTGCTTGGAGTGCGTCTAAAATGGCAGTGTGGCTGCCGTTATAGGGGAGGGCGCGCTGCCGTCATCTATTTTTTTTCGGTCGCCTGCCCGGTCTGGCCGCGAATTATGCCCCCATGTTCGGCCGGACTGCCAACAGGCAGCCTGGCACCCTCTCTTGGGTGCCAGGCTGCTGGCCCGGCTGAAACCCTCCCTGGTGGACCTAACTTAAAGAATCGCAGCGGCCCTCCCCTTTAAGTGAAGGAGGAGAGGCGGGAGTTCCGGGGTCGAGTCGAGAGGCCGATGAAGGCCCAGCCGGTGCAGCTGCAGTGGGGTGAGAAGGCAAAAAATAAGTTGAAAGAAATCGAAAGGTGATGTCACAGCCAAGGGGGTAAGTGATTGGCTGGTGATTGGTCAGTAGCTTTTCTTTTTCTTTTCTATTTCAGTAAGTAACCTTTAGCGTTATTGTTGCCAAAGTAGGTTAATCTAGGGGTTAAGTCATGGCAGGAGAGCTTGGACACGTGTTATGCTTCTCCTGTACTATGTGGGAAATCAGGGACGCCTCCGGTGTCCCTGACGACTACGTGTGCGGGAAGTGTATCTGCCTCCAGCTCCTGATGAACTGCGTTGCGGAACTGGAGCTGCGGGTGGATTCACTCTGGAGCATGCATGATGCTGAGAATGATGTGAATAGCACATTTAGTGAATTGGTCTTACCGCAGGTTAAGGGTCCACAGCCAGATAGGAAATGGAAGACCAACAGGAAGAACAGTGCAAGAACAGTGCAAGGAAGGTAGTGCAGAGGTCCCCTGCGGTCATCCCCCTGCAAAACAGATACACCGCTTTGGGTATTGTTGAGGGGGATGACTCATCAGGGGAGAGCAGCAGCAGCCAGGTTCATGGCACCATGGCTGGCTCTGCTGCACAGGAGGGCAGGAAAAAGAGTGGGAGAGCAATAGTGACAGGGGATTCGATTGTAAGGGGAATAGATAGGCGTTTCTGCGGCCGCAACCGAGACTCCAGGATGGTATGTTGCCTCCCTGGTGCAAAGGTCAAGGATGTCTCCGGGCGGGTGCAGGACATTCTGAAAAGGGAAGGTGAACAGTCAGTTGTCGTGGTGCATATAGGTACCAATGATAGAGGTAAAAAAGACGGGATGAGGTCCCACAAGACGAATTTAAGGAGCTAGGAGTTAAATTAAAAAGTTGGACCTCAAAAGTAGTAATCTCAGGATAGCTACCAGTGCCACGAGCAGGAATCGCAGGATAGCTCAGATGAATACGTGGCTTGAGCAGTGGTGCAGAAGGGAGGGATTCAAATTCCCGGGACATTGGAACCGGTTCTGGGGGAGGTGGGACCAGTACAAACTGGACGGTCTGCACCTGGGCAGGACTGGAACCAATGACCTCGGGGGAGTATTTGCTAGTGCTGTTGGGGAGGAGTTAAACTAATATGACAGGGGGATGGGAACCTATGCAGGGAGACAGAGGGGAATAAAATCGAGAGAGAAGCAAAAGATAGAAAGGAGATGAGTAAAAGTGGAGGGCAGAGAAACCCAAGGGAAAAAACAAAAAGGGCCACTTTACAGCAGAATTCTAAAGGGTCAAAGTGTGCTAAAAATACAAGCCTGAAGGCTCTGTGCCTCAATGCGAGGAGTATTCGGAATAAGATGGATGAATTAACTGCGCAGATAGCAGTTAACGGATATGATATGATTGGCATCACGGAGACATGGCTCCAGGGTGACCAAGGCTGGGATCTCAACATCCAGGGATATTCAGCATTTAGGAAGGATAGACGAAAGGAAAAGGAGGCGAGGTGGCATTGCTGGTTAAAGAGGAAATTAATGCAATTGCAAGGAAGGACATTAGCTTGGATGATGTGGAATCGGTATGGGTGGAGCTACGGAATACCAAAGGGCAGAAAACGCTAGTGGGAGTTGTGTACAGGCCACCAAATAGTAGTAGTGAGGTTGGGGACAACATCAAACAAGAAATAAGGGATGTGTGCAATAAAGGTACAGCAGTAATCATGGGCGACTTTAATCTACATATTGATTGGGCTAACCAAACTGGTAGCAATGCGGTGGAGGAGGATTTCCTGGAGTGTATTAGGGATTGTTTTCTAGACCAATATGTTGAGGAACCAACGAGCGAGCTGGCCATCCTAGACTGGGTGATGTGCAATGAGAAGGGCCTAATTAGCAATCTTATTGTGCGAGGCCCCTTGGGGAAGAGTGACCATAATATGGTAAAATTCTTTATTAAGATGGAAAGTGACAAAGTTAATTCAGAAATGAGGTTCATGAACTTAAGGAAAGGTTACTTTGATGTAATGACGCACGAATTGGCTAGATTAGACTGGCAAATGATGCTTAAAGGGTTGATGGTGGATAGGCAATGGCAAACCTTTAAAGATCATGTGGATGAACTTCAACATTTGTACATCCCTGTCTGGAGTAAAAATAAAACGGGGAAGGTGGCTCAACCGTGGCTAACAAAGGAAATTAAGGATAGTGTTAAATCCAAGGAAGAGGCATACAAATTAGCCAGAAAAAGTAGCAAGCCGGAGGACTGGGAGAAATTTAGAATACAGCAGAGGAGGACAAAGGGTTTAATTAAGAGGGGAAAATAGAGAAATGAGGAAGCTTGCCGGAAACATAAAAAATGACTGCAAAAGCTTCTATAGATATGTGAAGAGAAAAAGATTAGTGAAGACAAACATTGGTCCCTTGCAGTCGGATTTGGGTGAATATATAATGGGGAACAAAGGAATGGCAGACCAATTGAACAAGTACTTTGGTTCTGTCTTCACAAAGGAAGACACAAATAACCTTCCCGATGTACTAGGGGTCCGAAGGTCTAGTGAGAAGGAAGAACTGAAGGATTTCCTTATTAGGCGGGAAATTGTGTCAGAGAAATTGACAGGATTGAAGGCCGATAAATCCCCAGGGCCTGATAGTCTACATCCCAGAGTACTTAAAGAAGTGGCCTTAGAAATAGTGGATGCATTGGTGATAATTTTCCAACAGTCTATCGACTCTGGATCAGTTCTTATAGACTGGAGGGTTGCTAATGTAACACCACTTTTTAAAAAAGGAGGGAGAGAGAAAACGGGGAATTATAGACCAGTTAGCCTGACATCAGTAGTGAGGAAAATGTTGGAATCAATCATTAAGGATGAAATAACAGCATATTTAGAAAGCAGTGACAGGATTGGTCCAAGTCAGCATGGATTTATGAAGGGGAAATCATGCTTGACAAATCTTCCGGAATTAACCAGTAGAGTGGACAGGGGAGAACCAGTGGATGTGGTGTATTTGGACTTTCAAAAGGCTTTTGACAAGGTCCCACAGAAGAGATTTGTAAAGTCCTGTCCCCTCAGTACAGATTCACACGAGGCATGTAGTGAAGTCAAGGTCACTCTGGACCTGCACCTTTATTTCACAGCTCTGGAATGCTGCACTTGCCTGAGACCCGTCCTTATATACCTGTCTCTTGCAAGTGCACCCCTGGTGGTAAGGTATGCTGGTGGTTACAGGTCATATCTTTTTTACAGTCACGTATAGCATGTAAGGATACAGTTATATATAATAATGTAAGATACATGACATCACCCTCCCCCAAGGTCTTATTGTCTTTATAGGTTCAGTCTCTCAGGTGGTCTACGTTCTTGCATGGAGCGTCTGAGTTGTGGTTCAGTTGTTTGCCTTGGTGTCTGTTTTACTTTGGGTGTGGTTGCTGGTATCTCGCCTGGGCTGTCTGTTTCGATTGGTGTGATTGTTGTTGACTCGCCTGGGCTGTCTGTTGGGATTGCCCTTTCCTCAGGTTGTTCCCTCTGTCTGTCCACCAAGTGTGGTGCGAGTTCCACATTGTAGTCTGCCTCTGGTTCCGCAGTGTTGTTGGTAAATCTGTTTTTGACTTGGTCTACATGCCTCTGGCAGGTTTTGCCATTGTCCATTTGTACTACCAGTAGCCTGTTTCCTTCCTTGCCCGTTAATGTCCCTGAAAGCCATTTGTTTAGTACAAACACTTTGTCCCCTATCTCATTCCATCTCCCCCTCGAATTTCTGTCATGGTACTCAGTCAGCTTACGGCGCTTTGCCTCAACGATTTCGTGCATGTCTGGGAGGATTAATGAGAGCCTTGTTTTTAAAGTCCTTTTCATCAACAGTTGCGCGGGGGGATCCCAGTCAATGAGTGCGGACGAGATCTGTATGCCAGCAGCAGTCGCGACAGGCGACCCTGCAGCGTGGGACCTTGGATTTTAAGCATGCCTTGTTTAATGATTTGCACTGCTCTCTCCACCTGGCCGTTGGAGGCCGGCTTGAATGGTGCCGTCTTGACGTGATTTATGCCGTGGTCAATTATAAAATCTTGGAATTCTGTGCTGGTGAAGCATGGACCATTGTCACTGACTAATATGTCAGGGATTCCGTGCGTTGCAAACATGGTTGCGAGGCTCTCCACAGTGGTGGAGGTTGTGCTCGAGTTTAAAATGATGCATTCGATCCACTTTGAAAAAGCACCTACAACTACGAGGAACATTTTGCCCATGAATGGGCCCGCATAGTCTACGTGCACCCGCGACCACGGTTTGATAGGCTAGGGCCAGGGCCTCAGGGGAGCCTCCCTGGGGGCATTGCTGAGTTGGAACAAATGGTGCACCTTCGGACGCAGAGCTCCAAGTCCGCGTCAATACCAGGCCACCAGATGTGGGATCTGGCTCTGGCCATCATGAGAACGATCCCTGAGTGCTCGCGGTGGAGCTCCCGGACAAATGCCTCTCTGCCTCGCAGAGGCATGTCTACTTGGCTGCCCCACATCAGGCAGTCTGCTTGTAGTGATAGCTCATGCATGCGCCTGTGAAAGGGTTTTAATTCCTCAGGGCAGGCATCGCGAGCCTCTGCCCAGTCACCGGTTAGGACACATTTTTTTACAAAGGATAACGTGGGGTCGCTGGCCGTCCAGGCCCTGATTTGGCGAGCCGTCATGGGCGAACCGGTGGACTCAAAGGCATTGATTGCCATGACTATCTCACAGTCCTGTTCGTCAGACCCTTCCGTGGTCGCCAGGGGTAACCTGCTGAGCGCGTCGGCACAGTTGTCTGTGCCTGGTCTGTGCCTTATGGTATAGTCGTAGGACGCCAGCATGAGTGCCCACCGTTTAATTCGCGCTGAGGCGTTGCCGTTTATTGCCTTGCTCTCGGATAGGAGGGACGTGAGGGGCTTGTGGTCGGTTTCTAATGCGAATTTGGCCCCGAAAAGGTATTGGTGCATCTTTTTGACACTGTACACGCACGCGAGCGCCTCCTTCTCTACCATTCCGTACCCGTGCTCCGCCCGCGAAAGTGACCTGGAGGCATAAGCTATGGGTTGTAATTTGCCCGCACTATTGACATGTTGCAAAACGCACCCGACCCCATACGCTGACGCATCTCATGTGAGAACTAGCTTTTTACAACGATCAAAGAAAGTCAAAACACTGTTGGAACACAGAAGGTTGTGTGTCTTATTGAAGGCGCGTTCCTGGGCGTCCCCCCAAAACCAATCGCATCCCTTCCTGAGTAGCACATGGAGAGGCTCCAGCAGCGTGCTTAAGTTCTGCATTAAAGTTCCCAAAGTAATTGAGTAGCCCGAGAAAGGCGCGCAGTTCTGAAACATTCCGGGGCCTGGGTGCCAGGCGAATTGCTTCTGTTTTGGACTCTGTTGGGCGGATTCCATCAGCGGCAATCCTTCTGCCCAAAAATTCAACCTCGGGTGCGAGAAACAGGCACTTGGATTTCTTGATTCGTAGGCCTACCCGATCCAACTGCTTGAGTACTTCCTCCAAATTACGGAGATGGGAGTCGGTGTCCAAGCCCGTGATAAGTATGTCCTCTTGAAGTACAACCATCCCCGGGATGGACTTGAGCAGACTCTTATTGTTGCGCTGGAATATGGCAGCTGCTGACCTGATGCCGAATGGGCATCGATTGTACATGAAAAGGCCTCGATGTGTGTTGATGGTGGTGAGTAGCTTGGATTCCTCGGTCAATTCTTGCGTCATATATGCAGATGTGAGGTCTAGTTTTGAAAAAAGATTACCTCCAGCCAATGTGGCAAATAAGTCCTCCGCTCTGGGCAGCGGGTACTGGTCCTGTAGGGAGACTCTGTTTATGGTAGATTTGTAGTCCCCACAGATTCGTACGGATCCATCAGGCTTCATGACTGGGACGATGGGACTTGCCCAGTCGCTAAATTCCACAGGTGATATAATGCCTTCCCGCAGAAGCCTGTCTAGTTCATGCTCAATCTTTTCCTCATCACATAGGGTACAGCTTTGGCCTTGTGATGGACAGGTCTAGCATCCTGTGTGATGTAGATTTTGACTTTGGCCCCTTTGAAAGTGCCCACACCTTGCTGAAAGAGATGTTCAAATCACTTTATAACCGTTGAGCAGGAGGTCCGTTCCTCTAATGACATGGCATGGACATCATCCCATTTCCAGTTTAGTTTTGCCAGCCAGCTTCTCCCCAGCAGTGCTGGGGGGGGTCTCCGGGGACAATCCACAGGGAAGTCAGTTCACTGTCCCTTTGTGTGTGACAGAGAGCATTGCGCTGCCGAGGACTGGTACGATTTCTTTGGTATAGGTCCTTAGTTTGGTGTCGACCCTTGTGAGTTTTGGTCTGTCTCTTTTATGCAGCCACAGTTGTTCAAATTGTTGACCGCCCATGAGAGATTGACTCGCTCCCGTATCCAGCTCCATGTTGACAGATATCCCGTTGAGTAGGACCCTTATCATTATAGGAGGCATCCTGTTGTAGGAGCAGCAGCCATTGATCGTGTTGACCCGCTGTACATCGGTGTCCCGGGTACTGTCCCCACTGTCTTCTGGTCTGCTTTCCGACCCATCCGATTCGTATACCAGCCGAGCTGCCGTTTTTTTGCACATGTGGGCCAAATGCCCTGTTTCTTCACAGTTTCTGTAAACAGCCTGCTGAAATCGACATCCCCTTGATGAGTGCCCACCACCACACCTCCAGCACAGACTGCTTCAGGCATTGTTCCCAAAGAATGAGCTGCGTCTGGCTGATCTCTCTTGAGCTTCTCTCAGTTTGTAGTTGATTGTTCGCATTGTGGGTTGATGAGGTGTGAACGGCCGTTCCTGTGGCCCTTGATGGCTTCTGGCACCACTGCCTGCTGTCGAGAGCCTGTTCTCCCGGTTTTGTCTGTGTGTGAGGCTAGCAGCTTGTTTAATGCTGTGAACTTCTTGTTCCGATATTTCGTTAGTTGTCGTACCTGCTTTGTAAATCAACCTCGTTTCTTCTTCCCCTACCAAGAATGTCTGTGCAACCAGTGCTGCTGCCTCTAAGGCCAGGTTCTTGGTCTCTATGAGCTTTTGGAATATGCCAGCATGGCCTATTCCTTCAATGAAAAAGTCTCCCAGCATTTCTCTCCTCAGTTCATCGGAGAACTCACATAAACTAGCCAACCTCCGAAGTTCCGCCACGAAGTCAGGTATGCTCTGGCCCACACAGCGTCTGTAGTTGTAGAACCTGTGTCTGGCCATGTGTAGGTTGCTTGCTGGCTTCAGGTGGTCTCTTACCAGTGTGCTCAATTCTTCAAACGACTTGCTTGCTGGTTTCTCGGGTGCCAGCAGATCCTTCATTAAAGCGTATGTTTTCGAGCCACAGCTGGTCAAGAGATGGGCTCTTCTCTTGTCTGCTTTGTTGTCTCCTAACCAGTCTTTGGTCACAAAGCTTTGCTGGATACTTTCTAAAAAGTCCTCCCAATTGTCTCCAGCATTGTACTTTTCACCTGATCCGTTGTTCGCCATTCTGTGGATTCTGTAATCCTGTAACTCGTCGCCACTGTAAAGTCCTGTCCCCTCAGTACAGATTCACACGAGGCATGTAGTGAAGTCAAGGTCACTCTGGACCTGCACCTTTATTTCACAGCTCTGGAATGCTGCACTTGCCTGAGACCTGTCCTTATATACCTGTCTCTTGCAAGTGCACCCCTGGTGGTAAGGTATGCTGGTGGTTACAGGTCATATCTTATTACAGTCATGTATAGCATGTTAGGATACAGTTATATATAATAATGTAAGATACATGACAAGATTGGTGTGCAAAATCAAAGCACATGGTAATGGGGGTAATGCACTGACGTGGATAGAGAACTGGTTGGCAGGCAGGAAGCAGAGTCGGGATTAACGGGTCCTTTTCAGCATGGCAGGCAGTGGCTAGTGGAGTGCTGCAGGGCTCAGTGCTGGGACCCCAGCTCTTTACAATATATATTAATGATTTGGATGATGGAATTGAGTGTAATATCTCCAAGTTTGCAGATGACACTAAACTGGGTGGCGGTGTGAGCTGTGAGGGGGACGCTAAGAGGCTGCAGGGTGATTTGGACAGGTTAGCTGAGTGGGAAAATACATGGCAGATGCAGTATAATGTGGATAAATGTGAGGTTATCCACTTTGGGGGCAAAAACACGAAGGCAGAATATTATCTGAATGGCGGCAGATTAGGAAAAGGGGAGGTGCAGCAAGACCTGGGTGTCATGATTCATCAGTCATTGAAGTTTGGCATGCAGGTACAGCAGGCGATGAAGAAGGCAAATGGTATGTTGGCCTTCATAGCAAGGGAATTTGAGTATAGGAGCAGGGAAGTCTTACTGCAGTTGTGCAGGGCCTTGGTGATATTGTGTTCAGTTTTGGTCTCCTAATCTGAGGAAGGACGTTCTTGCTATTGAGGGAGTGCAGTGGAGGTTCACCAGACTGATTCCTGGGATGGCCGGACTGTCATATGAGGAGAGACTGGATCGACTGGGCCTGTATTCTCTGGAGTTTAGAAGGATGAGAGGGGATCTCATAGAAACATATAAAATTCTGACGGGACTGCACAGGTTAGATGCAGGAAGAATGTTCCCGATGTTGGGGAAGTCCAGAACCAGGGGACATCATCTTAGGATAAGGGGTAAGCCATTTAGGACTGAGATGAGGAAGAACTTCTTTACTCAGAGTTGTTAATCTGTGGAATTCCCTACCGCAGAGAGTTGTTGATGCCAGTTCGTTAGATATATTCAAGAGGGAGTTAGAAATGGCCCTTGCGGCTAAAGGGTACAAGGGGTATGGAAAAAACATAGAAACATAGAAAATAGGTGCAGGAGTAGGCCATTCGGCCCTTCGAGCCTGCACCGCCATTCAATGAGTTCATGGCTGAACATGCAACTTCAGTACCCGATTCCTGCTTTTTCGCCATACCCCTTGATCCCCCTAGTAGTAAGGACTACATCTAACTCCTTATTGAATATATTTCGTGAATTGCCCTCAACAACTTTCTGTGGTAGAGAATTCCACAAGTTCACCACTCTTTGGGTGAAGAAGTTTCTCCTCATCTCGGTCCTAAATGGCTTACCCCTTATCCTTAGACTGTGACCCCTGGTTCTGGACTTCCCCAACATTGGGAACATTCTTCCTGCATCTAACCTGTCCAAACCCGTCAGAATTTTAAACGTTTCTATGAGATCCCCTCTCATTCTTCTGAACTCCAGTGAATACAAGCCCAGTTGATCCAGTCTTTCTTGATATGTCAGTCCCGCCATCCCGGGAATCAGTCTGGTGAACCTTCGCTGCACCCCCTCAATAGCAAGAATGTCCTTCCTCAAGTTAGGAGAGCAAAACTGTACACAATACTCCAGGTGTGGCCTCACCAAGGCCCTGTACAACTGTAGTAACACCTCCCTGCCCCTGTACTCAAATCCCCTCGCTATGAAGGCCAACATGCCATTTGCTTTCTTAACCGCCTGCTGTACCTGCATGCCAACCTTCAATGACTGATGTACCATGACACCCAGGTCTCTTGCACCTCCCCTTTTCCCAATCTGTCACCATTCAGATAATAATCTGTCTCTCTGTTTTTACCACCAAAGTGGATAACCTCACATTTACCCACATTCTACTTCATTTGTCATGCGTTTGCCCACTCACCTAACCTATCCAAGTCACTCTGCAGCCTCATAGAATACTCTTCGCAGCTCACACTGCCACCCAACTTAGTGTCATCCGCAAATTTGTATGCCACTTCCTTGGCTTTAATACTATCCCTGATTTCCCTTGATAGCCACGGTTGAGCCACCTTCCCTTTTTTAGAAAGCAGGAATGGCGTACTGAAGGAATGATCAGCCATGATCTTATTGAATGATGGTGCAGGATCGAAGGGCCGAATGGCCTACTCCTGCACCTATTTTCTATGTTTCTATGTTTCTATGTGACGCGCCAGTGTGACGATGTCATCAGCGCTACCCTGATGATTGACAGCGGCGCACAGTCCGTCCTGCTCCCACTTCCACCCCTCTGGTGTGCGAACTTCCGCTCACCATCGCACCTCCGCCCCCATTATGACCAACTTCCGGGCCGCTGGAAAAATAAAGCCAAATAGCAGAATTTCGCTCAAGAGGCCACCGCATCCACCGCATTGCTAAAACAGCTGAAACAGAGTAAGTGTGCCGCGTTTTTGCCTGAGGGCAATTTCGGCCCCACATGTTTCTGTGGAAGGGCTGCCTGCCCTCTCCCACCTTGAGTTATCTTTGTGCTTTGTGGTTGTTAATCTGTAAATCCTGATTTATGGAACATGAATCTGCATTTCTCACCGATTGCCCATGGCACTGCTGGAATGACCCGTAGCGTGCTATTTATATTGGGCAAGTGGCTGTTTAGCTTTGTGAGCGATATTCTAGCTGACCACTGAGTCGCACTTGGCAATCTAACCGTTCCTTTTCGTGTGTCCCAATGCACTCAACCTGTAGAAAATGCACCAATTGAAGCTGTGTATTCCTGTAAATACAAATAAGGGCAAAATACAAATAAGGCCACTATACAATCTGAAGGATCAAACCTTCCTCACAAACAGTGGACAACTATGAACTGCCTCAGAACCGGTCATGGTAGATGCTGCCACTTTCTCCATAGGTGGAAGATAAAAGCATCCCTATCATGCGACTGTGGAGCTCCTAATCAGACCCTGGGGCACATCATTGAGCACTGGCCTCAGAGGAAATTCGCAGGAAGCCTACAAGATATCCACGCGATTACACCGGAAGCTTTGGCTTGGATATCTGACTTAAATATTGAAATTTGATTTGCTACTACCATTCAAAGAGCAAAAAAATATTAACTCGTATTTAATATACTGTCTGTGCATTGAGTAACTTCACCCCATGTCCTTGCGGTGAGCTTATTGAATTATAAATGTATCTTATTAAAATGACAAAACCTTGATTTCCGTTGTCATGCTCCTGTCAATATCTGTGTCCACATTTTCCATTATAACTTCCAAGGGCCCCAACCCCAGACTTGCCTCTCTCTCCCTTCCCCGATCGCTGTAGGCATGGCAACCTACCCCTAGCATTGACCAAAGTCGGTGAATGTTCCCTTGGGCCCCCGGCGCTGTTGAGCTCCTGCCTTGATTCCCGCTCCTACCATCGTCACAGTAACGTGAAACTTCTATCAACCTTGATTAAGAGGCTCAGCAGTAAGCTTATCAGAGGAATCCTCTATCTTGTTATCTCACAGTTCACAGTAATTTACTGGATTGGCATCTTATATAAGAACATAAGAAGATAAGAAATAGGAGCAGGAGTAGACCATACTGTGCAATTGCTTTACATTAACCCAGATGTCCATTTTATGAGAATTCCTTGTATTGAATAACACATTTCATGTTCTGATGCTGGACTCTGGACTATCAAATCTACCATTGGAATTTCCAGGGACTTTAAGCTAATGGAATGATAGAATTGAATTCCATGACCAAGTCATCGGGTATGAATTTTCAGGCCTCCTGCCTGATGGAAATGGGGTGGCAGTGCTTCTAAGATGGTGGGCAATGACCTACCGCCCCTTTGCCGTTGTCGTCGTGGCTGCGGAAATGTTTCCCCTGGGCCTACTGCTGGGCAATCGGAGCAGCCTCCTGAGTCAGCCTGTTTAAAATGCTAATTGGGTTCCGATGAGTTTAATTGCCATTCTTGGACTGAACTTGGTGGAGTTTGCATCATACACGCTCCGACCATCATCAGGTGGCGATGCGGCCAAAGAGGTCCCAAAGGTGAGTTCATTTTTGTGGGCCGGGAGGTGCAAGAGTTCCCCTGGCTCCACAAACTAGGCCTGGGTTGCTAATGCTCCAGATGCCTCCCCCATCCCCCACTCCCCTCACCACCCCCCCCCCCGTCACCCCTCTGCAGATCTGGGCCTCCTCCAGGGGCTGACCTTTCTCTGGCTCGGGCTGCCTGATGTTGTGACGACCCTGAGTTGTCGGACTGCCCCGGGGCACTTACTTTCTGGCTACAGTGCTGGCCCTATTCAAATGAAGCCCGACACTCAAAATGGACCAGGCCTCCTCCCAGCGAGATTACTGGGCAACCAGCCAGCATGTTCTGCCGGCCAACCGCCCGGATTCCACTCTGGGGGAAAGTCCACCCTATGATCTGCAATAAAGAAATCGTATCAAAAGTCCATGGAGAGAAAGAAGGATCTGAAGGATGGCATTTGCTTCAAAGTCTCTGGACTGCATGGAGGAAGTATAGAAAAGATTTACAAAGATGTTAGCAAAATTGAGAAGCGCAACTACCAGGACTGATTGAGCAGTCTTTGGGGCTCTTTGCACGGCAAAAGAGAAGACCCAACAAAGCACTTTGAAATTAAGAAGGCATTCGATAGGGTGGATGTGGAGAGACTGTTTCCACTTGTGGGCGAGTCCAGAAAAACTTGGCATCAATATAAGAGAACCACTAACCGATCATGTAAAGTCTGTCGGACAAATATCTTTACACAGAGCGTGATGACAATGTGGAACTTGCTGCCAGATGGAGTGGCAGCATTGATGTTTTTAAGGGGAGGTTTGAAGCATGTATGAGGTCGAAGGGAATTGTGGGATACAGGGGCAGGGTGGGAAACGATCATGAGAGTGAGAGGAAGCTGATGTAAACACAGACCAGTTGGACTGAATGACCTGTTTCTGTGCTGTAGATTCCATGTAAAAGTTCGGATTCTTATTATTATCCTATTCTTCATTTTTAATCGGATGTTGTGGATGAACTGCATTTAATTGTTTGTGTCAGGCTGAAAGAGAACTATAGCAGATAAAAGACCAAAAGAAATTATGTTGCTTGACCAAATTCTCTCATTTTTGGGAGAATGTTTCCCCCTTGCTAAAAAGTCTAGACCAGGGGTCACAGTCTCAAAATAAGGGCTCAGCCATTTAGGACTGAGACGAGGAGAAACTTCTTCACTCAGAAGGTGGTGAATCTTTGGAATTCTCTACCCCAGAAGGCTGTGGAGGCTCAGTTGTTGAGTATATTCAAGACAGACATCAATAGATTTTTGGATATTAAGGGAATCATCATCATCATAGGCAGTCCCTCGGAATCGAGGAAGACTTGCTTCCATTCTAAACATGAGTCCTTAGGTAACTGAACAGTCCAATACGAGAACCACAGTCTCTGTCACAGGTGGGACAGACAGTCGTTGAGGGAAAGGGGTGGGTGGTACTGGTTTGCCGCTGCTCCTTCCGCTGCCTGTGTTTGATTTCTGCATGCTCTCGGCGATGAGACTCGAGGTGCTCAGCGCCCTCCCAGATGCACTTCCTCCACTTAGGGCGGTCTTTGGCATGGGGATAGTGCGGGAAAGTGGAGTTGAGGTTGAAGATCAGCCATGATCTTATTGAATGGCGGAGCAGGCTCGACGGGCCAAATGCTCCTAATTCTTATGTTCTTATGTTCTCTCTCCTTATGTGGAGATGAACGTTCCATAGTGTGTTCAATTTATACACCGTAGCTACTGCCAGAGAAAGGATCCCATTGTGGTGTTTCTCAATATCTGGCGGTACTTATAGACAGTTCAATGATGAAATCTTCAGACCTATCAGGACTTATCCATTTTAGTTAAAGACCTAAGCAGGTCTTGAAGCACAAAATGTCTATCTGACCTGCTGAGCTTTTTCTGTTGAACTGACTGTGTATGTTTACACCATGCTGAACATAACCGAAATTATAGAATCTCTTGAGGCACTGATAAAACTTCCAAGAACGGCATATGAACTTTCTCCCTCGCTTATTCCTCCTTTAGGTAATTTGGTAGAAACACCAGGATATCAGTCCAACATTATCATCCATATTATTCACCCCCATTTGGTTGACATTTCTATGATGCTGGTGGTGCAAAAATTGCCATGATCCAGAGACAGTTTGATAATCTAAGGCTACACTCACCCTAATAAGCGTCAGACCCATTCTCGGCCAGATTGTTAAACCAGAGTCATTCATTGGTTTACTATATTTTTCAAGAAAAGCTGAATTTCAAGAAAATAATATATCTGCAACTAAATATTTAAAAGAGCTCACGGTTTAAATTATCTGTTTTCATAAGCTGCACTTTGACCTCTGATCCCTACCCATCAGACCCCAACACCATAAGGCAACTGGCCTGTTCAAATGTGAAAGATAATTTGGAACTGAATAATAAGTTTAATTACTTGCTTTGGTGGTGTTCAATATGCTTGGTTCCATTACCACATGTTACTTGCACCAGACATTTGGATGATCTCGTGTCTTGGCAAGTTACATTCATTTTTCTTGCAATCTACTTCGAGAAGATTTCCTCATCTACAAACTTTGGCTTGTGACTTGTGCCATTAGCTTGTAAAAAAATACTACTTTCATGACTGATTGACACTAAGTTATGCACTGAGTTTTTCTGCAGTGATAACTATTTCCCGATTGTTTGGCGAGAGCAGATATTTGTTAAGGCTTGGGGTCCTTCTAGATTGTGATTGCTTGAACTTCTGGAGATGAGAGTGTCATTCGGAAACATTGGGGATCATATTAACCCCCAAAAAATGATGGGTTTGGGTTGGGTGGGATGTTAAAATGTAAAAGATCTCCACCCCGAACCCAACCCACCTCAAACATATTTAAGAGAAGAGGGGCGGGGGTGGGGAGGGGGGGGGAGCAAGTGACAAACTTGCTCCCAGGAGGAAGGTCACTCATTTAAAAATTAATTGAGGCTGATTGGCTCAGATTCTATTTGTCTTCCAGCTTTAACCCTGGTCGACTGGATTTCCAAGGCTTCGGGAAACCTGGCAGCTAAAGGGAGGCGAGGACTAATGGATGGAGGAGGTAAGGGCTTTTCCAGTACTTCTTGTGGGCCAGGAGGAGCAGGAGTGCATCCCATGATCACCGACCCCCTCCCGCGATCTACAACCACCCCTTCAATCACTAGCCTCTCCCCCAGCGATCACCAACTGCCCCCCCCCTCCAAACCCCGCATCTGTGCCCCCTCAACACTCCAAAATGCGCTGTACCCACCCACCCCTCTCAATCTCTACCCCAAGGAGCAGTAAAACAACCTGCTACTGGGCTGCGGCATCCTCTGGAGCATTCCCCGCCTGACAGGGAGTCATGTCTGTCAATCAGGCTGGCTTGAGGGCAGGGAACCTGTTCAAAAGAAACACGTACACTGTGGAGCTAAAGCTCCACGGTGCTCGAGAAACCCAGACTGCCTGTTGCCCCCACTAGGGCTCTTCCTCCTAGCTTGAGAATTCTGCCCAGGAAATCTCAAAAACAATAAGAACTTTTATTTATATAGTGCGGTTAAAGTAGTAAAACGTCCCAAGGTGCTTTGCAACTGTGTTATAAGACAATTTGATAAATTTGATAAATTTGTCACCGAGCCACATAAGAAGAAATTACAGCAGATGACCAAAAGCTAGTTCAAAGATATCGTGTTCCTAACACAGATGAGACTGCACACAGGGAGGTTAAAGTAACAGTGACCTCAGTCTTTAATAAGACACTCCAGAGTGAGGAACAGGCCTTAGGGGCCGGCTTATACACAGTGCTCCCAAGGGATGTTGGTATCCCGTGGGACTTCGGGGGTGAGCTCCCTGGTGGCGGAACATGGGAGTGCATGCTTTACAAATACACATCACTCCCCCCCGCAAAGTCAAAGTGAAAACTATTTACAAGGTGAGGTGGTCGGGAGCCTTTCTTTCCCTGGTGGACCGCCTCGGTACAAATGTCTGTTCTGGTGTGTTGGCTGTGCCCTCGCTGGGCTGGCGTGTTGTTGGCCCTGCAGGGCTGCTGGGTGAGCCCGGCCTTGCTGGGCTGTTGGGCGTGATGGGTTCAGTTTCCTGGTCCGGAGTGGTGTCGTTGATCCTTTGGGTGTGTGTTGTGGGCGCGAAAAAGGTGGTGTCTGCTATGGGTTGTTCAGGGCAGTCTGTGAACCGCAGCCTCGTTTGATTCTCGTTTGCTTTCTGCAAATTTGTCCATTGTCTAATTTGACCACAAACACCCTATTCCCTTCTTTAGCCCGTGCCCGAGATCCACTTGGGACCATATCCATAGTTTAGCACATACACAGGGTCATTCAGATCAATTTCCCGTGACACAGTGGCACGACCATCGTTTACATTTTGTTGCTGCCACCTGCTCTCTACCTGATCATGCAGGTTGGGGTGAACCAGCGAAAGCCTGATTTTAAGTGTCCTTTTCATGAGTAGCTCAGCTGGGGGCACCCCTGTGAGCGAGTGGGGTCTCGTGCGGTAGCTGAGCAGTACTCAGGACAGGTGGGTTTGGAGTGAGCCTTCTGTGACTCGTTTAAGGCTCTGTTTGATGGTTTGTACTGCCTGCTCTGCCTGCCCATTGGAGGCTGGTTTAAACGGGACCGAGGTGACATGTTTGATCCCATTGCGGGTCATGAATTCTTTAAATTCGGCACTGGTGGAACATGGCACGTTGTCACTGACTAGTATGTCAGGCAGGCCGTGGGTGGCAAACATGGCCCTCAGGCTTTCAATGGTGGTGATGGCAGTGCTTCCCGACATTATTTCACATTCAATCCATTTTGAAAAAGCATCCACCACCACCAGGAACATTTTACCGAGAAACGGGCCCGCATAGTCAATATGGATCCTCGACCATGGTCTGGAGGGCCAGGACCACAAACTTAGTGGTGCCTCTTTGGGCACGTTGCTCAACTGAGCACATACGCTGCATTGCCATACACAGGACTCTAAGTCAGAGTCGATACCAAGCCACCACACGTGGGATCTGGCTATCGCCTTCATCATTACTATACCCGGGTGTGTGCTGTGGGTATCCAAGATGAACGTCTCCCTGCCCTTTTTTGGTCGCACTACCGGTTACCTCACAACAGGTAGTCTGCCTGAATGGACAGCTCGTCCTTTTTACCGATGGAACGGCTTGATTGGCTCTTGCATTTCAACAGGGATGCTGGCCCAGCTCCCATGCAGTACACAGTCTTTTACTCGGGACAGCAGAGGATCTTGGCTGGTCCAAGTCCTAATCTGGTGGGCCGTGACAGGTGATTTATCATTTTCAAACGCTTCCATGACCATCAACAAGTCTGCGGGCTGCGCCACCATCAACAATTTTACAGGCTGCGCCATTTCCACTTCCACCTCCATGGTGGGCAATGGTAGCCGACTGAGAGCATCCGCACAGTTCTCGGTGCCTGCTCTGTGGCGGATAGTATAGTTCTACGCTGATAGCGCGAGTGCCCACCTTTGTATGCAGGCTGAGGCATTGGTATTTATCCCCTTGTTTTCAGCAAACAAGAATGTGAGGGGCTTGTGATCGGTTTCCAGCTCAAATTTGAGGCCAAACAGGTACTAATGCTTTTTCTTTACCCCGAACACACACGCTAATGCCTCTTTCTCAATCATGCTGTAGGCCCTCTCGGTCTTACACAAGCTCCTGGAAGCATAGGCGACAGGTTGCAATTTCCCCGCAGCGTTAGCTTGTTGTAATACACACCCGACTCCGTACGATGACGCATCACATGCTAGCACAAGTCTTTTACATGGGTTATACAATACAAGCAGCTTGTTGGAGCATAAAATGTTTCTGGCTTTCTCAAAAGCAATTACTTGTTTTTTTCCCCATACCCAGTTCTCACCTTTGCGCAATAGCACATGTAGGGGCTCTAAAAGGGTGCTTAACCCCGATAGGAAGTTACCAAAATAGTTGAGGAGTCCCAGGAACGACCGCAGCTCCATGACATTCTGTGGCCTGGGCGCGTTTCTGATAGCCTCTGTCTTGGCGTCTGTGGGCCGAATGCCGTCCGCCGCGATCTTTCTCGTCAAAAACTTCACTTCTGTTGCCATGAAGACGCATTGGGACCTCTTCAGCCACAGTCCTACATGATCCAGTCGCTGGAGGACCTTCTCCAGGTTTTGTAGGTGCTCGATGGTATCCCGACCCATGACCAATATGTCATCCTGAAAGACCACCGTGTGTGGTACCGACTTGAGTAGGCTCTCCATGTTTCTCTGGAAGATCGCTGCAGCCAATCGAATTCCAAACGGGCATCTGTTGTAGATGAACAGTCCCTTGTGCATGTTGATGCAGGTGAGGCTCTTCGAAGATTCCTCCAGCTCCTGCATCATGTAGGCCGAAGTCAGATCGAGCTTGCTGAATGTCTTGCCTCCTGCCAGCATCGCAAATAGGTTGTCTGCCTTAGGTAGCGGGTATTGGTCCTGTAGCGAGAAACGATTAATAGTTACTTTATAATCGCTGCAAATCCTGACCGTGCCATCACTTTTGAGTACTGGAACAATCGGGCTGGCCCACTCGCTGAATTCCACTGGGGAGATGATGCCCTCGCGTTGCAGCCTGTCCAGCTCGATTTCCACTCTCTCCCTCATCATGTGAGGTACCGCTCGCGCCTTGTGGTGAATGGGTCTGCCTCTGGGACCAAGTGGATCCGCACCTTCGCCCCGGAAAAGTTTCCAATGCCTGGCTCAAAGAGGGAAGGAAATTTGTTAAGAACCTGGGTACATGAGGCCTCATCGACTTGTGATAGCGCTCGGATGTCATCCCAGTTCCAGCGGATTTTGCCCAGCCAGCTCCTTCCAAGCAGTGTGGGACCAGCGTCTGGGACAATCGAGAGTGACAGTTCATGCACCGTGCCCTCGTAGGTGACCTTGACCATGGCGCTGCCCAGGACAGTGATAAGCTCTTTGGTGTACGTTCTCAGTTTCGTGTGGATGCGGCTCAGGGCTGGTCTGAATGCCTTGATGCACCACAGTCTCTCAAACATCTTTTTACTCATGATGGATTGGCTAGCGCCAGTGTCCAGTTGCATGGCTATGGGTAAGCCATTCAATTTTATGTTTAGCATTATAGGTGGACATTTTGTCGAAAATGTGTGCACCCCGTGTACTTCAGCATCTGCCTCCTCTCTCTGAGGCTCGAAATTGCTTTGATCCGCCATGGACCGATTTTCCTCTGCCACGTGGTGGTTAGCAGGTTTTGCAGAGCTTACAGCTCATCTGCAAGCTCGTTGGAGGTGCCCCATTGTTCCACAGCTCTTGCAAACATACCCTTTGAAGCGGCATGAATAGGCTGAATGGAAGCCTCCACAACGCGAACAAGGTGTGAATTGCCTTGCATTCATCCTTTGTTGCGGACTCTGAGTCATCTGGGTCACCTGAGGCCTGCTGACAGTTGCAGACTCATGGGTTCTGCCCTGTACATTTCTGCTCGCAAACACAGTTCCATTTAATTTTATGAACATTGCGAGCACTTGTGTGCTGAGAGATTTGTTTAGTGTTATCACTGGTGGACATAAACGCCTGTGCTATCGCAATGGCCTGACTGAGGGTCGGTGTCTCTACAGTCAAAAGTTTTCATAGGATGGTCTCATGGCCAATGCCCAGTACAAAAAAGTCTCTGAGCATTTGCTCCAGGTAGCCATCAAACTCACATTGTCCTGCAAGTTGCCTTAGCTCGGCGACGTAGCTCGCCACTTCCTGACCTTCAGATCGCTGGCACGTGTAGAACCGATACCTCGTCATCAGCACGCTCTCCCTCAGGTTAAGGTGCTCCCGAACCAGTGTACACAGCTCCTCATATGACTTATCTGTGGGTTTCATTGGAGCCACAAGATTCTTCATGAGGCTGTAGGTCAGTGCCCCGCAGACCGTGAGGAGGACCGCTCTCCTTTTTGCAGCGCTTCTTTCTCCGTCCAGCTCGTTGGCTACAAAGTACTGGTCTAGCCGTTCGACTTAGGCTTCCCAGTCCTCACCCTCCGAGAACTTCTCCAGGATGCCCACAGTTTGCTGCATCTTTGCGTTGGATTCGTATTCTCGTCACCAGTTCTTGTGTTCCTCACACAGATGAGGCTGCACACAGAGAGGTTAAAGTAACAGTGACCTCAGTCTTTAATAAGACACTCCAGAGTGAGGAACAGGCCTTCGGGGTCGGCTTATATACAGTGCTCCCAAGGGATGCTGGGATCCCTTGGGACTTCAGGGGATGAGCTCCCTGGTGGCAGAACATAGGAGTGCATGCTTTACAGATACACAACAAAAGAGGTAGGTTTTAAGGAGTGTCTTAAAGGAGGAAAGAGAGGTAGAGAGGCGGAGAGGTTTAGGGAGGGAGTTCCAGAGCTTGGGCCCAAACAGCTGAAGGCCCTAAGGCCACCGATGGTTGAGCAGTTATAATCAGGGAAGCTCGAGAGGGCAGAATTTGACCAGCGCAGACATCTCGTGGCGTTAATATATCGGGACCATACCCACAGTTAGAGACTTATGGAACTAGCAATTATGGAGTGGGAGGTGCGGAGGAGGAGAAGTAAACAGCTTCCAACAGTCAACATAATCGGACTGTCAAAGAATGTTTATAAATCTCTTCCAAAATTAATTCATGTTTCCTATTGAATTTCAGGGATATGTTAACAGGATAGGTTTGGCTGACAATACAATGTAACTGCTAACGGATGATGAATCCATTAGTTATGGCTGTTGCACCAGTGCTGAGGAAAACCTGTTTTAAGGGGAACACAAATTGCAAATGGCCACGCAGCAATTGCTAATCCAGCCTAAATAAGAATCAGGTAATATTTCTTTCTTAAAGAAAGAATGACTTGCATTTATTGAGTGCCTTTCACGACCACCGGATGCCCCAAATGAAGTAGTTTTAGAGTGTAGTCACTTTTGTAACGTGGGAAACATGTCAGCCAACAGCCAACTTGATCACAGCAAACTCCCACAAACAGCAATGTGATAATGACCAAATAATCTGTTTTTTTGTTATGTTGATTGAGAGATAAATATATTGGCCAGGACACCGGCGATAACTCCCCTGCTCTTCTTTGACATAGTGCCATGGGATCTTTTACATCCACCTGAGAGAGCAGACGGGGCCTCGGTTTAACGTCTCATCTGAAAGACGGCACCTCTGACAGTGCAGCATTCCCTTGGCACTGCACTGGAGTGTCAGCCTAGATTCATAGAATCATATAAATTTACAACACGGAAGGAGACCATTTCAGCCCATCGTGTCCATGCTGGCTGACCAAAAGTTATCCAGCCTAATCCCACTTTCCAGCTCTTGGTCCGTAGCCCTGGAAGTTATGGCACATTAGGTGCACATTCAAGTGTCTTTCAAATGTGGTGAGGGTTCCTGCCTCTACCACCCTTTCAAGCAGTGAGTTCCAGACCCCCATCACCATTTGGGTTAGTCTGTGATACACATTTGATCAATGGTCTCTGGACCAGTCTGTGATACACATTTAATCAATGGTCTCTGGGCCAGTCTGGCTGAAGACATTGCCCCTCATATCGCCTCTAAACCGCCCCCCAATTACTTTAAATCTATGCCCCCTGATTATTGACCCCTCTTCCAAGGGAAACAGGTCCTTCCTATCCACTCTATCCAGGCCCCTCATAATTTTATACACCTCAATCAGGTCTCTCCTGAGCCTCCTCTGTTCCAAAGAAAACAGACCCAGCATCTATAATCTTTCCTCATAGCCAAAATTCTCCAATCCAGGCAACCTTCTTGTAAATCTCCTCTGCATCCTTTCCAGTGCCATCACATCTTTCCTGTAATGTGGTGACCAGAACTGCACACAGTACTCCAGCTGCGGCCTAACCACTATTTTATACAGTTCAAACATAACGTCTTTGCTCTTGTATTCCATGCCTCGACTAATAAAGGCAAATATTCCATATGCCTTCCTAACCACCTTATCTATCTGGCCTGCTATTTTCAGGGATCTGTGGACCTGCACTCCAAGGTCCCTTTGTCCTCTACACTTTTCAGTGTAATACCATTTAATGTGTATTCCCTTGCCTTGCCAGACCTCCCCAAATGCATTACCTCACACTTATCTGGGTTGAATTCCACTTGCCACTGTTCTGCTCACCTGATCAGTCGATTGATATCTTCCTGCAGTCTGCAGCTTTCTTCTTCATTATCAACCACACAGCCTATTTTAGTTTCATATCTCCAACATTTTAAGTCCAATTCATTGATATATACCACAAAAAGCAAGGGACCCAGCACTGAACCCTGCAGAACCCCACTGGATACAGTCACAAAAACACCCATCAACCATTACCCTTTACTTCCTGCCTCTAAGCCAATTTTGGATCCAATTTTCCACTTTGCCCTGGATCCCATGGTCTATTTCTTTGGTGACCAGTCTGCCATGTGGGACCTTATCAAAAGCTTTGCTAATTTCCATACACACTACATCATATCCACTGCTCTCATTGACCCTCCTGGTTACCACCTCGAAAGATTCAATCAAGTTAGTCAGACACAACCTTCCCTTGACAAATCCGTGCTGACGGTCCTTATTAATCCATGTCTTTCCAAATCCCTGGTGTGGGACTTGAACCCACAACCTTCTGACTCAGAGGTGAGAGTGCTGCCCACTGAGCCACAGCTGACACTCTTAAGCAAGGCTTTACCATCTCAGTTTACACACATGGGGTAGTATTCACACAATTGGAGTTTTCAAGACTGAGATCGATAGATATTTATTGGGCAAGGCGATCAGGGGATAGGGAGCTCAGGTAGGTAAATGCAATTGAAGTACAGATCAATCATGATGTGATTGAATGGTGGAGCAGGCTCAAGGGGCTGAATGGCCTACTCCTGGTGCTGTTGTGTTCCTATGCTATTTTACATTTAACATCTTTTGGGGATTCATCTGCAGATTTGTGCAGAAGAGATGAGGGGAATGGTACTCGACTGTCACCCACCTGTTTCTTACCTGATTAATGGGCAACTGCTGGGAGGAAGATTGGCGGAGGTAGGGGAGGGGAGGCGAGGGGATTCTCAGCGACCCTTTAGACATCCAAGGCATGCCTGATGCAATTTTCAGGTGATGCTGTAAATCAGAAAACAGCATGCCGGCACATTGGGGGCCTACAGTGTTGCGATTTTGAAGTACAAAACGCACCGAGTGTGGACAGCACGAGCTCTACCCATGGGTACAAGGTGATGAGCGACCGAATCAACGGCCTTATACTGGTGGTGGCCACAGCATAAGAGAGTATCAAGTTTTTTTTAAAATTTTATTTTCATGGGGTCAAGAGGAGCCGGAGTGTTCCTCCTATCTCCACCACTGTGTCGAGCTGTTGAGTTGGGAGTGGCTTAGCCAGTCACATGATGTTCACAAGACTCAATAAAACCCCAGCCAGTTGGGTTCAGGGAATTCACGACGAGGCGAGTAGTTGTGAGCCTAGAGGATGAACTGGTAATGTGTAGTGTGATTGTTAAACATTTTGCTAATAAACCAATTGGTTCTTAACAGCAATGTGTTGCTGTGAATTCTTAAGCAAAGAACCCATGAAGCAAATACATTACAACCATAACCGCTCTGTCCTGTGCTCAAACCCTTCCGGAATCAGCTCTTCGCCCCTCCCCCCCACACCTCTCCCCCATCCCCCGCCATCACCACCTCCCTCCGCCCCAATCATGGGGCCGATCTGTCAGCTAGATCAGTGTAAGAGGCGGCCAATTTTTTGCCCTGCCTCGGAGGGCCCATTTGCCACTCACAGCTCGCCAGCTACATTGAAATAAGGCCCAGACACGAAAATAGTTTAGGGCTGCAGATGCAAGCTTTGGGCAGGTGGCACAGTCACTCCGCCTACTTCATGTGAAGTGAATGCTTAAAACTGCCCTCGACATTTCAACAACAACAACTTTCATTTATATAGCACCATTAATGTAGTAATCTATGACAGGAGCATTATCAAGCAAAAGCTGACACTGAGCCACGTAAGGAGATATTAGGACCAGGTGACCAAATGCTTGGTCAAAGAGGTAGATTGAAAGGAGATTCTTAAAGGAGGAGAGAGAGGTAGAGAGGCAGAGAGATTTAAGGTGGAAATTCCAGAGCATGCGGGTCTAGTCAGCTGAATTCACAGCCAGCAAAAATCAGGGATGTGCCACAGGCCAGAATTGGAGCAGAGCCGATATCTCGGAGGGTTGTGGGGCTGGAGGAGATTACCGAGATAGGGAGGGGCGAGGCCATGGAGGGATTTGAAAACAAGGATGAGAACTTTAAAGTTGAAGTGTTGCCAGACGGGGAGCCAATGTAGGTCAGCAAGTACAGGGGTTGAGTGAACAGGACTTGGTGTGAGTTAGGATGTGAGCAGTAGAGTTTTGGATGTGTTCAAGTACATTGAGGTGGAAGATGGAAGGCCAGCCAGGACAGTGTTGGAGTAGTCAAGTCTAGTGGTAACAAAGGCATGGATTTCAGACACGGTACAATCAGGACCTTATCGAGTTAATCCTTGTCAAAACATTCACCCATCCAAAAAAATTAACTGAATGTTTTTGTATGTTTTCATGTAATTAAATTGGGCTAATTTTTCTTTGATAAAAAAATTCTCCTGCCGAAATCGTCTGTACATGTCCTAATCATCATTAATCCAGTTGATTAAGCAGCATAAATTACTAGTTATTTAATGACAGTTAGAATAGTAAAAACATTGCAGACATATTTCTGGAACCTTTGCAAGGTTGCTATATCCGAAAACAATTCCAATGAAGCTACATGCCCATCTCAATAACTGGGTGAAACATTGATTCAGTCCATGCCTTGCGTAGAAAAACAGCAACAGTGAGCCTCTCATCTCTGGGAGGTTCCCATCACTTAAGCGGTTATCCATTGCAATGTTATGGAATGCAACGTCTACCTGAATGTGACCGAATAGAGGATGTCCTCTCACCACAGTTCATCGGATTCAGGGGAATTTTCACAGTCAGATGTGCTGTTGACAGCTCACAGAAAGACATTTTGAGAAACACAGATACAGCTTTGCAAGGGCTAAATTCATTACCGAATAATATGACAGCTATAAGATTAGGAGCCTGATAGTTTTCTGGTAAAAAAATGTCTTTCTTTCTTTCTTTCTTTCTTTCTTTCTTTCTTTCTTTCTCGCTTTCTTTCTCTCTTTCTCTCTTTTCTCTTTCTCTATTTCTCTCTTCCTTTCTTTCTTTCTTGCTCGCTTTCTCTCTTTTTCTCTCTCTCTTTTTATCCTAATGTACATACATAGTAATTGTAACCAGAAATCTTGGTTGAATTTTTATTGTTTCCCCACCCTGACCCAGGGCACTGAGCAAATTGCAAAGTCCCAACTAGCAGCTCTTTGTCAGTCAGTAATTACAGTACAGAACAGACCATTCAGTCCAATAGGTCCATGTCAGTGTTTATGCTCCACACGAGCCTCCTCTCACAGTACGTTTTCTAATCCCATCAACATATCCTTCCATTCCTTTCTCCCTCAGGTGTTTATCTCGTCTCCTCTATTTGCCTCAACTATTCCATGTGGTTGCGCGTTCCACATTCTAACCATCTCTGGGTAAAGAAGTTTCTCCTGAATTCAACATTGGATTTTAGTGACTATCTTATATTCATGGCTCCTAGTTTTGGTCTCCCCCACAAGTGGAAACATTTCAATCCCAGTCATAATTTTAAAGACCTCTATCGAGTCACCCTTCAGCCTTCTGTTTTCTACAGAAAAGAGCCCCGGTCTATTCAGTCTTTCCTGATGGGTATAAACTCTCAGTTCTGATATCAGCCTTGTAATTTGAGAACATAAGAACATAAGAATTAGGAACAGGAGTAGGCCATCTAGCCCCTCGAGCCTGCTCCGCCATTCAACAAGATCATGGCTGATCTGGCCGTGGACTCAGCTCCACTTACCTGCCCGCTCCCCGTAACCCTTAATTCCCTTATTGGTTAAAAATCTTGAATACATTCAATGAGCTAGCCTCAACTGCTTCCTTGGGCAGAGAATTCCACAGATTCACAACCCTCTGGGAGAAGAAATTCCTTCTCAACTCAGTTTTAAATTGGCTCCACCATATTTTGAGGCTGTGCCCCCTAGTTCTAGTCTCCCCGACCAGTGGAAACAACCTCTCTGTCTCGATCTTGTCTATCCCTTTCATTATTTTAAATGTTTCTATAAGATCACCCCTCATCCTTCTGAACTCCAGCGAGTAAAGACCCAGTCTACTCAATCTATCATCATAAGGTAACCCCTTCATCTCCGGAATCAGCCTAGTGAATCATCTCTGTACCCCCTCCAAATCTAGAATTTCCTTGCTTAAGTAAGGTGACCAAAACTGCACGCAGTACTCCAGGTGCGGCCTCACCAATACCCTATACAGTTGCAGCAGGACCTCCCTGCTTTTGTACTCCATCCTTCTCGCAATGAATCCAGCCTTTTCGATGACCAGCCATGCGTGGGTGTGCACGAAGAGCCAGAATAACCATACATACCTTTCCTGTGGAGAAGCTCGAGCCTCTGCTTGGCACTAACTCACCTGGCACAGGGTGAGATCAGAACCTGAATCTGTGAGGAATCATGGGTAGGAACCAGCACCTTGCTGCCCTGTGCAGCTCCAGAATACATTGTAATGTATGCACCTGTGAGCATGCTCATAGATTTGTGGAACTGTTGCACTCTGAGTGGCTTAGCCAGTCACGTGATGCTCACAAGACTCAATAAAACACCAGTTAGTTGAGTTCAGGTTCTCAACAATGACCTGGTGGATAAACTGGTGGTGTTCAGTTTGATTGGTAAACCTTTGCTAGTTCTTGACGTGGATAGAGAAATGGTTGGCAGATAGGAAGCAAAGAGTGGGAATAAACGGGTACTTTTCAGAATGGCTGGCAGTGACTAGTTGAGTACCGCAAAGTTCAGTGCTCAGACCCCAGCTATTTACAATATATATTAATGATTTAGATGAAGGAATTAAATGTAATATCTCCAAGTTTGCAGATGACACTAAGCTGGGTGGCAATGTGAGCTGTGAGGAGGATGCGAAGAGGCTGCAGGGTGACTTGAACAGGTTAGGTGAGTGAGCAAATGCATGGCAGATGCAGTATAATATAGATAAATGTGAGGCTATCCACTTTGGTGGCAAAAACAGAAAGGCAGATTATTATCTAAATGGTGACAGATTAGGAAAAGGGGAGGTGCAACGAGACCTGAGTGTCATGGTACATCAGTCATTGAAAGTAGGCATGCAGGTACAGCAGGCAGTAAAGAAAACAAATGGCATGTTGGCTTTCATAGTGAGAGGATTTGAGTATAGGAGCAGGGAGGTCTTACTACAGTTGTGCAGGGCCTTGGTGAGACCACACCTTGAGTATTGTGTGCAGTTTTGGTCTCCTAATCTGAGGAAGGACATTCTTGCTATTGAGGGAGTGCAGCGAAGGTTCACCAGACTGATTCCCGGGATGGCGGGACTGACATAACAAGAAAGACTGGATCAACTGGGCTTGTATTCAGGGGGTATGGAGAGAAAGCAGGAGTGGGGTACTGAAGTTGCATGATCAGCCATGATCATATTGAATGGTGGTACAGGCTCGAAGGGCTGAATGGCCTGCTCCTGCACCTATTTTCTATGTTTCTATGTTTACAGCAAATTTGTAGCTATGAATTCTTAAGCAAAGAACCCATGCGGTAAATACACTACACATGTCAATCAATGCAGGTGGTGATTGTGGTGGTCAAGCAGTTGATTATTCCACTAAATCCTAACGAGACTTTCTCAATAGTTGGGGCACAGAATAATTTTGGTTACAATTTAAGGAAGCAACGGTGAAGAAACCTTTCAGAAAAGCATGGAGTCAAACTCCTATCTGAGTATAAACAGATCACAAATACCAACACACGTTCGATTTCACTTTGGAGCAATCTGTTTGCTAAAAGAAAAATGTGATGCAGCAGTTGATAAGTGAAAAGCTCTTCTAAGGATGTAAGTTTAAAAAAATGTTGATCGTTTAGGCACCCGAGACATGGAGCCAGACGTCCCATTATAAGTGCCAAAATATGGGATGATCCTTCAAATTTTGAAGCCAAGTTTTTTGGTTCCCATAATTTGATTTGAGTCTTTCTATTGACATTGCATTTCCTCTGTCCAACGGCCTCATTCAGAATGGATAGTTCCATATGAGCTTTTTATAATTGTTAATGAAGTGTTCTCAAGGCCGATGTGTTCTTTGGAATTTTTCCTTGGTTAAGGCTTAAGGAAATATCTAATAAAAACAAATCAACAAAAAGAGGAAACACTTTTTATGATATAAGTTAACTGGGAGGACAAGTAAAAGGATTCCAGTTTGATGCATACATTTTTTGGCGAAGGTTAATCTTTTGAATATTGGAAAAACCATATTGTAAACTAATACACAAATGCGATTGATTAAAATATTAAAATACCACAGCCATACTTCGAAAGAAATTCACAACTATGAAAAGGTCCATTATGGAAAAATTACATAGAATTCAGCAGATTGGAGAAATTATAACAACAATAACAACAACAACAACATTTGTATAGCACCTTTAACATAGTGAAACGTCCCAAGGCGCTTCATAGGCGTATTATGAGACAAGAATTTGACACCGAGCCACATAAGGAGAAATTAGGGCAGGTGACCAAAAGCATTATTAAAGAGGTAGGTTTTAAGGTGGTCTTGAAGGAAAAAAGAGAGGTAGAGAGTCAGAGAGTCTTACGCAGGGAATTCCAGATCTTAGGGCCTGGGCAACAGAAGGCATGGCCATCAATGGTTGAGCGATTATAATCAGGGATGCTCAAGAGAGCAGAATTAGAGGTGTGCAGTTAGGACACGGGCAGCAGAGTTTAGGATCACCTCTAGTTTACACAGTGGGAGGCCAGCAAGGAGTGCGTTGGAGTAGTCAAGTCTAGAGGTAACAAACGCATGGATGAGGGCTTCAGCAGTGGATGAGCTGAGGCAAGGGCGGAGACGGGCAATGTTATAGAGGTGAAAATAGATGGTCTTAGTTACGCTGCGGATATGTGTTCGAAAGTTGGGGAGGGGGATGGAGTCAGTAGCTAGGTAATGGAGATTGTAATGGGGACCGAAAACAATGGCTTCGGTCTTCCCAATATTCAATTGGAGAAAATTTCTGCTCACCGGACAAGCAATCTGACAATTTAGAGACTGAGGAGGGGTCCAGAAAAGTGGTGGTGAGGTGGAGCTGGGTATCATCAGCATACATGTGGAACGTGACGCTGTTTTTGGATGATGTCGCCAAGGGGAAACATGTAGATGAGAAATAGAAGGGGGCCAAGTATAGATCCTTGGGGGACATAAGAGGTAACGATACGGGGGCGGGAAGAGAAACAGTTGCAGGTGATTCTCTGTCTGCAGTTAGATAGGTAAGAATGGAACGATGGTGGAGATGGCGTTGGAGAAGGATAGAGTGGTCAACCGTGTCAAAAGCTGCAGACAAGTTAAGAAGGCCAAGGGGGGATAGTTTGCCTTAGTCTCAGTCACAAAGGATGTCATTTGTGACTTTAGTGAGAGCCATTTCAGTTCAGTGGCACCCGAGGAAACCGTATTGGAAGGATTCAAACATGAAATTGTGGGTAAGATGGGCACAGATTTGAAAGGCGACAACACGTTCAGGGACTTTGGAGAGGAAAGTGAGGTTGGAGATGAGGAGGTCAAAGGCTGGTTTTTGAGGAGAGGGGTGATGACGGCAAATTTGAGGGAGAGGGGG
Source organism: Pristiophorus japonicus (assembly GCF_044704955.1). Classification (NCBI taxonomy): domain Eukaryota; kingdom Metazoa; phylum Chordata; class Chondrichthyes; family Pristiophoridae; genus Pristiophorus; species Pristiophorus japonicus. The sequence goes on from NC_091978.1 coordinate 31,769,602, forward strand.
ACATTACCTGAGGAGGGAAACCGTTATCAATGTCAGCTAACATGGGAGCCAGAAAAGGAAGTTGGGTGGTCAGCAGTTTGGTGGGAATAGGGTCAAGGGAACAGGAAGTGGGTCTCATGGACAGGATGAGCTCAGAAAGGTCATGCGGGGAGATCGGAGAGAAACTGGAGAAAGATGTGAGGTCAGGGCTAGGGCAGGGGGAGACCCTGAGAGGAAGTTTGGCCCGGTGGGCGAGGGGAAGGAAGGGAAGAGGCAGAGGTGGCTGAACGGATGGTCTCAATGTTAGAGACAAAGAAGTCCATGAGCTCCTCACACTTATTGTCGGAGGTGAGGGTGGAGACTGGGGAGAGGGGTTTAAAAAGCCGGTTAGTAGTGGAGAATAGAAACTGGGGTTTATCCTTACATTCCAGAATGATTCTGGAATAGTGAGTAATTTTGGCAAACAAGAGCAGGACGTGATAATGCTTTATGTGGTCCACCATATCTGTTGATGTGTGCGTCCCTTGGACTTAAGTGAGCGAAGATCAGGTCTACACCAGGAAGAACGGCCAGAGTGAGAGAGAGTAATTGTTTTAACAGGGACTAGGGTGTCAAAGGTGGTGGGGAGGGTGTGGTTGAGCCGATCAGTGGCCACAGAAATGTCATGGTGAATGGAGGGCCAAAGGCTGGACAGTTGGCAGCTCATAAGTGCAGTTGTAAGAGAGTCGGGAGAGAGTTTTTCCAGGGCAATCATTGAAGGAGATAGGGTTAGGGGTGTGGAAGGGAGATGTGGGTGGAGAACGATATGAGGAAGTGGTCAAAGATTGCCTTATCTGCAATTGACACAATGGGAGTAGCGATGCCACGAGAAATGGCAAGGTTAAGAGGCTGGCCATGAATATGGGTTGGAGAGTTATCATGGAGGGAGAGATTAAGTGAGGCGAGGAGGCTAGTGAACAGAGGAGAGACAGCATGATGAATTGAGATGGAGGTTGAAATCAGCGAGGATAAGAAGCTGTTCGGTGCAGTCTGAGGGAGGAAAGCAGTGAAGAAATATAGTTAATAACATTTTTATGGTACTTGGGTGGGAGGTAGAGAACGAGAGGGGTGGATTAAGATGAGATCCTCCTAGGAGAAACAGCTGGAGGAGTAGAGCGACAGACCAAGGTTTGCTGATGAGAGTCACGCTGCCACCTGGGCGGGACAAATGGTGGCAGGTGTAGCCTGGCGGGGAGGCTTCATTTAAGGGTAAGCTGTCATCTCCCCTCAACCAGGTTTCCGTCAGGGCCATGATATCGATGCCATCATCCATGATAAGCTCATGGATGGGAAGGGCCTTGTTCACAAGTGAACAGACGTTCTGGAGGGAGATGCGGAGAGGGTAGGTGATGGCTGCCCCACTGCCAGTGTTCACAGGGTCAGCGCTGGGGGGGGGGTGGGTGAGTTAGACGGGGAGGAAATTGGCAAGATTGGCCCCCAGTAGGTCGGCAAGAGAGTAGGATGGGACAGTTGGGGTTGCTGCTCGTAAGGAGGCAGTGCCGATTGCCTCGATGGACACTTTGTAGGATGCCAAGAGAGGCACAGAGGGAAGCTGTAAGCTTATCTAGGAGGGAGTCAAGCCTGGGATGACGGCAGTCGGAAGGTTGAAGAGTAATGAAGGATGTGGGTGGGGATTTGAGAGGGCAGAATATCAGAGACAGGAGAGATGAAAGGAGGCACGATGACAGGAGAACGCGGTCAAGGAGGGACAGAGAGAAAAGGAAAGAGGGGTAAAAAGTGGAAAAGCATTGAATGGCTCAGGTCCGGAGTGACAGCCACAGTGCACATGCGAATAGCCAGGGGAAAAGCTCAAGTTACATAGGTCTGTTTAAATGTAGTAGTGAATGGGATATAATAGTTGCCAGGGACTACCAGGTGTCAGTGGGGATGTTGCACTTTATCAGGGAGGCTTTGAGGGTGTCCTTGTAACGTTTGCTCTGCACACCTTTGGCAGACATCGACGACGAAATTCAACACCACCTCCAGTGTGCCAGTGCAGTCTTCAGCCACCTGAGGAAAAGAGTGTTTGAAGACCAGGCCCTCAAATCTGCCACCAACCTCATGGTCTACAGGGCTGTAGTAATACCCGCCCTCCTGTATGGCTCAGAGACATGGACCATGTACAGTAGACACCTCAAATCGCTGGAGAAATACCACCAACGATGTCTCCGCAAGATCCTACAGATCCCCTGGGAGGACAGACGCACCAATATTAGCGTCCTAGACCAGGCCAACATTCCCAGCATTGAAGCACTGACCACACTTGATCAGCTTCACTGGGCAGGCCACATTGTCCGCATGCCAGACACGAGACTCCCAAAGCAAGCGCTCTACTCAGAACTCCTTCACGGCAAACGAGCCAAAGGTGGGCAGAGGAAACGTTACAAGTACACCCTCAAAGCCTCCCTGATAAAGTGCAACATCCCCACTGATACCTGGGAATCCCTGGCCAAAGACCGCCCTAACCTGAGGAAGTGCATCCGGGAGGGTGCTGAGCACCTCGAGTCTTATCGCCGAGAGCAAGCAGAAATCAAGCGCAGACAGCGGAAAGAGCATGCGACAAGCCTGTCCCACCCACCCCTTCCCTCAACGACTATCTGTCCCACCTGTGACAGAGACTGTGGTTCTCATAGTGGACTGTTCAGCCACCTAAGGACTCATTTTAAGAGTGGAAGCAAGTCTTCCTCGATTCCGAGGGACTGCCTATGATGATTGGACCCTTTGTTAAAACTAAAGATCAACACGATTTAAAAAGGAATAAAACAAAGGGAATGGAGAGGGAAAAACACACACACACACACCGAGAAAATAAATAGAATACTTAAGAGCTTAAGTAGAAAAGAAGAAATGGTTAAATGAATGACCAGTTAATCTGTTTTTAGTTGCGTAAAGAATGTTGGCCAGGACACCAGCTTTGAAGAGTGCCACAGAATCTTTAATGTCTACGCGAACCAACATGAGGAGGAGACCTTGCTTTGCTTTCATGTCTCATCCAAAAGACAGTACATCTCACCTTCAATACTGTACAGGAGTATCAGTCTCCATTAACTTCTCAATCCTGAAGCAGGGCTCCGGGTCTAAGAGTGCTACCAACTGAACCAAGCTGATATTGCAATAAGATATTATAGTGAATTATAATCAGAGAATAACTTCAATAAAACTGCAAGCTTTGGATTCGGAACCTTCCAAAGTCAAACTCAGAGTTGAATGTCTTGACATCGCATGCACACTCTTTCCTAGATTGGCCCAAACAATAATAATAATACCTTTTATTTACATAGTGCCTTTAACATAGTAAAACGTCCCAAGGTGCTTCACAACCGAATTACAAGACAAAACAGATAAATTTGACACAGAGCCACACAAGAAGAAATTAAGGCAGATTGACCAAAAGCTTGTTTAAAGAGATAGATTTTAAGGAGTGTATTAAAGGAAGAAAGAGAGGTATAGAAGTGGAGAGGTCTAGGGAGGGAGTTCCAGAGCTTAGGGCCCAGGCAGCTGAAGGCACAGCCACCAATGGTTGAGCAGTTATAATGAGGGATGTTCAAGAGGGCAGAATTTGAGGAGCGCAGACTGTGGGATTGTGAGGTTGAAAAAGATTACAGAGATAGGGAGCAGCAAGTCCCTGGAGTAATTTGTAAACAGGAATGAGAATTTTGAAATCGAGGTGTTGTTTAACCGGGAGCCAATGTAGGTCAGGAAGCACAGGGGTGATGGGTGATCGGGACTTGGTGCAAGTTAGGACACGGGCTGCCGAGTTTTGGATGACCTCAAGTTTACGTAGTGTAGAATGTGGGAGGCCGACCAGGAGTGAGTTTAAACAAACAGAATACTCATCACTATCTCCTCATTAAAGGCACAATACACATTGCATTCTAAGTTTAAAGAAAGATTTTGAAATATATATCTCAGAATGCGATGCTCTGTTTTAGACCCAACTTATGTAGTTACGGTTTAAAGCTGGACTTCAGTTGCCTGCATGATGCTACTAGTTTGAAACCAACATCAAGCGGTTCGGCTCTATACACAAAAGCAAAATACTGCAGATGCTGGAAATCTGAAATAAAAACAGAAAATGCTGGAAATACTCAGCAGGCCAGGCAGCATCTGTGGAGAGAGAAACAGAACTAACAGGCGCGATTTTCCCTACCTTGATGGGTCCGTGGCGGGTGATGTTGCTGTCAGGTCCTGGCCCTGCTCCTGTCTCCATCCCGGACTCCGACGTGACTTTCCATTGATTGGGCTTGTTAAGCCCGCCCAGCGAGTTTCCCAGCCAGGTGAAGGAAGCATGTCCGATGATGTCATTTGATGACGCGTCATCAGCCGGTTTCCTTAAAGGGGCCATGCGCAAATTTACTTTGACAGTTGTGCTGTTAGTGTTCTGCAGCATTGATATAACATCTCCTGTGCTTGCATGGGAAGGTGCCGTGGGAAGGGGAGGGGCTGCTGGGGATGATTGAGGAGTGGACCAGGGTGTCGCGGAGGGAGCAGTCCCTTCGGAATGCTGGAAGTGGAGGGGAGGGGAAGATGTAATTGGTGGGATCATGCTGGAGGTGGTGGAAGTGGCAGAGGATGATCTGTTGAATGTGAAGGCTGGTGGGGTGAAAGGTGAGGACAAGGGGAAGCCTATCGTGGGGTTGGAGAGGTCAGCTCCATATGTTCTGCCAAAGCACTGCATAGTAGAAAAAAATAAATTATTGTGTTTAGATCACAGCTTTTTGCACCTCAAGGTATCCCAAAGTGCTTTACAGCCTATGAAGTACTTTTGAAGTGCAGTCACTGTTGTAATGTTGGAAAAGCAGCAGTCAATTTGTTCTTAGCAAGGTCCCACAAACAGCAATGAAATAAATGAGTGGATAATCTGGGGTTTTTTCAGGTGTTGGTTGAGCAAGACACAAGGAGAACTCCCCTTTCAATGGCATCTGTTACTTCCACCTGAGCGAGCAGGCATGGCCATGGTTTAACATTTCATCTGAAAGACTGCATCTCCAACAGTGCAGTACTCCCTCAGCAATGCACTGAATTATCAACCTAGCATAAGATGAAAGAAAGAAAGACTTGGATTTCTTGACCACCTTTCACAACCACCGGACGTCTCAAAGCGCTTTACAGCCTTTGGAGTCACTGTTGTAATGTGCAAAATGCGGCAGTGAATTTGCGCACAGCAAGCTCCCACAGACAGCAATGGGATAATGACCAGACAAACTGTTTTTTGTTATGTTGATTGAGGGATAAATATTGGCCAGGACACCAGGGGATAACTCCCCTGCTCTTCTTCGAAATAGTGCCATGGGATCTTTTACATCCACTTGAAAGTGCGGGCGGGGCCTCGATTTATTTAATGTCTCATCTGAAAGACAGCACCTCCGACAGTGCAGCGCTCCCTCAGCACTGCACTGGAATGTTAGCCTAGGTTTTTGTGCTCAAGTCCCTGGAGTGAGACTTGAACCCACAGCCTTCTGACTCAGTGGAGAGAGTTCTACCACTGAGCTACAACCAAATCATAATGTTGATTTCTACTTCTTTCCCAAATCCAAGACTTAAAGGCTGTGTCACCATTTTAAGGAAAGAATTTCAATAATCCAAAGCTGGAAGAATGATTTACATTGTTAGCAGGTCATTGTGATGTCCTGGGTGACAGCAGTGCAACAATGACAACTTAAGAATGACATCTTAAAAATGCAAGTATGTCACTGCATTGCAATTGGAGATTGCATTTCCTGTTTAAATTTAACAAATTTAATCTTGACAGCGTAGATGCAGGGAGAGTGTTTCCTTTGGCTGGGGAGTCTAGAACCTGGGGTCACAGTCTCAGAATAAGAGGTCGGCCATTTAGGACTGAGATGAGGAGAAATGTCTTCACTCAGAGGGTGGTAAATCTCTGGAATTCTCTACCCCAGAGGGCTGTGAATGCTCAGTCTTTGAGTATATTCAAGACAGAGATCGATAGATTTTTGGATATTAAGGGAATCAAGGGATATGGGGATAGTGCAGGAAAGTGGAGTTGAGGTAGAAGATCAACCATGATCTCATTGAATGGCGGAGCAGGTTCGAGGGGCCGAATGGCCTACTCCTGCTCCTAATTCTTATGTTCTTATGTCATTTCATCTCCGTATAAACCTGACTTTCAATCTGGTGGATATAAGATTTTATGTGATTCACTTTCGCAGGGAATTAACTGAAATAGATTCTTTTATTTGTGTCAAACTTTTGTTATGTTCTGGTGTATTTAGAGTTAAAAGGGATTCTATTCTTCATTTTACAATTACTGTTAAAGTCCCACAGGTCCATGAGAGCCAAAAGGTAATTACTTTGAGTCGGTGTTTAATTAAAGTTGAGAATTTGAAATGTATTCAGTGGCCAGCAGCTGTGTTTATAAAATGGCTGCGTGGTTTGGTAAAGAGAGCCATAACCTGTTCTGCAGATGCTAAGGTGGTTGCTGGCTTTAAATCATAGCTTAGCTGCCAAGGCTGCAGATGAGAAAATGATTGAAGGTGTGTCAATAGAAACATTGTTTTTTTCTCTCTCTTGTATAAAGTTTACATCAGGCAGTAAAAATATACTTCAAAGAACGGCGCAGAGAAACTGAGCTTAAAGTTACACTGCGGGTCTTCGGTTCAACCTCAACCTTTAGGAGAAAGGCAAACTCGAATAAAAGTCTCCCTTGAATATATAACACGAATCCAAAAGATGTTTCTACAGAGTAATATGGAATGCACTGTCTGCAAGGGTGGTGGCAGCAGACTCAATAATAACTCTCAAAAGAGAATTGGACTAATACTTGAAGGAGGATAATTTACAGGGCTGTGGGGTAAAGGGCAGGGGATTGGGACTAATCTAAGAACTGGCCGAAGCATGATGGGCCAAATGGCCTCCTTCTGTGCTGTATGATTCTATGATTCAAAGTGTTCATTTGACTATATTTTTGCAATTTTACAATTATCTTGTGTTCTAAGCATTCACCTACATAATAGTTCTTGCCTGAGTTTCGGCGCTCTCCTGACCTGTGTGCCGCGCCCCGAACAGCGACAGGTAAAACCTGCCGGTACAGCCCTGCCAGCAGCGGTAAGTTAGAAAACCTGCAAAAAAGGCAAGTTAAAGTTTTACTTTTTCATTTTTTTGCAGCAATTTATTAGGTAAGGGTCTTGGTAATGTTTTTTTGAATTTTTTTTCCCCCTCCCAAGGCCTCTCTCGCTGCGCTCCCGACCCCACACTAAGGTTGGCGAGGATTGCATTTTGCGCCACAATGATTGTGCAACGCCCCTCTTTGAATCCTGGCGCAGACCCCAAAGGACGAAAGTTCGGCCTAAAATCGGTAGAGCAGCAAAAACAGTAATTTCCATGTATCGCTTATGTTTTCGGCCAAAAACCCCAAAACCTGAAAATCCAGCCCTCTAGAGTACAAAATACCTTAAAGTGGAAAGTGGTAAATTAAAGGATAGAAATCCATGGCTAAGTGGAGAGATTAAAACTAAAGAAATGGCAGCATATGATAAAATTAGGGCTAACAATAACGAAGATGATAATGAGGAGTATAGAATGTCTCGTTGGCAGGTGAGAAGAGAGATTAGAATATGAAGAAGGCTAATGAATGAAATAACTAAAGAGTGGTAACGGATTATAGAAGCACATTAGGCTAGGCTCGGATTTTCACGAGGTTTGCGACCGGGTTGTCACCGCGATTTGACGCACTGCCTGTAGCAAAGCCCGGGCGGGACCCTCGGGTACCTGTTTGCGGCGGCGATGGGACGTACCGATGGGGAGAGGTGTGCCGACGTGTAACGACGTGGATTGTGTTTGCGTCCGAGTGTCGGCACTCTCCCGACCCGTACGCCGCACCCAGAATAGCGACAGATCAAACCTGTTGGTGCAGCGCTGCCAGCAGCGGTAAGTACGAAAACCTGCAAAAAAGCTAAGTTAAAGTTTTTACAGCGATTAGATAGTTAAGACGTCTTGTAAAAGTTTCTGGAATATTTTTGGAATGTTTTTTGGAATTATTTTTTTCCCCCCTCCCAAGGCCTCTTTCGCAGTGCTCCCGGCCCCAGACGAAAGTTGCGGAAACTCGCGTTTTGCGCCACGAATGCTTGTGCAACGCCTCCCTTACCAGTCATAAAGGCCTCAAAGTTCAGCATAAAAATGGTCGCGCAGCAAAATCGGCAAGCTTCACGTATCGCTACCCTTTTCGCCGAAAAACCCCGAAAGCCAAAAGTCCAGCCCTTGTAATGTAAAAGAATAGTTAAAAGGATTGTTCAAGGATGAAGAGAAACCTAATTTTTGAAACTGAAGGTATGGAGTAGATGTAAAATAATTATGTTCTATCAGATTTTATGCATGATGTATGAATGTAGGGATACTGGGGTAGGATTTGGAACAATCAATGGAGTGATTCAGTGCAAGTCTTTCTTTCCAATTGTAGACCAAGATATTGTTCTGAAAATATTGGCAGAAAGAAAGAAAGACTTGCATTTGTATAACACCTTTCACAACCTCAAGAGATTTACAGCTAATAGAGTACTTTTGGAGTGTAGTCACTGCAGTGCTGGGGGAGTGCTGCGCTGTTGGAGGTGCCATATTTCGGATGAGACATTAAACCGAGGCCTCGCCTGCTCTCTCTGGTGGATGTACAAGATCCCATAGCGTTATATTGAAGAAGATCAGGGGAGTTATCCCCGGTCATCTGTCAATCAACATCACTAAAACAGGCGATTTGTTTCATTATCACATTGTTGTTTGTGGGGGCTTGCTGTGTGCAGTTTGGCTGCTGCGTTTCCTCCATTGCAGCACGAGAGTATCAGCCTAGATTTTTGTGCTTAAGTCCCTGGACTGGGACTTAGAACCCACAACCTTCTGACTCAGAGATGAGAGTGCTACCAACTGAGACATGGCTGACACCGGCTGACACAGGCTTTGATGATATGTACCCTCATCATCATCATAGGCAGTCCCTCGAAGCGAAGATGACTTGCTTCCTCACCAAAGAGGGTTGAGTTCACAGGTGTTTCAATGATCCAGATGCCGAACTAATATTCCAGATCCCGAATTACATTTTGAAGGGTGGAAGATGCCTGTGTGTGGATTTTTTTAACATGTGGTGACCATTGCACACCACACGGTCTTGACAGAGCCAAGCATTTATACAGTGGCAAGGGTTAACCAGGATGACTGGAGACTTGCTCTGCTGCACGGACCTAGTGCGCACACATATGGCACTGTGGGCTAGCCCATGCTGCTCCTGGGTCCTCGGATCTTCTGGGCCTCGTACCCTCATGTGCCGTACCCCCTCCACGATCTCTCACCGCTCCTCCACCACAAACCTCCGCCACAATCTCTCACTGCTCCTCCATCACGATCTCTCGTTGCTCCTCTGCCACAAACATTTGCAGCACTTCCGCCACGATCTCTCACTATTCCTCCGCTAGGATCTCTCGCCGCTCATCCGCCACAAAAACATTCGCCGCACCTCCGCCACAGCCTCGCATCGCTCATCCGCCCCGACCTTTGCGCTCCTCCGCTGTACCTGGGCCCCGCCAATGTTCCTGCCCACGCTCCAAACGGCAACCTGGGTTTTGATGATATCACCCAGTAGCCCACTTCGACAACGTCGCACACTTGTATCAGCTCGCGCTGGAAGCTGCGGTGGCATGCTCCAGCTCTTTATCCTCCTGCCCTGCGGTGGTGTTCTCTCGCAGGTCAGGGTGACCCACGCTGTTTCAGGGCCCGCGCTCCAGCTCTTTTATATCCCCGACCTGCGGTGGTGTAGCAGCGTGGGCCCTGGAACATTGAGATAATACGACTGTTCCCACTGGCGCAGATTGAATTGAGATAATTGAAATTGAGAAGGATTTTGATTGGGTGAATAGAGAAAGGATATTTCATAAGAACAAGGGAACATAAGAAATAGGAACAGGAATAGACCATACGGTCCCTTGAGCTTGCTCCGCCATTCAATAAGACCATGGCTGAACTGATCATGGACTCAGCTCCACTTCCCCTCCCACTCCCCATAACTTCTTATCCCCTTATCTTTTAAGAAACTGTCTATTTCTGTCTTAAATGTATTCAATGTCCCAGCTTCCACAGCTCTCTGAGGTAGCAAATTCCACAGATTTACAATCCTCGGAGAGAAGAAATTTCTCCCCATCTCAGTTTTAGAGCGGCAGTTGGCGAGAGGTGGGAGCAGTGTCGGAGCGGCCTATAAAAGGCCCAGCGGGAGCTCGAGAGTCAGCGGCAGTTGGCGAGAGGTGGGAGCAGTGTCGGAGCGGCCTATAAAAGGCCCAGCGGGAGCTCGAGAGTCAGCGGCAGTTGGCGAGAGGTGGGAGCAGCGTCGGAGCGGCCTATAAAAGGCCCAGCGGGAGCTCGAGAGTCAGCAGCAGTTGGCGAGAGGTGGGAGCAGCGTCGGAGCGGCCTATAAAAGGCCCAGCGGGAGCTCGAGAGTCAGCGGCAGTTGGCGAGAGGTGGGAGCAGTGTCGGAGAGGCCTATAAAAGGCCCAGCGGGAGCTCGAGAGTCAGCGGCAGTTGGCGAGAGGTGGGAGCAGCGTCGGAGCGGCCTATAAAAGGCCCAGCGGGAGCTCGAGAGCCAGCGGCAGTTGGCGAGAGGTGGGAGCAGCGTCGGAGCGGCCTATAAAAGGCCCAGCGGGAGCTCGAGAGTCAGCGGCAGTTGGCGAGAGGTGGGAGCAGCGTCGGAGCGGCCTATAAAAGGCCCAGCTTGTGCAGCTACAGCGGGAGAGAAAGCAAAAAAGAAGTAGAAAGGAATCAAAAGGTGACGTCACAGCCAATGGGGTAAGTGATTGGCTGGTGATTGGTGAGTAGCTTTTCTTTTTCTTTTTATATCAGTAAGTAAACTGTAACATTGTTATTACCAATTTAAGGGTATCTAAGGGTTAAGGCATGGCAGGAGAGATCGGTCACGTGATATGCTCCTCCTGTGCCATGTGGGAACTCAGGGACGCTTCCGGTGTCCCTGACAACTACGTGTGTAAGAAGTGTATCCGCCTCCATCTCCTGATGGACCGCGTTGCGGAATTGGAGCTGAGGGTGGATTCACTCTGGAGCATCCACGATGCTGAGAATGACATAAGTGGCACGTGTAGTGAGTTGGTCTTACCACATGAGAAGGATCCACAGCCAGCTAGGAAATGGAAGACCAGCAGGAAGAGTAGTACAAAGAAGGTAGTGCAGGGGTCCCATCTGGTCATCCCCCTGCAAAACAGGTACACTGTTTTGAGTGCTGTTGAGGGGGATGACTCATCAGGGGAGAGCAGCAGCAGCCAAGTTCATGGCACCGTGGCTGGCTCTGTTGTACAGGAGGGTTTAAAAAAGAGTGGGAGAGCGATAGTGATAGGGGATTCAATCATAAGGGGAATAGATAGGCGTTTCTGCGGCCGCAATCGAGACTCCAGGATGGTATGTTGCCTCCCTGGTGCAAGGGCCAAGGATGTCTCCGAGCGAGTGCAGGACATTCTGAAAAGGGAGGGAGAATAGCCAGTTGTCGTGGTGCACATTGGTACCAACGACATAGGTAAAAAAAGGGATAAGGTCCTACGAGACGAATTTAAGGAGCTAGGAGTTAAATTAAAAAGTAGGACCTCAAAAGTAGTAATCTCGGGATTGCTACCAGTGCCACGTGCTAGTCAGAGTAGGAATCGCAGGATAGCACAGATGAATACGTGGCTTGAGCAGTGGTGCAGCAGGGAGGGATTCAAATTCGTGAGGCATTGGAACAGGTTGTGGGGGAGGTGGAACCAGTACAAACCGGACGGTCTGCACTTGGGCAGGAATTGAACCAATGTCCTAGGGGGAGTGTTTGCTAGTGCTGTTGGTGAGGAGTTAAACTAATATGGCAGGGGGATGGGAACCAATACAGGGAGACAGAGGGAAACAAAAAGGAGACAAAAACAAAAGACAGAAAAGAGATGAGTAAAAGTGGAGGGCAGAGAAACCAAAGGCAAGAAACAAAAAGGGCCACTGAATATAAAAGGGCTGCAGGAGGGGTAAAAACTAAAAATCATGGTTTAAAAACGAGGAAGAAAACACTCTACCTAAATGCACGCAGCATTAGAAATAAAGTAAATGAGTTGACGGCACAAATCATTACAAATGGGTATGATTTGGTGGCCATTACAGAGACATGGTTGCAAGGTGGCCAGGACTGGGAATTATTCCCAGTCGGAAAGATAGGCAGGAAGGGAAGGGAGGTGGGGTAGCTCTGTTAATAAGGGATGATATCAGGGCAGTTGTGAGGGATGATATTGGCTCCAATGAACAAAATGTTGAATCATTGTGGGTGGAGATTAGAGATAGTAAGGGGAAAAAGTCACTGGTCGGCGTAGTTTATAGGCCCCCAAATAATAACTTCATGGTGGGGCGGGCAATAATCAAGGGAATAATGGAGGCATGTGAAAAAGGAACGGCAGTAATCATGGGGGATTTTAACCTACATATCGATTGGTCAAATCAAATCGCAGGGGGTAGCCTGAAGGAGGAATTCATAGGATGCATACGGGATTGTTTCGTAGAACAGTATGTAACAGTATGTAACAAGGGAGCAAGCCATTTTGGATCTGGTCCTGTGTAACGAGACAGGAAAAATAAACGATCTCCTCGTAAAAGATCCTCTCGGAATGAGTGATCACAATATGGTTGAATTTGTAATACAGATTGAGGGTGAGGAAGTTGTGTCAGGAACGAGCGTACTATGCTGAAACAAAGGGGACTACAGTGGGATGAGGGCAGAGTTGGCTAAAGTAGACTGGAAACAAGAACTAAACGGTGGCACAATTGAGGAACAGTGGAGGACTTTTAAGGAGCTCTTTCATAATGCGCAACAAAAATATATTCCAGTGAAAAAGAAGGGCGGCAAGAGAAGAGAACCAGCCGTGGATAACCAAGGAATTAAAGGAAAGTATCAAATCAAAGACCAATGCGTATAAGGTGGCCAAGGTTAGTGGGAAACTAGAGGATTGGGAAGATTTTAAGCAACAGCAAAGAATGACTAAAAAAGCAATAAAGAAATGGAAGATAGATTACGAAGGTAAACTTGCGCAAAATATAAAAACAGATAGTAAAAGCTTTTACAGATATATAAAACGGAAAAGAGTGACTAAAGTAAATGTTGGTCCCTTAGAAGATGAAAAGGGGGATTTAATAATGGGAAATGTGGAAATGGCTGAGACCTTAAACAATTATTTTGCTTCCGTCTTCACAGTGGAAGACACAAACCATGCCAAAAATTGATGCTTATAGGAATGTGGGAAGGGAGAACCTTGAGATGATCACTATCACTAGGGAGGTAGTGCTGGACAGACTAATGGGACTGAAGGTAGACAAGTCCCCTGGTCCTGATGAAATGCATCCCAGGGTATTAAAAGAGATGGCGGAAGTTATAGCAGATGCATTTGTTATAATCTACCAAAATTCTCTGGACTCTGGGGAGGTACCAGCGGATTGGAGAGCAGCTAATGTAACGCCTCTGTTTAAAAAAGGGGGCAGGCAAAAGGCAGGTAACTATAGGCCGGTTAGTTTAACATCTGTAGTGGGGAAAATGCTTGAAACTATCATTAAGGAAGAAATAGCGGGACATCTGGATAGGAATAGTGCAATCAAGCAGACGCAGCATGGATTCATGAAAGGGAAATCATGTTTGACTAACTTACTGGAATTATTTGAGGATATAACGAGCATGGTGGATAGAGGTATACCGATGGATGTGGTGTATTTAGATTTACAAAAGGCATTCGATAAGGTGCCACACAAAAGGTTACTGCAGAAGATAAAGGTACGCGGAGTCAGAGGAAATGTATTAGCATGGATAGAGAATTGGCTGGCGAACAGAAAGCAGAGAGTCGGGATAAATGGGTCCTTTTCCGGTTGGAAATCAGTGTTTAGTGGTGTGCCACAGGGATCAGTGCTGGGACCACAACTGTTTACAATATACATAGATGACCTAGAGGAGGGGACAGAGTGTAGTGCAACAAAATTTGCAGATGACACAAAGATTAGTGGGAAAGCGGGTTTTGTAGAGGACTCAGAGAGGCTGCAAGGAGATTTGGATAGGTTAAGCGAATGGGCTAAGGTTTGGCAGATGGAATACAATGTTGGAAAGTGTGAGGTCATCCACCTTGGGAAAAAAAACAGTAAAAGGGAATATTATTTGAATGGGGAGAAATTACAACATGCTGCGGTGCAGAGGGACCTGGGGGTCCTTGTGCATGAATCCCAAAAGGTTAGTTTGCAGGTGCAGCAGGTAATCAGGAAGGCAAATGGAATGTTGGCCTTCATTGCGAGAGGGATGGAGTACAAAAGCAGGGAGGTGTTGCTGCAACTGTATAAGGTATTGGTAAGGCCGCACCTGGAGCACTGCGTGCAGTTTTGGTCACCTAACTTAAGGAAGGATATACTAGCTTTGGAAGGGGTACAGAGACGATTCACTAGGCTGATTCGAGAAATGAGGGGGTTACCTTATGATGATAGATTGAGTAGACTGGGTCTTTGATCCTTGGAGTTCAGAAGGATGAGGGGTGATCTTATAGAAACATTTAAAATCATGAAAGGGATAGACAAGATAGAGGCAGAGAGGTTGTTTCCATTGGTGGGGGAGACTAGAACTAGGGGGCACAGCCTCAAAATACGGAGGAGCCAATTTAAAACCGAGTTGAGAAAGAATTTCTTCTCCCAGAGGGTTGTGAATCTGTGGAATTCTCTGCCCAAGGAAGCAGTTGAGGCTGGCTCATTGAATGTTTTCAAGTCAAAGATAGATAGATCTTTAAGCAATAAGGGAATTAAGGGTTACGGGGAGAGGGCGGGTAAGTGGAGCTGAGTCCACGACCAGATCAGCCATGATCTTATTGAATGGCGGAGCAGGCTCGAGGGGCTAGATGGCCTACTCCTGTTCCTAATTCTTATGTTCTTCTGTTCTTAAATGGGCGGCCCCTTATTCAAAGATCATGCCCTCTAGTTCTAGTCTCCCTCACCAGTGGAAACATCCTCTCTGCATCCACCTTGTCAAGTCCCCTCATAATCTTATACGTTTCGATTAGATCACATCTCATTCTTCTGAATTCCAATGAGTAGAGGCCCAACCTACTCAACCTTTTCTCATAAGTCAACCCCCTCATCCCTGGAATAACCCAGTGAACCTTCTCTGAACTGCCTCCAAAGCAAGTATATCCTTTCGTAAATATGGAAACCAAAACTGCACGCAGTATTCCAGGTGTGTCCTCACCAATACACTGTATAGCTGTAGCAAGACTTCCCTGCTTTTATACTCCATCCCCTTTGCAACACCGGCCAAGATTCCATTGGCCTTCCTGAGCACTTGCTGTACCTGCATACTATCTTGTTGTGTTTCATGCACAAGCACCCCCAGGTCCCGCTGTACTGCAGCACTTTGCAATCTTTCTCCATTTAACTAATAACTTGCACTTGATTTTTTTCTGCCAAAGTGCATGACCTCACACTTTCCAACATTATACTTCATCTGCCAAATTTTTGCCCACTCACTTACCACCTCCTTAGTGATTGTGATTGTGGTACATTCCTCCGCACCCCCCCACCCATAGCCCTTTGGCTATCCACTTTTGGAATATCGTTAGTGTCCTCTACCGTAAAGACTGATACAAAATATTTGTTCAGAGTTTCTGCCATCTCCATGTTCCCCATTACTAATTCCCCAGTGTCATCCTTTAAGGGACAAACATTTACTTTAGCCACTCTTTTCCTTTTTATATACCGATAGAATCTCTTGCTATCTGTTTTTATATTTCGTGCTAGTTTACTTTCATAGTCTATCTTCCCTTTCTTAATCATTTTTTTAGGCATTCTTTGCTGACTTTTAAAAGCTACCCAATCTTCTCCCCACTTTGTATGCCCTTGTTTTTAACTGGATACAATCCTTTATTTCTTTAGTTAGCCACGGATGGCTATCTTTTCTCTTACACCCTTTCCTCCTCACTGGAATATATTTTTCTTGAGAGTTGTGAAATAGCTCCTTAAATGTACAGCACTGTTCATCAACTGTCCTACACTTCAATCTATTTTCCCAGTCCACTTTAGCCAACTCTGCCCTCATACCTTCATATTCTCCCTCATTTAAGCTTAGTACACTGCTTAGAGATCCAACTTTCTCACCCTCCATCTGAATTTGAAATTCAATCATGCTATGATCACTCATTCCAAGGGGATCCTTTACGAGGAGATTGTTTATTAATCCTGTCTCATTACACAGGACCAGATCTGGTTGGTTCCATTACATACTGCTCAAGGAACCTGTCCTGGTTGGTGAAAGCAATTTCAGGGACCAATGTCCAATGCCAGAAGGACAACTGAAAGACGTCCAACCTGATATTGGTCGGCCATTTTTCAGATGTCCGGGGCGATCACTTAAAACAGGTGTTGGGCACCTTGCATATTTTAATGAGGACCTAACACCTGGTTCAGGAACCTATCAAGCAGCTACTACCAACAAGGTAAGCCAAAATTATGATGTCATTCTATGTAACGCTTCCCGTAACAACACAAAACAACAAAAACAAAAAAACAAAAGCAAAACTACGCTATCCTAAATAATCATTTATTTCCTCTCAGGTCAGCTTCTTGCTGGGAAAACTAAGCAGCGATGTATTAATTAACAGCCAAGAGCAAGACCTGCCTTCTTGCGGCCTTTACTGGACCTGACTAACCCTCAACACTGGTTTCTCTCTGCTATTTGTTACATTTGAGCATGGGCAGCAGAATCTCAATGGACTACCTGAGCTGAGTTTAAATGAACCAAGTCATTTTAATCAGAGTAGGAGCAAACGCCCACTGAACTCTCCAAGTTGCAATGTTAGCAAAAAGTGCAATACCAGTTTTACACACATTACCTCGATCCACTGAACCCTTCGCCAGAGTGAACAATTTGTCCAGATCAACCATGTCATCCATTTAGAAAACAGCAATTAAGTCAACACCAAGTCTTTTTTATTCCAAAAGATGCAATTCCAACTTAGAATCATATCATCTTACAATCACAGAATGATACAGCACAGAAGGAGGCCATTCGGCCCATTGTGCCTATGCCAGCTCTTTGAAAGAGCTTTCCAATTGGTCCCACTCCCCTGCTCTTTCCCCATAGCCCTGCAAACCTTTTTACTTCCAGTGTTTATCGAATTTCCTTTTGAAGTTAGTATTTAATCTGCCTCCACCACTCTTTCAGGCAGTGCATTCCAGATCATAACAACTCTGCTTTTCCTGAGGTTCTCTTGCCAATTATCTTAAATTAGTCTCCTTTGGTTATT
The DNA here is from genome assembly GCF_044704955.1 of Pristiophorus japonicus. Classification (NCBI taxonomy): domain Eukaryota; kingdom Metazoa; phylum Chordata; class Chondrichthyes; family Pristiophoridae; genus Pristiophorus; species Pristiophorus japonicus. Next base: position 31,786,893 of record NC_091978.1, read on the forward strand.
GATCATTCTATCACTGGAAACAGTTTCTCCTTATTTACTCTCGGAAAACCCTTCATAATTTTGAACACCTTGCTTCTCTGCTCAAAGGACAACAAGCCCAGTTTCTCTAGTTTCTCCACATAACTGAAGCTTCTTGTCTCGCCACATCACTGAAGTCTTTCATCCTGGTACCATTCGAGTAGATCACCTCTGCACCCTCTCCAAGGCCTTGACATTCTTCCTAAAGTGTGGTGCCCAGAATTGGAAACAATACTCCAGCTGTGTATAACTTTATACTCTATGCCTCTGTTTAGAAAGCCCAGGATCCTGTGTACCTTTTTAACAGTCTTCTCAACTTGTCCTGTGTAATGTCTGTAAGCTTGTAATGTAACACTGTGAATGTGGACGTATTGTGTACTGGAACTGCAGAGTTAATAATAAACAGAACCAGGCTGTTCCGGAAGCTTCCGACAGAGTTGCCTGCCATGTTAGGAGCTGTGTATGCTGTGCTCTATGAATATATTACATTTGGCGACGAGGATGGGATCTTTCGGATGATTTATAGCTTAAATTTTGTTGGTGAAGGATTCAACCAGTCGACACAGAGACTTTGGAAGTTTCTGTCTTTGGAAAAAGCTCCAAAAATCTAAGATAAAATATAGCACATGGTGTGAACAGCTAGCGATTAAAATGGCAGGTGTAATGGGACATTTGGGTGAATACAGATACGACCGCGAACGTTTTAAAGCGTATGTGGATTGGCTAGAAATGTATTTCACTGCAAATAACATAATTGAAGTTCCGGACAATGCAGTCCTTACACCCCCAGGTCTCTCTGTTCCTGCACCCCCTTTCGAATTGTACCATTTCGTTTATATTGCTTCTCCTCATTCTTCTTACCAAAATGAATCATTTCACATTTCTCTGCTTTAAGTTTTATCTGTCAACCGGTAAGAGGTTCTCCAACAGGTACAAGGTTCTTATTCCCTGTGTGAACAAAAGCAGGGACTGCAGGGAGGATGAGCAAACTGATCACAGCACCATGGTACAGGGGGCCATTCAAGTTGAGGGAATAAAAAGAAATGTGGTAGTGGTGGGGAACAGTATAGTTAGGGGGATAGATACTGTTCTCTGCAGCCGAGAGTGTGAGTCCCAAAGGCTGTGTTGCCTACCCGGTGCCAGGGTTAAGGACATCTCCTCTGGGCTGGAGAGGAACTTGGAGTGGGAGGGGAAAGATCCAGTTGTCGTGGTCTAACAACGACATAGGTCGGACAAAGAAAAAGATTCTGCTGAGGGAGTATGAGCAGCCAACAGCTAAATTAAAAAGCAGAACCACAAAGGTAATAATCTCTGGATAACTACCTGACCCACATAAAAATTGGTATAGGGTAAATAAGATCAGAAAGATGAATGTGTGGCTCAAAGATTGGTGTAGGAGAAATGCGTTTCGATTCTTGTGGCATTAACAGCAGTACTGGGATAAGAGGGAGCTGTTCCGTTGGGACGGGCTTCACTTGAACCAGGCTAGGGCCAGCGGAAATTTAAAAAGTAAAAAAGAAAGGAGAAGGCAATAGTGCAGGGTAGTGATAGGGGTAATGATAACTAGAGTGTGACAGGAAAGGACAGAGCGTATAAACATAAAGGAGCATCAGGAGGTGGGGTCAGAGTAAGGAAAAATGGTAAAAAGACAAAATTAAAAGCTCTTTGTCTGAATGTACGCAGCATTCGTAACAAGATCGATGAATTGACGGCACAAATAGAAATAAATGCGTATGATCTGATAGCCATTATAGAGATGTGGTCGCAAGGTGACCAAGGCTGGGAACTGAATTTTCAGGGGTATTTGCCATTTCTTAAGGATAGGAAGAAAGGAAAAGGAGATGGGGTAGCTCTGTGAATAAGGGATGAAATCAGTGCAGTAGTGAGAAATAATATTGGCTCAGAAGATCAAGAAGTGGAATCAGTTTGGGTGGAGATAAGAAATAATAAGGTGAATAAGTCAATGATGGGAGTGGGGGTCTATAGGCCCCCTAACAGTAGCTACACTGTGGGACAGAGTATAAATCAGCAAATAATGGAGGCTTGTAATAAGAGTACGGCCGTAATTATGGGTGATTTTAATCTTCATATTGATTGGACAAATCAAATTTGCAAAGGTAACCTTGAGGAAGAGTTCATAGGGTGTATTCGGGATGGTTTCTTAGAACACTACATTGTGTAACCTACCAGGGAACAGACTAATTTATATCTGGTAATGTGTAATGAGACTGGATTAATTAATGATCTCATAGTAAAGGATCCTCTTGGGAAGAGTGATCATAGCATGGTAGAATATCAAATTCATTTTAAGGGTGAGAAAGCTTGGTCTCAAACTAGTGTCCTGAACTTAAATAAAGGCAATTACAAAGGTATGAAGGCAGAGTTGGCTAAAGTGAACTGGGAAAATAGACTAAAGGATAAAACGGTAGATGAGCAGTGGCAAACATTTAAGGAAATATTTCATAACTCTCAGCAAAGATATATTCCAGTGAGAAAGAAAGACTCTAAGGGAACGATGAATCACCCGTGGCTAACTAAGAAAGTAAAGCTTTCAAATTGAAAACAAAGGCAGACAATGTTGCAAAAAATAGTGGAAGGCCAGAAGGACATTTTTAGAAACCAGCAAAGGATGACAAAAAATAATAGAGGGAAGATTGTTTATGACAGAAAATTAGCAAGAAATATAAAAACAGACAGGAAGAGCTTCTACAGGTATATAAAAAGGAAGAGAGTTGCTAAAGTAAATGTTGGTGACTTAGAGGGTGAGACTGAGGAATTAATAATGGGAAACAGGGAAATGGCAGAGACTTTGAACAAATATTTTATATCGGTTATCATGGTTGAAGACACTAAAAGCAACCCAATAATTGATAATCAAGGAGCTAATGGGAGAGAGGAGTTTAAAACAATCATGATCACTAGAGAAAAAGTACTAAGCAAACTAATGGGACTAAAGGTGGAGAAGTCCCCAGGACCTGATGGCCTGCATCCAAGGGTCTTCAAAGAAGTGGTTGCAAAGATAGTGGATGCATTGGTTGTAATCGACCAAAATTCCCTGGATTCTGGAGAGGTTCTAGCGGAGTGGAAAACCGCAAATGGAAGGGCCCTATTTAAGAAAGGAGGGAGACAGAAAGCAGGCAACTATAGACGAGTTAGAAACATAGAAACATAGAAAATAACTGCAGGAGTAGGCCATTCGGCCCTTCGAGCCTGCACCACCATTCAATAAGATCATGGCTGATCATTCACCTCAGTACCTCTTTCCTGCTTTCTCTCCATACCCCTTGATCCCTTCAGTGGTAAGGTCCACATCTAACTCCCTCTTGAATATATCGAACAAACTGGCATCAACAACTCTCTGCGGTCGGGAATTCCACAGGTTAACAACTCTCTGAGTGAAGAAGATTCTCCTCATCTCAGTCCTAAAAAACTTTCCCCTTATCCTTAGACTGTGACCCTGGTTCTGGACTTCCCCAACATCGGGAACATTCTTCCTGCATCTAACCTGTCCAGTCCCATCAGAATTTTATGTTTCTATGAGATCCCCTTTCATTCTTCTAAACTCCAGTGAATACAGGCCCAGTCGATCCAGTCTCTCCTCATATGTCAATCCCTCCATCCCGGGAATCAGTCTGGTGAACCTTCGCTGCATTCCCTCAATAGGAAAAATGTCCTTCCTCAGATTAGGAGACCAAAACTGAACACAATATTCCAGGTTAGGCCTCATCAAGGCACTGTACAGCTGCAGAAAGACATCCCATCTCCTATACTCAAATCCCCTAGCTATGAAGGCCAACATACCATTTGTCTTTTTCACTGCCTGCTGTACCTGCATGCCAACCTTTAATGACTGATGTACCATGACACCCAGGTCTCGTTGCACCTCCCCTTTTCCTAATCTGCCGCCATTCAGATAATATTCTGCCTTCGTGATTTTGCCACCAAAGTGGATAACCTCACATTTATCCACATTATACTGCATCTGCCATGCATTTGCCCACTCACATAACCTATCCAAGTCACCCTGCAGCCTCTTAGCATCCTCCTCACACCGCCACCCAGCTTAGTGTCATCTGCAAACTTGGAGATATTACATTCAGTTCATTCATCTAAATCATTGATGTATATTGTAAATAGCTGGGATCCCAGCACTGAGCCCTGCGGTACCCCACTAGTCACTGCCTGTCATTCTAAAAAGCCGTTTATTCCGACTCTCTGCTGTCTGTCTGCCAACCAGTTCTCTATCCACGTCAATACATTACCCCCAATATCATGTGCTTTAATTTTTCACACCAATCTCTTGTGTGGGACCTTGTCAAAAGCCTTTTGAAAGTCCAAATATACCACATCCACTGGTTCTCCCTTGTCCACTCTGCTAGTTACATCCTCAAAAAATTCTAGAAGATTTGTCAAGCATGATTTCCCTTTCATAAATCCATGCTGACTTGGACCGAACCTATCACTGCTTTCCAAATGCGTTGCTATTTCATCTTTAATAATTGATTCCAACATTTTCCTCACTACTGATGTCAGGCTAACCAATCTATAATTACCAGTTTTCTCTCTCCCTCCCTTTTTAAAAAGTGGTGTTACATTAGCTACCCTCCAGTCCATAGGAACTGATCCAGAGTCGATAGACTTTTGGAAAATTATCACCAATGCATCCACTATTTCGAGGGTCACTTCCTTAAGTACTCAGGAATGCAGACTATCTGGCCCTGGGGATTTGCCGATCTTCAATCCCATCAATTTCCCCAACACAATTTCCTGACTAATAAGGATTTCCTTCAGTTCCTCCTTCTCGCTAGACCCTCGGCCCCCTAGTACTTCCAGAACGTTATTTGTGTCTTCCTTCATGAAGACAGAACCAAAGTAATTGTTCAATTGGTCTGCCATTTCTTTGTTCCCCATTATAAATTCACCTGATTCTGACTGCAAGGTACCTACGTTTGTCTTTACTAATCTTTTGCTCTTTACATATCTATAGAAGCTTTTGCAGTCAGTTTTTATGTTCCCAGCAAGCTTCCTCTCATATTCTATTTTCCCCCTCCTAATTAAACCCTTTGTCCTTCTCTGCTGAATTCTAAATTTCTTCCAGTCCACAGGTTTGCTGCTTTTTCCGGCCAATTTATATGCCTCTTCCTTGGATTTAACACTATCCTTAATTTCCTTTGTTAGCCATGGTTGAGCACCTTCCCCTTTTTATTTTTACTCCAGACAGGGATGTACAATTGTTGAAGTTCATTCATGTGCTCTTTAAATGTTTGCCACTGCTTATCCACCGTCAACCCTTTAGGTATCACTCGCCTGTCTATTCTAGCCAATTCACGTCTCATACCATCGAAGTTACCGTTCTTTAATTTCAGGACCCTAGTCTCTGAATTAACTATGTCACTCTCCAGCTTAGTAAAGAATTCTACCATATTATGCTCACTCTTCCCCACGGATGCCTCTCACAACAAGATTGCTAATTAGTCCTTTCTCGTTACACATCACCCAGTCTAGGATGGCCAGCCCTCTAGTTGGTTCCTCGATATATTGGTCCAGAAAACCATCCAGGAAATCCTCCTCCACCGTACTGCTACAAGTTTGGTTAGCCCAATCTATATGTAAATTAAAGTCGCCCATGATAACTGCTGTACGCATTATTGCACGCATCCCTAATTTCTTGTTTGATGCTGTGCCCAACCTCACTACTACTGTTTGGTGGTCTAAACACAACTTCCACTAGCATTTTCTGCCCTTTGGTATTCCGCAGCTCTACCCATGCAGATTCCACATCATCCAAGCTAATGTCCTTCCTTACCATCGCATTAATTTTTTCTCTAACCAGCAACGCTACTCCACCTCCTTTTCCTTTCTGTCTATCCTTCCTGAAAGTTGACTACCTCTGGATGTTGAGTTCCCAGCCTTGGTTACCCTGGACCCATGTCTCCATATCCCAATTAAATCATATTCATTAATAGCTACCTGTGCAGTTAATTTGTCCACCTATTCCGAATACTCCTTGCATTGAGGCACAGAGTCTTCAGGCTTGTCTTTTTTTAACACAGTCTGTCCCTTTAGACTTTTGCTGTAATGTGGACCTTTTTGATTTTTGACTTGGGTTTCTTTGCCCTCCACTTTTACTCATCTTCTTTCTATCTTTTGCTTCCCTCTGTCTCCTGAATAGGTTCCCATCCCCCTGCCATATTAGTTTAACCCCTCCCCAACAGCACTAGGAAACACTTTCCCGAGGACATTGGTTCCGGTCCTGCCCAGGTGCAGACCGTCTGGTTTGTACTGGTCCCATTTCCCGCGGAACCAGTTCCAATGTCCCAGGAATCTGAATCCCTCCCTCCTACACCACTCCTCAAGCAATGTAATCATCTTAGCTATCCTGCGATTCCTACTCTGACTAGCACATGGCACTGGTAGCAATCCTGAGATTACTACCTTTGAAGTCCTACTTTTTAATTTAACTCCTAGCTTCCTAAATTCAGCTTGTAGGACCTCATCCCGTTTTTTACCTATATTGTTGGTACCTATATGCACCACGACAACTGGCTGTTCATCCTCCAAAATGTCCTGCAGCCTCTCTGAGACATCCTTGACCCTTGCACCAGGGAGTATACCATCCTGGAGTCTCGATTGCAGCTGCAGAAATGCCTATCTATTCCCTTTCAATAGAATCCCCTATCACTGTAGCTCTCCCACTCTTCTTCCTGCCCTCCCGTGCAGCAGAGCCACCCCTGGTGCCATGAACTTGGCTGCTGCTGCCTTCCCCTAATAAGTCATCCCCCCAACAATACCCAAGGTGGTGTATCTGTTTTGGAGGGGGATGACTGCAGGGGACCCCTGCACTACCTTCCTTCCACTGCTCTGCCTGATGGTCACCCTTTCCTTATCTGCCTGAGTAACCTTTGC